>NC_138542.1:28149905-29420395 GCF_964234715.1 Podarcis melisellensis
TTGCATGAATCTAGACTTCTTTTTCTGAAAGAACAATCACAGCTTCCATCCCACAAAGCAAACTGCTTTTGAAAGCAAGGGAAGTTTCAGATCAGTGTACAATGTTGTGTGTGGTTCAAAGGGAGGGGAACCCCTCATTGGACTATCACGTCCTTGGAAACACTTTTAGATGCCAGCCCTGGTCTTTAAATGTTCTTGTGTCCTTAGACAATTTGAGGGCACAGGATTTTCATTTGTGGAGCCGTAATTATTTCTCTAGAGACTTCCATCTGATGGCTCTTTCAACTGAATGCATAACAGGAATGAGTCATGGACATAATGCATTAGCCATGAATTGTAACGAAAGCTTATATACATAAACACAAACTCCCAACCTACATTATATACAATATACTTACAATATATACACACACAGTTTATATACAAAGGCTACCCATAAATACTGAAAAATAGGTTTTAACTTCAACAGGTTATTGTTCTATAAATAACATGTTACATTTTATGAATGAAATAACATGGAAGACAGTAATTTAAAAATTAGGTGACAAACAGTGGTTTAATTTAATACTGAAACTGTGAGCTTCGATGAAACCTCTAAAGAGACAGGTTTACAACAGACACTAGAAATCAATATAGCCTAGTGGTACACAGCAAGGTCAGGCAGTAGACCTCTTTAGTTACTGAATGACACTAAACTGCATGATTCACAGTGTACTGTCGAGGTATCTCTGATCCAGCAATGACTCCTTTGAAATGCAACAGTTAGTACAGTCATGTAATTTCTGTTACTTTTGCCACTCTTCCAGCTGTTGAGATGAACCAATGAACTTAGCTTCTTGGTTACAAACGCTCTCAAGGGTGTTTGGAAAAAATGGTCATTTGTTCCCTGTACCATTCTGATATCTTGACGGGAATCCTAGTATTTTTTACAAGAACCACATGAATGCTTAAATTGGAAGAGCTGCCATTTTAACAGAGGCTCATCTTATCAGCTTTCAGAAGTATGCAAAATATGAAAGCCAAGTACCACTAGACTAATTTGCAGGGAAAGAGAGATGTCATTTTCATTATACCATTCACAGATGTATAATGGATTACACCGAAGCCAGTGGTGGTTCTGAGATATAAACCAATAAAAACAGCATCTGACATTATACCAAGCCATTGCTTTGAAAATGATTGATTTTTGAAAACTCAAAGATGGTCTCTGTTTGGGTGTTTTAAGTACAGACCAAAGCAAAGTTTCACATATGGGTGTGGCTGTTGGTTACCTGGTTTCTCTAACAGAAGAGATTATCGGGACTGTTATTCAAGTACAGTTCGTATTGCCCTGCCCAGGACAATGGCTTGAGTTCAAAATGTTAAGCCATTTGTAACTTGTAAAGGGAAAAAAAGTAGACACTTTTCAGTAAGGCAGGTTTCTCTTGATAGTGACCTCCATGGAATCAAGATTGCAGCCTTAGGGGATGGCAGTTGCCATGCAGAAATACAAAACAAAAAGGTTTGCACTGCCAGATTGTGAAAACCTGGGACAGAGTGGCAGTAATCTGCAAACTATTAAAAAAAACTTTTTTTCAAAGAAAAAGGAAAAAAGCCAGTGTTGTTTAGCTAATTGCATGCCACGATTTGACCCTCATAACTCAACTACTGCTTGAAATCAGCTAAATTAGATTTCTAAACTATTATGCCAAATGAACATAGCGGAAAGCAGTCTACTGAGGACTTCTCTGTTAAAACTCTGCCTGTCATATTCTTTCAGACTGTCCTTTCCAGCAGCATCTGTGTCTGTTAAGTGGTGCTGAGTGTGCTCTTATGAAAGTACAATATCTCTTCAGCCTGGGATGGAAATAATGCAGGGAACATGCATAGTAACTAAACACAGTGTATGATCCTTACCTATGCAGGTGTAGTACCGACACACAGATTTATCACCATGGAGTGTTAATAAGAGCAGAGTTATTCTCCCCACTCAGCAAAAGTGCTGCCCAGCGATATACTTGTAGGGCAAGATGGGGAACGAAAAGTCTGTACAGAGTTGAATTTAGGGGGGCACAACTGGTTCAGTTGCACTGGGTGTGAAGCCCTGGCCCCACTGGTCTGTATATGTGTACCATGTTCTTCTTGTATACCTTAACCTAGTTTAGAGGGGCTGGACGGGATATGGTAAGCACATGGAAGAATTTCCATTTCCTGTAATGTCCCCAGTATGCCAAATGCACACAGAGGAAGGGCTCTTTAATGCTCTATGGTGATCTCTTTGCAAACAGGGAAGGATCAAGCACTCAGTGACCACAGAATTACCACCTCCTTTTCAAAGCAAACTACTTAAGGCTCAAACAGCACATGCCTATATCAGAAAAATTGAGATGACAGTGTAGTCCCATCAAGTCTTAATAATAATAATAATAATAATTTTAAAAAGACTGCTGTACAATATCCGTTGCATTAGGAATCCCAGTTGCCTTATGAAGAGAGCTTTTGCCATATACACCAAATCCTGGCGTACTATATGCAATTAGGAATATCACATTGTCAGAGAGGAACAAAAACATAAAATAATTTAAAATCCAACAATGGATGAAAACTGGTTATTGAAAAACATCGTACAGTGTGTGAATACTGTTATACTGCTAGTAAACGATAGTAGGACCTCATTTTTACTTGTTTCAAAAAAACAAAAGCAAAAGCTAAAATGTGTAAAATTGTCGCTGGATCATGTGAACTCCACATTAATGGCAAATGACCAACATGATTTGGTTGGTACCTGCAACTGAATAATAATAATAATAATAGCCCATTTGTTTAATATAATTGCACTATTGAGTACCTCAAGAAGAAAAATGCTTAGGATTGTACTTGCAGTAATTTGCCAAATACTGCTCCTATGCATCCCTCATTAATTTCAAGGGTCTTGTTTGGTTGTAGCACTAATTGGATTGGTTGCTACATTGCTACATATAAATTGTTTTAATACATCATCCATTCTAATGGTATGAAATCTTTTTAAAAACATGACAATTTGAGTAAATAGCTACTTGAAAGGGTGTGGTGGTTTATGTTGGTTGGATTAGAAATATTGCCATGGGGTTGTCTTAACATATTTGTTTGGTTTTAGGTTAGAATAACTAAGTTATGTGTAGAAATCATTAAACAGTTTTGAGTCTTTCAAATTAATCAACCTTTCACATAATAGGTTTCAAAAATAATTTCATATGGCCAAAAATATACTTTTAAGGATATGCCTCTATAGGCAGGCAAAACATGTTGAATTTAGAACTCTGCTTAAACAGTTTTATGGATTTCTTTTTACCCTTATTTGGATCATCAACTTACAAAACATTTTCTTAAAGTCAAAATAGTGCTTTTGAGGTCCATAAAATTTTTGGTACAAAAATAATAGTGTTTTTCTCATTCACTTTCAATGGTTAGCTTACCCTCCTGATGTAAACTAACTTAATTCTCACATCAATTGTTTCCATTAGGCACATTCAAGTAAAACAATAAAATATCCAAGTAACAATGACAAAAGCCAAACATGGCTTGATAAAATTTTACAGAGAGAGCTGTCCATTCTCTGGAATGGAATAAATAGTCACTTCCCTCAGCCAAAGATTCAGGTGGTTTGATGTTAATATCGATTCCCATAGTGCAGAATAGTATCTTTTTAAAAAAAAGTTCACCTATTCTCCATTCAGAAGAACCAGCATCAAAGAATCTGCATTTGGAAAGGAAGCAGAATTGCAAACGTGGGTAAGAAGTTCTGTTTGTTTTTCAGTAGATGGTTTTGTAAGCACTGGAGTCCAAAGCAGATAGCTAATGGCCATTAGAAGAAGCATTGCTGGTCCAATCTAGAATGAGCAAGGTCATACTTCCAGTCATCACAAATATGCCACTGATCAGGAAAAGAAGAGCCTACAAAGACATTATATAAAAAAAATATTGAAGGATTTTGCCAGAAACAAATAGAACCTGATAAAGAAAAGGGCCAATTATGCACACGTAAGGGAACTTGTATACACAGCTGGGGCTCACAGTCTTCTCTCCAGTGCTGCATTTCCCAAAACCAAGACGACAACACTTTAAACACATCTTGCCTTCTCTGTTGTGGGAGATGTAGCTGTGAAAACTTATCAAGGAACTCGGGCTTATTGTACAGTTCCTTTACACACTGATGGTTATTCCCTTTGAATCCGTGATAAAATGTCTGCTGCTAGTTAAGAATTTGATAAGAACTCAAGAACTCCCTTAGTCGTCTTATATTAGCTATACATTTCCAGCAACCTAATTCTCCATAAATACATAAATGTTTCAATGTTGTTCTTTCATGACTAGCATGCTTGATAGTCACTCTGCTCATGCAGCCAAATAGCTCTTGGCGTTTTTCGATTCTACTGATCGAGCTAGACAAGCATGATAATAATGGGCACTTCTCTTTACTCACCCCAATCTTCTGAACAGATTTCATTGGTTCTTTCTTCACTAGCTTAATGTAGAAAGCAGATGGTAGTATAAAAATCAGCATGGCAGCAGCGGAGGCACCTGTGTTAATAAAAATGGTCAACATTTCTATTACAGTATTCTGATTTTTTTTATTTAAAAAAAGCTTTAGAAAATGACAGCAAGAAGAACTGAGAACAACAGAACCCTTACCAATGAATCCAAATATATCTCGAATTGTGGGAACAAAGATCACGAGAATGTTGGTGAATACCAAAAGAGCCATTGTAATTGCAGTATGGCGCCACCAACTAAATTCTTTCCCTGAACACAACAACTGTGTGATGGAGCTGCGGATCTGTAAAATAAATGAAAGTTTATTAAAATCATTTTTTTAAAAAAACAACACCTTAAAGGTACATTCTTCAAACTTTTGGAAATATTTACAACATTGTAACAATGAGTGAGAGGGATAGCCTGTGGGGAAAATCCATTTTGAATTTTTGCTAGCCCTTATAGATAGCCAACGGGACGCGGGTGGCACTGTGGGTTAAACCACAGAGCCTAGGACTTGCCGATCAGAAGGTCGGCGGTTCAAATCCCCGCGACGGGGTGAGCTCCTGTTGCTCGGTTCCTGCTCTTGCCAACCTAACAGTTCGAAAGCACATCAAAGTGCAAGTAGATAAATAGATCCAGCGGGAAGATAAACGGCGTTTCCGTGCGCTGCTCTGGTTTGCCAGAAGCGGCTTAGTCATGCTGGCCACATGACCTGGAAGCTGTACACCGGCTCCCTCGGCCAATAAAGCGAGATGAGCGCCGCAACCCCAGAGTCGGCCACAATTGGACCTAATGCTCAGGGGTCCCTTTACCTTTACCTATAGATAGCCAAAGGTTTCAGGTTGGATCCTAAGGTAAGTTTGAATTAAGAAAATTTGCAGAAGGAAAGTTCACAATTCCCTCCTCCTCTTTCCATCTCAACTTGTTCAAGAGGGCCTTCCAATTTTTTGGAGAGGCTTTGGCAGAAGATTGGTTGGGGGGATGGGGGGGTCACACAGATGGTTGCATAGGGAAAGATAGAGCAGGAAGCTTTTCTTTTGTGAACTTCCCAATGTTAACTTTCCTTGTGATTTAAGCCTTTACTTTTAGGCCGCTTCTCTTTCAAAGTCTACCAGCTTAAAGCTAAAATGCTTCAATTTAATAGCCGTGGGAATAGATCTCTTTGCCTTTCATACACAACAAAAACTGATGCAGAAAGGTGAAATAGCAGGAAATGGATGATTTATTTATTTAAAAAATCACAACTGGAAATTAGCAGTTCTAAATCAGCTTGATTTCCAAATTACTGTTGAAGCTGGGGGGGGGGAACTTAAGTCACTTACTGGGAAAATCACAACTGGCACAGTAAGTGTCACTGCCATCAGGACTGCCAGACGAACAATAAGGAGAAGGACATCAGCTCCCAGGACCTCAGCATAAGTATGAAGCAACTCTGGCTCAACATTTCCTGCAAAGAAAATTGTGTTTTAATAGAATGTTAATTACTGTAGATGGCAAAATATAAATATAACAGGAAAATCCCTGTGCTCTGTTTAAATGCGTATCAAATTGATTCTCAAATGGAGTTTTCCAATTATGCTTCTAAACCCTACTTGTTCTACTTATTTACATGCATTGGTTCTCATATAAAACCAGAGAGCTATGTTTTGCCATCAGTCACATTTCTAAGACCATTCACTCCCCTTACAACATGATCCTAAGCATCTCTACTTGGAAGCAAACCCTCCTGAATCTAATGAGACTTGCTTCTTATTAGCAGTGCATTTCAAACTGCGAGTCTGCACTCCTTTGAATAAATTACTCAGAAATGATATTCAAATAAGTTAACTGGACTTTAGAGAGCTCTCATCTGAGATTACACCCATAGTCGTAAGATGCAAAGTGCACACATGCACTTACAACACTTTTAAAGTCCCACTGGTTTCAATCGGAAACTAGCACATTCCTAGACCTGTCCCACCAAAATTAACGTTAAGGGTGGTTTAATTTGGTTGGTTTGTGTCTGGCCAAAAAGTACACAGAACGTTTAGGTACAAAAAAAAAAAAAGGAAACAGAAACAGAAGTTGCTCACCATAAAATGTCAGGTAGCCGAAGAGAGCAGCCAGAAGATACATGAGGAACATGGCAAAAAATGAAACATTGGAGACTTTCATCATTCTTCTGCGGCTTCGCCTGTTTCAAAGGAACAAAATGTATTACCGATTCTGAAATTATGTGCTTCCATTCCTGTTTCTATAAAATATCTGACGTGTAACATGCGCAAGTTTTACTTACCCTTTCAGTTCTTCATAAATAGGAAGAACAGCCGGATGGCAGACGAAGGAAAATGTTAAGATTGGTACAGCGTAGACAGTCTGAAAAGCACAAAAATAAAAATGCACTTATGAATATTTCTGTAATATTAACTTGTAAGCATATTTCTTCATTAGGTAAAGGCTGCAGTGCTAGTAAGCGCACGTTCCAGGTATTTTGGGTTAAAATTCCCACCCCTGAAAGTTGTCTATACTAGCTAGATCTTATGGAAGTTATAGTCCACAGTAGAGGGGTGGCATCAGACTGGGGAAGGATTCACGAGGGAGCTAGCTTCATTTTTTAAAAAAGTGGGATTTAAACCTAAATCAACATGCGCAAGATTGCACAGAAAGGCTGTAATCCTAACCTCCAGTCCAGACTGCTAGAGGGCACTACGATTGGGTGGGCATCCCTGCCCATTGGCCTCTGCCTGCCTTCACAATAGTCAGTGTAAAACCCCAAACAAATTGTTCTTGGTCTGGAGCAGGACCAGTCATGCATCTTACTTAGAGTACAAGCCTATGCACATTTTCCTGGAAGTAAGCTCCATTGAGTGTGGTGGAGGCCTTTCAACAGCTTCAGAACCCACAATGCATCTATATAGGCAATAGGCTTTTTTTTTTTTGCAGGAAAAAAATTAAAAACACAGGCATTTGCTAAATAGGGATCGGATTGTTCAGATTGTTAAAAGCCAGCAGTGTACTTAAGTTATTGGCAGGCTTGTGCCCAAGACAAAAATGTTCTCCAGCTTACGGTCATATCCTGTTTAACATAAGAACATTTCAAGAAGCACTGAACCTTACCACAAGTACACAGTGCTCTTGTAAGCGAAAAAGGATTTTTCAGCTATCAATGAGGCTTTAAAATAGTCACAATTAAATTTCTAATTAGTGTAGCCGATTATTTTCTCCCACCCCCTCTTATATTAATATTTACCTGTGAGTTGAAGATGAAATATTTTGGTGTGCACTGGTCATCACTGGTTATATTAACTTCTGAGACATGAAAAGGTGCAGCTGTTGACAGATGTTCTAGGGTGGTATTCAGAGTTGCATTAATCAAGTCACTTTCCAATCCACATGGAATTTGAAATTTCTTGCAAATGACCTAACGGAGAATGACAAAGAGTACTGCCCGTTACTTTCACGGGATACATTTGTTCTATAAAATAATGACTGGACATAATTAGAAGTCACTAGCAATCTCACTTGAATGAAATATCCTAAACACTTAAATGTATGCATAGAAAATGTTGCACTTACGACAATAAGGAAGAAGACCATGCACAACAAGGAAAATCCACTGGTGTAACCCAGATAACCTGGAACAGAAAAATGCTTTAAGTTAGTCCTTGTAACACATTTGGGAGATGATACATTCAGTAGCATGGTCTGCACAACTCAAAAGTGCGTTTCCAAGAGAATAGATTTACAGGAATGGATATTATTAATATATTGATTCAATATCACTGAACAACTAGAAAGCACACACCTTTGTTTTAGCCATTATCTGGGATTTCCTATCCATTCTATTATCCCAAATCAACACATCCAATAAGAACACTATTAGATTTAATGTGGTGGTGTCATCCTGCTCCTTCATACTTTCTTACCCCCCCCCAACTTCAATAAAGCTTACAGCCAGGTAAATGGGTATAAAACTGATGCTCAAGTATATTGCCTTCATATTGGCATATATCTGTATTTCATCAACTAGGAGGGCTTCGGAAACTGCTGTGACACTTAGCTCTCCATGCACAATAAAGCCGAGCAGAATGTAGAAGTGGCTTCCATATTACAGGTGCCATGTTAAGCACAAAGAGGACTGCCATTATTTCCCAATTTGTTCACCCTAGTTTCATCTATATCACTTGTGCCTACTTACCTAAATTTTTCAACAATGACAAAGGAAGAATGAGCCACAAGGATACCAATATAACCAAATAATCACCGTTGAGGTACCATTCTCTGTAAGAAAAGAAAGAAATCTTAGTTGAAAAACTGCGTGGTCATCACATCTATAATTTAAAAATATTATCTTGTTATCGCAGTGCAATAGAGAAACACAGGACAGCAGTACTGGTCCAGAGTACCTAATGCAAGTGAGTTCCCGTTAATGGCTATGTTTCTGTAAGGCCCTGTCTTTTGGGAGTACTTTTCTACAGCTGTCAATAGGAAAGACCCTCTTGCGCACAAGTGATTGTGCTATGCTGGGTCACAGCAACTACATTGGATTAAGTACCACAGATATCAATGAGACTGAGCTCCAGTTAACACCTTCAGAAGGACTGGCAGCCTAAACCAAAATATGCTTACTCAGAAGCAAGTCTGAGTCCAGTGAGAGTTTACTTCCTAAGTGGTATGGCACAGGACTCGGAGGGGGGGATATAGGAGGCCTTACACACTCTTTAATGGGATGAAGTTGTACTTGCATGCAAATGGGTATTCAAACATGCCATGGAAGAGCACTGCTATGCCCAGTGGAGAACCCTCTTTATGTGGGCAGAGAAACCACATGGGAAACGGTTATTCCCAAAGAAATTAATAATTGTTATCGTTATAGCTATAGCTATTCAAAAATGCAAGGAGCATAGTTCAGAGAAAGCTATGTGAATCTAAGCACCATTGAGTTTGATGTGGCTTAGCAGTCTGCTTACTATCCAAGGAATACAATGAGGTTTAGGTATTGCAAACTTTCAATGGGTCGCAAGCATTGTCTCCACTAAAATATGGGGGAATCTCACACTCTAATCATGGTATTAGAATTCCTGTAGAAACACAACTCATGTCCCTGAATGCTTGTGCCCAAATATTTACTTCTGATTCAAGAGTAACATCACTGCAGTGATTTAAGATGGGATGATACAGTAAGATTTTGTATGAAGGCAGTGTTAAAAAACTACCATACACATGCTGGCTTCTAAGAACATGTTGGAACTACAGCTTGATTACATTTTCAGAACAAAGAAGTAATTGGACTGGCCATTCAGTGAACACTGATCCTGTTTACATGTCCTGCTATTTTGTCAAACAACAAGGCTTTTTTCTAACCCCTTTCCTATAGGCCGTATCATATGTCAAACAGACCACTCAATAAGTAGGCCAGTATAACTGGAGCTCAACCATGATCTCTTCTTACACGTTTCAACGGAAGACATCAGATAAAATTTCTACAATGCCTATTTCTGTTCCCACTAACAGTTTCTCTGCTGAGCAGTTCGAAGACTTACCCTGTGCTCTCTTTGACGTTCAAAAATGCCTTGATGACCAATGGTAACTCATATTTCACAATGTAGAGGTAGCTGGACATAGCTGCAGGTGAATGATATTGTACATCAATGCATATAGAGAGCATGGCACATAAGAGCCACAGAAACATGTTTCTTGGTGTCGCTTTTAGGTTGCTAATGGAAACATGTTGTGTGACAAGCTCATCTCATCAGAACAAAGGAGAAAACTGTTATAAAGTGTAAAAAGGGACATTTATCTGAAAAACCTCACCTCCAATGTTCTGCATTGTAATAGATCCAGATGCTGCCAGTTTCCCAGCCATGCCAAAGGCCTTCATTCCCAGTTGTTCATATAGCAAAGACCCTACAGCAACAAGAAACAGAGCAGTTACTAGAGTGTAATTTACAGTTACATGTTTTTAATGTATAAAGTGTAGGGAGGTGAATTTCTTAGTCACAAGTAGATGTTAACATACCTCCTTCATTGGCAGTCTTCAAGAGGAGATGAACGGAGTATAAAGAAAATATTGACACGAAGAACAGAAGAATTCTTTAAAAAAACACACACATAAACAAACCACTTTTACTTTGGCTGAAATAATAATCTAAATTGCAACAAGAAAAGGTAACAAAATCAGGCTCAGTTCTGCCAAAGCACTTCCCAGTGATTTCAGCCGGAAAGATTTAAGTACACACTTGACTTCTTAATTGAGACCAGTTTCATTTACAAGTGATAAAATGGTAACTGGCTTTAAAGGTGGTCATATAATTCCTGAAGAAAATATTGAAATAATTCTAAAAATAAATGTAATAAGAACAGTGGTGCTCTTTATAAGAAACTATCCCAACAAGGATTACATATGATCCCATTGACATGCCTCTAAAGGTGGATTACCTGCCTTTAAGCTGGTTCAGACTCATGCTGGGTTAACCACAAGCCCTTTCTATGCAAACAGTTCTCCACATCTGAGATATTGAAAGGGGAAGCAAAATGTTACTTCCCTTTCTTTTCTGTTCATTTTAGTACTTACAAAAATAAATGGAGCTCATGACTCTTAAGTTTAGACAATCAGAAATGGTTATAGTTTTGGGTTTTTTAATCAGAATATTAAACACTGGCATCTCCTGCGCTGGAACTATAATGATAAAATGCCAGCATCTCAATCCAATACTCATGTTGATACAAGCAATGCACATTGTTCAGTTATTGAATTGAACTTCCTTACATAAAATGGATGCAACCCAGCACATGCCTAAATCCCAGCAATCTAAGGAGTAGCACTCCACTAAACTAAATAGACAAACTGATTACAGATTGCCCCCAATTAGACTTGGCTTCATGGCTATGTTAACGTGAATGCCCATTGTTGCAGAGTCATTTACATAAGACAAATAAATTCTACCAATAAGAATTTCATCATTATAATCAACAAAAATACAGCTATCTAGATAAAAATCAAGGTAAACTATATAGGAGATGTTTGAAAATTCAAGTGGAAGCTAATATGCTTGCTTCTGGGATTGTACACTTGAATACCATTAAACATACACACAAAATCTATGCAAAAATATAGATCTATTCTTCATCCAACATGAAATCTACAAAGCAACCGCTCTATAGCAAAAAGACATATTAGTGGGAACTTGTTTTTCCTTTTAAGATGCCACTGATAATTAAATTACATGTTCCAAAGCAAAATGGAGCTATTTAAGACTTTAAACTAATAGCCCAATCAAAGGCAGATTTACTCAGAAGTTCCCCTGTGTTTAAGTGGAGTTGCTCACATGTAGATGTGCATAAAACTAGCAGCACAAGACTTAACATGCTTATTCGGAAGCAAGTCCAACACACACAAACCTACTATGTACATAGGACTCAGCCTTAAAGTACATTTCGGAGAAATTAAGTTTTCCATGGAAAATAAATAAAACTTAAACTTTGTATGATAAAACAACACACTGAATTCAGTATGCACACATACCGAAAGGACAGCTTTGTGTTGGTTACAATGCCATCAGCATAATGCATGCCAGTGGTACACACTGCAGGGCAAAGTGTAATGCAAAGCCCATTTGATTTCAATACGGGGAGATATATAAAATGAGTCAACTGCCATAGACCAAAATGTGCTTCCACTAAAGCTGGTTTTGGTGGCAACAGCAACATTACCAGCATACTGCATTTTGGGTCATCTCTAAATGACTGGCAGTGAGTCATTTTGAAGGACCAGAGAAGACAGAAACGTAAGTTGAAAGACTCTGAATACGCTTAAAGTTCTGCTTAGAAGTAAATATGTTGAGCCACATAAAAAGGAGTTTAAAAATAACATTGCATCCACCTTAAAAACATACAGCATAAGGCACATTTACTGATTTCACGTTACAAAGTTCCCTGCCACTAGCTTCAACATAAGTATGCCCTATAATGCAATCCTATCAAGTCCAATGGGACTTTACACACACATAGGTGTGCATAGGAAGGTGGCCTTAAAGTGCTTTTGAACCTCTCTCTCTGTTGGGAGTGCCTGTGTGAGACAGAAATGCAACTTTAAATGTACTTGCATAGGATTCTTAAATCAATTTCTAATGATGGATGAATCCATCACAAAAATCCCCAAGATATTTCACCTAGAAGTATTCTGTCTGAAGTGTATATTTAGCCCTGCACCTATCATTTTTTACACATAGTTGTACACACTGGGACATAACTTTATAAATATTATTTTAAACTATTCCACCTGGGATGGAGCAATTTCTTTAGTTCCTATTAAGGCTTCATAGTGTAAAAATCAGAAAATTAGATCTCCATATTTTTGCCCCACTAAGACAGACATAGGCAAACTCTGGCCCTCCAGATGTTTGGGACTACAATTCCCACCATCCCTGACCACTGGTCCTGTTAGCCAGGGATCATGGGAAGTGAAGTCCCAAACATCTGGAAGGCCGGAGTTTGCCTATGCCTGCTATAAGAGTTCCACTGTAATAGATGCTACAATGACCATCTCTCACTGGCTTTGCTTTTCCAAGGATACATGTTCTCAATATACACTGCCCTCTACAGGAAACATATACTGTACACAATATGCATGTATTAAATACAGGCAAGCGATCTCCTTGTTTTCCACGCCAGTGAGCACGTAGCTACAAACCTATTTGCCTAGAAATTTATTCTTCAGTTTCTTAATCCCCAAGGACTATGAAATATATACAATTTTTAACCTGAAAGGTGTATTAGTGTGTATCCCAAGGCTGAGGCAAACGGTAATTTAAGGGGGGAAATTGACAAGAAAGTGTAGAGATGAAATAGACAAGCACTTTGTGCTGCTAGGAAGAGAAAAGCTGCAGGATGCTATGGGCCAGGAATCAGGATGGGTAAGTGAGGTTTCACATGAGACGGAGAAGCATGCAATGACATTTAAACCGGAGAAAGCATGCATTTACGAATGGCAGTAATGGGTAATAACCGAAACTGGAATACTTAAAAGCACTGGAAAACAGTACTTAATGCACTGGAAAATGCACATGTAATGTAATTTCTTCCTTAGAATGAATAAAAATATTTCTTTCCCCTTACAACTATTTTTGAAAGATGATAGGACAGGTGAAATCCAGCAAAAAAACCTGTTTTGAGTCCATTTGTTTTAACAGGAGAGATTTAAACATGTGCTTAACTTTCCGGCTGAAATCGTCAACTGAGGCTCTCAAGGATGCTTAATTTTAGCCTGATCTCAAGCATGGTTCACTGAGAAACAAGCTCCACAGAGCTTGTTTCTAAATGGGTAGATGCTTAGGATCCATCCCTGGTCTCAGTGGGATTAAACTGGTTTATGTTCAAATAGTCTGGGAGTTCGAATGTGTGTTCATTCACTTGGCAACTGAGCCCAAGTTTCCTTTCCATGGTTACATTTTAGGCATCGTTACATTTTAAAATGGCAAATGGAAAATATTAGCATGCACAAACATCAACGATATAATGCTGCAATTCTGCTGCATTCAAATACTTACACAAAGAGAGCAATTCCAGTGTTTGCCATGGCATAAGAAAGCCCAAGGATGCCACTGCCCACAATAGCATTGCTCAGATTAAATACTGACATTCCAAAGGAAGTAGTACCTGGACGCTGTGAATAAGAGAAAAGTGTGGTGGAGGTGGTTAATAATTTGTTCAGAAACAATGATTTGCAAATGGCTTTAATTTGCAGGGGGGAGGGGGGAGCCTAGTCTTCACTTATGTACTCAATGCTAAAAAAGATAAATGATGCATGCTTACATATTCCGTTTCATATTTCTTCTTCCCAGGATTAGATTCAAGTAAAAAGTTTTGGTTTTCTGGATCCATGTCTACATAATGGCTGTGAGAGGGGGGAAAGAAGGAAAACAAAGCAACTTAAGTATTATCACTTTTTTTTTAAAAAAAAAAGCAACGTAAAACAACATTGGGGTGGTTGTTTTTTTTATTGTGTAATCCACCAATTTCAAATGGGTTTATTTTAAAATAAGATTTGGTCTGGGAAAGGTTCGGTTTTTGCTGCTGCACATGCAAACTGAGATACTGGCCATTCTTACGACATTTTTTTAAAAAGGTAAATTTGGGGATGAAGGTTGAAATCCACTTCAGAGATTCGTCATTGATCTGAGGAGGACTGTGTATGATTTATTATTATTATTATTATTATTATTATTATTATTATTATTATTATTATTATTATTAAAGCAATGCACAGAAACATCTCTGACCTCTTCATAGCAGCTGGTTTGGTTGGGTAGGGGTAGTTGAAGTCATTGCTGTTGGAACTGTAGCTGCTACTGTCTTCATCAGGAGTAGTGTTGAGTTTGCCCATTTCAGCTTTGGTCATGATGGGATCTAGGATGCCTTTTTTGGGGGTACCGGATTAAAAGCAGGCAAATCAACTATTTGGGATAGTGGCAGCAAGCCTGGGCTCCTCTTGATCTTTTGTCCTTGGCTGCTGGACTTGCCTTGTCTGTGAAGGTAAAAAAAAAAAAAAAGGGGGAAACGTCAATACTGCAGTAGTCCTCCCGAATTGGGTCACGTGAGCAGCCGCTGCCGCCGCTTCTGCTCACCGCGGCTGATTCATAGGCAGCCAGGCGAGTGGAAAAGTACCAGCAGAGATGGGAGGGAGGAGGGAGATGGCGAGGGAAGGAAAAGTACAAGAGAGTAGAACAAAGATAATCTCCAGCTTCGACACGGCAGCCCCCGCCACTGGGGGAGATCTGCGTGGGAAAGGCAAGGGGGTGCACTGCACAAAACACAACACAACACAACACATATCTGCCCAACATTTCGACCTATACATCACTTGTTCTCCACTCTCCCCCCCCCCGCAAGACATTTAAAGCTAGTCGTTTTAATTATAAGGGTTGACTTCTTAAAGGGTAGACTAAACCAGGAGAAAACCCGAAGTTGCAAAGGCTAGTTTCAGGTTCACGAAAATCGACTTGCGTCCAACCAGAAATGACACATTGACACACACAAACCTCTGTACAGGTTTGGGCAGCCAGCCAACTCCACCCCATCGGAACGGAAAATGATGCAACCCCGTCGGGCGATTGTCACATTCCCTTTCAGTACATTAACCACCCTGCCTTGCTCGTTATCCTTTCCTTGGCCATTCCCTCCTATTTCTTTCTTCCACTCTTCCTAATAATAATAATAATAATAATAATGAGGGGTCCCTGCATTTTTAAAATGGAAAAAATGCAAATCAGTCACAAGACTGCACCAGCAGCGCCTGTTTTCTACTGGGTCTTCCCCATCTCAAGCTCTCCAAAGGTGCAGCAACGCTGGCTGGGCTATTTTTTTTATTATTTAACACCCAATCTTACGTAAAGGAACGATTTGGGGTTTTTTGCTGTTGCCATGCCTTCGCTACCACAGCAGCAAACCAGCCCCCTCCCCATGACCACAGATCCCCCCCACCAACCCCCTGAAACAGCCCAAGATTTTTTTTACCTCGATCAGTGAAGCTGGGGGGCAAAACCTTGGATGTTCCGGAGCTCCTTTCCACCCCACAAAAAATTAAAATTCAAAAGAATTCTGAGATCTCCGCGATTCAATTCGCTTCTTCGACGGAAGCAAAAACGACGACAAAAACCCTCAGATATTAACAATTAAAAGGCCCAGTAAGAAATATACATATGTATATATATATATATATATATATATACACAAATTAAAATATCAGCAATAGGTTTTGTTTTAAATTGTTTCGTAAAAAAAAGCCGGTATAAAATAATAATTTATGGTTCTTTTATTAAATAAAACAAGAAGAATCGCGACGAAAATTCTGGAGGCGGAGAGTGAGGTATGCGGCTTGGACGCTTGGCGAGGTGGTTGGTTTTTTGTGTTTTTCTCTATTGTGATCCGCCGAGCAGCAGGCGCAGCATCAGCTCTCGCGGAACGTCGCGCTCAGGTCTGGGGAATGTCTGGCGATGCCTCCGCTTTTGAGGGCGGAATGCGGCGACGTCAGAGAAGGGGGAGCGGCTGAAGGACAGGGCGCGGCTTCCCCTCGACAACGTGCAGCCGCTTCTTTGTATACCAACACGGAGCTCCGTCGCTCCGCCCCGGGAGCTCTTCCGACTCCGCCCTACGAGGCCGCTCCGGGGACGCTGTTTAACCCTCGGGAGGAGCCGACGCTTTCCCGCACAAGAAGCGGATCACGAGGCTGTTACTTAGCAGCCGGGCGAAACTTGACGCCGGCGATTCTTCGAAATGATGGAGGCTTCAAATTACAATGAGGGCAGGGCTTTGCTTTGGGATCCTAAGTTTTTTTCCCCTTGGTCCCGTGGGTGCCTTCCGCCTCAGTTTCCCCATCGGCAAAACCAGAACAACACAGTGTCGTTTGCAGTGCCGGATTTATGTACAGTGGTACCTCGGGTTACATACGCTTCAGGTTACATACGCTTCTGGTTACAGACTACGCTAACCCAGAAATAGTTGCTTCAGGTTAAGAACTTTGCTTCAGGATGAGAACAGAAATTGTGCTCCAGCAGCGCGGCGGCAGCAGGAGGCCCCATTAGCTAAAGTGGTGCTTCAGGTTAAGAACGGACCTCCGGAACGAATTAAGTACTTAACCCGAGGTACCACTGTATAAGCTAAACAAGCTATTCAAGTTGTTGAAACCTTTCATTCCAAATCTGCTAAACAGAGCCAGACAGAGGAGGGTGACAGGTGGGTGTCCTGCTGCCCCCAACATAAATCAAACCAAATTGTAAATTATACTAAATTGTACAGAACACCCTCTGGACACGGTAATGTTTTCTGAAATTTCACCACAGCTTACTAATCTAATTTTTGGTCCATCAGCTGCTGATTTCATAGATAAATGTAACATCAGTGAATTGTCACATGTAGTTCTTTTTTCCCTGGGGGTACACAGGGGTGCACATACTCCTAAACATTTTGTGAAATTATATTTGGCCTCATTGAGGGGCAGTATTTCAATATGAGTAGGAACATTTTTAACTTTTTTAAAGGAAAAAAAAAGCACTGATCATATGTATACAACCACAGCATCTCCTAAGTCTTGAGATGTTGCCAAAACTGATTGATAAAGCCTATGGTTTTAAAATGTTTAGATGAGATGAGGTATGAGCGAAAATGGTGCCAAAAGGAAGACTTCCACCGTGGGAACACTGCATCTGAAGATTTTGTGTGACTCGAAAAAACCAAAACAAAACATTTCCAACCTTATTTAACTCATGTTTTCTTGTACCACCAAGGCTGCTAAAACTTTTGTCTAATAAGAACAAAAAATCTGCTTATGGTATACGGTACTGTATTAGATTTTGGGGGTATGAATTCAGGACTCAGGAGTCATTCTGTATTATTAACCACCTAAGTAACAATTTCCAGTTAAGTCTAGGATACTGTTAATATCACATGATAATGATATAACATATCCAGGAGGAAAGTTATATGAATTGCCCTGACTTGTGTGCATGCCTTTAATGAGTATTACTCATTCCTTATGTAACTGTGGTGCTGGGCATTTATAGATACACTTTATGGAAACGCTGCCAGAATTAAACAGAATAACCAAGTAACAGAATCTACCCAAGCCTGACATACATTTTTAATTCATAGATGTATTTTACAATTCTTTCACCCTGGGAAAAGCAAGATTTTCTTTCAACTCCTTGCACTGGGTTAGGAAAAAATAAACACAAACATATAAAAGAAATGTCTATAAATAAATAAGTTTCATTTCACGAGTGTGTTTCTATGCTCTAGTGTGTGTGTTTTTTTTAGCTCCCCATCCCCAGCCTTTTAAATACAAAAATAAATATTGTATTTTTAAATTTTTCCTCTGAGCCAACCCATCCATTAATGAAAGATTCAGGAAAGGGATAGAGGGCTTTGAGGCAAACAACCATGCTTCAGTAACCTTTGTGTTTCCCACAAACTTAATCTAGGCAGCATAGTAGTAAGATCACATGTGATTCTATTATATTGGAATATGTCCCCCCCCCCACAAACTTTGCTGTAGTTCATTTATTTGTTTTGCTCCTGTATTGTTTGGAAGCTTTGACATCCACCAGTGCTTTCTGTAAGTGATATGTTTTTCTTTTGAAGGAGGGCTGAAAATTACATTTGGGAAACTCTTTGAGAGCAAGTTAGGAAGTGTCAGCTCGCTTCCTGACTTGACTATTTTGATTCCTAGGACTATGGTTTTCCCAGTAGTGATGTATGGAAGGGAGAGCTGGACCATAAAGAAGGCTGATCGCCGAAGAATTGATGCTTTTGAATTATGGTGCTGGAGGAGACTCTTGAGAGTCCCATGGTCTGCAAGAAGATCAAACCTCTCCATTCTGAAGGAAATCAGCCCTGAGTGCTCACTGGAAGGACAGATCATGAAGCTGAGGCTCCAATACTTTGGCCATCTCATGAGAAGAGAAGACTCCCTCGAAAAGACCCTGATGTTGGGAAAGATTCAGGGCACAAGGAAAAGGGGACAGCAGAGGACGAGATGGTTAGATAGTGTTCTCAAAGCTACCAGCATGAGTTTGACCAAACTGCAGGAGGCAGTGGAAGACAGGAGTGCCTGGCATGCTCTGGTCCATGGGGTCACAAAGAGTTGGACACGACTAAACGACTAAACAACAACAAGGACTACACCCTGTGCTGATGGAGAACAGATTGTCTGAGTGTGGCTCCCTATGTAGCTGAAATTGGACCAGCAGGCTTGGGGGAGCCCCAAAGTTAGCAGAAGTACACACACACACACACACACACACACACAAATGACATCACATTGATAGGAGGGGAACCCAGAGAGGAAAAAGGCATAGCTGGCTGCCTGGACCCCCCAACATTTTCTTGCAGGTGCCCCTAGTTTCTGCCCAGTTGTAAACAGCAGTGTCAGCTGTGCTTGGTGACAGTATGAAAGCTAGTCTCATTCTTGAATACAAATAGCTATCCTGGAGCAATATTCTTTGGATTTATAACTGAAACTGGGACAAGTCAAGACATTTTGCAGCTTGTCATATGCCCCTTACCCATTCCATGTACAAAAGCTGGCTGGACAAGCTTTTGAATCTTATTTTAATCGCTTGTGACAGGATAGCATCCACCACACCTGAGACTGCAGGCCAGATTAGGGGACCTAGGAGTGGTCATGTAGCAACAGAGGGAAATAGCTGGGAAGCTCAGGAGAAACAGTCAGAGAATGCTGCCGCCGCCTCCAACTTCTGCCAGCTGGGGTGGTTGTCTCACTGTTTCTAATGGCAGGACCAGTCCTGACTTGACTCCCAAATATTAGAGCTCATAATAGCATGATTGAAAGAGATGAGTAACAGCATGGTTAATTTAATTGGGTTTACTCCCAGGTAGGTGGGGTAGCCTTATTTGGCGATCCTGTGTTCACTCACATGGGAATAAGTCCCACTTGAGTCCCACAGAAAAAACACACACAAACAACTGTCATTATAAGCATTTCAGTATTAAAGCAGTATTAAATTGATGTAGTTCCAGAAGCTGTAGTCACTTTACAACAAAAACTGCCTAGGATCATGTTGAGCATGAAGACACTATCTTATCGGGATATGCAACACTATGTGCCACCCTATGCATGCCTATTCAGAAGTCAGTCCCATTGAGTTCACATTAGGGGTATAAGATTGCAGCCTAAGTTTTTCATTGACTTCTCAAGCTGGTTTTTGCCAAGACAAATCTCAGCAGTAAAGATGATGATGAACAGATACAAAAATGAAGATCTGGCATACATGTAGTTCCACACAACCTAAATGCTTGGATAATATGAAAATGGAACTTTCAGTTCAGGACATAGAATCCACAACCCACTGGAGAACCACCAATGAAATGTATGCTGTGTGGCCATTCACTTTTCACACTCTCAAACCAAGCTTGGACTGGAGAAGTAGAAAGATCTGTAATGTCTGAAAAGGAAGTCTTAAAATAAATTTCAACACAGTGGAGGGGTGTGCAAGTTCCCCTTTCAAATGCTTTGAACAATCTTCAAATTGGGGAAGGAGAAATTCTACTTGACACATTTATTTACAGAATGCAAGATGTTTCTTCTGGGGAAGGCAGACTTCAGTCCTGCAGGGTCTACTTTGTTTTGCTTTTACTAGAATCCCAAAGCTCTCTAAGCAGAGTCAGGTGCAAAATAGTGGCTGGGATGGTGGAGGCAGGCAACACCCCCTTAGAATAAGGACCCAGGGTATATCTGAGCACTTGATCAGCCCAGTTTTTATTCCCAGAACTGAATTCATAGTCCTGTCACAAAAAACCACACTCCCAGTTCCTTCCTCCAATTACCTAGCAGCCAAATTTGGAGTGTGTTTGTATGTGCCTTTTTGTTGTTGCCATTGCAAATTAATTGGGGGCAGAAACCTTGTTGAATACTTGTTGAATATGCACCTTCTGCCCACCCCTGCTTATATAAGGGGCAGCCCAACCAAGGCTGGAAATATTCCAGTCCCCCTTGAACTATGAATAAATTTCATTTCTCACTGATATAATGGTAGTTGTAATGGGACAATGTTTCCGTAATGTGTGGATGTTACACGTAGTGTTTGAACTGTTTAATTGATAAAATGTGCTCTGTGCAGAACAAATGAAAACTTGAGTGAGAGCGGGGAGGCACAATTCAAATCACTCTGAGGTTCACTTAACGAGGCTGAAATTGGTTAGAAGTTCTTAGTTCTATAACCCAAATTTCCATGAAAGCAGCCTCAAAAAGGAACCAATGCTTTGTTTATATGCAAAACGCCATCAAGTGCATTGAGCCCACAGCAACAATTGGCAATTTATGTCAAAATGGATATGTTTTGGGCCATCCTAAATAGTACATTGAAGAATGCCCTCATTGAGACACCATAGCATTAGCTGCAGTCCACTGCCTTCCTTTGCTGTAGGATGCTCAGTCTAAAGCATACTGCCTCATACAAAAAATTATCAATATGTTATGTTATTGGCATGGAAACAAGCTTGGTGCTGCCTTGCCCCACAACCAAAGTGTTAAGCTGGATGCAATGTTAGGTCAACATGTAGAAGGTGGCACACTCCTGTAATTCTAGATGTGTGTTTTGTTGTAGCCCAAATCTTAGTCTGGCACACACACACACACACACACACACTTCATTATTCATTAAGCAATTGTCAGGGGGCCAGGGGCCTTGATAGTGAATTGAGCAAAAGAAAAGTGTTGGGTCAAATGTGATGCTAAAATTCCTCATAGAGGACACACTTGGAGGAATGGATGCATGCTTTATGCTTCACAATGTGTTGCACCGAAATGAAGTATTCAGACACACATGATGCTGATGGGGCTTCTTGAAGAGGACATTCTCCTGGAGGTGTGGATGGATTATATTTGTAGCAGTCCAAAATTCAGTTTGGGATGCACAGTTCCTTATCTGTAAGGGTTCTTCAGAGTCACTGCACATAAAAGAGTGCTGCACAAAACCAGTGATTTTGATTGGAGAGAATGATTGTGCATCTTGGAAGATATCATTCCCACGGTCATTGTAATACCTGATACAAGGTAGCCGAAAGCCTTATTTTGACATGCAGGGGCTTATAAACTTCAGTTCCGGCTCATTCAGCTGCATCAAACTTTTGTAGAAATAAGGACTTGGGAAGCAGCTAATAACCAGGTTTAGTCTTGTGGCAACTTGCACATCTTTTATATTGAGTTTGCTTACATTCCTGCAGAGAGTTTTTGCCAACATTTTAACTAAATGGAATTCAATCATACATAGAAACGTAATGTGTACAAAAAGGGCACATTGCTAGAAGTTAGCTCGCCACCTTTACCCTACTTAAAAAGACAAATAACCATGCTGTGCCACAAACATAAAGGTTTACGGCGCCCTCTCTTTTTGTTTTCCCCACTCTGTAGATATGAGATGCCTCTTTCTTTTTGTTCTCTTAGCTACTAGTATCTATTACATGTAAACTCTTTTCCTGCCAGGAAGTTCAATATAGATAGGGTTTTGCTACATTTTATTCTCACACCAACTCTGTGAGATAGGTTAGTCTGAGAGAGCGATTGGTCCAACATCCCCCAGTGATATTCAAGGCTGAGTAGAATTCAAAGATGGGTTTCAGTAGACCTAGTTTGACATCCTACTATGCTATGCTACACCACCAGCTAACCATCGGGTCCATCTGAATCTCTCTTGCCCTTATATTCTCACCTCATGGTGCACTCTATTCCACAGCTCACCCTGCATATAGATATCTCAGATGTTTCAGTGTACAAGTCATTATTTACCTCTTACCACCACTCCAATAGAACCCCATTGACTCTTCACACCTTGTATTACTTCTGAGAAAGCATATTCCAGGAACTATGGAGACTGAGGCTGCAGTCATATACAGTGGTACCTTAGGTTAAGTACTTAATTCGTTCCGGAGGTCTGTACTTAACCTGAAACTGTTCTTAACCTGAAGCACCACTTTAGCTAATGGGGCCTCCTGCTGCTGCCATGCCGCCAGAGCGTGATTTCTGTTCTTATCCTGAAGCAAAGTTCTTAACCTGAAGCAATATTTCTGGGTTAGCAGAGTCTGTAACCTCAAGTGTATGTAACCTGAAGCATATGTAACCCGAGGTACCACTGTATATATGGGAGTAATTGAAAATGGGACTGACCACTGTATAGGCATGGATAGGATCGTGCTGTGAGCCACCTTGAAAAACTGGGGTGGTAGGGGTGACCATGCATTTGTGGTGGGCTTTCATTTGTAAGATATCTCTCACCCCACCTGTAGGAATTCTTCAACAGAACAAAACAGTCAACGGAACACTGAAAGGAGGAAACCACTCGAAAATAATGAGAATAACCCCTGTATATTTTGCCACATATCCCAGGTGCTATCAATGCTCGAAACCCATTTGGGGTTTCTATTTTCAAATGAAAGCCAGGATTTTATGGATTAGCCCCACAGGCAGGAGCATGGGATTTATGTTGTGGGGAGAGCAGGGCACCCACCTGTCCTCATCTTCTGCCTGGCTCTGTCCAGCAGAATCAGCAGGACATGTCTCAACAACAGTTGTTTTAAATTACTTTGTTTTGACCCCAAGCGCTCAGAAAAGCCCGTCAAAATCTTTCTACAATTTTTACTTGTAGTTAAGCATTTTCATTTATTTCACTTGATTGGGGGTGGGGTAGGCATCCGCCCCCAAGGGTGCCAACTTGAATAAAATATTGGAGGGGGGGGGAGGTAATGCATAATCGATCGCATGACACACGGCACACACGTGCCCCGTTTCTGCTCCTTTTGGGTGGTCCAGAGGAGACCCCGTTCTGTGCATTTCAAGGAGGGGTTTTGTTTCCCGCCGTTTCTGTGCTAAGTGCGGTACGGAAGCCACGGCGCCAAGCAGCCCCGCTTGGGTGGGTGAGAGGAGGAGACACAACCCGAGAGAGATGCCGGTCTTTCCCCTCAGCTTGGCGGGTGGGGGACGCCTTTGCAACGGCCCCTACCGCGCGCTCGGGCGCGCGCGCCTCGCTCTTTTTGGCGCCTTCCCTCCCAGAGGTTTCAAGCAGCCCCTCCCTCGCCTGGGGGAAGCCATGCCGCGCGCTTCCAAAACAGAAAGCCCTCAGCAGCTCCCCTCGTCATTCGGCGTGGTTTACTCGGAAGTAAGCCCTACCAAGTACAAGGGCGCTCACTGGAAAGGCGCCAACCCCACCCCAGTGTTATGGCTCCAGGAGCCGCTCCGGAAGTATCTCTCCCCCCCCCCCCCGTCACCGCTTGACGGGAATGTTCTAGAGATAGAGAAGTGATAGCGGCGTATCCTCAGCTGCGCGCGCATCCCCGAAAAGACTGAAAATTTTCCACTGCTGCTGCCGCTGCCCTGATAGCGGAGCGCGTGGCCGCCGCCGCCCCTCCCGGTCACATGACGAGGCGTTTAGTCACCTCTCTTCTCCCAGGGCGGGGCAGGCAGGGCACGTTGGTTCAAAGCATCCGCGCCGAAGCCGGAGCAAACACAGCCCGGGACACAATGCAGTGGATGTTACAGTGGCGAGAAGAAGCAAGCTCCGGCTTGTGTATGCGCTGGGTTGGCTTTGCCAACAATAAAGCTGCATTGCTCGGCACACATCCTGTGTGTAGGAAAGGGATTGAAGCCGATCAAGATACGGAAGGCACATGATGTGTGATGGAAATGGGATATGATTGAAATGCATAACAATGCGGTTGTATGCGAGGCGCGTTTCATCACTGAGAATTTAGTTGCTACCCCACTATTGATTCCCTCTTCTCTCGTCCTGGCCATATTGAGGGGGGGGGAGAGGGTAAGGGGGCAATTGCTCCCCACTCCATGAACCATAACCCTCAGATTTTATAGTGTCAAGAATCACAGAATCCTAGAGTTGGATGGGACCCCAAGGATCATCTAGTCCAACCCCCTGCATTGCAGGAATTTCAGCTAAAGCATCTATGACAGATCCAACCTCTGCTTAAAAACCTGCAAGGAAGGAGACTCTACAATCTCTCAGGTGCGACCTTTCCACTGCCCTACGATGCTAAATATGTTTAGTGGGAAACTCTTTTCTTGTAACTTGAAGCCATTGGTTTCGAGTCCTACCCTCCACAGTGGGAGAAAATAAGTGTGTTCCTTCTTCCATGTGGCAGTGAATCCTTGAGATATTTGAAGATGGCAATCATATCTCCTCCCAGTCTTCTCTTTTCCAGGCTAAACATACCCAGCTCCCTCAACCATTCCTCATAAGGCATGGTATCTAGACCTTTGATCATCTTGGTTTTCCTCGTCTGCACACGTTTCGTTAAAAGTTTCTAGCATTTGTAGAACCTGAGGTGCAAGACGAAAATGTGCAGACATTATTATTTTTGTGAGAAATTAGCCTGTTTCCCTCTTTCAGTGTTTTCTTTACCCACCTCCAAATCCCACGCCCCAAATTCCTAGCAGCCACAACCCACCACAATCTGCTTCTCCTGTCCCTATATTTACCATCTGTTACTATGTTCAGGATAATGTCTACTTTGACGTGTCTTTACATATGGAGGCTTCCAGTGTGATTAACAACCCTAATTATCAAGGGCTGTAAGTAACAGCAAAGGCAAGGGCAGGCAGTAAGCCATGACATTGCGGGTGGGGCTGAATGTTGGCCGTTTCTTCCATTAACACATTTATGCATACACACAAGTAACATGGGAAGAGGGCTTAGGTTGTCTAGAGTTCATCATCTCCTTCAGTCTGGGCTCCGGAGCTTGGGAAGCTTTTATTTCGAACAGCGACGATTACATTTCTTAAATTAGTAAATAAGCCGAAGACCTAAATAACTAATGTTATATTAATCGCATGGCTCACAGCCACATCAGGGGATTTGAACAATTAAATCTTAGAGGTGTGCGCAAATTCCATTGAGACTAATGAGAGCTCTTTACTGTCATTAATTGCAGGGCAGGGCAGAGGATATTCCATCAGGATGGTGACTGGGGAGCAAAAGCTGAAACTTATCTTTCTGCTGTGGTCAAGATGGAAATAGTTTTATATGGCTGACCATCAAGAAAATGCCATACACTCAGTAACACACATTGCCCCTCCTGTACCTAGGATTAAATGTTTAAAATCCCCTTGCATG
Organism: Podarcis melisellensis; assembly: GCF_964234715.1. Classification (NCBI taxonomy): domain Eukaryota; kingdom Metazoa; phylum Chordata; class Lepidosauria; order Squamata; family Lacertidae; genus Podarcis; species Podarcis melisellensis. The sequence continues at coordinate 28,176,011 of NC_138542.1, forward strand.
GCTGTGAGCCATGAAATTAGCCTAACATGTGCTTAAGTCTCCAGACAAGCTAGTTATTAACCAGTGCCTTTTTTAAAAATGAAGAAATCTGAGATCTTTTTCACAACTGATGGATGAGGGTAGAGGCTTTGTATATTGTCTCATATTTAGGATTTGCATGAGTACAAGGGAGTAAAACAGTACAGGTGTTTCATGAAGTCAGCCAAACAAATATGGATAAACACAAGGCATATCCATATTTCATAACTTTGGCTGCACAAATCAGAATACACGAATTAGCATCTTAGGCTGCAGTCCTGAACCCATTTACCTGGGAATAAGGTCCACTGAAATTTAATGGGTGTTAATATTAATTTTGGAACTTGTTGTTAACTGTGGTCCAAAATCTTGCTTTTTCCAGGCACTCACATTTTAAGCAAATTACTCTTATTTCATGTAAGTCTGGTCAGGCTGACCTGTTTGCTTAGATATGCATGAGTGCTGTGAAAGAACTAGTAATGAGAATAATTAAGTATAAACGGTGCCTTTTTGGAGAAAGGTCCTATCCTCTGGAAGGATGCATCTGGGATATAAACATGATTGTTTTATAGGGCAGTGTTTCCCAAACGTTTTTGGGCAACGGCACACCTGTTTACTGAAAAAAAATCTCGCGGCACACCACCATTAAAGCCCCGCCCCGTGACGTCAGCGCGCAGCGTCACGCCGGGAGGGACGCACAAAAGTGAAAGTTTTTTCCCTCCCCCTTGCTGGGGAACCTCCAAGCTTTGGGGGTGGGAGGAGGCAGCAGAGCGAGGGACTGAGGGACGGCGGCAACTGAGGCGGCGGCGGCTGAGGCAGAGCTGGGAAGGGGGTTTCCAGGGGACACGGCAGCTCCTCGAAAGGCTTCTCTCAGCTGCGCTCAATCCGCCTCGGAGAGGATTTCCCCTCCGGTCCCATGCGTTCGTTTGGGGCATCGCTCCGGCTGCTCCCTCTCCCGCCGCGCAGGAGCGATGCCTCTCTCTGGCTCTCCCTCCGCGCAGGCTGAGGGAGGGAGGGAGGGGCGCGTGTGACCCGTCTCTGCTGGGAGACCAAACCCAGCGAGGCAGAGTCGCGCGGAGGCGCCCAGGCAGCGCTGCCGGCTGCGAGGAGGAGCGCCAGGCAGCAGCAGGAGGCGCGGCCTCTCCTCGCCGCCGCCGCCCCGCCTCTCGCCGCCCGACTCGCCCGCCTCCCTCCAGGCATCTCGCGGCACACGAGGCAACGTCTCACGGCACACTCGTGTGCCGCGGAACACCGGTTGGGAAACACTGTTATAGGGGAAAGACTGTGATAGTGCCTATGTCAAGATAACCTTTGTGCTATTGAAGATAATTGCATGGCACAGGCATCTGGTTGGCTACACTGAGAACAGGATGTTGAATTAGCCAGAACATTGGACTGATCCAGCAGGGCTTTTCACATTTCTCATTAAGTTCTCTACTTAAATTCATTTCACTTTCAAATGTTCAGTTCTGCCTTGAGAAAATAATTCGCTATGCTCCTTTCTCCATTAACAAATGCCTGTGGCCTGCTGTTTTCAACATGCCCTTATTTTGCTTCCCAGAAACTTGCAAGCGGATGCACCAATTCAAGTATACTGTTAAGTTTCTTTCTTTTTTATATAATTATATTTTATTAATTTTTCCATACAATCGTGCCACATTACAATTTCTGTTAAACTTTTCAATTTTTTAACTTCCTTCGGCTACTCTGCCAATCATTCGAAATTTAATTTCTTTAAATACACATTTCCAAATTTTGACATTGCCTTTATACCTACCCCCCTCTTATATTTTGCTTTTTTACAATATTTCTTATTTTAAAAGTTTCAATTCAATTGAACTGTAAATGGAACTGAGTAAGCCTAGTAGTGCCATTTGGGTAGTGTGGGAGCTAAGTATTTGCCTGTGAATTGGATGAAACAGAGAACCTTTCACGGGCCTTGGGTGGTAGTCAACTAAATTATACTCAGAGTGGACATACTGTATTTCATGGAGATGCGGGTGGCACTGTGGTCCAAACCACTGAGCCTCTTGGGCTTGCCAATCAGAAGGTTGGTGGTTTAAATCCCTGTGACAGGGTGAGCTCCTGTTGCTCTGTCCCAGCCCCTGCTAAACTAGCAGTTCAAAAGCATGCCAGTGAAAGTAGATAAACAGGTATCGCTGTGACAGGAAGGTAAACGGCATTTCCATGCACTCTGGTTTCCATCACGGTGTTCCGTTGCGCCAGAAGCAGTTCAGTCACGCTGGCCACATGATCCAGAAAGCTATCTGTGGGCAAATGCTGGCTCCCTCAGCATGAAAGCGAGATGAGTGCCACAATCCCATAGTTGCCTTTGACTGGACTTAACCATCCTTTGTTGTTGTTGCTTTGTCGTTTAGTCGTCTAACCAGTCCATGACACAGAGCCACGGAGCTCCCAAAGAGTGGTGTTAGGCTGCCTTATCTTGAGACGTAACTATTTGATCCACCTAGGGATGGCTCAAATGCAGACCACCACCAGCCCAGCCCAGCCGGCGTCCTCCCTGATCCTGCGATCTGGCAATGTTGTTGTTGTTTAGTCATTTAGTCGTGTCCAACTCTTTGTGACCCCATGGACCAGAGCACGCCAGGCACTCCTGTCTTCCACTGCCTCCCGCAGTTTGGTCAAACTCACGTTGGTAGCTTCGAGAACACTGTCCAACCATCTCGTCCTCTGTCGTCCCCTTCTCCTTGTGCCCTCCATCTTTCCCAACATCAGGGTCTTTTCCAGGGAGTCTTCTCTTCTCATGAGGTGGCCAAAGTATTGGAGCCTCAGCTTCAGGATCTGTCCTTCCAGTGAGCACTCAGGGCTGATTTCCTTAAGAATGGAGAGGTTTGATCTTCTTGCAGTCCATGGGACTCTCAAGAGTCTCCTCCAGCACCAGAATTCAAAAGCATCAATTCTTCGGCGATCATCCTTCTTTATGGTCCAGCTCTCACTTCCATATATCACTACTGGGAAAACCATAGCTTTAACTATACGGACCTTTGTCGGCATTAAGATTGCTGGAAGACATATCAACAACCTCAGGTATGCAGATGACACAACCTTGATGGCAGAAAGGAGGAATGAAAGAACCTTTTAATGAGGGTGAAAGAGGAGAGCGCAAAACATGGTCTGAAGCTCAACATCAAAAAAACTAAGATCGTGGCCACTGGTCCCATCACCTCCTGGCAAATAGAAGGGGTCCTTTACCTTTTACTATATTTCATGGACCTAACATAGTCATGTTCATTTATTTCAGTGGGTCTGCTCTGTGTAAAATTTAGTTTCATATTACCCAATGTTTATGGAGAAATAATGGTCCTAGTAAATATGTTTCTGGTTTTGTTTTTGTTTTTTTGCACTGCAATCCTGCTTGGGAGTGAGCCCAGTTCAACTCAGTGGGGTTTACTGAGCAGACATGTTACATATTTTACCTGCTGCAAACGTAAAATATAAAGCAGTGGTTCCCAAACTTCCTCTTGGCCCAGACCACCTGAAAATTGCTGATGGTTTTGGTGAACCACTTAATGGTTTTTCTGCCAGTTGTAGCAATTATAACATGCTGTGCTAGTCACAGTATGATTTTAATTCTTATTCTTATTGTTCCTTTTATTTCTTATGTATTGTATTTTATTGCATTGCAACCTGCATTTCACAGAATTCATATTGTAATGCGATGGCAGGAGAAATAAAGGAAGCAATAAAAATACAATTAAAAATCAATGATCAATGAGCACAAGCTGTGGACCACCTGAGTGAAGCTTGTGGACCACTGCTGTTTGGGAACTGTTGATATATAGTGTGATATCCCGTTGTGGCTTTCTGCTTGCACAACAGACTCCCAGTTATGCAAACAGGATTTCTCTGACCTCTGCTCCCCCAGCATACTTAAAACAGTCACCTTGACTTTCAGTGCCAGTTAAGAGATTTAGCTATGTCACTATGATGAAGCTGGAAGCCGCCTTCTGTTTTTTCCCCAGTTAATTATTTATTTTGGCTATACAAGACCAAACTTTGTTTTACAACGGGAGCATGGATATAATAAAGGTTGACTGGCCTCTTTTCCTGTTTATACTACTGTAATTCTAACTATTTCTACAGTTGCTGTGTCATGCTTTATCCTCGTTAAGTTGTGCTCCACCCACAGTATTACTCAGCAGAAAATATATATCGACTGCACTGAGCATGAGAGAAGCAAGCTGACATGACATCGTTCTTTGGCTGAGCATTATAAGTAAGATAAACAAAAATGAAACTGCAAAAGAATATGAAGACACAAGGCTATGTTAATGATGTAACACCTTTGAATAGTCACAGTCATTCATGTATGCACAAAAAAGAAATACCGTATTTTTCACTCTAAAAACGCACCAGACCACCAGAAGCACCTAGTTTTTGGAGGAGGAAAACAAGAAAAAAAATATTCTGAATCTCAGAAGCCCGAACAGCAAGAGGGATCGCTGCGCAGTGAAAGCAGCAATCCCTCTTGCTGTTCTGGCTTCTGGGATAGCTGCGCAGCCTGCGTTCGCTCCATAAGACGCACACACATTTCCCCTTACTTTTTAGGAGGGAAAAAGTGAGTCTTATAGAGCAAAAAAATGGTAGTTTGCAATTATCCTGTACATTTAAATACTGTAATGTGTAGTTTAGCTCTCTTCTCCCTCACATGCTATTCAGATTAGTTGTTGCACCCTATCAAAATTGCCTGCTGTTATATACAGGGAACCAGGCAGAGGGCCTTCTGGGTAGTGGCACCCACCCTGTGGAACGCCCTCCCACCAGATGTCAAAGAGAACAACAACTGCCAGACTTTTAGAAGACATCTGAAGGCAGCCCTTTTTAGGGATGCTTTTAATATTTGATGGATTACTGTATTTTAATATTTTGCTGGAAGCTGCCCAGAGTGGCTGGGGAAGCCCAGACAGATGGGCAGGGTATAAATTATTATTATTATTATTATTATTATTATTATTATTATTATTATTACCTGTCTGATAAATTTCTGGTTTAGGATGGCAGCATGTAATTTATACTGAAGATTTACAGGATAGTATAAGAAACATAACCCCCCATTTTCTTCTTGAGATCATCAGGAAGGATTGTTTTCATAGGTAATACTCCTTAATAGGAGAAAGAGTGAATATTCTACAGCAGTGGGTAGATAGAGTTGTAGAGTTGGAAGGGACCACAAAGGTCATCTAGTCTAACACTCTGCAATGCAGGAATTTTTTGCCCAACATGGGGCTTGAACCCTCAACCCAGAGATTGAGAATCTCATTAAGAGTGTCATGCTCTGCTGACAGAGCTATCCAGCAACTGACTGAGCTAACCAGCAGCAGGTAGATTTCCTGATCAAGTATATCAAATACATAAACAAAATAACATTATAACTTTATAAAGTGCTTGTGATTCACCTTGTTATTAAATGAAGGATCTCCCTTTTATATACACCCCTTCCCCACCTATTAAACCTCTTTAGTGTAGGGATTATTTATTTCTATTTTTAGTTTTCAAGGGTTTGAGATAGCAATTAAAAAAAAAATCAAATGCACAATGGGTTATGTTAGAGGAAAGAGCAGAGGAAAAGTCGAAGAGGAATGTACTAACATAAATAACATTTTTTACAGAAGAACAGAATCATATGGATGTTAATGCTGATATACTCTGCAGAAATAGCAGTGGGAATATTGATCCTTTGATGTGCTGGTACAGAAAGCATCTCCAATGTATGAAGATCATTGGACTACTGTAGAGTTTGTGTAGTGTTTGAACATCACCTTTTAAAGCTGTATAGTTCAGACTTTGTGGAGATTCTATCTAGAAAGACCATGGAGGCTGTTAGGGGAAAGCTGTGTGTCAGGGATACTGAGCTCTATGCTACTTCCAGTCACTATCAATAGTATGCAGGGGTGATAAGGTCATGACCTGCACATGAGGTTAAAAAGAGATTATGTAACAGGAAAAAAATATCTATTTGCACAACTGTTATTTATGTGTTTACACTGGGGGTACCTTAGGACTGCTTCCTATGTTTATGCTTTTCTTACATGCAGAGCACCTTTCTTGGCAGGCTAGACCAGGCATAGGCAAACTCGGCCCTTCAGATGTTTTGGGACTACAACTCCCACCATCCCTAGCTAACAGGACCAGTGGTCACGTATGATGGGAATTGTAGTCTCAAAACATCTGGAGCGCCAGGTTTGCCTATGCCTGGGCTAGACCATGAGATGGTTTCAGGTGACATGGTTTGCCCAGGCATGTAACCAGTTTACACTGTCTCTCATAGTCCAGGGGATCTTAACCCACCACCCATCATGAATCACTCAAACATTGCTGTGGGTTGTGGTGGGCCACTTCCAGGTTTTTCTGCCCATTGTAGCAATTGCAATGTGCCTTGCTGGACACTATAGGAATCAGAGAACTGTAGAGTTAGAAAGGACCCCAAGAGTCACCTAATTGTGTTTTATTGCTTCTTTCCCTCTTATATCTTGAATTTCATAGAATACGTAGAAATGTAGCGTTGGAAGGGACCCTGAGGATCATCTAGTCCAACCCCCTGCAATGCAGGAATATGCAGCTGTCCCATAGGGGATTGAACTTACAACCTTGGCATCATCAGCAGCACGCTCTAACCAACTCAGCTATCTAGGCTGACAGGATAGACATGAGACAATATAAGGAATAAAAAGAGCAATTAAAATACAATTAACAGTCCATCTGAATGTTTAACACAGTGGATGTGATGTCTCCCATCTTCAGCCAGAAATCTACAGACTTGTTCCGGGCCACCTGAATGAAGCTTGCAGATCACTGGTGGTCTGTGGACCACAGTTTGGGGAACCCAGTGCTACTCCATATGACAGGGAGGAGATAGCAGGGGAGGGGTTAGCATGGATGTCAAATAAAAACTGAAAATTTGTGGTGAACATGCAAATCAATAACGTTGTGAAGGCTCCTCAGAGGAACAACAGGGAAGGAGTAGGGTGAGAACAGCAGGAAAGTTATTTCTTTGAGGATTAAATATCATAAATTCAAAGGCTGGCAGTAGAGATCTAGACAAGGAAATGTGTCAATACCTTGCCAAAAGTAATGAGTGAAAACGTTTGGGCTCGCCCAAAGTGTAAGAACATAGTACTGTAAAATACAATCAGTGAGATATATACTGACTCTGTTGCACAATTGGCCAGTCATTTCCTGCATGCTTTGGTCTTGTGGGAATTTGGGGGCAGTTAGAGCAGTTGTTTGATTACATGCTATATATGTCCTTATTCCAGAACATCATGTTCCATAGAACATACTGCTTACCCCATAAATCTACACTCTGTTTTTCCATGGCTGATCTACTGCTTAATATAGACTAGAAATGGGTGGACTAGGCCAAGGGAATTTTGCACAGTAATCTGTTCCATTTGATAGCTGGAGTAAAATGTTCTACAAAATTTTGGTAGACTGTTGGAGTCCAAAAGGGATATTTATTAGAATCAGTCTGTGGCTCAGTCTCAGTATAAGTCAGTAGCAGTGGCGTAGTGTGGGGGGTGCAGGGAGGGCTGGCCGCACCGGGCGCAACATCTGGGGGTTAGGGGGCGCAAATTACTTGCCTTGCCCCGGGTGCTGACAACCTACGCTACGCCACTGGTCAGTAGATATCATCACAGGCATTTTACATGTTCATACACATTGAGTGCATACACACACACACTTTTTAAAAAACAAATATTCAGATGGTACAATTGAACAATGTAAATTGCAATTAGCAGATTACATGCAGAGTGGGAGATTTCATTGCATTCAGTTTTGCAGAAAAATGAGTGTTCATACCTTAAGCATTCATCTTTAATGCCCAATTTTGGCTTGGGCTGAATTTCATTGGATTGGCTCATCAGAGTAAGGAAATCATATTCCAGAAGAAAGAAATTTAAGTAAACAGATAAGCAAAGAGCAAACCAGCTGGGTATTTTATGACATCATTTAATAGTATAAATATAAACTTGTGAGGGAAGCAGGAGGGAATTGGGTTTTGGTTCTTTATAATGTAGACACAAAATCTTTGGGTGGTATCTCACTAGGCCATGTGGTGTGACATTTGATATCACCCACAAACTATATTTAATTTTCTAAAATAAGGCACTTCTTGTGTTGGGGAACTTTGCAGTCCTGTGTAAGAAAAGGAAGTGGTCAAGTTCAGTTAACTAGCTATCCATTTACTGAAATGAATATACAAAATCATATGTACATAACCATGGAGTTTACTAGATGACAAATTCCACAGTGAACTGCACTCTAATTGTAAAGTCATACCTGCTTTGCAGGTAGACCTCTAACCAGTCTGGTATTACTTCATTTGCTTCCATGCTTTTATAATGGTCAAAGGTTGCTTTCAGCTTGCCATATTTGTGCACTCATTGTTTACATGTATTGGGTTATGCATGTTTACATGTATTGGGTTATGACAACCTTAAGAGTTTATTGTGCATTGGAATTTTGCACGGAATTTTCTAATAAAGATGCATCCAATATCAGTTTCTGAGCTTGAAAACTACACTTACATTATAGATAGAACCCTGCTTAAAGTTTCTATTTTGCAGATGGGAACATGAGTCTGATATATTGTAATTTGCTGCTATGGAACAGGGGAGAGCTGGGTTTTGAACGCAGCTATTTTAAGTTCTTTGTCCATGGAGTTCCGTGGACTGCAAGAAGGTCAAACCCATCCATTCTTAAGGAAATCAGCCCTGAGTGCTCACTGGAAGGACAGATCGTGAAGCTGAGGCTCCAATACTTTGGACACCTCATGAGAAGAGAAGACTCCCTGGAAAGGACCCTGGTGTTGGGAAAGATGGAGGGCACAAGGAGAAGGGGACGACAGAGGATGAGATGGTTGGACAGTGTTCTCAAAGCTACCAGCATGAGTTTGACCAAACTGCGGGAGGCAGTGGAAGACGGGAGTGCCTGGCGTGCTCTGGTCCATGGGGTCACGAAGAGTCAGACATGACTAAACGACTAAACAACAACAACAACATTTTAAGTTCAGCCAGAAGAGTTTATCTGCTGCACATAACTACCTATAATTGCTTTGTATGAGCAAAGTATTAAACAATGGTTTGCTATAGTAATGCTTGCTTTTAGAAGTTTGAGCAGTGTCTCGTTCCCCCGCCCTGCTTGTTGTTAAGAGGCTGTCAGTTTCAAGTGGGATGTTGGAGCAGCGCAATATTGCAAACCATGTTGTATGCAGGATAATACAGACCCAAAGGGAAGGGCTTTAGTTCAGTGGAACAGCATCTGCCTCGCATGCAGAAGAAGCACCCAGATTCCATCCCCAGCATCTCTAGGTTGTTTTGAGAAAGTTTCCTACCTGAAAACCTGGAGAGCCACTGCTACTCAGTGTAGACAATACTGAAGTAGATGGATCAATTGTCTATGGTTGCCATATGTTCTCTTTTTGCAGGACACACCCTCTTTTTCAGGGGTAGAGTCATCATAGCAATCCATAGTTAAAAGCAGAAGTCAGCAAATGCTTCCTCCTTTTTGCTCTTCAAAATATGGCAACCCTAAGTTTGCTCCTATGCAATTTGATAAGGAAGTGTGAGAGTAAGGCTCATCTAAGAAAGAGCTGGGCTGGAAGGATTGAGGAAGGAGTGAAGGGGTTTGGACAGAGCAGAAACAGCAAAAGATGTAAGGTTGATTGTGATAGAGGTCTTCTGCTGCCACATTCACACAATACATGTTAACCGTTGTGATGCTGTTTGAAGCAGTCACGGCTTCCCCCAGAGAATTCTAGGAGCTGTAGTTTGTTAGGGATAAAAAGGTAAAGGGACCCCTGACCATGAGGTCCAGTCGTGACCGACTCTGGGGTTGCGGTACTCATCTCACTTTATTGGCTGAGGGAGCCGGCGTTCAGCTTCTGGGTCATGTGGCCAGCATGACTAAGCCGCTTCTGGCGAACCAGAGCAGTGCACGGAAACACCATTTACCTTCCTGTTGGAGCGGTACCTATTTATCTACTTGTACTTTGACGTGGTTTCGAACTGCTAGGTTGGCAGGAGCATGGGAGCTCACCCTGTCATGGGGATTCGAACCACCTACCTTCTGATCGGCAAGTCCTAGGCTCTATGGTTTAACCCACAGCGCCACCCGCGTCCCTTGTTAGGGGTACTGAGAGTTATTAGGAAACCTCTCACCCAAGAAATGATTCCCAGAGTAGTTTAACAATCCATTCCTCCTTCCAAGGAACTCTGGGAACTGTAGCTCTGTTAGAGAAAAGAGGAGTCTCCTAACAAACTGCAGCTCCCAGAATTATCCGGGGGAAGCCATGACTGTTTTGAGCGGCTTCTTAGAGCTTTAAATATATGGTGTGAATGTGACCACAGAAACATAACATTGTGGAGTTGGAAGAGACCCCAAGGGCCACCTAGCTTAACTTCCTGCAGCACAAGAATCACAGCTGAAAAATCCCTGACAGATGGTACATTTACATGGTGTGAATGTGGCCTATGTTAAAACTAAATAAAACATTAGTTGTTGGCTTACAGCAGTTTCCAGCTTTCTTCACTAATGGCACAAGGAACAGCATAAGAAAGAATCAAAATATTTTTATCATGGTATCAGCTGGCTCCAACTTACTACACTAAACACTGAATCCAGTTGCTCGGTCGGCAGGAGAATCATTGTGTTTATATTCCCCCTCAGCAATCACATTGGTCTGCTATCAGGTCACCTGGACCCAGCAGGCAATTTTGACACTGTTTTGTTCCCCAAGGCTCTTGGTGAATCATTGCAATAAGGTTGTAGCCTTTTAACCCAGCAGAAGCTTTGTTATTTTTCTTGTAGTGTGCACCCTGTAGCAGACAAACATACCATGAAAACTAAAATAAAATGGAACGGCCCAGTTCACACCAGTGCTCAGCTGGGGGGGATTTTATACAAACTCTCAAAACACACCCCTTTTCAAGAGGAAGCAGACGATACTGGTTAAGTGCATAAGTTAAAGAAATATGTATTTCAAAGAAGGAAGAGAAAGGTGTGTGAAAAGCAGAGCACATAGTGCTGTAAACGCCAAGCCACGTTAATTTTTTTTTAATTGCAGGAAATGATTCATAAGCGAAGTATGTGTACAGTAAACGCTTTGAGTACAAAAAGTCCTAATAACTCAGTGAAAGCAAAGGAAGTGTAGTAATATAAGAATTCAATTATGTAATGCTCCCAGCAGTTGTTTTTTTTTACTATACACACAGGGTTGTTTTTTCTAGTACGTCAAAGACGGACCAAGCTACACCTTACCAGACACAAAAATACAATATTGCATCAACTTTACAATACTTCCTTAGGGAAAAGTATGTTTTTGGAAAGGTGTTGAACAACTCTATAAAACAAATGAAAGTAAATAAATAAATGTATTTGATTGTAAGAAGTTTGCATATTGTAGGGTGTGTGAGGCAATTTCTCATTTGATGGCATTATGTCTCATGGTAAATATATTTGAAACAAGCAAACCTGTTTAGGATTTTATTTTGCCTACTGTCAAAGTGGGCTCCCTAACATAGCAAAGAATTGGGTGCTCTGTGCAGTATTGTTAATCTCATTGAACCCTGACCCTCAATTCCCCACAAACACAAGCTGGCAGAGTCTTCGCCATTGTATAATTTTTGAAGATCAAAGTGTCTCTGAAGTGTAATCTGGAGATATGTACAAAAAACCAAAACAAAACCTCAAACAAAAAAAAAAAACCTCGAGATCACACCACAAGGCAGAGTTACACATGCCTAGTCTCATTAAGTCAGGCTGGTTAAAGATGCATGAATGGATGAAGGAATGAGAGCATAAGGCTGCAATGTGATATGTAACTACCTGCACATGACTTCTGTTGATTTCCCTGGGATTTAAGCATGCCTGTTTCTGGGATAGTAGCCAATACCTATAAGGTTTACTCACAAACCAAGATTTGCAACATTCTGCTCTTCACAGCGCTTTTACAATCTATCACTAACAGACCCCACTGGGACGATGATACACCATTTTAGTTGCAGTTTTACATGATAACATTGTAACAAAATGAATTGGAAAGGATTGGTATTTTCTAGTAGGTGAATACAGTATTTAGCTTAGTGAACATTGCAACAGTGTATTATTGGAAGAGAAGCTAGGGTTATAGCCTATGTCCCAGGAGTGGAGAATCTGTAGCTTTCCTGTACTGCAATCTCCATCAGCCCCAGTCAGCACGGCCAGTGCCAGATTTACGTATAAGTTAACAAGCTATAGTTTAGGGCCACAATCCCTTGGGCCCCCCCCAAAAAAAGTAAAGGGAAAAAACCCTGGATGTACGTTTCCAAAATATAAGATAAAAAACAAATAAAATAAAACCTACATAACAGCAACAGTGTTGTGTGTTGCGTAGGCTCCTATGATGTAAGTAATGAGCCCCGCCTGCTAGCCTGCTCCCTAAAATATCACTGGTTTGCCCCTTTCTATATATAGGGTGCTTACATTCTGCATGGACTGGTTGCATGGCAGCATGGGCAAATGGCTTTAGATACCTATTAGGCCCATAAATTACCATATAGCATATATTCAACACAAAAAACAGCGACAATTTGTTGTTGACAAAGGACAGCTGGACATATAAAGGGCCCCATTACCTTCAGTAGCTTAGGGCCTCATCAAACCTAAATCCGGCCCTAGGCACAGCCAATGATGAGCAGTGATGGGAGTTGTGGTCCAGCAACATTTGGATGGCCACAGGTTTCCTGTCTCTGTAACAGGAACAACAATAACAATAACAAGCCCATTATCCAAGTGCAGATTCTTACGTAGCCAAAATTGTACCATCCAAGCAGAAGAGGGAAGTATTAGTGGGCTTGGGGAATCCCCAACATTTACAGAAATACACTTTAAAAGAAAGAAAGAAAAGAAAACACTAAAACAGCTGTTTGAGAACTGACCTTGTTTGATGGACATAGAATGTAGACTGATAGGGCAAGGGACCCAGCCTGAAAACCAGGGGGGCAGTGGAATGGAATATCCTGGGAAAGGGTATGGCTGGCTGGAACGCAGAACAGCAGCACTCTGCATTCTCCCAGCTGAGATCAGACAGGCCTCCTCCTAACTGCATTCCCAGCACCTAGGGAAGGAATACCTTTTTATTTTAGCAAGCATTTTAGGAAGATTCCTTATTTTGTGGTTGGTTTTCACTGATGCTTTGTCTTTTAAATCTGACTGTGCACTGCTTAGAGACTCCAGTGTTAAGTTGGTTGAAGTGAATGGTTGTAAAGAGTTGGTCAGAAGTTTATTAGTCAAAAGTACTTTTACTGTTCTTTGTGATGTGGATTCTTTTTGTGTGTGTAAGTAGCTTCACATGCTGTGTAGACATGGTATTCATTTCTCATCTAGCTTTTTTATTATCTTACTACTGCCTACAGTCAGTACAGCGCGCGCACACACACACCTCCAATGTTTTGCTCATTTTGTTCATTTCACCATTAGGAATTATGGAGCAAGTTGCCAGCATGGTTATGATGCAACAGAGAAAGCAGTGGACGCAATCTCTGAACATTTGGAGGAGGGGGAGTCTTTACTCAAATACAAACAAAGTGATGGGGAGGCATAAAGAGGTGAATGACAAACAGGGAGTCTCTGATCCATGCCAGTGAAAGGACAGAATGGACAAATGGGTCGGTTTCCAAAGGCACAACCCATGTTTACTTTTCTAAGACAGGATGAGATAAGTGACAGGTCAACAAAAAAGCTACATACATGCTGCGGAACCAGTTTTCCTTAAAGCAGGTTGAGGCCATTTAACTAGTATGCAGACATGTCCTTAGATTAAATACTACTGGGAATGCAAATTATTTTGACTTGACATCACAGAGCATTGCTCCTATGTCAGTTCTGATTGTGAAAAGTTGGTCAGAAGACCTGCTCAAAAATACTTTTACTGTTCTTTGTGACGTGTGTATGTAGACCTTGGGCTTATGGCTACTGTATTGTGTGAATGAGAAGCATCTCATGGAATATGTTGTCATAATTAATCATCAACCTTTATTGTGGTCACAGACAAGCATAAGATAAAACCATGTGAGAAAAACACAGAAGACATAAAGAAGAAAGGGATAAAAGCTAATAGGTAAAAGTGATTATAACTCACATAAACTTTAAAACAGAAAGAAACAAAAGACAAGCAGTTAAAAGTGAGTATAAGGGAGGGAATGTGAAGCATCATTATCTTTTGACGGATGTCCATCATAGCAGCACAAAATCTAGCAACTGAGTACAGTGGTACCTCGGGTTACAGATGCTTCAGGTTACAGATGCTTCAGGTTACAGACTCCGCTAACCCAGAAATAATACCTCGGGTTAAGAACTTTGCTTCAGGATGAGAACAGAAATCGTGCGGCGGCAGCGAAAGGCCCCATTAGCTAAAGTGGTACCTCAGGTTAAGAATAGTTTCATGTTAAGAACGGACCTCCCGAATGAATTAAGTTCTTAACCTGAGGTACCACTGTATTTGACATCTGGGTTTTTTTGTCACAATTGATGCCCATATAACCCCATTATTTAACTTATGTACAATAGCATCTAAGTGGGAAATAGAAGTACATTTCCTGCAAAGGACTTGAGATTGTCACTTCCCACTGTTCTGACAGTGAAACTGTTTACAACTTTCCCTTTTTTGTTTCTGAGGAGAGGAGCTTTTGAAATGATGCCTATTCTTACGGCAGCAACACTATAGAGATCTTCCAATAAGGGAAACATTAGAAGGACAGCATTTTGGTCTGGAAGGAATGCAAACAAATGTCTTTTATTTAGAATTTCGAACCTCATCTGAGAAGCCACATTTACACATCACTTAACCAAGAGAGAGAGAGGAAGAGAGAGAGAGAGAGAGGAAGTAGGGCTTGTTTTCTTAGAGCATCCAATTTGTTCGCATAACTGATTGAATGTTCAGTAAAAAGAAACAAAGTCTGAAAGTTAATACCCTAGGCGCCAAGTGCATGTCTGTGGAAGAGGAATGTAGCCAGACATTTCTGATATGCAATGCATTAATCCCTCATAGGTTTATTCTCTTTTATAAAGAGCTAGATCATTATGATGTGACAGGAATCAATGGGCTTTTAACATGCACGCATTAGCTGCACACGCTTCTGCCCTTTGTACAGAAAACATTTGCCACCACGAGCTAGTTGACAACAGCTTGAAAACAATTCCTGTATCATTTTGCAAGCAGATCCTATTGGAGAGGGGCTAGGGAGGTGAGGAAGGCTGAGAGGTGGGTAGGATCTGCAACAGGGCAGGGCTACCTTTTTATTTTGTGCTCAGGGATGTTTCAGGGGTAGTACGTCAGGGGCTGCATATTGGCAGAGGACAGGGCTGGAGTCTAAAGAGTGATTGTTGTTGTTGTTTAGTCGATTAGTCATGTCTGACTCTTCGTGACCCCATGGACCAGAGCACGCCAGGCACTCCTGTCGTCCACTGCCTCCCGCAGTTTGGTCAAACTCATGCTGGTTGCTTCAAGAACACTGTCCAACCATCTCATCCTCTGCCTTCCCCTTCTCCTTGTGCCCTCCATCTTTCCCAACACCAGGGTTTTTTCCAGGGAGTCTTCTCTTCTCATGAGGTGGCCAAAGTATTGGAGCCTCAGCTTCAGGATCTGTCCTTCCAGCGAGCACTCAGGGCTGATTTCCTTAAGAATGGATAGGTTTGATCTTCTTGCAGTCCATGGGACTCTCAAGAGTCTCCTCCAGCACCAGAATTCAAAAGCATCAATTCTTCGGCGATCAGCCTTCTTTATGGTCCAGCTCTCCCTTCCATACATCACTACTGGGAAAACCATAGCTTTAACTATACAGACCTTTGTTGGCAAGGTGATGTCTCTGCTTTTTAAGATGCTGTCTAGGTTTGTCATTGCTTTTCTCCCAAGACTAAAGAGTGATACCACCTCCCTTATACTCTCTTTCCAGCACCTCCATTTACCTCTCCTTGCCAGCTGCATGCAAGTAGAGGAAGAGGCACACAAACGTAGGCCTAGGTTTGCTCTTTCCTGGTCCCCACAGAGTGGCTACCTATGTACACGGTTGCAAGACTGGATAGTGTATGAGCTTCCTTGCATACTTCTGAAAGTAGTCAGAACTTTGCAGGATCAGAAAAGTGAAGAGACATGCATGCCTCCCACACTTCTCCACTTTTAAAGTCCAGGGCGTACATTAGTTTTGCTGAGGGGCTATTTGTTTTTAAGGGTTCATACACAGTTTGTAGGGCAATATAATGGCAGCCATCACTAAAGCAAGAACAATGCCCGACAGAATGGTCCTTTCTCCAACTGAGCTCATTCGTCTGACTGAATAATGCGAGCAAAGGAATTTACACAGTAACTCAGCTTGGCTGTATTTTTCTTCTACTTGTGTGAGAGAACATCTAGGCTGATTACACATCAGTGTGTGTACTAAAACACAGATGGGGCTGTTGGTGCTTTGTGTTATATAGGAGGAAGTGTGCTTGTAGGTGTGCTGGGGCCATTGTAGCAGTGCTGGAAAGCTCATTTATGACAGGCTACGCTTTTGGAAATGGACGTGCCTGTCTATTATGTCCATTAAATTGGAAGCAGCTGAAGTAGACCGGACAGAGGCTGGAGAAAATGGTGAGCAGAGATGTGGTCTTTCCCCATCCTTGCCCCCCTCCCGGGAAACTCACCAAACTTGCACTTGGACAGTGGTGGACTTTGGGCTCTCAAATTTTAGTGGTGCCCTGTGCAACACTAAAATTCTGCGCCCTCACCTCTCACACTCCATCCCTACAGTGTGGCCAAACTGGTCATGTTCCCCTAAAATCACCTCAGACTATTCTCTGACTATGCCTATTCTCTTATTATAAGCACTCACTTGAAGCACTTGTTAGCCATGGAAGGAAAAACACATATGGCTAATAGCAACAACCTAAAACAGACCAGCTCATAGTTCGCATTGTCAGTGCCAGACTTTAGCACAGAGGTGTCTGGATTTATTGTTTTACTACTTTTTGAAGGAATGCATTCCTAGGAAATCCAAATATTGTACTGACTTAGTTTTATTGGTTTTGCTTTCAGCACAGTTTCAGGCATTGGTTGGTTAGGCTGAAGAGCTCATGTCTGATGCAACACTTCAGCGGCATTTCAGCAGGGCAGTAAGCATTTTTAGGCCTGTTGGTTTCATTCAACTTACATATTAACAAGAACTTCAGGAACTCATATCCCTGTTTGATAGCCATGGCTCCTCCATATATATATATATATATATATATATATATATATATATCTCCTCTAATTAGTTTACTAAGGGTGCTGGGAATTGTAGCTCAATGACAGATCCTCTAACGACTCTCAGCACCCTTAACAAACTACATTTTTCAGAATTCTTTGGGGAGAAGCCATGGCTATTAAAGCAGTATGGTGCTGCTTAGTAGCTGTCTTTTATCAGCAAGACCCATCTTGACTTGATTAGATATCTAAGATCCACTAAAATGTAATAAGGGAATTCAACTTTTTAACAAAATTGCTGCAGCTATAAACTTATTGCCTCCCAGGATGAACATTATTTTTCTCTGGGGACTGACAGAATCTCACTCCTCAAGAAAGCCATCAATCAAGTGTGGGATGTTGCAGGGTTTTTCCTTTGATAAAAGCACATCATGAAACAGTGAGGCCCAGGATGTTGGCTCTCAAGGTCCAGAGAAGTGTTTGAACTTTTTATTTACCCACCTGGACATCTAACAGTGAAAGGTTGAGCCTTTGATGGTATTTTTTAAAAAAACAAAAATGCACAAAAATGAATCCTGCTTCATGGCAAAGCATTGGTTTAAATGGCATTTTTAACTCTTCCCATTTCCTTTGTGTCTAAAATTGTAGAAAACCATTCTGATAGGGTTGTTCCCCCCCATTTTACTTGTGATGATAAAAATCTGATGAGAAAATTTCCGATTCATGGTCCTGGAATTCCACAAGACGGATTGCACAGCCTTCATTTCTTCTGAATCACAGACACATGTCGATTCATGAAATGGCAGGACTTTGGGAGCAGACAGGTTTGGAAATAAGTCATGTCTGGACAGAGATACCTCTGAAATATTCTCCTCAATTTCTTTTTTGACTTTGGTGAGAAATCTCACAGCCACAACAATTCTTCACTTGCAGCAAAGTTGTGCAACTCCCATGGGATCTGTCCTTCATGCCCTGACAAGGACCAACTGAAGTATTCTTTGGAGAAGACCTCCCAGGAATTGGTTTCCCCTGGGACAGTATGTCCTGGGGAAAACCATATAATTAATTGAGTGATTTGGATTGGCAGTGGAAAACGGTCCATTTGGGCGAATGGAAGATAGGGATTTTCTTGGTCAGATCTTCCAGTTAAACTAACAGTAAAAGGGAATAGCTGTATTTATTTTGAAGTGATGTAAATTGGACTCCCAGGAAGTCCCTTCAGTTGCCTGTTTCCCAGAAATGCACAACATTTCCTGTGCCTCCCCCCCTCTGCCACTCCTTATATCAGGTGACTAATTCTGGAACATTAGTAAATGAACTACACTAGGTACCAGGTATATATTTCTGTTTACTATTTGCAATAAAAGTCTCAGAGGATTCTCTCTCTTTGAAAACCAAAACCAAAAACCCATCATACTGAAAGTACATGTGAATCAGCTCACAGAAACAGATTGCTGTTGTGCATTGATGGACTCTGAGACCTGGGTTGATTTGAATTTATGATTGGGGCTACCAGCGTAAACATGAGCAAATAGTTCAATCTTAAGGGCACAAACACTTTAACAATTATTAGTAGCCCCTGTTTTCAGTGAGGGGCCATAGATATGTTAGAGTTCATCTTTTGCCTGCAGAAGATTCAGCACCTGCCATATCCTGATAAACATAACTCTGAGAGTAGGTATGGCTGAATTTGTCGATTCTGATTTCTCTCACTCTCTCATTTTTCTATTCTGAAATTCAGTTGTTCACATTTCCATATCAGTTCATGAATCCCCCTTTCATTATCATTTCAGTGAGAATTTCTCCAAATACACACATGTTTATATGCAATTTTGCTTAATATATAGGGGTTTGGGTTTTTTTTTTTGCAAAGTAATTTCGTCTAATATAATGCATTTTTGTTTTCAGTATTATATGCATTTTTAAGCACACTTTACTCCAGCATATGAGTTTTGGAACACATTACTTGGCTGGAGAACTGCACTGCAAAATTCGGAGAAGTGCAAATTTTGAAGGTCAGCTGTGTTTCAGTTTTCAGGTTGTGTTGGAAAGTGTGATTCAGGCAAATTTGCCTTTGGATGCAAATCCTGCTCCTGATCTGACATCCTGGAGAGTTTCAGGTTGGCAGAGGAGACAGTACAAAGCAAGATGAACAAAAAAAGGTCTGACGTGGTAGGCGGCAGCTTCTTAAGTTCTTGGCATATCAACAAGTTTACACAACCACTGTTTAGCACCTGTGTGTGGGACGTATGTAAGGTTTAAGCAGTTTACCAAGCACTTTCTTGCACTCCAAAACATTGCACCATGCTGCAGTCAAGTGACTAAATTATGACAACAATCCGCACAATCAGAGATCAGCATCTGAAGGGTGGAGGCTCATCATGAATGAGCAGATTCTCCACTACTCGCAGGGAAACAATTCTCTGCTATTGTGCCCTTTGTGCCATTGTGCTCTTAACACTTAGCTCTTTGTTAATTGTTGCACACGAAAGGAAGCCTTGGAGTAGGTTTGAATAGTTGCATAAGAGAAACGAAAGTTGTTTAATAGGCTAGTAAGAGGGTGCAGAGACCTTTCATCCGGATTGCATTTTGCAAGAGTCTGGGTGATGAAACGGCATAGACGCAAGCGAACCTGGAAAATGAGAACTCTGTTAATGATTTATGAATGAAGCATACGTTGTACTGCCTTGGGAGTATTTGCAAAACGGTTACAGTCCACGAAGCTAGAAAGGAATGTTTGTTTTATTTACTCACTCAAAACCAGTGTTTAATTTCTAAGACGAGAGATTTTGGGACTCAAGCACAACTAGAAATGAATGGTGTCTACCCACTTAACTGCAAATTACAGGGGCTGGTTGCAGGTGCTTGATGGCAAGACACTTTGCATATGCTCAAAATCACACCTATTATTACTGCAAAGATACCAGGACTCAGTCATAGAATTGTTAACTCACAAGTCTTTGGGTTCAGCTTAAGACTTGATTCAAGACAGTTGTTTTCAGTTAGATATTATCTTGATTTTTAGTTTAGGATTCATTCAGCGTAACTAAGCGAACATATTTAGTTTTCCTATTAGGCTCTGTCTGCACAGGACTCTTTCTTTGTAAAAAATGCCAATGCACTTCTTGAGGAATGTAAAACCATGAAGTTCACTAGATCTTGGGATAGCCATTGTTTGTTGTTGCTGTGAGGATAAAATCAGGAGGGGGAGGAACCATGTATGCCACCCTGAGTTCCTTGAAGGAAAGGCAGAAATCCTTGGCACCCTTACTCTGGAGTAAGTTCCACTGAGTTAAATAGGGCATACGTCTGAGTAAATATGCTTTGAAGTTGCAGGCAGCTTTAGTATTTTTCGTGACAAGAATGATTAGGAAATGGAAAGCATGTAAATATAGGACTTTTTATAAGCATGGCTTAAAAAGCACAGATCAATCTTGCAACAGCAACAACATTATTATTTGTACCACGCCAATCTGACTGGGTTGCCCCAGCCACTCTGGTTGGCTTCCAACAAATATAAAAGCATAAGCAAACATTTAAAATTTCCCCATACAGCGCTGCCTTCAGATGTCTTCTAAAAGTTGTCTTCTAAAATTTGTATAGTTACCGTATTTTTTGCTCTATAAGACGCACCAGACCACAAGATGCACCTAGTTTTGGGAGGAGGAAAACAGTGAAAGCAGCAATCCCTCGTGCTGTTCTGGCTTCTGGGATAGCTGCGCAGCCTGCATTCACTCCATAAGATGCACACACATTTCCCCTTACTTTTTAGGAGGGAAAAAGTGAGTCTTATAGAGCAAAAAATACGGTATTTATCTCCTTGACATCTGATGGGAGGTAGTGAGCCACTGCTGAGAAGGCTCTGTAACCACACTTATCACAATGAGGAAACTGCCAGAAGGCCCTCGGAACTAGACCTCAGTGCCTGGGCTGAGTGATGGGGGTGGAGACACTCCGCAGGAGTGCCAGCTTGGCTCTGTAACTGTGGGTGCCCAGTGCCATGGGTGCCATGCAGCGTGCATGGCCTTGGTGCCGAAAAATGTGGGTGACTGGCCTCTTCATGGGGAATTTTGTGGGTGCTCAGGCCCCAGGGAGCTGACACCTATGCCAGGCCAAGGCTGTTTAGGGAGGTCAGCACCAACACTTTGAATTCTGCTTGGAAATGTACTGGGAGCTAATGCAGATCCTTTAAGACCAGTGTTATATGGTCCTGTTGGCTACTCCCAGTCACCAGTCTAGCTGCCGCACTGTGGATTAGTTATAGCAATTATTTTATCCTTGACTCTCATCAGTATTGAATTTGTCTGTATAATACCCTAAAGACAAAGCTTGTGATGACCTTGGCTCTGAAGACTTTGATGCTTGTTTCTCCTATGTAAGTGGAACTTGCTGACCTTGGCCTTGACCCCAAAAGCCTCTCCATGCCTTGTTTCCTCCTCAAACTCCTTTGTTCACTCCCTAATTCTGCACAAGCTTATCCATTGTTGCCTTTGTTTGCTTCCTTTCCCCACTCTTGCATCTGTGCTTTCTGCCATGCAGCCCACTCCTGTGTCCCATCCAAGGGGCCCTGCTGGGCTGACACAGCCTACCACCAATGCAAGCGCAGCCAGCCTAAGTCACCGCAAACCCCGGGGATACCTGGGAACCATGAGATCACATGACCCAGTGGCCCTCCGGCAGCCACGGCTGTGCAGCTGATTGGAGCTGGGAGGTAGAACACCGAAGCTGTCTGATGCCAAATCAGACCAATACATAGCATTACATGGTGGATCAGGCCAATGGCCCATCTAGTCCATGGTCCTGTTCTCCAAGTGAAATACATAAACCCATACAATGATGGGGAATGGCCTTGTGCCATTTAAAAGATTGTGCAGGGGAGGGATGCCAAAAAGCTCTCCCACCTCCTGACTGCGATATTTTCCATGGCTCCCCACTTTTCATTTTGAAATTCTAACTTGCCACTTGTCAAGAGGTAATTTTGCAAAGCCACCATGAATAAATCCAAAAACACATTATAAACAAAAATGTTTTAAAAATGCCCCATAATTTGATTGCAGCCTTTGAAATTGAACTTGGCATCTTACAGTGCTAATGGGGAAAAAACAACAACAGGCTGGCTTAGGCTGCGGTGTGTGTCCAGGGAAATAAGAAAGCTTTGCTCAATTAATTGAATAACCTACGTAATATTGTTCTGCATTGCATTACTTGGGTTGATTGTTTTAATAATTGGTTGTTTTGGAGTGCTTGTATTATTGCAGGCTTTATATATATATATATATAATGTTTAGCTATCTTTGAGAGGTCACTCTTTCTAAATCTTAGAGGCTTAGAAAAAAAATCAGTGCCAGGATGGTAGACCACCTGGGAAGGTGTATAGGGTAGGAAAGGACAAGTCATATATTGGATGTTGGCACATATTTAGTTGAATTTCTTTCTTTCTGTTATGCTCTATGACTTATGTTGGTGATAATCACACACACACACACACAAACACAAACACAAACACATGAATATTAGATAGACACCAGTAAGTGAGGGGCAAATGGGTTTCATCAATGTGGGAAGATAGCTCATTTATTGTAATTTTACTGGTGTTAGCCACCCTGAGCCCGGCTCTGGCCGGGGAGGGCAGGGTATAAATAAAAATTATTATTACTATTATTATTATTATCTATGAGAAGGAAAACTCTGGTCCTAAACCTCCACTGCATTGTGGGATATCTTCAGGAGAAGAGAAGAAAAGGCTAAACAGTAAACTCTATATAAACCCAGAATGGAGTTCCTAACTGGGGTGGATTTAGGGGAACATGACCCTTTCCGTCGCACTGAGCACAGAGCCTTGGAGGCGCAGCAAGGGATGCCACAGCTATGATGTTGAATGGAAGGCAAGAGGTGGGTGGGGTTGTCACCAAATTTTGGTGTCACATAGGGCACCACTGAAATTTGAGACACCAAGGTCTGTCACTGCCTCTAAGATGGTGGAATAGCACCTTATATGCCTCCTTTTGGCTACTCCTGCAGCCAAGCTGGT
Organism: Podarcis melisellensis; assembly: GCF_964234715.1. Lineage (NCBI taxonomy): Eukaryota > Metazoa > Chordata > Lepidosauria > Squamata > Lacertidae > Podarcis > Podarcis melisellensis. The sequence continues at coordinate 28,199,284 of NC_138542.1, forward strand.
ATCAAACATATTGCTCTGCTTTCCTTTGGACCACACCAGTGAAGCCGAGAGGCAGATCTTGTCGTCTGGGCAACCCAGGACCTCCATACACTCTGCCCTGCTTGTGCCCCATGGAGGCCACTTTGGAGATGCTAATGCAGTAGTTTGACTTCACCCCCAGAGGAACACTTCATGGTCTCTTGAGACAGACAGATGCCAATAACAGACAGACATGATCTCTGTTTTCTTTTTGCTGCCTATTGAAGAGCTTCGCCTTTCAACAAGCCTTTTGAGCTCTGATCTTTTCAGAGAAAAACCGTATTTAATTTTGCGTGTGTAGAAAGTGGGCAGTATTTGGCCCTTCTCCTACAAACATTTGTACATGCTCCAGCCTAGACTTGTATGTAGTAGGTAAGGAGATCAAAGTGTTATGTTGTTGTTTAGTTGTTTAGTTGTGTCCGACTCTTCGTGACCCCATGGACCAGAGCACACCAGGCACTCATGTCTTCCACTGCCTCCCACAGTTTGGTCAAACTCATGCTGGTAGCTTCGAGAACACTGTTCAGCCATCTCGTCCTCTGTCATCCCCTTCTCCTGGTGCCCTCCATCTTTCCCAACATCAGGGTCTTTTCCAAGGAGTCTTCTCTTCTCATGAGGTGGCCAAAGTATTGGAGTCTCAGCTTCAGGATCTGTCCTTCCAGTGAGCACTCAGGGCTGATTTCCTTCAGAATGGATAGGTTTGATCTTCTTGCAGTCCATGGGTGCAGTCAAAGTGTTATACATTTGCTAAGTCAATGCTTTTATGGATCAAGAGCCACATGCCCTGGCAGAGCTTGCCCACCTTGTCTTTTCTTTCATGCTCAAGAAATGTATTGGAAAGTTTGCTTAAATCCTTCAAGAACAACACCCCTGAAGGACTGTGATGTTTGGCCCTTGACATGTTTCTGGAGTCCTGGAGGAAGCTAGCTTTGGCCTCCTCTCCCATTCTTTGCCTGCGGAGCATGTGCTATGACAACAGTTTCATGCCTCTGAGATAGCCATAACTCTCAGGCCATGGAAATAGATAGTTTAATTTTGATAGGCAATGAGAATGTTTGTTTGATCTCCTTTAATTTGCATCAGTCAGTCAGAGCCAAGTTATGCTCCATGGGAACAGGATTCATCATGCATCTGGGAGAAGGATTTACTGGATTCATTTCTAACAAAACTGGATTTGCTCTATCCTTTGATATTGCAGTGTTTGAGGTATAGGCACACATGTGTGTCCATGTGCATGCTTTCGGGTTCTGCTATGTAATCAGAGCAGAGATATTCTACCCTCCCCCTGCTAAAAAATCAAAATCAAAAATACATTGCTTGCTTTATTTTCTACTAAACATTATTTTCTATATTGTTTTGGATTATTCAAGGCTTTGGCTGGGTGGGAAGAAAGGCAACAAGAGAATTTAAGATAGTGTTAGACTACTGTGAAAATGGCATGCCTTTGCAGACATTCCCCGAAGACAGGTATGGGAAATGCGTGGCTCTTATGCTGTTGGACTGCAACTCTCACCATCCCTGAGCATTGTCCTTACTGGAAGCGGGAGATGGGGGTTGCAATCCAACAACATCTGTGGATCTACAGGTTCCCCATCCAGGTCCTATTCTGTCGGGCCAGTTACCCAATGACTTGACATGCCTACATCACGTCTCCAACAACAAATGATGTAGTCTGGAGAAATGCAAGTCGCGATGATGTCAGGAGATGGGGTAAGCAATCCTACATATTTTTTAAAAAATGGTTTTCCAGAGTTTCAATACATACATATTCTACATATTTGCCTCATCTATTCCCTTTAGGCTTCACACCCCACTCCACTGTGGCTTCCTATTTTTCCTTTTTCTGCTGAGTATCCTCAACAACAAATTACCACCAGTTATCATTCTGTTGATTATCCTGGTTTGTAACTACTTTGCTTATATGTCAATTCCTACTTGTAGATTCATTTGGTTATTATGCCTCTTTAGATAGTTTAGAAATGGTTCCCATTCCTCCCTTAGCTGTGTTTCTCCCTAGTCTCTAATTTTGGTTGTCATGCTGGCCATTTCTATGTACATAGAAGCAATCCTACATTTTATGGTGTGTGTGTGTGTGATCACGATGGAACCTTTTAATAAATGACATCTCACTTCAAACCAACTTAAATGAAGCCCCATATAGTGACTGAGAACACTCCCCTGGAAAATTGTTCTTCACATTGACCATATGTCATATGAGAGTTCCAGCTGAAGAGCCAAATGCTTGAATTCCAGTATGGATTGAGCCTATCAGACCATAGTGATTATAATAGTATCTATTTTGAGTGATGACATAGCTGCAGTGATGCTCTGAATAGGGGCAGAGCAGGATAATGGGAATATGCCATATTCCTTTCCCTCTCCTGAATGAGTTGACCTGTAAGCAACACTCTCCACAGTCTATCTTGCAGGCAGCTCAGTATTCATCTCCCCCTTGTTGAGCCTTTTTGTAAGTTGGATGAGTCACCTTTTTTGCAGGGTTAAGCAGAGGCCTCTGGAATCTGATTGGCTCTTGAAGGGGAGGGGAGGAAATTGGGTGGGCTCTGAGCAATGATCGTCATTAAGTGTTTGGACATGTTGACAGGGGATGTGGGAAATTGTGACAAGCTGGAGCAGAGCTCAACCTGATAGGTAGAAGTAGTATTATCCAGGTGGGCAATTTGCCCACAGATCCTCCAGACCAGTGGAGGAGTCTTGTAGCTTTCAGTGGGGGGGGGGTGCAGATCTGTGTGTACAATCCCTGGTCCATAAAATTGCATGTGGAATGGACAAAACCAGAGTGATAATAACATTAGTTTAGATGGTTTTAAAGAAGGACTATAGAAATTAATAAGGGACACGGATGGCACTGTGGGTTAAACCACAGAGCCTAGGGCTTGCCGATCTGAAGGTTGGTGGTTCGAATCCCTGCGACAGGATGAGCTCCCATTGCTCTGTCCCAGCTCCTGCCAACCTAGCAGTTCGAAAGCATGAAGTCCAAGTAGATAAATAGGTACTGCTCCGGTGGGAAGGTAAATGGCATTTCCGTGCACTGCTCTAGTTCACCAGAAGTGGCTTAGTCATGCTGGCCACATGACCCGGAAGCTCTCGGCCAATAAAATGAGATGAGCACCGCAACCCCAGAGTTGTCCGCTACTGGACCTAATGGTCAGGGGTCCTTTTACCTTTACCTATAGAAATTAATGGAGGGCAGATTTATGAATGACTATTGTAGAAGCTCAGTGTTCAGAGCTGGGCACATATCTCTGAGTAATAGAGGGGACAGACATTAGGAAAGCCAGTCTGGGGCTGCCTTCATGCCCTGCTTAAGAGTCTTTCACAGACATTTATTTGGTTACTTTTGGAAACAATGCTGAATGTTTAATGCTGATGCCTATCAGCTTGAGTCACCAAGTCAGTGCCAGGGGTCAGACTGAGGAGGAATGGTGGGGGCTGCCCCCCTTCTCTTGAACCTTCCTGAGAACAGGAGAAGAGTATAGATTTAGAACAGTGGTTTGCAGAAGGTCATAGTTCAGAGGCTGCAGAGAGGAGAAGCTGGGAAATACTGGAAGAGGAACAGGAGGAAGAAGGAGAAGCACTAGGGGAGAGGCAGCTGACAGACTCAGTGTCCTTGGAAAGCATTCCTGACCCCCCTGACCAGGTGGACATTGAGGGTATTAGAACAGAGAGCTCAGAGACAGAAAGCTCAGATTAACTGATGCAGGAGTGACATTGAATAAGGGGAACATAAAGGGACTTTACTTGGAGCAACACCATTATTAGGGAAGGTTGCATTCTTTCGCCATTCTCTGTGAATTATTGAATAAATTGCTTGGTAAGAACTATATTATGGTTTCTCTGATTCTGGGCTGCCCCCATGGGAGGGAGTGGATTCCCCGAGAGCTGACAGTCAGTTCTTATTTAGGAAACACTGGTGTGTGCATCATTCAGACAAGAGCTTTTGATGAGAGCATGGGATGGCATGGGGACAATAGCTAAGTCACAGAGCACATGTTTATATGCAGAATATCCCAGAAACAGCCCACATTATCTCCAGTTGGGACTGGGAAGCACTCCTGTTTGAAAGTTTGGAGAACTGCTACCAGTTGGTGTAGACAATGCTGAGGGAGATTCACCAAAGTTCGTATAAGGCAGCCACATATGTAATACTTAAGACTGTAACTTCTTGAATAGGAATAAGGCCCACTGAATACAATGGGACTTAATGAGTAGGCATGCATAGCAATGCCGTGTAAATGACTTGCCAGAAGTTGGGTAGTAGTACTTTGAATGCTAAGATGTAGGATTAGTGTCACATTAGGTTGAGTACTGTGGAGATATTCAGCGAAAGAGGACAAATCTCAGTTTTGAGTTCAACATGATTTTGCCTGCCTCTTCTTTAATATAATATGAAAGTCCCATGCTGCAGATAAAATATTTGGCAAAGGTAATGAATACTACTCTGTAAAAAAAAAAAAAGCATTTAAAGTATTGTACGAAACAATTTCTTTGCTCTTCCTACCTTTTGATTTTGTAGTCTGAGTCAATTTTTGAAAACTTCTATTAGATTGCTTTTATCCTAATCTTTTGGGAATTATATGCACTTGCTGTTCCAATCATTTTTTTGTTTTCACAAAAGTGTACAGATGGAGGCAGGATTAAAAGGCAAAAGAAAATACCAGTCAATGCAGATGTATAGATGACCAATGGCATGCTTTTCCTTTTTCTTTTTCGAAGACACATTCTATGGAATAGCATTCCTGTCAGGGTACAACAGGCACCGACTAATTTGCACTTCCGGAAACAACTGAAGACGTTTTTGTTCTGATAGGCATCCCTAGCTGGCTAAATGGGTCTTTCCCACAAGTGTGCACTTGTTAGGCTTTAGTTTTGTTTTAATTGTAGTTGTTGTTTATGTGTTTCAAAGCGTTTATAATGATCTTATGTGTAAATCGCCTTGAAATGGTGGACTATATGGGATTGGCAGAAATGACCGGCAGAATCCGAGACCAGGGAGAAGAGTCGGCAGAAGAAGAATGGAAGAAATTTAAAGACTACCTACAGAAATATTGTAAAATTAATGAATGTTAGAATGATGTTGGATAGAAATTAAGTGGTTTCCAGCTGTAATGTTTTAAGGGAATAGGAGAAACAGGTTTAGAAACAGGTTAAAACTTAATGGCAAGGATTTGCTGAACTAACAATTTGAATCGGAATACAAAAAAGGGAGGTATGAGGAGGTCCGGGAAACATGTTAAAGGAAAATGAGAAATGGAAAATCTGCATGTTTTTTTTCTTTTTAATTATTTTTACTTTTGTATTTTTGTTACTATTTTTTACTTTTTATTTTCTTTTTACCTTTATTGTATTATTATTAACAACCTTAATAAATATTCTAAAAAAAAAAAGAAATGGTGATTAAAAGGCAATTAAAACAACAACAACAACAACAACGTAAAAATTGATTTGAGATCATTCTCACTTAGGGAATTTCTAGGAAGCTTTTATACAGGTGAAACCTAATGCCACCACACAGATCAAATTTGATGCCTACACCACTTGTGGCTGCATTCAAATAAAAGTTCACAGAATCCTAGAATTTTGGAATTGGTTGGGACCTTGGAAATGATCTTCTGCAACCCCCTGTTCAGCACGGGGATTTCCATCATGGATCTCCCACATAATGCATACTTTGGTCCTGACTTTGCCCTGGCATAGATGATTGGTCAGTTGTTGTCACCAACACTTGCATACCCTTCAACATTTCTCAGATGAAAATAGGGACATCCTATTCAATAAGAATAAGAATTAGAATTTTACTGTTCCTACCCCACCCATCTGACTGGGTTGCCACTCTGGGTGGCTTCCAACATAATAAAACATTAAACATTTAAAAACTTCCCTATACAGGGCTGCTTTCAGATGGCTTGGGGGTTGGCTAACTCCATACCCTCCAACATTTCTCCTATAAAATAGAGACATCCTACCATGCCCTCCAACATTTCTCCAATGAAAATAGGGATGTCCTAAGGAAAAGGGGGATATTCTAGGATCAAATCAGAAACCAGGACGGCTTTTGTAAATCCAGGACGTCCCTGGAAAATAGGGATACTTGGAGGGTCTGCACTTGTTCACAAATGGCACCATTGCTCTCTGTAAGCAATTGTCTTTGGTTTTCTTGAATGTAATGTTTTGGTTTCCTGCAGATTCCTGAGCTGGAAAGAATGGACCAGATTTCATTCAGTGAGGCAATGTCAGACACATATGCCTTTGTTCCTAGAAATGACACAGGAAGCCACACTGAGGCCATTGTTGTGTATGATGCTAAAGAGCGCCATGCACCAATGATGTTAATGTACTGGGCTAGAACACAGAAGTGATTTCAGATGGAAATTGCCGCCATTGCAATCACTCTATGAACCAATTTAAACCAAAGCGAATGTGCAAATAGTCACAAGTAACCTAGGGAACCAGTAAACCAGGGTCATCCCAATATATTTTGCTGCCTGAAGCAGACCAGCAGATGATACCCCTACCCATGTCAAGATACCCAAGGCTAGCCATGTTTTGCAGCCAAGTCAAAATACAGATAGTAATAATAAACTAAATTATGAACAATTTGCTACTTTCTCATGGCACTCAACATTGGCTGCCTGAGGCTGCCTAACAGTAGGGCCAGTCCTGCAGTAATCTAGGCCATACCCCACCATACATTTAAATTGAATCTGTGTGTTCAGTGTGCTTTAAATGTACAAATTATACAAGTCAGGAGACAAGAGAGGTGTCTATACAATTAACAATGCCGTATAGGCTTTTAGCACCCTTCCAGTTGGTGGGTTAATTTTATTCCAACAAGCTGTTAAATAATTCTCGGTATAGAATGTGTGTGTGTGTGTGTATAAAATTTCTGTACTGCTTAATCATACAGTAAGAACCTCTAAATAGTACTATAAGGGATCAACCATTGTTTCTAGTGAATATATACAATGAGCATGAACTAGTTCACTGCATTATTTCCCCATCTTTGCAGTCATCCATGATACCCCTTTGACTAAAATGGATCAAATATCTGCCAGCCCTTCTAGACTAGAAATCATAAGCCTTGCTATTCATTCAGTGTTGTTTGCTTTCAGCACCTCCTAATAATAATAGTGGTAAAACAAAAGACTAATTCAGAGAGCAATGTTTTGTATCATGGCTGTATTTCAAATGAAAATAGAAGAGACTTTCTTGTCCTCAAATGCTCTGCTGGGATGTGAAATTTTACTAAACCATAATACTGTAGGAAGTACTGGCACGTTTGTTCAATAATATTATCTTGAGTGACAAGCAGAAAGCAGGCACTAAAGGGGAGAAAAACATTAATCTCCGAAAATAAACATTTCAAAAGGGACTGGTGCTGAATTATAAGAGTGACAAAAATCTCTTTACTTACAGTGGAGAAATAGTCTGTTCAATCTTCTGCTGATTTTCAAACCTGCATTTTCACAGTGAATGTTAAATGCCTGAGTATTCTGTCTTCTTCTAAATTTGCTGCCCTTGAAACTTAATATAGTAACTAAGGTAACTATTCAAAAGACATTATTTAAAACTCCCTGGATGTTGGTCTATTGACACAGTTATGCAAGTTCTGCTAGCAGTTTCCTTAAAGGTACGGGTCATGACAGTGATTACCCATGGAAAATTCCACCCTTAAAGTATTAGGATGTTTTCCCTTTTTCTATTGGCTGAATGTAATCACTGCATTACCATCAATTTATAAATTATCTAGTATTGTGCTAGGTGCTGTTCTCTGCTGTGACTGCCCCATAAGCAGTACTGAATAAGTACATTTCCTGGATATTGATGATGGTGGGATCCAGAACTCGTAATGTCGTATTTATGCCTTTTTGTCTGGATTAGTTAATGTAGAGCAGGAGTAGAAAACCTCAGCCCCAGGGGCTGAATGCACCCACTGGCTTCTGTTAGGACCTAGAAACTCTCCTCAGGACACACCGGCTCTCCTTTGCATCCAGATTGTTTTGGCCTAGTTGGAACGTGTCCTTGATAATGCCTCCTGCTTGTCTTGGATATATGATAGAGGGCTGTGTGAGTGTATGCAGAAATCAAAAAGTGACATTTACATTGTGTTCTGTCCACTTTTGTCATGTGGCCCCTGGAAGGTTGCCTAGGAGTGAATGTGGCCCTCAGGCTGAAGAAGGTTCCCCACACCCGATGTACAGGGAAAACAATCCTCACAGAATCTCCACATGATACCTTTCTTAAACCGCAACTGAAAAAAACCACAAAACTCCTGTTCCATTAACCTGCCTGCTGGACTGCTGCTTTTGTCCTATCCTGTGTTCATGAAAAGGGCATCACATTTGCTTGTTGTAAGGAATGGAGTGGGGTGAGATGACAGTGAAATTCTTGGTGGGAAAAGTGAATTGGCCTTCAGGTTCCACACAGTGGAAGGTAACAGTTTACATGCCAGCTGGTTTATAATATGCGCACCACTCCTTCAGCTAGAATAAAATTGTGATTCTCAGAGCCTGGCTTTTCATTTTCTGTTCTTATCCCTCCACAATGACTTGACCTGTGATCCACAGCTGCTGCCAGATTCAGCCTTGCTGCTGTGGGGGCTCTTTTAATAAAGGTCAGCATGTAGCCACCCCTCAGATGAAATCTCGAAGGCTGACCTTCAGCCTTCTTGCCTGCTGAAGGATCAGCTGGTTAGCAGAAGGGCTAGTCCACACTTGACAGGAATTCTCTTTGGGTTAGATACACTGGTCATTTAACACAACTGATACGACTGCAACAGATGGAAAGCAACTATTAAAGCACAGTCTGACTGCAGTATGGTGGTAGTGTTTTAAGTCAGGAGTGGGTAACAGGGACTCCATGATACAATGTGTCCAAGATGTTGTTGGACTCCAACTCCCATCAGCCCCAGCCAACATGGCCTATGGTCAGGAGTGATGGGAGCTGTGGTTCAACAACATCTGGAGGACCACAAGTTCCCCATCCCTGGTTTGAACAATAAAATAAACTGGTCAATGCCTGAATTTTCTGTGTGTGTGTCTGTGTGTGTGTGTGTGTGTGTGTGCGCGCAAGCAAGCAAGCAAGCGAGAGAGATTTTTCTATAGTTGCCAATGGCTGCAATGTTTGGTTAGGGTGTCTGCTGCTGTAAGAGTGCATTTGTTTAACATTTCTCTCTCTGTGTTTGTTATTGTCATGCAGTACAGCTGAAAAATGGAGATACGAATGTGTGCTTTGTAAAATGACATGAATACTAATTTAAAGCAGGAGATAAACCTTACTGGCAAGTAGACTTTCTGTTAGTTTTCTGTTCAGGCGTTCGCAGCCAAATCAGGATAAAATGCTTTCTAAGTATTTTTAAAACTCAGCACGTCATTTTAAAGTAAAATTTTATCTGGCTTTAAGAAACATTTTGATTAATTCTCCTCTTTCAGAGTGAAAAGAAGTGACTATTGTCTTCTGTGGCTTTTTTGTTTTTGTCTTGGTCTGAAGTCTTTGTGCTTGACACAATGTTTCCATCCAGTCTTTTTCTTCCCAATTTTAAAGGGCATGGGGATTTTTTTTGGGGGGGGGGAAGCCTAGTTTTCCAGCAAAATAATAATGCTTCACCTTTAGTATGGAGGGGACTGGCTTAATCCTTTTTTAAAAAATATCAAATGTATATGTAGATTGCTTCTGCATGCTGTGAAGGTCCTACCTGGAGATGACAGATATTAAACCACGGACCTTCTGCATGAAAAAAATTTGCTTTACCACCAAGCTATGGTTCATCTCCAGTGTTCACCATGATGTCATTGTGAATCGCTGGCAGTATGTACAAGCAATGACAAAACAATATATAAATCCCCGCCAAAGGAAGCGAACGAAAGGTGAAATTATTGTAGGATGAATTGGCATTCTAAAATAATTGCCTAAGCAGGGAAGATTGCTTCTTTCCCCAAGGGGAATAGTGGGACCAGGGATGGCGTCATTGCATTTGGCTATCCTGTGGGGAGAGGCTAAAAATTTACCCATTGTCAGAAGCCTGAGTCAAGTGTAGGTCCGCAATACAAACTCGGTGTCAATTCAGAGAAACCAAAACAGTGCAGGCCTAGTGGTCCCAGCAACTCTTCCTTGCAGGTTTTGCTTCAATGAGGCAGTTGTGAGGACTGAATTTGTCTGCCTTCCCACCACTCTCTAAGGCTCCTCCTTTCCAAGGTCTAGCAGTCTCAAACTGTCTCTGTGCACCACCAATCTCTGTGCTTTTCATTTATCTGCATGTTCTAGGAGACATGGGGGGAGAGGAGCAGGTCACAGCAGGAGGGAGAGGCTTCCTGGATTCTTCACCAACCTATCTCAACTCTACCTCTTGCCCAATTTCCTCTCCAGCCTCTGCTTCAGCCTCGGAGTCTGAACTGCTCTCTGCCACAGCCTCTTCCTGCTCATTAAACTCTGTTACCTCTTCTGTTTCTGACACCTCCTTCTCCCAGTCTGCTCCTTGTTCTTCCTCTGGCCACTCATTGTTGTCCCACCACCAATCCCTAGGCTCTGATCCTTCTTCAGTTGGTGCCTCCTGCCACTCTTCTGCATCCAGACAGCCCATGACATCCACCAACACTGGTCTTTGCTGATGATTCGAATGATATGTTCCCTTAATGAACATGTCCTTTCTACTTTTTTAAAAAGAAAAGAAATCCTCAAAGGCAGTACTGTAAGCAAGAGCTGGTTCCACATTCAGTTCAGTATTCCACAAGAAACCTTTGAAAGAATGTTCCCTCACCACTTTTTAATGCAGAGTTGGAAACAACAACTTTGCCTGGTTTTACTGCTGTTGTCAAGAACAAACCAATCTCTTTCAGCTCATTATTGTGTTTTGGATTGCTTAAAACACTCCCAACCTTGAAACATTCTTATGGCATAGAAAATAACTTGGGAAGCCGAGAAATTTCAGCACAAAAGTTTGCAACATCATGGTACACCTGTGTTCAAATAATTACGCTTCTGCCCAACCCAAGGCCTGACGCAGGTATGTCAATGATAGGAAATAATAATTTTTAAAGTTGGAAGGGTTTTTGAAAGGTAAACACGACGTATGGAGTTTGTTGGGTGTAGCAAACGCTTCCTCGTGTTTCCAACAACCTCGTGGCAATGTAATTATTTAACATGCTGAAGTTTAACTTCCTCTTTTCAATTCCTGGGAAACATCACCTTTTAATTTTTTTTTTAAGGTTAGGGTAAAATGCATATAGCAGCTAACTCGTCTCTCATGTCTACGGCTCCCACTTGCATCATACAGTATCACACCACTTTAAACAGCACTGGGTTTCCCAAATCCTGGTAAGATGTAGTTTACTAAGGGTGCTGAGAGTTGTTCTCTTTTAATACCCATTTTAGAATACAAATAAAAGTAGAAAATAAAATGCACTTCCACTAGTCATGCGGTATACTGATAGCAAACTCATTATCCAAGAGCAAGTCATTCTGCAGCCAAGATGACAACAGCCACGCAAAAGAGGGAGGAATCAACAGGACTGGGGGAGCCCCAAGATTTGCAGGAGTGCTATTTGAAACGATTTACTTCTAAGTTCTAGAGGGATAGCGCCAGGACTCAGCTACATAGGCAAAGAAAAAGCGCTTTATGTGCATTGTATATGCATTCTAACACTGTTACACCAGATGGTGCTGTGGAGTTCTGTTTTTGCCAACCCGATTTCTCATACAAAGTTTACGATGCATTTGACTGAAGCACTTCTTTGAGTGTGGTGCTGATAACGCCAGGGTTGCAGGCTGGATCCCTGTAAGGGACAGCTGCATATTCCTGCATTGTAGGGGGTTGGACAGGATAATTCTCAGGGTCCCTTCCAACTCTTTAATTCTATGGAAGTTAGTAACATATGGGGGCATGTGTAGCTAAGATTGCAAAATAATAATAATAGCATAGCATAGCATAGCATAGCATACCACAGCACCACACCATTGCTGCACAAGTTCAAAAGTATATGAATTCCTGACCTCTGTAGAAAAATCACAATTCTGGACCATAAAACTTTGTTAACAGCACAATTGCATGACTTGGATTCGCCTAGAGCAGCAGCCCATGTGGTTTGTGAGTCTATTGCTCTTTTGATACACATGGATTCTCCTGGGTCAACTCATATGACAGTAAAACATGTATAGTCATTTTCTTTCTTTTTTAAAAAAATCTCATCTTTAAAGCTGTTCTATATTAAGCAACACACTTTAAAGCTTTGCTTGCTTAATTCACACTGTCATTGTCTGTCCCAGCTGCTTATTTAGTACCTTTTCTGATGTAGCCTGGGAATGATTTCCTTTGGGCTTTCACATTATCGTATTACAACATACAACCCAGACTATTTATACTGGTGGTTAATGACATTATCTCAGTGGAATTCACTGGACTTTTTTTTTATATATATGCAAGACAAGATATGCTTGGTGTGTAAATTAAGGGTTACATCATTCTTATTATTAAAATGTAGAGACCTTTAGAGTTACAGTATGAGTGCTCCATTTTAATTTTTTTAAAAAATTGTTTTAAATCACTACATAAAAAAAATTCTGCTAACGATGGAGAGAGAGATGGAGGGGAAGGAGGGAGAGAGTGAGTGAGTGAGTGAGAGAGAGACCCTTTAAAAATCTGAAAGTAGATACTAATTCCATTTGGCTAAATAAAGAAGATAGACAGATAGACCAAAATAGTTTTGAAGTGCTCCCAAAGGACGATGAGTGGCTAATCTAATATATTCCTGCTGTCTTTTCTGCTGAAGTTACCTCCCCCATACATTTTTTCAGGCTGACTACAGAGATTTCCAAAAAAAATATGGGAATTTTGACATTGCATTATTCAGAGACCCCTGGGATTAAAAAACAGATAAGAAATAACATGACTCATAAACATCTGATAACTGAGCGTAGTGCAAAATATATGTAATTACTGCAACATCTTAAACATGTCTTAGCCTCAGATATGTAAAGGAAACAGAGTAGTTTCTTATTTATAACTCCTAATTAACCCTTCCCTTGACAGAATATTGCTAGACATTTTTACTTAGGGATATCTGCGTTCAGTGGTACTACTCATCAAGGTGCCCCATGATATTCTTGTAAAGAAGCTGGTAAAATGTGGTCTTGACTATGCTAACACTCAGTGGATTTGTAACTGGCTGACTGACCGAACCCAAAGGGTGCTCATCAATAGTTCCTCTTCATCCTGGAGAAGAGTGACTAGTGGGGTGCCACAGGGTTCTGTCTTGGGCCCGGTCTTATTCAACATCTTTATCAACGACTTGGATGATGGACTCAAGGGCATCCTGATCAAATTTGCAGATGACACCAAACTGGGAGGGGTGGCTAACACCCCAGAGGACAGGATCACACCTCAAAACGACCTTGACAGATTAGAGAACTGGGCCAAAACAAACAAGATGAATTTTAACAGGGAGAAATGTAAAGTATTGCACTTGGGCAAAAAAAAATGAGATGCACAAATACAAGATGGGTGACACCTGGCTTGAGAGCAGTACATGTGAAAAGGATCTAGGAGTCTTGGTTGACCACAAACTTGACATGAGCCAACAGTGATGCGGCAGCTAAAAAAGCCAATGCAATTCTGGGCTGCATCAATAGGAGTATAGCATCTAGATCAAGGGAAGTAATAGTGCCACTGTATTCTGCTCTGGTTAGACCTCATCTGGAGTACTGTGTCCAGTTCTGGGCACCACAGTTCAAGAAGGACACTGACAAACTGGAACGTGTCCAGAGGAGGGCAACCAAAATGGTCAAAGGCCTGGAAACGATGCCTTATGAGGAACGGCTAAGGGAGCTGGGCATGTTTAGCCTGGAGAAGAGGAGGTTAAGGGGTGATATGATAGCCATGTTCAAATATATAAAAGGATGTCATAGAGGAGGGAGAAAGGCTGTTTTGTGCTGCTCCAGAGAAGTGGACACGGAGCAAGGGATCCAAACTACAAGAAAGAAGATTCCACCTAAACATTAGGAAGAACTTCCTGACAGTAAGAGCTGTTCAACAGTGGAATTTGCTGCCAAGGGGTGTGGTGGAGTCTCCTTCTTTGGAGGTCTTTAAGCAGAGGCTTGACAACCATATGTCAGGAGTGCTCTGATGGTGTTTCCTGCTTGGCAGGGGGTTGGACTCGATGGCCCTTGTGGTCTCTTCCAACTCTATGATTCTATGATTCATCAGTAAGTGTGTTTAGAATTATAAATCAAGGGCACAATTTGCCATGCATTTCTATTGGGCAAGTCCCATTGATTGAGATGAATTCAATAATGCTTGATATAAAAGTAACCTTATACACACTGCCTGCAAATGCCTTTATTAACACTAGGAGTGCCAACTTGAATAAAATATTGGGACGGCAAGTAAGCTCTGTCCCCCATAACTGATCACAAGATAGTGGCATGCACACAGCATTTGAATGGCAATACCCATTAACTTGGGTATGTCTGTGTGTCAAATATTTTAAGGGGTGACGAAGGGATCTCAGCCCCTAGGAGTTGGCTCCTATGACTAGCACCCCTGTGTAGAGCCCTCAGACTATGAACTTTCATTTTTTTAAAAAAAAGAAATGTAAGCCTCTAGCCTTCCTAGAAAGAAAGTTATGAAGCAAAATGTGCAGGTATTCTTAGAATTGATTGTTATGAAATGAGCCAGCCTGTTAGTTTTGTTAGTCAATGAGTGAAGTTAGAGCTGTGATGGCTAAGGGAGTTGTCTCAACAGCAGGCAACAGGAATCCTTGTGGTTTTAAACAGCCACTGTTTTTCCCTCCACTTTCCCTGCTTCTGTCTCGTTTTCTAGTCCTTGGAATCTCTTCCTTCCTTTTACATTAGGAACTAGTATTCATCTTTCCCACAGTGAGTTCATCTGAAATCGGTTAGCTCCTAGCAGTTATTTTCTGCAGTTACTACTACACAATAAATGTGGGTGAATGTTAACGAATACCCCGTCTGTGCAAAAGGCAAAGGAGAAAACTTTGCAAAGGGCCTGCTGCTGGATTGACAGTACAATAGTATACATGTCTGTTCAGAAGTCAGCCTCTTTGTGTCTAATGGGGCTTACTCCCAGGTACAGCATGACAGCTTAGGCTTCATTTTAGGGTTGGCATTGGGGGGAAATAGGGTCCTTGTGCCTTTAACAGTTGTATAACAGGCAGATATGCAGCACGTCAAGCCTTTTCTGGTACAGAAATACTGTTATGGGAAAAGTTTCACAATGACTGCACTCACTCAATTTTTGTCTTATGCCAGGCCCCCCAAAGCAGCCATTTTGTGCTACGCCATGTATCCATGGCAGCCATTTTGTGACTGACACTCACAGCACTCCCTAAAAATTGGAAAGGTGCCCACTGATCCAAAACCATTGTCAACCCCTGCCCCACATGCAAGCTCACTGTCTTGCCACTGTGGAATTTTGAGGGGCCCTGCTCCCTCCTTTAAATTTTTGGGGGGTTCCTAGGCTCCCCTGAACCCCTCTAGATCATGCCTGTGCTCACACGGCTTCCTCCCCACTTTTGAACACTTCTCCCAGTTCTACTAAATCTTTTTTTTTTTACATGGTTCGCCCAACGTCATGTGCAGTACTCAAGAAAACAATTTGACCCTTAAAAGCAATTATAGATGGATCCTTGGAAGTTGTTAGCCATGAGGTCCGTGTTGCATTTGAGGCACACACGGAGCTCTTGTCCAGAGGGCCTTCCCCATTTTTTTCAATGAAAGTGCCACTTCTGTGAGTGCATTCCTTTGTTCACATGGAACCTCCCCCTTCATCAAACTGAATGCAAGAACTTTTGCTTCCTTAGGTGGGATACCTTTATGTCCACATCAAGGTCACTGGATCACAGTGCTTATGTGTATCTCAAAAAAATACACAAAAGTGTGCTACAGATCTCCTAAAAATGCATTTCCACCTCCTGCTATCAAACCACGTAAGCTGATCTCCTTTATGAGAATGCATTCTTAAGAATATTTTCTCAGAAGCAAATCTCACTGAATTTATCTCTCTAGTATAGGGAAGCTTTTTAAAATGTGTAGAATTTTATTGTGTTTTTATATACGTATGTTGGAAGCCACCCAGAGTGGCTGGGGCAACCCAGTCAGATGGGCGGGGAACAAATAATAAAAGTATTATTATTAATTTAAGTGCATCTAGGATTGCAGGCTATTAGAGCAATGCTGCACATTTCTCACTGGGTTCAATGGCCCTTACTCTCAAGTAAGTGTCCAAAAGTCTAGAAGTTTTGCAGTCCTATATGCACTTCCCTGGGAGGAAGAGATGCTGAATTCAGTGGGACTTATTTCTGAGCAGACATGCTCAGGAGTGGGGAGTAAACCCCGTTGCTTTTCTGGAAGCTTTAGTCTTGAAAGTCCCTTGTCTAGTTTCTGTAGAGCAGAAGATAGATTTTGCTCCTATGTGGCAGTGTTATTATTTTTGTAATAAGCAGCTGCACTTGATGAGCCTTCCTGCAGGTGTTTACATGTTTGGAGAGTCCATGTTGGCTGCAGTTGCTAAGGTTGAGTCAGAGGGATTGTTGCTTTATTCCACAGATTTCTGAAGCTGCCTCAACAGGATATTTACCTGGGTACGAGTAAAAGCGAGGCAACTGGGAAACGTTTGGTTAATCTGCTCCCGTGCGAGCAGAGGAAGTGTCTTCTTAATTATTAGAAAACGATGGTTCCCTAGACATAGTAGTATTGCATAGAAAAGAGGCTTAAGAACTTGCTCAACGTCATGAAGGATTGAATCATTCCTCAGGCTGCCAGTCGTTTTGCTTTGGTTCAGTGCCCAGCTGAACTACACTTGGCATAGCAACGTCATGACGCAGCACACCATCATTATTTAGAAGATTACACTGCCAAGCATGGAAAGTGTACATGGCAAATGACTCACCTTTATTCACAGTAGCAAAGGATAAAGCAAACACCTGCAGGGCAGTAGTCAATAATATATTGAAGAATGAACAGCACAGGAACACAAAAAGTTGCTATCTTCTAGGTCAACCTGTTTCCCCATCATAGCTCATTGTTGTTTATTTCAAGGGGCAGCTGCCCATTACTTGGCCTTGCACTCCCTGTGCATAACTTTCTCCCACATGCACATACTGTTTTTTAAATTTTTTTTGTGGCCTGTGTATCTGATGCAAATGAAAACACTATGTTTAGGGTTCTTCAGCAGCTTAGTGGGGACAATGGCTAGTGCTCATGACGTGCTTCTATGAGGTAATCCTGACCTTCAGATGTTATCCCATTATGGCTGTAAGGTAGGTTTCCACCTTTTATTGTTTGGTTCTGTTTGCACATTTTAATCTTGATAAATCTTGGGAAAGCTGTCCTTGCTTATATTGCTTTCAGAACTGCTCTTCTTTGGGAAATATGATACTGTTTTTCTTTCCATTGTTGAAAATTTGAATGACGCTGCTTTGCAAAGCATAACAATTACAGGACACTTATACATCAACAATGACATGTGTGTATGAGGTGTCAGGGGAGGGGAGGTCACTTCAGTGTCACTAACACAGTGGTTTGACTTCACCCTTGGAGGAACACTCCATTGTCTCTCGAGACAGATACGGATGCCAACATGCCATGTGGCCCAAACCATCTCTTGTATCTTTCTTCCCACTCAATTATTCCAAGCTCTCTAGCTGCCTACCTCTATAAACTTCCTGGAAACAAGGCCACGTCTTGTGCTATATAATTGATAATGATGATGTTGATGCTGTTGTTGTTGTTGTTGATGATGATGATGATGATTATTTATGATTTATACCCTGCCCATCTGGCTGGATTTCCCCAGCCACCCTGGGTGGCTCCCAACCAAATATTAAAACACAATACAGCATTAAACATTAAAAACTTCCCTAAACAGGGCTGCCTTCAGATGTCTTTTCACAGTCCTTGAAGTTGCCTAGCATTTCTGAATTACTGTATGCGTTCAAGTGAGGAAAGAACAGTGGAGCCTGGTCTCAAACTCACCATTCCTAAATCCATTCAGATCAATGGGTTTAAGTGCTCCTAACTCTGCATAGGATTGCAATCTTCTTGTTGTTTAAAGAAAAGTGATCAGAACAAAAACCTAATTTGAACAGTAAACAATATGAAGTAGTCGAAAGGCAGGTAGGATCCCATAAGCCAAGTATGTTCAGGGTCCAAAGCATGA
This sequence comes from Podarcis melisellensis, assembly GCF_964234715.1. Taxonomy (NCBI): domain Eukaryota; kingdom Metazoa; phylum Chordata; class Lepidosauria; order Squamata; family Lacertidae; genus Podarcis; species Podarcis melisellensis. Next base: position 28,217,489 of record NC_138542.1, read on the forward strand.
GGCATGTACCTCTTGATTAAATCCTCAGCTCTTCCCCCTCTCCCTGCAAGAGTTAACCTTTAGCAATAGGTTTGTTGGTAACTCTGTTCTGCCACTTCACCATAGTTCAAATCATAAGGGCGTGCTATTCCCTTTGTGGATGGGTAGCCTAATTACGGCAGCGCAATGCTGTTGTATTGCTCATCAGTGAGCTCTACCAAATCATACTGCTGTGAATGTTTCTTGAATTGCTGGGACCTGTCTGGATGATTCAGCTCCCCTGGCATCCAGGTAAGCAGGGATGGGGAAATTGTGGGCTTCCAGATGTTCTTGGACTATTATTATTATTATTATTATTATTATTATTATTATTATTATTATTATACTGCCCTATACCCAGAGGTCTCAGGGCATTTTACAGCAAAGATAAAAACCACAGTATATATAATAAAAATAAAAATAACCTAATAGCACCCCCCAAAAAAGAGCCACATTTTAAAAGGGCATAGGATGTCAATCAGATCAACCAAAAGCCTGGTTAAAATGGAACGTTTTTGCCTGGCACCTAAAGGTGTATAGTGAAGGTGCCAGGTGAATTTCCCCGGGGAGAGCATTGCACAGACAGGGAGCCATTGCAGAGAAGCCCAGTTCTAATGTTGCCACCCTCTGGACCACTTGAGGATGGGGCACACGAAGGAGAGCCTCAGAAGATGATCTCAGGGTCTGGGTAGGTTCATATGGAATGAGGCAGTCCTTGAGGTATTGTGGTCCTGAGACTACAATACCCACCGTATCTGAGGACTGGCCATGTGAACTAGGGCTGATAAGAGATGTAGGCTCCACATTTTTGTCATATAAATCATACCATAGGAGTATGCCAGGACATGGACAGGCTACCTAGCTAACTGAAGCAGGATTCAGCATGTATAACACACACACACAAAAGCTTATACCCAGAAAAAACTTAGTTGGTCTCTAAGGTGCTACTAGGGACATGGGTGGCGCTGTGGTCTAAACATCTGAGCCTCTTGGGCTTGCTGATCAGAAGGTCGGCGGTTCAAATCCCCGTGATGGGGTGAGCTCCTGTTCGGTCTCTGCTCCTGCCAACCTAGCAGTTTGAAAGCACGGCAAAGTGCAAGTAGATAAATAGGTACTGCTCCGGCAGGAAGCTAAATGGTGTTTCCATGAGCTGCTCTGGTTCGCCAGAAGTTGCTTAGGCATGCTGACCACATGACCTGGAAGCAGTCTGCGGACAAACACCGGCTCCCTCGCCCAATAAAGTGAGATGAGCACTGCAACCCCACATTCGTCCGCAACTGGACTTAACAGTCAGGGGTCCCTTTACCCTTTACCTTTAAGGGGCTACTGGACAATTATATATATATATATATAGAGAGAGAGAGAGAGAGAGAGAGAGAGACTGTGTCAGACCAACACAGCTACCTAACTGAATGTAAAAGAAAATTAACCCCTCCCCCCACTTTTAAAATCAAATCATTAGGTCCTCTAAGACTTGCTTCCATGGTTACTACATTGTTTCTGGAATAGTTGTATCTGACCATACCCTGCCTTTTTAGTGTCAGGCTTCAGCCCTGTTCAGACCTTGAACCTCTAGCCAGCTGCACAATTCTATGATTTTGAAGCAGACATAGATTACTGAACTGCTGAAAATTTTTAAAAATGCAGTTCCAGCCTGAAAACACACACACACTTTTTTCTTTTTACTTATACACATCTATCTTCCTTGTGTCATTGTGATTAATGGCACGTAAGTCTTATAAATTTATTTCTGTGGTTTCTTTGTTTACTGTCTTGTCTTTTTTCCTAAAAGAAAAAGAAAAAAAAGCATTCTTTATCAATGTGAGCTGCAGAGGCTGAACACTGTCCAGTAATCTCTGGGGCTGCACAATCAATTCAATTCAATTTGGTTTTTATAGGAAACCTTCTGAAATGGACATTGCCCAGGAACAAAGCTTGTATATTGCGCTTTGGTAAAAGTAACCCCAAAGTCATTAAAAACCTATCTAAAGAACATGAGGGGAAAGGCCTTTGTGAACATCAAACTAGCTCAGGCTTGATTAGTAGGTGATGGCAAATTATATATATATCTTCTCACACAAACACACACACCTGTGGGAACACATTCGAAGTCCTCTGTCAAAATAGCAAAGGAATAGTACAATGACCCTAAGCTCATTACCTGGAAGCAAAATTCACTGAAACACATATTTACTAATATTCACAACATGTTACCTGCGAGTACATCCCATTAAATCAATAGGGTTAATTTCTCAGTAATGTGTTTCTAGGTACTTGGGGAAATATGAATCCACAGAGGTTCCCTCTGCAATTGCTGAGAAACATGCTGTTCTATTTCTGCGTCGAGTTTCACACTTTTCGCACAATGAATGAATATCAAGTAGCAGGGTCGGCATATGGGCCTCAGAAATTAAGCACACATATTGTGATAATCATTATGATTCATTCATTTTATTAGTCACTTGACACATAAGGAGACTGCAAGCAACTTAGAGTCATTATTTTTATTTATTAAATTTGTACACTGCCTTGCATCCGTGGGTCTCAGAGCGATTCATAAAGTCATGCATATATATTCATAAGTGCATGTAGCCCTATATGCATATTCCATAAATATGGTGCTTCTGATAGCACTGCTATGCTGCTTTTTATATTGCTCTGAGACACAAGGTTAGACTACTGTGCTGGGTTGCTCATAAGGCTTCCTTATGAGAACATAAGAGGAGCCTGTTGGATCAGGCCAATGGCCCATCTAATCTAACTTCCTGTCAACTCGATGTCTGCGGGAAACCTGCAACCAGCACCCGAGTAACAGGAGAACTCTCCCCTCCTGTGGTTTCCAGCAACTGCTATTCAGAAGCATTACTGCCTGGGACTGTAGAGTTCAGAGCTCAGTGATCATGGCTAGTAGCCATTGAGAGCCTGATCCTCCAGTTCTCTTCCAAAGCCATCCAATTTGGTGGATCCTCATTGCCTTCTGTGCGACTGGGAGTGAGTTCCATAGTTTAACCATGAGCTGCATAGTTAAGAGGAGAAAACATTGCTGCACCACTAGGGCACACCAGTGAAGGAGGGCTCAATGAGACCATCTTGCACAGGGACCCCCTAAAGTCCGAAACTTGCACTGATATTAATGCCTCCTTACAGTCGAAGCGGGGATTCAAATCTGGGTTAGATCCAATGAGCCAAATCTGTGTTCGCGTGCTTCCAGGTGACCTGCTTATTAAGCATTCATCCAAAGTCCTTTACAGGGAGAGTAGATGACATTGGCTACTTAATAAGCATTCTTTGTCAGTCCAATCCCCCTCTTCTTAGGTGGCCTATGCGAGTGCAAGTGGGACAGTTCAGTTATTAAAATGTTGATAAATTCCTCAAACCGAGTGACTCCAACAACAGGGGAAAGATCACCTTTCTCTGCCGAGAACAAATGGATCATACGGTCGGAATTCACCAAGCTTTGGAAAAGAGACAGAGTGTGCTCATTGACTCATATCCTTGAGTGCTGGGGTCTCGGTTCCTGGGGGAATGGATTAATTAACTGTACTGTCTTTCTCAGTGGAAAGACAAGTTTGCAATGTAGAGGGAGATGGTCACTAAGCACAGGATCACCTATGCAGAACTCAACCACGTAGGGCATCATTTTAGTGGGTATCAGAATATATTCTACCACACTATTTCCCTGTAGGGAAATATGTGTAAAATTCCCAGAGCTTTCCCAATCGGTTAGCCCATTGAGCCACGTCAGGGCCCTGGTGGAGGTCAGCTTAGTGAGTCTCAGACCCGCCCGATTAATTACTGGGGAATGATCAGGAGCTCACCAAGTTAGTGGCAAAATATCTCTATTTGGTTTTTTGTCGACGAAATACACTGCAGACGTCTGATCTCCTTGGAGACCAAGAGATGTGACGACAGACTGCCTCCTTTCTTTTAGCAAATGTTTTGTGCCACTGGGGAAGTGGTAATTCTGTATTGATTTGTTTTGTATGTAAGTATGTGATGCCAATAAAAGGTTTGATGATGATGATGATGATGATGATGATAAGCATTCACTTTGATTTGTCTGTGGGGAAGCAAGATGTTGTTATATCAAAGCCACTGCTATCCTACTGGATTTCCCCATCACCTATTGCAAAATGAGCTTTGGGGGAAGTGGGTTTGTTGCACAAACAGCAGCCTGCGCAGCCTGAATTTGATGGTATGTGGCTGAATCGCACCCATATATAGCGACAGCCTGGAAGTGCCCTACAGAACTGGTATGGTTAATGCACCAATAACATGAGAAACATTGAGATCATGTGAGAAGAGTCAACAAGAAATCCCATGCCAGCATCGACCAGCGCCTAAGAAGGACAATGGCAGTGCAGGAAATAATTAAGCGCTTGTCTCTTCTTCCTTGATCTCAATACTATTTTGTTGCTAGAATAGGGAAGGATACAGCTGCAGCTTCCCCAATGCAGTCATGTAAGAAGTGTCCCTTAACAGCTGCAGTGATGAATCTAGACAAATGAGGAAGAAACACAGGGGTTATAATTAATTCTGTGCATCTTATAGCACACGCGACAGAAACCCTCCACCGACAGAAGAATCAAGGCAGTTATGAACAAGAGAGTTTCACACTCCATCTCCAGTTGTTTTTAAATATGTGGTTGACTTTCAGATTATTTGGATTTGCTGCCTTTGAAATTCTCTCTCCCCCCCCCCATCCTAGCAATTGGCTTGTAGAAGCTAGTGCAGTCGTTTGCTGTTTCCTCTGGGTAAATACAAAAGAGGGAACAGGGAGCCCCTTCCTCCTCTAGAAGGACACGTGAGCATGACAGAGCTCTCAGAGGAATAAGAAAGGGAAGAAGGAGTTGTGCACGATGGTCCTTCATGCACAAGGCATGCTGGCTGGTGACATACTTCAGTCTCTGAGCCAAGAAGCCTATATGCTGCGGTTCGCATCAAGTGCCATCTAGGGGCACACGCACCGTGCTGCTATTTAGAGCTGTAACAAAGTGTGCTCCTTTACCTTGGCCTAATGAAAAGAGCCACAGGCTGGCTGGCAGAATTCCTACAGCGGACAAACTAAGAAGCACACTCCCTCTTTTTCCCCCTATGGTGCTGGCTCAGGAAAATGTCACCTTCTTTTTAACCTTGTCTCATTAACTAGAGTCCTTTAGTCAAGAGCTTGACTGGTAATTTCCGAGAAAAACATTTTCCTCTTCAGCTTAGGGCTGATTTATTGAGGAAATGGGTCACAGTTGTTGTTGTTATTGTTGTTTTTTCATGTAAACTTGTCTTCCATGTAAACTTCCTTAGGGAAGGGATGCAGCTCAGTGGTAGAGCATCTGTTTGCAAGGTACAACCCCCAAAATTTCAATATTACAGTACTGGCAATCTGTGGCCTGACTGGGTGTGCTAACAGTGCGCTGATGTTACATGCAAATGGGGCAGCATGCAAAGAGAATGTACTGAAAAGTGACTCAGAGACCAAATGCTGTCAAAGAAGATATCAAATATCAAATCCTATCAAATGCTGAGTGAAGGTTAATTCAGAACATTCAGCAGATGTTCTGTTCAACAGTATAACTGTATATGGGTTTGTGTGGGGGAAGATTTCCTTAAATTCCTGGGTGACAGATCCTCCCCATAATTCCTGGATCTAGTGAAAGTTAGGATTGAGGTTGGATTAAATGTTGCCAAACATTGAAACCCTTTGGATTTTAACAACAACAACAACAACAACAACAACAACAACAACAATAATAAATTTAAAAATTGTTCAGTAGCACCTTAGAGAGCAACTAAGTTTGTTCTGGGTATAAGCTTTTGTGTGCATGCACACTTCTTCAGATATACTGAAACAGAAGTCACCAGACCCTCATATATAGTGGGATGGTGGGGTGGGTTTTTTCTCAGAAGGGTGGTGGGAGATGGGTGATTGACTCAATGGGTATGGTAAACCTGTTGACGACTGTTAATGACTGTGATTAGTCCTACAGGAAAAAGCAAGGGATAGTATGGAGATGACCAAAAATAGCTTTAGCATATGTAATGAGACAAGAATCCAATATCTCTATTCAGACCAGGTCTCTCCATTTGTGGTGTAGTAGTTAAGAGCGGTAGACTCATAATCTGGTGAACCGGGTTCACGTCTCTGCTCCTCCACGTGCAGCTGCTGGGTGACCTTGGGCTAGTCACACTTCTCTGAAGTCTCTCAGCCCCACTCACCTCACAGAGTGTTTGTTGTGGGGGAGGACTCTTCTCTTCTTCTTCTCCATAGTTTTCAGTTTAGTAATAAGTTGTAATTCAGTAACTTCTCTTTCAAGTGTGCATGAAGAAGTGTGCATGCATACGAAAGCTTATATCCACAACAAACTTAGTTGGTCTCTAAGGTGCTACTGGACAATTTTTTAATTTATTTTCATTGTCAGACCAACACGGCTACCTACCTGAATCTAGAAGCTTTGGATTTAGTTACTGGTATGCTAAGGAGCCAAGCCAGCTTGGCAGATCTCAATGGATGGGCCATTAGCAGGGGACAAAGGCTGGTGATGGACTAGCAAGAGAACCATCAGAGGCCAAGACTGTCAGGCAAGGGGGGAGTGGGGCTCCTTCTTTGCTGAGTGCCAGGGAGCAAACACAAAGGCCAGGTTTAGGGTTTCATCTTTGAATGACAAAGGCGGGGGCGGGGGGGGGGATGAACCCTGCCAGAACTCCAAGTGAATTGGAGATGACAGGCTGGAACTAAGAGACATAGAGGATGGCTTTTTGCTGTCCTTTGAATCCAATGCTGCCCCTGTGGGAGAAGGATGTGAATTCTCTGCAATCCCTCCATCTAGGTGCAGGTTGTATATATGTGTGTGTAAATAAAACCACGTATCATAAAGACACTAGCATCTCTGCAGTGCCTGGATAGCTGGATAGCTCCGTTGGTTAGAGCATGGTGCTGATAATGCCTAGGTTGCAAGTTTAATCCCTGTTTGGGACAGCTGCATATTCCTTCATTGCAGTGGGTTGGGCTAGAGCAGTGCTGGCCAAACTTGGCCCTCCAGCTGTTTTGGGACTACAATTCCCATCACCCCTGACCACTGGTCCTGTTAGCTAGGGATGATGGGACTACAAGAAAAGGACAAACAGCCAGGTGGGATGGATAAATTTTAACAAATTAAAAAACTCCAAGTTATGCAAAAACTTAAGAATCAATGAGAAACTCTTTATGACTACAAATTTGAAAAGCAGGAAACCAATAAACCACTCTAAAATAAATATACACAAATTGCTGTAAGATTTGTATCACCATTAGTGGCCCTGTCAAGCAAATCAATAAAAGCAACTTCCTTCATAATACATATTCATGTATAACTAAGAACTATATGCCTTTTGACTAGTCCGTGATATTGCAATTTTAATAGTCTTGATTTCTGTACAAATCATGACATCTTAAACAATAACTTGCCGTATATTGTGGGTCCCTAACAATTCATGGTTGCCTCTACAGCTGTACTCAATATAATATGTTTAGCAGGGGCAAATCACATCAAAGCTTGAAGGCCTTTAAAGATAGGTAGGTAGAGGCAGTGCTTTTTTCTTTCTAAAAAAATGTTTAGGGGTACTCTCATTTTCCCACTCATATTGAAATACTGCCCCTCAATGAGGCCAAACCTAGATTCACAAAATGTTTAGGGGTATGCATCCCCCGTGTCCCCCCAGAAAAAAGCACTGGGTGGATGCCAAATCTACATACCTCCTCTGCAAAAAGACAACACAAACATAAATCCATAAATTCTAGTTGTTCAGTCTGCCCCATGCAGATACAAAGTCCCATTTTTTCCCTGTATGTTGTTTGTGTTGTTGTTTAATCGTTTAGTCATGTCCGACTCTTCATGACCCCATGGACCAGAGCATGCCAGGCACTTCTGTCTTCCACTGCCTCCCGCAGTTCAGTCAAACTCACGTTAGTAGCTTCGAGAACACTGTCCAACCATCTCGTTCTCTGTTGTCCCCTTCTCCTTGTGTCCTCCATCTTTCCCAACATCAGGGTCTTTTCCAGGGAGTCTTCTTTTCTCATGAGGTGGCCAAAGTATTGGAGCCTCGGCTTCACGATCTGTCCAGTGAGCACTCAGGGCTGATTTCCTTAAGAATGGATATGTTTGATCTTCTTGCAGTCCATGGGACTCTCAAGAGTCTCCTCCAGCACCAGAATTCAAAAGCATCAATTCTTCGGCGATCAGCCTTCTTTATGGTCCAGCTTTCACTTCCATACATCACTACTGGGAAAACCATAGCTTTTACTATATAGATGTGACACGCTTGATGACACAAGTTATAATGATGCCAAGGGGGATTTCATTAACAAGCGATGACAATATTAGAATGTGCCCAAACAGGGCAGACTCTCAGCAAATGCCATAGGTCAGGTGGGGAGCCTCTAGCCCATGAACCTAATTAGGCCCACAAGACTCCTCTATTTGGCTCACAAGGGCATTTTGGTCAAGCTTTGCCAACCTGCCATACACATGACATCAGGTATGGGACAGGCCTTGGCCAAAAAGATGCTTGCAGGCACTGCCAATCAGCCTACAGCGCCCTTTTAACATGAAGGGCAAGACAGTGCTGTGGGAGGGGCTTCTGAAGATGTCTAGCTAGAAAATCTCACTGGACTGCTATGCATCTAGTGAGACACGGAAGAGCTGGTGGAATGTGTTATACAGTGGTACCTTGGGTTACATATGCTTCAGGTTACAGACGCTTCAGGTTACAGACTCCGCTAACCCAGAAATAGTGCTTCAGGTTAAGAACTTTGCTTCAGGATGAGAACAGAAATCATGCTCCGGTGGCACAGCGGCAGCGGGAGGCCCCATTAGCTAAAGTGGTGCTTCAGGTTAAGAACACTTTCAGGTTAAGAACGGACCTCCGGAATGAATTAAGTACTTAACACGAGGTACCACTGTATCTGAAAAAGTGTAGGAAAGCTAGTGTGGTGTAGTGGTTAAGAGTGATAGACTCGTGATCTGGGGAACCGGGTTCGCGTCTCTGCTCCTCCACATGCAGCTGCTGGGTGACCTTGGGCTAGTCACACTTCTCTGAAGTCTCTCAGCCCCACTCACCTCACAGAGTGTTTGTTGTGGGGGAGGAAGGGAAAGGAGAATGTTAGCCACTTTGAGACTCCTTTGGGTAGTGATAAAGCAGGATATCAAATCCAAACTCTTCTTCTTCTTCTTAAATTGCCCCCATGGATGCAGGGGGATATTTAGATTTGTTGCTCTGCCCACTTTTGCTTTTGGCCCCACCCACCACAAATAAGTGGCTCCTGGAAAGTTGCCCCAAAGGGAATGCGGCCCTCCATCTGAAAAATGTTTCCCAACCCCGTTCAACAGGTCTAAGAACACTTTTACCCTCAAAGAATAAATTGCCCTTTTCCATAAGCTCGCCTGAGCACAGCATAGCTGTTTTGTCTCTAGCAGCCCTAGTTTACAAAGGTGTTGGTTTCCACAAATGCCATTCTCTGAATTTTGTGATGCAGTTTTTCAACCAAAAATGTGTACTGAAATGCAAATATGAGGAGTAGGGTGGGGCTGTGCATAAAATTCATCTATTGGTAAACTACCATCAAAAAAAGGTGTTATAATTAGGAGAAATCATTATTCAGCTAGATTGCACATAAAAATGTGTATATTAGGAAAAAGCTGGCCTAAAATGCTGACATTTTTGTGTGTGTGATGACTTTTTATTTGTTATTTGCTTATTGCATTTATATCCCATTTTCTCCATGAAGCTCAAGGTGGCATAATTACAGACTGATGTGCAGATGTGGTGAACTGAAGCCTGAAAAACAAGAGAAACCACAAATGAGAGATTTGTCCGTGCCTGTTTCTGAGTAAACATGTCTAGGGTTGCACTGTTGGGTTTTTAAAATAAATTGCACAGGCCTAAATTTAATGGTCTCAATGTTTTCAGAGAGAGAGAGAGAGAGAGAGAGAGAAGGAAAGAAGGAAGTAGCCATATTTTACAGACCTGGATCTGCTAGGGGGAACCTTAGTCTGATGTGCATTTAAACAAGCTCTTTGTTCACAAGGCTCCAGCCACATTGCAGTGATTGCTGCATTGTTCAGAACGGTCTAGGGAACAATGCTTTCAGTGTGATGTGTGAATGTTTCTTTTCCACCAGGGTGGCGCTTTTTGCAGTCATCTCAAAGGAATGTAGATATCAAGTAACTCAGGGTTTCTAGTTGCAATTGGTAAAACAACTGTAGTGGAAAAGTACCCGGTTGCTCACTTTTGTATCTAGGCAAACAATACAGAGGTAAAAGATGCAGCCGACGCCTTGTGTCTCTGCATGGAAGCACAGATCCTTAAATTATTTCTAACCTGCACTTTCTGTCTTGAAAAAGATACTCAAAGCGGCAGACATCAGAGAGAAGTACCACAAAACAGACAGCAGTGAAATGGAAGGATAAGAGCATTGAAAATAGAATTAGAAATGTAAAAATAGGGTCAGTAGGCAAAAAAACCTAATAGTTTGGTGAAAATTGGCTGCCTGTGCACCACACTTTTAAAGCACAAGACTTCACCCAAGGACTCCCAAGAACTATAGTTTCTCTCCTCACAGAGCTATCATTCCCAGCATCCTTAACAAACTACAGTTCCCAAGATTCTCTGGGGGAAGTCAAGAGCTTTAAATGTATGGTGTGTACACAGAACATCAACAGCTTTATTGCTTGTGTCATCTAGATGTATAAAATCCTTAATGTACTCTTTGTTCCATGGGCATATTCAATGTTGTGCATCTCAGGACCTCCTGCCTTCTGTTTATGGCATGCTATAATATGGATGATTGATTGAGAGATTAGGGTGATGTTCAGGGCCATCTCCTCCAATAATTCAATGATATAACAGCTCCATTTGCCTCCACTGCACTATTGGCTAATCTGTTTGCTAAGGTTCTGGTTTTAATTGATTTACTTTCCTGTCTGTGATATTTGCCTGGCCAAGGTAAACAGAAGGTTGCTAATCCAGAGTTAATGGTTACCGGATGAATAAAGTCTAGATGGAGATGAGAGTTTTCCAGAGTTGCTACAAGCACCAAAGTATGATGACACCGGTGCTGACATCAGCTAGCACATTTTGAAGAAGGAATTTTACCTGACCATATTGCGTATATTTGATCTGGCAGAGATCAAAGAAAAAGATCCTCTTTAGGATCATGGAAATGAAACTGGAGGTGTTTGAGTCCCAGGGGATTGGGGCTGAGAAAGCAAGAGAAGACTCATAATATATTAGATAGTGAACAGTTTCATGTGTTTCTAAGTAACTTGCATGTGCATGCCCTCTATAGGTAAAGGTAAAGAGTCCAGTCTTGACCGACTTTGGGGTTGTGGCGCTCATCTCGCTTTATTGGCTGAGGGAGCCGGCATACAGCTTCTGGGTCATGTGGCCAGCATAACTAAGCCACTTCTGGCGAACCAGAGCAGCACACGGAAACGCCGTTTACCTTCCCGCTGGAGCGGTACCTATTTATCTACTTGCACTTTGACGTGCTTTTGAACTGCTAGGTGGCAGGAGCAGGGACCAAGCAACGGGAGCTCACCCCGTCGCAGGGATTCGAACCGCTGACCTTCTGATTGGCAAGTCCTAGACTCTGTGGTTTAACCCACAGTGCCACCCGGGTCCCTATGCCCTCTATACCTGCTTCTTAAATACGCGTGTGGAGGAGAGCAATCTGTCATGTGGGTCAACCATACATCACTCTGAGACAGATGCATTATAGGAGTAGTGTTTTCAGAACAGCTGCAAGGCAGTTGTAGGGACAATGACTCAAGGATAGGTTCCTTGGCACAGAGGAACAGATCAGATCCAGGAAGGATGCAGAAGAACAAACTCTAGGAATTGGGGCTGTGCTTGCTTTGAAGCCCAAATGCTCTCTTTGGCTGTTCCTGGGTAGGCATTACAATAATTAATTTAATACAAATATTTGTGCACCAACAACTCATATAAACTATCAAAGCAGTGTACAATGATACATAAACATACTTTTTGTAAAAATAATTGTACTGGTTTTACAAAATAAACCTCACATTTAACACATTTAAATTTTAAAATCAAACAAGATTCTTCCGAATCTTAGGACTCCCCTCCTCTCCGTGGGTCCTTTGTATATCTGAAAAACTGCATATTATGGTTCGTATGCACTATAGTCCTCCAAAATATCCAAAGTCACTGCAGGAGTTACAGTACTAAAAGCCTGCCAAAGAGCTCAAGTGATTACAGTGTTCTTTTAAGTACAATCTGTATTTATCCCATTCCCTATTGAAGTTTTGATCCTCCTGATTTCTGATTTTCCCTGTCAACCTTGCCATCTCTGCATATTCTAGTGGTTTCATCTGCCAGTCCGCTTTTGGTGGCATCTTTCATCTTTCCATCGCTGGGCAAGTAGTATCCCTGCAGCTGTACAATGATACATAAACATAATAAAGCATGAAACACCGCAAAACAATATGTTTACCAGGGATGTTTGGTAGCTCAGTGGCAATGTCCCTTCAGTCCTCAACATCCCTATACAGAAAGATAGCTGCCAGTCAAAACTAACCTAGATAGTATAAGGTAGTTTTCTATGTAGTTCCACTATGGCCAGCTTTCTACTTCTCATTGGTATGTTGTGGTTGTCTCTTCTCCTCTTCCAGTTCTTCCCATTGACAGCTATGGTAGAGTCCCTCCTTCCTTCTAAGATTCCACGAAGCCAATATGCCCCTTCGTTTTGGTGAGAATTTAGCAGTGTGTTAACAGCAAACCCTTCTTTCTTTTAGTGGAGGGCTAGTCATCTTCGACATGGGAAGGATCAGATTTGTCGGAAGATGTTACAGAAACCACGGCGATTCCTCTGTACAAATTAGTAATTGTCTGAGCTGTCTAGCCATTAAATCACTGGCCTGTTGAGCATTCCAGAATTCTGGAACGAGACAACAGAGGGAAGAAGGGGACAAAAAAACAAGTCTTGTGTCAAAGTATCATGGAAATGAATCAATTCCTGGTTCTGTTGTAGGTTTCCTGTGTCGCCTGGGTCAGGAAGCTAACCTCTGTGTGCCTTGATTAGTGGTCCCACTGAGTTATATGAGGGGATAGTATGAATTTCCTTTATTTTTTCCTCAGAGCTGATTTGAAAGAAACGTCACCACGGTGGAATTTTTGCTCAAGAAGTAGGTGGACGCCCACAGATGATATGAGGAACCCAACATATTACAGGAAATGGTGGCTCCACACAGGCCGCCGCTCATCTTAAGCAGCCTGGCCAAAAGGCTAGACAAACAAACGTATATGACAAAACATCTGAGGCATTCTGAGGTTGTAGTTGATTGAATGGTGGATAGTTATACTGGCATCTGTATTACAGATGTCTCTCTCTCTCTTTGTGTGTGTTTGTTTATGTATATCTATAATATTAAAGTTATTAACAATTGGCACTAGCTGTGTCCCCTGGAATTCACTGATATTTTAAAACATCTATGCTTTTTATTTTTATTACAGTACTTCTGTCTGATAAAATCAAATATTGGGAAGGAAAGTACCAATTGAACACAACGAATAGGTAAGCGTTCTCCTGTGCAAGATGCATTGAAAATTAATGTCAGTTGTTGCACAAGACCGAGTTGTGAGCGAGCTCTGTCTGAAAGATAAACATGAATGGTTTCTTTCTTTCAAGTCGGGCCTAAATATGAGATGATCCTGGCAGACTGTGAGCAGTGAGCAGTGACATTTCCCTGATAGCAATGTTGATCCTAGGTTGCCTACCTCCTTCTATGGTGTAACACCCAGGGGCCTACTTAGGGGATGGGTAGGTTGGCCCCTGCCAAGGACACAGGCCCGGGGGTGGTGGTAGAGCACCAAAACTGTGCCTCTCCACTCTGGCTCGGAGCTTGCATGCTCCCCAGGCTGCTATTCTGCTACTGCTGTGGGCAGCTGGGTGAGGCACACAGTCTCCTTTGGGCTCCTCAGTGGACAAATCCAGTCTCAGGTGTTGGCTCTTGTAGCAGCTCTGCAAGACCTGTTCCTCAGTCTGCCACAGACACTGTTAGAAGTGTGAGCAGAATGCCCAATAGGCCTTGGAGGGGAAAAACCTGAGAGAGAGAGACGCTTCCGGGAGGAGGAAAAAGGGAGGGAGGGAGGGAGGGAGGAAGAGAGGAGGCAGAAGGGAAATCAGCAAGTGGAGAGAGGAAGGTGGGAAGGCAGACAGACAGACAGACAGATGGAGCAACAGAGGGGGAGGAGGGGAGGCGAAGCTGAGAAGACCTGCCCCCTGATGGCCTGGATGAAGTCACTGGTGGAGCGCAAAAGGCAACCAAAACAAACCCTTTGAGTTTCTGGTCCATGGTCTCTCCTGTCTTTGGTGGTCTCCTTGCCAAGGCTGCAAGTGAATATAGGTACACCTCTGGTAACACGTTGAATGGAACTGAAGTTCAGAAAAGTGTGTTTGCCGGGAGGAAACTATTTTCAGATGGACAGCTCCTAGCCCCATTCTTTCACTTTCAATAATGTTTTGCTGTAGGCATAGCTTGTGCTGCAGCTTTCTGTTTGCGCCTTAAACTTGGTGGCGACAGACAAGTGGTGACTTTTCCAAAATATAGCAATAAGCAGTTACTTGAGTGAGAGAATATTCTAGAAATGTAACAAACAGGATAAGCTTTTAGCAGCACAAGTTGAAATGGGAGCAATATATATCATAGCTGAAGTTAGAATGGAAACCAATAATGCTCCACAAGAATATTAGCAAGCCTTCCTCAGCAACTGAGGAGGGAGAATGCATTCAACAAATTTTAACAGTGGAGGAACTATTCCAAATCACCAATGGACTGAAAAACAATAAAGCTGATGAATTTACTGGACAGCTCTTAAAAACAAAACAAAACTGACAGTGCCTCCATTAAACACATTGAATGAGGGAAGGCAAAAGCATTTCCTTCCAAACACTACAGGTTATTCCTAAACAAAGAGAAGACCAGCTTCTTTTTCTTCTTCATCATCATCATTTTATGTACTGCTTACTTGCCATGAGGGCTTCTAAGTGGTTTACAAGTGCAAAACTACATTAACATCATGATAAAGAAATGGAAGACAAATAGACACTGGGATATTTACTGTTCTTGGAGAAACATGGGCTAACTGAAAATAGAAAGGTACCAGAAAGCTACACAGATATTTTGGACCACTGGTGTAGACAATACTGAGCTGAATGGACAAATTCTGTCATGGTATAAGGCACAATCAGGTTTTATGGTGCCCTCGACAAGATGGTCTCAGTGGGACTCCTCTCTAAGTAGACCCTCCTCCTCCTCCTTTACTGTTGCTACTTCTCTTTCCCTCTGAATCCAAGTCACCATCACCTTTCAAAGAGCAAGGACAGGACTTTTGGAGATTCCTGCTCCTCCTCACTCCTCTCACTTGCTTTCACAAGAGAGCAAGTGGAGCACACTGCCACAGTGAAGAGAAGGGTCAGGAGGCTCCAAGGCTTGTTAGCACACCTTTTTGTGGGGCATGGCCTTCAGCAGGTGCCAACAAGACCTACCTTTGATACAGGCCCTGACAATTGTGTGGAGATTGACATCGGAAAAACCAGACTCATAGCTTCAGCAGTATGAGCCCACGTTATAATTATCCCACAAGATCAAAGAGGCCATGAAATTGCTTGCTTGTCAAGGTAGCATCCCTGTGGCTATCATATGACTTTCTCAGGTTGAGATTTGCTCACAGGCCTGTCCAGGAGTCCAACATGTATTTTACTCATTTATACAGTACTTTTGCACATGTAGGCAAAATATGGGAGTGGGTAATTTTTTAAAAAAGTAATGTGAGACTGTGCCTTTATTTCATGATAGCAGAAAACTAATTTCTCAAGACCTGTGTATACACCTGGTGTTTATGTTCTGCATGCCAAAGCCATCCATGAATGATGTAAGGAAGGCAAAGTCAGGACCCCTCTCTGACATACAGTTGTGAGGTTCATCCTATTTATTCCCCTGTTTTTGGATAGCACTTCCTGGTCTTAACTCAAGCCTTGCTGAATTTAAAAGGGCATTTGAATCACAACATCACCATCCATATCCTTGGCAGGAGCTGAGAGGCTTAGCAGAGCACAGTCAGCTGCAGTGGTGTTGTAGTCAGGTGATAAAAATAGAGGTGAGTAATTTTCATTTTAAAAGAGACAGGTGGTTCAGATACCACTTTAAGGACATTTCCATGCAGTAAAGGAAAACTGAAGCGTTGGATAATGTTGAATCAGGCCATACAAATATGTTTCTTGTCAATGTCGTGTCTGATTACCAGAGAATCTATCCTCTATAATAGTTGAACATCATCAGTAGCAACTACTGTACCACAAAATATATGGCTACAGTAGTGTAACACAGTTTGCTGGTAAACAAGCACTCATATGATCACTATTAGCACAAAAACTAGTTATGGCCAACTATTTAAACAAGTATGCTGCAAGCTAAATCCACAATACTACTGGAGTTAGTATGGATTACCTACAGTACTTTTGCCTGGCAGAGTTTATTTATTTGTTTGTTTACTTTATTATATTTGCATAGCTGCCCCAGAACATATGTTCTCTAGTCTACTGAGCCAGGGAATAAACAACACCATGACATGAGACTGGTGTGTGAGTCATTATATCTATTTCTATTGTATTTTTCACTGCCAAAAAGGGGAAGAGGTGCTTATGGGATTTTCTGGTTTAGGTAACCAAAATAACTCAAAAATAAGCCTTATCAGAGTAGGATCTGAAAAGTTCCAGTGGAGGAAACGTTGCTGTTAGAAATATTGTCTAATATTTCTATTGGTGGTGGACTTCCAAGGCATCACTATTTGGCCTGCGAGGCTGTTTTGAACAAGCCACACCCACCTGTGGGGCAGGTAAAGATGAGCCTGGAATGAAAACAGGTTTGGAGGCAACGCTGACTGGCTAATGGTTGGTGCCTGCAAAGCCTTGTGTGGGCAAAAATGGTTCACCTGATCCATTCAGATTTCAGGTGAAAGATAGGTGGGTGGGTGACTCTACTCACCTGTCAGATTTGGCCCAAAGCAGACGGTTGAGACCAGGGGTGCAAAGTTGAATAAAATATGGGGGGGGGGGGTAAGCCCCACCCCACATAATCAATCACAAGATGTGGTGCATTCACACAATTTGAATGGTAATCCCCATCAACTTTGGGGAGGCCCCCTCAAATATTTTATTTGAGCCCCTAGGAGTTGGCTCATATGGGTAAGGCCAATAGGCCAGATCCAATTCCCCATCCCTGGTTCTAATAATCCACCCCATTGTAACCTTTCCATAGTCCTGTTCTTAGAGGATCACTTTGAAAAGCGTTTGTGTAAGCAACAAATATGATACACGCAGGTCTTGCTTTTCAAACATTCGTTATGTGAAAATTCACTTCTCTGAACATGTGGAATTAGTACCAAACCTTGCTATGTACACCACAGATTCAGACATCCAAACAGAGGGGTCAAACTTCCATAGTTGGGAATGCACAATAATTCAGTGGAAATTGTCAACTTGTTTTTACCAATGCTCCTCTAACAAATGATTTCCAGGGAATGCATTGTGTTCGGTAATCAGAATCTGCTTGTACTGGGATTGGCTTTTAGTCCTTCACACATCTTCAGCAGCCAGGAACTTTAAAGTTCACCATTCTTTCTTTTCGACACTTTTAGATTCTCATATGTCTCAGCACCATTTGCAAACTACACAGTGGGTACTGCATTTCCCTGAGCATTATGAAGCATTATGAATACAATCCCTTTGAGCTAGAAAAGTCATAGCTTGAATTCAATATGTCTATGGGCTTACTGCATTGATGGAAGGGCTATGTTGTAAGTGCCAGCATTTGATTTTCACAATTTATTTACCTAGAAGAATAAGAGGTTAACGTCCCCCCTGTGGTATACAAACAAGTCCTCAGGGCCCACATAATGCTGCAGTAGTAGCAATATTGAGACCTGCTTCACAATGACACTTTTATGGGTACACACACACACACACACACACACACACACACACACACACACACACTGTTTTATATGTGCCTATAAAGTTGAAATGTGCACACATGGAAAACGCGTGCTTCCATCTGCTTATATCTCACAGCTGTGCATGCTGCAGAGTTGAGATTGCTTGCTCATATTCTCCGGACTGATAACAGCTCCTCCAACAAAGCTTATTTTATCTCGGCCTCAGTGACTATTAGCAAACATGAAGCTCTTTCTTCTAGCAGTTCAAATCCTACCCAGGCAAGTTCACATGCAACTCAGCACTGGGAACAAAGTGTAAAGTACAGCAGCAGCTAAGGGCACCAAAAATTGCGTCTGTCCTTGAGTCACATCCAATTACACCTCCATTTGTAGCCAATATTGGGAATACAATGTGAAAGTATATGCGTTTAATCTCTAAGCATTTGTTGCTTTGATGTAAGAGCCTAAGTTCTCAATGGCAGCATGAAAAGCAGTATGAAAGATGATGGGGGATATGATCACTTATAAAATCATGTGGTGAGAAGAAAATGAATATGAAAAAGTGTATTTATTATCTCATAAATGACAAAGACCATAGCCATCCAGCAAACATGCTACTTCCCCAAACTGGTGCTCTCTCAAAGGTGCTGGATAACAACTCTCATTGGTCCTATCTGATGGGATCTGTAGTCCCAAACCTTTGCAGGGCATCAGGCTGGGAAAGGCTGAGATAGCGAATGTATTGCTCCAGATTTATTCATTAACAATCTAGAGTTAGGAGTGAGCAGTGAGTTGGGCAAGATTGCTGATGATTCTAGATGGTCCAAGGTCAGCAGAACAAAAAGAGATTGTGAAGAGCTCCAAAAGTACCTCTCCAAACTGGGTGGCAAAATGGCGAAAGCAATTCAATGCAAGTGTCAGGTGATGTGTCTCAGAGCAAAAAATAATAATTTTAATTTCACATGTGGGGTCTGAACTGGCAGTAACAGACCAGGAACAATACCTTAGGGCCGTAGTAGATAGCTCCATCTTGTTCTTTCTTGTGAACTTCCCAAGGGGTGTCTAACTGCCAAGGGCAGAATGCTATGCTCCATGGGCCATTGGTTTTGACCCAGGACTGACAGTTCTCACATTCTTATCTTCCACAGCCTTGTGCCTAGAGCGCGGCCCTCAGGATGGTTGTGTTCTTCCATGAATTTGTATGCCATGGCCTCCCCACCCAGTCAAAAACCAATAAAGAGGAACCACTAGAATCCTTGTTGTACTTCCTTAGTGGAAGAATATGAAAACTACTTACATATTAATGGACAGCAATTGATATGTTGTATGACATCTGTTTAGTAGGCTGACAAGATGCAAAAGGGAACAGAGCTTCTGACTGTTTAAGAGTTGTGCAGAAGAGGATATTTTGGCAGGTGGACATTTTGTACTCCTATGTGACAAGCTGTACCTGCCAAAATCCCACTTCTGCATAACTATAAAGGGTAGAGGATGAGTGTCCTCGTTTGCACCTGAGAATCACAGTCTAAAATAATTATCTATGACTATATCGTTTTCCTACCAGTGTTGATCTACTTTTTAGGGTACCAATCAGTTGCTGAAAAGAGAGTTGTGGTCATAGGGCCGGGGGAAAGGGAAGGGAAAGGACGTGACTATCTTAATTTCCCTTTTATCTGAATATTGCTTTCATAGTACCAGGCATGAGAATTAAACCCTGCATTGTTTACTTCTAAAACGGCAGGGAATAAAAATCTCAGTGCAGCCTATAAATGTCATTTAGCTATATTGCACCATAATTGCTAATTTCCAACAGGCTGAAGCCTGTTTATTGCATTTGGCCAAAGGCTAAAATATAAATTTGATCATGTAATAGAGGAAGCCATTGTCTGATGCGGCTCACCATAAATCACTCAGGGCACTTATACCTAGCACAGCTGAATGGAAGTTTACTAAGTGTGTCTGGATGGTATCTTTAAATAAAAATAAAATGAGCATTTTGCAGAATGCAGTTTTGCAGAACTTCACTGTATTCTAAGGCTATAATATGAACAGACTCATAGGGAGCTGCTTTATACTGAATTTGATTCTTGGTCTATCTAGCACTGCACTGACTGGCAGCTGCTCTTTAGGGTTTCTGCCAGGGCTTTCTCCCAGCCCTACCTGAAAATGCCAGCGACTGAACCTGGGACCTTCTGTATGCAAGGCATGTTGTTCTAACTGTTACGATATCAGCCTTATCCATGGCACTTACATGAGAGTAAGGCTGCTGTTCGACCCAGAAGAGCCAGAGCGTGACTCTTGGGACAGGGGATGTTTTGGGTACATTGCCCTTCCCTCCACGGTTGCCCTGAGTCAAAGGCAGTATCGCTTATGAAACCTGCTTCCCTGGAGTCCAGGCAGGGCACAGCAGGGGTGTGTGTGTGGCATCTGCAGGGCATGGAGGATTGGGGGTGGGATCCTGCACCCCATTCCAGGAAGGGAGCATCCCAACACTAACCACTGTGTGATGACCCTTCCCCAAGTCAAACAGGAACTTGATAACAACAACACAAAGTCTTGTGGCACTTAGAAAAGCCTAGCATACACTGGATTGCTGGAGGGAAAATGAAACACAGAATGTAAGGTGGTCGTAATGACACGCTTCACAGCTGTAACTCACAAAACAAGTTGTCAGTTTTGTGTTTCTAACACAGTAGAGGAGGCACCTCCCCTTTCAGAATGTACTGCAGTCGTCCTGGATTCTTGTCCCTGAAACCTACCCTTATCTCTGAACCACATTAGTGGTAAAATAAGATTGGGGTGCGTGTGACAATTCTGAAACAGAAATACTGCCCTGCGCTGAGCACCACACCCCCAGGATGCACGCTATGCCCCCGGAACGTGCACCAGCCACTCCCCCACCTGCTCTCCGCCCCTGGTGCCAGAGCATGAAGCTCCGCCACTGACTCCCACATGCCAAGTGCCATTTTATCTTATCTTTCAAATACAAAAAACCACTGGTTATCACTTCTCCTGCCCTTCCAGGTGCCAAATGCTACAGCATGTCAGCTATCAAATATAGTCAAAATATGAAATATTCATGCATATTAGTGCTCAGACATGGTCCAATATTAAATCCTGTTGCTATTCATCTGTCTCAAGAGACAATGGAGTGAGCCTCTGGGGGGTGAAATCAAACTGCTGTGTTAGCAGCACCAAAGTGACCTTCCTGGGGCGCAAGGCTGGGCAGTGTGTATGACACTGCAAAAAACATGTCAAATACTATTTTTCCTTATCAAATGTTTAAGAGGAGAATGAATATTTTACATCAAAATGCACAGAGGAAAATTCCACAGAGGATTTTGACACAACTTCAAATATCTACTAATAAAAAAATTAAGAATGCACCACACAAAAACAGTAAAATTGAGGGGCCACAGCTATAAGATCCAGCCTTGCCTTAATGAATGAGCAATCACATTTGACCCAAGATATCTATTCTTAGGGCTGGTGCTGTGGTGTGTCTATTGTAATGATCTGTATATGATCTTTCATAGGTATATATTGTATATGTATACAGTAGTACCTTGGACGTCGAACAGAATCCATTCCGGAAGTCCATTCGACTTCCAAAATGTTTGAAAACCAAGGCGCAGCTTCTGATTGGCTGCAGGAAGTTCCTGCAGCCGATCAGAAGTCACAGAAGCCCTGTCGGATGTTCAACTAACAAAAGAACGCTTGAATACCTGAACAGTCATTCTGGGATTCGATTGTTCAGGAGCTGATTTGTTTGGGAGCCAAGGCAGTCGAGATCCGAGGTACGACTGTATAACTGTATAGTTATTCAGATTGGCAAAGAGGGAGGAGGTTAGTCCAATATAAGCCAAAGTTTATGGCTTGGACATGGTGTTTGGTTACATTTTGTCATTTTGCAGTCTCTTTCCATTTTAAAACAAAACATTTGACACAATCCCATGGAAACTTTAAACACCCAGTTGAAATTGTACAAGAGAACTTGTGAAGCTCCCATTCATTTCAACTGAGCCTGCATAACAGAACTTCTCACTAGATTGTGTCCAGCCCTTTTAAATACAAGTAATATTTCTGTTTTCTTTTCTCTCTCTGCTTTTTTGGCCGAAGCAGGCTAGATTGCTTTAAAAATAACAGCTTAAAGACTATGGGCAATGTAATTTGGGTCCAAATCTCTTCATATTTATCAGAATGAGCACTCCAGATAGGCCAGGATCTTTACATATACTGCATACTGCACAATTGCTGGCACTCACTTGGCCTAGGAAAACAAGTTCTTAATAGTTAGCTTAACTGGAATGAGACTTGCTGGAGCCAAGCATTTCCTAAGAGTCAATGGCAAATGGATAAAGCCTAAATATAGAGTGCTAAAGAATCCCAAAGTTAAACAAACATGAAATATCATTGTTGAAGATGAGTGGATGAGACGTTGAGGTAGATGAATTCCGCTGCCTCCAACTTCCTTAGTATCAAGAGATTGAATATCTTAGGCAAAATATTGGCTTGGAGGGTTATATTCATTTTTGTTTTCTTTAATAAAAATTATATCTTGCACATCCCTCCAAAGAATCATAGGGCAGCATCTAATTAGGTAATAAATCTACAAGTGATGCAGTATACCTTGTGGGGAATTAGATAAAGTGAATATGAGGATATGTGATGTACAGTACATTCTCTCAGGATATTCAACTGTGGTGTCCAGCTTGCAAAATGGACTTCTGCTTGTCTAAATAGGACTTCCTTGTCCTCTCATCTCTCTTTCAAGTCTCCCCCATCTGCTCTGGAGGCTTGGAGGCAGGCGCGTCAGCTCCTAGGGGCCAAGGCAGTTTTGCCCCCCCAAAAGTATTTTTTCAGGGGGCTGAGTTCCCTCAATATTCAGGGGGCATTTGGCTCCACTCCCTGCCTCCTTGTGGTGTCATGTGACATTGCACCCATGATGTCATGACATTGCGTGGTGTTGCATGCATGACATCATGGTGTCACATGGTGTCACGCATGGGCCCCCTCAATCCTCTTAAGAAGATAGCACCTCTGCTTGGGCGACACATCAGAACAGATGTGGGAGATGGGGGCTGCAAGGGGGAGGACAAGAAGGGGAAATCCATTGTGCCCATTGGCATGTCTCTGGACAACAACAACAACATTATTTGTACCCCACCCATCTGGTGGGGTTGGGAGGTGGGTGGCGCTGTGGGTTAAACCAGAGCCTAGGACTTGCCGATCAGAAGGTTGGCGGTTCGAATCCCCGCGACAGGGTGAGCTCCTGTTGTTTGGTCCCAGCTCCTGCCAACCTAGCAGTTTGAAAGCATGTCAAAGTGCAAGTAGATAAATAGGTACCGCTCCAGTGGGAAGGTAAACAGCGTTTTTGTGTGCTGCTCTGGTTCTCCAGAAATGGCTTAGTCATGCTGGCCACATGACCCGGAAGTCGGCCACGACTGGACCTAATGGTCAGGTGTCCCTTTACCTTTACCCTTTACACCTGGTGGGGTAAAGTGGCTTACAGCATATATTAAAGCATAATGAAACATCAAACATCACACCCTATAAGCACAATCTTTGATATTTTGTAAGCCAGTGGCATATCAATATTCTTATTCAATATTCTTTCCATCATCTAGCCTTACAACACTTTCCATCTTTGGTAATAAGCATTGTGGATGTAAAATTTAAATGAATGAATACCATTGGTGGTAAGATTGTTTTCCCATGACCCAAAAGTTGCCACTGGTTACTCCACTCACCAGTTCATGTCTTTGCTTTAGATTTGTAGTGACTTCCTTAACACAAACAGGAAAACAGCCATTAACAAAGGAAAAGGTATTGCTGATACTACTTTCTTGCTATTTCAGCAGTGCTTCTTTGACATAATATGCTGAGCAAGGGAGGTTTGTGCAGAAAACCTTCTTTGGGGGTTTATTTGAAGAATTGCATGCCCTGCTGAAAAGTACATACACTTTTCAGCAAAGAGCATATGGCACAGTGGTGACCAAGCTGGTTCTCTCCAAATGTTGAACAACAACTCCTAGCATCCCTTACTATTGCTCATGCTGGCTGGGGCTGCTGGGAGCTGGAGTCTATCAACATCTGGAGAGCAGTATGTTGGCTCCCCTTGATACATGATTTTTAAAGCTTCATACAGCTCTTTAGACAAGTTTGTTCTGGATCCTGGTAGGAAGCAGTTAGAGTCTCTAAAACCACTGTATCCTCTTCCTCTCTTACCCACTTTCCATTATATGAAATATTCCATTGTATGGATTAGTTCCCCATTGGTTCAGGATGGGATCCACAGAAAGATAGTGCTGAAGAGAAAATCCTTTTTGGAAAATTCATATAGAGGACCCGAAGTCCAATAGGGGAGTTTCACAAGCCGTCTGCCATGTCACCACATAATTGAACTTACATGGGAACATCTGGGAAAGCTTCCCCTGATGATTCTTAACACATGGCAGGCAGATATGAGAAATACTCATTCAAGGATTTGGGTCCCAAGTTGGGTAAGGCTTTATAAGTCATCACTGGGGCTGGCTGGGACTGACAGGAGTTTAAGTTCAAAACATAGGGAGGGTACCAAGTCAGCAAAGGCTGATATGGGAGATAGTAAGGCAGGAGGAAATTAAGGTAGCAGTGGGTGTAAGGAAAGAACATTTCATTACTTTGGAAAAGCTTGGCACCAGGAATGGGGTATCTTCTAAAGCGTTCCAACTTTATGTTTTCATGCCTCCATCTGCCTCTCGCTTGATGTGATTTTAAACATTCATGAGATGAATCATCAAATGAAATAGCCACTGGTTGGACCAAAAGGAAAGGATGCCTTCATATATCTGGAGTCTAAACGTTAATTCAAAAGATGTTTAAACAAAACTCTGTTGTTTTAAACTGGGCTGGCATAGAGCAAGCCGGCAGATTTCTATAGGCCACAGTAAAGAAGTCCAGGGAGCTCTGGGGAAAATGATATTAAAGCTTCTCAACTCCCCCCACCCACGCATCACCACATGCCCACGAAATCTGAATGGCATTTCTCTATCTCTCTCCTTTTCTCCCCCCCCCCTTTTGACGGCATGTGTCTTTTGTGGTAATGACGGGCAGAACTTGTGTCTTGTGATAGCGCCGTTTCAAAAAAGTCTTCAGTAACAACACCCCTTTAGGAAACAACGCAGTCACATGCTGAGAGGTGAAGTCTCAAGGTTATGAAACTGGATAAGAGTGAGACTTTGCAGTACTTTCACATGCCATGAAACAAGCGCCAGATCAGTGGATTTGCAAGATGTCAGAGTCTGCCCATGCTGTTTGGATTTATGCCAGGGTTACCATCAAAAGAGGCCCAGCGACAGGCGCAAGTAGGTGGGATATCTTGTTATGCGAATGCATCTCTAGATTTATAAACTAGGCAGGGCTAGACTGATAACTCTCTTTGATGTCGAGTAAAATGAACATTTATCTTTTATGAAAACCATCAGCCTCGGCCTAATGAAACGGAAACATTCTTTCACCGGCTCTTCTAAGGGAAGCATTCCCTCTAATAGCAAACTGTGGAGTTCAAGTGCCTTTCCAGTTGGAAAGGAGGCCACTAAAAACATGGCAGTAATCTCGACACACTTGAGGGACTCCTTAGTATGTAAGTTTGTTAAATATATCAATCCAAAACAACTTGACAGGCCCTGTAAGCTTCCTGGCTAGCAGGATGTAGGTGATAGTTCAGCTATGGGGATGCGTAGAGGGATGGCTGGCTAGAAGGGGAAACAAGAGTCTAAGGTAGGGTTAACCAACATGGCGCCTTCCAAATGTTGCGGACTACAAATCCCATCATCTCTAAACATGCTGGTTGGAGCTGATGGAAGCTGAAGCCCAGCAATATCCGGAGAATAATGCATTGTCTATTCCTGGTCTAAAGAAACCATGAGTTTTTTCTTTGTGTGTTCAGGAATTTGGCAGAGCATGTGAATGCTGAAAGTGTGGTACACCTAAGGAGCACCCCAATGTATTTGCACTGTTTGGTCCGTGGCCTTCCATGTGTTGCACAGGGAAAGTGTGCAGGGGGCTTCTACTTGCACTTGCTTGAATGTGAGTCACTGTGCGGTATTGGGGATCCTGATGAAGTGGGGGTTTCTGACTGCATCAGCAAGTGAATGCCAGTAGAAGCCCCCTGTAGTAGGCTTCATGCAGTATGGCTGAAGTTGAGACACTGAATGTTAGGATATTAGCTGAAGGGAAGGGAAGGAAAATGGAAGGCAGCAAGGGAGAGGGAAGATGCCTGTTCAACCCCCTGACAGCTTGTAATATCATACCTTTTGACATCAAGTGACAGCAAAAACTGCAAGGTTTTTAGCGGGGGCGATTAGAATAAAATCTATTATTTGATTATTGATGTAAACCTCCAAAATGTATTTTGTATAGTTAAGTTTTTACCTCGGTACATTTTATTTTATTTTATTGCTATGGCTAGTGGCTGATGCAAATAAAGATTCTTCTTCTTCATAACACCCGACATTCTGCAGATGAAAACAGGGACATTTCTCACTTCCCCCAACTCCCCCTCCTCGAACCCCCATTTTTTTGTGTCTCCCCCACCCTGCATTTCCTGTCAGAGGAACGGCAAGGGCTACCACCACCATTCCAATGGGACACAGCGCAAATGCCCTCCACTGTCCTGCGAAAACCTTTAATCCCGATTTTATTTTATTCCTTGGTAGATGTACAAAAAGAAAAGCACACACCAATAAATAAACTTTGGAGAGCAGCAAGGTTAGACGTGGATGCACAAAGCATTTTTTTAAAAAAGAATTTATTTTTTAAGGCTCCTCACGCTCCACTCTGCTTCCCCTTTCTTCTCGCCCAGGGTGGCCCTGCCCCTCTGCCTGCCCCTCAGAGCTGGCACATCACACATGGCTGGGCCTCAGTGGCCACAGCCATTCGCCCTCTTTGCCTGCTCTCCAGCAGCTGCTGAAAGCTGCCTAAGGGAGGAGAGGTCACAGGATGTTCCCTTGCAGTTGTCACTTCCACTGCTGTCACAGCTCGGGACAAGCGCTGGCTCCCTGAGCTCAGCAGCAACAGCACTGGTGGGGGAAATAGGGACATTCCAGGAGGAATGGCTTTCATAATTTGGGGACCATCCCCGGAAAACTGGGACACTTAAAGAGTATGTAATATCTATTCTGCTGGTGGGAGGGATCACATTATAAAGGGCAGCTTCAGAAGGAAAGGAGAAATAATACCTTTTCTGCTGTCTAGAACTGCATCCCTCCCAACATACAGCTATAAAACACTCAGGGTTAGGTCTGTCGTCCCTCTAGCAATATATAGCACAAGATGAGGTGGCTGGGGTTGAGGAGAGAGAAGGTGTTCTTTATCTGAGTCTCACTCCTATCCCCCACCCGGAGGACCAGACAGCACTACAAGACTCTTGTTCCAGACTGAACGGAGCCATGAACACACAGGAGCGTTCTTCCTAGGCCTAGAGAGACACAACAACATTGTGGCTTCGTACACACCATCCATTTCAAGCATGCTGTTTCCTACAAAGATTCCTGGGAGCTGTAGTTCACCCCTCACAGAGCTACAATTCACAACACCCTTAACAAACAACAGTTCCCAGGATTTTTGGTGTGCGTGTGTGAACTTCAATGCAGCCTGTGTTGCAGCCCCTCCCTTTCAATTTTATATTTCTATTTTAAAGTGCAGCTCCCTCAGAATGGATCTCTTATTTTTACACAGGAATAGTCTGCCTTTCCTCTTCATGAATTTATCAGCAACGTGCAGCAGTTTGGGACTTGGAAGTTTTAAATGCGCTCAGATGGACTATGAAATCTTTATAGCCAAGCAATTTGACAGTGTTTGGGTCGGGTCCAGCCTTGTCAGTGGATGTTCACACACAGTTCCCTAAAAAAATAATATGGAGGCCTCTTTGGGCAGCCAAGTTGCTTCACTCTGGCCAAAGTCTCCAGTCTCTTGCTGCCCAAAATGAATTCTGCTCCTCATCAAAAGAGACATTTGTAAGTTAATTGAGCACTAGCGCCAAAGAAGTTTGTGAGTTTGCAAAACCTGGATTTCCTTTAGCAACTCTTGTAAAACATGTTATAATTGGTGCACGCAGTATTTAGTGGGTGTGATAGAAACTGGAAATCTACCTATATTTTCAACAGCATTGTGACAAAATGGTTGATTGCCTAAACTGAGATTTTGAGGAGTTGGACTTTTGATAAAAGACACTCTTGTTAATTTCCTGGCAGTGTTGTGCCCCAACTAATATGTGTCAGTATCTAATTAGACTCCTGCGGTGAGAAGGGATTCGTTGATCAAAAGACAGTATGTGTGAAATGTGCATTTTACAGGCAGATCTGCTTTCAAAGAGTTTGGGGAAAATGTACCACAATGACCCAGTTACCTGAAGAAACCCTAGAGTTGAGATTATTATCTCATAGACACTGGCAAGAATATAACCTGCTATTATGAGTTCATCCACTCAAAGATGCAAAACCCAGAATCAAGTGCAGGGAGGAAAGATAATTGTTTAGGCCTGAACACCTAACTATTCTCACAGTTATGTAGAACATGTGAAAAATGTGTTGGCAATTTCTGAGAGCCTTTTAGAAAGTAGGAAGGCTTTCTTACACAAATCTCTTCCAACATGAGTTGTGTTACAGTTCTTCTCTTGTTTCTAATCCAGTTTGTTGTTTACTCTGCTTCTCAACTTCTTGTCTGAAAATCCCATTTTCATTTCAGCAGTGGCTGACCTTCTGGGCAATCATGTTCCTGAACATCTTGAGAAAAGTTCAGCAAGGGAATTCTCACAAATGGTACAAGTTTTGTCAGTGAAGTAAAAGGTCAGTTTGTCTGGAAAATGCCTCACATGTGGTCTTGGAGTAGGAAGAGCTATATCCTCTTTTCAAGAAGCTAGACTATATGGACACAATGGGATGAAAGGACAGGGAAGCTAGGGAGGTCTTGTGGGGTGGGACTGAATTCACATATTGCTTTCACCTTATTAGGAAAACTAAAGTAGGTTTCTTTTCTAATTAGAATAACATGGGAGGGGGATTTCTCTATCTTTAACATAAGATACTCTATTAGACTCAAATCTTGTAGTAATTAGATGATTTAAAAGGCAATGCCAGAGAAGCACTTGTTAAATCAAACAAAACACTGTCTTGAATAATTTAGACTGCCCAGCTTTTCAATGCTGTTTTTCCATTGTTATTGAGATACTAAATCTTCTCCCTCACAGTGAATAAGGATATAGGCATCATTCTGATTGTACGGCTTTTATCAAGCTTTCTTGTGCCATTACAGTATCCAGCGAGCACAGAGGACATGAAACCATTCCAGAAATCAGATTTTCCGATTAATGGAAAGTCTGATTAAATAGTTTCACATTGACACATGCAAATACACTATGGATCTGAAAAGTAAGACATGTTGATAATTGAGAATTTGCCTGCTTTCAGTGGAATTTGATTTTATTGTTCTTTATGATAGTTTTAAACATTTATTAGCTGCTTCCCATCTCATACTGGAAGGGTGGGGAGAAGGGGTTTGTAACAAAAACACTGGGGCCTAATTTGAATAGTAGAGTGCCTGGTATCTGGTGGGCAATCTCATCCTTTATTTCCACACTGTGGCTGCAGACCAAATCACCTTTCAGGAGAGTTATGAGATTCAGGTGAGGGCCAGATGCCTTATCAATCCCAGCAGGTATATAAGAGGCCTTCGCCCTGGCCAGGCCACTTGGTGAGTGGTATTGCAGCTTGAAGGCTGCTGCTATCCATGGTCAGAAACTGGTTGATGTCTAGTGATGGAAACTAGCAGATATTGGTGACTGGTAACCAGTGGACTTCACATTCAGAAGCTGGTGGATGCTGGAAGGTTGAAGCAAGCTGATGTTTGTGGGTGTGAGTTGGTTGCAATTCTCCTTCGGTAGCTGGTTGAAAGAATCATAGAATCATAGAATCATAGAGTTGGAAGAGACCACAAGGGCCATCGAGTCCAACCCCCTGCCAAGCTGGTGGATATTTGTGAATTCAAGACAGAGCATGAATGTGTATGAATGGAGAGTGAACGACAAATGAATATGCCCTCTGGTGTTCTTCATGGTTGTCAGATGTCATGGATATATATTTGTATGAGTGAATTGGAGGCATTGAATGTGGTCAATGTGAAATGCTGTGTGAATGGGATGTGTGAAAAGTGAACATTTATGAATAGTTGAAACCTGTAGGGGAAGCCATGACCATTAAAGTAATATATTAGTGCTTTAAATGTATGGTGTGGAACTGTGGATGTAGTCAAAGATAGTTGTAAGCTTCTTCCTGACCAAAGCACCTCTAATCTGAATTTGTGAGGAGCTTGTAGAGATAAATAGTAAAATAAAAAGGAGTGTTTGTTCATACACTGACTAATTAGCTAAAATACTTTTTTAATTAATAGTTTTTATAAGGGTGGGCTAATATGCTTAATAAAATAATAGCAAAGTTTGGAGCAGCATATATCAGTTCTTAAGTAGAATGGAAGACAAATGTTTTTAGACATTTCCTCAGAAATTATCAATGACTTCCAGAGGAGGGCAGCATTGCTACAGCTGAACTGATAATCTATAACTTTCAGCACGTTACTACAGGAAACAGAAGGGGGACTGCTGAATATACCGTAGTAGCATTTTCATACATGGAAGACATTTCATAATACCCTGTTAGCTATGTGCAGATGAACAGAACCAGTGAGGGCAGTGAAGGGCCTGTGTGAGTGTCTGGAGGCGGTTGGAGGATGGATGGCGGCTAACAGATTGAGGTTGAATCCTGACAAGACAGAAGTACTGTTTCTGGGGGACAGGAGGCGGGCAGTCGTGGAGGATTCCCTGGTCCTGAATGGGGTAACTGTGCCCCTGAAGGACCAGGTGTGCAGCCTGGGAGTCATTTTGGACTCACAGCTGTCCATGGAGGCACAGGTCAAATCTGTGTCCAGGACAGCTGTTTACCAGCTCCATCTGGTACGTAGGCTGAGACCCTATCTGCCTGCGGACTGTCTCGCCAGAGTGGTGCATGCTCTGGTTATCTCCCGCTTGGACTACTGCAATGCACTCTACGTGGGGCTACCTTTGAAGGTGACTCGGAAACTACAACTAATCCAGAATGCGGCAGCTAGACTGGTGACTGGGAGCTGCCGCCGAGACCATATAACACCGGTCTTGAAAGACCTACATTGGCTCCCAGTATGTTTCCGAGCACAATTCAAAGTGTTGGTGCTGACCTTTAAAGCCCTAAACGGCCTCGGTCCAGTATACCTGAAGGAGCGTCTCCACCCCCATCATTCTGCCCGGACGCTGAGGTCCAGCGCCGAGGGCCTTCTGGCGGTTCCCTCATTGCGAGAAGCAAAGCTACAGGGAACCAGGCAGAGGGCCTTCTCGGTAGTGGCGCCCACCCTGTGGAACGCCCTTCCAGCAGATGTCAAAGCGATAAACAACTACCTGACATTCAGAAGACATCTTAAGGCAGCCCTGTTCAGGGAAGTTTTTAACGTGTGATATTTTACTGTATTTTTGGTTTTTATGGAAGCCGCCCAGAGTGGCTGGGGAGGCCCAGCCAGATGGGCGGGGTATAAATAATAAATTATTATTATTATTATTATTATTATTATTATTATTATTATTATAACATGTGAAATGGCTGCAGACATTTAAATTTAGCTGACCTCAGTTCTGAATTTCAAGAATATCTACACCATATTATTTGCATATTGAAATATAAGGTAGAGGGAGGAAAAGGGACCCCTGACCATTAGGTTCAGTTGTGGCGGCACTCATCTCGCTTTATTGGCTGAGGGAGCCACCGTACAGCTTCCAGGTCATGTGGCCAGCATGACTAAGCCGCTTCTCGCGAACAAGAGCAGCGCACGGAAATGCCGTTTACCTTCCCACCGGAGCGATACCTATTTATCTACTTGCACTTTGACGTGCTTTCAGACTGCTAGGTTGGCAGGAGCAGGGACCGAGCAACGGGAGCTCACCCCGTCACGGGGTTTCAAACCGCCGACCTTCTGATCTGCAAGTCCTAGGCTCTGTGGTTTAACCCACAATGCCACCTTATATTTCCCTTATTGAAATATACACAGGTGTAATTTTGTCCCTTGCGATATTGACCTGGATGCCCTTCACAATAAGGAGAAATAATACATTACATTCCAAGTGTACATTTTGGGATATACCCCCTGGGGAAATTTGTGTGTATGTGCGTGCTGCTGCCTAATTTCTGTTGTGTTTTCTTGCCTATTTTATCCATTTGTGGGGAGGCCATTGTCCATATAGTTAATATAAAGAAGGTTTCGTTTATTAATGGCACACATCCACACCATGTTTCTAAATTGCTCTTAGATCACCTTAACCCACACTTGGTCCTAAAATCAATCCCATCCACACATTGTCCCCCTCAAAAGTATTTCTAGGTCTTCAAATTCAGGGTTAAATATGTCTCTGGGGGTGAGGGGAACAGTGTGCCTGCCGGAATAAAACTCCTTTCTGTCTGCCTTTTCCCCTCAGTGCTTGTCTGACGCGATCAGCCAAGAGAATGAGTGGACAGGATGGTTTTAAAAGGCCAATATCTGCGTACATTTCAAAACTTATTTCTACAGTGTGTTTCACAAGTTTCCACAATATTTCATCACCATGGAATTATTGACTAACTGAACGGGTTTGTAGCGAGCTGTGTAGGACCCTGGTGTGTATATTGTTTGTGTAGGTACATATTGGACTAGAATCCATTTCTGTGAATTGCCAATCGAGAATTATTCCATGGCTCACAGTAAGAAGTTGCAAGATGGTGAGGCTGATGTCTGACTGCAAGTAATGAACTATGGTTGTGAAAAAGGAGTGGAAATCTATGGGAACGAAGGAACAGGGCATGGAAAAAGCTGCACACTTCGATTCAAAACGTAGTCATATGATCCAGTGGAAACTATACTGTGAACAGTTCCCGTGACTCTCAGGGCTTTTTTGGTCATGGCCCCGATCTGGTGGAACGCTCTGTCACAAGAGACCAGGGTCCTGCGGGACTTGACATCTTTCCACAGGGCCTGCAAGACGGAGCTTTTCCGCCAGGCCTTTGGCCAAGGCACAGTCTGACCCCCTCCTTCTGTAATCCTCATAGAACTCTAGCCCAATGGTTGCCATTAATTTGATTCTGAATTGATTTTAGAATGTCTTTTAATTAATTGTGTGATTTTATGTACACTGTGCTATTTTTACTTGTTGTTAGGTGCTCTGAGCCCGGCTTTGGCCGGGGAGGGCAGGATAAAAATAAAAATTTATTATTATTATTAAGAACAATTTGAAGTTTCCAAAGACTTGAACCAGGAGTAGCCAACATGGTTCCCCTGCAGATGTTGGCCTCTCAGCTCCCATCAGCCACAGGCACCATAGCCAATGGAGAAGGTTGATAGCAGTTGTAGTCCCAACATCTGTCTTTAACTTAGGAAAACTAAAAAGTGGAGCCCATAACCAGCAAGCAGAGTGACGGCACTCCTCCCCAACTTGTGATTTGCAGTAGTATTTAAGGGCACTTATTGTGTGTCTCTCCCTCCACTGAATGGTGTAGGTCCCCCCCCCCTTCTGAGGATGGGAAGGGGTTGGGAGAATGAGTGGCCTTTGGATCCTGCAGATGCAAGGACTCTTTCATCTACCCCACTATGTCCCATTTCCAGTGGCGTAGCGTGGGTTGTCAGCACCCGGGGCAAGGCAAGTAATTTGCGCCCCCTAACCCGTGGATTTGCGCCCCCTAACCCATGGATTTGCACCCCCTAACCCTAACCCCCAGATGTTGCGCCTGGTGCGGCCGGCCCCCCTGCACCCCCACGCTACGCCACTGCCCATTTCCAGCTCTACTACCCATAGAGCACCATTGATAGAAAAGCAATTCTGATAGAGCTTCCCACTGCTGCACTAGGGAGGTTTTGACCTGCCAACCTCCCATCCTGCTCATGGAGAGGAAAGTCCACAGCTATCTGTTGGTTTCTCAGCCATATCGATGACAGTATTCAACTAAGTTTTACCCATTGAATGGAGACCCATTGAAATTAAATGAACCTAACTTCATTGATTCAGTGGGTCTACTCTGAGTAAAACTTCATTGTCTACCACCCAAATACAGTCATACCTGGGTTACAGATGCTTCAGCTTGCGTGTTTTCGGGTTGCGCACCATGCCGAACCCAGAAGTACTGGAACGGGTTACTTCCGGGTTTCAGTACTCGCACATGCACAGCAACACTAAATTGCGCTTTGCGCATGCGCAGAAGCTCCGAATTGCAACCCGCACGTGCGCAGACGTGGCACTGCGGGTTGCGAACGTGCCTCCTACATGGATCATGTTCGCAACCCGAGCGTTCACTGAACACCTAATAATGTGCTTTTGCACTGGCAAAGCAGTTCAAGCTGGGGCTTTTATGTTTCT
Source organism: Podarcis melisellensis (assembly GCF_964234715.1). Lineage (NCBI taxonomy): Eukaryota > Metazoa > Chordata > Lepidosauria > Squamata > Lacertidae > Podarcis > Podarcis melisellensis. The sequence continues at coordinate 28,251,933 of NC_138542.1, forward strand.
CTTTAGTGCAAAACCACAATCTGCAACACTGTATACCTGGGAAACAAATCCCATTCCCAGCAAGTAGTGTTGAATCCTAAATTGCAAGCGTGGTCGGTCTGTTCTAAAAATAAAGTGTTGAACAACAGATTGACAAAAGCAGGTCATAACCCTGAATTCTTGAAGTTTATTGTAATAATCCATTTTGGTAACATTTGACTGCCTTATTCTACTTGGGTAATCTTTTGGACTTCCATAGATAAATTCCAAACACTGAGATGTAAAGTGAGCCCCTCTGGAAAATACCTCCCTCCCCTGCTTTCAAAATGGTATAAAGGTTGTGACTGTGAAAACAACTACACAAATAAGATATATAAAAATCAAAACATTGTATCGTACAGCAACATTCAATAGCGAATAAGATTATATACATAAATATTTATATAGTACATATAATAGCAATGATCACTGTTTCCTGCACTGACCATTTATCAAACAAAAATGCATTTAACAATACTGGTAAGTGTGCTTTTCACGTTCCTTGCGATCTCCTTACACCCATCTGAGTTATAGTGGAAGACTTAAGAACTTCAGAGGAGCTCTGGTAGATCAGACCAAAAACCCATCTAGTCTAGGATTCTGTTTATACAGAGGCCAACTAGATGCCTCCGGGAAGCCACAAGCAGGACCTGAGTGTGGTAGTCCTCTCCTGTTCATGTCTCCCAGACAAAATGCAAACAGAGATCCAGCTTGTCTTAGAAGGTCTTCAAAACAGAATTATAATTGCAGGATCAGGTTTCCGTCTGGCATAGGCATAATATTTTGCTCACAACAGGGATCCTACCAGAACCAGCCTCCCTCTAACAAGTAAGTGTGCTACAGTGACAAAGATAAGATGCACTTGCTATGAGATTGTTGTCATCTTGCTAAAGGTTCCACTCATCCTCCAGTGGCCACCAGGAATACCTGACAAGAGCATAGAGACTTCATATAATGCTCACAATGGCAGCATCACTGCCAATTAGAGAAGCTTTGAAGGTCCCCTAGGGCAAGACACAATCTTATTGGTGTGGCTAGTTGTTGATTGTACTTGACAGTAGCTGCAACTTGCTGAGAGAGATTGGACAGTTATGCCCCACGAAAAGCAATGGCAGCCAGTTTTTGTAACAGGAAAATGAGATTGCTGAAAGTTATGATGGCCAAGAACTGACCATACTTGTGCACCTTCAATACAGAGCATTTCTGTGATCACCTGTCCATATAATTTATTGCTTGATAAGTAAAATACTTACAAAGGGTTGGTGCTCACAACTTGACTGTACTTGTTGACTTTATGCACAACCATTCAACACAATTGTTGCTTTTATTTTCTCTTCCCTTCTGTGCCTATGTACATGCATACACACTATACATACATATATACACACACTCAGTTTTGAGATGTTGATGGTCTTAGCTTTTGAATGACTCCCAAATATTCCAGCCTCTATCTTTAGATAGGGTGCAACATATTCCGTAATAAACCATACCCACAGACAATTTTACAAGGCACTAGGGTAACTTCTGAGCTACTACATTGTCTCTGTATTCTAGAAACTGTGGTTATCAAAACAACAATAGCAGTAACAGTCTGTTTCAAGGACTATATACACATTTTTTTATTCTATCCTGGTCCAGAAGAGTTTGGCACAGGCTTTAATGCATAAATAACAATCCCTTATTAAAGGGCACTTGAATATTCCATAGGATCCTCCTAGTGGCATTACTAGTAAAAGTCTTTGGAATTTTGCAGTTATTGACAAGAAGCAATGTCCCCTTCTATGTGTCAAAAGTCTTTTTCCCTCTTGTTTTGGATGATAGCATTCAACCATTTCCAACACGAAAGAAAAAACAAATATTTTCTATTTTTCTTCCAGATTAATGCTGCTTGGAACCTGGAGAGTTGTAAATCCAGTCCAGGACAATTAGTGTCATGCTTCCAATCATAAAGATCACACCAACAATCAGGAAAACCAGAGCCTGTAATTGAGAAGGAAAAAGAAAAGAAAATCCCATATTAGTGGGGGAAAGGGTTTATGATTTGGCAATACTGAACTGCGGCGCTGATTGCTTCCAGTCTACTTACCCCGATCTTCTGAGGGGACTTGAAAGGTTCTTTCTTGACAATCCGGAGATAAAAAGCAGCAGGAAGTATAAAGATCAGCATTGTGGCAGCAGAGGCACCTGAAGCAGAAGACACAAATGGTTAATGTTTAGACAGCAGCCTTAGAGGACCACCTCTCTCCATATGAACTGAACTGGACCCTGTGATCATCATCTGAGGTCCTTCTTCATGAGCCACCTCTATGAGAGGCCCAGTGGATGGCAACAGAAGAACAAGTCGTTTCTGTGGTGGCTCCCTGGAATGCTCTCTTCAGGGAAGCTCACCTGGCATTACATATCATTAGATGCTGGCCAGAAAGGCAGAGGCCAGCAACAACTGCTTTAGATGTATAGTGCAGATGGGGCCTGAGTTTACTGGGGACTACTCACAGCTAATTGTTTACAAAACTGCAGCGTTAAACCATATATAATCGTTCAATCCTATGCCTCTCTATTAAGACGTAGGCATCATAAGTTCAATATGGTAGGTAAGGTAAACGACCCCTGGACGGTTAAGTCCAGTCAAAGGCGACTATGAGGTTGCAGCGCTCATCTTGCCTTTACCTTTAAGTTCAATATGACTCACCTCCAGGTAAGTGTGTATCGGAAGGCAAGCTTTAGTTCTAAAAGGCATGCCTGAACTGAAAGGTCTTATTTAAAAGGCCTGGTTTCCTGAAATCTGTCATATCAGACCTGGTAACTGATTTCAGAGCGTGGTGTTCACCCTCCAAAAAGGAGCGTTTTGTTGGTTGCCAACAGCCTGATTTTGGGGTGTGTGTTAGTTATGGGGTTATAAAGAAGGCCACATAGCTCTGTCTTTCAACTGAGGGGGATGGCCCGAGCACTGAGAAGGAACAGCCTGGAGGTTGTCAGCATTTCCCCCACCCCCCAAATCCAGGGTTTGTGTAGCCTGAGGTAGCTGCCCCACTCTGCCCAATGGTATGGCCATCTTTGCTCCTACTGCACTGAATTCTACAGTACAGGTGTTTCGACAGACATGATTTGTTTCCCCTGGAGGCATAGTAAGATAAGTAAGGATTTTGTTCCAAAGCATACCTATGAATCCAAAGATGTCTCTAATGCTAGGGACAAAAATAACTAAGACGTTGTTGAAGGCAAGGATTGCTGCAGCAATCAAAAAGTGTCTTATCCAACTGAAAGGCCTTCCGGGAAACAAGAGTGCGGTAACCGAAGTACGAATCTGTTAAAGAAAAAAGAAAAGGGAATGTTAACCAGCATATTTTATCATCTTAAATTTAGAATTGATGCTGGTTTGAGTCTGAAGCAAAAAGGAAAAAGAAAAAGGCATCCTGTCTTTCTCTTCATCTTTATAAGCATTCCCTTTTAGTGATGAAAATGTTTCTATTCCACCAGGCTTACGCAGGCAGTTAAGAGTACATTTCCCACAATGGTCTATCAATGTTTATTTTTAAGTTCTTTTTGCTTTTAACTTGTTTTTAACTTTTCCCAATTTTATTGTTTGGTTTTATCTTTTCAAATTGTGGTAAACCACTGTGCTATTTATAATGCTACAGCAATATATAAATCTTTTCCATAAATAAAACAAACCAACAATGCTAACATAGTTTTATGACTAATGTGCGTACTTTGCAGCAGAATTCGAAATATTGATAAAAAGTATGTAAATGGGAGATAAATACTTTGAGGGAAAGATGTTTCTGCTACTAGAAGAAAATAGCACACGTTTACTTTCTTATTTATTTATTTTTTAGTAAAAAAGAAATGCAACATGCAAAAGTCCTTTGAAACTCCCAGCTCAGTAATGGTTAAGTACATGGGGGATTTTTTCCTCATTCTCAAAATTATTGTAGGTTATAAAAAAAGCAGACACCTTTGCTTTCAGTGGGGGGAAAAAGTGCATTGTAAGTACTCGTACACTCGATCATTCAATCTATAAATGACAGAGATATGTCAGTTTTGTTTGGCCCTGACCTTGCAAACTACCCAAACCTGAACAGCTTTCCTGCAGCTTTTGTACTTGCAGAGATAATAACTAGGTAAAAGGTCAAGGCAGCCCCACTTGGCAACTGCGGATAGGGTTACACTCCAAGTCCTTCGCATAGCTGAAGAAGCAAAAATCTCTAAGTGCAACAGGACAGCAAAAACGGCTAGCAGATCAGGGTCAATTCAGAGCCATGCTGGATTAACCAATTACCAGGATAGCACCCAAAAATGTTTTGTTTTTTTAAAAAAAGAATTTGACACTTGATATTTTAAAAGTAGTCGTCATTGGAAAAATCAGAAGTTTGTTTGACTTCCTTGTCCTCTGCTACACATACTTCCCCCATTTTTCTGTCTCTTTATATTACTTATGCCACCTAAAAAAGGCCCTCGGAGAACAACAATGTGTCAGGACAAACTCAATTCACTTTCCCTGTTATGTAGGGAAGCAGACATGCTTCGCTGAGGAACTTCTCCAGAATTTTGCAACCAGAAAGCATAGCAATAAGCTGCTATTTCAATTTCAGCGTACATGTAAGTTTTGTGACATTTTGGAAGAACAAAACCGTATTTTATGGTTTAGGCTTGTTTTTTATTTTGAATGACATGGGGGAAGGCACCATAATCTTTTCTGTGTCTGGGGACTCTAGAGGTCTTAATCTGACCCTGTTCATAAACATTCCCTCTAGTACCAATGTTTGGGAGTAAGCAAACTTATATAGCAAAAAAGGCACCACCCAAGCGCAGGAGGAAGGTAGTATTCTGCTCAGGGGAACTTCAAGGTTTGAATGAGTTAAGAAACTTTTAGGGGGGATTCTAAAAAAAAAAGGGGGGGGGGAGAATCCCACATACACCCAAAGCAGAATAGCTCAGTGAGAATCAAATGTGCTCTGTAGTTACAGAAAATCAGAATATCTAGTGGAGAAGGGAAAACCAAAGAAGAGAATGGGATGGTGTTCTGGAAGAGGGATGAATGGGTGTCTGGAAGACTAAATCCCACACCACATCTTGTTACACCTCCCACTTTTCCACACTATCTGGAGCTTTTTTTGGAGTGATTCTGGCACTTCAGAATGACCTTCACAATGTAAGGCTTACAGAGGCATTATGCCATTTGAATCCATGGGGAAATATATTATTACTCTCTGAATTTGGGGGGGAAGGTAGGGGGAGATTACATAGCTTATCTGAACCCTATGAGCATGAGACAAAACGAAGCCTTCAGCCTTGCAGTGCAATATTCCTTTAAGGACATTGTGTAACTGTAACTTGAGAAACTCAGGGGATCTGATAGCTGTTGTAGTGTGCAAGCTGAGAGGCTCTAACACACGTTGTTGGGGATCTGTCAACAATTCAAGCTGACTTGAATGCGCCTCTGCTTTCATACTTAGTCACCTCCCTGGAGAAAGCTTATTACTTTGGGAACAGGAACAGCAACAAATACATAGCCCAAAGTCACCAACAGCTGCAGCAAAAGCGGCACTGAGGCTTTTCCTTGCACCTCTGCCATTTCCCCTTAAATGCTTAAAAAGAGATAGGAACTGCTACTACCAGGCAGTTGTGGATGCCTCAAATTCTCTTATAAGCTCTGTCAAAAAGAGGCCCACGTGGGTAAGTGTAAAGTGGCTAAATCAAAGTAACAAGGAAAAACAAACACCGGGTGCATTTCTTGTTGATGTAATTGGGGTCATTTTTTCTGTATCTCTCTCCCTGTTTGTGAATAATTATTAACACTTGATTTTAGTGGCTTTGACAGATGGGTATTACTTTCATAACATGTTATGTTTATGGGGCAACAGGGATAAATCACAAGTCTAGACTAGAAATAGGGTTGTCATACACCCTGAATTTCCCAGAAAATAGTGTCATCAACTTTGAGTTTCATTTCTCCCTGAAAAACTCAACCAGGGTCGTGACTGGTCTGATCAAAAGATCCCCCATAACATGGAAAAGCATCTACATGGCAACAGTTCAATATCCAGTCTGTAAAAGGTCCTCTGGTATGGACTGCTCAAAGATTATTTAATAACAGCCTCTTGACTTACAGGAAACAGGACTATGGGCACAGTCAGGGTCACAGCCACAAGTACAGCGAGGCGAACCATCAAAAGCAGGGTGTCAAAAGTGTACACTTTGGTGTAGGTATGAAGAAGCTCATCCTCCACTTCGCCTGCAAAAAGGAAATGAAGAAAGTCAGCTTTCTCAGGCAATTTCATATCCACTCAGTGCCATAGACATATATGGACACACGGGCACACGTGATTGCAATTTGAGAAGTTATAATTGACAGACCAGACAATTATTTAGCTTTGGGAGGCCCAGATCAGAAATAACACTTAACCATGTTAAACACTAGCAGTTGTTTTTGTTGCCTAACTTGCTCTAAAGCTGCAGGGCAAGCCAAGGGCCTATGTGTCATACTGGAGGGGCAGGCTGACCCCGCTCCCTGGTGGCCCATGCCCACTCGTGATTCGCTGATTAGGCAAAAGTGGGTGGAGTCAGAGGCTTCCTTTGCTGCTTGGGAAACAGTCCCTGGGATTTCCAATGTCGGATCTCAGCGCGTGCGCAGGAACTCTGGCCCGCAATTGTGCCCATCTCAATTACTGAGAGAGTTTTGACTCACCGTAGAAAGTCAGGTAGCCAAACAGAGCAGCAAGGAGGTACATGGCAAGCATCCCAGTGATGGAGACATTGGCAACGCTTTGCATACGTTTTCGTGATCGGCTGAATGGGAAAATGAAAAAAAAAATTAAAAATACATGTAATGAATGAAGAAGCCATTACTTTCTTGAAAAGACTAACCAGCTCAAGTATTTGTGTATAGAGCAATTCTATTTATAGCAATGCCTTTTACTGAAGGCGTGGGGAACTGTGGGACTCCATCTCCCATCAGCTCCAGCCAGTATGGCCAAAGGTCAGGATGATGGGAGTTGTAGTCTACACACCAACCACCACCAACATATGTCTTAGTGACATGACTGGGGGAAACTGAGCCCCTGGCAGAATTAATTTGGCCATTTGGCTGGGGGTTCTCCATCCCTGAACTAAAAGCTATAAAAATATAAAGATAATAGCAAAAGCAATAAATATACGAGGAAAATTAATAGGAGAAAAATAATTCATTAGTAGGAAATCAATTAATATATTTTTAACTAAAATTAGAAAAGGAGGGGGGAAGGTTTCAATAATGAGCCTATTTTAAGTAGAGTATATTGATGAGAAGCAATCTTACTTTTTCAGTTCACTGTATATGGGTAGCACTTCAGGATGGCACACAAACGCAAAGGCCAGGATCGGTATTGTATAGGCAGTCTAAAACAAAAAACAAGGATCCCAGTTGCTGGTTAGTTTTCTCCACATCTCACTGGACCATTTTACTGAGCAAAGTGACTGGCTTTATACTGCAGCTGTTCCAGGTAAAGGTCTAGACAAGATGGAAGCCCTGAGTAGGGGGACCGAATGAAGGAACACTATGCAATGGCTTATCAAAAGGATATCTTGTGTATAAATTTGGGGAATCATAAACGCAGCAAAAAGATGGCAAAGCCACTGGCCACCACCATCCCCTGTGTACTGCTGACTTGAGGGTAGCCAATGTTGCATCATCTAGATGTTGCTGGACATCCCATCTGCCTTAACCAGCAGGTCCCAATCAGTATTTATTAAAAGGAGACAAATAATCTCAATCTAGATAGACACCCAGGGGGTCTTTGGTCTTCAAGAGGAGCCCAGTAAATGCTTCAGACTGGCATAATGACTGGGGCAATCTGCAACTCCCAGAATGACTCTGTGCAATAAAATTCTGTTAGTCAAGGGGCAACGGCAGGCAGGCAGTTCTATGTGAAGCAAAATCGTAAGAGAGCCTTACCCGTGAGTTAAACACAAAATATTTGGGGGTACACTTCTCATCGTCCTCTCCATGGGCTTCATATTCTACTCCACTCTGGTGCATCTTGTCTTTGGCTTCTTCAAAACTGGAATACTGCTTGTAGGTGCTGTCCAACATAAAGTTTACTTCGGAATTGGCAGAATCATTGGGTAGCATCACGACATGCAATGGAGCTGTGGTGCTGTTGTAGGACCAATTGCCAGCACCACTGCCCAAGACTGGGAGAGGGCACGGTATTTGGGATTTCTTGTAGATGACCTAAAGTAAGATTACAAATATACATATATATCAAGAGACTGAATATGGCAAATAATAAGTTGAAACGTTGAATGCCTTTACAAGACATTGCTATTGTTTTCTAACAAAATTATATCTAATTGGGCGATGTTTCTGTTTTCCTGCTTGTGCTGTCTGTGATTGATTCCCTGAAGTCACTAAAGTGGGGATCAATTCATGGCACAACAGAACTGTCAGGAGGGATTGGGAAAAGAAACCACAGAGCTCGGGTCCCAGAGAAGCATCCCAAAGGTCTGCTCTGCACACTAAAAAGCATAGAGCATTCTGAAGGGCCACTCTAGTCCTCACACTCTGTGCCATGTGCACCAAAATCCCCAGGGGATATTTTTTTGTTCTCCAGCAGCAGCAACAAAAAATTATGGGGAGCTTTAAGGATTTCATTTGAAGTGGGGGTGGGCCTTGCAGGTTGACAGCCTTGATTCTGTAGCAAAGCTTATTCATCTTGTTCATGGGCATTTTGCATATATTACAGTGCCCGGGTGTCCTTTTGGTTAGCAGATGGCTACAATACCTATCCTGCTTACTCCACAGAAACTCAACTGAGATTGAGATGAAAGCATTCTGAAGCACACAGCGGTCAAATTTTCACAAGAAAGGGGTTTTTTTTTGCTTGCTGTTTCCTAAAGAGGTGTGCATCATAAAGATGTGTGTGTGTGTATGATGATGAAAGCAGACAGGTAAATGGAAGAGGAAATTGATTTGAATTTGAATGGTTCCTATGCTTATTTGGTCTACTGCCTGAGATGTCTTAACAGGTCTGCTTTGCAGCTTGGAAGCATGGTTAATCCCAGGAGCTGCTTGCCCAGCGAGACTGAGCTGCAGCGATAGCATTCCAGCATCATCATCACTGCCATTCACAAGGGGTGAGGTCATTGCAGTATAGCACACTGGCTGCAATCCAGTGCTGACACCAGTGTGCTATGCAGCGCTCAACTTGCTGTCACCTCGACCCTTACCCTCACCCCAAGTAAGCTGCAGCTCTGCCTTTCGTGGTTGAGTTACCCTGCTCTGCTTCTTCTCTAAACTCATTCGCAACATGGCCAGGCCACGCTGCGATCTTGTCTCGTTTTTATCACTCTGGGCTACTCAGCACACTTCCTAAACCACAGGCTCAAACTTCTGTTGCAACAGTTATGGTGTAGACTCAGTCTTGTTTTTTTGTTCTGAGGTCCCAAATCTCCTTCCTCTTTCTCTTCTTTTAAACTTTTTGTGTGTGTGAAAAACTTTGTTTACAGGTGAGACCCCAGTTTTCTTCAATTTGCTCAGAATCCTAAAGTTGCATCTATACATTTCAATCAGCAAGTGTAACAAATTTGCACCAATTTGCCCCTGTGCCCTGAATGTGATATGTCTTTGTAAGCACCCCTGGCTGGAGCCACAGTCCACACTCCATAAGCACACTGTTACCACTCACACATATATTACACATACACATATTGTTCTGCAAATGTTGCTACACCATTTCCTATAATTACTTACCACACTTACGAAGAATACCATGCAGGTAAGTGAAAATCCACTTGTATAACCGAGATACCCTACAAAAACAACAAAGTGAATGCACAGTTAAACCACAGGTGAAATTAGACGACCAACTCTAAGAGTTTGATAGAGGTAATTCATTATAGATGTATTTTAATAAGGTAGTTGATTGGTTTACCTAAATTCTTCAGAAGTGAAAGTGGAAGAATCACACCAATGCTCACAAATATCACAAGGTAGTTCCCATTTAGATACCATTCCCTAGAATGAGAAGACAGAATACCCATGTATCAATCAAATCTGCTGAGGTCATAAGGAAACTTCGCTGAGTTAAAGAAATGTGACCAAGCCCATACCCAGAATTCTCTTCAAGCCCCAGAAATGCTCGGAGTACTTCTGGAAGTTCGTACTTAATAATGAAGAGGTAGCTTGACATTGCTGAAACGAGAAAGGATGAACAGAGTATGATGACAAGGTCTGAAAAAGGGTATCCAAAACATTCAGATCATTAAATTTTCAGTTAAACAGAAATGCTGTTCATGTCAGCTTACATGGGGAAATCATTCATTCAGAAAATTATGAGTTTTAAACTCTGGAACATCCTCCCTTGCTTCTGAAGTCTCTCATCATCACTGTAATAGGGGTGCTGGGATTACCCACCTGTTTCAATGGCCCTTACATTCCTATATGTGACAACCAGAAGCCCAAATGCTTTCTTACCCTTTGATCAGAAAGAACAGTTACAGCTCATTTTGAGGTTGTTCTTCTCTGTCATTAAGGATGCTTTCATATGGCTTGGTTCAGACCTAACAATCAATCACAGCCTGCATGGGTTTTCACATTCCTATCATCCATGCTTGGGCAAAAGGAGGAGTCTGAAAACTTCTTCATTTGCTTTTGAATAAACCAAACCTTCCCATCACACTCAAAAACAGGGCACTGTAGTTCATTCTAATTCTTGCTTTGTTAGGATAAAACCACAGTGCCTTGTTTCTTAACACTGAAGCATCCGCAACTACTCTGAACTCGGCTCTTCCAAAGGATATTGTCGGTTGGCTCTGACAGCGGCAGAGTGGAGGCTAGCTCCACCCAGGGCAGAGCCATGTGGGGCACCCCCACAAGGGGACAGGGCACAAAAGGAGCCCGCTGCACCCCCGGGTCAAGCCTGACTTGGGAGTAGAGCTGCCGGTGGCAGCATGCCGCAGCACAAATGAGAAGAGTAAACAGCAGGGTTGTGGCGAGTCTCCTTTCTCTGCTGTGGCTGGTGGTGTTGGACTGATTCAGGCTCTGATGAGGGATTCCGTTGTGGGGGTGCCTGGTGCTGCCTCAAAAAATGTGCCCCCAGCCTCCCCACTAGGCCACCAGGCTTTGATTCCCTGAGAAAAATGAAGTACATTTTGTGCTGTTACAGTGATACCTCGGGCTAAGAACTTAATTCGTTCTGGAGGTCTGTTCTTAACCTGAAACTGTTCTTAACCTGAAGCACCACTTTAGCTAATGGGGCCTCCCACTGCCACAGCACCGCCATTGTGCGATTTCTGTTCCCATCCTGAAGCAAAGTTCTTAACCTGAGGTAATATTTCTGGGTTAGCAGAGTCTGTAACCTGAAGCGTCTGTAACCTGAAGGGTATATAACCTGAGGTACCACTATATAATGATAAGCTAGCAACGCACAGCACATAAAGTACTTCCCATTTTATTTTGGGTTCCTGTAATTTCATTTCACTGCTCTGCTTATGCTTCAAGTATTATACAGGATTAATGAGGTCAGAACCAGGCCAAAGGCAAGAGTCACACCCACTTTGGCTTTGGGCGCCATCGTCACTGGCATTTGGAAAGTCACCATGAAGAAATGCGGCCCTTTGGAGAAAAAGCATTCCCCAGCCCAATGTAAGCTATAAAGGATCAAAATTAGGAAGCATACAACCTTGGCGGCCAAATATAACAGAGGAAAGGGTCCTACATTGTATATTGTATTTAGGCTTTTAAGTAGATCATGAATGCCATGCATTGGCCTCTCTCTATGGGGCATTAACATGAGTATAAAAATAGCTTTCAGTACCAGAAATGTCATTGTATGGTAATTACTGTATTGGGCCCCATAATTAAGAGTTTATTTCTATGGGTGCAGCATTCAGGGCTGCTGTGGCACCAACAGCAGACCCCCCCCCCCTATTTCTTGATTATAAGAAAATTACTGTCATTTTAAACCCTCTCATTAAAAATACATTTCCCACTCACCTCCAATGTTCTGCATCGTAAGAGAAACAAAAGCACTCATTTTTCCAGGCCATCCAAATGCCTTTTCGCCTAATTTTTCGTATATTAGTGAACCTAGGAGCAACAGGAAAGAAAATATTTTACTTCAAATATCTTTTCATTGATTGGGTTTTGCACAACCCTCTGAAGGAGGCAAATTCAGAGGGTAACCATGCATAATAGTGGGGCTAAGGTGCCGGAAAGCTATTTCCATGTCCATTGTCTAAGTATGTGATTGTTTCTCTCCCCCCCTGAAATCAATGGAAATTAAGACTGCTTAATTCTGGTTTGTGCCCATAATCCTTTCCTGGGTGGGCAGCAATTGTGGCCCCTCACATTCAGCCACTATCCCTGGCAGCCAGAGCACATGAGTTTTGGCTGGCCATTTGGGAATTTTCCTGGCCGGCTGGGCCAAAGGGCGGGACTGCCCTCCAAAAAGTGAAAATCAAATGGGCCAATCAGAGGCCCCACTGGTGGGCCGTGCCTCACTGACTGATCGGGTATTGGCTGCTTCCATGTCCAGTCAGGCAGTGGGGCATAAAAGCTGGCCGCCATAATATGGGCTTGTGACAACACTGTTATTGTTCCTGAAAAGATCTGGGTCATTGTTCTTTGCTATTTCTGTCTTTAGTGTGCCAAACAGTGCACAAGTTAAACTTGATTTTTTTGTCTGCCTGGTTGGGATGTGGTCTCCTCAAATGACTCGCCCGCCACCTAGATAATAAATGGCATACCTCCTTCCTTAGATGTCTTCAGCAACAGGTGAACCGAATAGAGAGACATTATGGCTACACTGAGCAGCAGGATTCTGTAAGGAAGAACAGAAGTTAGAAATCCATGAGCAAGGATAAAATGAACTACACAGATAAGTTATCCATTCCTTTGTAGAGACATCAAGTCAGGTGTGCTACTTTAAGTTCAGTAAAGTTATGCTATTTATGTATATGTTTTGTCTATGCTGGTCTATGACCGTAATAAAGTATTTGACTTGAGTTCAGTAAAGGGGAAAGAACTTTCATTTTGAAGGACATTGACTATAAGGTTCAAAGGCCTACAAAGACAACATTCCTCAGTGTATTCTAAGAGTTTTTTTATATATCTTATCTAGTCTAAATCCAACACAGAATAAAACATGCTTAAAACTATGGCATATTAAATGCTAAAATATATTTAACATAGCATGCAGTTTGACCCACAGATTGCCAAATAGAGCAAGTATATTTAAAAGCTTTATATTTTGTGTCTTTTACCAATGCAACAATGTGCTTCCCTCAGGTCTCTGCTTTTTTTAAGAACACCAAAAGTGTTCCTCCTTTTCTTTTTAAATAATGCAAGACAACGATCTAAACTTTTCACTCAGCCTTTCTCCAAATTGGAAAGTTCCACAACACAGGTTTTAAGAAATAAAATCATTTGCTGATCTGGAAAGCTTTGTAAGAAGATGTCTCCCAGACTGATTGGTCTAGCTATATAGTTTGAAAGTTGTTCAGGCGCATCTGCTGTTGCCTGTCAAAACATATGCTCTATGGATAGTGTATGTCAGCTACATGCCATCACAGTTAGCATTTGGCACGGTCAGATGTTAGGGGGCAGCGTGTCTATAGACATATTTCTATTCACAGAGTTTCAGATTTAGTGCCATATGGACAGAGAGCATTCTCTTCCAGTCTCCACAGTAGGGGTAGTATCACTTCGATCCCACAAATACAAATTAAGTGAGTTATTTATTCCTATGGCATATTTGTCACAGTTGGAATTGCAACGTTGCTGCTATGTCATGGTACACACAGAGAGAGATAGACTCCCCCCTACACAAATATAAATTAATATAGCAAAGCTATAGGCAGGATAGTTGACCAATAATTAATGCATTAGATAGATTTTTGGATTAAGTATCTAAGGCATGTCTCAAAGTGTGATATGGGATCCTGAGTGAGGGAGACACAGTCTTCAATGTGACCACAGCATTGATAACAGTACTGAATTGTGCATGTGCCTTTCCAGACACCTCCCCTGCCTTGTTTCTTGACAGCTGTATTTTGCAATGTGTCATTGACCCTCTAATAGTGCATTAGTGGTGGATGTGATTTGTGGTTCTGCAATGCTACCCCAATGTTCTTGCATTATTGCAACAAAAGTAGGTCAAAAGTAAGGTAAAGGACCCCATGACGGTTAAGTCTAGTCAAAAGCGACTATGGGGTTATGGCGCTCATCTCGCTTTCAGGCCGAGGGAGCCAGCGTTTGTCCACAGACAGCTTTCCAGGTCATGTGGCCAGCATTACTAAACCGCTTCTGGTGCAACTGTGATGGAAACCAGAGCGCATGGAAACACCGTTTACCTCCCCGCTGCAAGGGTACCTATTTATCTACTTGCACTGGCGTGCTTTCAAACTGCTAGGTTGGCAGAAGCTGGGATGGAGCAACGGGAGCTCACCCCATTGAACTGCCGATCTTCTGATCGGCAAGCCCAAGAGGCTCAGTCATTTAGACCACAGTGCCACCCGCGTTCTTGACCCACTAATAGTGCATTAGTGGTGGATGTATTTGTTGTTTTGCAATGCTTCCCCAATGTCCTTGCATTATTGCAACAAAAGTAGGTCTACTCTGAACATGACTAAGTCTAGACCCAACCCATTACACACACACACACACACACACACACACACACGATATCTTATTTCAGGATATCATACCTCCAACTAAGACTCTCCCATTCCCCCCACCCCCACTACATTGTGGATACCTACACAAAAAGTATGATTCCAGTGTTGGCCATGGCATAGGACAACCCCAAGATTCCACTGCCCATGATAGCATTGCTCAGGTTAAATGATGACATTCCAAATGAAATGTCTCCTGGATTCTGTTGGAAAAGAGCAAGGAAAATGTGCCATTAGTTATGTTATGCATCTGCAAGGACACCGATGCAACTCAACTGTGACTAAGGGACTTACATATTCATCTGAATAATTTTCCAGTTTCTTTTTGCCCAGAAAGCCGTTGGTAAGGAACTTCTGACTTTCGGCATCATCACCAACAAAGTGACTAAAAACAAAACAAAGAAATGAAGAAATAAGCAAGGAAAGAAGAAATAAATGTCTTTGCACTTTAAAATTCAGGCTTTGGTTTTACACCGGCATTGCTTTATTTAATAAATGTATACCCCACTTTTTGAGAAAGCTTCTCCGCAAAGCATCTTCCAATAAGATTTAGAAATCTCAACGATATTACAATAACTGCAGTGCAGAACTGGCATTGGTACGAGTGCCCCAAGATACTCATTTTTCCCTTGTATGAAATCATTCTTTTATTATGGCTGCGCCTACAACTTTGGAACTCCTTGCCAATTGACATCAGACAAGTGCCTTCACTGCACTATTTCTGGCACCTGTTAGAAGCAGTTTTGTTTAGGAAAGCCTATCTTGACATGTAGAATTCCTACAAAAATGTAGATGGATGACTTGCTTAACTCATTAAATGCAACTGTACTAAGCAGAACAGTGTACATTATCATTAAATTTTGTGATGTTTGACCCACTTAGAACTGTGTGTTCCTCAAGTAATGACCGAGTGGGTGGGCTTGCCTTTTTTACCTTCTCATTCTGGCAATTAATTGTACCTGCTAATAGTGGCCTTTTCTGGATCTCCCATATCGGTATAGGTGTCTTCAGTGCTGTCGCCGCTGTTGCTCTCCTCGTCAAGGTCTGTGTTGACTTTTCGCAGTTCCATGCGATCCATTTGAGCTGTCAGCGATTTCGAGTACACACACACAACCCCGAGGCGTCTTCAGTGTCAACAGAACTGTACCTTCTGCTTTAAAGCTTCCGCCTTCGCAATATGTTGACTCTCAGAACACTCCGTTCTATAAACAGAAAAACGAAGACTTCATTAAAAAATTCCTCAAATTAGGTAAAATGTGTGGGAGCATCACTCGGGTTTATGTTCATTTTGTTTTTTTAAGACTACATTTGCCCTCTGGGAAAATTCTGAGTAAATTAAAATTCTATCCAGAGTTTATTTTCAAAACGATGTAGGGAAGAATTATATCTTAATAATCAAGGTGCTTTCTTCAGCATTATTATTATCATTAATATGTCACATTTATTTATTTAAGCCAGCCTTTCCTTTAAAAACTGGGTCAAGGAAGCTCACAAAAAATAAGAGCAAAAAAGAGGAAATAATATGAATGATACGTCACACAAGTCATCATCCATCTGAAAGAGATGCAGTATAGCTGCCCTGATGTAGCGACTGACGTAGTCGGACAAGATCAAACATTATTTTTGCCTGCACAGGTCAGTTCATTTCACTGATGTGAATGGGGAACCCACATGCCCAGCAGCTCCATGTGTATTTCAGAATTCATGTGAAGCCCTGTATTAAATAGGCTTGTAGCACTTGACTGAAGGACATTATCATCATCATTGACATTCCCTCCTTTCCTCAAATGAGCTCAAGGTGGCACACCTGATTCCCTTCCTCCCCGTTTTACCAACACCACAATTGCAATAAAACTGCTATATCAAAACCACCCACAAATTCATCAACTCAAGATGTCTGCACAAAACTTTCCATCATCTATTTGACGAAATAATATATTTTTCCTGCATCTGTTTCTTTTTTAATATCTATGTCTTTATCTATCTATTACAGGCATGGTCATTTTGATTAGCATTTGTAATTAATTGACATTGAAAGCAGTTTACATTCCTGATCCAAATGCACAGCTACATGCCAAACTCTAATTCCTATAGAATATTTGAATGGCACATTTTTCAATGGCTTAAGAAATATTCAATTACTTACAATCATGGTTATTGCTGAGAAAAACCACAGGCAAGGAAATAGAATACATAGTTGTTCACTATCAACACTTCAACTCTATATCTGCCAGTATAACACATTAATTGGATATAGTGTTCCAGCAAAATTAAGTCCCATAAACCTGAAAGCCCCCCATATATTTTAGCATTCAAAATGGCATTCAGAACGTTGCAGAACTGAAAGTTATGAGAAATCTCAGCAGCACAAGCAGTTGAAATTTATTTAGCCCCAAGTTTAATAAGAATTTCATTTCAACATGCAATATTAGTCACCTGACAACGAAAAAACTGTCACCATTTTGTTGAGTGTAAACATACCGTTCCCAACAAACGTCCTGTCATATATTTATTTATAGCATGAAAACATTGAAGAGTTGATGTGCAGAGAACATAAGCATATTTTCCAGTACCCACCCAGTGGCTTGAAGTTAAAGACTTCAGATTGAAAAGCAGATAGCAAAGCCTGTTATTTAAAATATGCAGTATCATTTTTAAAGAAAACAATAAGGAAAGAACACCATGCTGTTTGATATAGTTTCCTACCAGAGACAGGCACACTGCATATGGCTTTCTGTCTGATCACTCCAGTCCCCGTGTGAAAGTGATCACCTAATCTGGCATTAGGTCAGAGAAAACTAGGCTAACATTTCAGAGGATTGATTGCTGAGATACAAGGAACTCCAGTTAGAGCAACACAAAATTATGTTGCCTTTGCCATGTTATTTTGTCCTCTGGCAAGCTATTTTGTCCTCTGGCCAGCAGAATGACACTGCATTATGACCCAATGCATATTCAAAATCTGTATCTGAACTTAAAAGGACAGTAGCATATTTGAAAGTAAAATGTCACCTGAAAGAAAATTTAAAATCACATAAAGAAAAACTAGCTAAAAAGTTCCCAAATCCAAGTAACCACAAAAATTATTAATCTTCCAGAGGAAAAATAGCTAAAATCTTTTTTACTGACATTATTCAAGAGAAAGATTTCGGGTAATATATAACAGACAATTAGCATTTATTCAACTCCCCCCCCCCTTTTTGCTATAGCTTTGGGCCTGCATCTACATAGCTATAAAAAAACACTCTAAAATGCTCTGGGGAAAAACCTGTTTTAAAGTTCACAATGGAAGATTTCATGATTTCGGCTCTACAGCACCATCTGGTGTCACAATGTTATAAGGCATTTATAATGTCTTTTTTGTTTTGTTTTTCCAGTTTAGCTGAAACCTGGTTTACAAAATGATCACTACAATCTAGCAAGGCAGATCCTTGCACAGTCTTCGTTGTGCACATCCGATTTACTTGCAAATCAATGCACGCTTGGATGTGGATCCATATCCCAATGCTCATCTGGGGCATACTGAATTTTCTGGGTGCATTCTGCAATGTGGATGCAAGTTGTGCATCCCATATGTGGTTGTCTCTGCAACTAGCTGAATAAAATTAAAGCTGGATTCAGGCCAATATTGTTTTAGTCCAACATTGAAACGGAGGACTTGTTTCCTATAGTGTGTTATTCTAACCTGAGAAATGCTTAAATTGCTTCTATCTTGGATTGGCTTGCAGAATCAAACTAAACTGAGTTCAAATAAAGTAAAATGCCTCTTTAGAACACAGTCACTTGCCTATTCTCTCTCCATCACAGGAGAGGTGACCCTGACAGTGTAACCAAGACCATCAGACAGAGTTCAAAACTCATAGCAGGCACATGGTGACCTGAGATTGACCCAAGATGGTGAACAAAGAATGCGACTAAGGTTGTAATCCTATACTCATTGACGTGGGAGCAAGTCCTATTGAGCTATATGGGCTTTCCTTCTGATTAGAGAATAGTGCACGGGTAGGCAAACTAAGGCCCGGGGGCTGGATCCAGCCCAATCGCCTTATAAATCTGGCCCACGGACGGTCCAGGAATCAGCGTGTTTTTACATGGGTAGAATGTGTCCTTTTATTTAAAATGCATCTCTGATTTATTTGTGGGGCATAGGAATTCGTTCATATTTTTTTCCTCCAAAATATAGTCCGGCCCCCCACAAAGTCTGAGGGACAGTGGATCGGCCCCCTGCTGAAAAAGTTTGCTGACCCCTGGAATAGTGCGATAAGGATACAGTCATAAAAATCCTCACTTCGATGTCATCACTATTAAATAGAGACTTACATTTCATTAAGCCTGAATAGGACAGGCTGTACAATTGCCTGGGATGCTCTAGCTGTGTAAACAGATTCAAGGAAAGCCTGAGTAAACCTTAACAACTCCACAATCCGTGCTGGTGCGTGCAAACTCTGAAGATGTTCAAATGGGGTATAACATTATTTATGTTTGTGTACCATCAATGCGAGCTGTATATTTCACCCAGTACTGCAGATATTTCTGCCAATGGAGCACAGAGGCATCAACACGAAGCAATGATTTGCTTATGGGAGCTTCCTAGGTGTGTGGGCCCCATCTGGTTTCAAAGGAGGTGGAAGGATTATGTAGGCATATCCTGAAACTGCATAATCTAGGAGTTATCTGGAGCCATGGCAGCACTGGATTCAAG
Organism: Podarcis melisellensis; assembly: GCF_964234715.1. Classification (NCBI taxonomy): domain Eukaryota; kingdom Metazoa; phylum Chordata; class Lepidosauria; order Squamata; family Lacertidae; genus Podarcis; species Podarcis melisellensis. The sequence goes on from NC_138542.1 coordinate 28,271,305, forward strand.
CAGTTCCCTATCAGGGATTGGACTCAAGAGGGCAAGATGGAGGAGGAGGAATGGTGGAAACCAACCCCCCTTTCTCTTGATGTTGCAGACGAAGAGGGAGACAGCTTTGATATACAGCAGAGCTTTGAGGGGTTTGAGGAAAGTCACAGAGACTCCCAACAAAAAAGTTGGGAAGTGTTAGAAGAAGGGAGGGGCACGGCAGAGCAGCCATATGACACGTTGTCACTGAAGAATATTTCTGACCCCCCTTCTCCCAGAACGTGGTGTTTGTTAAGAGTACAGGAACAAAGGACTCAAAGACATTTGATCACAAGTGGCCACCGTAAAGGAAGATGCTGTTGCTAGGGAGGAGGGAGGAGGGAGGAGGAGCCCAGTTTGGAGCAATGCCGTTGTTAAGGCTTGTTGCATTTTTTTGTCTCTTATATTAGGATTGAATAAAACTCATTAAAAAGGACTCTACTTTGTTCCCTCTGCTCTTGCTACAACCGGGGGGAGGAATAGCTTTCCTGGAGCCTTGACGTTCCCCTACACAGGAAGCCGAGCCAATGGGGTGCAAAGTTGAAAAGATCCATAACTGAGAAAACACATGCCCCCCCCACAAAATTTTAGCCTCGCTCAGGGTGCCATATTATCAAAGATTACCAAAATCTGCCCCTGGCCATGGGTTCTGCAAGCTGTCAGTGGTATCCAGGCAAAAACACAAAATGGTGCTCTCCCCACCAGTGAAGAGGAGCAAGTGGGGAATAAAGATCTACATTGGAAACAAGGTTGGAAGGTGACCAGCAGTGCCTCCTATTTGCTAAGGTGCCATGAGGGGGCGATGCAGAAGGGAAGGCAGACCCAGTCTCTAATGCTGGAACTGTCACTGCTACCATAGCGGCGGCAGCAGCAGCAGCAGCAGCAGCAGCAGTGGGTGATGCATTCCTTGCAGGCAAAATCTGCTGGCCCTATGGAACCTGCCACCTGAGTCGGATGCCTCACCTTGCCCTATGGGTGGGCTAGCCCTAGTGGAAACCACATCCACAGAAATATTACATTCCTTTAAGTACAATGAAGAGTTGGGCCCCATTTTCTGAAGAGCATACCTAATTATCAAGCCACAGATTTGATAACATCCATGTTTGCAGGTTGTAAATCTTGCATGTTTCTACAGGTATAGACTTCCATGGAACTAAATTCCATTGGTTTGGGGTATTGCCTGAAGACAGCAATTTTGTAGAAACTACGCTGGTTCTGGTCTGATCAGCAACTGAATGGGAGACCACCCAGGAAACTCCTGTATATTGTCTTTTGCTCCATGAAGAAAACACAAGGAAACAGAGAAGCAAATGAATTGGACCTGATCATTTTCAATTTCTAGATTGATGGGAATTTAACTCGCTATTACTTGCATTAATTTGCCAATCGCACTGCAGACAAGATTTCATTGAGAGCCACAAAGGCACTCCCTTCTGGGAAATAAAGCATTAACGTTTTTGAAGATGAAAAGCTCCGTGACCTCCATGATAAGATGAGCAAAATTAAAACCTCCCCTTTTCTTTTGTCAATTATGAATGTAATAATTAGCTACATAAATCGAATCTAGCCAATGATAGCTAAATTATCTCAGAATTTAGAATCAAAGATTGTATGGAATTTCTACACACACAGGCACACAAAGTCAATTCCAACTGTTGAACATTTGGCAGTAAAAATAAGCATATGAAATCTGCTACTGAATATTTTTTAACCCTTTTGTATTTAAATATGAATTGTTAATTTCATATTGATTTTAAGATCCCCTTACTTTAAAGCATAATGAATCTTGCAAAAAATACCTTTCTTTCTTTCTTTCTTTCTTTCTTTCTTTCTTTCTTTCTTTCTTTCTTTCTTTCTTTCTTTCTTTCTTTCTTTCTTTCTTTCTTTCTCTTGTTTCCACACTAAGATATAACTTATTAATTTAAAAATGGCACCTGTCTTTCAGAGTTTTCTCATTTAAGACCTTCTAGAGCTAGACAACGATTTAAAAGCAAATGGGAGTGTATCAGATAAACCAATCATCAATGGAGAGAACCCAACACCTCCATTTGTTCTACTTGCGTCAGCTCTTTTTTTTAAAAAAAAAGAGAGGAAAAAGATAAAAAAAATCCTGGTGCACGTTCAGGTCAAACATCACTGTTACTGGAGCTATTTGCCTTTTGGACTTGGAAGTTGTACAAAATGCACATCTGTAGAAGGTCTGACATAGATTTTTGCAACTGTAGGCTGCCTATTTCACTCATCTGTACTTTCAAAGAAGCGGCATAAGAATTATAAGGTATTTTTTTCTGGATATTACAATTTCTGTAGACTAAAGCAAGACTACAAGAGGTCAACAGCTACTCTTGTTTTTATCTTGCTCCTTGCCTCAAATACAAAGATGCTCTGCTGAGGTTTTCAAAGAGGTTGAGAAGCAAGAGCAACAGAGTGAGGTACTTTTTCACACAATGCAGAATCAGCGATGACATTTCTTGCTGCAAGAAGCCACTAATTAACACGTCAATGGAAAAAATATTACTATAAGAGTGATAAGTCAATCATGGTAGTAAATGAGTTGTGAACTTCCATGATCAGTGGCAGTATACCTGATTCCCAGAGGTTTTGCATTAGCATCTGGTATTGATATAGTTCTCATACCTTACACTTAAACCTCCCTGTGGATACTCAAACTCAGAAAATAGAATGCTGAATTGGATCATTTTATTGATCCAAGCACAGTTATTGTCTTAATTCCATATTGCACAGGAAATATGAGTATTGGGTTTCTCTTATTTTTTAAAAAGTACCTCAAAAACAAACCTGTTATCTACTTTCAGATAGTCAATACAGAATAATACATCAGGGCCAGAGAAGCACAAGCCACCTTGTTCTTGTGCAATGAAGCTGTCCTATTCCAGAGCTTCTCCCAACTACCTCTGAAAGTCTGCTTTTGAGGTTTTAATGCTATACAGTGTAGAGTATATACAATCACCTGGGAGTCAGTTCCACTGAAGTCAATGGGACTTACATCTGAGAAGTTGTACTCTGAGAACCAGGAGACTCTCTAGATTGAACTATGAGGGATGGGTGGAAAGGGCTGTGGGGCAAGGGAGGAAATCAATGGGAATGGGGCGCAACTCTTGAACAACACTTTGCAACAAGCCAAGCACCTTTGAATCCAACCACGATATAACCAAAACCCAGGACATATCAATAGTGATGGTAGTCCTCTACCCGCATACCAGAATTCATTCTAATTTCTGTTCTTATTAAGTCTAATTTTAGTTTATCATCAGTGCCATCCTGGTTCCATGGAAAACCAGTGGTGATTACAGATTTAGGAACAATCTATCAATTTAGAAATATCAGGTAAGGTAGCCATTTTGCGTCAGTCCAATTTCTGACTGTCCATTGGGAAATCATGTAGCTGGACACAGTGCAACATTAAAAACAAATTTATAGGTAGAAATATATTCTCCACCCCGAATGTGCATTTGATTCCAAAGAGTAAAATATGGATTAGGTGGGTCTGCATTAAAGCCGGTCACACATCACATTCTACTCTTGAAACTCTATTCCCTCAAGGGTATAGATCTACCTTAGACAAGCTCCTTCTGTGTACCAGCAGCGAAGACACAACACTTCTCCAGCTGTGAAAAAGTGTCCTCGGGGAAATGCCTGCCTTGAGAGAAGAGAAAGGGCTCTGGGGAAGCCATGTAAGTATTCACAGAATGAGAAAGGAAGTGCAGTTTGGTCAACATCTAGCATTTGACAAGTTAAGGCTTCTGCCAGATACATTATCCTGAGTCACTTCAGCTGGGTAACCTATTTAATTCACACTTTCAGAAACAATATGCAAACAGAAACACAGCTCTTCTTCAAAATTGGCAATTCTCCTAATTTTTAAATGCAGTTCTCCAGACAAGAAATGTATTTGCTGGGGTAAGACGTGCCCCAAAATGTATATATAGTGAAGACAACATTAAAAATGCAATACATTAAGCTGCATTTCATGAAAATTTGACTATTAGAAGATATTCACACTAAAACACTGATGATGAATTTTCATGAGGACTTCAGAAAAAAAGCAATTTGTGAACTGTTGTGGAAATGTGGAACAAGACTGGAAAAATTAAAAACTGAGAGATGCCAAAATTGTTGTCCATTAGCCTTACAATGATTTGAAGATGAAAAACATAACAAACCAATTTCCTTTGGAATGTGGCACAACAGAAAGAAACCAAATTTTCACCCTGTCATTTTCACAAGTTTACCTATGATTTTACTGAAAAGCAAACTTCACAAAGTACACATACAAAAAAACGTTCAAGGATATATCTAGTAATGCCACCAGGACAGAACATTGGGGTGGATATGTAGAACCCAACTCAGCTGAAAGAGCAGGTGCACCCCTCAAAATAACAAGACTCACTCTCCACAATGAAATAACACACATTACCATCTTTTTAAAAAGCACCTCCTATAAAATTGTTAAGCCCAGAGTCTAACATTACCTAAGTGCACCATTAGCAAAAGAATATTTTTTACACCCAACAAACATGCTTCATTTTGTGACTTTTCCTCGTTTAAAAAAACTGGCGTCAGCCATTATTCCACATAAGTTTAGAATAATGTTGGTTTCTGATTCTATCATCTCATTCTATCCAATACGCCGACCTTTTCTGTAGATTTGTTATTATATTTATACATTTATTTAGAATATCTCTAACCTGTCCTTCATTATAAACAAGCTCAATATAATTACATCTTGTTTAAATGAAACAATCACCGTAAGAAACACACTTAATTACAAAAGCAGATAAGACAAGTCTAATTAAAACCAAAATCTTCCAAATGCAGAAAATAACCAATTAAAACTGATATCCTTGGCAAATTCCTCTGCAAACAGATAAGTTTTCACTGGGCACTGAAGTGAGAAAAATATTAGGCACCAAGTCCCTATTTTAAAGGGAAAGATATTCTAAAACTGGCATGCCATCAGTGATAAGGGCATTTCTGACATCACATAGTGAACAGTCCCCAATGGTGGGACAGCTACCATCATTATGGATGCTGCACAGGAGTCATTTGACTTTAGAAAAGCAGGCATAAAATGCCTGTCTTTATTCAGAAGTGACAAGCAGGCAAAGGGGGACCCTTTCCAGAGTTGCCTTTCCCTTTGGCAGTTGTGATGGCAGTGAAGAGAAGGGGCCCCCATCTTGTCCGAAGTGCCACCTCCACCCCTGAACCTACAATCGACACAACTCTTACCACTCCTCAACTCCTCAAGCAGATGGTTCATTTGTGGGATGGGGAGAAACTAATTCTAGAGCACAAAGTGTTTGAGCTGTTACTTCACGGCACCCGCCCCTCCACCCCACCCCATCTCCCAATCCCAGCCCCTACATGTGAAATACCGCAGCTTGATTCTTGAGCATATGACCCGGCATTTTGAAAGAAGATGAAGACCTAGACGGGGAAAAGTTAATGCTTAATTCCCATGCTGACTAATGCGATCGAGCCAGTAAAAAGTTCCAGCCCGTTGCCAAGAGATCAGTTGCTGATAACAAGTCTGTGACTCATCTAAAGAGTTCATGGCTGGGCAGCAGCGACTTGAACCCATGTTCCTCCAGGCCGTACCCACCAAGGCCTGATCAATACTATGCAGAGGACAAACAGCACCCGCCCGACAATATGCTGGGCGAAGAGAACCGCAGTGAGAAATCCCTGGGGACAACCTTTTCGGCCGAGGTCAGCCCAGAGGTGTATGATAAACGATAAAGAACCAGAGAGGCTTTGCTTTTGGTCGTCAGCAGAGAGAGGAGAAAGCGACCAGTTCAAAAGTGATGTAAGCTCTGTGAAGCAACACCCTCGTGTTATGCAATACACGGCAGATTAGAGAGAAGCCTGAATTTGGCAAGGTTGCACTCTTCTAAATGATGTTTGCCTTCAATCTACTAAGAAAACCTTTTGGCTAAAATAATTCTACTGGTTACGCTTAGCAGAATGTGCCAGGCGTATAGGAACTTGTACAATAGCCCATTATTTTTTTTACAGAGAAAGTGGGGATTTAAAAAAAAGGAAAAGAGGAGGAGGAAGAGGAAGGTTCTAATCCTGTCTCTCCTACTACCCTTCTCATGCCCCTCTCCACTCCATCCATTATTTCTGCCGCACGATATTTACTTCCCCTCCACCCACCACCACAGCTTTGGCAAACATTTGTAGGGTGGGGAAAGAGGATGAAGCCAGATAGTTAAGATGCAGGTGTGCTTCCTGTAGCTACCATCCAAGCCACAATAATATTTGCAATGATCATATGGGAGAAATGTCCATGAAAATGCACCCTTGCAACTATTGTTAAGCAAGTTTTCCATATTTTGACAGGACAATGTTTGCTTGTTTTTTTCAAGGAAAAATTATAATAAAAAGAGACCCGATGTCTTTGAATTGTATTATTATTTTTTTGTAGTCATGTAGCAATGGATCATCATGAAATGGGTGCCCTGCCCAAACGACCTATGCAAAAAAATAAGTAGAAAAATGAGTAAGGATCTTTCGGTAGCAAATGCATTTTCACGTATCAGGAAGTCCTTGCACTGCGTTTATGACACAATGGTGTAATTTTGTGCTAATGCTGATTTGCAATTTCGTAAATCTCAAAAACACAATTTGCAAGGCTGTGTCCATGACCCCCTTTGGGGGGGGGGAATCTAAGAAAACAAGCCCATTATGAGACTTTGCAACAGATGTTTGCTTAGCTTGAACTCCACAAGTACGGCTGCCCAGTGCTTTGGTACATATTTGTTCCTGAATCCTTTCTCAGAGGCACTATTTAAATATGATGTGATACACCAGTGTGTGTGTGTGTGTGTGTGTGTGTGTGTTTAGCCTGCCTATCAAAAAAAGTATTCACAGATGTTTTTATCAATAGCAAGAAGTAATCCATGGTGAGTTACATTTCACATTAAAACTAGTGTGTTGGATACGCTTTCCGCTCATTATTTTATTTTATTTTTCAGGTGATTGTATTATTCCCTAGGATTCCTACTTTAAATTATTTCTAAAACGCTTGTGACAGAGGAGCCATGGGCTTGTGAGGAAAGGGAAAGATTTCTGTATAGAGAGATTGTGGATGGGCTGCATGTGTCTAATTTGAAATGTGATAGGAATATCACACATGGCGTGTGTTTCTCATTCCAAGTGGCAGGAGATGAGATTGGAAAGCAAGAAAGTGACAATAGCAAGGAAGGGTTTCTGGACCAGGTAGCTCTTCCACATCGCTGCCACAATATGGAAAAAAGCATGTATGTTGTGAGTGGCATTTGGTATGTTAATGTGGAGGTTAGACTCTTTAGGCTGGAACAGTTACATTTCATGGTATTGGATATAGCCAGTTCTCATGGCTACATATAAATGGGCCTCCTTCAAAATCTGTTCTCTGATATTTGCAGATGGTTTTATTTTGGTAGCAGACTCAGTGTACCCTTCTGTTGATGGGCAGGTTGGCAGTTGTGCTAGGAGCTTCCTCATTCCTGTTTTGCATCAGAACAGATTGCTAAAACTGAAAGGATAGGCAGGAGGGGATGAGTTGCTTCTCAGGACTAGCAATGTACAATCTTTAGCCACCAGAGGGTATAAGCTAATTTGCATGGTGACTTTTCTAAATGCTTTATTAAATGATCTATTGAAGGCAAGTGTCATTGTGTCTAAAATGCATTTATTAAAAGCTTATTCCATTAAATTCATATTTGCTAACAAATATGAACAAATCATAGCATGGTCTGACTCATTTATATATTGTAATGCAATGCAAATTATGTTCCTTTCCATCTATTATTTAAAATCAGCATCTTATTAAGAATGTGCTTGCAGTTACATGATAAAGCACAATTTGGACTGAAGGCCTATGTACGCTTGCTTGAGAGTAAGTCCCATTAAATTCAGTGGGACTTCTGAACAGACATGCACACTGTCAGTTGAACAAATGCATGACTGAGTCCCTGTGTAGTACATTTTTTGGTCATATTCTGGGGTTCCCTGTGTTGGACCCAAGATTCTTCTCTCTTCTTCCATCAGTTTCACAATGAACTTCCCAGGACAGAGTATGCATTTATTTTATGAATCAACAAAGCTAATCATTAATGGGTGTATGTTAACCATTTATCCTAGACAATGCTTTTTGAAGATAAGTACCAAACAGTGATGTGCGGTGGGGTTTACTTGCTAAGCTTAAAAAAAAAGTGTGAGAAAACCTTAAATTTCACTAAGAAAATGGAAAACAAAATAGGCAGTGCAATTTTTAAGAATACATATTACTATTTTTAGAAGTCGCTTTTCCAAAAATCCTATCATAATACAAAAATTACTTTTGCTTGTGCCTGTATAAATGTAGCATGATTCCTTAGTGATAACAGAACCCCTAAAAGAACCGTGGTTGATACTGTATGTGGACATAGCCTCACGTCAGGTGCCTGTGAAGCAGTGAGTGTGGTTGAGTGAATATTACCTAGAATCCTGGAAGATTCCTACCTAGGTAAATTAGACTAGGTTATAGAATCTGGAATTCTGCATGTTTCTGACTGTATAGGAGTACCAGAGACATGCCTAGCTACCTGTCTTAGGAGCGATACGAGGTGTGACAAAAATCCACTATGGTAGTTTTCTGTGACTTTCCAAAAAACTGCACTCACTGGGAACCTTCATATGACCCAGTTCCACCATACAATGACTGTGTAAGTGACTTCATCAGGGAAACCTGAGTTACCTGAATATCTCTCTTCCTCTCCCCCCCCTTCTATTCCGTTCATCATTACCAACTGCTGAGAAAGAATGGCTTGCTCAGCAATCTTCAACAGCTTTCCATATAGTCAGATGGAACAAACAACATGTTCCATCCATTCAGATTTTCCAGAACAAAGCAGGGATAGATTTAGATATATCTCCATAGCCTATTCCCATGTCAGCTCACATGGGAAAGTTTATTGGTAATAATGTTTATTGGTAATATAGAAAAGAATACTTTGTTAAGACTTATGTAACATATGCAGCTCTTACTCTTGTTCACAGAAAAGAAAAACAACTCCTCAGAAATATCATTGGATTGGCTAAAAATGTCCCATCTCTCTCATATCCAAAATTAATAAAATCAATTTCTAATAAAGAACTCTCTTTCTAAAAATGTAATTTAATCTATGACTGTTCTCTAGAGCCTAAATAGTTATTGAAAGTACACATTAACTGTATCAGTAATGCATAATAGCTCACAGCCGACTTCTCAAAGTGGCTCACTGTGCCAGAGATTTTGAAACAAATGGAGCTCAGAGCACTTAAGATTCACGTTTCTATATAGCTCCGGACTTTAAGTTTGTCATAAATGCACAGGAGACATTTCTACATATATGCATTAGGCAGCCAGTCCACAGGTACAAAACATGCCCATCGCGGCCCAATATATCCAAATTTATAAGCAGTACTATGGATTAACAAGTATGTATCCATTAAAACGACTGCAGTTTATCTTCTTCTTCCAACCAGCTGCCGAAAATCACAGATGGGGAGAGTGCTGATGCACTTAACTCCTGCTTTCAGGCTTCCCATAGGCACACGGTTAGCCGTGGTGGGAAAGAATACTGGACTATAACAGGCCATTGGCCTGACCATACAGTGCTCTTCATATATTTTTATGTCCCTCCCTATGGTTACTCTTGTGGGGAAGACAGGGCGCGTGTTTCCTTTGCCCAGAAGTCAAAAGGCCATTGTGGCAGCTTGACTGGTGACTGGGAGTGGCTGCTGAGACCATATAACACCAGTCCTGAAAGACTGGTGTTATACGTACGTTTAACGTACGTACGTTATACAGTATGTTTCCCAGTACAGTACGTTTCCAAGCATAATTCAAAGTGTTGGTGCTGACCTTTAAAGCCCTAAATGGCCTTGACCGTTCAGGTATACCTGAAGCAGCATCTCCACCCCAACGTTCAGTTCCTCCTGCTAATTAATGGGCAGAATATCTGGGAATATCCTCTCACAGGGGAGGGAAGTTTTCACCCACCACACATTATAGGGGGGAGGCAGGCCTGCCTAGGCACTATTTTGGGGAAGGGGAGGGTTTGTGAGTTGGTCAACACTGGAGGAGGAAGTGAGGCTTGTGAATTTAATCACATCTTCTCTCTACATTCTCTTCCTTCCCATCAACCCCCAATAACTTGAGCACTACCTTGGGGGACCAACAGAAAGCGTGGACCCAGCTTTTAAAAAAGGTATATAACCAGATCAAATCATATTCCTAGCCTACTTTGTTTGAAGGAGCATGGGATGTTGAACAAGTCTCCTCGTAAACAACAGTGGGTGAAGTTGCATCTTTTAAGCTGAAGTATATCTAAAACACCTATAAAAATAATGCCTGTATTAAAAAGTGTTGATTTTGTTTTCAACTACTGCTTTCTCCTTCTTTTGCTTGGACCTCTCCAGAAGACAACTTCCAGATCAAAACAAGGGGTGGGAGGGAGGCAACCAGCGACGGTGGTGCGGACAGCCTTACTGAATAACAGTACTAACAGAGATGGCTGCGATGGCGTGGCTGTTTACTTTGGTACAGCATTAAATAAAGGCCGTGGATTCACCATAGCAACCTCCACATCACATAGCTGCCATGCTGCTTCTAAGAAACAGAGGACCTTTTGGAAGAAACATAGAGGACTGTTTGAAAGATCGCTATCATGTCCACATTTTATAGATCACCAGGGCCCATGCTATCATTAGGCCATTGCCTAGGGCGCAAATCTCAGAGTGGTGCAGAAACTGATCTTTGAGGGACAATTTTATACCGGTTAGTTGTAAAGTTTCTGGTAATGTTTTGCTTTTCTTTTAAATTTACAAGAAGTTTATCATTTTTACAAGACATGTTTTTGAAAATTGAAGCTAGCATTAAAATAATAATAATATTTTTTTGCAGGGAGGCAAGCAGTTAGCCCTGCATAGGGTCAAAGGAGCCCGGCACTGACACTGTATACAGTATAACACACACATATACAAACATCATGCAACAAAATATAGCCTGCTGTCATTTTAGTTCCTCAGCTAAAACCTGTGCTTTTGTATAGCAATACCACACCTGAAAATGTTCCTTCAACTATGTCTATCAGACTAAATAGATAAAAATGACACAGAAAAATAGGCTTGGTTTCTTTTCAGTGATCCTGCGGCTCAAACTTGCCTTCTTATCTCTCTTCCTCTTCTGGAACCAGTTATTTTCTCAATGGTTTCCTTTTTCTGTAAAGGTTTACTCCAAAGCAGAAAAATGCCCTTATATATGCATAGGGACAGGGGAGGCATTCCATTTTATTTGCACTTTTAACAAGAAACTACCTAAGTTGCACTACTCAAACCAAAATGTGAACACAGCTATCCTTTGAAATTAGCCCTTCTCCAAATTATTCATTCTCCAACGAATACATATATTAGGGGCAAGTGTGAATAAAAAGGCATATATTCATGACAATCACATAAAAATGCATTATATTGGGGAAAACTGATCGCAAAAATGTGTATTAGTTGAAACTGTGTACAAAAATATATTAGGAGAAAATTGTACAAAAAATTGATGAATTTTTGTTAGGATTCTTTTTTTTAAAGGCATATTGCTTGGAAATGTGGAAAACTGAATTTAAGAATGGAAAAATGAGAAACTAATACACATATTTCTCCATCCCTATTTATGCATTTACTTAACATTTAATTTAGTACTGCAAATCAGGAAGAATTCCCTTCAGACAGGATGGACTGATACAATAAGTAGCAGTAAACTGGAAGAGCATTTGAGTATTTTGGGATGGATTTTTGAAGGCCTTCAATGCACATATGGGCTATTATTGTTTTAATAGTAGTGGTGCAGCACCATTAGGACATGCATAGGATTGCATTAGAAGTCTTCCTCAAGACTAGCTTCTCTTACTCCGGAACTATTTGCTTTGGGAATGGCAGGTGAAAAGTAGCTCCCCCCGCCTCCCCCCGGACTTGCAGTACATCAATTAATTTGCAAAAGTTAAAAACAAAACCGGGGTGGGATTGGAATGGGAGACGACTTCTTGACCCCCCCCTCAAAACAGCCCAGCGAGAACTGATCATGCAAAGTACAGTAGCCGGGAAATACTGAGAGTCTGTTGAGTGGTGGTGAAATGGGGTGTTCTGGGGGGAAAAACATGGCTTGGTGGCTAGAACATTTAAAAGGAGCAACATTTATTTGTTTTGTGGGAGCAACGCAACATTTTGTTTCCGCTTTTGCAGGAGCAGTGCAACATTTTGTTTCCGCTTTTGCAGGAGCAATGCAACATTTTGTTTCAGTTTCGCAGGAGCAGCGCTATTTTTGTTGCCATTTCCACTGGCCCTATCTAACAAGGCCACCTCACAGCGGTGGTTATAACTTGCAGGACAAGTTTATGACAGAACTGATGCAAAATCAGAGCCACAGACAGGGATATATGTGGAAAATCCCAAACACACCTGCTTTCTAGACAAGCTCAAGTCCCTACTTCAAATCGCTGGTGGGGGATAATAGGACCTTTCACATGATCACCAGTTCCACTGCTTCTTCTCCTTCAGGTGCCCAGGGAAAAGACACCCAGGCAGCTAGCTGGGCAATTCTTACCCAGGAAAGCTTAGCTAGTTTGCCAGCAATATTCCTTCCACTCAAATGAAAACTGGGGCTACCAGCTTGCGAAGCCACACATGTCAGAACATAAGAGGCTCATCTCCTGCAGAATTGTTATCCCAATGGCCAGCCAGATCTCTCTAGCAAGCCTGACGCTTGTCCCCCTCGGGGGGAGTTGATACGCAGCACATCCAACCCTCTGTCCCTGCGTGTCCAAATGGCGCCTGTTGCTCTGCAGCGCCCCCTTGAGGGAGAAGCCTCCTAGCGCAACTCAGCTTGCCCCGGGCCGCTTGGAGGGAGCAAAGCGGCGCTCCCCTCTCGCTCTCGACCTAGAGGAGGCCTCGAGCGCCTGCAAAGCGGCTCCACGCGCCTAGACGGAGCTCGGCCTCCGAGCGTCTCTCGGGCGGAGACAAAGGAAGCGGGTGGCGAGGCGCAAGGGGCTCCCCGCTTGCTGGGAGAGGAGCGCGTGCGCAAGAGACCTTCCCGTGAGAGGCTCCTCCTCTCCGCCGTCGGGGGCGTCGTGCTCCGCGGTCAAGCCGCCGAGGGAAGGCGGGCGGGCGGGGGAGCCACGCTTCGCGGGAGTCACGGCCAGGGAGGGAGACGAGGGAAAGGCATATATAGCCTGGCCAGCTGCGGCTGCGCTTGGTCGCCAAAGTAAACTGCTGCTGCTTTTGAGCGCCTTTCTTACTGAATAAAGGACAATCGGAGCTTTTTTGGGGGATCATCCTGCAAGCTCAGGCTGCAGCCTTCCTCGCCTTCCTGTACCCCAGTATTTAGTTAAATCGCACTGCAGCGTCTGGCCGAAACTACACTTTGCCTTACGCTTCCCCATATACTTTGGATCATCAATATCCATTCCGTCTCCACCCACTGAGATGGGTCCCTGGCACCCCGTCTCTCCAGCACCCTGACCCTATTTCCTTGCCACGCCGACTTTCCGCGCCTCTCTCCTTAGCTCGCGCAATCGTCAGCCCAAGGGTTGACACGGAACCGATCACGTCTGAACGCCCGCTCCTCTCATGGAGGGGAGCGACGCGCGTGAGAAACATAGGCACCCACAAGGGCCTGTCAGTTGGAAGCCCCTTCTTCTCACCCCCCCCGCCACCTTCTCTGATCGCGAGAGCCTCGATCAGACGTGGTTGGCAGTCCACACGCGCGCACACACACACGCAGCTGCGGCCACCCCGCCAACGACGCGGGATGGTTTGAAATGGGAAAAGCCAACCCGGGATTCCGAGAGAGAGACACTCGTTTCCAAGCTGCAGCCTCCCTGCGGGGGACACAGAAAGATACCTGTAGATCGGTAACGTCTATTATCTGGCTGTGCCGTCTCGTCTGTAATTCCTTGGAAATAAAAATAAAGCAGCTCATGGGGGGCTTTAAAGCCGCTTAGTATTTCATCGAGAAAGAGAGTTAAATCTCCAGTGAGTTACTCACCTTGAATGCTGGCGAATTCTTTTAGGTAGAGGCACTTGGGACATGAGGATGTTGTTGCTCAGAAGACGCGCAAAGAAAGTGTGGGCAGAGACCCTCTCCCTCTCCTTTCTTCCCTTTCCTCTCTTTCGGAAAGAGTGGAAATTTCCATCATGTGACAGGGGGCAGCATCCCCAGCCTCTGCTTGCAGGCGGACCCCTCCCTTCCAGGGGGGGAAAAAACCACCCACCAATGGCAGCGAGCGGGCAACCTGAGATGTCAACAAAAAAGCATCCTCTCCCAGGTGGAGACTTGTTTGGCAGCTCTGGAGGGCGAATGCGCAACACATCGCCTGAATGCATACAGACGGAGCAGTGGTCTCTGGCTGTTGTTTTGTTCCCGGCTCGTCATTTGTCTCGGGATTGCGTGCTTCACCCCTCAAGCCATTAAAAATCAAGCAAGAAAAAGCCAGGCACCTAAAAAATATTCCATAGGCCTTTCGAATTTACATTCTCTTCTAAACTCATCCCCCCATCTCCACAATTTGCCCAGGACCCCTAATCCTGCACCATACCAGCTGTATGGCCCAGGAACCACATGCATAGACACATAGAAAACTGAATTTTACTGAGTCAGACCATTGCTCCACGTCTAGCAGTGGATCTCCAGGGTTTCAGATACTCCCTGAGATTCAACCTGCAACCATCTGCATGCAAAGATGTTCTACCAGTGAGCTACGGTCCTTCCAGAAATAAACATGCATATGACAGGAGAGGTATTAGACAATTTTGGCATGAGTGCTGATCAGTTTCCCTCACCCACTCATGCCCTTAGTTGGCATTGCTGGGACCTGCCTTGCATCAAGTCACAGGACAGTAACTGAACATTTCCTTTCTCCTGGTATTGCTTGCACAATTGCTGAATTTTTTTTTGGGGGGGGCAAGGTGAAGGTTCCCTTAGTCACTACTTGTCTTCCAGCTACAGTGGATCAGTCCCATAACAGCAAACTCTTGCAGGTGTTTCACGAACCCATGCCAAACCTACAGCCCGAGGGTAGGGTGTCCCAACCCTTGATCTGAGAACCAAGGCCTAGACCCCATTTAACTATCTATGGAATATAACCTCACTGCAGTTATCTGGGAGGAGGGAGTGGGGAGGGAATTGGTTAAGACTGTAAAGACTGAGTGAACACAAAGTGCATGTATAGCTCATGACTTCTTTTTTTTATTGTTGACATATGCTTGGTTTTGCTGTGCTTGCACTTGCTGGAAAGCTCCGATTGGCTGCAATTTGGCAGCATATGCACACCAGTTCTCAGTGCATTTCCACATTGGGAGGTTTGTTCTGATTCAAGGAAGCAGCAAAGTGCTTCTCTGTAAAGGCTTTGTTGTTTTCGCCCTGGTGCTTATAGCCATTCAGTTTTCCAGGCACATGCTAGCCAAATTGTGCTTGTCGTGGTTGTGCTCTTTCACATGGTGGCAGCTCCTAGTAGGCCCCTGAGATAGCCTACCCCTGAGATATTCTCTTCCTGGAGCAGCGTCCTGTGTTTCTGGTTGCCTGCTACTTCCTGACTGCAGAGGAATCTCCAGCAGAGACAAAATTGCTAAGGAAAATCCCCTAGCTGCTCTGAAAAGGGACTTCTCTGCAAATTTTAATTTTAAGCACATCAGTTTGAACTGTCTGGTTTATCTGTTTAATTTCACGATGTTCACTCTGAGACCCCTTTCGAGGCATGTTCATCTTTTAAAAAATCTGTTCAGTACTTATATAGTGAGTGAGTGCACTAGCTCTGATTTTTGAAGGAAAACTACTGGCTACTGAGTGAAAGCAGCACTTGTGAATGACAGAGCTTGCTTTGTGTAAACCAAAACATTAGGAGCAATTTGCGTAATCTGTTATGACAATTGTTCACACATTGCAGAGTTGATAGATGGAAGGGTCTGAGAGCTGTGCTGTGGCGATCTGGTTTGGGATCCATCATATGCTTGTTGGAAAGATAGTGGGATATTTGAAGCTGCCTTATACTGAGAGAGGGATGTGGGTGGCACTGTGGGTTAAACCACAGAGCCTAGGACTTGCCGATCAGAAGGTCGGCTGTTCGAATCCCTGCAACAGGGTGAGCTCCCGTTGCTCGGTCCCTGCTCCTGCCAACCTAGCAGTTTGAAAGCACGTCTAAGTGCAAGTAGATAAATAGGTACCGCTCTGGCGGGAAGGTAAACGGCATTTCCGTGTGCTGCTCTGGTTCACCAGAAGCAGTTTAGTCAGCCAATAAAGCGAGATGAGCGCCGCAACCCCAGAGTCGGTCACAACTGGACCTAATGGTTAGGGCAGTGTTTCCCAACCTTGTGCCTCCAGCTGTTTTTGGACTACAATTCCCATCATCCCTTGCCACTGGTCTTGCTAGTCAGGGATGATGGGAGTTGTAGTTCAAAAACAGCTGGAGGCACAAGGTTGGGAAACACTGGGTTAGGGTCCCTTTACCTTTATACTGAGATACAATTGTTCCGTTCGGCTCAGTAATGTCTACATTGATTGGAAGCAGCGCTCCAGGCTTCGGGCAGGAGTTGTTTTCCAGCCCTGCTTGGAGACACCGGAGTTTGAACCTAGGATCTGTTGTGCGCTCAACCACTGTGCCCCAGCCCTTGAAACGAAGGAAGGGACCACATGGAAGCAGAGGTCAAAACCACAGCAATCAACCAGATACATGTGAGGATGCTACCTATTCAAGTTCTTCATCCTAAACGGTATTGTTTAGTCATCACAGCTGAAATGAACCCTCACCCATTTCTTAGCTTGCAGGGAATTACTTCTTCTTGTGCAAAACAGCATTTCAGCTCCCTCCTTCTGGCACCAGCCACCCCCTGACCAAAGTCAGGAGTCTTCCAAAGCTTTAGCTTTGAAGATCTAATGCCAGGAGGAAAAATTATGCCCCCTGCCTTGTGAATCATTCACCCCTCACCTCTCTGCAAGTGCTTTTTGCTTGCACAAGGATGTAGTAGTAGGTATACAATTCTAAGGCTTGTTTTTTTCCATCTCACCCTGGAATCCCACCTGGTAATTGAGCAGGATGATTCACTGTACGGCCTCTGTGTCAGGAAGCTGCGATTGCACAACCGCGTATATCATTTCTTTTTGTGTTGTGCGAGAGGCCCTCAGATGATTAAAACTGAAAGGATTGTGGAAGCCTAAATTCCTTTGGAAGTTTTTCAGTGTTAATTTGCTTTATTATGCTGCTGTTTCTGTGTGTGTGTGGAAGTTCAGGTTTTTTCCTACTCAATTTCAATACAATTGTCACAAGCTGTTCAAGAGAATTCAATATCAGACAATATTTGAAGGCTGCTGGTGTGTTTCTTTTTTAAAAAATAAAAAAAAGTATGCATTCCATCCTAACGTTTGTCAGAATGAACATCACAAAAATATCACTTATATTTCTTAACCATGCTGTCTCTACTGCATATACTGGTACAGAAAATACATCAAACTTTATTGGTCTTTTATTTGTGTCCCCACTATCCCACAGCCAATACTCCTGGGTTTATGACAGCAATATTTTTCCTATTAGTTTTCTTATATTCCAGGGTGCGCAAAGAGAAAATGTTTTAAGACTGAAAATGCCCTAAACGCAATGAAAAAGCATTTTATTGCTTACAACAACAACAACAACAGTTTTATGCAAATCAAACTGTAAATATCATTTACAGCACATGCTTGTACATTACTCAGAAGTAAGCCTCATTGAGTTCAATGGGATTTACTCCCCAGGAAGTGGATGTGGACAGCAGCCCTTGTATTTATATTTGGCTTTTTTGTATAGGGCAAAGAGCTTCTGATGCATTTTTTCAGTAATTCTTACAAAGTCATGTGAGGTTGGTCAGTCAGTATCCCTCTGTTGCAGATGAGGGGGCTGAGGAATAAGACCTTCCAGTGAGCTCATGGCAGAATGAAGATTTGCACCTGTAACTTCTTAGCCACAACTTACACTTCTTATTTACGAAAATTATTATTATAATACTTTATTATTATTAGTGATGAATGTCTGGTAGCAGCTTGCAAAACGTTAAACTACAGAGCAACTTATCAAACATTTAAAAGCCATTGCGCAGTATAAAACACAAGGATGTTCTTCCATCAACAATAATGGAAAAAACTACCCTTCTGAAAGGTGAATATCAGAACAGGGTAGACACATACCACATTACAATCAAATTAAGTCAAAAGGCTGGACATTTTTGCTTCCTAGGGCAGGGCTCACACCAGGCAAGTTTCTCTGGGGAGAATGTTCCATAGCTGGGGATTCCCATTCTCTCTTCAAGAATATCTCCACACAGAGTACATTGTAGTAGTTAAAAAAATGCCAAACACAACAACTCATTTTACACATCAGAACAGGAAGAACCATCTTGAAAAATTAAAAGTCAGCCAGCTACCATTAAAAAGTAGGGATGATGCCAAATATGGTGCTAATATGTATTTAAAAGTTTGCTTAAAAGTTATTAAAAGCAATGGACAATAGTGGTGCTGTGAATCAGCACTAGGTGGCTAGAAGCGGCCACTGAAATTTCTCACAATGCTTCCAATGTAGCAGCATCCCAAGGCTTTGTGGGAAATTACTGTAGCCTGTCTGGAGTATCAGTTTTGGGAGGTTGTATCCCATGCTAGTCCAACTCAGAGTAGACCCATTGAAATTAATAGCTACGGCTCACTCCAGCTGATTAATTTCAATGGGTCTTCTCTGAGCCAATCTCAGTTGGCTATAACCCTTTATTATTTTAAAAGAGTGTCTAAGTCTGAGTCATCCCACTGCACCAGAGAAACAAATTCAGCCATGAAATCAATGGGAAATAAACTCTGCCAACTCATTTTTTGATACGACTCTTAGATGCTTACTTCACTTAAAGGGAAAGGGAAAGGTACCCCTGCCCGTACGGGCCAGTCTTGACAGACTCTAGGGTTGTGCGCTCATCTCACTCTAGAGGCCGGGAGCCAGCGCTGTCCACAGACACTTCCGGGTCATGTGGCCAGCGTGACGAAGCTGCTCTGGCGAACCGGCACTAGAGCAGCACATGGAACACTGTTTACCTTCCCGCTAGAAAGCGGTACCTATTTATCTACTTGCACTTAATTGTGCTTTTGAACTGCTAGGTGGGCAGGAGCTGGGACCAAACGACAGGAGCTCACCCTGCCGCGGGGATTCGAACCGCCGACCATGCGATCGGCCGCGTCCCCTTACTTCACTTAGAATATTTTTTTAAAAATTATTTCCAATGGCTGTTTGATATTATAAGCCAGTATGATTTTGAACAATACCGTGTCATCCCAAGTATAATAATAAACAGCACATGCAAGTTACTTATATCTCTGACCTACACTCAAATGCAATAGTTTTCTAAGGTGAAGGTCTAATAACAGCATCTCAAAATAAATTTCTTGAAGATTGTTGCTTCTTTGTGAAGTGCTTTAAAAACCAGCCTGGTAGGAATCCATATTTATTTTCTTTCAAAGGTTTCTATTCCAACCTTCTGCTGTTTAGCATGACTGTGAGCCTTATAAATACACCCTGCATTCTGAAAGTCGGCTGTATTGTGTGCATGTGTGTGTTTTTAACTCGTGCCAGAAAAAATATTTCATGGAGAACCATTCCCCTTTCCCCATAGCAGTCTCACAAAGATAGAGAGTTGTGTTGTTCCTTCAGGATTTAGCATCTTTTATTTATTTGCAAGCACAACATGCAAGCATAGTTCTGAACAAACACTACATTCAGTAGGGAGGTCCTTGATTGTGCTGTGTCAGTTAGTTGAGCCAGTCCTGAGGCAAAAATTACCTGAAGGGAGTTTTGGCTTTTCAGAAGCAAAATCTGGACAAGGCAGAATGGGTCGAAGCAGGAACCCTGGAAGCACTTTGTTGTACCGTGATGATTCAAACACCACAAAGTACAGTGGTACTTCGGGTTACAGACCCTTCAGGTTACATACGCTTCAGGTTACAGACTCCGCTAACACAGAAATAGTACCTTGGGTTAAGAACTTTGCTTCAGGATGAGAACAGAAATTGTGCTCCGGCAGCGCGGCAGCAGCAGGAGGCCCCATTAGCCAAAGTGGTGCTTCAGGTTAAGAACAGTTTCAGGTTAAGAACAGACCTCCGGAACGAATTAAGTACTTAACCTGAGGTACCACTGTATTGTAGACAAGTGTTTGCTGAAAGCAAAAGTGACAGCTTAACAGAATGCCAGGATGAGATGATGGGAGAACAAGCACCAGCGTATGGAGAAGGAGAAGGCGGAGCTCTTTAGTGATTGATATGTCAAGGGAGAATGATTTTACCCCAGAAATGATTTCTCTTTAGTTGTGATTCCTCTTCAGTTCTTCTCACCTCAAAACCAACTTTAAAGGTGAATAGCACAGAAGCTCCTGGATTTATTTGTCTGCAGTTTGGCAGGTTTCTTTCCCAGGGGCACCTCTGTAATTTTCAAACCAATTCCTTTTAAAACACGGGAAGAGATTGAGGAATTCCCCACCCCCTTTTTTTTACCAGCCCTAAAACTATAATGGCAGCCTTTGCAGGAAAACCACTGCATTTGCATTCCTGGAGGAGCCTTCCCTGCTTTCCCATACAAAATTGTTTTAAAAGGTATAGCGGTTCCACGTACACGTACACACACACTTTGAAGGTGCCCAGCACCCATTTGTGTGTAATTTGGCAGAGGGGTTAGTATACCTGCAAGCTTCACCAACACCTGTCAAAACAAAAAAAAAGTTGTAGTCATTTTTATTATTATTTCCTATTAGTGAATGGGAAGAACTGTATAATGGCTATATTGGTCCAAAAACATTGCAGTGATTTTTCTGAAATTTGGCAGGATTCATTCCATTAGAAGGGGCATCATTGCCTGCCCCCAAATTTAAAGTTTATAGACATTTCCTCTTAAAAAAATAAGTAAGTCATTAACAGTTGTTCAGCACAAAAGGCCCTGGATCTGTTTGCCTGAAGTTTGGCAGGCTTTATGCATTCTATGCCATGCCTGCAAATTCCATTCAGTTCTGTCAAAATCTTTGGACCATGACAGAACTGTTTTCCAAAGCACTGAATCAGGGTTCAATCAGAATCTTGTGACCAGTGCATACCCTAGTCCATATATTAAAAAATAGTACATATATTAAAAAACAATACAGTAAATGCTCAGAAGTCAAGATCTAATAAAAACTGAATATATATAATGCAATACTATTCATGCTTACTTAGAAGTAAACCTCACTGAATTCAATAGGAAGCATGTATACAGTTGCAGCCATTGTCTGTCACTGAATATATTTGTACAATTTTGTCTTTGGCATGTTGCCTTTCTTCTGTATGCACTGGGTGTCTGAGCTACCTCCCCTATTCCCTTTTTAAAGGATAATGGATAGCGATCTCATTTTATTGACTGATTAAAGAGAGCAGCAGAATAGACATTGAGGTTAATCTTCAATGTCTCCAAAATTACAGATATACAACATGCAACTTTCAAAACTAATTTTCTATAACAATCCTGTTAGAGGCACTGTATTGATATCTCAATACAGAAAAAGCTTAGCACAGTGGACCTAGTTGCAGAACTACCAAGAGTTCATGTTCTAGGCAGCCTGTGATACTTTTGAAAGGGATGGGAGTTTCCCACAGAAATCTGGGAAAGTTTATTCAGGTCAAGAAAAGGCCACAGTTAATGCAGGACTGGACAAATCTATCAATTTTGGTTTCTCTCAGTCTCCAATATTTGCAATCCTAAATTCCATTCTCATGTCCATTTTTGCATTTTTGAAAACGTCTGCATGAAAATTTGTATGCATCTTTGTGAGCATTCACCTAATGCACTTGGGGATACAATTTTTGCAAGCATTTTTCTCTATTTCTATGTATCTTTGTTTATTTTCCTCACCAATATAAGTACTTTTGAGAACACTTCCCCTCCATTTAACTTTTTTATGTGCTTCTGTTGGCTAGAGAATTGCATTGCAAAATTCAGAGAAAATTCAGAGAAAGCATAAATTTCAGGTGTGTTTGGGTTTGTGTGCCGTTAAGTAGGAATTAAGTCAATCTGAATGAAAGAAATGAATTTCTCCCCCAGCCTGGAATCTTATACTGTACAGTCGTACCTTGGATCCCAAACTGAATGTTTTGGCTCCTGAATGCCGCAAACCTGGAAGTGAGTGTTCTGTTTTGTGAACGTTCTTTGGAACCCAAACGTCCAATGCGACTTCCGCAACTTCTGCTTGGCTGCAGAAGCTCCCTGAAGCCAATCAGAAGTTGTGTCTTGGTTTCTGAACGTTTTGGAAGCCAAACAGACTTCTGGAATGAATTCCATTCGACTTCTGAGGTACCACTGTACTTTGAACTCAGTGGGACCTACTTCTGAGCAAACACGAATACGATTGCACTGCAGTATAGGAGTTCGAAAGCTTTGCAATCTACCAGAGCAAAGAATATGTGTAGTTACCATTTCTAGTTGTCTCACATCCTTAACTGCCAATTAAGAATAATGGTTGCTTGAGCATACCACAGGGCTAGACTTACTGGAAACTGAGAACAGAAGCTATTAGGATCAGCGCTATAGACAGCAATGTTTCTCACATTTCACATGAAGCATTCCTTCTGAGGCAGGTGCTTGAAGGCTTGCTGCATATATAGGGCACACCATACTATCCAGGATCCAGACTAGTTCGCCACAGTGTACTGGAGTACTGCCATAAGACTGAGCAACATATGGCCTGGTTGCAGTCTCTCCCCCCGCACCCTCCATCCTGGTATCATTACAAAAATTACATTATATGCATCCCAAGAGCCAGTGGCCATGTCAGCTGGAATTACGCCTACTTTACAAATTGTGATGTCATCTGTAGTGTGAGGTGCTTGAAGCCAGCAGTTGACAGTTAGTAGAAATAATGGGAAATAATGTTTCCACTGAAATAGGAAATAAGCAGAAAAAAACCAGCTTTCATATTTGGAAGGAAAAAGAAGCTCTTGTCTTGTGCAATCAGAGAAGAACAACAATCGAGGGCATATTGTAGAATTTGCATCTATGCTTGAGCTTTAAAAATAATTTTCTGTTCCCACATGGCTCTGTGGAACAAAGCAGCAAAATAACAGTGTCCTGTGTTTCTGAAGAGAACATCCCATCAAGGAAGCTTAACATCAGGAAATGGTCTAATGCTGTGCACAGTGGACCTTTTGATCCTCTGTTCCTCCATTGTGCCAGGGAGTTTGGTCTTCCCTATTCATCTGACCTCTACGTTTGCGTCTTACAGGTCCATAGACTGAAGAATGGAACCACGACATGCACTGAAAATAAACAAAAAAGAAACACAACTTCAAGCTGAGCACAGAGGTGTTTGTTTACTAATACTTTGTAAGAATGTCTCCTTAAAAGAACCGCAGTGACACATTTACAGGTGTTGTCTAGTAGGGGTGGAGAACCTGGGGGCCATCCAGATGTTGTTGGACTACAATTCCCTTCATTCTTGACCATTGTCCATGCTGCCTGGGGCTGATGGAAATTGTAGTCCATCAGCTACACGGTTGATGGCTGGCGTGATATTTACTAGGAAGCCTTTTCAGGGCTGCTGGAAAAGTTTCACAACATTCGCAAAGGTCACTAGAGTATGCGAGTGAGAAGGGACATTTTTGTTTCCTGTCTTTTCCTCTTCTTGATCTGAAACATCAACAAAATCTTAAAAAGAGACATCTTGGGTATATTATTTCCATGTATTTGATACAGCTCATCTAACCCAATGGTGAGAGTTGTGAAGTAGTTACATGATTGCTGTGCTTCAGTCCATGGATGATTTCATGATGTTGTTGGATTACAAAACCAAACAGCCCCAGTCAGCAAGGCCAATGATCAGGGATGATGGGAGTTGTAGTCCCAAAACTTCTAGAGGACAATGGGTTCCTGTTCCTCCCCTTTTGATAACTGTGCAATCCTATTCACGTCTACTTAAAGTTGGAAGTATATCCCAGCGGGGCTCACTCCCATGTAAGTGAATATTGGATTGTAACAGTACTGGGAATTAAACTGGAATCAGCAGGAAGTCATTGCGGAATAAATATATTTTGAAGCTGAAGGTAACAATAAGCACAATATAAATCAGCAGCCAATAGGGAACAATCAAAGCTTATGCCATCAAAATACCCAAACCAGCAACATTACAACAGCAGGTATCACTGACAAAATAATATCTCAAAAATAATATCTAAAATAATAAAAATATCTAAAAGCCTGGGAGAACAAAACAGTTTTTAGTTGACATTCTTTTTGTAAAAAAATCTTCAATTACACATCGGGTTACTCTCCTTTACACAGTAGCAGATGGTGGAGTGGGGTGGCAGTGCCCACCTGACCTCCTGAGTGCTTCCTTGGAAGGAGAGATCAGGAGGCCAGCAAATGCACTGACAGGGGTGCCAGATTGGCTCTGCTTGTGTGTTTCCTCCGTGCCCGCCTCTCTGCTGCCTCTGCTGCCTCTCTTCTCTCCTTCCCAATAAGCCGTAGTGACTCAACTGTGGGAGGTCAGGGGAGCACCACCACCACACAGTCTGCCAATGCCTCCACATATCATATGCACAAAGAGTCTCTGAAAGCAGAAGGAAAGCCAAATCCTCTTCCATTGTCTCCACTCTCCCATATTCTGCAAAGGAGCAGCCTAACATGGAACCCTGGAGAGCCAAGGGTAGTCATTGTAGACCAGAGGTAACCAATGTGGTGGTGTTGGGCTACAACTCTGATCAGCCCCAGCTGGCATGGCCAACAGTCAGGTTAGATGGCAGGTGTATTTCAACAGCATCTGTAGGGCACCTTGTTGGCTGCCCCTAGTTTAGACATTGCTAAGCTAAACAGACCAATGATCTGATGGGGTTTAAGGCTGCTTCTAATTTTATTGGGTTCCATTGAGCTCATCGCTAAGTAAAAATCTGAGCCTACGTAGCCCACCTCCAAATTTCACCTTATTCCTTGGATCATTGCAGCTTATGATGTGTGAAACTATTGGCCTGTGAGTAGTCAAAGGTACTGGGATTTCTGAGAGAGGTTTCGGTGCGGATTGGATAGTTATTCTGAAAAATGGACCATAACCAGCAGGAATTTGGTCAGTGAAAATCATGACCTCTAAACAGGTAGATTTGATGAAACCCTACCAGCCATTCTTATAGCTAGTTGGTTCCAGCTTTTAAAGAACAGAATGTAACCCAGCTTTCCACAAGGAGGGAACGTGCACTCGTTGAGAGGAACAGCTGTCATAACTTCAACTTGTATTTAATGCACAGTGCACGGCCAGCAGGGTTGCGAAGTATTTATTTTTAATGAGGGACTTCTTGAAAACAACAGACATGCATGTTTATATAATTTGAAATATGGACCTTGTGTTTGGACAATCAGGAGGCGATGACCTGCAAGCTGTCACTTCTCAGTGTTGAAGCATTAATGTGATGGGTGACGATTTGAAAGGTTGCGGCTCGCCGGATAACTACTTCCAATGTTGAAATGGAAGAGCAGAAGGAAATATTCTGAATTTGGGGCATACTTCATCAAACGGCTTATTTAAAGGGCTTATACACAACTCCTTCAAGCAAGATTGCCTTTCAAAGTGGGTTTACAATCGAATAAACACAGAACAAGAAAACACTTGAAACACTTATAATATCCAAATACAAAGTCAGCTTTAGGTGAAATAGTGCCATTAAAACTACAGTCTGACATCTGGCACCCTAAATTGACTCCCCAAACATGAAGCAACCATTTATACCAAGGGCAGTGGGATGGATAGTGCTCTGGGGTTGGACTTGTTGTTTTCCAGCTGATTTCTATCGAAGCATTGCAGTTTTAATTTGCCTTTCTGCTCCACTAGTGTCAGAAAATAGAAATCATTGGCAGGGCTCTCAGCATCTGATAGTCAGTATGGTTATGTATCTCATTGCTCATGTTATGCTCCCAGTTATCATGGCTCATGATGACTAACAGATTCATCTTCTATGTGTTTATGCTGTTCTTAAAATAATAATAATAATGGAAGGGATAATCACACAATCATGAGGTCGACTGTGCATTGTAGGAAAAGCTTTGAGAGGTGAGACCAGAGTCCTTAAAAATATGTTGTGTTTAGATTCTACAAAGGCAATTATAATGCAGGTAAAGGTAAAATTAAAGGGACCCCTGACCATTAGGTCTAGTTGTGGCCGACTCTGGGGTTGCGGTGCTCATCTTGCTTTACTAGTCGAGGGTCACGTGGCTGGGTCACGTGGCCAGCATGACTAAGCCGCTTCTGGTGAACCAGAGCAGCGCATGGAAACGCCATTTACCTTCCCGCCGGAGCAGTACCTATTTATCTACTTGCATTTTGACGTGCTTTCAAACTGCTAGGTGGGCAGGAGCAGGGACCGAGCAACGGGAACTCACCCCGTTGCGGGGATTCAAACCACCGACTTTCTGATCAGCAAGCCCTATAGGCTGTTTGGTTTAACCCACAGCGCCACCCGCGTCCCTTATATGCAGGTAGACTTGTTCATAATATGTAATTTATAGAATTCTGTTGCCTGGATCTTATAAGCAAATTTATCACTTGATTTTTCAATACTTGATGGATTGGGCTTAAGACGGCATGAAAGCTCAAACTGCGAGGACTCATTCACACATGCACTTTGCCACCCAATGCAGCAACTATCAAGAGTTATCTGACATTTATGTGCCAGCCAGCAATATTATCATCCAAATGATAATGCGGTAGGCAGAGAGCTGGGCTGAGACCTGGGACCTAAACAACAGGAATCTCATTTGGTGACCATGGGTATGTCCTGGACTGTGGAGGTAAAATAACAGGACTTAATTCATGCCACCAGGAACTCCTCGGAGGATGAGCAGGATGCAAATGAATAAAGCAATGATTGAATGCTGCTTTGCTTTTGCCAAAGAACATGTGACAATTAGAAGGTCCAGAACATAAACAGTTTCCTAAAACTGGTGCGGAGACTGGGCTGAGGACATAGTTCTTAGGACTACTTTAATGTATGCTTACTTGGAAACAAATGCTCCTCAGTACTTTCTTACAGGTGGTATAACACACAAGCCTACAGCCAAAGGGTTAGTCTGATCATGGGCCATGCACTTCATCAAGAAATATGGATAAACTAGAACTGCCAATCTTGTACCTATCCTGCATACATTGTTTGGTCAGTTTCTCAAAAGATGGTTTCTGATATTTAGGCTATGCTCTTTATTTCAAAGCTGATATGAAACTGCATTATGAATACTTGAGGATGTGCTGGCAATGAAATACAGAGTAGTCACCCCCTCTTCCCCATTCCAGAAATGCTGTAAAGAGGGCCACCTTGAACCACCAGTTTTGCTTGTTCTGAAGGAGAGATATGGAAAACTAGGTTGAAATTGCTTTAAACAGTGGAGGGGTGGATCCTTTAAATCGATGCAAAGTGGTTAGTGAATAAGGGTCATCAAATCTGGTCCTTTCTACAAGGCATGACTAACATCTAAGAGCCATCAAGTTCCTAAGCAATACCACCTATGCCATGTCAAACCAGATGCATTGCTGGGTGTGAAAGTTATCAGACATGTGAAGTAGCAGCTGATCAGGATCCAATGAATTTTGGGGAATTTGGGGTCACATTTAAAAAAAACAGCAATGCCACCACATCCTGAATGGCCAATACATTTTGTATCATTGGTTCTCTCTCTCTCTCTCTCTCTCTCTCTCTCTCTCTCTCTCTCTCTCTCTCTCTCTCACACACACACACACACACACACACACACACACACCCATCTGAGTTTTGCATTCACATCTGTTCTGTGTTGTCTTTGGGATGACTGGTTCTGAAAGTAAACCAGCAAGGCCATTTATTTATAGATGGGTGGCTCTGAAACTGATCTTACAGGCCCTGCCCAGTGCAAGTCAGGAATTGCTCAGTTTCAATGGACAAGTGTGAGGATGTCTAAGCCCCAGTATGTGACATGTCAACAACTTTGCAGTTTCGTTGCGGGCAGTAAATTTCTTATGCATCCGTATGATCTCACTGCTACATCCAAACAATAAATGAAAGATCTGGATATGAGTATTAATGAACAATATTCAAAACAGAGGCTATCACTTACACAAGAGGACTGGCAGTGAATATATATATGTCTGAAAGTGTTGACTGTAAGATATGACTGGGTCAATTGAACAAGCTGAATGGAAATATATATAGTGCAGCCAGGATAGCTCAGTTGGTTAGAACATGGTGCTGGTGACACCAAGGTTGCAGGTTCAATCCCTGTATGGGGCAGCTGCATATTCCTATATTGCGGGGTCCAAATAGGTAGTGCTAACTGTTTAAAGGTATTGCATCCTACTGTTCCTCTGGCCCCAAGGAATTCCAAGCAGCCTTTGAGGTGCTAGCAACTTGTTTTGTGCAAATGCACATATTAGCACGCTAACTTTATTTTTTAAAACAAACAAACAAACAAAAGGAAACCAACTTTGGTTGTAGCTGAAGGCAGAGAACGTAGAGGAGATACTTTCCTCACTCAGAACTGCTGTCCTATTCAGCAGCTTTCCATCCTTGGGGTGTTAAGTAGATGTGTCACTGTGGTCTAAACAACTGAGCCTCTTGGGCTTGCTCATTGGAAGGTTGGTGGTTCGAATCCCTGTGATGGGGTGAGCTCCCATTGCTGTGTCCCAGCTCCTGCCAACCTAGCAGTTTGAAAGCATGCCAGTGCAAGTAGATAAATAGGCACTGCTGCAGTGGGAAGGGGGACGCGGGTGGCGCTGTGGGTAAAACCTCAGTGCCTAGGACTTGCCGATCACATGGTTGGCGGTTTGAATCCCCACGGCGGGGTGAGCTCCCGTCGTTCGGTCCCAGCTCCTGCCCACCTAGCAGTTCGAAAGCACCCTTAAGTGCAAGTAGATAAATAGGTACCGCTTTATAGTGGGAAGGTAAATGGCGTTTCCGTGTGCTGCTCTGGTGCTGGGTCACGTGGCCAGCGCTGGCTCCTGGCCTCTAGAGTGAGATGAGTGCACAACCCTAGAGTCTGTCAAGAATGGCCCGTACGGGCAGGGGTACCTTTACCTTTACTTTTTACAGTGGGAAGGTAAACGGTGTTTCCATGCGCTCTGGTTTCCATCATGGTGTTCTGTTGCACCAGAAGCGGTTTAGTCATGCTGGCCACATGGCCCGGAATGCTGTCTGTGGACAAACGCCGCCTCCTTCAGTCTGAAAGCGAGATGAGCGCTGCAACCCCATAGTCGTCTTTGACTGGACTTAATCATCCAGGGGTCCTTTACCTTTTACCTTACCTTGTATGTCTACTTCTCTGCTCTCAGTTAAAGGTAAAGGTAAAGGTACCCATGACCATTAGGTCCAGTCGTGGACAACTCTGGGGTTGCGGCACTCATCTCGCTCTATAGGCCAAGGGAGCCAGCGTTTGTCCGCAGACAGCTTCCAGGTTATCTGGCCAGCGTGACTAAGCCACTTCTGGCGAACCAGAGCAGCACATGAAAACACTGTTTACCTTCCTGCCAGAGTGGGACCTATTTATCTACTTGCACTTGACGTGCTTTCGAACTGTTAGGTGGGCAGGAGCTGGGACCAAACGACAGGAGCTCACCCCTTTGCGGGGATTTGAACCGCCGACCTTCTGATCAGCAAGCCCTAGGCTCTGTGGTTTAGACCACAGTGCCACCTGTGTCCCCCGCTCTCAGTTATCCACTTCCAAATAAAATAATAACAACAAACAGGCATCAGGGCTCCAGTATATGCATACGTACATAATGTAGCAGGAAGTAACACATTTTGCCCAAGTCCTGCAGAAAGTTTCAATGTCTTTCTCAAATTCCAGATCATCTTGTTACTGTACACCACCATCTCAAACATTTACTCGCTAAATTGCATTGCTGAAAAAACACACCAAAAAACTAGTTTGGACATAACTTGCAATTTTCACATTTCTTTCTTCTTTTATCACCCTGACTTTGATCTTAGGGATAACACAGAGCTGGAACTAATTCTTGTTGGATGATCTTGTTTCCTAGGCAGGCAGAGGTTAAGTATTCAAACTGATTCTGTTAGTTCCATCAGCAACATCAAGATAGCCTTTGATCATCAGTTGTTTGTTAACACACCAGTGGACACTTTCTCGGGGAAGCAGAGTTGCTTTCATGAGGTTCTGTGCCTTCTTCATAGGAAAAGATCCCAGGGGCAAGATTCAGTTCAAGCAAACACATTCTTTATCTGCAATTCAGCAGGGTTCTAGCCTGTCACCATTCCTGCACAGCACGGATCTAAGGTCACTAGGGGAGATGGGATGATTTGCCTTACAATGCTATACAGTGCACAGATGACACTTGATTCTGTTTCATTTTCATAAAAATCGCAGATGGCCGATGAAAGAGTGTATTTGCTTTCTCAGTGTCTGACTGAGAAAGTTGGCTGAACCCCCAGTCTCAGGAAATCAGAGATGATGCAGTTTGCAGAATTACAAAAATATGCAGAAGATAGGGGTCAGTAAAGTAAGTACTGTAATTGCTGATGAGTTTGAATGTGCCTTAAAACCAGTAATGGGTGGTCCCTGCACACCCCAACATAATAAACTTGGTATTTGCCAGTTTTCTCAAATAACTCTTTGAAAAACCCCAATACTTTCTAAGATTATTATTATTATTTTTTTGCAATAGCTTAAGACCAAGACTTGTCCCAGACCTCCCTCAACAGTCCCTGCCTTTCCCCTCCAAATGAATCCATGGAAAAGGGGGCTTCTATATTAATCTTTGCATTCTTTTTCAAACTTTAAGAAAATCTATTCCAAAAAGAGGGGAAGGAAATTAAAGAAAAGGGGACTTCTGTAGGAAGGCTTGATGGAGACAAGAAAGACATTGTAGGTTTCGTCCTAAAGGCCTACATGCTACTAAGGATGGTCAGTAATCTTCTTCGGTACTGGAAGCATGCAAATCATTCTGTCCAATGCCTTGGGTCAGGAAACATGGGGTGCTACAATTTCCACATATCCTGGATGCAAAAGACACTCCTGAGCATGCACAGAACAGGAAGATGCCAGCAAGCCCTGGTTGTTGGTTGGTATCTGTCTGTCCTGGGAAATGGGAGAAGTGCGTTTTGGGGGATGAAGCCAATGGAAGTGTCCTTCCGCAATGTGTCTTCCTATATTGTACTGGTATACTGGCTCAGAAGTTAAAATAACACATGAAGACACTGAGCCAATCTTCCATGCTTCTCTTCTTTAATCAGTATACTTTACAGTTCATCATGCATTGGGTAGGGGGAAGAACCTGAAACAGTGTGCACAGCCATTGTGGGAACATATCAAGATTGAGAGTTTATAGAACTTACAGGTGCACCTGTCATTTTACAAAACATCAAAATGAAAAGGGGACAGAACACATTAAAGGTGAAGCAGTGGTTTGATGTAATTACTTGACAGACACTTGTTTTGGTCTGATCCTCATGGTAGCTATTGAATATCTTCAAGATATTCAACATTTAGGGAATTTTCCACCGAGCTCTAAATATTCAGATCACACACAGAGAGATTTCCAGCTGTGGCAGTATAGATAAAAGCATAGCAACCCTGTATCAATTGCAGAGAACTTTTCTTTTAAAGATAGATGGCTTTTTGCAGAGCACTCATATTAGCTACATTGCTTACGAATTCTAATTCATTACCCCAATTGATAAAACACAGTGTGCTGCATCTTAAAACATAATCGTTTTAGAAGGAGTCAGCACGCTAATGGTGCCATCCATAAGCCAATTATGTCTGAGATTCTCATGAAGCCATTTAGTTATCCATTTCTAAGTCTGATTCTGGCTTCCAGATAAGTGCCTGGGATGGAGATCACACTGAATTACAGGCTGATATACTGTTGTGAATATTTGGGATGAAGGTATCCATTGACTTCAAACGAAATTACTCAAACTACATGAAATGATATATTTGTGTTTAAGCGAAATTAGTACCTGATGCTCTGATCTAGTGATCTGCTGTCAATATGAAATCTCTGATGCACACACACAAAAGAATTCTCCAAGAAGCCATCCCTTTTGTTGAAATCAACAAGAATGCTTGATGGCCTAAGGACTGGAGAAGTGGAGCATGCATGGGGTCTCTAGACTGGGATAATGATTTTAGATTGTTCTGAAACAGAATGTCCCGAAAGACTCACATTTTACAAGGATGCACATTTCAATTTGAGGAATGCCTTTTGGGAATGACTTGGAGAACCTTTGTCTTTGGGTGCTTTCTGTCACAGCATTTTTTTACATGACCAGCACTGTGAATCAGCGGATCAGTTAATCTATAGTCTACATTTTCAGGATGCTGATTCTCAGGTGATTGCTGCTAATCCAGGTAGATAGGTGCTGGTAGAACCACATATGTGGATTGTATGTAGATAAGCATACTAACAAAATAGTTGAACAAACATCCAAGGTATTTGTTCTGTAAGAACCTGACCACAGCCATAGATAACATCTTCAGTAGAAAGAATATATATACAGGAAAGTTTAGGAACTGAAAATAACCTAAGGGTGTTTTTAAAATAATTTCTAAGGTCATTATGCAGCGATAACATTCTAGAAGTACCATTTCACATTCTTTAACATTGCCTTTTTAAAAAGGAAGGACATAACTGAGTTTTTCACGAAAGCAATTCAAACTATTAGCTCCCAGGAAAATGAATATACACCAAATAAAATTGTTTCTTTTAATTGTAAGGGAGACTACTCAAGTCATCCATCTGGAGCTGTATGTTGGGAGTTTTGATCCTTGTGCTGATTAATGCTAGCCCACATGAGCAGACAGCAGGAGCACAATAATTCCCAAACAACCTACACTCCTGCAGAAAAAAGGATATTGTTTTGGAGAAGCTTATGTGACGCTTCCAAGTTCAGCACCACTACCACTGATTGGAGCGAAGCATGGATGTGCCCCAGCTTGTACATTAATTCAGTATAGAAGGTCCTGCAGTGGTCTTCAGTCATTTGTTTGGTGTTTTGGCCATAAATATCAGAAGGTGCAATAAATGGAGCTCCTCTTCTACACAAGAACACCTGAACTGAATGGAATTTCTATAGAACAATGGTTGGCTTTTAGTACACTTTAAACAGGCATAATGCAGGAGGCTGTGGAGTGCTGGGCATGCTATGGTCCATGGAGTCATGAAGAGTCAGACACAACTAAATGACTAAACAACAACAACAAACAGACACAAACCCTCAGGAAGTTGGGAGTAGGGCTGCAGGGAGAAATTGCACTGATTGGCAAACTTCCATAATTTTCACTTTCTGAAAAAAATATGCAAACAGACATGCAGCCATCTTTCATAATTTGCACTTCTCAGAATTTTGCAGTCAGTTCTCCAGCCAAGCAGTGCATGCAAAAATAGATATAGTCAGTACCATTTTTCTAGAAAAAGAGGTGCCGGAACTGACCATGGACACCTTCTTCATTCTCTCATAATGGCAATGCTGCTCACCTAAGAGGTGCTAGAACTGAGTTCCAGTGTGGGTTCCAGCTGGGGGGGAAAAAAGCCCTGCATATAGTAAGGTAAAGTAAGCACACACCATTGGAGTTATATATGTGGATGGCATATTGATAAGCATTCTCACAAAATAGTTGCAGGGAAATCTACCAGCTTTTGTGGTAGATAAATTATTCAGGATAAATAACCACTTCATCTCCAGGAAACAATTATCCAAGAAACTGAGAATGTCACAAAGATATTTTAGAAGCCATTTTAAACCTTTCAGATTCTTTTCAAAAACTTCAGCATGAAGGATATGGTTGAGTTTCCCATGAAAGAAATCAGCTCCCGGGAAATGGCTACATGCAAAGAAAAATACATATTGGAAACTGTTAAGTGGGATAATCAGAACAGTCTTGGATTGTAGTTTATCATTTTAACCTGTCTGCCAACTTGAGTATGGAAGGAACAGAGATCTCGTTAAGCTCAAGACAATTATCATGACCTTGATGTTAGCAGAAGCTAGGACTTTGACCCTGCTGAGGAGGAACAAGCTGGATCAGGAGGTCAAAGGTGCTGAACCCAGACTCAGCCTCCACACCACGCCAAAGCTGGAACCTACCAGCCAGGAGCATTTTGCAGTGGAGAGCCTTGAGCTGCCCTTCCACTGGAGACAACACTCCCTGAGCCATAATATTTTGATACACAGCCCCCCTTTACACTGGGATCTTCATGTTCCCAAGTGCCTTTTGGCCAGAACAGATAATACACCATGTGGAAACGGATTGAGAGATGACAAAGAGCTGGGCTCCAGGTCAGAAAACTGCTTATTACATTATTGGGGCTGAACCTGGGGGTAGTAGTCTGGCCCAAGAGGATAAAAAGCCTTAATTGAAAATCAGAGTTCATTGGAGTAGCTTCATTGGAGCTGTCCAAGGTCCTGCACTAGAGTTATCCTAGGTCCTGAAACTTCAGCCTGATCCTAACCCTGACGGACTGATTGACTGAATAACTAAGCCACCCACAGCTGTCTATTGTATTGAGTGCAGTGAGTCACTTTCACTAATTAAATATATGCCCTCACATTTCTGATGTCGAGTAATTATGTTGGTTTGTTCATCAGATCACCGCAATACACGTAATCCTCATTGAATTCAGTAGGACTTACTACTGGGTAGACATGGTTAGGAATGCTGTGTAAGTTTCACTTTTGAGGGGGGGAGCTTTGTTTTTTTACTCACCCTTTCGCAAAAGGTGCAAGGGCAGGCTGCAACAATAAAATATACAATTATAAAACAGTTACAGTCATCAAATAAAGAAAGTGTAAAAAACAATGAAAAAGAGTTTTACATATAAAAAAATTAAAATAATCCCACATATAAAAGTGACAACATTTAAAAGCAATTCCATATTTACATATATGTTCAATGGAACTTCCTATGTAAGGGTTAGAACTGTGCCTTATGGTAAGTTTTCTCTGGTAGCAGCACTGTGTGCTGGGACATGCTGAGCAACAACAAGGCATTTGTGTGAATGATCTAGATGGGCTCTAGATGGTGGTAGCAGAATGCTCTAATAAACCAAAGGAAAACCATCAGATTTGAAAAACAGGCCTTTGAATTTGTCTCAAACATTTCTAGTGAGTCAGAATGACTGATGCAACAAATTAGGTGTCAAAGCTGATATTTATACATGGATTTCCTCCCTTCTGTCTACATATTTAACTGATTTGATTTCATTTAGAAAAGGATGTGATGAAGAAATAATGCTTCATATTCCGGGTGGGGGCGTGTACACAGATTCCTTTTTACAAAGCTCCTCCAGAAAATATTGCTTCTATTTTCAACTTCTACTTTGTTTGGCATAGGAGAATTATTAGGGAATATTTCTTTTCTGCAAGGCCTTCTCAAGGCTCTTATGTACAGATGGAGAAAACAAATGGAACTAGGGGACCTTGCATATAGCTATTGCATTTAGATTCTAAAAGGTTGGCTAGAACTGCCCGAGGATGCTAATATTTTGCATTAGGAAATAATTCACACTGGTGTTTTAGGAAAACCAGAAAAACGTAGAAAGAAAGAAAGAAAGAAAGAAAGAAAGAAAGAAAGAAAGAAAGAAAGAAAGAAAGAAAGAAAAGACTTTCCAATTTACAAGTGGGGAATCTGTGGCCCTTCAGATATTGTTGCACTACCGTTGCCATCACTCCGACCATTGACCATTCTGACTGAAGATGATGGAAGCTGGAGTCCAGATATATGCAGAGGACAAGATGTTTCCCACCCCTATGTACTAATGTGCAGAAGCTACATTGGAATAATGTATGTCATAGAAATATTAGAGAAACTTGATCACAGGTTTCGTAGACTTGGAAGGGGCCACAAGGATCATCTCATCCAACTCCCCTGCAATGCTAGAATTCTGACATCAATCCTTGGGTGGGCTTGAACCACCAACCTTTTGATGAAGAGCCATACAGACTGACCCATTGAGCCACCTGAGACAAGCTGAATGAATTGATAAATAGGACACTTTTGGGAGTGGTTCTAGTTCTCTCTAGTCAGTCACTGAAAGTGTGGCCACAATGTTTGAGTTTCATGCAATTGATTAGGAAATCCTGGTGTCTTCCTCAAGAGATGGTTCATTTAGCACCAAGTTGGCCATTGCAACCATATGTTAGCCAAAACAGCTCATGCTAGACATGCCCAAATGCAGAGCAGGGAAGATAGTGACACCTAAGGTTTTCGAAAGGGCACTGCAAATAAACACATAAAGCTGAGTTATGTCTCATCAGACCATTGTTCCACCTGTTATACAATTATTTAAAACATGTATAATATGCTTTTTATTTGGAAAAAAAATTCTTTTTACAACACACAAGAACATATAGACACTGAAAAAACAGGTGTGTAGCAGAGAAAAAGTAATACAGAGTTGTGGAATAAAATAACAACAGCTAACCAGTGTGCCAAATTGCATTCTTGCTTCACTGAACATCAGATGGTATTGAAACAGCCCTGCTGTAACAAAGACTGAGACGCTGGAGGGATATGGGAAGATTCCCTCCCTGTTGATATATTCAAAGAAGGTAAACCAATCTCCATTGAAATTATCAGATTTAGCCTCTCTCCAGAGCAAAGAAAAATGAAATGAAAAAGAGTACCTGTTACTAGGTGATGCTTTTTAAAGCAGTAATGAGATCATAAAGCACAGCACAGGAGAGTCCACCCCACCCCGAACTGAGCTATGCAGTTATATAACAGTATCTTTGCAACCCTTGCCAAATGGTTTGATCTCAGTTACCCTCTTTCAGATTCAGGGACAGTCTTCTACATAAATACACGGACAAATATCAGAAGGAACAGTTAATGATTACTGAATGATCTGAAATAGTGACATGTCAGTATGGGATGACGGTTTTATGACTGCATCTTCAAGCTGTCATTTGCAGAAATGTTTATGTTCCATTATTTGCTAATTTTTCTGACAAACTTTTAAACCACCCTTCATCAAATGGAGATCCTGGTGCGGTTTACAATGCACTGCATAAAACGGAACTCTAAAGCAGAGTTACAAAACCATGAAACCAAAAAAGGAACAACTGGATTTATTTATTTTTTTAAAAAAGCCTTACACACTATAAATGCAACAGCACTTTATAAAGCCACCAAGACCTTGAACAATCCAATCATATTCCTCTAAAACCCCCCAAAAAAACAACTAGACAAAGAAGCACATTTTTATTTTGCCACAAGAAGCCCAATAACGTAGAGACAATCCTTGCCTCTTTGGGGCACAACTATGGAGAAGGTCCTATCTGGGGTTACTGAACAACAAGTTGCAACTGCTGGTGGACCTCCTGCTCAGCTGATTAGGGGGAGAGGTGCTCCATTAAGCGCATCATGGAACAGTACATGTATCATTATATTATTAATAATAATCTCATGGAACTCTCTGGTGTTTTGGTGGTCTACCATAGTAAACATCAACTATATAAACAACCACCTACACCAGTGTGGGTATACTGTTTTCTCTCTTTGCCTTTGCCCCACAGGCATACACACAGGAACATTCCAATACATTTTGTTGTACAAGGCAAAGAATAAGATGGTGTCCTCTTCCATGTACTTCCATGTATTTTTCCATGTATTTTTTGGTGTCCTTGAAAATTTTTACACATCACTTGGGAAGATAGGCGGACTAATACCAGTGTACTGGAAGAAGCAAAGATCACCAGTGTCAAAGCGATGATTCTTCAACATCAACTTTGCTGGACTGTTCATGTTGTGCAGATGCCTGATGATCATCTTCCAAAGCAACTGCTCTATTCCGAACTTAAAAATGGAAAGCGTAATGCTGGTGGTCAACAAAAGAGGTTTAAAGACTGTCTCAAGGCAAATTAAAAAAACCTGTAGTATAAATACCAACAATTGGGAAACTCTTGCCTGCGAGTGCTCCAATTGGAGAACAGCTTTTACCAAAGGTGTCATGGGCTTTGAAGACACTCAAACTCAGGATGCAAAGGAGAAACATGCTAAGAGGAAATCAACTCCTGCCCAGAAATCAATGTCCCCACTGTGGAAGGATGTGTGGATCCAGAATTTGCCTCCGCAGTCACTTACGGACTCATAGTCAAAACAGTGTTTATGGAAGACAATCTAACTTGGCTACAGGTGATCGCCAAATAAGAGAGAAGAAGACTTAAGCCATCCAGACTATTACTAGTAGTTGTGTTGTTATTGTTCCTATTACCCACCTTTCCTCAGAAGGTGCCTGAGTGGGTTACAGCAATATAAAATATAGCTTTAAAACAGGTGAGAACAAAGAAATTACAACTAGGGTACCGGTACGTCTGAAAAAGATATATCTCAAGTGCCAAAGACCAGGATAAAAAGGTGCGTTTTCAGTATGTGATAAAAACTATACAAGGAAGGTTCCAGATGCATCTCTGTGCAGAGGCAATTCCATGGAACATCCATTCCTGAGCCACCATCACCCTGGACCTCGGAGGACAGTTGAACTACCAAGAGGGACTGAACTTCTGATCTTAACACCCAATATGGTCTGTAGGAAAGGAGGTGGTCTCTCAGATATTTGAAGCCTATGTCATTTGGAGCTTTCAACACTAGCATGAGCACCTTGAACTGGGACCAAAAATGGACTGACAACTAGCTCAACTTTAGTTTAACACTGCTGATGGGACTGCTTCCACTGCCATACCTAATGAGAGCAAGCTAGCTTAAGGGAATGGAGGATAACTGCATGACACAGGCAGTTTTGCTCTCAAATAGAGGTGTACAGAAGGAATGAGCTGGGTGGGTGTTGCCAACACTGCCCTCAAGCATCTCCTGCCTGAGGTGGATGCCTCACTTTGCCTAATGATAGGGCTGGACCCGCCCTCTCTTTCACAGACACAAGCTGCCATCCCCCCCCCATTCCATTGTTAAAAAAGAACCATCAAATGGCTCTTGAATAAAAACGGTTGAATTATGTCCAGAAAATGCAAAGGCTTTGAAGTTTCTTCAGATGAAGGGCTCTCCAAAGCTAGATTAATGGTCTCTAAGCCTTATGTAGTTGTTTTTTTTATAAAAAATTTGTAAATTTCATTGAATACAAAAAAAGAATATCAAATAAGAAAAGAAATACAGAACAAATTTCATACATACACACATAAACATAATTATTTATACATCTATAAAGCAATATTCAGAAAGAAAGAGGGGGAGGGAAAAAAGAATAAACGAAGAAAGAAAAAAGGAGTAAAAGAAGAAAGAAAAAAGAAGAAAGAAAGATTTAAAATAGAAATTTAGAAAATAGAAAAGTGTTCGCCATAAACAACAGTTTATAACATAACAGCCTTATGTAGTTTAGCTAAGAAAAGCTGCTGCTGCTGCTGCTGTTTATTGAATTTATATGCCGCCCTATACCCAGAGTTCTCAAGGCAGTTCACAGAATAAAATCAAAATATAAAACCAGAAAATACATAATCAATATAAAAACAACAACCCAATAACCACCCCTTCAAAAAACCCCACATTTAAAAAGGGCATAGGATGTCAATCAAATCAACCTGGTTCAAAAGGAACGTTTTTGCCTGGCACCTAAAGTTGTATAATGGTGAAGGCGCCAGGCAAACTTCCCTGGGGAGAGCATTTCATAGATGGGGAAGCCACTGCAGAGAAGGCCCATTCTCGTGTTGGCACCTTTTGGACCACTTGAGGAGGAGGGACATGAAGAAGGGCCTCAGAAGATGATCTCAGGGTGCAGGTAGGTTCATATGGAAAGAGGCTGTTCTTGAGGTATTGTGGTCCTGAGCCGTTTAAGGCTTTATGGGTCAAAACCAGCACTTTGAATTGGGCCCGGAAACTAATTGGTAGCCAGTGCAGTCAGACCAGAATCAGTGTTGGAAGTTGCTTGGAAGAGCTAATTGCAGAGCACATAAAAATCAAAACCTTTTGCCAAAATGTTGTGTCATACTCCTACAATGGTTTAGTATGAGAAATATTTTTTTAAATGAAGTTTTCACGTTTTTCTGAGATATTAAAATCTAGCAAGGTGATTTCAGGACAGTCAACAAATGAAAAGT
Source organism: Podarcis melisellensis (assembly GCF_964234715.1). Lineage (NCBI taxonomy): Eukaryota > Metazoa > Chordata > Lepidosauria > Squamata > Lacertidae > Podarcis > Podarcis melisellensis. The sequence continues at coordinate 28,311,431 of NC_138542.1, forward strand.
CATTCCTTGGCACAAGGAGTGAGACCTTGAGGAACGTTGCCAGCTTCTAATGCTGCAATTTACTTGTCTATTGACTAAATGACCATGTTCAAGTATTTTATAAAAAAGAAAACATGAAAGAGATGATAGGATAGGATAGGATAGATAGGATAGGATAGGAAGGAAGGAAGGAAGGAAGGAAGGAAGGAAGGAAGAAAGAAAGAAAGAAAGAAAGAAAGAAAGAAAGAAAGAAAGAAAGAAAGAAAGAAAGAAAGAAAGAAAGAAAGAAGGTGAGGGAGTGTTTCACCGATGTATTTGAAATTACATAGGGCAGTGCTATGTGTCTGAATTTCTGTATGAGAATAGTAGTACCAAAGCAGAACATATTACCTGTCATTACTCTAGAATGATAGAAGTACTTGCTTGAGGAGATCTGTCTGGCACTATAGCCTGCTCCAGAATTTGCACCACACATTCAAAGAATGTATGGAAGGTGAAATGATGTGGCATATGTTAGCCCTGCCACCATCATCCCCAACTTTCCTGCCCCATCCCAAGACCTTTACATTGGTGCATAGTCTGAAGGGAAGTCTATGCACATACAGCTGTACAAATGCACCCATAGAAAGTTGCACTCTGTGTTATGTCAACATAAGACACTGCCTTATCCTTAGGCAGACCCATGGGCCAACAAGCTCCATATCGTCTGCAGAAGGGTTTCTCAAACTTGGGTCTCCAGCTGTTTTTGGACTACAAGGCCCATCATCCCTGACCACCAGTCCTGCTAGCTACGGATGATGGGAGCTATAGTTCAACAACAGCTGGAGACCCAAGTTTTGGAAGGCCTGGTCTATATTGACTGGCAGCAGCTCTCCAGCATTTCAGACAGAGGTCCTACTTTGAGATGCTTGAACCTGGGGACCTTCTTAGTGCAAAGCTGATAAGAGCTGGTGCTGTGTGGTGGCTAGGAGTGGCCAAGAGGTGACATCTTATGCCAGCATTCCATCTTCAGTATGGGAGTGATAGTACTGGTCTGTCTTAGAGTGTGTTTGTAAGGGATTGCAACAAGATAATGAATGATTGAAATCCACTTGATGTCCTAGCACTCAGAAAAGAGCTTTTGATCCAATGGGTGCCTTTACTAATGGCAGGGAGGCTGGTAGGGGCTGCGGTGGGGTTAGGGAGCAACAACATAAATCTGCTCCGCTTCCACCAACAGAGCCATCTACTGAACCAAAAGCTCATCCATGAACACAAGGGACCCATTCCACCCAATGTATCAGAAGCATTTGAAAGCAGTAAAGGACCTCTGGCAGTTAAGTCCAGTTATGAACAACTCTGGGTTTGTGGTGCTCATCTTGCTTTACAGGCTGAGAGAGCCGGCGTTTGTCTTCAGACAGTTTTTCTGGGTCGTGTGGCCAGCATGACTAAGCCGCTTCTGGCGCAATGAACACTGAAACCAGAGCAGTGCAGGGAAATGCCATTTACCTTCCTGCCAGAGCGGCACCTTGCACTTTTGGGCATGCTTTTGAAATGCTGGGTTGGTAGGAGCTGGGACCGAGCAATGGGAACTCACCCCGTCGTGGGGATTCGAACCACTGACCTTCTGATCAGCAAGCCCAAGAGGCTCAGTGGTTTAGACCACAGTGCCACCCGCGTCCCTTTTGAAAGCAGTTTAGAAATACTAAAGATTATTAGTAAATCTCTTTTGAAATGAGGACACTTTCGAGAGCACTTTGTGATATATGGCCCATTGTTTTGCTGTTGAAAGGGACATGACTTAGTTGGTTGCACTTAGGTCCCACTGAAATCAACATGAAACTTTCATCACAACTTAACAGGATTCAGTGGGAACTGAGTGCAGCTAACTGGACTTTGGATCTTACCTGTTGTATTTCATTTTAGAATATATGAATGAAAGAAAGAAAAAGAAAGAAAGAAAGAAAGAAAGAAAGAAAGAAAGAAAGAAAGAAAGAAAGAAAGAAAGAAAGAAAGAAAGAAAGAGGAGGCTGGCTTTTGCAGGTAAGTGTCCTATATATTGATCTCAATCCAAAGAAAATTAGTCCCATTGAAACTCAGCTGCAGCTAAAGTGCCCTATTGTTTTCGAAAGGACTTTAGTACCGAAATTGAATAAAGAATAAAGAAACAGAAGACATACAAGGGCTCACCGAAGAACTGATTCCTAGTGTCAAGAACAAATCCAAACTTTCCTGGCAAAGTTATACTGTTCTCTTGGGTATAGCAGCCTTACAAATAGCTGTGCCTTGGTAATCATTAGGGCCAAAGCCTTTGATTCAAAATTTCAAGTCTGGTTTACAAAGACAAATAAAAACCCAGGACAATATTTTTTTAAAAATCTCTTTAAAGTTGGAACTTTGCAAAAATATTTTTTTTGGGAAAAAGTCTTCATGAAAATTCAAAAGTGTTTTTTCCCCTCCCAATATCTACATCTCTAATACACACTTCTAATAGAATGCAGTTTTGTATGAGATTTTCACTAATATATGCAATTGTATGCCCACTTTAACTGAATATATTCATTATTGTAGACTATTACCCTGCAAAATGCAGAGGCATGGCTTTCAAAGCATGACTGCCTTTGGTTATCATTTACATCATTTATTAAGTGTGAATTAGGTACGTTCCCTTTTAAATGTGAAGTGAATCAAATCCCTTCCCTTCCGCCCCAGTCCATAATATAACATGCATACACACAACAGTAAATTAACATTAGCCATGTTTTGAAAGTTCATGGGGTTGTTTGGCTTATTGTTATTGCAATTTGTCGGTTTTGGAATGATCATGAAAATGAAACAACACACAACTCTTCAGCTCCTCACTTTGGAGTGAAATTATTTTTAGCATTTTAAAAATGCTTTTGCCAATAGCTCCTCCGTCTTCCGGTTTAATTCCGATTGTGTTGCAAAGTGAGGCAACAGTGTCAGTTTCCTTCTAAGGTACTGTGTGGGAATGCTTCTTCTTCCTTTTTTTAAAAAAGATGATGAAAGTGGCAATTGCATCATTATCGGACAGTTAACCTTTCTCTGGCCTTTCATGAGCTTACATGGGTTTTTCGGTTTCATGTGTTGCACAAGGGCCTTTATTTGTAGTTTTCTGTCTGTGTTTGCTCTGAGCTCCTGTTGCCAAACATGCCTTTTGAAAGGATTTTTCCTCTTGTTCAAGTTTGCCTTGTTACAGACGGCTGTGGCCATAGCACTTCTGGAAAACAATACTGAATTCTCTCCTCTCCATGTAGTTCTAAAGATCGTTCCTTTAGGGATGTTGCATTCTCTTTTCAGGCTGTTTCACTGAAGCATTTTTGAAGTATATAGTGGAATTCACATATCCAGGGCTTTTTTTGCAGCCAGATCTCAGCTTTGGCACCTCTCAAGTGGGTGCCATTGCCATTCTAAGAGAACAAGGGAGGTGTTCATGGTGATTTCTGGCACCTCTTTTTCTAGAAAAAGATGGAGAGGACAGGTTTCATTCGAGCATGATACAATTTTACAGAAAGGATACACGACCCACATATGCACACACTTTGCAGAAGAAATGAGACTTGTAATATTCACATCTTCTTCCAGATACTCACTGACTGCACTGAAGAAGCCTTCCAAGAAAGCAAAATAAGAGGTGGTTGCAGACAAAGCTGTCAATTTCAGTTTCTCTCAGTTTCTTATTTTTCCAACGTTAAAAATCAGAACTTCATATTTCCACATTAATTAGATATTATTTTTTTAAAAAAGTTTTTATTTATACTTTTCAAGTTTATACATTTCATTACTTTTACAATCAATTTAACATTTCAAAATTTGACTTTCTTCCCCCTATTTTTGCAGTTCCTTATTTTTTAAAATATCTTCTCCATATCCAAATTCATTTCACTTGCTCATTGAATTATCTACTGTAAATATATACTCTTGTGAAACTGCAGGTTATTACAATAATCCTGCTAATGTTTTTATCTGTTTACAATTTATCTATAAATATTCAATAAACCATTTCCATTCTTTTACAAAAAGTTTGATATCCTGATTTCTTATTCTTCTGGTAATTTTCGCCATTTCTTTATATTCCATGAGTTTTTGTATCCATTCTTCCTTTACTGGGAGTTCTGCTTCTTTCCACTTTTGGGCAAGTAGCATTCTTGCTGCTGTAGTAGCATACATAAATAAATTTCTATACAATTTAGGTAGTTCTGATATTATTATTTTTAAAGTCCTCATGAAAATTCATTAGCATTTAAATGTGAGTTTCTCTTAATTGCTATAAGAAGACAATGGATGATAATCCAGTGTTAGACGTATTCAGAGTGAGATGCTTTAACAATGGACAAGATAATTGTGAATCATCTACTTTCATTGGTTTCAATTGGTCAACTCTGACATAGTTTGATACAACCCAATGGATTTGTGTAACTCAAGTCCAATAATTTTAGTATGAAATATTTGGACTGCAGGGCACGAATGCAAATTTTCACAATGAGATGTGCAATACCTCAAAACAGGGGAAAATGTATGGTACTTCCCAAGCTTGATCTATGTCTTGTGCAAAATCACGGTATGTCACAGGACAAGTTCATCCAAAGTGACAGGTGATCTCTGAACCAACAAGTGTGTTAATGCTAATTTGTACGGCTATTTTTTACTAGGCTTCATTACACAATTGCATGAAATAATGCAAAGGACGTACTGTCTCCTCATTTCCTAACATGCTCAAAAGAGCATGGGGATATTTATATTCTGTTTCCTTTTTGTTATTGCATCGAGTGGAATTATCTTTCCCCCTAGAAACATAAAGCACACTTGGGGGGGCGGGGGAGAATTTGCTCTAGGAAACTGAATGTTATCAGGCATACACTGTGCAGTAAACAATGCATCGTGCTGGCACACAAGCTGTCGCTATCTCAAAATATTGCTTTTGTGATTACTTGCGGCCTTTGAATTCCTCATTTCCCCACACAATAGAAGATTGCCCAGAGCCTGCCAAATGCATTGGAATTATTCCACTTGGTGAGATGGTTGTTTGCAAACATCTAGCTGGCAAATCGTAGACTAGAACGGAGACAAAAAGAAAAATAAAAGAAAAAAAAGAATGAAAAGGAAGAAGCTTCATCAAGGGCCATGGAATTTTCCATCGATCAGCGGTTTCAAAACCTTGCAGACAACCTGGAAGACCACACAGAGCGAGCACATGGTGTTGGGTAACATTCACCTATAGGTTAACATGCCTGTAGCAGGTCACCAAAGAGAAAGCCCTCATTTTAATTACAGGCTTGTTGGACCTTTGAAAATCATTACATTCTCATTGCCTTTAGAGAGGACAGAGGCAATGACAGGATTCTCAATGGATAAAAGTAGGAGCTCACATCTGGTTTGGCCCACCAGTCTCTGATTCCATGCCATACAATGTTTGTTCTGCCCTTGCAAGGAATCCATCCTTAACGTAGCAGCACCTACACTTTGGAACTCCCTGCCCATTGATACTCTGTAGGCACCTTCACTCTACTGCTTTTGGAGTTTGCGAAAAACTTTTTTTTACTGGTTCGCCCTAACATTTTCTCAGAGATGCTTGACAAGTAGTACTGGGTAAAGGGAGGGAGGTAAACATAGCTTGCATGCCTGAAATAATCTTTTGTGAATACAACACAGAACTTATTGAGAGCAAGGTCTGTAGCACCATTAGTTTGCAATCTAGTGGCATAATGAACCAGCTCCTGCAGTGTTGTTATTTTTAGACAATAAATCAGATATAGCAGACAGAAGAATATCCATCTCTGTTTCATCCTAGAGAGTGACGAGCTAAGGTCATCTAAGATATTCCACTGAATGTGGATAAGCTGGAGTTTATCTGTGACAACAGATGTGCATGTTTCTATGTAAAACCTCTCAGTGGTGTCCACAGAGTTCCCTATGAAGAGTGATTACTTAACCACTCTAGGAACTGGAGTTACGGGAGGGGAACAGGGGTCTTATATCAACTCTCAGCACCCTTAAGGAAATGCAACTCCCAGAATTCTTTGGGGAAACCCATTGCTGTTAAAGTGGTGCTATAGTGCTTTACATTTATGGTGTGAATATGCCCTTATTGTCATTGCCATTTTACAGAACTGAAGTATAGGATTAGCTGCTCATTGCAGGCCTGCTGTTGCTTTGGGTGACAGCAAAGGTTATTCAGTTTAAGAGGGACACACACACACACACACACACACACACACACACACTCACACTCTTTGGCTCTCTGGGCCAGATCCTTATTTAATCATAGTCTCATGGTGCCAGTGTGGTGTAGTGGTTAAGAGCGGTAGCCTCATAATCTGGTGAACCGGGTTCGCTTCCCCGTTCCTCCACATGCAGCTGCTGGGTGACCTTGAGCTAGTCACACTTCTTTGAAGTCTCTCAGCCTCACTCACCTCACAGAGTGTTTGTTGTGGGGGAGGAAGGAAAAAGGAGATTGTTAGCCGCTTTGAGACTCCTTAGGGTAGTGATAAAGTGGGATATCAAATCCAAACTCTTCTTCTTCTTCTTCATGGGCCATATTTGACAGGTTCACCCACTTGTCATTCACATGGCATCACAATGATTGCAGAATGCCTGATTGTGCTTTGGCACCTCTGCCTCTACAGCTAACCTGGGCTGGAAGTTCCATTCCACCCTCCCCTGCTCTGAATGACTGCTTTTGACTGTGGAGACCACACCAGTCTAATTTCTCAAATGACAGTTATGAAACTGACTCACACAAGGCAAGCTTTTGTCATTTTACATTGACAGGCACAGTTAGTTCAAGAGCAGTGAGCAGTCTCCCAAAGGGAAACCCTTTATTCTCTGTCCTCCTTCGCAGATCAAGGTCTTTGCCATCCTTTTCCTGGGAGATTGCTGCTGTAGCAGCACATTTGTTTGACTTCACACACACAGATGGTGAAGACCATCACAACTGGGGAAGAAGGGAATAGAAAGAAGAGTTTGCCTTTGGGAATCCTCTCAAAGAAACAGTGTTTGCCTTCCCCAGAGAAGGGGATGAAGTGGAAGACAGCAGAAGCGGGAGATTATTTTGCTCATAGAAGTAACACAGCAGCCCTCCTGAAATGCGTGTTTCCCTCCCCGTCCCCCTCCTTCCTTCCTTCCTTCTTCAGAGGAAGCTCAGGGGAAAGAAGAACAAATGGTCCTGGAACCAGTGTGAGAACATTCGAAGGCTGCTGCTATTATACGCTTGGCACAGAGAGGAGGAAGAGAAGCATCTGTACAGCAGAACTATCTGGAAGTGCCATGCCTGGGCATTAGTCACGTCCTTCTTTTCCAACAGCTGAAACTGGGGAAGCTCTCAAATCTCCTCATTTGCTATGGTAGGCAGCAAACCTCTAAGAAGCACATAAACACAACATTTGACCCAGTTCTCTCGTGTTTCCTTGGAAGAGAGAAGGAGAAAGAGAGACAGAGAACATTTAGCACTGGGCTGGGAGTCCAGACGGGCTCCGAGCTGGAAATTCTGTGAAAGTAGAAAAGAAACTTGACATTCTTAGACTGAGGTTCTGAATACTAGCCTGTCCTGCTGTAGAGTTTTGAGATTTCATCAAGGAAGCCTCAATTGATCATGTGCAGCAAGGATATCCATGCCATCATGGAATTCTGTTTTGGAAATGCTTCTGGGGCTTGAATGGCAAAGGTGGTAGCTTCAGTTAGGTAGCTGGGAACATAAGAACATAAAACAGTCTGACTTGGCATGAGTAGAAACTGAGAACAACAACATTCTGCCCACGCATGATTCCCAACAATTGGTATTCAGAGGTGTCCTGTCTTTGACAGTCCCAAGATAGTAGATCAATAATTTCCATCAGTTCATAGAACCATTGAGTTGGGAGGGACCTTTCAAGTCAGCCAATCCAACGCCTAACTCACTACATGATCTCAAATGCAGCTACAGCATCACTGACAGATGGCCATCTGCACTCTGCTGAGGTCCCTCCAGTGAAGAAGAGCCCATCATCTCCTGACGCCCTCTGGTCCACAACTCAGCAGCACTTGGAGTTAGGAAATCTCTCCCTGTGTTGGCTGAAACCTGCCTTCTTGCAATTTCTCCCCACTGGGCTCCAGAGTCTGGAGCAAAAGAGGACAAGTTTGCTGCAGCTTCTTCTGCATGACTGTCCTTCAGATACTTGAAGTCCATTCTCAAGTCTTCCCCTGAATGGTCATTGATTTATTTGTACCTCCAAAGGTCATGCACCTCCAGAAGGGATTTATTATGCCTCCAGAAGGCAGTCCCAAAGTCTTATCTTCTCCATGGTAAACATACCAGATCTTCCAGCCATTCCCCGTGGGACTGGCTTTCCAAAACCACACAACATCCGGGTTCTCTGGACCGGTTTGCAAATCCTTTTCAAAATGTGGTGTCCAGACCTGGCTAAAGCACTCCACATGTGGCCTGGCTAGTTCAGAACAGAGTGGATTTACTATATCTCATGATCTGGACTCTATGCTTCTTCTAATGCAGCCTAAGACTGCATTAGCCTTTTTAGTAGTTGCATCGCACTGCTGGCTGCTGTTCAACAAAAACGCCTAGATTCTTTCCCCACGCACTATCGCCAATTCCCAGCCTATGCTTGTGTCTTTACCTCTTTTATGCCTGAATGCATGACTTGACATTGATCTCTGTTGAGTTTCAACTCATTCATTTTGGCCCCCTGTTCCATCCTGTCAAGATTGCTCTGAGTTTTGATTCTATCTGCTGCACTGAAAGATATTCCCCCCAGCTTTGTGCCAGCTGCAGATTTGATAAACATTCCCCCTGTTCTAGGAAATGTGCTTTCAATCACATATGCCCTCAATCTGAATGAATGGTTTTCTTTTCGACTTTGATAAACGCTTGAGAGCAAATCGGATTGATTTGATTTGATTCCCTCTTTAGAATTTGCCAAGATTTTGAGCCTCGCCAAAACTCTTGGGAACTTGATATTTGTAGAAATGTGGGGCGCTTGTCTTCAAGCAGACTAAATTTTATTTTTTTATGTTTTTAATCAAACATTTTTAAAGCTTGATATTTTATTATGTTTTTACAGTATATTTGTTGGAAGCCAGCCAGAGTGGCTGGTGCAACCCAGCCAGATGGGTGGGGTATAAATAAAATAAAATAATCATTATCATTATCACCACCACCATTATTTTACCTGATTAAACAAAAAACCCTTTCTGAAAACAGAAGGGGGATTTCTTTGTGTGGCACACTAGACCTTTAGTCTCGCATCTGTTATCTTTCCCACCCACCATGCCTTTATAATATTTTTTATTCAGCCCCTCTTGCATTGGGAATATATAAAGGACAGCCATAGCAAATCAAGAATCTTTTCACAGGAGCAGGAAGGAGAAGAGCCTCTCAAGTCTCAAGACTCCCCAACCAACAATGCTATCATTTTGCAAAGCCTCTACAGAAATAGCAGTAGTTTCTTTGCAGTTTCGGAGCAGAAAAAGGGAAATAACCAGGCCTTTTTTCCCAACCATAACTCACTGGAACTCAGTTCCGGCACCTCTCAGGTGGGTGCCATTGCCCTTATACGAGAATAAGGGCTCATATTGAATTCTGGCACCTCTTTCTCTAGAAAAAGAGCACTGGAAATAACCAATTTTGGATCCCAACCAAAGAAATACAAGGCTTGAGGGAGCCTAACCTAATCCACACTCCATTTCTTCAAGCAGTGCAGCTAGCATGAAAATATAAGAAGAGCACTCAAAGGCCCATCTAGTCTCACATCCTGTTCTCACAGTAGTAGTAGGGTTGCCATATTTCAAGAGATAAAAATCTGGACACAAAAAGCTGTTGAGCTTTCATAGGGCAAGCGCTAGATAGCCCCACCACCACCGAGGAGCCCGAGCTGTCCATGCCAAAGCCAGAGCCTGGGTTGCCCATGTCAGAGCCCAAGGCTGAACCAGAGCCGCTCGTGCACAATGTTGTTGTTGTTGTTGCTGCTGTTGCTGTTGTTGTTTCTGCTGCTGCTGCTGTTGTTAAACCAAATCCAGGACATTTGCTTTAAAAGGCTACATTTCCCCCAGATAGGCATGCTGGACCCCCAAAAGAGGACATGTCTGGGAATTCCCAGGCGTATGGCAACCCTGGAAAGTGGCCAGCCAGATGTGCACTGTAAGCCCCAAAGCAGGAGCTGAGTGCAGCAACATGCTTCCCACTTGCGATCCCCAGGAATCAGTATGCAGAGGTATACTGCCTCTGTCATTGGATGCAGAACACAGACACCATAACTAGTAGCCATTGATGGGGCTCCCTGCCCATACCAGGTACAAAACTTGGCAGAACTGGCAGCTGGATCTCATTTCAGCACTGGCGATGAGGCAGCATTCTCCACTACAGTAGACTAGTTTAGGGGGCAGAGGGCAAGTCATATATGCCATGCATAGTTCTGCTCTCAGAAGACCTCACCAGTGTTCCCTTACCCAGCATCTGCTGCCTGAGGCCAGTACTTCACTCCGCCTAATGATAGAGCTGGCTCTGGTCAACAGGTCACAGGAACAAAGGCAGAAATAGTATGTGAACAAAGCAATCATAGACATGATTTTTCAGTTCACATATTATGTTTGCCCATATTTGCCCTAAGCAAATGGAACCCTGCTCCCGTGTTTACCCAAAATTTACTGGGAGAAAATAGATACATAGATAGCAATCGATGGGTTGCGTTGGTCTTGAGGGCTTTCATGTCGCTGTTTCATTTCAAACCACTAGAGGGACCTAAAGTCCATTCTAAAACACAGGTGTGTCTGAGAGTGGCAGTGTTTTCCATTCCTTACATAAAAGCACCAGATCTTGTCCTCTGCCCCCTCTGCAGTACCATATAACAGAGAAATTTCTGAGGTGCGACAGGAAGTCATGTGGGGGATGAAAAGCAATAATTGTTCAGCATGGTTTAGAATGACTGGCTACCGGCTGCTATAAGCCTAGCAAAGAAGAATTATATCAGTTCACATGAGGTTCGCTGTTCAGCACAAAACCCCATTGTTGTGCTCAGCTTGTGTCTTATTTTGCATTTATGCTGGCTGAATGATAGGAAGGTACTATACATTTAAAGCACCATTTTTCAACTTTAACGGACATGGTCCCCCCCCCATAAACTTGGGAACTGTAGTCTGTTAAGGAAGCTGAGAAGTGTTAGGAGACCCCCTGTTCTCTTCAGAGTGGGGGACAATTAGCAGAGCTCCATGGAAAGAGGGGGATGGATTGTTAAACCAATCTGGGAGGGAACTAGGGGCTTCCTAACAACTTTCAGCACCCTTAACAAACTACAATTCCCATTTAGTAAGCTGGGATAGCTGCAACTGAATTTTCAGCAATATTTGCATTTTCAAATACCTGTGTGATTTTTGGTATGATGCGTAACCTCTGTCTTTTGCAATTTGCGCTTTCCTGAACAGTATGTACCTCCCCCCTCTTTTTTGAAAGGGGAAGGGGTAGTTATTTGAAGGACGGCCTTCAATTATCTCAGCTTGCCTGTGCCTTAAGTTCAACAACAGAGGACTGCCTTATGTGGTTCCTTCAAGAGCAAGCAAGTTATAGCTGTGAGAGATGGAGCCCTTTTCTGTAGTGGCCCCATGGCTCTGGAACATGTTTCCAGCAGTGCTCCAATAGGTCACAGCAGTTTAGGTATTTAGGAAAGACCCTAAAACCCACTTGGGTTTGCCAGCTTTACCCTGAATTGCTCTATTCTGCCACTGCTGATTTTGGTTTTTGATGCACTTTAGTATTTTGGGGTTGGATGCTGCTGTTTCAGTTCTGCCTTGTTCTGAATTGTGCTTCATTATATTGTATCATATATAATACCCTCTGGGGTGTTACCATCAGCAGAGAGGGGCCTTTTAGTAGTTCCTCCATCTTTAGCAGTTTGGGAGTTGGCAGCCCAGGGGAGGGCATTGTCTATAAAAGCCTGCCCTACAGAGATTCATCTAGATTACACAGCTTTCATCAAATGCCGAAGACACACCTGCCCTTTGACACCTAATATATACACAGCTAAGTTTTATTCAGAGTAGACTGATTGAAATAAATGGACCTAACTTAGTTTACTTTGAGTAAAATCTAGTTGACTACCACCCATATATTTTAGGAACTGGCCTATCCATGTGATTACAAATGGTTTTAACTGATTTTAAAAGGTACATTTTTATATTGTTCTAATCTGCCCTGAGACCTGGGTTGAAGGCCAGGTAAGAAATCATCATGAACAACAACAACAGCAGCAGCACAAGTTGTGACTCATGTGTACATATCTCCTGCCTTGTTGCTGATGACATTCTTTTCCCGTTACATAAGATGAAGATCCATTTCATAAAGTGGACAACATGATAGGCAAAGGATGTGAGATGCCAGTTTTTGTGTGTGCTGGTGAGTGAGGGCAGGCTTTCAAGATGGCTTGTTCTATGAGGCATAAACAGATTTGGTGTAGCTGATGATTTTCTAGAGCCAGCTTTCCCCTCCCTGTGGCAAAGCAGCTCCAAAGGGAGACCTTGAGAGAAAAAGCCAAGCTTTTCTAGGGGATGCAGAATAGCTTCCCTGGCAGCCTTGCCTCTGAAAGGCAGACAGTGTGGAAACTAATCAGAAGCCATTAAAGCAGAAATGTTTGCTGAGCTGCACAACCGGCTGATGTTGTTGTTGCGGCTCATAGATCTGCCCTTGGCCCCTTGGGTTGCAAGGATCTTCTCGCTTCATTCATTTGGAGCACCACAGCATCGAAAGTAAGATCTCTCTTTTTTATTCCTTCTCTGCTTTTGGGAGACAGGGAGTGTGAGCTACAGCAATTAGATACAGGTGAGAAATAATGTGTTTAGGTCACAATTTGGAGTTAGGCTACCATCCTATGTACACTAACTTGGGAGGAATTAGCTCCACTGAACACAATGGACCTACTCCTCAGTAAAACCAAACAAACAAACATGAGCAGAAATAGCTTACCAGGTGGGGTACAGACACCATGCTAGCTTTCCAGCGGGTGGGTCACTGTTGCTCACTTCGAAGGAGGGTGGAGAGGTGGTGGGGAAGTCAGTGCAGTGCAAACACACTAGAGGAGACCATCTAGAGCTGCTGCTGTTGCATTTGTGCCATGCCAACCTCAGTAAACAGAGACCAACCAGCCAGGAAGACAGCATAGCCCCACTCAAAGAGCCATCTCCTGGTATAGTTAACAAGCATCTGGGAACCAAATATACCCCCCTTCCTTTTAAGTAAAGTTAGGAGTCTCTCTGGTACTTCCTGACATGGACATCAACCCAGTATGGATTACCGTATTTTTCGCTCTATAAGACGCACCAGACCACAAGACGCACCTAGTTTTTGGAGGAGGAAAACAAGAAGAAAAATATTCTGAATCTCAGAAGCCAGAACAGCAAGAGGGATTGCTGCACAGTGAAAGTAGCAATCCCTCTTGCTGTTCTGGCTTCTGGGATAGCTGCACAGCCTGCATTCGCTCTATAAGACGCACACACATTTCCCCTTACTTTTTAGGAGGGAAAAAGTGAGTCTTATACAGCAAAAAATACGGTACATCAAATGCATTTCCTACATGTTCCTTCGTGAGTGACAGAGAACATAAGCAAGAATAAAACCAGCGGGTATTCCACAGCACCCAGTAGTTAAAAATTGACAAGGACAGCAATTCCAGTGAGTTTGTCAGCTGCAGATAGATTTGGTGCAAGTCTAAGCATGCTGACCTGGGAGTAAGTCCCTTTGAACCCAGTGGGGTTTCCTTCAGAGAAGACATCTATAGCAGGGATGGATGGGGAACACTTGGTCCTCCAGATGTTGCCGAAGTACAACTCCCAGCATCCCTGGCCATTGACTATGCTAGCTGGAGCTGATGGGTGTTGTATTCCAACAACATCTGGAGGGTAGAAAGTTTCTTATCCCCGATGTATAGGATTTCACTAGGGGTCAGTGGAGGTTCCAGTCAATGCTAAACGAATATGAAAGGGTGGGTTGTAGGGCCTGCCCCCAAATTACAAGATGGTATGCTTCCCCACTCCATATACATAAGTTGGCTGGGTTGGATGTTGATTCTTACATCAACATCAGTGATGGGATAGAGTCATCTATTGCACCAGAAGCAGTAGAAGGGCCAACGAGGTTGCATTGCATACACAGCTCTGCCTCCAGCAGTGAGGATAGGCCAGAATATTTAGGAGGAACATTCAGGGAGTAGTGGCTGCTGCTCCCCATCAACTGTGGCCTGAGGTGGTTGCCTCATTTTGCCTCATGGTAGGACCAGATCCAGCAGGTTATCATTCAGCTCAACTTTAATAACGTGTGAGTTAACAGGCTGAAACCCTGAACGTCAATAATGTGTGATTCTTCTTCTGGGTTGCTGTCCTGGCTTTCGAATGAAATGTCTCCACATCCTGTTTTCTAAACAGGCTTCTTTCTATAGATAGAAGGTTCTTGAGCATAGCTGTCAACTTTTCCCTTTTCTTGTGAGGAATCCTATTCGGAATAAGGGAATTTCCCTTAAAAAAAGGGAAACGTTGACAGCTATGTTCTTGAGATTAAGGATGAGATGGTCACTTTCCCCCATTTTTGTTGTTTTATGTCAGTTTGAGGTGTTGCCAGAGCATTCGGTGCTATTCTTACTCAGAGTAGCTCATTGAAGTTAGTCTTGGCAATTAATTTCATTGGGTCTATTGGAGTAGGACTAGCATTGGCTACAACTCGTTGTTTTTCTCCGGTCACTGTGAAGGGGGAGAAACGTTTTACATTGCGTTCTTCCTATGGCTTCCACAGAAGAATTTAGTTTCAACATCTTTAATCCCCACTGTTGTACTCAGTGCACTTATGGACATTATTGCACACACTTTAATTGGCTGTTTGTTGCTCCCATCAATAAATTATGCTTGCAGTTTAGTGTAGCTGTAGACATCATTTATTGCTGGCCACCTCTTTGGGTTAGATTACAGGTTGCCTGTTTTATGCATCCATCCGGCCTTGCCTAGGGATCAGAAGTGCTGCATGTTCTCCATTTCTTTCTGGCATGTCTGCACAGAGCCTTTGCCAGGAAAATGTTGGCAATTCAATAGTCTGATGTCTTTGCTGCCAGTGGTCTTGTTCTTTAGCAACAGGCAGGCAGAAGATTCTCTTTTTCCCTACCATGGAAGAAAACAAATCTCCAGGGATAAAGAATTTCAAACAAATTTGGTGTTGGACTCTATTTTAGATTAGCAAGTTAAAACGAGGATGTGAACGAAGTTTTCAAGCAGCAGATTACAGAGGTTTCAGGGAAGCAAGGATTAATAGTGATGAGAAATTTCCCATCACCCTGATATCTGCTTGGAAACAAACTCCTCTATGCGTAGACCCTCCACCCAATTGCTGTCCTGCCTTATTGACATGTTCCTCTGTCAGGGAGGGATGAAGGGATCTGCCATCCTTGACTTGATCCTTGGGAAGAGTTGGCCAATGAAATCAAAGTAGTGGGAAGTATTGCAACTCCAGAATTCATGATCTTATGGAAAGCCGATGTTGAGTGCAGTGAAAGTTATATCTCAAGTTTCAGAAAACCTAATCATAAGGCTAGGTAGGCTTCCATTTTGATGGGAAAAGGAGCCCAAGAAGGCCAGAAGTTTGGCATTAGTATGCGTGAAAAGGATCTCAGCATTGTAATCAGTTGCCTGTTGAACCTGAATCAGACTTGTGATGCAGCTGCAAAAAAGGCTAATGCAATTTCAGGTGGCATTAATAGAACTTAGCATATCAATTCCCAGCTCTTATATAAAAGGGCTTCTGACTGTTCTGTGCTGCGTACTACCACACAATACGACCTATATTTACTTCGCCGACTCCCAAACATCACTCTAAATCTACAATCTGAGTGCCTTAATAAGAAGATAGGGCCAGAAGGGAGGGAAAATAAACACATTTATCTCAGGTGGAGGACAAGCTTACCTGCCTGCCAGCGCATTTGTTTTAGAACAGATCGTATGTCTGAGCCCTGTTTCCTTGAGCTTGGATAATTGGCAAAGCAAATGGAGAGCAAACAACCAGCAGTTAATTAGCTGCTGCACAACGGGAATCTTTAAGAGCTGAGCTGCAAACAGAAGACAAGGTCTCTGCACTGCTTGTTAGGCCACATTTGGCTGAAGATGGATGGGGAGAAGATATCTGCACCTGTAGGAGAGTTTCTCAGAAATGTGAAATGGACTGTCATAAAAGTCTGATATTTCATCATTGGAGGGGTGACTAAACCCTGTTTTTTTGATGGGACAAGGGTTGTTCTGGCTGAAATGACCCCCCACCCGGTCCCTCAGAATCTCACAAATCTTAGCAGCAGTGGGGGGAAAAAGTGGACGTGGCTGAGATAGTGTAGCTTTCTCTGCTTCGGAGAACTGCCTTAATAGATTAGTCCAATGTTTGTTTAACCTTCCGCCCTCAAGGCTATTTATGCCCTTAGCTGAAAATGGTAGCTCTGTGTTTTTAACTTAATAACCTAGCCTGTATTTGAGTGCTTTTGCAACTGAGACTTGGAGTGGGGTGGGCTGGAGTGGCCATCTGGTAGCAGAAGCAAGCTTTGTATAGGCCAAGTTCAATCCCAGCCACCTCCAGCTAAAGGGATCAGGTAGCAGCTGGTTTGAGAGACCCTACTCTGCCTTAGACACTGTAGAACCTCTATCAGTCAGAGAAGGCTGAGCTAGAGAGCCAAACAACCTGATCTGGTATAAGGCAGCTTTCTAGGTGACATTCAAGTTCCATTCATTAGAGCTGATCTGTTTTGGCCACTTAACTCAACTCAATATATTACATAATCTAATAAGCTGAGCAACAACTCAAAGTGTTTTAATTACCACCACTTCTATTTCAATCTGGTTAATAAACAACCTCCTTTTTCTTGTCCTCCTTCTTCTCCCCCTCCTCCTGTTTTTGGAGCTGCTACAGGACCCAACTCCATCTGCTACTGGGTCCACCCACTACCTATATTCCAAAGCATGGAAACATTTCACTCGATTTCTGTATTCTGTTTGTTACCACTGCAGGCAAGGCAACAAGAACTTTGACGAAGAAGCTGCTGTCATCTTCTGGCTTCCTGAGCCATATTAGAAAACATTCCGATGCTGACACTTCTCCAGCTGTAACTGAATCTCGAGGCAAGCAAATCAGTGAGCCAGAGCCTTTGCCATCTGTCTGTATAGGCTTGGTGGCAAAGAATCGAACATCCTCAGGTTCGAGGATGCTCTGGGACAAAGGAGCCTCAAGATCTCCAGCTGCTTTAACAAGTTTTAAATACAGAGTACAAGTCTGATGCAGTTCTGAAAAAAGTAATTAAAGAACACATGGGGTCTGCCATGGTAAATAGGATCCTCTGAATTTAAGCTGCCTCTTTATTCTCTGACTATATAGCTTGCTGTAGACCTAGCGGTAGCATTGTAACACAAGCTTACAGTCAGGGCTAGACTACCAGGGGTGAGCATGTAAAGAAGGACTGGGTAATATCATAGCCTCTACTGTGATGTTTCTGTGTCCAAGAACAGGCACCAAAAATGAGGAATAGTTTATTAGAAAGCACATTATGCAGAGGAACTTCAAAGACCCCTTGCCAGCACTAAAACTAAAGGACTAAGGACCTGCCCATGTAATGTTACTCCCAGAGAATTCTCAAAATGCCAAATTCTTAACGCTAAGGGAGTGTCAACAGATCACAAGCTCTATCATTACATTTGCCATCTCCCTCTTTTCCTTACTCTTAGAAGGGAAGAAGGCGAGAACTTTTCCAGGTAGGTGGGAGGCCACATTGCTGGCCTGTGGGCACCAGCTGCAGGACCCCCAAATCATGGGTACCAGGGTGATTTTTGCAAGGTTCTACATCACTTGGAGTATTTACACAGAAGGAAGCAGGCTCCTAGCTCCTAGCTTCCAGCATGTGCAGGATTATAGGGGGTGGTGGGAATAATAATAATAATAATAATAATAATAATAATAATAATAATTTATTATTTATACCCCGCCCATTTGACTGGGTTTCCCCAGTCACTCTGGGCAGCTTCCAACAAAGGATTAAAAATACATTAGAACATCAGTCATTAAAAACTTCCCTAAACAGGGCTGCCTTCAGATGTCTTCTAAACGTCAGATAGTTGTTCTCACAAACTCCTCCATCCTTCGTATATATCAGCAGTAACATACATCTGACCCGTTGGCTTAATTAGGCCTGCCAGTCCTCTCCATTTGGCCCAGCCATGCCCACCTTCCTGACATCGAGCCTAAAAGGGGTTGACAGGTACTGCTGACCAGCTCATTGGCGACACCTGCAAAGCCCCGGCCATCAGCTTGATCATCGGGGCTAGCATAGCTGTGAGCACCTTATTTTGCATGCCCTAGTGGTCAGCTGATGGTTGGGGCTTGCAAAGCACCATGCACCACACTCTGCCTGCACACTTTGAATTTCAAGTGGGGTGGGCAAATGTGGGCCACTTGATGTCATTTTGAAACCAGGGGATTGACAGGCAGTGGCCCTGGCCTTCTGTCAAACTTGGCTAGAGGGTGGGGTGGGAAGCAGTATAGAATATGGCCTGCCACCCTAATCCACTTCCCCACTGCTGCTGCATGCAATTGCTGGAGTTCCTGAAGAGGGCTTTACAAAAACCTGGTGTTCCATCTCTTACTCAGGCAGTCTATAAATACAGACTTCTTATCCCCCCCACCCCCGGCATAGCTTTTGGCATGCTGACAGCTTCCCCACTTTTGGATTAGCTCATTTGATTGCTATGTCTGGCATGGTTTGAGGCTGACCTTTCACCGAGGCTATTTCCCCCCTTGTATTCCTAAAAATGAAACAACAAGACAGTGTGAATGATTAAAGCTGCAGATTGTTGATTTCTGCATAGGCAACTCCACTGTGATTGAAATGCTGAGATAGCTGGCGGGCAAGCTGAGAAATATTAACAGCCTACATAGTTCCCATAAACTCAAGTTTCTATACATAGGCCTACACCATAATTTAATTATAGAACCTGGCATTTCTAAACTGATCCACTATTTATTATGATGAAGATTTTATTGGTGGTCTTATTAAAAATTGAAACAATTAAATAAAAACAGTGACATTCCCCATGTCCCCTCAATGCCTTTTCCATGCAGCCAAGGGACAAGCGAGGGTGAGAGTTTAAAAAGACAGCAGGCTGCAAGATACAGTTAAGTGAGAGAAAGGAGAATGATAGCATATTGAACAGATATCAAATAATGTGGATTCCAGTTGCTGACACTGCCTTGTAACTTAGGCTCTTCATTGCACATGGTTCCAAGTGTCTTGGGATCAGTCTTCCCAGGCTTCTCCCACCCCCCAGTAAAATGCATGCTGGTGAAGATTGTGAATTTGAATTTAGCTGCTGTGGGTTAAACCACAGAGCCTAGGAGTACGCTACCACAGCAGCAAGAATCCTTCTGGCAAAGTATTGGAAGACGCAAGAACTACCTACTCTGGAAGAATGGCAGACAAAGGTGATTGACTTTATGGGACTGGCAGAGATGACCGGCAGAATCCGTGACCAGGGGAAAGAGACAGTGGAAGAGGATTGGAAGAAATTCAAAATATATCTTAAAAACTGTTGTAAAGTTGAGGAGTGTTAAGATGTCAAGGAATAAGAAACAGAGAACTACAGCTATAACTAATAAGTTAAAAAAAATTAATGAAAGGGAATCAAGAAGTTAATTGATTGGAGGAGTTGCTAAAGAAATGTAAAACAAGGATGCAGTGAAAGGCAGGTATGGGGAAGTCAGGGGAAAGAAGGTATATGAAGATAAGAGTACGAAATTATACATGTTTAAATGTTTGTATGTTTTTGTTTTGTGCTTTGTTTGTTTTTTATTATGTGTTTGGAAAATGAATAAAAAAATATTTTTTTTAAAAAAATAAACCACAGAGCCTAGGGCTTGCCGATCAGAAGGTCGGCGGTTTGAATCCCTGCCATGGGGTGAGCTCCCGTTGCTCAGTCCCTGCTCCTGCCAACCTAGCAGTTTGAAAGCACCTCAAAGTGCAAGTAGATAAATAGGTACCTCTCTAGCAGGAAGGTAAACGGCGTTTCCGTGCGCTGCTCTGGTTCGCCAGAAGCAGCATAGTCATGCTGGCCACATGACCCGGAAGCTGTACGCTGGCTCCCTCGGCCAATAAAGCGAGATGAGCGCCGCAACCCCAGAGTCTGTCACGACTGGACCTAATGGTCAGGGGTCCCTTTACCTTTACCTTTACAATGGTAGGGGAAACATTGGCCACCTCTCTCTCCACCTGCCATTTTTTTGCAATAAAAAAATCAAACACTTCCACTGGTCCTTCTTCCCCAGCCCCACCCCTCTACTCACAACTCCCCAGGTCAAGAAATATCTTAGGTTGTTGAATTTTGATTTTGTAAAAATTAACTTGGGGTGGGGGTGGGCAGGGAATCATCATATTCTCCAGGGCCACTGATGAAGTCAAATCCAGAGTTCATATCACTGAGAAGTGGGAGGGAGATGCTGGAAGACTGAGAAAGACAGGACATCTTCTCACCAGCATGGAGTGGTTTGAAGGTGCCTCGGCTTAGGAAGAGAGGGAGTTGCCTTATATGGAGTCAGGCCATTGACCACTTCAGGCAGAAGTCATTCCCAGCCCTACCTGAAGAAGACAGGAATGGAACCTGGGAGCTTCTCCATGCAAGTGTAAGATGCTCTTCTATTGAGCTTTGATCCTCCCATGGCACCAAAGTCAGGACTGCTACTAAGTATTCGGTCTATAGTGAGATGTAGCCAATCTTTATTCTTCAACATGATGCTACATGGTTCACTCCACAATGAAGTGTAGCTACTCTTCACTCTCTGCCGTGCATGAAAAACAAAAGGATCAATAAGGAAAATCCTAAAATCCACAGCAGGTTGCATTAGGATGAACTGAAAGGTCACAAAATAGGAAACATGCCCTCTGATTCCAGGTAAGTGCTAGTTTTTATATTTACAAAAAAAGGGGGAGAGCAGCCATTGTACTTATTTGTCCTAGCATCCCTATGGGTAGCCATAGGCATGTAGGACAGCACCTCTCCTGCACACCAGCTTAAGACGGTGAACAATGCAAGCTATTGTTTAGATTCCTCTGAACTCTTACAAATACAGTCTCTGCGTGTGTTTGATGAAAAGCAATAAAGGAAACTCACTTCCTCCAGTTTGGGTGAAATGCAAGCAACAGGTACTGTACTTGACATTACCCAGATTTGTGATGGGGTTTGTGATTTTCTTCAGAATGGCTTAGCACCTTCTGCAAACAGACAGAGCTCAGCTGCTCTGTCCCTGAGTTTCATCCATTAATTAGGCTGCCCAGGGCTTTTTTTTTTTAACCAGCCGGAACTCACCAGAACTCACCTCTCAGGGAAGCATTCATGGTGAGTTCCGGTAACTATTGCACCATGATGTTGCCTCAGGTGTGTATGTGTACTTTTCTAGTGTGGTCCAGGTGGGTTCATAAAATGGAAGGGAAGGACGGGCAAACAAGCCATTTCCAGCCCTCCTCTTCTATGCCAATGGAGAAGATGCTTAAAAAAGAATTTCAGTGGGGGAGGGGTTTGTGTGTCTCCTTGGCCACCTGTAAATTTGTTTATTTAAAAGCATTTCTAAACCATTGAATATTAAAAAAAAGTCTTAAGCAGTGTACAAAAATGCAAGCATAAAGCAGTAAAATAGCATCATAGTATTAAATATTAAATAAAAGCCAATAAATGAATGTTCATCTGAAATGAACAGATGAATTTAGCAATCCAAATGGTGGCCTGCTTCATGCAGGCTGCTCACATCTTCTTAGCTTGAAAATGATTTGAAAATGGGACACAAGAATTTGGTCAGGGCTCCTTCTGATTTCTGTGTCTCTGCCACTGTATGTAATGTTCTGAAGCTTCTGGACAAGACACATAGGAGACTGTCTGACATTGATTTCATTTTCATTGCCCTGTACTAATAGTAAAGTCATTTATCTTTAAAGACTTCATTCAATAAAGCACAGGCCACACTGTGGATGGAGAATGTGTCTCTTTGTGGATAAATAACTGAGCTTGCTTCGGGGAAATTCAATTGACTAATTGACTTTCTCAGTTTTCAATTTATAGGTTCAGTTTTTATGGCTTTAGACAATTTTGTTTTCATTTTCTTGGGGGGGGGGGAAATATCCCAGAGCATCTTTGAGGTAGTGGGAAAGTTGAGTTAGGCTCAAAATTAGAAATGTTTCAGGGAACCTACTTGGCAGAGTCTGAAAGCATCTCCCTCTTGACAATTTTTGGTTTGCAAGATTTTACCAGTGCAGAAAGCAGTTGCCTGAAATATCTTTGTTGCCTTTCATGATTTCAGCAGGTAGCCAAAACAGATGGATGATGATGTACCATTGTGACAATATCACACCTGCTATTTGACATCTCATTTGACTGATCTAAGAAGCACTGTTCTGGATTGGCTTTGCTTTCAATATCAGCACAATTTGGTTACATAGCATGATAATATTACTGGATCACCACAGTCTATTTGCTTGTTGGCAATCTCAAAAGGTTAGTGAGACAGGACTTACTCTTGCAGAAACTGTGCTGGTTGTGCTATGGGCAGGGTATTACTACTACTACTACTACTACTACTACTACTACTACTAATGGAACTTGCTGTATTAAGAGAGCCATTTGAGAAGTGGGGTTGCAGCACTGTACTAAGCAGACAGACCCAGTGGAGTGTCCTCAAAAGAGTTATATGTTTTTGCTTTCCTTTCCTCTCATTACTGCTATACCTGCCATTAAACTGAAACTCGAGACGGCATTTTAGCTTCCTTCACATTAATATGCTATATCAATTATTGATTCTGATGAGTCCTGAGCTGGATATGCTTCAGGAACTCCATAGTGTGTGTCTCTTTTCTTAGCACGAAGATGACATTTTTACAGCTACTATTGACTGAGGAGCGCTTTGTGTCGAAGGAAACATTAAACCTTCATAGGCACTCAGCTCATTGTAGGTGAGATACCATCACAAGACTAAGAGGGGGATGAAAATAGCAGTCTGTTTGGAAACATGCATATTTTTCCTTGGGAGAGATCCCTGAAGGCCCATTCCCCCTGGGAGTGGCTTAGAGTAAGGATGGCTAGTCATTTTAAAAGTGATATTCTTCTTATTATTATTAATGATCTCATAGGTTCCCCCACGGTAATGTTATAATGGCAAATAGTATTTTGTATTCTCACAAAGCCCTCCATTTATTTTCATTTAAACAAACAAAAAACAACAGCCCTTTTCATTACTGACTGATCTCATAGGTGATACTATACTGATAAAAGGATTTGTGGCCATCCAAGCCCCCAACGTTTGTCTTTTAAAATATTTTTAATTATTCTTATATATTTAATAATTATTCTTTTACTGACTGCTCTCAGAGGTGATGCCAAAAGGGTTTTGTAGCCCCTAACCCACAACAAAAAGTGTCCATTCCATTAATTTTTTTTTTAAATTACTGATTACTCCTGTAGGTCCCCAGCTGTAATTCTGTGATGTTGAAAGGCTTTTGTGATCAGCCCTCCCCGAAGATCCCTCAAAATGGCTGCCATGGGCAACAACAAAAAAGAGGTGTCAGTACTCCATACCAGTGATTACTGTCACACACACACACACACACACACACACACACAAACACACACACCCCCTGCTTTCATCTATAAAACTGAACTGTATTCTTTTCTTTCAGAGCAGTCAGTTTGATAGAGGACATTGGAACAATCTCCCTGACTGCAGCAGAACCACACACAATGCTTCAGGGACTGAGGCATCTGCCTATAGTTCTGTGTCTAATTTCATTTTCCCTGTAGCGTACAGTAATTTCATGAGGTGATCTCCATCTTTCTCAGCTGAATGCATCAAACTGACAGTTCCCTGCCGAGCTCGTGACACAATTAAATTATTTGCAAGTTATTTGGGCATATTTTATTTGAATCTGATTCTGAAGGTAGCTAGCTTATTATTATGATGTTATCTATCAACCGGGCGAATGAAGCATGAGGCAGAACAGTTAAAACGCCAGGGAAGCTAAGTCTAGAAGGGTTTTAAATAAATATCTGGCTTGTCAGGGTAGAAACATAAGGCACAAAAATGGCTCCTTTGGCATTCTCTTTTCATTAACTCTTGCTGCAAGATAGGAACTAAAGAGACAGATTATAAATGCTGTAAGGTAATTGTCTGTTTAAAGATTTATCCTAGAATTCACTTATTTCTCATACAGCAGTGGTTCTCAAACTTTTTTCTCTGAGCCATACTTTAAGAATAAAAATTTGCTTGTGCCACATTCATTTTTTATTGATAAGAAATACATTGGAAAACAAAAAGAAACAACTTCTAGCAGTGCTTGATGTATAATGTAGAACACAATGACTTTACAATGGTACCTTGGGTTACAGACTCTTCAGGTTACAGACTCTGCTAACCCAGAAATAGTACCTTGGGTTAAGAACTTTACCTCAGGATGAGAACTTTACCTGCTGAATGTGTGTTTGGGTGGAAGATCCAGTGATGGAATCCCCAACTGGAAAGCGCCAAGATGGGGTTTGCTTAGGTTGGGGTAGGGCTGAGCCTGGTGCAGGGATTGTGGCCAATTTTTATCTCCACCCTCCACACCCCACTGCTTTACCACTTATGTTTTGAGAAGATCTACTGAAATAAATGGGACCTAAATCCTGTGGATTTCACTGGGTCTGTCCTAAACATGAGTAGGTCTGGATCCAATACTTCTTGAGTCACTACAGAACTAGGATTCATCGAATGAAATGCTTTGCCTATCAGCAACAATAACCAGATGGGTGGGCGTGCCATGTTTAAACCCTATTTAGGCTAGCCTGACATTAAACACCAACAGCAGGCAGCATAAATGTGCAAGCCCCAGGAATATTCTTCAACTTTATTTCAAAAATATGCACTGTGATAATGAGATTGTTAAAGAAATCGCTTTCCCAGATTTCCGGCAGCAAAAGTTTTGTGCTGGCAACTCATTTCAGTGATGTGCAAAACTACAGAAGGAATTCCTTTCTGAAATTCATTTCCCTGGCCAAGAGGGGAATAGATCTCCATGGGGAAATCACTTCTAGATTATGGATGGTTATGTTTTGCACTGGCACACCTTCTACACTAGTTATTTTCTGCTAGCATTGCAAGGCCCCAGTTCTTTTAATAGATTCCCCTCCCCCTGCAGATGTACTTCATCTGCTTCATTGGAATATCAAGACTGTACAACATTTAGCTGTTTAGCAATGGAATTGTATTCTATAGCAGTGGGACCCAGGAATGACAGCTCAAAATCTGTTTGATCCAGAAAGTCCCCCCCCTCTCTCCCACACCCACCCACCCACACACCTAAAGCAACATAATTAACAGTAAACTAAAATAGTACGCGGGTGGCGCTGTGGGTAAAAGCCTCAGCACCTAGGGCTTGCCGATCGAAAGGTCGGCGGTTCGAATCCCCGCGGCGGGGTGCGCTCCCATTGCTCGGTCCCAGCGCCTGCCAACCTAGCAGTTCGAAAGCACCCTCGGGTGCAAGTAGATAAATAGGGACCGCTTTCTAGCGGGAAGGTAAACGGCGTTTCCGTGTGCAGCTCTGGCTCACCAGAGCAGCGATGTCACGCTGGCCACGTGACCCGGAAGTGTCTTCGGACAGCGCTGGCCCCTGGCCTCTTGAGTGAGATGGGCGCACAACCCCAGAGTCTGGCAAGACTGGCCCGTACGGGCAGGGGTACCTTTACCTTTTTAAAATAGTACATTGTCCTGGACCGGCTAGATGCTAACGAGTGGTGGAAGGCACCAGCTAGGGAGCCCACCCAAGGGAAGAAAGTTCAGAGCCTGGGGATTGGTGGTGGGACGGTGATGAATGGTCAGAGGGAGAAGAAGGAGCAGACTGGGAGAATGAGGTGGTGTCAGAAGCAGAAGATGTAACAGGGTTTAGTGAGAAGGAAGAGGCTGTGGCAGAGAGCTTACCTGAAACAGAGGCAGAAGAGGAGGCTGACGAAGCGAGGAGTCAAGGGGCAAAGATCAGACAGGCTGCTGAAGAATCCAAAGGGTCTCTGACTCCTGCTGCAGTCACCTCCCCTTCCCCCTGGTCTCCCAGGACCAGAAGAGGTATGAAGAGGAAGGAGCCAGGTACAGTGATGGAGTCTCAGAGTGCTTGGGAAGGGCCAGGGGGAGGAAGAGACTTAGGCAACTGTGGGAAGGCAGGGACTTTCAGTCCTCCCAACTACCTCATAGGGGCAAGATCTACTGGGACAAGTTGCTGTGCTCACTAGACCGGCCTCTTCAGTCAACCTTGCTTCCTTGAGAAAAAGATTTAACTGTACCGACGCTGTGTGATTTATTGCTGACCTGCTCCTGGCACCGGCTCCTGACATATCTTAAATATTTCAAAATAAAACGTTACAAAGGAGGTCAACTACAGAATACAAAAACATTACTAAATGAAGTCAAACAGAAAATGCACATTTAAAACATAGTAGTAATTATTTCCAAATGTGTGTCTACACATTTTAAGTAGCCTGCGTACATTTTAATGAAAACCTGTGTTCTCTTTTACCCTCTGTGTGGTGTGATGCATAACTGGCCACCCACATGGCAACTGCTATCTGCTTTTCCACTTTTATTTCCTTGCTGTGCTAATTTGCTGCTGCTGCTGTTGTTGTTTTGCTTTATTTTTCTGATCATGCTGGAGATGTTGTTGTTTTTTGCTTTATCTGCTGGGGAAGAGGGTGCTGCTTTTGTTTTTGCCTTCTATTTCTGATTCTGCTGGAGAGGATGTTCTGTGTCCCTCTGTTCTGTGTCCCTTCCTGGTGACAAACAGGGGGTTTGCCTGGAGGGATTTGTGCACACGTATGAGCTGGCAGGAATAATCTAGATGACACATTTGCCTTGCAAAAAGGAAAACTCCGTCTGTGGCAGATTGTTGTATATAACGAGAGAGAAACAATGTTTGGTGCCAAAGGGGTAAAGAAACACCAGTGGTCTGAAGTGAATGTAAAATCTACTGGGGATCTTTTTAAGCTGCTCATCTTTGGTTCAAGCACGATGCGTCCATTATATGTGTCCTGTTTTTATTAAAAAAAAGTTTTGAAAGGCATTTTACTTCTATTTTGCATGTGTTTAGCTGAAATAAAATGGGAGAGAAACCTAATCCCTTAGGAAGTCCACAAGCATTTAAAGTAGCCAGAAGTCGTATTTTAGAGGGCCTATTTTGGAAATCGCAAGTCATTTAAATACATGCTCAGTATCATGTAAATTAACTTTTCAGTTTTTTAAATAAAACATATTGTTGTTTTAATTTACAGTGGTACCTTGGGTTAAGTACTTCATTCGTTCCGGAGGTCTGTTCTTAACCTGAAACTGTTCTTAACCTGAAGCACCACTTTAGCTAATGGGGCCTCCCGCTGCTACCGCACCGCCAGAGCCCAATTTCTGTTCTCAACATGAAGCAAAGTTCTTAACCGGAGGTACTATTTCTGGGTTAGCGGAGTCTGTAACCTGAAGCGTATGTAACCCGAAGTACCACTGTATATACTAAGCACAGTCCCAAATATTAAAAATCCCTAAGAATAAAACAATCCATGCTGGGAATTTCAGGCCGGCAGAGTGCTGTTGTGTTCATGTCCAGCTTGCGGGCTCCCCACTGGTCAGTCACCACAAGAACAGGATGCTGTACTAGACGGACCATTGGCCTGACCCAGCAAAGTAAACCTAAGTTCTTACACTATTTAGGTACCTTTCTGTATCACCCTTTGTGCAACCACACGTTTCTCCCTGTCTGAATTTTACCCACTTGCATTGGAACCCCTGTGAATACACTGTGGTTGCAAAGCGGGTTCTCCCTCGTGGAGAGCACGTGTTGTGGTGGGGGCTGACAAGACACCTCACTGTTGCTGGGCAAAAGAGTTTGGCCATCCTTAAGCGGGGCGGGCTGTTACGGGGGAAATTTAGATGTTGCCATTTATTGATTGACAGCCCTATTTGTTAAATACACTGCACGCAGCGACGAGCTTTCTCTTTTTGCTGCATGCTTCGGATCACCGGCCCTCCCTCCCTTATGTTAGGCTGTTTGCTTGACCTTCCTACGCCTGTCATGGGGTCGTCTGCTTTGGGGCAGGGGCCCGGTAGGAATTTTGTCCATTTGGCTGATTGGCTGGGGCCATTTGGTTTTTGCCTACAGCGTAGCAAATCATCACAACTTGTAAGGTTGCGGTTAGGCATTGTTTTGGGAATTGGTTGGTGGAGGGGTATGGTTGTGGCTGTGCCTGCCCCTCCACAATGCTGCTGCTGCTGCTTCAAGGGTTTTCCATTAAAGGAACCCAGGGGCTCCCCATGCTTTTGTCTGAACCCCCTGGCAAAGTGCTAGGGCCACACAAGAGCCCCTGGGAGCATGCTGGGGAGAGTTGAGGCATGGTTCCCAGTCCTGTCTCTCTCCCCAGGTGACTTACCCTTTCTGACTTTGCGGGGGGTGCGAATGTAAGACTGTCCCCATGCAGGGTCAGTTAGTCGCTACCAATGTCTAAGCAACCACTCACATTGCTGTAATTTTAATAAAGTTGTGGCCAAAATTATGCCAAAAACCTTAAACAAAAATCAAGTGTCTTTGTGTTTTATTTGGGGTGTCTTGGGGATCTCGACATGCAAAGGGTTAGGTGGCATCCAATAATTACCTCCTTTGTAACAGTCTGGGAACGGTTGTGCTATGATAGTGCTTAAATGCTTAGTGGTTTGTCTCAGTGATTACGGTATGTGCATTTTATTTGTTTGTTTGTTTGATTTATATACTGCTCTTCATCATAAGAGTTCAGGGCGGTTCACAGAATAAAATATAGGATAAAAACAAATAAATAAGGAAAACAAAACAGCAAAGCAAAGCAACCGCCCCCCCCCCTTTGCACAGACACATTTAAAAGGCTGTAGAATATGAATCAGCCAAAGGCCTGGTGGAAGAGGAATGTTTTTGCCTGGCACTTACAATATATATAGATAATGAAGGCACCAGTCAAACATCCCTGGGGAGAACATCCCACAAATGTGGAGCCACTACAGAGAAGGCCCGTTCATGTGTTGCAACCCTCTAGACTTCATGTGGAGGAGGGACACAAAGAAGGAAGTCAGGTGATGAACGCAGAGTCCGGGATGGTTTATATGGGAGAGGCAGTCCTTCAGGTATTGTGGTCCTGAGCCATTCAAGGCTTTATAGGACAAAACCAGTACTTTGAATTGGGGCCAGAAACTAAATGACAGCCAGTGCAGTTGGGCCAGGATGTCTAAAATTTGCTGTGTAGCTTAATAAAACAACTTCACCCCAAAGAATAACTACCTGTGGCAGACTATGCCAATCTTCTTTTGCAACTTTATAGATGTGAAATCCACACATTGAGAATTGTTGTTCCTGGTTTTAGTGTAGTCCTGCATAATAATATTAGCTATGAGGTTTCACCTAATGAAATTAGCTATGTACCAAATGCAACTAGCGCTGAGGCAATAAAACTGCAAGTTTCAAGCACACAGAGGTGATGCCTAATTTCCATTTTCAGGTATGAACACCACTATACGAGCTTTACTTCTGCTGAAATGAATTTTGCATGAAGATTGCCTCATAACTTCCTAGAAAGTCAAGGGACACATAGATATTTCTGCAGCATGATGGCAGGAATTGCCAAATAATGTGACCATGTCCATTAGCAGATATGGCTCCCTAAATGGCTGCCTAAAAAGGATTTACAGAAAATGGGTCTATCGATATATAAGCTAAGAATAACCTTTTTGTATTTAAAGGCAGTAGACCTGTGTTTACCACATACTGGGGACAAACAATAGGAAATAGTCACAATTTTTATGTATTGCTTTGGAAATGCCACATCTATCAGAGATAAATTGCTCGACAAAATAGACTTTTGGTCTGCTCTAGGATGACAATTCTCGGGTAAGTTTATTGTAACACGGCTGAGTCGATAAACCAACAGAAGGCACCAGCATTATACCAGCCAGCGCAGCCCAACAGTCTTTTTCTCAGTAATAGCAAAAAACTTTGCCAAATTTTGCAAATATTCTTGCAAAGTATTCCCATCGGCTGCGTTCTGCAACTGCCACTGACAGCTAGAACATGAAAATGCTACCAGCTTGAATAGTGTCTGACAGCAGAGCTGGGAGCAGCACAACTGCTTGAAAACAATTTTGCCTTGATACTCAGGGCTCAGGTCCTTTCTAAATACCTCTGCATCATAGTCATGTCTCTCTCTTGTACCCTCACAGGACTCCATTTTTGCAGCATGTGCAAATTCTTATCCGCCATCCCAACAAGCAAATATTAAAATGACAGATGATGGGCTGTACTTTTCCCCTTTTTTGTGTGTGGAACGAATATAATGTGCCAGAGTGCATATTTTGTAAATTTGATTCAGGTTCCGGCATGTAGAAATTGAAGGAAGCTGAGTAAGTAGATGGGTTAAAACATATATCCACTTGATGATGCCAATTTCTTTCTTTTCCTTCCTTCCTTCCTTCCTTCCTTCCTTCCTTCCTTCCTTCCTTCCTTCCTTCCTTCCTTCCTTCCTTCCTTCCTTCTCTGAAATAGGCATGACCAGGACATATTTAGAAAGCATAAGTTCAAACTTAATTAGGATTCAATAATTAATCCACTTGAGACCCTATTAGTTATGCATCTAATGAGAGACTGTCAGGTTACATTAGTTTTCACACATGTCCTAGCTAAATTTTGAGATTCGTATGCAGAACCTAGCATGCAGATGAGTATTATATATCTATAATTTCCATTAGGGAATGGACAGATTAACTGATCACAAATTTGGCTTTTACTCTGTGACATATTCATAAAGTTATTCTCCATACTAATTTGTTCACGTTAAGAAATGGAAGAAAATGAAAACAAATAATACACCCATGTGACTTTTGTTTTCTTTTTATGGTTATTATTTTGCATTTTTTTGCATTTTTGATTGATTAGCGTATGTTTTTGAAAATAAAAAATAAACAGGAAAAACAGAAATGGAAGAAAATGGATTGAATGGAGTTTTGCAGCAATGAAATGAGTTTTGCGGCAAAGAAAACTAGGGAAGCTGTAAAACACAGGGGCATGCTATAGTACAATCTTGGCATTTACTAGAAGTGCAAAGAAGAGAGCTAGGCATTATTATAGGTGAATGGACAGGCTTTTTATTTTATTTATCATTTGGTTTATAAGTGCCTAAGGAAGAGAGGGAGTTGCCTTATACTTATTTCAGCAAATTGATCCATTTATTTCAGTATTATCTAATTAGCAGAACATCTTCAAGGGTTCAGACCTGGAAGTTTCTCTCAGCACTACCCAGAGACACCAAGGATTGAACCTTGGAATTCTTCCATGAAAACCAAGTGCTCTATGACTGAGCTATGGTCCTTCTGTAAGGCTCTTATAAGACCACGGGCATGTATGTCTGGCCAAACAACAGCGTGTACAAGAGAATGCATGGCCTGACATGGCAGAACAGATACAGTGGTACCTCGGGTTAAGAACGTAATTCATTCTGGAGTTCCATTCTTAACCTGAAACTGTTCTTAACCTGAGGTACCACTTTAGCTAATGGGGCCTCCCACTGCTGCCACGCTGCCACTGCACAATTTCTGTTCTCATCCTGAAGCAAAGTTCTTAAGCCGAGGTACTATTTCTGAGTTAGTGGAGTTTGTAACCTGAAGCGTCTGTAACCCGAGGTGCCACTGTACTAATGGATGCATTATTGTCAGAAACCTGCTTGGGTCTCACTGTTGGCTGATCCATCCACTAAAATCAGAGAGAAAGAAAAAGGCACTTAACAGCTGTTGTGTTATTACTGGTGGGTGGTTTTTGTTGATTCTTGCCTGTGACTTCTAATTAAGTAAGTTTTCACTCTGAAGGAGCATGTTGTAAATCAAGTAATGAAGCCAAACAGCAACATCCCAAAGCCAAAAGAAAAAAAAACCTGATAAAGAATCCATTGATGTCAAACATATTATTAAGCATAATGAACTTCCATACTACAATCTACAAGTATCTACAAAAGTGTCTACAATGTTCTATATATACCTACCAAAAGATGCCTTGAATAATTTAGGGAAAGTTCTGCTTTCTTTCCTTATTATTAAACTCTGAGCATGCCCTGGACTGTGATCTCTTCATATAATCAAAGTAGAACTTCCTTCTACTGCATATAACATCATTTTTTATTTTCACTGCTAAGCTGCTAATGGTCGTGACGAAGTTTTCCTAACACATTTCATTGTATTTACTTTGTAGGCTACTGAAAACACCACAGGTAGAACATTGCCTTTCTGTATGCTAAAAATACAGAAAACTCCCCACCTCAGGAGTAATACCTGCCAAGTGGTTTTATGACCCTTTGCATCGGATAAACCTTCACAGCTGGGGTACTAATCTAACTTGTCATTCAAGGTCACACACCCTGTGAGGAATGATGTCTAGAAGGAATACCCTTCAAGGTTTTGTTTGTTTGTTGCTAAGGATGGAAAAACCAGTCTGCTAAGGTAGGGGGGGAAGCCAATTGCTTCATATTGTGAGTAAAAACAAAACCTGCATTTCTTTGCTCTGTTTCATAATACCTGGATTTCTCTTTTTAATGGCTTCTTTTAAATATGAAAGTTGCATCCAGCTGTTTTGTCGGGAAGCTCAGAACTGCATTTAGTGTCGTAACATTCTTCTGAGTTGTGGACCCACTCGCAGGGACCTGCAACCCCCAGGGACCAAAGGCCTAGACAAAAATTGGCCACAACTTTTATTGATTACAGTTATAGGTAAGCTTTGGCTCAGGCATTGGGTATATATCCATTCTCAGCCTCCAGGTGGAGCACTGACACTTGAGCAGAGTTATACCTGGGATTATGGGACCACCTGAAGAAGCGGGTCTATCTAGGTGGCCCTCTGAGGCTACTGCTGGAAGCTCTAAAGCCTTTCCGCCCCACACTTGGCTTTGGGACAGAGACTTTCATCAAGACCCCTCTGGGCAAGCCGCCATCTTGTAAACTGGTAGATATTGACTTGCACAAAGTTTCATGAGCTTCAGGAATTGCAAGAAGTGTGGAGGTTGCAACATTCTAGTTACCCCCCCCCCAACTGTTGGGGTTCAGATCCCCAGGCAAACCTTTGAGGCTGAAATATCTGAGCTCCAGTCTGTGAGTGGAGTAATCCAAAATTCCAAGGGGATGTGTGAGTTCCTTGTTGTGCTTCTGCTTTTCTGCACTCCTATTGTAATGTCTGATGGAGAATTAGCCCAGAAGAGATATGAACGCTGCCCGTGCATCTGTAGTACGGGAAAATTAAAATGCGCATAGAGGAAGCGAAAAGCAATTTGTGCAACTGCATGTTAGCATTTCTAGCAAAAACTAAAGCCTTTCCTGGCTACAGATACATGGCAGCTGCAATCCATAAAACCTGGTAAACATATGCTTCAAAAATGTAAGCCTCGCTGTTTGTAAACCCTCCTGGACAGGGATGAGGAACAATTTTCCAGTGCTATGGCTGCATTTCCTTCTGGGTGACTTTCTGAGGGCCACATGCCAATGATTAGCAGGGCCAGATGGTTACCTTTGTACAGCAGACTACCACTGAGCCACAATAAAACCAGGGGGTTACATACTTCCCATTTCTCTGTCCAGGTGAGCAAGAGGCACTGTTACAGTTCAATGACACATTCCAACTAAGCAAAAGCAGTTAAAGGGCACAGAG
The DNA here is from genome assembly GCF_964234715.1 of Podarcis melisellensis. Lineage (NCBI taxonomy): Eukaryota > Metazoa > Chordata > Lepidosauria > Squamata > Lacertidae > Podarcis > Podarcis melisellensis. The sequence continues at coordinate 28,345,135 of NC_138542.1, forward strand.
CAGGCACAGTGAGGGGGTGTGGCCTGGGGAGGAGGAGGGGCTTAGGGATCATTCCTTAGGCTGAATGGAGACTCCCAGAGGGATGCATGTGGGCACCAGGCCCTGAAGTTCCCTACCCTGTTCTAGACTCCAACCTCAATTCAGGATGAGCTCAAAAGATTGTACCTCCCTCAAAGAACAAACTGCATTATACATTTGAAGCAGAATCATACCACTTTGCACAGTCATGGCTCTGCCCCAAGAATCGTGGAGACTGTAGTTTGTGCTGAGAGTTGTTAGGAGATGTCTATTTCCCTCACAGCTACAATTCCCAGAGTGGTTTAACAGTCAACCCCTCTTCCTGGGGAACTTTGGGAATTGTAGCTCTAAGGGAGGGAATGGGGTCAACAAACTCCAATTCTGAGGATATTGGGGGCGGGGAACCATGACTGTTTAAAATGATTTGGTTCTGTTTTAAACGTATTGGAGAGAAGGGGGTCTTCATCTCTTCAGTACTTTTGATAATATACAATAACCCAAATATTAGGAAGCAAGGCACCTATTTTCTAAGCATGTTTTTTTAAAAAAAATATCTGAAAGCACAATCACTGTTGCACAACATGGCTTTTATTTTAAGATGTCGGAAAAACTCCATGTGCTTAAGGATATTTAGAGAACACATTTCAATGTATGAATAACTGGTGGAAAGTTTAGCTTCTGAGATGATGATGTGTGCTGCTTACACTTTTCTAACATAAGAAGATTTAAGCCTCCAACAAAAAGCCTGACAGATTGTTTTGTACTGCGAATACAATATGAATGAGCTAAAATCACAGCAGCCTGAGTACTATGAAGTGCACATCTAACAGGGAATAAATGTTTTAAAAGAGGTGCTATGTTTTCACAGGCAGTAAAAGCGGCACAGCAGTGAATATTTATATCTACGTTTTGCAAGGGGTTGTGTTGGGGATACATCAGTGCAAAAACTTACAGTTTGTTTGACTGATTCTAGGAAAGTCGCAATTGTTAAGTCTGAAGCCAGTGGAGAGACCAATAATTGCTATGGATGTTGCACTCAGTATCCACAGGGAACATTGGGGAGGGTGTCCTTCTACACTAGTAGCTCACCCCCAGAGCAGGCTCAAGGCATTTTCCTGCCTGAGGTGAGCTGGCAAATGCCACCCCCGGCCCACTCAAGAGACATAGTGTCTAGACCTGACCAAGGTATTGTGGCACCTGAGGCAGAAAAACCTCAAGTGCTTCTCCCTGAGAGGAAAAAAAAATAAAGGAATAATGAAACAACTAACTAAACATTGGCTGCCCTTTCATAATATGCACAAATCAACTGCATGAGGCACCTGCCTCATTCTACCTAATGGTAGGACCAGCTCTGCTTTGCTGCTCATCCTTCCCCTCACTGCTAAATCCATGTAGTGGTTAAATGAAGGAAAGGTATTTTCCACATACAAATTATAACTGAATCATAAACTGGACAATAAAGGATTCTTACACAGAATTCGCATCAATGGGAGAGATTATACATTTAGGAGTAAAATGTTAATCTGATATATACCATGATTTCAGAAAATTGACATGTGGGAGGAACCTTGAAATAAACTTTGACCCTTCTGTCCCCACTTTAAAACCCTTTTTCTCTCTCATGCCTTTACCGCCTGTGTCTGTTCCATCGTTCAGTTTATTTTTCAGACAATCTGTTGACTTGAATTGCAAGATTCAAAATAAAATGTTAGCCTGGACATCCTATGGTTAACAAATATATCTAGTTTATGTGATGACAATTAAGCTGCATGAATCAAATTTCCATTGCTGCCTACAAATAAACAATCTCTTTATTCCAGGGATGACTGAACCCTGTCACCGTTGTTGGAACAGCAAATCTTTCCATCTTCCCCACTACAAAGTAAAAGCAAAGACAGCATTAGGGCTTTGCATACATGTAAGCTCCTCCGTAGATGGCACAAGCTGATCTGCTGTTTTTATCTTTCTTTCTCATTCTGCTGTAGCTGTATACATTTTCTTTTTAAATCACCATTGCTGAATTAATCATAAAAAAGCATTGTAGGTCTTGTGTACTCTACAGCTGTTGGCTTTATCACCTTTTGAAAGATAAGCAGTCTAAACCATCTGTTCCTCACCTACCATTTGCCTGTAACATGGAAGAACATCCTGTTCACTTCCCAGGAACTATTACCATATTTTTCCATCTATAAGATGCCCCCATGTATAAGACGACCCCTATTTTTTGAGCCCAAAATCAAGAAATAAATATTTTACACATCAAACAGTGAGGCAAGCTGTGTAATGGTGGCTGCTCCTTTCAGCCCGCCCTGGGTGCCATCACTGAGCTCCTTGCAGAGGAGGGGCGGGACGCACCACAGGGTCTCCAGCTTCTGCCTGCCCCCTCCCACTCAGCCACCCTACAGCTGGGGGGGGGGAGGCAGCGGAGAGCCTGCACACCCCCAAGGGGCAGAGTGCAGTTCGCTCCCCTGAGAGCCAGTGTGGTGTAGTGGTTAAGAGTGGTAGTCTCGTAATCTGGTGAACCGGGTTCGCTTCCCCACCCCTCCACATGCAGCTGCTGGGTGACCTTGGGCTAGTCACACTTCTTTGAAGTCTCTCAGCCCCACTCACCTCACAGAGTGTTTGTTGTGGGGGAGGAAGGGAAAGGAGAATGTTAGCCGCTTTGAGACTCCTTCAGGTAGTGATAAAGTGGGATATCAAATCCAAACTACTACTACTACTACTACTACTATTCTTCTTCTTCTTCTTCTTCTTCTTCTTCTTCTTCTTCTTCTTCTTCTTCTTCTTCTTCTTCTCCCCCCAGATGTTTGAGAGTGAAACAGAAAAATCAGTTTGACTTCTGTAGTTCCCGGCCGTCAGGGACATGCTCTTGTTCACGCTCTCTCTCTCACACTCAGCCGCCTGGCTCTATGCCAAGAGTGGCTTAAGAGAAGAACTGTACTGTCTCCATACTCTTTTTGGGGGGCTTTAATATTATATTTACTTTGTATCCATAGGAGATTGGACTAGAGGTCAGAGACAACTAGCCTGTGAACATCCGTAGTTTGTTAGACTCCAACTTCCATCCCTCTCAGCCAGCATGGCCAAAGGTGAGGGATGATGGGAGTTGTAGTTCAACAACTTTACCTGTTTTAGATGGAACCCAACCTACAATATATCAGTATTTAACAGCAGCACCCTATTCAATAGTGGATTGTTATATTTGCTGTGTCGTCCTACCAGAGGTCTGTGCTACAAGAGGAATCTGAAGATATCTTCTAAGCAAACACCCTAACAAACCTAGTTATCATTTCCAAAAATATGACTATGACTAAGTTAAAAACACAGATGGGACAAATGTGTCTCTCAGTAAAGGCAGGACTCATCTACTTCCCACAGAATCATATCACACATTGCTGTTGGAGGGTACTGAGAGAGAATTAATATTGGCTTTCCTAAAACTGGATTTCAGATTGCATTGAAACACCTGGGCTGGGGGTGCCAATGGGAATAAAATATTGGGGAGGGGGAAACATAAGCCCCATTCTACAGAATCGATCACAAGACACGGCACACACACACCATTTGAATGGTAATGCCCATCAACTTTGGGGGCTCTAGCCCCCTCAAATATTTTAGGGGGTGGCTGAAGGGGCTTCAGATCCTAGGAGTTGGCTCCTATGGCTGAGTTATAGGAGAAAGCCACACATAAACGCTGACAGCATTATACAAATGATTATATGAAGATCCAGCTAAGCTGAGGCACATTTAAGCACCACTGATTTCAACTGGTGATTGTGGTTCTCTTGTTTGAAGTGCAAATTGACTTTACTGAGGCACTCTAATGACTCCTGTGCAAGCAATCATGAGAGGGGAGCTGGGGGGCACTGCCTAGCCTCCTCTTCTCCAATGGGATCCCTTCATCCGATTTACAGCCCTCTAGGAGTTTGAGGGTAGAAGGCTGAAGACTCCTCTTCTTGTGGAGGCCATTTGTGAAAATTAGAACCTTGGTTGTGCAGGGTTCTAAATTACGCAGAGAGGCTCTGTGAATAGAGAATGCTTCCTGATTCAGACTCTTGCCTTCAGACTTGTGGAAGACTATAAACAGGATCAAGGTGATATGATGGAGGGGCTCAGGGGCTGCACACCCACTTCCTGTCACGTGACTGCTTATACGATTTATCTGAATACCCAAATAAAGCCGGAGCACTCCAACATATTTGGAAAGAATCAAGCACTGTTGCCCTTACGAGTCCTTCTGCAGCCCCAAATTATGAGTTAATTTTAGAACACTTTAAAATATGATTACATTGTTTGCTTTCCAACATTGCTTGCCATTGTGGATTCAGTTCTGAAGATAAAGTAATTTTATAAACTCAAAATATCATCCAAGATCAGCGCTAAGCATTACAATTAATTCCTTTTAATTTCAGTGGTATTTGAATAACCTCACTGCATGCAGGATTGCAGTCTCTGAGAGTACCCTGAAGAAGAGGAGGTAGTAGATGGGAAGGAACAGATTTGTACAAGCTTTGTGAATTATTATTTTTTAAAATCTCCCTGCAACAACTCCATTGAGTTTGTTGAGAATAGTTGCCCATCATCCAATACCAGATGAATATCCAAATGAACAATAATCAATGTTCTACAATAATTCAGTTATCAGCAGTGAAGGAGAGAAACATCCAAAATGAAACATATCTGTTACATAGCTGGAATTTCTACATCAATGTAGATTATCGGGGGCGGTGGGGGGGAAAATGATACAATTTATCTGAAAACCTATGCACCACTGAAGTTTATTTACAACCAGAATTTGACTAAGTATCTATGTTTGTTCTTCTGGATTTGGGAAATGACAGGATGAAAGATGGGGGTGTTCTGAAAACATGCTTGCTCAAGCTGATGCTGAAGATGCTTGTTATTTTCATGACTGATTTGAAATAGGTCAGAGCAAAAGGCCTCTCTGGAATTGTAATTAAGTTGGTGAACAGAGAGAGAGAGGGAGAGGCTAAAAGTCTTCCAATGGTGGCAGTTTCTTACTAAACAGATCATTTTCTTAGACCAGGAGAAAAACTGTATTTGAAAAATAACTAATTGAATAACGTATAACAGTCCACAAATGAAGGTGGATTATCTTTGCCAAGCATATGGGTGGTAGTTAGGATTCACCAAATTCTGCATACTGAATTTTAAATAAGAACAGTACGGTACTTGAAACATTATTCTGTACCCAAACTATCCTATTATGCCAGAAAATAAACAGAAGACACCAGCATATGCTAGTCATAGCTGGATCAAATATCCCCCTTTTTTGTAGGAAAGAAAGAAAATATTTGATTACAAATGATGCGCATGATGTTAAGCCTATCTAAATCTCACTGATTTCAATGGGAGAGGTACAGTAAGCACAATTTGAAAACAGAAAAGCTTTTTAAGCAAGTCTGGTTAAAGTGATAGCCGAAAAGGTTCAGGACAAGGGTCATGGTGGTGGTGAAAGGTATTGAAAAACTTTGGTTCAGTTAGGTATTATTATTTTTTTATGTACTAATATTGCTATCAAAATTTATTACCAAAGACAGTTTGTCTCAAGGAAGAGAATACTGGCATCTCTGTTTATATATTTACATTCCAAGTACTCTGCGGTTCCAGGAGAACAAAGAATGCACCTTGGGATGTCATGAAAGAATCCATGTGTGGTGAGAAACAAACAGGACCTACAACAAAACATTGCAGCTGGCCAGCCATGCTTGTTTTCATTCCACCTCCCCATTCCCAGTATCAGAGAGCGCAGTGAGGCTGTGCTGCTGACCTGACCTCCCTCCAGCTGAGCCATTGCTGCATACTGGGACAGAGAGAGGGGGAGATGAGGTCAGTGTGGTGCAAATCAAATGCATTGGGGGACCCAAACTGCTACTGCAGCAGGCACTTTTGCACCACGTCAGAGTGGATAAAAAGCAATTATTATTATTATTATTTTAAATGGATTTTTAAAAAAAATAAATTGGATTTTCTAATTTAAATTGGATTTTTAATTTTTTTTAAATGCTTTTGGAGGAAAAATCTTTCTGAAGATAGTTTTGTATTTTACATTATAGTCCAAATGCTATTCATCAGGAAATAAGGATTTGTTTTAAGTTTTTCATGTGTGCTAAAACTCAGTCTAAGGTTTTGTTTTTTAATTGTTTAACCACATCAGTTAACAAAAATGGATACATATGCTATAATGTTGTTGTTTTAGTTAAATAAATTGTTATTAAGGAAATGGTTATTTTTCTCCTTCCAATAAAGTACAGCAGGAAAGTTGCCCAAATATAAACAGTTAACTTATTAAACCTCACAATAATTTCATAATTATCTGTCTATGTATTTCTAATAGTATAACCGAATCAGTAACTTTTGATATAACTGTAAAAACTACTCTGAAGATTTATTATTCCAAAAAATGAAACCTTCATCTGGTTGTAAATATTTAGATGATACTGGCAAGAATGAGTCTTTCTGTAAAAAAATGATTGAAATCAAGTCTTACTGACTAGTGATTTACATCGTGATTTAATTCAATTTGATTTAAATCAAATCCACCCTGCACCCCATGGACCTTACTGCTGCCTTGCCTTCCCCTTCTCCATCTCATCAGGGAAGTGGCACAGGTCTTCTGCATCATTTGCTACTGTCCTCCTGTTTTCTGCTCATTGATATGACTTTAGTTCCATGCAAGCTACTTGTGCGTGTTCTCCCAGGAAGTTAATACAGTTTCAGGGGGTAGTGGAGGTATTTAGATCAGGGGAACAGAGTGGAGAGGGTTCATTCCTCTTCTCCCAGAACCCCCGATTTTCAAACCCTTAAACATCAGGACAACCCCTACCTTGCATCCAGTTGGGACCAATGCAATGGGATACCAATAGCCATAACTTTGACATGACTTGATTTAACGTGTTGTAATCTGAATGCATCAACAAAATAAATAAACTGTCAGGTTATGAAGCAAGAGATAACATATCATGGGATGAAGCAGACATAAATCTCCAAAGATGTCCTTGCTGTAGCCAGTGAGAAAACACCCACAACGCAAAGGAGAAATATATTCTCCCCTCATCCGTCAAGGCTTAGCAACTAGAAGGTTCTGGAAACAGTATTATATCTCATGCTTTCAGCCTGAGGGTGTTATGCTGGAGCAGGATGTTGGGTTTTGAGCTATTCTGGTCTTGCTAACACTGATGGATCGAGAAACAGTAAAGGCTACAGAAGACGACTTCTAGTTATGAGTGCAAAGAACAAACTGCAATCAGGGAATTCCAGGGAACTGTGGAGTTTATCAAGACATTGATGATTTTATATATATATATTCATCCCAAGCGAAGGTGAGGCAAAATGCTTTCATTTCATGCAAACTACTGGAAAGCACCACTGTGAAAAGCTATTCCAGCAGTGGATCTGCAATGTAGTAAAGGTTCCACATTCATTAAAAGGAGAGCACAGACCTGTGTGTCCATTCTGTTGAATGTGGGTGGGATCCTCACAGCACTATCAGGATTGGGCTTGGATTGGCAGGCTCTGAGATAGGAAGTGGAGAAGGAAGAAGAAATGGGGATGAGGGCTGAATGATGGGGACCAGGGAAATCGCTCCTTTCTGACTTGACTTCAGCTGCTTCAGAAGTGAGAGACGTCTGCTCTCTTCCATGATGTTCCTGCAGAGAGCCTCCGTGGAGATTGGAGAGCCAGAACAGGAGGCGGCAGTGACTGAAAACAGGAGCTTGAGGGTGCATCTAGTTGCCAAGAAGCAGGCGCTGCCTTTGTAGATAGAAGCAGATTCACCCACCCTAATGGGAGCACATTTCTAACCTTGACATTCCCACAAACAAGCAAGTTCCGTGAAACTCATCACTCCCAAATGATGACTTCTGAGCCTCTGCTGCTGAGCCTGTGCCTTCACCTGTCTGAAGAAAGATCTTTCTTACTTACAAGTGTCTCTGTTTGTGTTTTGGTGGTGGGAGCCAGGATGATTCCTCCTACTCAAGTCCTCTGCTTCCACAAGATCTGTGTGTACGTCTGAGTGTACAAGAGGACAAGTGTGTATGAGGGCAGCCCTTCTTAATCTTCACGGAAAGCAAAACTATGTTGGCTTTCTTTAAAATCAGAGGTAGAAGAGGAGTTTGGATTTGATATCCCGCTTTATCACTACCCTAAGGAGTCTCAAAGCGGCTAACATTCTCCTTTCCCTTCCTCCCCCACAACAAACACTCTGTGAGGTGAGTGGGGCTGAGAGACTTCAAAGAAGTGTGACTGGCCCAAGGTCACCCAGCAGCTGCATGTGGAGGAGTGGAGACGTGAACCTGGTTCACCAGATTACGAGACTACCGATCTTTACCACTACACCACACTGGTAGGCAATGTGGTGCCCTCCAGACTGCAAATCTCATCATCTCTGACCATTGGTCTTGCTGGCAGGGCCTGATGGAAGTTGTAGCATAACAACATCAGAAGGCCATTGTCTTGGCTACCCCTGTACCTGTTTTAAAAAATCTCTCATTGTGATCCAAAAAGGGCTTATTTTGAGGCTTTCGCTTTTCAAAGGATAATATCAAAATTACAGCAATTAGCCCTTGTGACATTTTCATAAACGTGTTCTAAATTTAGCCATTCATTATGGAAATTGTAGGAGCTTTTATCTTTCACTGCTGATACTCAGAGAAGGAAACTGGAATAAACCGGGATATCTGAAATATGGAATTGCTTTATTAAAAGATGAGCCTGAACACGCATCAAGGGAAGGGTGCTTTTGACAACCTTTGGGATGAAGACGACCCACAAATGGCTTCATCATCCACAGCTGACAAAGGCCCAATAAATTTACTTGAAGCAAGAGGAGTGACTAACTTCCCCACCCTGTGTTTCAATACACTTCTGCATTATGTTGCCACCTGCTGTTCTGGAGGCTGAAAACACACATTTATTCATATTCCAAAGAAACTCCCATTGTGCGTGCTTGATAAAAGAGGTTGACATTCATTTAGAGAGACTGTTAACACTCAGCAAAGGTCACGACATCCATTAGATTTAATGGGAAAATATTTATTTCCAGTCAATTTAAATCATTCTACAAAGAAATACAAAAAAAGGTTTGTACAGAAAAAAGAGCGTATGCAACACAAAGTGAGAATATAAACACAAGGAACTTGTGAAGACAATATAAACGCATCTGCTGTTTCTTCATATAGCTGTTTGATCTTTTTAAAAGAGGGTAAGAAGCTGAAAATACATTAGAATGGGAAATAAATATTCTGCTTTCTTTATTGAAGCTCTCCGCCAATCCAAGGGTAAATTCAGGAATAATTTATCACAATTATACACAAAAAAATATTCTGGTGTTTTGGATATTGGACTGAACTCCTAGCAATCTCTGGCTCAAATTAATGCCAGCACTTCAAGGCTAGGATTTGAGCCTAGATCATGTGACATAGGGTGGCATTCCACTAAGTGTTATTCAGAGTCGACCCATTGAAATTAATGAACATAACTAACTTAGGTCCCTTAATTTCAATATGACTTAGTTGAAAACCACCCATTATATGGTACATAAAGAAAACGTCGTGTATGCATGCTGTAACTACTCAGTAAATACAACAGGGGGTTGAAATTCCAAAGTCAGAATTTATGGCTTTCATCTTAGTTTGAGACTCAATAATTTTTATTTCAGCACTATACGGGTCCCATGCCAAATGGTATCAGTCCTGGACGTATGTACAGCTGCACATTTCCAGCATGGATATACCAATGTTCCCCTCTTGTTGTGTGCAATAAACAGATCTTTTCTTTATTTTTTATTTGCACAAATAGATGTCTTCATCTCAGAGGAATTACAGAGCAGTCTTCTGAATTCCTGACCTCCATGTTTTAGGATAATGTAACACTTTGACAACATGTATCATGATTTTGCATTAGTAGGACAAAAATAAATAAAAATACATCCATGGAAACTTTTAGTCCTCAGAGAGTATGTCAAACAGATGCTTCCGGACCATAATAAAATACCTACAGGCAGCTACTACATCAAAGAGAAAACTCTGATCTACTGACATAGAACAGCTTTAGTCATAATGATACATCAAGTAGATTTACTAAGTCCAAGAAGGTAAGTTAAGCTGATCTCCATGTTCAGCTCAGAGATTTATCAGCTGTGTTGCCTAAATCCTCTCTATCAATTTAGATGCCAGCACTAATTTCTATGGAGGTTGTGTTTTGGTCCTATTTAGCTAACTTAGTTTACTGTTGTTGGGTTACATAAATGTGCTCTTTCATGGGATGAGTTGCATTTGCTTTACAGTTAGGAGATAGGTGAGATACACCGAGAGTTTGTATTTTATTAATGGTGCTTTAGCATTTTTTAAAAATTCTTTATCACTCTCATTCAAAACATTCCAGGGTGATGTTCAGCAGTTCGATCAAATGATTCACATGCTGCATAAATAATAAAATATAAAACCAGCAAATAAACATGGGGGTTTATCTGACACATTCATAGTTAGAACTGACCCACTGAAATAGTCTATTGACTAACTCAAGCCCATTGATTTCAATGGGGCTTCTCTGAGTATTACTTAATTGGATGCAACCCCTAATAATGATAAGAGGCAGACTGAAAACATAGAAGAGCCAAGTAAGACTGTTCCCACTAACAAATTTTTTTCCCCTTCCAGTAGCACCTTAAAGACCAATTAAGGTGCTACTGGAAGAAAAAAAAAATTTGTTTTGACTATGGCAGACCAACACGGCTACCTATCTGTAACTGTTCCCACTAAGATATCATTTAAAAATACCGGGATACTTCAAAGCTGCAACCATTCATTTTCTAGGCTGTCTGAGATTTATTAAATTTGTATACCATCTGAAGACCACAGGGCAGTCCACAGCATAAAATTACGAAATAAGAATAAATAATATATAATAAAACAAAAGCCAACCAATAGCCCCCACTCCTGCAAACACATTTAAAAGGCCATAGAATGTTTATCAGTCAAAGGCCTGGTTACAGAGAAACATTTTTGCCTGGCACCTAAAGATATGTAATGAAGGAACCAGGCGAGCCTCCCTGGGGAGAGCATTCCACAAACAGGGAGCCACTGCAGAAAAGGCCTGCTCTTGTGTTGCCACCCTCCAGACCGTCAGTGGAGGAAGCACACAAAGAAGGACTACAGAAGATGATTGCAGGGTCCAGGTCGGACACAAGGGTTGGCTGATGGAGGAGGGCATGACACATGGACAAGTTGCAGTACCAATCCACCCCTATTGTCAAATTTAGAGCTTTTAAATTGTTAGGAAATACCTGTATAGCAGTACACTTCAAAGCAATGGCTAAAAGAAAGAGTGAAACCAAATACTTAACAATACTAATTAGCTCTTTTAAAAAATAGCAAACTGACATGGACTGTGTATAAGCATACACTGAAACAGAAATGAGCATGGGGTGGGTTTTTTGTTCCTATTTGTGCTGAGCCTGGCTTCTCTGCACCTTCACAATTTATTTGTCAAGTGTCCTTGCTGACAACTCAATACTGACTGTCTCGTCAATCTTGTACGCTTCAGAAGAGCTCTCCAGCTTCGCTTTCAAAAGCGCTACACGTACATTCAATCAGTGAAATATTATTTAGTTCCCTCATTCTTTAAAACAGGAAAATCAATGCTGCAAACCTGGTGAGAAGGGATTGTCACCTCACAACTGTTCACCCAATCACAGCTGTGTACAATTCGGTTCTGTTACAAACTGGTGGAAAAAAATCTCTCTGAAATTTTGGGAAGAATGTGTGTTTCCAGAAAAGCTGTACCATTGTGCCTGCGCTCAGAATATGTATAGTTGTAGACATTTATTTAGCAGAATTTGCATACTGCTTAACTCTAAAGACCTCCGTGAAACTTGCATAAAATATAAAATGTACACTAAAATTATCAGTACAAGTCATAAGCTAAAAACAAGTTCAACATTCATATTTATCTGATCCGACAAGCCTTTGATTATTCTTACAATTATCCCTCACTGCAGAGACCTTCTATGATATACAAAGCTATGCTACTGAAGTAACAATCCACTTTGCACATTTTGATAACCAGAACTACTGCCCCAAATATTGGGAACTGAATGTGCTCAGCATAGCATATTTATTACAAGGGGCTGATTTTGAGGTTCATTTCCAGTTCTCATAACTGGACAACAACTTTAAGAGCCAGTGGTTATTTTATTCATGCTACTTTGCATTTTGTAATCATTTGGTGACTTAAAGCGAAGGATTTTATCCTGCACAAGTCACACAGCAATGAATAGGACTTCTAAAGGGGTATAATCGGCTGTGCCCTACCTCTAGGAAGTAATGGCTTTTCTAACTAAAATATCCCAACCTATCAGTTAAAGACCAAATGCTAAAAGCTCAAACACTGCTGTTTCCACCAGTTTTCCATGACAAAAATACAAAATGTTCCTTCTTTACAATAACTCATTTCCTCCTTGCACAGTCCAATTTGTCCATGCACAGATGGCACACAGCAGCAAATCCTGCAACTTTTCTTCCTCTCTCCGTCAATAAAAAATAGATTCCTTAAGCAACACTTTCTTATAAGGCTAGGTCATGCTCTTCCAAAGGTCAGCAGCAAATTCTTCATTATCCAGTGAGCCGGCTGGAACATTTTCCTTGACGCTCTTCTGTCACACTTATGCAAAATGTCATAACTTGAGGGCTTATTTCTTTGTTTAGAGTATTTTTATACTGCCCATTACCAGAACTGCTTCTAAGGTGCTTTAGACAATTAAGATATTAAAAGGCTGCAATTTTATACACATTTACCCAGTAGTTAGCTCCACTGAAAGCAATGGGATTGTGTTGGCATAGATATGCATAGGAATGTGATGAATAACTATCAACTCACGCGGTGAAATGAAAACAACACACAAAACACCAGAATGAATCTGTGCAACTTCCAAGGTTTTAAAAGGGTGGGAAAGTAAAAGAGGAGGTTGCCTGGTGCCACAAACATGACCAAGGTTAGCATTAGGTAAGCCTGTCTGGAGAGTTTTTCCAGCAACATAGTGCCACCACTGAAAAGGCTCTCTCATTGATAGGCCCTGTTCTATATCAAATAAGCATGGGATGACTTTGCCTCGAGGTGCTGTGTCCATAGATCGCAGGAAAATACTGGGCAAGGTTTTGCCCGGTATCTTCTCTGTGCAATAGGCTCATGGGGAAAAGCTGTCCCTTGAGCCCTTGCTGAAGAGGGGAGGGGAAAGCCTATATAAGGCTGCTTACCCTGGAGCTTACAGTCATTTTGCTTTGAGAGCTTCCTGCCCTCCCACCGTCGGGTTAGAGCCTTCACTGAGCAATTTTGGGTCATGGGTTGACAGGGTTGGAAATGAATTTTTCTCTGTCAACCTGTTTGGCACTTGGCTGGGCATTTTTCCGCCTTTCCCTCAGTGAAATTGTGGCTTTCCTTTGTTAGGCAGAAGAACGTTGTTTGTATGAGGGTGGAAATGGCACTGGTCAGGATCAACATAATATAGGGAGCCCCCATAGCAGTTTGTAGCAATCCAAACCCAGCAGATCTATTCCATCAACATAGGGCTTGAGGAATGATGAACTGATCATGGGACCCAAAGCCATGCCAACCCTTGCCCTGCCTGCTGCTGTCGATAGAGATTTGGTCTAGAGATTTGGTCTGCTTTTATCCCATCACTGTTGTATAGTCTGGTTGTTTTGCTGCTCCCATGGGTCACTTAATGTGCCTGCCTGGGCAATGCTTACATTGAAAACAACCAATTATTTTTATGCTTAGAAATTCAACACCCAACTTCCATTCTCAAATTGAAGCTCTTCCTCTGGCCTTCTCCAGTCTACAACTCCCATCAGACCAAGCCAAAAGTCATGTTCAGGAATGACAGGAGTTGTAGTACAGAATATTGAGGGGGTCAGACTGGGCAAGTACCGTATCTATATTTGTCATAATACACTAGGCCGTGACTTCATAGCCTGATGCAGGGTTGCGGGTGGCAAATAATGACCGACATTTTGAATGCAGGATTCATGGATTCAACATAGCGCATGAATTTTGCTCAAGCTCACAGGCTTTCAAGACGTCTTGAAATCCATTTCATGCCTTCCTTGAAACGAAGATGGGGGAGTGTGTGGGCAAATTCTGCTACCCCAGTATCATCCTGTCCTTTGCTATCTAAATTGTTTCAAATTGAAATGCATTGAGCACTTGAGAACCGAGAGCATGTTTGCAAGAGCTGAGGGGAGTTTTATTTCAGCAACTTTTGGAGGACCAAAGTTGGTCTCCAGCTTGCAAAACTGATCACCCTATTTTGGTGTCCATTGCATTGAACTACAAACTTTTTAGATCTAGCCTGATCCACAAATGTTATTTAGATCTCTATGGCCAAGACAGTAAAAGTTTCCTTCGGCATCAGTATAATCCCTTGATTATTCACCAAAGAATGACTGCAGCTAGTCAAAAAGGTTATTTCAAGATACTTTGATGCTGAATCAAAGAATTAGGTGAAGGTCATGGGGAATGTTGAGGAAAGGGGACATTTAGAATTATATGTATTTACTTTAGATTTATAAGCTCCCATGTTGCACAAGTAGTTATATTCCCTGTGGGAGATGAACCACTCTTGGCCCCATGTACAAGAGAGGGAGAACTGAAGCAAGGAAATCAGGAATTGTGTAAGTTGAGTACAGAGAGTTGTTATTGCTTGGGTATAGGCCGGATGCCCTTGCTTAGGACTAGGCGATATATCAATATATCATCCAAAACAGGTTTGAAGTCCATATTGTGATATCGGTTTCATAATTTTTGACCTAGCAATATATTGTGAATAATGAGTGCTATGCAAAAATCACAGTGTGGGGGAAAACTGCGAAGCCAGCCAATGCCTCTACATAGCGCCATCGTTATTTCAGACACTGTGATATATTGGCATATCACGATGTGTAGTTGGTGATATATCACAAAGTTGAAAACCGGATATCATCCAGCCCTATGCTTGATCTTATGAACTGGTATGTGTGTCCTTCCAAGGCTTGAACTAAACAACCGCTGCCATCAGTGAAACATAGCTATTGGGACGGATCAGATCCAGGATGCCAGTACTTTATGCACAGAGCATCACAGAGTTAGTGAAACTTTGCCAGCCAGACATCAGACATCAAAGACGACTTAAGGGGTGTGATATAAAGCTTCTCCTTGGCTCAGTTGAGGATGGAGAAGTGGGGGAGGACTGGGGAAAACTCATTCAAGGGTCATCCCAAAGGCATTTCAAGCACCACACAGAACCATACATGAGAAATATTTGACAGCAACCTTCATCAGATGATTGCAACTGGCAAGCAAAACACGAAGGCTGGCTTCTCCCAGTTCCCAAGGACACAATGCTACTGAAGCCTTGGCTGAACAAGCTATTCCATGTGCTGTTGCAGCAAAGTATACCTACTTGATCAGAGTGCAAATAGTACAAACAACACAAAAATATTGGGGTCTTTTGTTTTCTAGAAACAACACGGCTTTTTTTTTTTGGTAGTCTATTTTATAACAAAAACCATACTAAAGCAGATGGAAATCACTATAAAGGCCTAATCCTACAAAATTCTAGTTCTTCTGCTAGGGATGGAAAATTCTCGAAACTGATAAGCCTAGAAATAAGTACTTAATTAACGCTTTCTATATCAAACCACGAAATGCAAATTTCATTACATCATCATTTATATGCCTGTAAATTGATACATTGCAATTTATATGCCTGTAAATTAGTACATTAATATGTTCTGAAAAACCTGCCGAATTACTCCGATTCTTCTAAGTAAGGCTGCAATCCGGGAAATTGGATGCAACCAGGTTCCCCCGTCAGCTGTAGAAGGCAATGTCCGGACACGCCAGCCATTTCATCGCTGATAATGAGAAGGCCTGGCTGCTCCTGCTGGATTCAATTTGGGATTGGTGGTTTCCATTATGGCTCTCATCAAGTCAGCAAAAGTGTTCAAAGTGCAGTAGCTCATATACAAAACATCTAATTGCACAAACCCTGGTTCCTTTACTTCCAAACGAATACTCTGCTTTCCTCTCTTAAGATATTCTGTCCTCAAGCCACACACCACATATGCAAGTTTCAGAATAAGCAGGTAGGCTGAAGTGGCCACATTCCAGAAGCAACATAACTCCTGTCTCTTTAAGAATGGCGAGGAACCCAGATATTCCAAAGGTGCAGCTTCTCCCACTTCTGTGCACTGGTGGGGAAACTTTACCTGTTGAACATCGCTCTGGCTCCAATTTCTTAATAGGACCAAAGCACTGTCCCTTTTGAGAGAAAAGCATTAAAGGCTCAAGTGGTTTATAGATTGTAACTTTGGACAAGTGTTTTCTGTCAAAGTTTTCATATAGTGAAAGTTTATTTATACCACATAATCATACATTCGGTTACTGGCTATTGAATCTCTAGTATTCAGAAGGAGATGACAGCTCCCCTCCCCCCCCAAATCACAAAGCTTAGGTCATAATTTACACAAAAGCCCATTTTGAAATATTTCTGTTGTATCACTTCCTTTGTTTCTGTTATGTGCTTAGTGCCTAAAGGCAGAAACCAGAAGTTTAGTAAATGGCTATTTCTCTCTTTCCCTATCAATCTAAGCTCTAGGAGCCATATTGATTGTAGTTCTGATCCCTGATAATTACAATTACACAAATTCTATGCAGCCAAGGATCTAATCTGCTGGGAAGCTCTCCAATACAAGCTTCACTGAAGTGAATGGGAGTGGTGCACAAATGCCACTCACTGAACGGCACTCAAATGCCTGCAAGCACAGAAACTGAAACAGCAGTGGCATCTGCCATGATGGCTTCTTCAAAGCAGAGAGCTGCAAAAGCCATCTAGCAAAGTCTTCCTCCCCAGCACTGGTCCAGGGCATGTAACCACCACCTATCAGAACGACCTCACAATTTCTTTTGGTTTGAAAGAGTTTCCCCTGTTCTTTTAAGATTGGCTAGGGGCAGGACAGCTAGCTGTTGAAAGAGTTAGCCATACAATGCGAATGCAGGCAGGAAGCTAAGAGGATGGCATGAAAGGCGTGTCCGAAAACACCGAGTTCATGGAATCGGATTCCGATTTCGTTCGGGGAGTTTTTAGGATACTTTCCGCAATGATGTTCTCACCAGGAAACATCCTTACTTTCCCATTCTGTCCTGGCTTTGGCTCCTTCACGGGCTCAAGGAACACCACCCTCTTGCCGCTGCTGGCTTTTTTCTCATCAGCTGGAAGGTCCAGGGGAGGATTCGAGGTCAGTATGGAGGCATGTGGGTTACTTTGGCTTGGCTGCCTTTTTCTTCTCTTGGACCTGCACCGACAAGGGCACGGCGTCAGGTAGAGGTAAAGGAGGACCAAGATAATGCTGGCTACACAAGCGGCGAGGGTGGTGAAAGCCGTGTTGAAGGTTTCGTGGGAGTGAGACCGGTCCACGGTGAAATTGCTCACATTGATCCTCACCTCGATGGTCTCATTCAACAGTCTTTTCCTGTTTATTGCAATGCAGGAATAAAGTCCAGCATCCTCATACTGGACCTCGTCGATTTCCAGACTCCCATTGAGAAATACTCTGAAGTGTTCAATATCTTTGCTGGGCTCCAAAAACTGATTGTCTGGGCTGATCCAAACAAAGTGGGTGCCTGCATCACTGATTTTAGTGTCGCAAGGTACGATCAGCCTCTCCCCAAGTTGAGCTTCCTGAATAAAGCCAAACGCGTGGAAAGAGCCATTGATGGTGCTTTCCGAGCAATTCAAGTAGTTGTCGTGCAATAAGGGCAGTTTATTCATATTGGAACCTGACCGCAACACACATGTGTACTCAGCCTTGAAATCCTCCACTGAGCTGAAGTGTCTAAGATACCAGAAGTTTAGCATGGAGTAAAGTGTGCAGTCACAGTAAAAGGGATTCCCATGAAGATAGATCCCACTAAGATGTCTAGCCGGCACTAAGCTCATGTAGTGAATGGGTATCGACTGGATTTGGTTGTAAGAAATGTCTAATAGCACAAGTTCGGAGAGTTTGCGTTTCCCAATGTACAAGTCGATCGGGAACTGGGAGAGAGAATTGTAACTCAAATAGAGCTTCTGCAATTTGTGTATCCCTCCAAAAGCAGCAGAATCGACATGGGCAATGTGATTGTTATATAGCAACAAAATCTCCAGAACTCTCAGTTCCTGGAAGACAGGACTGCCAAGCGACCTCAAGCTGTTGGACGACAAGTCGAGGTACTTGATATTTGGAGTCGCAGAAAAGCTTCCTGTGGAGATACTCGTGATGCCGTTGTGGCTGACGATGAGGGTGGCCAGTTTATCAAGCAACACTGGCATCCAGTCGTGATCCAAAATCCCAATTCGGTTGTGACTGAGATCCAATCTTCTCGTGTGCTTGAAGAGCGTTGCGGGCACTCTTGAGAGGTTCTTGCTGGTGCAGCTCACAATGTCGCTGGCACAAATGCAAGCGGCAGGACACATCGCAGAGGCACTGTGGCATACGCTTACGGCGATGACCAAGAGGCATATCAGTTTCTTGTAGTTCATGTGAAGAGCTGAAATGGTGCGCCAAACCAAAGACATGACTGTGTTTTAGCCGTCTCCCAGTGCTCCTTGCCACACTTTATACATGTAGTTAGCTTTGCGCCAGTCGCTGTTAAGAGAAAGAGAAAGAATATTAATCTCTTCCAATCACCCAACGTCTCACAGTGGCATGGTTGTCACCAGAAAACATTTCAGTGTTGTTCAGGGTGGGAGGGAGACAGGAGTCTGTGTAGCTATCGTTTCCTTACATGAGTGAGCTATCCCATAGCTTTCCTGAACCAATTTTAGGGTATGGCGCTAATTTTTATAAATCAAAATAGTTTCTAAACTTGATATCTGCCAATTTACATTGCTCTCCAGTTTGACTGCCCATCTCTTTGCAAGGCCTAGCATTACACACCATGTCATTTTGTATTTCTCTTTCAAACTCTATGGGTTTTCTCGAGCTGAGCGCACATTGTCTCAAAGCTAAAAGCCTGGTGCCAAACATCTGACTGGATCAATGTGCGTTTTTTTTCTTCCAGCCACTGGTGCATGGATGAATCAAAACGACATCTTGAAAAGAAGTAAAACAGGTTACTAGGATAAATATTTTGTAAACAAACAATAGTGTGTACTACCACAGTATTTGATGCAACACATTGCTCTTTCCTGAGATCCTGTTATACCTTTTTTTTTCAGGGGATGGCCCCAAATAGACACAGATATGCACTTGATTGAACAGGAATAGTCAAGGTGCCAAACATATGAAGGCTTATTTATATGCTCCTGAGAAGAATGTAATCTGTGGGTAGGGATGGAGAGAAATTCAATTCAGTTCACATAGGAAGCTGAATTTATCAGATTTGCACTTTCTGATCCAATATGAGAACAGAAACAGCCATACTTTAAAATTCCCACTAATCTGAATTTTGCGATGCTGTTTCTCTCTTTTAACCAAGAACATGCCTTAGGAGAAAACTGCTTGCAAAATGTGTACATCAATGTGCGCACACAAAAATCTATTCATTAGGAGAAAAATTCACTAAAATGCTGAATAATTTTCATGATTAAAATGAAAATTCGTAAATGTGGAGAACCAAATTTAAGACTGGGAAAAATGAGGAACGTAAAGAAATGAAATTGACAGATCCTTTCATCACTACCTGTGGGCATATTCGAATTGGTTTCCCATATGGGTGACCTGGATGAAATCCTGGTATCTTAGCTGGCAATGCCAGCGTCCCAGGAGATCCAGTGTTAGATTTGCCTACCCTGGGCAAGCAGGTTCAAATGATTGTACAGCTACCTAAAGCCCAGTTCTTGTGGAAGTGTTTTTTGTAGGTTGAAATATATGATCATATTGCTGCCCTCCCTATGTAGTTAGTTTGCACATACAGTGGTACCTCGGGTTACATACGCTTTAGGTTACAGACTCCGCTAACCCAGAAATATTACCTCAGGTTAAGAACTTTGCTTCAGGATGAGAACAGAAATCGTGCTCCGGCGCCTCAGTGGCAGCGGGAGGCCCCATTAGCTAAAGTGGTGCTTCAGGTTAAGAACAGTTTCAGGTTAAGAACGGACCTCCGGAACGAATTAAGTACTTAAGCCGAGGTACCACTGTACTTGGCAGATGTTTTGCTGCTATTGTCTGGTATTGTCTGCTTTATATTCTTCTGCAACCACAGGCAGTCTTTGTTTCATGGTATTAGGGTCACTTTGAGGGGAGAAGGGTGAAGGATAAGATCGGAATTAAAAGCTACCTTTACAAGATTGTTCCCTATTGCTTCAACAAGCAATGATAGCAAAAAGTGAATGAGAATGTGAGTTTACAGTGTAAGAAAAAATGTGTGTTCTTAGAAGGCTTGGGCTCCCTTAAATATGCCTGCACTGCTAAGTGACTTATTATTATGAAGCACCAACACAGAACAGCCTGGTTATTTTTTCTTCTTCTCCATTGCCTAGCAACTTGCATCATAAGGAAAAGATACCTCCTGATTAGGTAACACTGTTACTCTGCACCTTGTGGAAATTCTGAACCAGACAGTATACATTTGCAAATAGCATTCTTTTACTATAGCAAACTAACTTTCAGTGCCAAAATCTCGCAGATTCATTTGTGCTGGATCCTTAGGGTTCCAATGGTCAATTTTGGCATTATCAGTTTTTTGACTGAAGTTTCAGTCCACTTTTACTACTTAGCCTATATTTGTAATGCCTAATAAAGGTTTGGTGATCATAAAACATCCATATATAAAATTCTAAAATGTATACAAATAAACAGCCATGTAAAAATATGTAATAACAAGTATTTTAATTGGGGTTTCTTCCCGCTAAATAGTGCCATTCACCACTCTAAGTTTCATTCCGTATTGTGTATCTAGTATGTTTCAGCTGTATTTATCATTCTCATGGGCTTATCCCTAAGATTATCCTGTGATATGGGTCACTACTGTTTCCACATTACAGATGGTTAGCAAAGTTCTAGTTTACCCATCACCACGAGTGGTACCCACTTGATAAAAAGACTGACTGTGCCATTCCCCCTATATTCACTGGCAAAAATGTGTTCACACAGGACTTCCACACCTCTAGAGGTCCTTCCTCACACAACCTCCCCCTTGTCTAACATGAAAGGAAGATATTCAGGTGAAGTCTCTGTGCTGTTGAAAACCACTGCAAAAACAAACAGGCACGCTATTGCATTCACGCAATCAATATCACATCAGTTTAGCCCAAAGACTGCAGTTTTTCAAGAGCTCCTCAGAACCCAAAACAAGATGAAGAACATAATCCTTTCCCTCAAGTAGGACATGAGTGCAATATCCATCTCCTGTCCCAGACTGGTATTTAGGGGCATACAGCCCATGACCGTAGAGAGTTTATGAAAATATGTCTAAAAAATGGCAGCAGCTGAAGCTCTGGTTTGGAAACTATTCTGTTCATAGTTTGCATGGCTTCCTCCTACCCCACTCACAAAAAGCTATGTTTATAGCAAAAGTCCAAGCTTCCCTCTTCATTTCAACTATATTTGTCCAAATGACATTCTTTTAATGTTCATAACCTTGACACTGGAAGCCACAAGTATTGATATGCTAGTGTTCTTGTGAATTGCTATTGCAGAATTTGAAATAATGTTGACTTTGTTAGCAAAATAAATAATCACAAATGCGCCCCATCCCATAGGACGCACCTAGGTTTTTTGGGGGGGCGGGGGTAATAAAGAAAAAAAAATTATTTCCCCCCAGGCACGTGGTTGGCGTGGGGGAAGCCTGAGCTTCCCTGAACCCCAGCCCCCAGAACAGCCTGCTATCTGCAAGCCTAGGGAGCCGCGCCGGTCTCCCCAGGCTTGCGGAGAGCTGCGCGAAGCCCAGGTGCACTCTTCACCGCGCCCCAGGCTTCGGAATGCAGGCAGCTCTCCGGGAAGCCCTGGAGCGCAGGCAGATCTGCGCAACCCTTGGGAGCCCGGCGTGGCTTCGCGCCGGTCTCTGGAGGGTTGCGCGGAGCTGCGGGAAGCCCTGGAGTGCAGGCAGCTCCGCGCAACCCTTGGGAGCCCGGCGCGGCTTCGCGCCGGTCTCTGGAGGGTTGCGCGGAGCTGCGGGAAGCCCTGGAGTGCAGGCAGCTCCGCGCAACCCTTGGGAGCCCGGCGTGAAGTCGCGCCAGTCTCCCAAGGGTTGCGCAGAGCCTCCTGAAGCCTGGATAGCGAGAGGGGTTGGTGCGCACTGACTCCTCTCGCTCTCCAGGCTTCAGCGAAAGCCTGTATTCACCCCATAGGACGCACACACATTTCCCCTTCATTTTTGGAGGGAAAAAGTGCGTCCTATAGGGCGAAAAATACAGTACTTATAATTAAAATGTTCAAATCCAATAGAGCTTGGGGACGTTTTAAGAAAGGATCAAAATGCCAGTCTTACATTTGTCCATTTTGCCCCAAACCCCAAAATTCTGTATTTTCCCCATTTTAAATCTTCTTCAAATGAGAATAATTAAGTGTTAACAACAAATATCTATGTTTCCCCATCTGTTTTGAATTTTCTACATGGGTAATAAAGAAAAATGTGTTTGGTCTAAAAGGGTGATTTCTTCTGTGCCCTAATATGAAATAAGTGGGAGGGGGAGAAAATAAAAGTTGGCAATTTTAGTTGTTAGACTAACAGAAAGCACACTAGATTTTATTGTTTTATCTTTTTGTAAACAGCTTTGAGGTTTTCTATAATCTAGCAGTGTATCAATTTTATGAAATAGGATAGAAAGGTCTTCTGCTAGGATACTCTCCCCCACCCCCGATAAAAACCATTTTTTTAGTTGTATTGTAAATGAATCAGGAATATTATGGCTTGTTTTCACTGCATTGTTGGAGGGAACTAGATGATTCAAATGTGCATCGGGAGTTTTTCCTTTTTAAAAAAAATTATATGGATGCAAACCCATCTGCAGCAAACAATTCTCTTATTATGGGACTTTTAGGATAAATACTGTAGGTGTTACAACCAAACAACATTTAATAATAGTAATAATAATAATAATCATTCCTGTCACTCAAACAATGGCTTCTTTATTACAAGAAATTGAAGGATTATTCACACCCACATCCACAGGGAGAGGGGTGGCAGTGATTAAAGCCTAACGTAAAATTCAAAGAATATTTGGACTTGGTGTTCTAGTTAAATTAAATACAAGTAAAATAATATTTGGGCTCTTTTAATGCTGTACAGTCATACCTCTTTGCTTCAGGTTAAATCTTTTCAGGTTGCGTCCCAAGGCGACCCAGAAGTACCAGAAAGGGTTACCTCTGGGTTTCACCACTTGCGCAGACGCTCAAAATGACGTCACACACATGCACAGAAGCGGCAAATCGCAACCCGCGCATGCTCAGACGCAGGTTGCGTTCTGCTCATGTTGCAAATGGGGCTCTGAAATGGACCCTGTTCGCAACCAGAGGTACCACTGTATAACCAGGAATGGGTGTGTGGGTGTTATCTTCCCAAAAATGCTGATGCAAATGAAACATTCACCTGGCGAGATCTGTCATGAGTCTCTTTTCTCTTTCTGGCACACTGGATTAGACAGATCTGAAAAAGGTTGGTACTGCTTTGTGGAAGAGTCCTGCTTTGTGGAAGAGTTGGGCAGCTCTATGGAGTTTCTTATGCCCTTTAAATATTCTACTTGTAACACTGTTGGCTTTTGTTAAAAAAGGCACCCAAAACGATTATTCTGACTGTAAATTCTATGACAGAGGCCTGCTTTGTCCTACACTCCTACATTAGGATATTAGTGTATTAACATGCCACTCTGAAATACTAATGGAGAGTACATAATACCTTTTGAGCTATAAAGCAGGACTTTCAGAACTTGGTATAACACTTCTGTAATTCCGCACCAAGTTAAGGGAAATTCAGCATCACAGAAACTCAGATTATGAACATACAGTAAACATCTCAAACACCTGTTTAAAATCCTAGGCAAAAGATGGGTCTTCTAACATTCCAACACAGACTAGACAAGGAATAGCCGATGAGGTGCCCTCTTGATGTTGATGAACTACATCTCCCAGCAGCCCCCAGTCAACATGGACAACAGGAGTTGTAGCCCAATGTGGGGCACCATACTGGCTGCCTCTGCACTTAACTTAGGAAAAAACTGAATCCAAATTAGGGCAATGCAGATGCAGGCTCCATTAGTTCTCAGTAAAAACCACCAAGAGTCTCACGACATATCAAAGACTTAACAAATTCATTCTGGCATGAAGTATCGCAGACATGGGTGCGGGGTTTGAGGAATGGAAACAGTGGCATCAGAGGACAATGAAATGCAAAGAATACAGAATGTGTTAATTACATTCAAGCTTAAAGGTGGAAAGATGGGCAGTGAGGGTGGACATTAAGAGGAATGGGGACAGGAAGGACTGGAACACTCAATCCTTTCTTTTATCCAGCTCATCAAATCTGATAGTCATTTGGGGATTGGGAGGGAGGGATAGAGAGCATTAATGGAGAGGAGGACTAAGGTTCTGTGCTGAGCCATCATCCCCAGAACAAGCGGAGATCCACCTTCATTTTCTTCCAGTTTATGCAGTTCAAGAGGCACTGAACTCTTGGAAACTCAGGACTTTGGTTCAAATAGAGCTTTCATGAAATTTTGATTACCAGCCAAGCAGGAACAATACAGTGTGATAGGCTAACTTTGAGCTGCTTCTATGTTTCTGGCTACAACCAAAATAGAAAATTTCCTAGACAACCATTCTGCATGAATCTTAGGTAAGAAGAATTTTTAGATGGGTAGTTAAATTAACCATGCCCTAATCATTTGGATTGTTTATTAGGCACCAATTGACTCCTATCAACAGGCATGGTACTGGTTTCATTAAGAAACATGCAATGACAAACATTATGTGCTACTTTGCTCTGTGTTAGTTTTGCCCAAGTATTCACATTTTTAAGTGTTTAATAAGCAACCTGCATGCCACATCACACTTTCCAAATGATCTGCTGATCCGTTCATTTCTTTTCCCAACAGTGGCAGTAAACAAGCAACCAACACCAGCCAATGAGTTACCTCGTAATAACAAGGATGTGCATGCCACCAAGACATGCTAACAAACACGGTGGTACATTATTAAAAACAAAATCAGCAGCCCAAATGAGGTACTGAGAGCCACAAAGAACATGAAGACTTACAGCAGAAAATTAGGGGTATGCTCACCCTGCCCACCCATTTAATTGGATGGAGGAAATAGGCTATCCTCTTGTCATGAGTTGCCAGATCTAGAAACTGAAGGTGTCAGGTCTGTTTTCTACTGGTCTATGTGGTGACTCACCTAGGACTGCAGGTTATAAGTTCCGATAGGCTGTGATTTGCTCTCAGGCTCCAGCGTGAATCACCTAGTCAAGCAGCCCATTTGCTTCATTTGATCTTGTATGGCAATAGAAGCCTTTAAGACAGACTTGGAGGCATTATATGCTGGTTGCTTGCAGGAATTTTCTTTACGCCACAATTCCAGAGATTGTGTCTCTTAATTTGCAGTCTGTGCCTCTTGCAGTGGCCTACGGTTGCCTCCTCCCAGTTTTCTCTGATGTCCCAATGCAGAAAATGCTGGTGGGGTATTTGTGTGAAAGGTATAATGGGGACAGGATGGGGAAAGAATTCTTGCAAATGTCCCTCTTTCCATCAGAGATGAGGAGAATTTAAGCAGATGTTCACCCCTTCATAACCCTTCCCTCCAGTTTCTAGAACCACATATCAAAAGACAATAGTGTCCCATGAATGCTACATTTAATGCTCAGGGTTAT
Source organism: Podarcis melisellensis (assembly GCF_964234715.1). Taxonomy (NCBI): domain Eukaryota; kingdom Metazoa; phylum Chordata; class Lepidosauria; order Squamata; family Lacertidae; genus Podarcis; species Podarcis melisellensis. Next base: position 28,370,995 of record NC_138542.1, read on the forward strand.
GAAGATTTGTTTACATGTAAAAATATTCGATCAGTTGCTTCAAAACTTTGGGATGACCACTGTCACTGATCTTGAAAATTCCTGTTCTCTAAGACCCTTCTCAAAAGTATTCTGCCAGTAGCAGTGAATACAGGGGGCAACATGGGTTTATGACTTTTTATATTTGCTATATCGTGTCCTTGGCAAGAATGATTCTTTGCTTCTAAATTTTAAACCAAGGAGAAAATACTCTCCACTTTTGAAAAGAACAGATCTACCGTGTAACCAGATTATAGCATGGTACTGATTACTTATTCAGAAATTACTCTAATGTCCCATCAAATTGCTTCAGGATGGCAATATATCTCCAATCTAATTTTAATGTCACATTAGCACTAAAAAATAGGGTCAGCCAAGAGGCAACCATCAAGTCCAACAGCACCCAGCAAGTTTGCTAACCAACGGTTTTCTCATATATGATGTTGCCAGAACCTTTTAAGAAACCCAAAAAACCTCTGAATTGCTTCTGAATGTCATTAACATGAAATGGAAAACAGAAGATTACAAAATCTAATGTAAATATTCATCAGTTATGCCCCCCCAAATTCAGAATATAAAAGAGGAAATTCAAACACCATTCTTACTACAGTGGTACCTTGGTTTAAGAACAGCTTAGTTAATGAACAACTTGAATTAAGAATGCTGCAAACCCGGAAGTAGGTGTTTTGGTTTGTGAACTTTGCCTTGGAAGCAGAACATGTTCCATTTCCTGTTGAATGTGTTTCATTTGTAAATTGAGTCCCCCGCTGCTATGGGAAAGCATGCCTTGGTTTAAGAACACTTTGGTTTAAGAACGGACTTCCAGAATGGATTAAGTTCGTAGATCAAGGTACCACTGTATCACTGATAAAAAAGGAAGGGGATTCTAACCCAATGTTCAAAACCCATTAAAAGCAGAACAGCCTCCATTATTGGCTAGAATAATGCAGTTACTGTTTCACAAGCTTTTGCCTATTGACCCTTAAGATAAATACAGTTTATGACTATTTACCTATTTCTGTTTTTATTTGTCAGCTACTTTAAGGATTCTATACACTTAAAAAGTTGGATATTAGCTCTCTAAACAATGTGCTCCATTTCTGATGTTCAGATGGTGAGCACAACTGCATACACTTTCAAAACAATGCTGCGCACACACGCGTGACAGAGAGATCAGCAGGGCTGTGTGAATGCCAAGTTTTCTAGCAGTACAAAAAAAACTTTAGAAGAGAAATCCTAGAGGGAGGACCCTCACAACAATCTAATGAGTACTGAGTGTGCCCAGGAGTCATGAAATTCTGATTAACTGTAGGGGGACAATAATATTTTTTTAAAAAAAAATCAGAAAAGAGGTGGTGGTTGTGGAAAAGAGTGGTTGAATTCCTGAAAAGAACACTCCATGTCGCAACATCTTGACACAGCTCCCACTTTGTAAACAAAGAAAACTGAGACACCTACATGTAGGCTGTACCATATGACCAAATGTTTCTCCAGGCAAGAAAAACAAGATCAAAAACCCCTACCTAGAAAATTAGATGCTGGTGAACAGGACTTTAATCTAGCATGCTCCCTGTCATACAAGCTTTTCTGTTTAGCGGGAGCAACATTCAATTATGTGAGCCATCATCTGGAACCCGAAATGAGCCAGCCCAGAGGGAAAGTGGACAGTACATTTTAAAATGAAGCTTCACAGGGCCTGCTCCTTGCTTATTGGCCCATTTCTACCTGGTCTGAGAGGACGGGGGCTAGACTGACTCCAGTGGCAAACGCTGCTGCTGAAAGTGCCAGAAATAATTCATTGAGAGCTCTGGAATACCTGCTCATCTGTCTTATTTTCAGCTGGCCTGACTCCAGCTACAAAAGACTGCTTATGCTGTTCCGGATGTCAAAAGCCACTTTTGAAGGTGCTTTATACTGCGAGTCCTGCTCCCTGCTTGGCTGGCCTACAAAGGCTGCCCCTCAAAGTGTCATCGGATTGCAAGTCCCACAAGACCTGTTCACCTGGCCTATTGTGATCTGGCCTGAAAAGGCGAGACCTTGACTGACTCCAGCTACAAAGGCTGCTTCTGCTGTAGAGAGCAGCAGGGTGGGCTATCACTTGTTGCTGATGTCAGGATTTAGTTTTGGAAATGCCTTGTTTTTGCTGTTAATCTGAAGTATTTTCTGGTATTTTTGTTGATGGACCTTGGGAATTATCAAAGGACTGTTTAATGTTAATTATTAACATATGATATGTTATCATTGGTTGATCAATTATATGGCTATTTAAACTTCATGACCTAGATTTAAGTTAACGTATTTTTCGCTCTATCAGACGCAGCAGACCACAAGACACACCTAATTTTTGGAGGAGGAAAACAAGAAAAAAAAATATTCTGAATCTCAGAAGCCAGAACAGCAAGAGGGATCGCTGCACAGTGAAAGCAGCGGTCCCTCTTGCTGTTCTGGTTTCTGGGATAGCTGCGCAGCCTGCATTCGCTCCATAAGACGCACACACATTTTCCCTTACTTTTTAGGAGGGAAAAAGTGAGTCTTATAGAGCAAAAAAATACGGTACTTTGATTTCATTATCCTTGTTACTGCTTTTTTGTTTCAGTCTACTTGACCGTGTTCCAGGGAAAAATAAGAATGAGCTCACATTGATAACATACATTTAAAGCACATGGTTCCCCCCCCCAAAAAAATCCTGGGAGCTGTAGTTTAAGGGTGTTTGCAATTGTAGCTCTGTGGGGGAGAATTACAGTTCCTGAGAGTCTTTGGGGGAAGCTAGGTGCTTTAAACACATGGTGTGGATATGACATAATTTAATTCATGCATTGGTTTTGCATTACAAACAGCAACTTAGCATTTCTAGAGAACTAGTTTGATTTCTTTACAATTGTAAACATATTATATTTCTTAAAATTTAGGGTCAAGTTCAAGGTGCAACCCTTTTGCATTCCTGACATTTAGGGTTAAAACTGTTCAACAGAGAGAAACAAAGAATTTTTGAGCTGTAGGTAGGATGGTGTTTTGGGGGGTAATTGCATATGGTGTTTACCCATTGGAAATATAAGATATTGCTTGGGATATTTGAGGAATTCATTTGATAAGCATTTTAAAGTGAAACAAAGCTGACTGACACTTCATAAAGTAATATGTGGATCCTTCAGATCTCACTTCTTCTAATCTTACACTATAGTTCTTGACGAAAAAAATAGTACTACCAAAATGTGTATGAAAATTATCTCATATACCATGGCTGGAAAAACAATGGTCCTCTGAGTGAGATCTTACAAGAAGCCACACCTGTCAGTGGAGTCAGTACTAGGCTAAACAGCCACCACCTAGTCCCATATATGGAAACCTATGGTTTCCAGCAGTTTTCCTTAGGTGAAAGCAAAAATACACATGAAAAGCAGAGTGGAAATTTAAACCATAATTTGGGAATGAGGAAAAGATTAAATGTCACGGAGGAAGATACGAAATGTAATTATTGCAATAGGTTGACTAAAATATATTTTTGGACTGAATTATTTTCCAGAAATTCACCTCTGCAGTCACAATGACAGTATTATTGGGAAGGGGGCAAAAATCTCACCAGGATGTTTAGAATGCACTAATCCTTGTCAGACAAATCAGCATGCTATTTCTCGAACGCTGCATTAGTGAACGACTGAATCCTGGAACAGGGCTTTGTAGGGAAGTGATTAAGGATACTACTATGAATTTATGTCAAAGCCAGATAGAGGAGCAGATTCGAGTCTGTTCAACTAAAATGTCATGAAAGGCCAGGCAGATCTCTTTTACAAATTCCTTGACTGCAGTATGTTAACTCCACAAGGGCATGCTGCTGGTTTCATTCAACAGGGATGTTCAGGCACCAGAAAACCCTAGCTTAATATTCAGATGTAGCGATCATTACTGGTGATTACACGAAAAAGGGCAAAAGGTCAGCAACTCATAATGCTATCTTGTCATCCCTTTCAACCACATGGCTAGCTCCAGCAAGCCAACAAACATTTTATAAACAGAGAATCCAAGAGGTATGAAATGCCAGGATCACTTCTGATCCTAAACCACTAAGGTTGAGTGCACCAAATTTAATACTATTTATGTCATCAAACAAATAAAAATGGCCTGCACATATTTTAAACATCTATTACTGAGCCCAAAGTATCTCAGATGCATGCCATTCATCAATAATAATAATAATAATAATAATAATAATAATAATAATAATATGCACAGGAAGCTAAAACTCACTGTTTCTACTGTTCTAATCTCTTCTGCTATAACAATTGGGCAAGTTTGCATAAAAGAAGAGAAACCAAAGCTATCTTTCACATTACATTAAATATCCATAATCTACAAAGCACTGATACACTGCTTAATTCACTGGTTCAAATAGTTACAGATTGCATTCATAGTCAGGTACTGAGGGGGGCAAGAGGCAGAGAGATGTGATGCTAACAAAGGGAAATTATTTAGCATAGTTTACATGCCAACAGTGACTAGTTTTCAGTACACCAAGCACTCATGTTTGCAATAGGTGAAACACACAGCTTGTCTGCTCTCATTTACCGTGATATTTCCAAAGACTGCCTGACTCATAGCTGTATTGAGTAAAGCAATAACATTTTGTGCCACCACCTTGAAGACCAACAAGATAAACACCCCAAGATATTTGAAAGGAATGGAGCAGAAAAATAATGGAGAATGAAACTGTGGGTGAGTCGTTCCCGTGACTGAGAAACTGGTCTGTTGCCTACCCTAGATTCCCCCAAAGGAGAAGGTTTGAAGTTTGATGATTCTTCTGCATTCAGGAATTGCATGTCAGCAATTCCATCCGGTTTGAGAGCTGCAGGCATTCATGGATTGGAAAAGCCTTGCCACAATAGTTCATGGTTTAACTTGGTTACTTCTAAGACTGCATTGCTGCAATGCGCTCCATGTGGATCTTCCCTCATGCTTGATCCAGAAGCTACAGTTAGTGAAGAATGCTGCAGAACAATTGCTGACAGGAATGAGGTCTTGTCAACGTACAACACCTGTGCTCGGAGATTTGCACTGGTTGCTGATTTGCTGCTGGGTCAACCTAGGACCAGTTTGTCTTGCTAAACTTTCAAGCAGCCCCTGGATTCTTAGGAATCAAGCTTTGGGTTGATTCTTACGAATCAAGCTCTGAAAAACAAATTCTGGATTTCAAATGTGAAAAACACCTATCTAGGGCACAGACTACTTCACTGGTTTATTATATAAGGCATTCTTTTAAAAAGCACAAAAAACACCTCTACTCTTGAACCAAGAGTACTGCTACAGTTTTACTCTAGTTCCTATGTTGCATTATCCTCTGAGTTATAAGAACAAAACCAAAAACACACACTGTTCCTTCACAGCCAATCATAAACAACTCTGCTAATGACTATTGAGGAGAGAATCTCAGGAGAAAACCCCCTGTATGGTTTATCTACATACAGAGACTGTGAAATGCAGGTTTTGTGTTTCAAAACACAAAGAGCTGAATGCTGCAGCTTCTGCGCTCTGTATAAGGTTTCTGTCTCTATTGGACACACAGAAAAATAGAGATTATCCTCCATTCATCCTTTTCAAGCTGTGTGGCCATTCCTATTCCAAAATCCTCTTCACAGATGGAAACAATACTTTAGGAAGGGGCTTTCCAGTTTTTGGCACTATTTAAAGCCTGTTAGTACTGTAATGACATTTTCAGAGAAAAACTCATATTCTGGAGAAAGCCCAGAGTTCTTACATGGGTTCCATTTCCCCAGGCCTACTTTTCCTCCTTCAGACAATAATCTCAATATTGCTGGGTTGATTAGAAGATTTCTTTTGGGGGATTTATTCTGCAATCCTACTTTCTTGAGTCACAGCAGATGCAACTAAATCCACAATGCTGACAAACCTCCAAATTGTGACGGCATTGAAATCCCATAATGTTAAAAGTCAGCCCATGTACTGCACCCCAGCCTTCTCCAGTCTGGTGCTCTGCAGATATTGTGGGATTCCAGCACCCATCTGCCCCAGTCAGCTTGGTCAATGCGGTATTTATTTATTAAGGTCTTTTTATATATATATCACCCATTTCCCACAACACTCACAAACAACAAAGTATAATATAGAATGCGATTATTAAAGCCAACTTCAAATAAAATGCTTAGGGTTGTCTCTGGTGTTAGACATATTCAGAGTAGACTCATTGAAATCAATTGACATTACTCACTTGGGTCCATTAATTCAAATGGATCTACTATGAGTCAAAATAAGTTGGATACAACTCATTCATAACTATTATAATAGCAGCATCATACTTAAAATGGAGGGTGAAGATCTTTAGAAGACCTCACCTCTAGAAGGCTGGCAGGAGAGAGACATCCTCACCTGTCACAGCAAATATGTTGTGGAGGCAAGATGCACTTCAGTGGGGAGACCACCAGAATGGAACCCCACCAAAATGACTCTTTCATGGGTCGCTACACTGCTCACATCATTCAGAGCAGGGAACACAAAGAGAACCTTACCTACTGATCATAACAAACAGGCACATAGATAGTCCAAAATATCTGGAGGGTGCCAGGCTGAGGAACACCAGCCTACATCATTGTAATTATTCATCTTAAAGAGGGAGAGGACAAGTAGACAAGTTCCCAAATGGTTTTATGGCCACCCTATTCCTTCAATGCTTGAGTCTAGAATCCCTGAGTCTAGATTTATGTATTGAAAAGGTCGTATGGTATGAATGTGGCCAGAGTAGTGTCCCTCCATCACCACTTCTGTGTGGTACTGCTGTACCAGTTACATTGCTCTATGTCATGTACCTTGGAAAATAACAGCCATGGACTTCCGGTTGGTTGCCCGATTAATGGCGGACAGGAGCTCTTTCGGTTGAAAGAGCCCTCGTGCTTTGAAGATTGGGGTGACCACGAGAGCGTCGCGGAACCCCACTAAAAACCTCAAACTGAGCATTCTGAGGACCTGGTGTTCTGGCAGGTACCCTTAGCGACTCCCCTGCTCCCCGGTAAGCTCTAGTAAGAGCCCCAAGAGTGAGGGGGTTGGAGACATGGGTACTGTGGAATCAACTCGCTTTCTTCATTGTGCAAAGCTCCAAAGTCCAGCACAAAGCTCCAAAGTCTTCTAATGGCAATGGTGCCCACCTGAGAGGTGCCAAAAATGAGTTCTGGTGAGTTTTGTCTGGAAAAAAGCCCTGGGTATAACTTGGGGATGGGGGAGGCAACCCACACAGAGGTACAGTTGACTTGCAGGCCTCATTTGGGATCTACTCAACATGGGATGTGCAAAACATCTCTGAGGCCACACATCTCGAGACAAGAGCAATATGGATGGCAACGATTCATGAGAAATTGCTGTAACAGTTGCTGGCTGTTGTTTGGTTGATTGTGTCCCTGCATGCTTCGAGCCAGCTGCCCAAATTTGCCCATCACTGGTAGTCCCTCTGGTGTCTTCATATGGAGAGCCACTTGTGGCTGAAGACAACAGAGTTGTTTAGAAAAGCAGCCATTCAATAGCAGGAATTGTACTGGAATTCTTTCTGTCACTTATGTTCTGCTTCAAATACCCAGGACTTCTCCCCCCCCCCCCCAAAAAAAGAAAGAATACATCAGAAATGTAGGACAGGACAGCTATGATAAAGCTATTCTATTTAACTTTCACTTGAAATTGTTGCTAAGCTATTTCTGCAGCTGAACTTTGTTAGATTGTGGATGGGAAAGCTATGGCCCTCCAGATGTCATTGAACTCTCATCAGCCACCATGGCCACTGATCAGGGATGACTGATCAGCACTACAGCTTCTCCACCACCAAGATAAATGAAGTTCAAAAGAGAGGCTTCCAACAGCTTAAGGCAAGGATAGCTGGTGCCACACCCTTCAGATGCACTACAACTCCCATGCTCCCTGTCCATTGGCTATGCTGGCTAGAGCTGATGGGACCATCTAGAGCAGCCTTTCTCAACCTGTGGGTCCCCAGATGTTGTGGAACTACAACTCCCATCACCCCTAGCTAGCAAGGCCAGAGCTCAGGGATGATGGGAGTTGTAGTCCAACAACATCTGGGGACCTACAGGTTGAGAAAGGCTAATCTCGAGTCAAACATCTAGAAGGCACCATGTTGACTACTCATAGCTGCCTTAGGAAGTCAGCCAGAAAAGTTTCATATAATTTTAAGGTACTACTAATGCAAAAACAGTGATGCATTTCTTATGAAAATATTCTCTGTGCCTTTGCAAGTCCTTGTAGAAAAATAAAATAGAAAGATTTCCATCTGATTCCTTAACAGCCAGGCATTTCAACTGAGGCTCCTGGTTTTGAACCGAGTCCAACTTTGTAGTAATGTTAATGGATATGAGTAATAATTACATATTTTCTTCTTTGTAAGTCACTTTGAGAGAGCTGTTTTTGCTGAAAAGTGACCAATATGTTTATTAAATAAACACAAAAATAAAGGCAGATATGAATAAAAAGGGCATTTTAGACAGCACAAGTATTTTGTGATAAAAATCAGAAAGGCAAATGAATTAAACTACTAGAAGGTATTGATGGGTAGGAGACTTCCCTACCAATAGACATGATTTGACAAATCCATTGAAAGTAAGAGAAAAGTTAAAGAAACTATGGATCCAATGCTTTTAACAAAAGGAAACCATCCTGCTCTTTTAATTATCTCTAACGTTGTTTTTTTAAAAAAAAGGAAAGAAAAGAATAATTACGCACCCTATACAGGCCTCACCAGAAATGCTATTTCCTCTTTGGGACATCTTCCAAAAAACAATGTAACCAATTTAGAATTTAACCAGATGCCAGCAACAATGATAAGCAAATCTTTGGGATACATTATCAAGCTTGAGAACTACCCAGCCAAAGTTTGATATTAATTCATTGATTTCCACAGGAGTATTAAGCACTTGCTGAAATCTCTCTCCCTTAAACTGCTTAACTGGTTGGATTACGAGGTTTCTTATTCTCTGTTCTCCCATCCTATGCCTACAGAATCTCTTAATCATGCTTTGCTAAGGAATACATTATTTGAAATTACACACAAACATTGACTCTGTGAGAATGTATTTGATTGTTGTGCATTATTTTGAACTTAGTATTTTGCTTGATTTGAAGTATTTAGCAAAAAAAAAAATGGTTTGCTGTTCCTGAAGATATTTTATATGCATATGTCTCCGTGCTGATCAGGACACATACTAAGGTTCTAATGGAGCTTTGTATATTCAGTTACGTTAATAATATAGGATAACAAGCATGGTTCGGCATGTTACGTTGGGGTGGGGGAATAACCTCCCTAGTTTTCAAATTGTGGCAATCCACTGCATTTGATATAGTGACAGATTTGATCATCCCTGCCTGATGAAAAAATACCGTAAACCCAAGTGGCTGATATCCAGTCACATAGAAAAATTATGCTAAACCACAAGAATCTGAAATATGTTTTGATTCCCGCACAGCAATCTTAATATCTATTTAATGCAGTGTTTGTCAAGCAATTACAAGTTGATTAATCACATGGATCTTAATCAATTAATCAACTATATTTAAATACAGAGCCTTTATGAGGAAAGTTCCTTCTACTTGCTCCCCTGCATATAAGTTACTCAAACAACTGGATAAAAGAAAAGCTACCACCCCTTGTTTGAAGGGAATATTGTCTTTCATATGCTATTTCCCATTATACTTGAACCAGGGTACAAAATGTTCCCTTCAGGATTCCAGTTGATCTAGGTCTAAGCAAAGATAGTGACATTGATTTCAACTGACTCAATTGCTTGTTGTTCTTATTGCTAGAAGAACAGCCATAATGGTTTCATTCCAAGGCACAAAATGTCTGATAGCTTTGGATAAAAATGGGAAGAAAGTCATCTGATTATTCTCCCTTAACCTTGGCACAAGGAAGGACAGGGTCCATATGTACAACCTGCCCAGTCATTTGCTCTTCCATATCAGCCCTTGCCAATCAGCTGAGGGATGAATTTTAATCTTTAAACTATAGACTGCAGTTTGAGCATGCTTACTTGAAAGGATGGTCCATGGGCAATCATTGGGACCTACTTCTAAGGAAAGGTGTCTACTTGGGACTGCGGTGTTAACTGATAAAACTACCAAGCAAATTCCAAAAAAAGCTTGCAGCCATATTTTACTTTGAAGCAATTACTTTGTATCATCTCACAAATAAAAAGAAATGAATGGTTGTATCCAAGTCATACTCAGAAGCAGACCTCAGAAGACCTACTGAATTCAATGGACTTACATTAGCCACTCCCTTGCTTTCTGTGGGTATGCTCAAATCAAAGGAAACAAAATTCAGGTACCCTTTGATTGTACACAAGAGACTTTGCAGAAGTTTGCATCTATGTTATTGGCATCTCTCCTAATTACTTTTATGTGAATGATAAGGGAGAGGGACAGATGTAAACACTCATAATTACAACCCCACCAGTTTTATACCAACATATATATCCCCCAGTTTTTCTGCTTATAATGGACTCCTGTTTACATAAATAAAAAGGGACTTTATAAATAACAAAGGGTCATTTTTGGCACTTGTAATCATTACTTTCTTGCACATTTTCCCTTCTTCCATTTTGCCTGGGGCCTACAGTATCATTCCGTTGCAACCTTCGTACTGCTCACTGTTACCTAAACTTAATCCCACCTGTCCCAGCCAGCATCTGAGTCACCACCTCCTTTACCAAGTCTGATTATTAACCCACCTCCATGCAATTTCGACATCCCACCTTCTCCCAACATATTGCTGTAGGGAATGCATCTCTTCCCAATTACCGCTACCTACCCAGGTTTGCAGCTCCCTACTGAGATTTGCCTCCACCTGCAATTCGTTTCCCTTTTCTGCTTTCTGTCTTGGCGCCTGAAAATGTGCTGCTCTTAAAGGCCCATGGAAATGCAGCCCAGCTCCCCACATCATTCTCCTTGGGGCAAGTAGGGATCTGCCGTTTGCCCTATCAACGCCCCTTGAACTGGAATGCACCTCCGCTTCCTCTCCTGAGCATTTTGCCCTTTCCTTTTCAACCCCGCATTCTACTCTTTCTATCCCCCACCCTAACTTCATTTTTAGAAATCTGGTGCCAGAGGCTTTCCTTGTCGCCACAATTGAACATCAAAGTTTCAACAGCAAAGCTGTTGTGGCGCCTCGACGTTCTAACGCATGGCTATTATTTTCTGGGACGTTGTCATGTCTGGGGGACGCTGAATAAATCTCAGAATAATCGCCACCCCACCAAATGTATCTCCAGAGTTTGCCGGCACATCGCTTCTCTGTCGCTCCCCAGGCATCTCATTCCACTCCCCTCGGAATCCGATTCCATTCATAATTCCGCACGTTAGGAAGCCTCCCCTGGCGCGACAGATCTCCCCGCTTAAGACTTACACCTCGATGCCCAACTCTTCGACGTCAATCCCTCTGGAACAAAGGGCGGATTGCTTCCGAGTAATCGTGTGAAGGATCGCGTGCATAATCCTTAGGGCGCGCGCGTGTATTTAAAGGGTGAAGGAGACTCCGAAAACTCCCTGCCCTCCCGGGTCAAAGCACCCTGCGCAGCGTTACGTCTGGGCGACGAAAGCGCAGCACCAAAGGACCAAAGGACCAGCACTTCGGCCAAGCTTACCTCTGATCCTGAAGGTGCGGGAGCCAGTGCTTCATGGCAAAGAGCTGCGGAGATCCGGCGTGGGACCAGGGGCCTGGGCTTTCGCGCTGCGCCTCCGCCCGCCGTGCATGCTCCTTTGCCCGGAGTGCGCTGGAAGTTTTCGAGATCGGCGGAAGGGAGCGAGCAGGCGGGAGGCGAGCGGCGGCGGCGCCAGGCAAGCAAGCGAGCGCTCTAAGCGCGCACAAGGCATCCCCTGCGCACCCGCTCCGTCGCCTCCGCCCACCTCTCCGAAGCGGATTGGCTCCCCGGAGTCGGGAGCCTCGCGATTGGCCGAGGGAGCCGGGCTCGAACCAGTTCGGACGGCCCTGGCGACGGAGCGCGCTGCTGAAGCTGCCGGAGAGCTCGCAGCGGCGGGCGCGTTTCGATTCTCGCTCCCGGGTTGGCTTGCCAAGGGCCGAATCCTTAGCAGCAGCGCAATGCCAGGGGCGAACTCCAGGCGCAGAATGGTCCGCCCCCGCTGGAGATGGAAGGGGCGGCTCCGCGCCGTCGGTGGTAGAGGGTGTGGAGAGGTCTCCCAAGGGAGGTTTGGGTTGGAAAAGACCCGGGAGGAAACTGAGCAGCGGGTGGGGAAATATTGCATGATGATGATGATCAATTACTTATACCCAGCCCATCTGGCCACACCTGCCCAGCCACCCTGGGCGGCTCCCAACAGAATATTAAAAACACGATAAAACATCAAACATTAAAAACTTCCCTGAACAGGGCTGCTTTCAGATGTCTTCTAAAAGTCAGATAGTTGTTTGTTTCCTTGACATCTGATGCATGAGAAGCAGCCAGCTAGCCAGACCGTCAAGAACACAACAATTCTTCTTCCTTTGCCCTCGCCAGCAGAAGAAAGAGAAGCAGACGACGGGTCACCAGCGACCTTCTCTGAGCTTTGCTTCTCTTATAGGAGTCACCTCCTGGGGGCTGAGGTCCCTTCGCCCCCCTAAAATATTTGAGGGGGCCACCCCCCCAAAGTTGATGATCATTGCCATTCAAACAGTGTGTGTTCACCATGTTCCCTCTTTAGGGAAGTTTTTAATGTTTGATGCTGTACTGTTTTTAATATTCAGTTGGAAGCCGCCCAGAGTGGCTGGGGAAACCCAGCCAGATGGGCGAGGTATTAATTAATTATTATTATTATTATTATTATTATTATTATTATTATTATTATGTCTTGCGATCCATTATGGCTATGAATGGTCTGCGACTGCAATAAACATTCATTCATACAATTCTATGAACACCAAGAGGACGATTATCAGTGATGGATTTAGGGCAGTGCAGAGAGTTCCCCATCATAAGGCACCAAACGGAGAAGGTGCTTTTATAATAATGTGAAGTTTCAGGGAGCCTATTGAAAAGATCCATTAAAAGGCAGCTACTCCAAAAGGAATGATTGTGAAAATATTACCAAAGTCTGCTCCTGATCTTATCCTCGCCCATGTTCTTGGCTGGAAGGGGTTTGGGTGGTGTGTTGGTGCCTTTCTTCCAGCCGTCATTTGCAGAGAGGAGCACCACTGTTGGTGAGGGTTCTGTTATGGAGGAAGCTCCCACTGCATATGGATGGATGGAAAGCTGAAGGCAACAGTAGGCAGAGTGTCCCAGAATGGGTTGTTGACAGAGTTGACCACCAGAAGTTTTGAATCCAGCAAGAGGCTCAGTCCCATCAACTACATCAGTCTGGAGCTGTGTGTGTGTGATTCGCTCTCCATCCTAGCAAGCAAGTCCCCCTGGTCTCAGTTGTGGTGGCAGATCGTCTTCTCTGCTTCTCCCATGCTCTTTAGGACTGAGTAAATTTTCAAAGGACTAGGCTACAACTGCCTGAAAAAGCAGATACCCATTATATGATCATTTCAAGACCTTTGATGAAGCAAAAGGTATTTTTTACTCTCTTACTCTTTAAGGCACTCCAGAGTTCTCCCTGTTAATGCAAATTAACACCTGTTTTGGAATGAAAGCTGCAATCCAATAGAGTGTTATCTTAAGCCCCATTGAACTCCACAGGGTTTGCTTTTGAGTAGGCCTGCATAGGATTGTTCTGTTGTGCTCCTAAGCAGCATGGATATAATAGACATTAATCAGATGACATACCTATTATTAGAATTCATGAGGCTCAACATGTACATTGAATTTGCACATTGTATATGTAGGACCTGTGATTTTACTTGGTTTTCTACATGGAAAGTTCTGCAGAAATGAGGGATTAAAATTTAAAACGATTCACATTTTAAATAATAAGCTTCACACATTTAATGCATGGATCTTACTGTAAGAGACTGTGATGTTCTCAAGCAAGGGACACGGAGCTCAGTGGGTGCTGCTTCCATAGGTATAAGAGGACAGAGATTTTCTAAAACAAGATCCAGCAGATTTATCACTCAGCCTTTGTCCCAATGGAGCTCAGCATACTGCAGACTTGTTTCGATTTTTGGGATGGGTTTTCATCAAACAATAGACGATTGCAACCATGAGCCGATCGTGATGTTCCCAAAGGCTGTGACTGTTCTGAAAGAACAAGGTACAAGCCCTTAAAGTCAATGCCAGATGGCAAGCCTTCTGATGGTGTTCATGCAAGAGTCTTCCTAGAGGGCAGAAGCAAAGCCAGAGAGGATTTCCTTCTAGCTAAGCAGAGAACTTCAGCACTGCTGCTGCATTTTACTAACCATCTGTCTTGTGGGCTGTTTGTCTTCCCGGGCTGATTTTGTTGCTGCTATTCCCACCGCTCTTCCACTCAGGCTTCGCCTCCTGCACTGATAGGGGCTTCCCTGTGTTCCTGGGAATTAAATGAAGCAGCAATGCTTCTTGATTTTCTCAGGCGCTTTCCCTAGTGAGCTCATCAGAAACAGAAATACAGGCGCTTCCTGCTGTATGAAAAATCCGCGTTTCATAAAGCTCGCCATCGTGCCGCATGGCCCTGATGGTGCATGAAAGCCCCTTGATCGTGACTTTAAGCAGAGCATTATATCTGGAATGGTTATATGTGAAAATGTCCTGATGCGCTTCGCTGTTATGTTAGGGCAGAGCTTATCGCTTGGGGGACTTGTGCCTTCTCCAGTCACCTTGCATGAGGTAGGACCCTGCTGGTGTGCGGCCCACCTGGTTGCCTCTTGCTGGGACCAGAATGGGGCAGGCAAAGTGCAGAGATATCATGGCTCGCTGCTGTCAACCTGGTGTTCCCCCAACATTGCCACCACCCTGCCCTGTCCTTGCTGACCCTCAGGAGGGTGCAACACTAGTGGCACCCCACCTGCATTCTGACTGGTTGGAGTTAGATTTTACTACAATGTCTGAATGCTGGCCTACTTGAAATATGGATTTGCTCAGCTTTGCAGGAATTCCCATTGGATGAAATCGCAAATAGATGAGCTCATATTTCCTAGATGAACTCACTACTATGAAAGGAGGCTTTCAGCTACCCCAGCAGTTGGATCCTTGCCCTGGAGTGCATGGAGCATGGGCAATTTCTGGTTTTGCAAGACCTGGTCTTCTTGTCTTATTAGATCAAGAGGTCTGATTTTTCTACCGACTGCAGCTGCAGAGCCCAAATAGAATTACAGGAGCCTATTTGCTGCCATCTTCTGGGGTGCCCCATAATATTCTCAATGTTTTCTATGTTGGCAGAGCAAGCAAGGAACGCTAACTAACAGACGGCGTCCTTGGATTAATCACGAGTAAGGCAAAAGGACACAGACTCTCATAAGAACATATCAGTCTTGGGAGGAAGTGGGAAGTTTTGAACTTGGGGATATCATTGCGGTTTTTCATCTGTCGTGCTATTTTGTAATTGCTACCGCTGTTTGTTAATTTGGAAAAGAATAAAAAACTCTGATGTTTGTATTCAGGTGGGGGGCAAGTTAACTACACAGATACCCAATTTGGTTATCCAGGTTTTCTTGGGTGGGGGCTCAAGCCAGAACCAAATAGGAAAAAATGGGAAATCACCTCTAGACACTAAACGTGGTTCTGCATTCTGAGGCCGTGGCTACAAATGTATTAAGGTAATTTATAAAGAGTTTTTCACGACTGCGGCTGCTAAGCCTTGCAGCAATCTTTTCCTCTGCCCAAGCAATGGGTGGGTGGGAACTCTGATGTATTTGTTGATTTTGGTGCTTTCATAGGAAGTTATGAGTATATTGTTCTTTTGGTCTAACAGCCTAGATTCCTTCTTCACTGTTGGCGGGATCCTCTATGCAATTTTTGGTTCCCCTGCAACAGAAATTGACTCATCATAGTTGGAAGAAAGGATCCATTAGCTTTTTGGGGTAGGTCTGCAAATAGACAGTTCCCTTATCATGGACTTGGTCCTTGTCAATTAATTGGAAGCATTCTGCCATAGACAGCAGCTCATTATCTCTAGCAATTAGTGGCAACACCTGCTGAAAAGCAGCCCCATCTTCAAGAAGGAAGAAATTATTCTTCTTTATTTTTGTCTACTGAAAATGGCTGAAGCCAAGGAATTAAGGCTCTAAACACAACTTGCAATGGGGAAGGACACATATCGCAATGAAGGCTGCAATCCCAGTTGCACTTGCCTGGGAATAAATCCCAGTGAAATCAATGGGACTGATTTGGGACTAAGCATAGGATTGAATTGTCAGATGTTTACTGTGAGGCTCAGGGTGATGAAGGCTCACCTCTCACACTTGGAAAACCATCACGTAGCCTATTCCTGTCCACCATTTGCTGACCACCCTTTTCCTCTACATCTTATCAGTTATCCATTTCAATAGAGGACAGTTCTGTTCATTTAATTGTTGTGCTTTGTCTGTCACACATATATGGACAGACAGACAGTTCTCATTGGTAAGGCTTCTTTGATCAGTTGGTTAACCTGATTAATTGACCAAAACACAGGATTGAATTTAAAGGTGCTGCCAATTAATTTGGTGCCTCGATTTGAAAACTGCAAATTCCGTTCCTTAAAGGAGGCACTCCGTTCTGTGTGAAGAGAAAATGGAGACACCTCTTTCATAGTGCAAGCAAGAATGTGTGCGCCTCATTTAGAAACAAAGAAGCAATGCTTCTTTCTTTAATACTTATGTGAATTTATGCAGATTTAATTAATTGCTTAAGGGAATGCAACCTGTACCATTAACACACACACAAGTATAATGTGGTAGATGTACTTATTTAGGGATAGCCTAACTTCTGTTGTCTATCCTCTGGTAACCTTTAGGCCAGATTACTGCAACACATTATACATGGGGCTGCCTTTGAAGGCAGTTCAGAAACTGCAGCTGGTACAGAAGCAGTGGTGTAGTGTGGGGGGTGTAGGGGGGGCGGCCGCACCGGGCGCAACATCTGGGGGTTAGGGTTAGGGGGCGCAAATCCATGGGTTAGGGGGCGCAAATCCATGGGTTAGGGGGCACAAATTACTTGCCTTGCCCCGGGTGCTGACAACCCACGCTACGCCACTGTACAGAAGTCAGCAGCCAGATTCATGACTGGGGCAAGACAGTCTGAACATGTAACACCTACCCAGTCTTGACTATACTGGCCACCAATCAGTTTTTTGGCTCAAGCCAAGGTGCTGGTTTTGACTTATAAAGCCTTATGCAGCTCAGAAGCCCATGATCTTGAGGACTGCATCTCCTCACATGAACCAATCTGGACACTGCGTGCCATTTCTGAGGGTGCCTTTCAGTGGTGGCTCCTCATTGGTGGGATGTAACGGGCCAATGGCCGTAATAAAGATCAATCCAATCCAATCCAATCATTGGTGGGATGCTGTCTCTAGGGAAGCATGCCTGATGCCCATTCTCTCTTTTTAGGTACCATGCAAAACCATACTTATTTATCCATGCTTATGGTTTTTAGCTATGTCACTAGCTTTTGTCATGTTCTTTGTTTGTCCTCGTTTAGCCCAAACACCGAGATCCAGCTCCAAGGGCCTTCTGGCGGTTCTCTCACTGTGAGAAGCAAAGTTACAGGGAACCAGGCAGAGGGCCATTTTGGTAGTGGCACCTACCCTGTGGAACGCCCTCCCACCAGACGTCAAAGAGATGTGTTCTGTGGTACCTCAGGTTACAGACCCTTCAGGTTACAGATGCTTCAGGTTACAGACTCCGCTAACCCAGAAATAGTACCTCGGGTTAAGAACTTTGCTTCAGGATAAGAACAGAAATCGTGTAGCAGTAGCGCAAGGCCCTATTAGCTGAAGTGGTACCTCAGGTTAAGAACAGTTTCAGGTTAAGAATGGACCTCCAGAATGAATTAAGTTCTTAACCTGAAGTACCACTGTACAACCTTTAGAAGACATCTGAAGGCAGCCTTGTATAGGGATTTTTTAAATGTTTAATGTATTTATTTATTTCAGTCAATGACCAGCAATGTTAAATGTTTTGTTATGTTTTTATATTTGTTGGAAGCTCCCCAGAGTGGCTGGGGCAACCCAATCAGATTGGCGTGGTACAAATAAGCATTATTATTATTTCGTGGGGTGAGTAGGCCATGCTCCTTTAAAATGTATTATTGAATGAGTATCTTAGTTTTTGTTTATTGTTGTGATGATGATGATGATTGACATCACATACAAACATTAGGAGAAAGGATTTAACACTGGTTCAAGTTGTGGCATTCCTCTGCCCCCTGTAACAAAGTTAATTTTTCTATTAAAGATTTTGCTTTGACCAAATTCACATGCCGTGTAAAAGGCATTAGCTGCCTCTACTAAGTACATTAGAGCAAGTTTTAGCCCCCACCCATGGCTTAGATTCCTAGGAGTAAAGACTCTGAGATTTCATGTCATGCTGAGGGGGTGGGGGGAGCTGTTACTCAAATACTGCAGATAACCTAAGCCAGAAGAACACATTGAAATAAATGCTTTGAGACAATACTATTCCTATGGTAACGTCACTGAAGGAATCTGACTTACCACAAGGATAAATTTGCCTCAGTGTGTAGAAATAATCCTCAATTCAGAGCAAGCTTTTCAGCTTCCTAAATCCCTGGCACTGATAGGGAACCAGAGCTCTGGTTATATAAACAGGGAAAAGCAAGGTTCTAATCTTGGAAATAGCATTGGAATTGATGGTATAATGTCACTGTGCAGATTTCATCCCCCAAATCTTGCCTTGGTAAAGGCAAATGCCTCTGACCATGAATGCAAGGATAAATAGATGCAAAACAGATTTTGTCTTAATGTATTAAAAAGCTTACTTCAGTTAATTAAATGATGATAATCAACAGAATCCTAGCTCTACAAACTAGGCATTTCCATTGGAACAAAAGACTCCATCAAATGATAAAAAGATAGGTTTAAAAATAATTGCTATGAGCCCTGATTGCCTAGTAGAGTGATTATACTTTAGCTCAAAATAGGATTGCATCAGAAGGTGAAGGCTTGGTTCCAATACGGTGGTACCTCAGGTTACAGCCACTTCAGGTTACAGACTCCTCTAACCCAGAAATAGTACCTCAGGTTAAGAACTTTGCTTCAGGATGAGAACAGAAATCGTGCAGTGGTGGCGCGCCGGCAGCAGCGGGAGGCCCCATTAGCTAAAGTGGTACCTCAGGTTAAGAACAGTTTCAGGTTAAGAACGGGCCTCCAGAATGAATTAAGTTCTTAACCTGAGGTACCACTGTACTTACTTTCTTCCCTCTCCCCCAAAACTCACAGTAACATTTCCAGTGGATTTTTCACTGTATGTCAACAAGTAAAAGGCTGATTTGTGGAAGTTCTTTGGAAAGCACTGGAGCAGCTCAAAGTGTAAATATGTTTAGGGTAACGGTGTCAAACAGCAGACTAGCAATTGCTTGAGCGCAAAGTAGGAGAAGTGAATTTATGGCCAACGTGGCATGCCATCTAGGGAATAACTCTTAGCTAGCATGCTTTGTCAGAAAGCTACTGCGGATCAAGATTTCTTTTCTAGGCAAGAAACTAAACCAATTTTTCACACTGTACTTGGCTGTTCCTTACGATGTTTCCAGGAACATTGCCATTCTGAAATTACTACCTTGCGAACAAAGAATTGGATTTCATTGAGGGAAGTGGCACAGACTCAGCAGTGGACACAAGTCTCAGGTGTTATGGTTCAGGAGTTCAAGAGCAGAGCAAGAAGTTCAGAACGGAATGGAAGAAACAAAGATGTCCTAACAAGTTTTCACACCTGCCAGCCAAGCTTTAAAAGATTAGGCAAGGTGTACTCACACCTAAGATGCTCTCATCTTGCAGGGATGTCGGGATTGCAAACAGGCACTCCTATGGGGTGGGTAGGTCTGCTCCTATATGCAAAGATGACACCTGATTCTTAGTGACAAGACTGCACCCTCCTTTTGGGTTTCACATTCAGCCATTCCTGCCTCCGGTTCCACTTCCCCATATGGCTGCCCCCAGCCTCCAAGCTTCTACTAAGAACTCAGCTACACAGCAGCAAATAAAATGTTTTAAATGTGCAATACACAAACGTGACACTAGATGGCAACAGTGAGCTATGCCAAATTCAATGTATTTTTCAAAACGTTTCACTGTGTGTTTTATATGTGTGTAGATTCCACCTAAGACTCTCTGCTTCCCAGGGAAGTCAGGTTCCCACATTGGTTCCCCCTTCCTCCTCTTCCTCCTCCTGCTAATGCAACCCAAACACAACTCCAGTTCTCATGGAGCTTGTATTTCTCTTAACAGCAGCTCCTGCTCTTCCCAACCACCACATGGCCAACAGCTTTGAAATCTGAGGAGACTTTTGGCAGCAGATTATGATATGGCAGGGGGAATCTGCTATACAAGAAATAAAAATAAAACCCCATATATTTAAAATGACTCTTGGGGTTCCGGCCTATAATCAGTCTTTGACACTGACATTGTTTGAAAACAATTCAAGCACTGCTGAGTTCTTGCAACTTTTGTCAAGTTGTGGGTGACAGCCTCTCCATCTTGTTTCAGTTGAGCTGCACAGTGGGAAGCTTCAAGTGAGGGTGAATGCTCTCAGTTCTTAAGTTATTACCATGGTTCATTCAATTTTCCAGAAAACTGAAGCTATAGTGCATCAACATTATTAGGCATTTGGTGTTAAATAAAAGCACTGCATGGTAGGCTGTGTCTCGCAGTTACTTTTGCAAAATGTCATTTTGGCTTTCTTTGATTAAAGGAATGATGAATGCTTTGAATTAAAATAGTAAAATATTCTGTATGAAAAATGGGCAAACCCATACCAGGAATCACTTCCACAGGAAACTATTACTGAAGGAAACCTAGCTTTTCCACAAGATAGCAGAGCGCTGATGTTAGATGCTTCCCCACTCCCAACCTGTCATTTAGATAGCTTCGTCCTTCATGAGATGATTTTGGTTTTTCCCTTCTGCATTCTGTGCAGTACTAACTACTTTGTCAGTGCTAAGTAAATTGGCTGTAATGATTTTCCTCGGTACGCCAGATCAGAGCCTCGAGGCTGTTTTGGGAAAGTTTAATAGCTTTTTGCATCCAATAAAACTTTATTATTATAGGTCTGCTCCACAGCTCCAGCACTTTGCATGAGAACTTGGGGCCCTCTGAACAAAACAGAATAATGCAAAATTTTAAAACTGACTTTAAATAGCATCTTTAACAACAACAAAAAGGGGGGGAGGCGAAGAAAAACAGAAAGGAAAAAAAAGGGTGAGAAGAAAGGAAAAACCTTATCCGCTCACATTTTAACTAAAAAACTCACAAGACATCCATCATAATTTAAACCTATACATTGATATATTACATTTGGCAAATGTCCAAATAAGTACCTACATGAAGTAGATGCTTTTAAGTTTAAATGCAGCAAGAACAGTTAGGGCCTCAGAGCATTGTGTCATAGACTGTGGTTATTCTTCCAGTCTATTGTATTATTATTATTATTATTATTATTATTATTATTATTATTACCCTGCCCATCTTGCTGGGTTTCCCCAGCCACTCTTGAGATTTAAGTCTCTTGGCAACCATAAAAACTCACAAAATCTACTTTTGTTGTCCTAATGATAGCCCCCATATTACAGGAATGTAATTAAAAAGTGCGCTGACATCTGTTAATATCAATTATTTTTAGCTTGACATATCTATGAAATTACAGAGGATGCCATTTAAATCCTACTTGTGGTAGACCGGAAAGCAAAGTGCTTGGGCAGCGTCACAGAAGCCAGGGAATTTTTGACTCCACCCAGATACAACTAAATTCAGTGCCACCTAGTGACTAAACTATATGATGACACTATCCACATAGGTAGCATTACATTTTCGTGGCTCAGCCTGTCGGTTCATCTGTGCATGTTATAAAAGTGAGCTGGAAAACAGATCTCAGAATGCTGTTCTTTGCAATATCCCCATAGTTGCGCATGAGTAATAGATTACAGCATGTCTTAATGTCATGTTTTAATATTAGGTTTGGTAAAGAAAGGGGGAAGTTTAGTGTGCATCCTTGCATTCAGCCTGCTGAATTTGTACTGATCACCTGGACTGAACTTTTTAGCCTAGGCAAACGGAAAGCATTTAAAGAGGAGATCTCAGTACCTGTCTCTTTGCTCTGAACATGTTGCCACCCAGGAATGAACCATTCTCAAATAGTGCTAGAAGACCTGTTATATAACCAAGCTTTAATTGGCTAGAGAATCGGTGCAGGAAGTATTTTAGTTGTAAACATTTCTCTGTAGCATTAATTATATCTCATTCATTCATTTCTCTCCTACCACCAGATGGACTAGGGTACCTAATACATTTTAATTTTTCTGTTGTCAAACTCTTGCTGCCTGCCATGAGCCCAAAATAGCGCAGGGTGTTATTTCTTTTTTTAAGGCATAAATAAACTTTGTTTCAAAAGTTACAGAAAACAGAGATTAAACATATCCAGAGAAAATACCTGGAACACAGCTGCAATTCTATAAATACTTACCTGGCTGGGATTAAGCCCTGTTGTACTGTGTGGCTTACTTGTAACATTTAGGATTACATTAGCAAGATCATATAATGATTTTGGGTTAGGGTTGGGTCTGGGGTGTATGATTGATATATCTTGAAAAGGGTGGACTTCAAAGACAAATAAATGCATAAATTGCTGCTCAAATACTACCTGTGTGCTGGACTGCTGCTGCCAAGTCTGCCTCCAGAGACTGAGCTATATCCTTCACTTCTTGAAGAATGTTGAAAGCGTCCATCTAATTTCTGCTTCAGATGGGTGTTTATAAACACACAAGTTAAAGCAAACCGCACAAAGGAAGGTTTATTTGCACAACACATAACAAATTAGCTTGTGCTGTCGAGCCCACACACCAGATGGTATGGATATGGTTATAACTGAGATGTAATTTAAATACTGTGCAAGTCTGGTAAACCTAAACAACAACATTTAAAGAAGGCAGCCGTTCTTTTTAGTACTGATGCGAGATAGTACTACAAGGGGTTTTTCAAGGAATACTGTAAAGAGCCAAGGAATAATTCAAGCATGTTTGTGATGTTGTTTTAAATGTACACCGCTTTAAATGGGGGGGGGGGAATGGCCTGAGAATTTTCATTGGAGAAATGGATGCGAACAGATCAGCCACTGAAATATCTATCCACCTGAAACAGGAAATATTTATTGCATTGGCAGCCAACATGGTGTTGAGATGTTGCTGGACTCCAAACCCTGTCAGGTCTAGCCACCATGAGATTTGGGAGATGTTGGGAGTTGTGCACCCAGCTGGTTCCAGGTCTGCTACCTCTGCCCTACTGGCTTGGCTGAGACACCGGCTACTACTTGGCTCCTCCTCTTCCTCAAATGTCACCTGTCAGCAGGATGTCCACCTGGCTGTCACAAAGGGAGAGATGTACGGCAGAGCTAAGTCCTTCACGTCTGCTGAGAGACCGCCTAGAAATTGCTGCCCTTCTCCTCTCTGATTTGATTCTGTTTAAGCTCACCATTATCAAATTGTTTTGTTTAATTAGCAAGGCCATAAAATGGTTGCAATGAATGTGTGCAGAGCTGTGGTAAGTTCGCTTGCCAGATACATTCCTGACCATATCACACCACACACTTTAAAAAGATGTAGTGCTAAGGCAATCTAAACCTGTGGATATGGCTGTGATGGCCTGGGAATCCGATTCAGAGGCTGAACCGGAGGAACCCCAGCCTGCACAGGAGTCCCTGCCTCCAGGGCTGGCTGAGCTGGGGCAGGGCCTTGGATCTGAAGCACCTGCACCTGTGCTGGATCCTCAGGAGCAGGCACCAGGTGATTCCACTCTGGCTCTGGAGGGGGTTGAGGACACAGTGCCTACAGGTGCGCCTCTCCCAGCCCTGTCAGGGGAAGGTGAGTCTCCCCCTGGGTCCAGTAACCCTCCAGCCTCTCCTGAGCTGCAGAGGCTCAGGGCAGAGAGGCGGAGGGAACTGGTTTCTCCCAGGAGGAGTGCTCACCTTAAGGACAGGAGAGGTGGGTCTCCTGGGGGCCGGGACCGCCCCGGCCTCAGAGAAGATAAAGGCCAGTCAGCCCGGTCTCAGGTTGCGGGAGCAACGTCGCTGAATACCTGCTTCTGCCTGGACCCAGACCTGTCCTTCCAGAGTTCCCATCCCTGCCCGGCTTCCTGCTTCGGACCCCGCCTCGCTCTTTGTGAACTGTTTCCAGACTTGTGACCCAGGACCGGACTTTGACCACGCCAACGGTAACCTTCCCCCCAGGACCAGCACAATGGCGCTGCTTTGCCATTCAGCTGGAAAAAAAGTCTGTGGAATGAGAAAAAATGGAAGAACCCCAGAGAAAATGCAGGGTGATTATGACTGAATGGCAGTGTTGCGTAGATGCCCTGGAAAAAGTCAGTGACTGAAGCATAGTAAGGCAGCACTGAATGCCCAGGCTAGACATATCCTTAGAGTTATGCCTATGACAAGAGTAGCAGCAAAAATGGTTATGCAAATGTGTCCTCCACGCCACTTACGCACAGAAAATCTAATGATTCATGACTGAATTCTGCGTATTTGTTGGCTACCAAGATCATCTCTGAGCAACTTTTGAGACTACGAATGTGCACAATACGTTTCCATAGGTAGACAGGCATAAGAATTACATGGCTGCAAAGTGATATTCAAGACTGGTTTTGTTATGACTCTGCAAGCATCTTGTTTACAGTCTGCTGTCTGGCATTATACAGACTCCTTTGAATTGTCTCTCTTGCATGTTGCCAAAATGTCTTGTTTGGATTTTTTCGCAGTGGAATCAAATGAGAAGCAGCTAAATGTGTACAATGGCACAAGATGATAGCTATTTTAAAAGTTGCTTTTGGTAAACATAAAAATTAACATGGAAATGTAATTATCCTTTACCAATTGAGCAGGAGGAGGAGAAGCTTTTTCAGCTTGACAGCCCCATTGCCTCACGGGTAACCTTCTGGGGCAGGGCAGCCCAACATGCGGCCCTCAATGTCTTTGTTGGTGGCCCTTGGTGACATTGGATATCCCCGGCCCTGCAGCCCTGGCACTGCCTTACTCACAGGGTATCCAAAAGTTGAAGCAAACAAGTCTCCACCCACTGCCAGTAAAACAAAGATGAAAAATGTTTCCAAATGGCTTAAAAAGAAAAGTGCTCGGTTTTCTTATGGGCTAGCAATGATGCAGGTTTTAATGACCTTCCTTTTGTAGAGATTCAGTTTACCTGGAAGGAGCCATGGTTGTTTGGCTCCTCCTTCACTTGCTCCAGGAAGCACAGAAAAGAAAGAAAGTGTGGGCAGCCAAGACACACCCACTCTGGCAACTTGAGCTCTAGGCTCAGGTTAACCCTTTCATGCATGCACAAGTGAGTCAGTAACTGTATATTACAACAGAGTCTTGTCCCCTAGAACCAGGGGCCACCTTTGCACAGGGAAGCAGACCCATCTGCCCTGATGGAGTGCACTCTTGAAATTCTGATCTCCCCAGAAGCTGCCCTACTCCAACTCAGGACAAGCAGGCTGACCTGACCTGGATCTGTCCATTAATTGACAGTCAAGCAGTTGGGAGCGTGTGTGACATGAGATGTGCCTCTCCTTCTTCTCCACTGGCCATATGTTTTAAACCCTGATTAAACAAGTGGTTAAGAGTGGGAGAGGTACACACCAGCTGCTCTTTCTCCACAGGTTCACAGATATGTTACACTGGCCTTGGCTGAGGTATACTGGTGCCATTCAATCATGCTATGATTATGCTTCTATAATGACCTTCTTAATCTGCCACTCTCCAGATGTTTCTGAACTATAACTTTCATCATCTGAGCATTGGTCATGCAGACTGGGACAGGTGGAAATTGTAGCCGAAAGTATCTGAGCACACTAGGGTGAGGAAGGCTGTTCTTCAGTGATTTGTAAGAACTATTTTCAGTAGGCAACACAGAGTTTGCCTAAATTGTAATGGGTAAGGAACAAAGAATACCTCAGAATATTATTTTCCTGCTGAATCGATAGTTTTAATAAACTATATGTGATTATTTGTTGCTGTTGTTCATAAGGGCAATGACAGCAGCAGCAACAGCAGCAGCAACAACAACAACAACAGAAACGGATTGTTATGTAGTAAGAAAAGTATTCAGATACGGAAAATAACTGCACCCTTTTATCTGCCTAACTCATGTATAAATATTTTGATTCAAATTTAGTGGAGAGTGTTGAATTATCATACCAGATTGCTTTCTTTCGGGAAAAAAGTGTAATCCAGGGATTTTCTGTTTACATTATTTGTGCAATTAAAAAAGCCTACAGTTGATGTCAGTGTATTAAATTCCAGCAAATTGGAGCAGTTGGTTACCTATTGACACTAAATCCCAGAAGATTCAGCAGCATATCTAAACTAATCCATGATTAAAAGAGTGATTAATTTGCTTGATATGAAACAACTCCATTGCAATTGGAGCATAGTTCCTGCATTAGCAGCAGCAGCAGCAGCATCTAAACACAGTGGTACCTTGGGTTACAGACACTTCAGGTTACAGACTCCACTAACCCATAATTAGTACCTCGGGTTAAGAACTTTACTTCAGGATGAGAACAGAAATCATGTGGCGGCAGCAGGAGGCCCCATTAGCTAAAGTGGTACCTCAGGTTAAGAACAGTTTCAGGTTAAGAACAGACCTCCAGAACGAATTAAGTTCTTAACCTGAGGTACCACTGTAGTCCATAGCCACAGGCAAATTTACCCCTTAATTTAGATGTCTAAAGCAAATTCATTTTCTGATTCTAAGCAAAAGTCCCAAGGTCTCAGCAACTTTAAAGATCAGCTGAACATGGCTAGCTGAACATGCGGCAAGATTCAGCATGGCCTGCATAATCCTCAGAATCACACTCATAAATGAATTGAATTCAGTTGAATTGACCACTTTGGTTAGGAGTCCTGCTCCTTGCCTTGCAGGCCAATGTCTGACTCCTGCTACAAAAGCTGAGGATACTGAAAAGGCCTTTGGGAGGAGGAAAGAGCATTGCTGACCCACTCACAATGCTTCCACCCCACCCTGGAGGGTGAAGGCAATAGGAAACGGTGTGATGGATCGAACTTGACAAGACAACAGTCTGGGATTAAAAATTGGCCATAGCTTTATTGATTACAGATGTAGCATTGGGTGTAGATCCATTATCAGCCTCTTAAATCTTCATTATGGTAGTGCCTGGGGTTTGGGCCACAGGTCAACTGAGGTGGACCACCCCTGGCCACTGCTGGAATCACCACTTCACATCAACCCATTAATGGACTAGGATTCCACCCAATGTCTTATCTACCACTTGCGGCGGCTTCCTTTTGCTGTTTTGCTGCCAAACCAATCTACAGTTGCCACCAATCTCTATATTCTTAGGCACATCAGACTACCAGCACTTGTTACCAGCGGGAGGCAAGTGAACACCATCAGGGCAGTAAAAGTCCAATGTATAAAACTTTATGCCAAGGAGCAGAATGACAAGTTCTAGCAAGTTCTGACTAAGGGCTTTCTGGAATGTTCTCACAACATCTCCCACCATCTGTTAAGCATGACATATAAGAAAATTGTAATTAAGTTCTAGTGCTTTGGCTTAATTGATTGACTGATTGTGCTTCCTGATACCATTTTTACCTCTACAAATTTATTTTGCTTTCATTAAAGTAAAGCCTTGATGTAATTGATAACCCAACAGTACAATTAATGTGGCTTTGTTTCTCTCACTGGTGAAACAGCTGCCAAGCTGAAAGGTGCTACAGAAGTAGCTGACACAGTGTGTTACGCTGACGTCCTTCATCATATTTGTGCCTTTTCATAAATAGCAAATTTCATGCTCTTCAGTGGGTTCATTGTCTATAGAGTGCTAAAAATATCTTCAATCTTTCAGCATCTCTAATTAAAAAGTTGCTCTCAAGAACCTTCATGGAGCATTATATCAAGCGTTATTTGATTCAAATAATTCAACACAGAAAAAAGATGACATTGTATTATATAGAAGCCAACTTAAGAGGGAAATGGGCACCAGTTCATATTCTGGGAAACTGGGATAACTGCTGGTCTGAGAGGGCCCTGAATTTTTTTAAAACATGCTGGATATTGTTAAATATTTGCATCTATTTTGGGATTTCTAAGGGATGGTACTTGGTTTATTTTGTTTTTCTTGTGGTTTGTTTGTTTTTTCTTTGGAGAAACAGGAGGATAATCTACTCTTTACTAAAGAATGGCAAACCTGTGACTCTCAAGATATTCTCTGAGTCAGTCCCAGCCAGCACGGTCAAGTGTCAAGTATAATGGAAGTTGTGGAGGACCAGCTGTTCCGCATCTACTCTAGAGCATTCTCTTGATCCTATCTACTTTATGTCTGAAACCACAGGGTCAAATCACCTTGCATAAGCTAGGCTAGTTCATCTAAACTCACACGGCTTCCAACACACAAATCAAAAGCTTCACTTCCATATAAGTGTTAGGATATTTCCATTCCACCTTAAACAGGGAGCAGGCTGTTGTTGGTCACAGCCTGCCTACTTCCGGCTCACAGGAAGCTTCTGTTTTGTATATACAGTGGTACCCTGCAAGACGAACGCCTCGGAAGACAAAAAACTCGCTAGACGAAGGAGTTTTTCGTTTTCTTAGCCGCTTCGCAAGACGCATTTCCCTATGGGCTTGCTTCGCAAAACGAAGCTTGCCCGCAAGCTCCGGGTATAGTGGGGAAGCGCAGCGTGTCTTCCCCGCTGTCCCCGGACTTCTTTTGAAGCAAGGGGCGGCGGGGAGAAGATCGCTTCTCCCCGTTGCCAGCCCCTCTGTCCCTGGACCCCTTTTGAACCAAGGGGCGGCAACGGGGAGAAGCAATCTTCTCCCCGCCGCCCCTTGCTTTAAACAGGTCCGGGGACAGAGGGGAAGGCGCGCGCCGCTTCCTCTCTGTCCCCGGACGGTCTCCATAGGAACGCATTGATTGATTTTCAATGCATTCCTATGGGAAACCGTGCTTTGCAAGACGAAAAACTCACAAGAAGAAAAAACTTGCGAAACGAATTAATTTCGTCTTGCGAGGCACCACTGTAGCTTTCATTTTCTCTCTGTGCCTTCACTCGCAGGCAGGCAGTCACACCTTATATACGGAGATCATGCATTGGTGCTAATTTTTATTATCATTTCATTATTATATTTTTATCGTTGATGTTCTAAAATGCTTTTCATGTTGTAAATCACACTGGAACCTTTTGATAAAGGGTGTTATATACATTGAAACAACAACAACAACAACAAATATAATAATAAAATTTCCATGTAACTTAGACTGCCATCCCAGTGGCATAGCGTGGGGGGCGCGGGGGGGGGGTGCGGGCGCACCGGGCGCAACATCTGGGAGTTAGGGTTAGGGGGCGCAAATCCATGGGTTAGGGGGCACAAATCCATGGGTTAGGGGCCCAAATTACTTGCCTTGCCCCGGGTGCTGACAACCCACGCTACGCCACTGTGCCATCCTAAACCGATTTATATCAGAATAAGCCCCACGGAACTATGCAGTCGCTGTGCATAGGAGTGCACTGTTAGTTTAAAACTATGATGCTATCAAACTAACGTACACAATGCAAATACTACATCATTATCAGTTATAGTTATATCCTGCCTCTCCTCCAAACAGCTCAAAGCTGTGTATATAACTCCCCTTTTTATAGTCACAACAACCCTGTGAGGTAGGTTTGTAGTGACTGGTCCAAGGGGACCCTAGTGAGCAGGGGTGCCAACTATAGGGGGCTCTGGGGGGCCTGAGCACCCACAAAAATTTTGTTACCTTGGAACCTGACTTCTGGTGCCACTGAGGTTGCGAGGTGCATGATGTCATGTGCACGTACTGGGCACACCCATAACCTGGGGCCTGTCAGCGCCCCTGCTAGTGAGCTTCATAGCTGGGCAGAGATTTGAACCTGGGTCTCCCTGGTCCTAGTCCGATAATCTAACCACTGCACCACCCTGAATCTGATCATTATAGCCATAGATATCATTACAGCTATGATTGTTATTAGAATAGTTATGCAGAAGGATAATGTGAAAATGTTTTTAAAATAAATATACCAAATATATATATATATATCTCTGCCTACTTTTCAGTAAATGCTTGAATGTTTCCATGCTCATACACAAGTCGCTGGAGCACCTTAGATGTCTGATATCTGTTTTGTTAAATGAGCCGCTTAAGCATTAATCTTCCACCTCTTTACAAACATGGCATTAACTGTAGCTAAGGACATAGCTGAAAAAGACAATTTAGAATGAAAAGAGGTATAAATTTTGCTGATCCTTTTCCTGCGTAGTGCAAATATTTAAAGTTTCTGCAGTTCTTTTTTCCTCATAATATTTCTCATGGATGAAAAGAGAGTTTTAATTAGAAAGAAGCCTTTCTGAGACCTGAAGCTTCATTAGACTTGTTTGAATTCCTTGGATAGTGTAATTTCAAATGTAATAACACGCTATGCCAAAAACAATGATATGGTTATAGGAAAAAAATTACAGTGTGCTCTCAAGCAGGCAGGCTGAAAGTAATATTGGGGAAGCGGGCAGGCTTTCAAAAGATCTTTGAATCCACAACTTGGTGACATGCACGTTATAGTCTATTATTGTACTTAAGATAATATGCTGGAGCAGAAGAATCTTCCCAAAGTCTCTCTGTGGGTGATATTTCATACCACACATTATCTCAGTGTAGCCTAACACTACAACTACTACCTTCATGGATATCTATCATCTATATATCATCTATCATCTATCATCTATCTATCATCTATCTATCATCTATCTATCATCTATCTATCTATCTATCTATCTATCTATCTATCATCTATCTATCTATCATCTATCTATATCTATCTATCTATCTATCATCTATCTATCTATCTATCTATCTATCTATCTATCTATCTATCATCATCTATCTATCATCTATCTATATCTATCTATCTATCTATCTATCTATCTATCTATCTATCTATCTATCTATCTATCATCTATCTATCTATCTATCTATCTATCTATCTATCTATCTATCATCATCTATCTCTATCTATCTATCTATCTATCTATCATCTATATCTATCTATCTATCATCTATCTATCTATCTATGATCTATCTATCTATCTATCATCTATCTATATGTATCTATATCTATCTATCTATCTATCTATCTATCTATCTATCTATCTATCTATCATCTATCTATCTATCTCTATCTATCTATCATCTATCTAATCTATCTATCTCTATCTATCTATCATCTATCTATCTATCTATCTATCTATCTATCTATCTATCATCTATCTATCTATCTCTATCTATCTATCATCTATCTAATCTATCTATCTCTATCTATCTATCTATCATCTATCTATCTATCTATCTATCTATCTATCTATCTATCTATCTATCATCTATCTATCTATCTATCTATCATCTATATCTATCTATCATCTATCTATCTATCTATCTATCTATCATCTATCTATCTATCTATCTATCTATCTATCTATCTATCTATCATCTATCTATATGTATCTATATCTATCTATCATCTATCTATCTATCTATCTATCTATCATCTATCTATCTATCTATCTATCTATCTATCTATCATCTATCTATCTATCTCTATCTATCTATCATCTATCTAATCTATCTATCTCTATCTATCTATCATCTATCTATCTATCTATCTATCTATCTATCTATCTATCTATCATCTATCTATCTATCTCTATCTATCTATCATCTATCTAATCTATCTATCTCTATCTATCTATCTATCATCTATCTATCTATCTATCTATCTATCTATCTATCTATCTATCTATCATCTATCTATCATCTATCTATCTATCTATCTATCATCTATCTATCATCTATCTATCTATCATCTATCTATCTATCATCTATCTATCATCATCTATCTATCTATCATCTATCTATCTCTATCTATCTATCTATCTATCTATCTATCTATCTATCTATCATCTATCTATCTATCATCATCATCTATCTATCTATCATCTATCTATCTATCTATCTATCTCTATCTATCTATCATCTATCTAATCTATCTATCTATCTCTATCTATCTATCATCTATCTATCTATCTATCTATCTATCTATCTATCTATCATCTATCATCTATCTATCTATCTATCTATCTATCTATCTATCTATCTATCATCTATCTATCTATCTATCTATCTATCTATCTATCATCTATCTATCTATCATCTATCTATCTATCATCTATCTATCTATCTATCTATCTATCTATCTATCTATCTATCTATCTATCATCTATCTATCATCATCTATCTATCATCTATCTATCTATATCTATCTCTATCTATCTATCTATCTATCTATCTATCTATCTATCATCTATCATCTATCTATCTATCTATCTATCTATCTATCTATCTATCTATCTATCTATCTCTATCATCTATATCTATCTATCATCATCTATCTATCTATCATCTATCTATCTGTCATCTATCTATCATCTATCATCTATCACTGCAAATCGAAGTCTTTAATCACCATGGGCTTTCACCAAGACAATAAATAATACAGTATGTCTATCCCTTGATAGCTATCTCCAGTTGTATTATGTCTGCTATTAGTGTGTATAAAATGGGCAAGGAATCAGAGTACCAAGTCACACAATTTCTTGTCTTTGGAGCATACTGCTGAAAGCCCAGGATGGGCAACCTACAACCCTAGGGCTACATGGCAGCCTTTTCCTAATTTTATATGTTCCTCAGCAGTGTTGTGCGGCCAATGGATTAAAGAGACTAAATGCTTCCAGTAAATTAGAGTATTAAAGCCTAGTGCCTCCCTCCCAAAACCCAGAAAATGTCTGCCCAGCTTACGGAGGGAGGTGCAATGCTCTTATGTCCAAGAGCCTTCCTGCCACCTTCCCAAAGCCCATCCGGCTTGGAGAAGGAGGGAGGAGGGCTCCAGCATCATGGCAGAGGCCTAGTATCTCCTTCCCAAAGCCTGCGAAGCTTCTGCTTAGCTTAGGGAGGGAGGAGCGATGCTCACGCACATGGTGTCGGGATGTCAGGAAACCACACACATGATGTGCCCCCCCAATTGGCTTTGTAAGCTGGCACCTAACTGTTCCCTTACCAAAAACATCACCTCATGCCACTGTTCATCAGCCTGATTCAAAAACTCATCTTCAGGCAATAATAAGTTCAGCTCAGCTGCTCCCTAGTTGAGAAAGGAGTTACTTCCCTCAATAATTTCTCTACTTTCCTTCCATATGGTAATTCCATCTAATTCTATGGGAGGCTCTTTAGACTACAGTTTGTAGCGCTTATGCTTTACAAGATGAATTAATTAAAATGACGTACACAATGAATATCTGACACCCAGATTGACTTTCCAAGCGATCACGAAAACAATTTTTAATCAGTCAGTATCTACTAGAGGAACAAATTAATCTTCGCTTATTGGATGGCAAATCATTTTCTTGCATGCAGAATGATTGCATAAAACCTTTGCAGAATTGTGAAACGTAATTTATCTAACAATAAAATGGAACTGAACTCTTGGAAAGTTATTTTAATACGTCTTTTTTCTCTTCTTTCTATAAAGCCTACTGTGGTTAATATATTGCACAGCAAGTCCAATTTGTCTTCCTCTTTGGGGAGCATACAAAATTACCAATAAATGAGCTACAACATCAATCTTAGTTTGGGGAGAAAAACATTAGAATATCTGTGGGTCTCTGATACGTTTGTTATGCTGGTATAGACACTCACATGAGCGCACCCAAGAACAAGTTGTTGTGAATGGGTTTACAATAGTTTGTGCACTGGGGGAAAAAAATTACCGGTACTCAATTCTCATACAGTGATGACAAAAAATAATTACCGGTACTGTGTCAACAGCCCACAAACCAGGTTATTAAATGCAGCTCATTAATGGCCTCATTCCCAGACATTCAGGTGGCAATCCTATGCACATTTTTCTAGGAGATTACTTCAGGGTAGAAATGTATAGGACTGCATTTTCTCTCCCCCCCTTTAATAAATTTCCCATTTTAACAATCCAATAAAAACCACATTAAAGCATTCCAAATTACAATACAATCAAATAAGCCAAATATTCACTGCCAAATTATATATCTTTTGGGCCACTTCCCATGCTCTGAAGTTTTTTTTTTTTTGGGGGGGTGCTGATCTAATCTCATACTGCATTTTTTAATTAATCAATAGTCCAAATAAGACGTTCCCAATGTTGATCCTTCATTAATTTTTTAACAACCTCTGAATTAGTTTAGTCAGCGGGCTAGTCCATTGTAGTTCTGTCTGAATTCTTTATTTCCCTCTTGTAATCCAAAGTCCACTGCATTTCACTTTCTATTTCTGCACACAACGGCAAATCTTAGTGCATCACATCCAAGACAAAGGGAGGTGTGGACTGTACAGTGGTACCTCGGGTCAAGAACTTAATTCGTTCCAGAGGTCCGTTCTT
Source organism: Podarcis melisellensis (assembly GCF_964234715.1). Taxonomy (NCBI): domain Eukaryota; kingdom Metazoa; phylum Chordata; class Lepidosauria; order Squamata; family Lacertidae; genus Podarcis; species Podarcis melisellensis. Next base: position 28,405,559 of record NC_138542.1, read on the forward strand.
AACCTAAAATTGTTCTTAACCTGAAGCACCACTTTAGCTAATGGGGCCTGCCGCTGCTGCACAATTTCTGTTCTGATCCTAAAGCAAAGTTCTTAACCCGAGGTACTATTTCTGGGTTAGCGGAGTCTGTAACGGAGTGTATGTAACCTGAAGCGTATGTAACCTGAGGTACAACTGTACTTTCAAGCCATTCAGAATAACCTCCTGAGTTGAAGAGAAGCACTTGGACATAAAAATATGTATACAAAACCCAGTTGTAGAGGAGCAGAGCAAATATCTCTATATACTGCAGCCCAGAGCTTTCCAAACTGTGTGTCATTGGCTACAGTGTGTAGGTGTGTCACATGAGTCCTCTCTGTGGTCCTCCCGGGGCTGGAGGGGGGTTAGTTTAACCTCTGGTTTGCTAGTAAAACTGAATTACCATGTCACGAAATGATGCACATCTAAAAAGTATGTCACCAACATGAAAAGTTTGGAAAGCTCCGCTATCGCCTTATGAGGATCCTATCCCACCTGAAGAAAGTGGCAGTTTGGGAGAATGAATCATACCCTGCAAACCAGCTGAGAATTACTTCATGGCTTTTGCATACTTTCCTGTGTAATAATACATTTTATCAGATGGGAGATGAAGATATCTGACTGCTTATAAGGGTCTGTCAGTGAACATGAGCAGGCATCTTGAAAGCATTAATTCAAAGGAAAAAAGATAGCATATTGCCTGGAGGGAGTGAAATAAAATAATGATTCAAAAATTGCTTAGATATTACACTAAACTTTAGACGATAGGGAAAATATTGTTGATGTAAAATAAGAAAACTGTAACCAAGGACCAAAGTGACAACATCTGAAACACTCATTGATTGGGGGGAGCATTTTTAACATATTAATGTAGATGTTAAGAAAGTGTTAGCTTAGGTGTTTGTTCACAAGACTGTACACAGCAGGGATAGGAACCATGGCATAATTAGAATGGAAGTACTAACTTACCCTTTAAATTTTAAAGTCCAACCTTGAATTATGTTCTAGACTCCTGTCTTCAAGGCGCCACACTGGAGACAGAAATCCTTACCAGCGAGATCCACTCTGGTCAACCTGTTTTAGCATTGGTATATTATTAACAAACAGATCACAGTGTGAATTTCAAAGGATAGCTGTATTTCACTTCTCAGATTGTTTCGCAAAGTGTAAATGTGCTGGATTCGCCTTTAAATGCAAACCGAATCAAATTTTTCCTTTATCCCTGGCTTGGAGTGTTGGGTCTGAGCTGAAGTTGGCAGTACTCTCATGGAAGTGATGTTTGTGGTTGCTGTGATCTGCAAAGTGGCCAAAGCCTTCTACTGGGCCTCTTGTGATTTTGGAGCCTGTGTGTGTTGTCTTCCCCTGGACATACCAATACTCACCAATGGCATCTCACAATGTGTAGATCCTGGCAGTCAAGCTGATAGTGACTCCTATGTCGACCATGACACATATCCGGAAAGGTAGAAATTGCCAGAAAGGAGAGCCAGAACCTCAAGTGGAGACGAGGGAGAATTAACTGGGCGAACCAGCACATGTCTTCCCTCCCAGACTTCAGCACAACAAAGGAGATACAATTGTGCATATGATGTAGGGGCAGGGAGGTGGAAAGAAGCCCCACTGTGTAAAAAGTCACTTAGTTCTAAAGCAGTCAGAAAAGCTTCTATGCATCATGTCAGGGGACTGCCATCGAAAGGTGGCAGGGGGGCAGAAGAATACAGGGAGCCTCCTACCTCACTGAGAAGTAGCACTTTGTTAGGCAGTGGAGAGAGTCACGCCTCCAGCGAAGCAGAGGGGGAAAGGAGGGGTGAGGTGAGGCAAAGGCTCACAGATGTTACTGTGAGCCCAAGCACCTTGCTTAGCCAGGCTGGTCGGGAAACGGACATGCCACTTCCATCGCCCAGTTTTCGCAAGGGGGTCAAACATAAGGAGGGGAGGCGGAGATTTCGGGTGGCCAGGTATTTATGTTGGGGGGGAACCAGAAGGGGCCACTCCCGGAATCTTCAAGTGACTGAGACAGACATGAATTTTGGATCTCTGAACTGTACATAAAAAGGTAAAGGGATCTCTGACCATTAGGTCCAGTCGTGACTGACTCTGGGGTTGTGGTGCTCATCTCGCTTTATTGGCCGAGGGAGCTAGTGTACAGCTTCCAGGTCATGTGGCCAGCATGACTAAGCCACTTCTGGCGAACCAGAGCAGTGCACGGAAACGGCGTTTACCCTCCTGCCGGAGTGGTACCTATTTATCTACTTGCACTTTGACATGCTTTTGAACTGCTAGGTTGGCAGGAACAGGGACCAAGCAACGGGAACTCATCCCATCACAGGGATTCGAACCACCAAACCTCTGATCGGCAACTCCTAGGCTCTGTAGTTTAACCCACAGCGCCACCTGCATCCCTAGTTTGCACTTAATAAAACCTGTAAAAGACAGATCGGAGTCCTGGCTGTTTACTCGTGAGCAACCACCTGGAAACCTGACACATCACATCAAGGATATTCTATTATGCCTATTCTCATTCATTGTGTACATTCAGAATGTAAGCGTACATTGAATGTTGTATAGTCAACAAAGTGATTGACTCCTCAAAGGAAATGCCAGCATATGGAGGTAAGTTTAACTGGATTTTCCAGCCATTTTAGAAAAAAATATTTTGGAGTATAGCAGATTTTGAATTGCTATATTTGATCTTCCCTGCTCCGAATAGAGATAACGACAAACACCTACACCCACCCTACAATTGCTTTCAGGTCAAGCTGGGATCAATACCCGCCCCTCACTTTCACAGTTATGTATCCTGCCTTTCAGGATGTGCATCCTTGCAAGACTTTCAAACAACATAAAGAGATATTAATAAAGCCATGGTAACCATATGAAAATGCAGCGATTACGATCCTTTCCACAGGGCTGTTACTGGTAGAAGGCCCTGTGGCTAGGAAAGGAACGGTCAAGTTGGAGCAGGCCCTGAGGTGGTCTTTACTTGCTCCTCATCTTTCCTAGAAGTAAATAAGTCTGGTTAAAATGGTCTGAGGAGACTTCAGGTTGCAAATTTACCAGTGAGGGAATACCATTTCAATTATGCAAACATTTTAAGATTTTTTTAAAATACCGTATTTTTTGCTCTATAAGACTCACTTTTCCCCTCCTAAATAGTAAGGGGAAATGTGTGTGCATCTTATGGAGCAAATGCAGGCTGTGCAGTTATCCCTGAAGCCAGAACAGCAAGAGGGATTGCTGCTTTCACTGCACAGCGATCCCTCTTGCTGTTCTGGCTTCTGAGATTCAGAATTCAGTTTTCCTTCTCCAAAAACTAGGTGCGTCTTGTGGTCTGGTGCGTCTTATAGAGCGAAAAATACGGTAATTGTTTTCACTCAATTTTTTCATTAGTTTCTAATTATCATCACCCAACATTTTGCCACTTTTCAATGCTTTTTCCTCACCTCTTTTAATTATCCTGCCTGCCTCCTGCTATTGAACCTTCAGCCAATTAATATTCCCTTCCGTACTACTACTGCTTTCCACAGCCTCCTCTAGATTAATATATCTTTGCCATTATAATTTCCTGCTTCTTCCCTTTTAGTCATCCTTTGAATAGTTTTGCTCACTCAGTCCCTACAAGTCACTGCCCCCGATGTTGAATATTCCTGTAAAGTGTTTTGTGATAATTGGAGGAAGGCAGGGGTGGGGTGGGGAACGGCTGCCTTGTGCTAAATACTTCAAGTAGGAGGACTTTAATTAGAAGGGATTATATCCTCAGTCAATCAGGCCCCATTAAGGTTAATGGTTAAATGTCTTTTTATAAGACATTAATAAGTTTAATAGCATGCTTGCTCTGTTGTCTGCCTACTATTAATGCTTAGCGTTTATACCAGAGTGCTTTTGTGGGTGTGTTTTCCAACCATGTCATACATACTACTTTTTCGCAGGAGTCTTTACAGTAACTCTCTAAAGCTGGTCAGTAGTATCCTCATCTTGCAAATGAATAGCTGATGTTTAGGGCTAATGGCTCATGCAAGTTCACCTAGATGTCAAGTTCACTTAGCACTTCTTAAAATGTGTGTCTGTGTGGGATGGGCAGGCAAAGCTCGGTAAACGATTTTTAACGTGGACATTTGTGGAGTCTAATGGCGAAAAAGTCCTTTCTCAGCTGCATAAAAAAATGTACATTTTGGAGTTATCAACAAAGTCTTATTTGCATAAGGACTTCCACTCATGCAGTGATGCTTAGGCCAGCTTCACACCGTACATTTAAAGCACTATGATACCACTTTAAACAGTCATGGCTTCCACCCCACTCCAAAGAATCTAGGAGGTATGGTTTGTTAAGGGTTCTGCAAGTTGTTGTTGTTGTTTAGTCGTTTAGTCGTGTCTGACTCATCATGATCCCATGGACCAGAGCACACCAGGCACTTCTGTCTTCCACTGCCTCCTGCAGTTTGGTCAAACTCATGCTGGTAGCTTCGAGAACACTGCCCAACCATCTCGTCCTCTGTCGTCTCCTTCTCCTTGTGCCCTCCATCTTTCCCAACATCAGGGTCTTTTCCAGGGAGTCTTCTCTTCTCATGAGGTGGCCAAAGTATTGAAGCCTCAGCTTCATGATCGGTCCTTCCAGTGAGCATTCAGGGCTGATTTCCTTCAGAATGGAGAGGTTTGATCTTCTTGCAGTCCACGGGACTCTTAAGAGTCTCCTCCAGCACCATAATTCAAAAGCATCAATTCTTTGATGATCAGCCTTCTTTATGGTCCAGCTTTCACTTCCATACATCACTACTGGGAAAACCATAGCTTTTACTATATGGCCCTTTGTTGGCAAGCTGATGTCTCTACTTTTTAAGATGCTGTCTAGGTTTGTCATTGATTTTCTCCCCAAAAGCAGGCATCTTTTAATTTCGTGACTGCTGTCACCATCTGCAGTGATCATGGAGCCCAAGAAAGTAAAATCTCTCACTGCCTCCATTTCTTCCCCTTCTATTTGCCAGGAGGTGATGGGCCCAGTGGCCATGATCTTCGTTTTTTTGATGTTGAGTTTCAGGCCATATTTTGCCCTCTCCTCTTTCACCCACAATAAAAGGTTCTTTAATTCCTCCTCACTTTCTGCCATCAAGGTTGTGTCATCTGCATATCTGAGGTTGTTGAGTTGTTAGGAGAAGCCAATTCCCCTACTAGAGATACAATTCCCAGAGTTCCCTGGGAAGAGCCATTGATTATTAAAACGCTCTGAGAACTGTAGCTCTGTGGGAGGGAATAGGGGGTCTCCTAACAACTCTACAGCATCCTATTTTCACAGTAGCCAACCAGGTGCTTTTTTTATTTAAAAAACCCCAGTTATTTATCTGAGAATTTTGAAATACATTATGAATTTTGCATACATTATGATCCAAATATCTTGTGCTAGATATTGATTAAGAAGAACCTGAATGAGCAATGAATTAAGCTGCTGAACTGAACTTGCAGGAGGGAACAGTAAATAGGAGCTTGCCCTTTGCATAAATGAATGTTCTGGTGACCTTTAATGGCTTTCCCCTCCACCGTTTTTCACACACCATTGGCTTCAGTAGGGAAATGTCACAAGTCAAATCTAGCTCCAAATGAGGCATCCTAAAAGCATGTAAAACAAAACCTTGCAACCTGCAGAGCAATTCACATTGATTTATGATTTCAAAAGATACGACGTCTAATAGGGCTGGGCACTGGGTGAAAAGCTCAGATTAGTTAGCAGAAATGACCGGCAGAATCCGAGACCTGGGAGAAGAGGCTGTGGAGGAGGACTGGAAGAAATTTAAGGACTATTTACAAAAATATTGTAAATTGTATGAGTGTTAAGAAAGATGCAAGATTATGAATAATATGGCACCATTAAATTAGTTGAAAGGAATATGAAGATAAGTGAAAATATAAGAAAAGTTAAACTCTGGATAAATATTATGTCAAAATTAAAAAAGAAAAGAAAAGCTCAGATTAGTTCTGTTCATTCTGTGACCACTGAATGTCATGGCTGTTTCTCCTCTCTCTTCACAACAGTGTGGGGCCACACTTGCAATCTCTTCTTGGACAAGAAACCCTATAACAAATGCTACAGTCACCAGCACGTCTTTTCATCTTGACTGACATTGATTTCAACTAGACAAGATAGGCCTCTCACATCCCAAATTCTACCCTGCCTTGTGGCTTTTCAATGGGCACCTAGCAATTTTACTTCACATCCTCCACTATCCTGCAGCTCTCCTGATGTTTAGGCCTACAACTCCCATCAGCCAGCAGGCTGAATGCTCCAGGGTGATGGGAATTTAGAGTCTTAAACATCTGGGCAGCATCAGGCGAATTATGACTCTTGTGTTGGGTGAGGTTAGAAAGGAAGTGCTGCCTGGGGTCCTGTGCTAACCCCCCTGGAGTAAGTGAAATATTATTTCTGAATCCCATGAAATCCTGTTTTGTTTGTTTTTATGGCGTTTCATGGGGTCTTTGATCTGGTTTGGAGTTGCATTTTTGTTTTAATGATACTGTTTATTTTCATATTGCAACCCACTTGAAGATATTTAAACCTATTTAGCAGTTTATAAATGCTTACAAATAAATATACAAGGGCAAACTATGTACAGTAGTTACTATAGGATTTTTTTTTTTTATTGTTTACTCTCATCATTTTCCTGCAATGTGCGCTGTTTATAAATGCACTGAAAGATAAGTGAAATATACTCAGAGTCGCAAAGTGATTTCATGCTCTTTATTCAGCTCATAGTGGTGAGGAGGAATGAATGAAAGTCCCCTCAAGGTATCTGCTTTGTATACATTATTTACACAATGGGCTGCACATGATTGGCTAATTCTGGAATTCGACTATAAGCCAATCAGGTTGTGGATTCACTTCTATCTGGAGCATGATTGGGTTGTTCCTGCCAACCAATCATACTGCTGCATTGTTCTAAGACCAATCAGACTGCTGCCTTTTGGATCCTATTGTTCTAGGACCAATCAGACTGCTGCAGTTTGGATCCTATTTAACTCAGTACATAACAATAAGCTTGACCTGCGATGACAAAGTTAATTTGCCCCCTCTGGTACTGAATTGTAGCAAAGGTTTCTTCTGGACCTGTTCTCATTTCTTTTGTTTTTCTTTGTTTTGTTTCTCACCTATGGTGCACAGGCAAAGAGAAACAGACGCCCACAGACGTCTTTTGAAATCATATATCTCCATATGTACAAACAGGTGCTTCATGTTTGATCTAACTCCCCAGTCTAACTGTCACGGGTTCTGCACAGTTTTCTCTGCCAAGAAATCAGTGAAAGCAGCACACAAGTGTTGGGGAGGGAAAGAGGAGGCAAGATTGAGTGCAACTCGCCAGCACTGTAACTAGATTTCTGAAAGTACTAGATGTGCACAGGCTCCTTTGCTCTACAAGAACACATAGCAGGGGAAATGGACAAATACATATCAGGCACTGCACTACATTTAAGAATAATGAAACAGGATTGTAGACATGGAGGGGAACCTTTGGCTCTCCAGATGTTGCGGAAATACAGCTCCCATTACTGCTAGCCATTGACCATGCTTTGTGGGGCTGATGGGAGTTGTAGTTCAATTATTTCTGGAGGGCCAAAAGTTTCTAACACCAGATCTAGTCCAACCCACCTCTTGGCTCATGAAATTCTGAGCCACAGCACCACTGTCACTAGAGAATCCCGTCTCTCCTTGGAAAGTGCTAGCAAGAGGGCAGAACTCTAAATTTGAGCTTGCTGTTTCTCAATGTTAATATTACTTTCCCTGTAAAACACCACGATGATTTTCCAGACTGATTTCTATAGGGCTCAGCCATACTGTGTTTCCAAGAAGCGGTTTTTACCTTAATGCAAAATGATTCCTCAAGCCCTAAGCAAAGGACTGATGCCTCCCCATCAATAGCAATTAAAGAACCAGAACATTGTTGGTTTGTTTGTTTTTGTAATTTGAAAGCTTACTTTTTTAAAAAAGTAATGCATTGATTCATTATACAATCTAATGCTCACTGATGCCACACACAGACAAATATTATATATTACAGATGGAACTTCAGCAAATTACATCACAGTCTGATATGTCTATTCTGAAGTAACTCCCATGGAGAGGTGCTCAATCATAGGTAAAAAGATTTTGGGCTGTAGCCTTACAGTGCAATCCAAACTCAAGATTCACTGAGCTGAGAAACCCTTGATTTCTCAGATCTGGGGCTCAGCCAGCCTATGTGGTAAGGTAACTCCCCCATCCTTGCTCAGCCAAGACATGTTGGCAGAACCTCCACCTGGCCAAGCCAGCAACCTGGTGCAAGTGCCCCAAAAGGGGAGGTCCCAGGGGTGTGGCAGGTATGAGATAGGGCAAGGGGAAACGTACAACTATTAAAAACTTCTTTCAGTTTGGTTACATGATTGACAATTTGTTTGGAATATTTTTTATTAAGAATTTCAACAAAACAATTTATCAAAAATACATCATCCTCATTTCCCCCCTCCATTTTTTCCCTCCCCCCTCCGCAAAATAGAAAAGACAAAAAGACTTCCCTCAGCTCCTCTCTCTGGTTTTTCAGCACATATTATTCTCTGCATGTTGTAAAACTGTAAAGATCCTTAATTTATCTATATTTATATTACCAATAAAAAGTTTGTGCATGTTTATTCAAAACCTGCCAAGGAGTCCAGTTCACTTTGTTGTTTCTTTAAATACTTTGTAAAAGGTTCCCATTCTTCTTTAAAGTCACAGTTGTCCTTATCACGTAGTTTGTGTGTCGATTTCGCCAATTCCGCATAGTCCATCAGTTTCTCTTGCCACAGTTCTTTAGTCGGGTTTTACTCATTCTTCCATCCTTGTGCTATTAAGACTCTTGCCGCCATTGTCGCATACATGAAAATGTTTTTTCCATGATTGACAACTTAAGCCAGCAAAACAGATGGTGGCAGTCAAAGAATGGCAGAAGCTGCGGGAGTGGTGATGAGGGTGGAGACAGCAGTAGGAACTACCATTGTGGATAGGGCTGATGAATGTGATCTTAATCTCTCTGTTATGTATGCTGTGTTTCAGTGCAATCCTTTTGGAGCCTCTTGAGCTCCTGTAGTTTGCATGCAGCAGAGCTCCGGGGTGAGTTTCTTTTTTCCATTTTTGTTATGTAGCAATAAAGGACAGGTGTGTCTGAGAGGGCTGCTGTTTCCTCATGTGTTTTTCTGCCACCCTAACACAACACTCTCCTTGCCCTGCGAGAGCCAATACTTGTCTGTGGGGCTGGATAGGGATGGGGATGATGAAGGGGTGCCCCAAGCCCTCACCCCTCTCAGCAGGGTTGGAGGCAGCGGCATGGTCTCAGGTAGAAGATGGTCACTATGAGATCCATCCTTTGAGGCAGGAGGCAACCAGTGCTTCAAACCTAGCACTCCGCACACTTTCTGATGGTATCAGAGAGGTGGCTATGCAGCTGGGTAAGATTGCAAAGTCCTCACTAAGTGTCCAGTGGAAAGGGGCATTGTAGCCTCCATTGACTGGTCTGAGATCCTGCAGTGGTGTGTCTTTGGCATCTATCATCATATGGGCATGGTGGCAGTGCTTTAAGAAATGCCCCGCTCCTCCAAGATGAGATCCAAGTGGTGACTGGCATGGCATCTGGAGTGTGAGGTTTTTCCCCTGAAAACCTATTCATTTCTTACTCTTGGAATGTCATGTTTGCTTGTGTGAGTTATATTAGCTACATTACATTAGGTACGAACAATTAAAATCTGACTGACTGGCTGATCTAGTTACAAATGTTTGTAGCTGTGTCGGCTCATTGGAAAAAGAAATCAAAATCGTTATAAGAACATGATTGTTTTTATTAGAGCTGCAGAATATTTTTTCCCCAAATATGATTATGAAAAGTATTTGCTTGTACAGAATAAAACAAACAAGCCACGATTCAATACTTTCCCGAACGGAAATATCTTTTGTTATCCTTTCAAAGATAATAGATCCAGCCAAAGCATTACCAAATGGCCAGCAAGGTGCGTAGAATTCTTTTTACGGCAGGACGCAATGTTAAATAAAAATAAGAAAAGGGGAGCATGTCAGAAAAGCCCTGTTGTTGTTGTTGTTTAGTCGTTTAGTCGTGTCTGACTCTTCGTGACCACATGGACCAGAGCACGCCAGGCACTCCTGTCTTCCACTGCCTCCCGCAGTTTGGTCAAACTCATGCTGGTAGCTTCGAGAACACTGTCCAACCATCTCGTCCTCTGCTGCCCCCTTCTCCTTGTGCCCTCCATCTTTCCCAACATCAGGGTCTTTTCCAAGAAGTCTTCTCTTCTCATGAGGTGGCCAAAGTATTGGAGCCTCAGCTTCAGGATCTGTCCTTCCAGTGAGCACTCAGGGCTGATTTCCTTAAGAATGGATAGGTTTGATCTTCTTGCAGTCCATGGGACTCTCAAGAGTCTCCTCCAGCACCATAATTCAAAAGCATCAATTCTTCGATGATCAGCCTTCTTTATGGTCCTGCTCTCGCTTCCATACATCACTACTGGGAAAACCATAGCTTTAACTATACAGACCTTTGTTGGCAAGGTCTCTGCAATTCTAGAATTTCAAAAATGTAGAAAATCACATCGAAATTAAGGAGTTTGCTCAGGCTGTAGTGGTGGCGGCACATGCCCTTCTTCTGATATGAAATGCTTTGTGGGGGGACAACAAAAAATGGAGGTTTGGGGAGCGTCAATTGCAGGAGAAATGGTCATTTTTTTGATCTGAGGAATGTTGGAGGTTAGTCCTTTATCTTTAAACAACAGTGACTGTCAGAGGAGTGCTGGGAGGCAGCGTTGCTCACCCAGTTTCCCATTGCTGCTGGTTACTGAGATGGAGGGGCGAGGCAGCTGGGAGCTGTGTATTGTGGTCCCGCTCTCCCCCCCCCTTGTGCTGAGCTTTCCTTTGCCTCATTCCTCTCCCTTTTCCTCTTACTAACCAGCCGTGATGCACAGGTGAGCAACAATAGAGGATGGTCCTCCATGAATTAGGGTGCATGTCTGGATTGGGTTCAGCAGGTTGGAAGCAATAAAAACATTCAAGCCATTCTTAAAACTTGGGAAATCTCCCTAGTCATTTGCTTTCTGCAACCTATTTTTGGATTTCTTTTAATAATGACATGACTGAGCATTTTTTTTTCTGAAAAAGAAAGATGAACACTTTGCAAATTAAGAGTCAACAACTATAATTACATTTTTTAAAATTAGAATTGCTGTTCTGGGCAAAATGCAAACTGCAACATCACTCAGTGGGTGAGGGAAAGTGTTGGTTAGAAACTGAGATGGAAATATTGCTGCGTATTGCAAAAGTTAGGAAAAAGAAGTAGAAGAGAGAGAATGAGAATGAATGAAAGTTTTTACAATACAATGGTACCTCGGGTTAAGAACTTAATTCGTTCTGGAGGGCCGTTCTTAACCTAAAACTCTTCTTAACCTGAAGCACCACTTTAGCTAATGGGGCCTCACACTGCTGCTGCGCCACTGCGCGATATCTGTTCTCACCCTGAAGCACTGTATAAGGAAAAAGAAGTGAAGAGTCACTTTTCAGTAAGCACTTTTCTTTTGAGACAGATAAACCAGCTTCTTCTTTACAACATGCCATCACCACCAACCTGTCTTAATCCCTTCATTTTAGCACTGGCTGCATGCATTATAGTGGTACCTCGGGTTACATATGCTTCAGGTTACATACACTTCAGGTTACAGACTCCGCTGACCCAGAAATAGTACCTCAGGATGTATAGTACCTCAGGATGTACTTCGCTTCAGGATGAGAACAGAAATCGTGCTCCAGCGGCGTGACAGCAGCAGGAGGCCCCATTAGCTAAAGTGGTGCTTCAGGTTAAGAACAGTTTCAGGTTAAGAACGGACCTTCAGAACAAATTAAGTACTTAACCCGAGGTACCATTGTAGTTATTGCCTTATAGTTAGCTCCAGAGTCACAAACGTGCCATCTGGTTGATACTGTGTGAAGAATAATCCATTGTCAACATTTTTTTATTTTTCATTTTTCTGTTAACTAATATTATAAATATAAATCCTGGATAAAGCCTTTGATAAGCATGATGATGATGTATCTTATATAATAACTATATTTTCTCATCCAAAGCCCTGCAATACTTTGTCCTTCACAAGAGATGAGCTTGTGGAAGCACCCCAGTCCTAAAGAAGATAAGCACACTGGATGGAAAATCTCATAAGGTGTCAGGGACTGGCTGGACGAAGAAGAGTGGTGGGACGCCTCAGTTGGGGAACCCCAAAGGGAAACCCCAGAGGAGCAAGGCTCAGAGCCTGGGGATTGGTGGTGGGACAACCAAGGAGAGGTCAGAGGCAGAAGATTGGGAGGAGAGGATGGATGCTGAAGCGGCAACAGAGCTTAGTGAGCAGGAAGAGCATGAGAAAGGGGGCAGTTCAGACTCTGAGGCTGATGCAGAGGAGGGTGGTCAAGGGACTGCTGAATAATCCCAGGAGTCTCCCTCTCCTGATGCGACAAGCTCCCCTCCCCTCTGGTTTCCAAGAACATACAGAGTAATGAGAAGAACATAACGGTGGTCAGAGGTGCCAGACAGAGGGGGGGCCATATGGACCCCTCTGATTCCAAAGGGGGCCTCGGTCAGCATATTCACAATTGCAGGGGATGCACTGGGGCATTTTTAAGTGTAAATACTTAAAATAATCATTTTCCCTATGTATTTTTAAAAAGCACTATTGTATATCTATATGTTCCATTTTGTCTTTATATGCAGATACAGTTCAATAAAATTATTTGTCAGCGTAACTTTTGTGAAAATTATTTATATACTTACTTATTTATAAGACTTCAGTTATCCCCAGGGTAAAAAAAAAAGAGGGGGCCACATTATCTACCTGGCCGGGCCTATGCCTGGCTCTGCAAGGCCCTGCAGAGATGCACAGACACAGTTTGATACTGCTTGGAAAACATCTAGGAGAGGAAGAGCCTTAGAGAGGAGTGAAAGGCAGGGATCTTCAGTCCTGGCAACTGTTTCATAGGGGCAAGACCTACTGGGGAGTGTTGCTGAGACCACTAGGCTGAGCTGTATGTTTCTTTCCTTGAATACAGTGGTACCTCAGAAATCGTGCTCCAGCGGCGCGGCGGCAGTGGGAGGCCCCATTAGCTAAAGTGGTGCTTCAGGTTAAGAACAGTTTCAGGTTAAGAATGGACTTCCGGAACGAATTAAGTTCTTAACCTGAGGTACCACGGTACTTACTTACTTTCTTCCCTCTCCCCCAAAACTCACAGTAACATTTCCAGTGGATTTTTCACTGTATGTCAACAAGTAAAAGGCTGATTTGTGGAAGTTCTCAGGAAAGCACTAGAGCAGCTCAAAGTAAATATGTTTAGGGTAACGGTGTCAAACAGCAGACTAGCAAGTGCTTGAGCACAAAGTAGGAGAAGTGAATTTATGGCCAACGTGGTACCACTGTATAGAGTTAGCTTCCCTGACAACGGAGATTTGCATCCTTTGTTGCTGACCTGCATCTGACTCCAACCGTGACAGCAGGTTACTTTTGCTCACAATTTTGGTCCGATGAAATATTTTTGTCCGGATCAGGTCCATTATGGATCACTTATACCAAAGTAGTGACTGGCACGGCTCATTCTCTTCCACTTTTAATTTCTTGTTACCAGAAACACTATCAGTTGTTTTCCTCGCAATTACGTTTTCTGGGTGGAAAGAGATCTCTATTAAAAAAATAAGTATCTCTCACAGAGCGGCTGATCAATAGAAGGATTTGCTCCACAGTTTCATTAGTACTTGGCAATCGATTACTGGGATTACAAAAGAAAAATGCAGTTAATAAACACAACACTTCTGTGAAGTCAACTATTGTTGAAAGATGCTTGACAATTATGGATAAGTGAAGAAAATGATTTGTTATAATGGCAGCAGATATGATTCCTAAACCATGAAAGTACTTTATTTTTCAAAACCTTTGTCAGACAAACATTCCTGTTTAAAAATTCCTATTCATGCTGAGACCATGTTGTATGCTATTGTTGGAAAGAAGCTTTGCAGCGGTCAAGGACATGTAAGGAAATAGTAATTTGTTATAATGGCAGCAGATACTAAAGGATTTTTTAGATCAGATCCTTATAAGTACTGTTAAGAGTTGGCAGGGTGTGGGGGAGAGAGTAGGATATATGCCGAATCCCTGGAATAGCCAAGCAGCTTTATGGTGAACCATTAAGGAAACAAAGGGAATGACTCTGTGCCAGATGACAAATGGGTGGGCTTCCTTCCTTCAACTCACTGGTATCTAGAAAGACAAAGGCCAGACTTGAGAGCAGAGTGTGTGTGAGCTAGAAGCTGGAAGCAGCAGGCTGGGAAGCCAGAGAGAGAGACCAAAATGCATTGTGCTGTTCCCAGCACTATAGAAGTCATAGGCACATCATGCCAAACCCAGAAGTGACCTGAAAAACCTCACAAAAACAACATGAAAGGGGGTGGGGTAGAGTGGGATGGGGGTTTTTTTGCAGGCTTTTTCAATGGTGTTTCAATGCAATTTCACATAAATGCACAATGCCTTGGAACATCACCTCTGAGTAAATTGGGAGTTGCCTGTAATTCAAAAAAGCAGAAACAAAAATGCTTGGATTTTGAGAATATTTTTCACTTGCTTTTCCCTCTTAGATGAAAAATAGGCATACTATACTCTCTGAATAACGGAACCATTCTGAACACCATCAGTTTCCATACTGAGTGCTCTATGCTATTAACTTGTGTTTGCTGTCCAATCTATCTCATGCTTTAATGGAAATACTGTAAGTTAATGTTCCATAAGTGTTCATATTCATTTCAATGCCATCCTTCTCTTTCATTCTTCATATTGCTTTAATATATATATTGGGCACAAGGAGGGCGCTTTTTAAAATAATAATAATAATGGAGCATGTTTATGAGCAAATTAAACCCAGCAGTTTTATATAACAGAAATATGGCTAGCTGGTCTTAAATATTTACAGCCTTTCCTGTCTTTCAAATTACTGGGCAACTGTTAAGTGTAACTCGGTGTTCAGCTCACAAGTCAAATGATTTCTCTCCCTCTAAAATTTCCTTGACAATCAATTCTTGAATGTAATGACTGTTAAGTGAAAGCACTGTAAATATGGAGTGGAAAAAGTAGGGGCCTTAAACTATTCCTCAATATTTGATTCATTTTCTTTGGGCTGATACCTTCTGTTGAAAAAAAAGTGGATTTCATTTCAATTTGGGGATTCATTGTTCTGAAATATATGAGGATCATTAATACAACAGATAATTGGTGTTCATTAAGGGTTATATCCAACTAAATCAGAGTTGGCCCGTCTAAATCAAAGGATTCAAGAAACTTAAATTCATGTACGTCAGTGGGTCTACTCTGAGTATCATGTAGTTGGATGCAACCTGTAAGCAAAGAATTTGTTGATATTTTTACATGTATGCTCCAGAATTCAAGTGGACAACACTATAAATGAATGTCATCAATGCAACAAAAACCAAATAGCTCTCCAACATCAGTCCAATAATTGTGAGAAAAATCCAAACTTATATTCAGTTTTTATAAGAGCAAAGTAGGTAGAGGAGTAAGAAACAACAGCATTCACAAGGATAAACAGTCTTAAAAGAAGGCTAAGATTTTATTAGAGACCTAAGGTTTGATTAGAGACCCACATTCTCCCTTAGGAAAAAGCACAACCTGTCCAACAGCCAGCAAGCCAAGCTCCAAATGGGTGATCTACTTTCTTCTCTACATAAACTGAATGCTGACTATGTCCATGCTGGACCTACATTGAGCCTCTAATGGTAGTGACAAGTGCTTAAAAACAGGTCAATACTGTTGACTTCCTCCTGCTGAGTGTTCTCCAAATTTATCTTGAGGGACTGAGAAATGCTCGTGCCCCACTAAGATACTATATTTATCATGTTTTATATTTCCCAGGTCTTGGTTTCTTCCGTCATAAAAACCAGGAAACCATAAGAGTGGGAGGACAGCTGAAATTAATAGTTTGGAGACAGCAGTCATCAGTTTTAAGTGACGGCAAAATGGTATGTGCTGCAATGAATTGAATAACTAACATCAGATTGCCCTAGCAATGGTAGCAGACTCATAGTTCTGTACAGACCTCTGAATCTGGGAGGAACATGAAAAAGAAGTTCCATAACATGGACGCTAACAGTTTCACATTGCGTAGCAAAAAGATCAGCCTGGAGTCAAGGTTTGGTAGTTATTTTAAGAGCTGGTTCAAAGGCTCAGGAGGGTAAGTGGGGCAGATGCTCAAATGCAATAAATCAGAGCTTTCCAAAGAGTGTGTCGTGGCATGTTAGTGTGTTGGCTGCAGTGTGTAGGTTAAGGTTACCAGATGTTCCCGTTTCCTGGGGACAGTTTCTGGATTTCCAAATCAGTCCCCTGACAAAATCCTATCATTCCTGCTGAAGTTGAAAAGTGTCCCTGGATTCCTTGGAGAAAAAAAAAAATCTGGTAACCTTAGGTAGGTGTATGGTGTGAACTCTTCCCTCCTCCTGTGGCTATAAAGGGGATAGTTTAACCTCCCGTTTGCTAGTAAAACTGAATTGCTATGTCACAAAATGATGCACGTCTAACAAGTGTGTCAGCAACATGAAAAGTTTGGAAATCTCTGCTGTAGAACCTCTAATGGAGCTATGCCACATGTGAGGTTGAATGGGTGTGGCTGCACTACATTTGATGGTGGAGATCTGAAGACCCTCCAAGTGCCCCATGGTCCCTCCTTCCTGGTTGGCTCCAAGCTTGAAGAGACCCTGAGCAAAGTGCACTCTAGGCCTGTTCATTTGTTGGTGGAGCCCAGTAAAAAGGTAGAGTTAAAGGACCCCTGGATGGCTAAGTCCAGTCAATGGCGACTATGGGGTTGCGGCGCTCATCTTGCTTTCAGGCCGAGGGAGCCGGTGTTTGTCCACAGACAGCTTTTATGTGGCCAGCATGACTAAACCACTTCTGGCACAACAGAACACAGCAACAGAAACCAAAGCGCACAGAAACACTGTTTACCTTCCCGCCGCAGCGGTACCTATTTATCTACTTGCACTGGTGTGCTTTCAAACTGCTAGGTTGGCAGAAACTGGGACAAAGCAACAAGAGCTCACCCTGTCATGGGGATTCGAACTGCCGACCTTCTGATTGGCAAGCCCAAGAAACTCCATGGTTTAGTAGCTTACCTGGTAGTGGTGTCAATGCAGCAGCACCAGGTATGGGGATGGTGGAGAAACGTGTCTTGCTGCTTTGTGTTTTAATACTGAGCTACCTAATTCACTCCTGAAACAAAAGCCTGAGGCAAAATGGAGATAATCCTTCAAAATGTGCACTTCTTCAGTTTTGCAACACAGTTTTCCAACCAAACACTTTCTGCAACAATGTATATATGTTATGGAGGGCAGCGTGCATTAGAATGCATATACAGTGGAACCTCAGGTTAAGAACTTAATTCGTTCCAGAGGTCCGTACTTAACCTGAGACTGTTCTTAACCTGAAGCACCATTTTAGCTAAGGGGGCCTCCCACTGCTGCTGCTGCTGCTGCCGCACGATTTCTTTTCTCATCCTGAAGCAAAGTTCTTAACCCAAGGTACTATTTCTGGGTTAGTGGAGTCTGTAACCTGAAGCGTCTGTAACCTGAAGCATCTGTAACCCGAGGTACCACTGTATCCTCTCTATATATGCGGGGAACTTTGCTTGCAAAAATGTGCATATTAAGGGAACTGATGAATTTTCATGAGAACTTTTTTTAAAAAAATGCAAATGAATCTGGAAAAGTGGCAAACTGAACTGAAGATTGGGAAAAATGAGAAAAGGAAAGAGAAATCAAAACTGACAGATTTATCAACCCCTAATTGGCTGACTGAAGGCTCCCAGTTTCCTGCAATGTGATGAGTCATCAATGCCTTTGTGGGGACTTTTCATCAAATGATCAGGTGCTGCCAATGGCCCTGCCTGCTACGCATTTAGCAGTGGAGAACGGAGGAGGAGGAGGAGGAAGGGGACTAATTAAGCTTATGGAGTGTGTAGGCACTTAAGGATGCTGAATTTTAAAGAGCTCTCCAAGGATCTTTAAAGGAATGAGTAGTCATGACTCCTGCCCCGAGGAGTTAAAACACCTGCACCTTTATGGAACCAGAGGTTTGCAACCGTAGATCCTGGTTGCAAACTCTTCAAACAATAATACAGATATAGATGGGTGGACCTGATGTGTGTGTGTGTGTGTGTGTGTGTGGAGACAGTTAATTTGGTGCTGCATCCAAGGGACAACATCCAGCTGGAAACTCTGGAGATGGAGTTCAGTGGTTTTGGGTGGGGCCTGAAAGCTACCCAGTATGTGGGACTGAATCCAGGATGGGAAACCTTGTCAAGAGTTAGGGCTCCATTGTCTTCTCAGCAGTCTTCCAGGAGGCTGCATGCACATGTTGTGTGGGGCCTGAGACAAAATGGATTAGAGCAGTGCACAGGGCGACAAGGGGCCTGCATGATTTTGATGGGGTGAGAACCAGGTGCCCCCCCACGGGGATCCCCATCCTGCCCTGCTTGCTGCTGGGGGTCTCTTGACCCTGGAGCCTGACCTGGCCTTGCCCCCTCGCCAAATGGCCCCCTAGTTAGTGGTCTGGGCTCTCCCCTGTGTGGGTGGGCAGTGCAGCATGGCTCCATAAACTCTCTGTGCCCCACACTCACTTGGCAGTATCGGCGGCGAGGGCTGAGCTGGCATGGCAGGGTTTGTTGACTCTTCGTGCCCTGTCCTTGGTCACACCCTGTACTGGAAAAGGACGCAACGTCATTGGCAGTATATATTAATTTCATATTTGCACAGTATCCTACTTTTTACATATGCTCTGAAACACGAGCTTTCCCATAGCAGCGGAGGACTCAATTTACAAATGGAACACACTCAACAGGGAGCGAAACATGTTCTTATTCCAAGGCAAAGTTCACAAACCAAAACACCTACTTCCGGGTTTGCGGCATTCTTAATCCAAGTTGTTCGTAAACTAAGCTGTTCTAAACCAAGGTACCACTGTACAGGTCTGGCTGAAGGGAGCAAAACCAGCCAGTTTTGCCTCTTGCTTTTTCTGGCAGCTGGCCTGAAGGCAAACAAGCCATTCAAACCCCTCAGAAAACAAAAGCAGCCATGGCGTTTTTAGCTCCTACTTAGTTGGCAATCTCCATTATATTTATTTTAATTTCTATTTAATTTCAGGTCCTGCTTTTTGTTTGATGAAAGGATAAATATTATTAAAAAGGATCCCTTTTGTATAATCTCTGTTGCAGTTCCCTCAGGCTAATACCAAGGAATGAAAAGCACCACTTTGTGCCACCACTTATACACTGGGATATTATTAATTTGTACAACGCCTACTGTTCCTAAATACCAGCTCGGCACTTCTCACGTGACACAGCTTGCAGAGTAATGCCGCCGATGAGATGGCTGTAGTGTGCTGGCATTATCAGAAGCCTGCTGGCTTTCCCTATTCAAAGGATAATACATGTGTGAAGGAATGGAACTGTTCAGCCATTTTGTGTAATCTTGGGCCAGTCACCATCTCTCAGCCTAATTTACATTACAGTGTTGTTGTAATGGAAGGGCAAGAGAATAGCCACATATGCTGTCTTCAGCTCCGTGAAAGAAAGATGATACATAAATACATAAATTGAAATAATAAATCCCAATGAGCAGAGCTGGTGTGTTCACAGTATCCGTCCCATCATCGTTTTTTTTAAACCCCCATGATGGTTGCAAATTCATTTTTCTTCTCACTGCTCATTTTACCTCAGCAAGGATTATATATTTGTGATTATTTTTTTAAAAATGACCAGTTCAACTTCTTTTTTAACATTCATAAGGCACCAATAATGTGCAAGATGCTGATAGTTGTTTGCTTGGTGTGTCTGTGTGTTTTAAATGTTCCCACACAGCTCCCCTTTACGCTTAGATCATTCTGCTTAGCAAAGCGAAATCATTAAAAACTCGATTTCATTGGCCTTCAGAAACTGAGAAAGATTGTAGCCATTTCACACGGTTACATCTCATTTCCTGATCACATTGGTAATGGAAGTAACTGCTACATTAAGTACTGCTTTGTGGGATTCAGAATTATATTCTACCATTTGAATGCCTGCTGTTTGGCTCTCCTCAAAATGCCATTTGCCGTGTTTAAAAATCTCTCTTGGACGGACGGAATGAAACATTAAAAATTAGGCTGGTGGTTAATGACAGAGCATTAACATTCATAAGCTGCTATTTATTGAGGAGAGGCTCATTTCCTTCTCACAGTGACCCAGCAAGGAAGCCGTAGGAAGTGACATGCAAAGGGAGGCGTACGGCATTTTAGTTTGCAACTGTGAGCAAAACTTGCAGATAACACCAGGCATGGCATTTAAAAGGACTAGACGTGATGCTGATTGTGCATTCTATAAACTCACTGGAGAGTTTGTGTTCAATTGGTGTTGTCGCTGTTCCTCGAACTTTGGACGTATACTGCTTATTTTTTAAAAAAAATAAAAAACCACACACATCAAAGCTTGATCCAGTGGAGAGTGAAGGTTTTCGCTTTCACTTGATCAAACTCAGGCCTTGCCAAAGAAGGTTCAGGCACTCTCATTCTGATGATGTCATCAGTACAGCATTCATTGCCCTTTCCATTTTTCACGTTAGTAGCAACTGACAAGTGCACACCCACATCCCTGCTTTAAATCTCGACAGCATATTCTGGCCATGATGTATATGTTGAAAGCATGATTATTCATCCTTAAAAAGAGATGGCTACATATCTTTTTTTTTCTCTTGCCACCTCAAGGACATGGAAATGCAACAGATTTGTCGATTGGTCAGTAGCTGTGCTGGTTTTAAAGGAATTTACATTTATAGCAGTATGTTTTGCTCAAGGATGGGGAAGCTATGTTCTTGAACTTCAGCTGCCATCAGCCCCAAGCAGCATGGTCAATGGTCTGGGTCATCATCATCGTTTTTAATTTGTATACCGTCTTTCTATCTTACAATACTCAAGGCGGTTTACAAGCTGAAGAAACAAAAAATGCACATCTTATAACAATCTAATGCAATATAAAAAATGTCATAATAAAACATAACTTTAAAAGAGGCAACCTACATCAAAAAGTAACATTAGAATAGTATTAAATAATAATAACATACAAAAGTTAAACAGAAATCCACTCAACAGTTACAATAAATAATTTCTAAACTATACAGTGGTATCTCTGGTTAAGAACCTAATTCATTCCGGAGGTCTGTTCTTAACCTGAAACTGTTCTTAACCTGAAGACCACTTTAGCTAATGGGGCCTCCCACTGCCGCTGCGCCACCACCGCACGATTTCTGTTCTCATCCTGAAGCAAAGTTCTTAACCTGAGGTAATATTTCTGGGTTAGTGGAGTCTAACCTGAAGCATCTGTAACCCGAGGTACCACTGTAATCAATAAAACAACGGCAAGCCACAGTACATAAAATAATACAATACAAATTGAGAAGCAGAGACTAGAGCGTGGGGCAAGGCAGGTGAAAAGAGGCCTTGCCTGGTGGAGTCTCTCCTCTTACAGTTCTTCCTCCAGGACAGCTCCCGTATGAGGACTCCTAGGGTCGGAGGGTGGGGCAAGGCAGGTCCCATCATTTTGTCCCATCATTTTGAAGGTCACAGGTTTCCAACCCCTGGTCTAGTCTAAATAAGTACCGTAATTTTCCAGAAAACTACTCTGCCTACTGTCCACAATAATGTCAGTGACTGGGCAGAGGAGGAATGGTGGAGATCGCCTCCCCAGCCTGACCCTTCCAGAGAAGAAGAAGACAGTTCAGAATTACAGCAGAGGTTTGAGGGAGGTCACAGCTCAGAGGCAGATGAGGAGAAAAGCTGGGAAATAATGGGAAAGGAGGAGGAAGAAGAAGAAGCACCAGGAGAGACAGCTGATGGACTCAATGTCTTTAGAAAGTATTCCAGACCCCTCTCTCCCAGAACACGGCGGGCCTTGAAAGCTGGAGAGCAAAGAGCTCAAAGGCAAATTGCACTTTTCAGCACTCGTAGTGATGACTCATGAGGAAGTGGGAGAGATGGAGGGGGTGGGGTTTCACTCTGAGCAACACCATTACTCCAAGAGACTGCATTTCTAAGCCTCTCTCTGTGAATATTGAATAAAAAGCATTGGTAAGAATTTTCATTGTCGTATCCATTCCTGGCAACCTACCGTGGGGGGTTAGATCCTCTGATGCCTGACAAATAACTAGATCCAACATGGTCAGGAGAAGCTATAGCCAGGTCATTCTAGTTTTCCAGGGCCACCATACCTGGAGCAGGATAGGTTGGCTGGTTCCTTGGTAACCCCTTTCCCCAGTTAGATTACTGAAATGTGATCTACCTGGTGCTGCCCTGGAAGGCAGTCTGGAGACTGCGACCAGTGCAGAATGTGATCATGAGAGTTTTAAGTGGTGCATCTAACAGAGACCATATAATACAAATTTTGTGGAACCTGAAATGGTTGCTGACACACTACCAGGCCCTAAAGAATTTGACACCCAAATAGCTGAAGGAATGCTTCTCCCTGGGTAGGGAACATCCAGCCTATGGGCCAAATTTGGTTTTCCATGCATAGGGTCAAAGAACAGTGTGAGTGTTTGGAAGCCCTTTCTCAGGATTTTCAGAGCAGTTCAGGGCTGTTAGGACTAGGGCTTTTAAAGAGCCCTTGTAAACAGCCCCATGTTGCTCCTTTATTTTCTGATTTTAGCAGTTTAAGGAGCAGCAAAGGAGCAGCAAAGAACTGTTCGCAAAGGGTTTTGAAACAGACCTGTCCTGAGCTTTGAAGTCCCGACAATCAGGGCTTCCAAACACAGCATTCCCCCCCCCCCATTTTTTTTATTAAATTTTCCACAATTATAACAAATATCACATGACAGAATAACAGACAAAAAAAGACAAAAAAATACACCAAAGAAGAAAACAATAAGCAGATAAACAATGAAAACACACTTCATTCTTTATAAATCCAGCCTTATAAACATATTAATTCCCCTAGTCCCTCCTTTCTGGGTTTCCTTGTATCTGGATGTCCAAACACAGCATTACCTAGTGATGTCAAGTGATTGACAGGTGGCTGTCCCTCCATCTGTCAAATTTGATCTGTGAGGCCACTCCTGACAGGGATCTGTCCCATGGAGCCAAACAGGTTCCCCACCCCCGGTTTAATCCATTATATGTTGACATGGGACATGGCCTCCTCTGTAGTGGCACCCAATCTATACAACCTCCTCCCCTTGAAGGTGTGGGTGGCACCTTCATTGCTGAGAATCTGCTGCTGTATGAAGACACGCCTTTTCACTCAAGCCTTTGGGTAAAACTGATCAGGTGAAACCAGCTCAAATTGAAGTTCTATCTGCTATAAATTTAGAAGTTTTAATTGTATGGGTGTACTAATAACTTGAATGTTGGTTTTATGAATGTTTTTGGTTGCTGTTTTCATGTGTAATGTAAACTGCTCTGGGATCCTGATGAAAAATGATGGCTAGAAAGTCAGTGAACAAATAACTATATGTAACTTAGAAAGAAGCACTATTGAAAAAATAATGGGAGCTCTCAAGAAATTAATTTGTTTTTTGTTTGTAGAGGGCTTTGCTTATGTAAACCAGATTTTTGGGTTAGTTTTAGTCAGGAAGAACATTCAGTTTTCTTGCCATGGTATTTAAAAGATAGTATTTTTTATTTTATTTTTTGAAAATCATTTTTTCACATTTTCTGGGCACCGACTGCAGCCATATTGGCCTCTGCAAAGACATTGAAGTGGTGCTGTGTTGCAGTTGTCAAGGCAACTGTTGCTGAAGATGTCCTTGTTTGGCTGACCCCCAGTGTGCCCCTAACAATGTTTTAAAATAAAATACCAGAGCATGCCGGTGTCTAAATTTTAACAGACCTACAGTGCAGGTAGAATCTCACAGAAGAATAGTAGCTCCTCAAATCTTAAAGTCAGCCATATCAAAACTGCTGGGTCAGTTTAAATCTCATTTCACACCGGAGTGTCATTGCTCTGCTAGCTCATTTGTTTTAGCACACAACTGAAAGGGCTGGAATCGGTCCAAGGAAAACAAAGGGATGTCTGGTGGCAATCTTTCACCTTTCCTTATGCATGGATGGCATCACTGTATGTTAGGTGACATTTCTACATCTGCTATGTGGGATAGGGATGAATGCTTCCAGGGAAGATCGTACCTCTTGGGTACATCCCACACACAAAAGAAGCCTTCCCCATATGTACAGACCCTCCAAGTGTCTCTATTTCCCAGGGACGTCCTTGATTTAGAGAAGACATCCCGGTTTTTGATTCGATCCTGGAATGTCCTGCTTTTCCTTAGGACGTCCCTATTTTCGTAGGAGAAATGTTGGAGGGTATGGAGTTATCTGACCCCCGAGCCGTCCGAAGGCAATGCTGTATAGGGCAGTGTTATTTTTAAAAAATGTTTAATGTTTTATTATATTTTTATAGCTGTTGGAAGCCACCCAGAGTGGCTGGGGCAACCCAGTAAGATGTGTGTGGTATAAGTAGTAAAATTATCATTATGGAATGGAATGTCCCTATTTTCATTGGAGAAATGTTGGAGGTTATTTACATACTTATATGACTGCTGTGGTTCCTTCGAACCCTACAATTCTAAGATCCTTACAAGGCAAGAAACAACCAGCGGGGGGCTGGGGGAAGTTAGCAGGAAAATTATGCAAGCAAAATAATTGAGAATGTTCTCCCTTATTCATACACCCCCTACCTTTAATTTTCATGTTCTGCAATTGCAGTTATAAATTAGAAGAAGCAGGTGACATAACTAAGCATCATGCACGGTGTGGCTCTTAGCTGCTTCATTATGACACAAAAACGGCTGCTTTTGGATTTGCTACCTGCTGGCCTTATTTTTTGCTGTGTGTGTGTGCATCTCCACAAAATGCTTTCTCAGCACATAATTATCCCAACAGTCACTTGCTGGCTTGGAAGTGAATTCCAGCAATTATTATTATTTTTGAATGTAAGTAGCAAATGGTTCCCTGGCAGAATAACAAATAGGTAATGTGGAATGCAAAAACAAAATCGTTTTTAAATTCCACAACTACTCACATTTTTCATTCAGTTAATTGGCATAGAAACCATAGTTATCTTCCAGAAATGGAAATGTTGGGTTTGTTTTTTTATCTCTGTTAGGGCTCACTTACACTTTCCTTTTTCCTTGCACTTTCTAGGCACAGGTCTGCACTTTAAAGCTTTGCACCTGAGCTCTTTCTTATTTTGGCCCCACCACCTTCTCCAGGAAAACCTGCTCCTTAATGCTGAATTGGAAGAGACAGCAATTCAGGTTTCTGAGGATTGCCATTGGCTCTGATTTGGCAGGAAAGAGTAAGTTTTCGCAGGGAATGTGCCAAGGCAAAATAAATAAAAAAGTGCTTTGAGGTACAAACCTGTGACTAGAAATGCAGCACAGAAGGAAGTCTGGATGAGTGCAGCGGCGGAGTGTGCTTTCATGGCGCCCAGGGCACGGGGCGTGCAAACCCAGCTGGCGCTGCCAGAGCAACACCAAGCCCAAGCTGCTTTGTAAGGTCGGAATTATCCCAGCCACACAAAGTGACACAGGACCCTGCACCACGTTGTGAGCCTTGCAAAACGACTCAGGGAGGACGGCTTGAGAAGGATGCTATGCGCCCTTCCATCCCAGCCCCTTGAGGGTGAGGTTGGTATCAAAGGGTGCATGGTGTTCTTCTCAAGCCATCCTCCTAGAGCCACTTTGCGAGGCTTACAATGCAGCTCAGGGCTGACTCTGGGAGGGCAGTGTGAGTAGCAGCACCACAAATGGGCCCAGGGCGATAGCTATGCCCCTGGATGAGCCCTAAGACACACTCTCTCTCTCTCAGTGTGGTGTAGTGGTTAAGAGTGGTAGACTCGTAATCTGGTGAACCGGGTTCGCGTCTCCGCTCCTCCACATGCAGCTGCTGGATGACCTTGGGCTAGTCACACTTCTCTGAAGTCTCTCAGCCCCACTTACCTCACAGATTGTTTGTTGTGGGGGAGGAAGGGAAAGGAGAATGTTAGCTGCTTTGAGACTCCTTCGGGTAGTGATAAAACGGGATATCAAATCCAAACTCCTCCTCCTCCTCCTCCTCCTCCTCCTCCTCCTCTTCTTCTTCTCTCTCTCTCTCGCACCCTCCCTCCCCTGTCTCTTGTATATTATAAAAAAGGCTCTAGCAACTATAAAAAGATACTTTTATCAAATATTACAGTAGCTTGGCGATCTCCTCCTGAGTCTCAATCAAGGGTGTTCCCTTCTGATAAATGTTACATCCATGTTTTGCCCCAATGCACCTGAAAGTTGTTGCCATCACCAAATGGCGGGTTGAAAACATCTAACTGGTCTAACTCAGTAGTTCCTTACAGACTTTTTGGGAAGTTTTTGTTTGTTTGGGAATTTGAGAGGGCCAAACTCTGACATTTCTATGGAATGAACAGTGTGTGCTTTGCTTGCTGCTGCATTCCTATCACACCTAGGTGGGAAGAGAGAAGCAAAGGAGGAGGAGCTCCCTTATACTGAGTTAGACCGCTGGTCCATCTAGTTTGGCACTGCCTACACTTACTGGCAGTAGCTCCTTAGGTTTTCAGACGGGGACAAAACAACATAAGAAAAGCCCTGTTGGATCAGGCCAATGGCCTATCTAGTTTAGCACTCTGTTCCCACAGTGGCCAACCAGATGTCTGTGCGAAGCCCACAAACAGGACATGAGAGTGCAATAGCACTCTTTCCACTTGAGAGTCCCAGCAACTGGTTATTCAGAGGTATACTGGAGATATACTGGGCATGGGATCTGGGACCTTCTGCATACAATGGAGGTGTTGTATTTACTCTACTACTTGCACATTTCCATACTAAAAATGTATTTTAAGTCCACCACAAGGAAGCCCCCGCTGCTTTTTCTTCTGTTTGATAGCATCTTTGGCTATTTGCATCTTAAATTCCTAAAACAGCACAACTGTGATGGCCTGGGATTCCGATTCTGAGAGTGAACCGGAGGAATCCCAGCTGACACAGGAGTCCCCGCCTCCAGGGCCGGCTGAACTGGGGCAGGGCCCTGATTCTGAGGAGCCTGCACCTGGGCCAGATCCTCAGGAGCAGGCACCAGGTGAATCCATTCTGGCCCCAGAGGTGGTTGAGGACTCAGTGCCTGCAGGTGAGTCTCCCCCTGGGCCCAGTAACCCTTCAGCCTCTCCTGAACTGCAGAGGCTTAGGGCAGAGAGGCGAAGGGAACTGGTTTCTCCCAGGAGGAGTGCTCGTCTTAAGGCCAGGGGAGGCGGGGATCCTGGGGGCCGGGACCGCCCCTGGCCTCAGAGAAGATAAAGGCCAGTCAGCCCGGTCCCAGGTTGCGGGAGCAACGTCGTCAATGAAGAGCTGTTTCGGCCAGCATCCAGTCCTGTTCCTCCAGTGTTCCTGTTCCCCGCCCGGCTTCGTGCTTCTGATCTCCGAGTGTTCCTGTCCCCGCCCGGCTCCCTGCTTCGGACCTCGCCTTGCACCTTGTGGACTAATTCCAGGCTAGTGACTCAGGACTGAACTTTGACTACGGTAACAGTAACCTTCCCCCCAGGACCAGCACAACAACATTAAATATATAACAAAATATAACTTTTCCTCAGTGTCCTTTGTTTCTCCAGCACTCTCTTCTTGGATATGATTTCCATTCTTTCTTGATCAAACTTTTTTGATGGAATGAGGCCATAGTGGAAATTCTTTATATCTCCATATGGGATTATAATGAGAGGGTTTTTTCTCCCTCTTCTTTTTAAAAGGCAAGTGACACATTTTATTTCTCATCCCTGAAACCTGAATTTCTCCCCTCTTTTTCTTCAGAGTCTGCACAGACAGTGAAATATAGATGAAGCTCTCTGACTTTACTTTTCCTGAAGGATCATTCATATTAGGAATACAGGCTTGTAGGTTCTGTGGGAAACAGGAAGTTATGGCAACTGGTAAAGTGGAGTATATGTTTTACTGTGGTATTTTTGCTTCCAAAGTTATATGAGAAAGTAGGCAAGGTACACAAAAGACTAATTAGCTGTGTTTCATCGCAGAGCACTTCAAGGTCTTCAAAGGAGATTTCCAATCACAAAGGGATTTTAATTACTTTCGCTAAGAAAAAGGATGACTTGCACAATGTTCCATGTCTGAAAGCCACTTGTTTTTTTCCAGGAAACAAACAAGTGCTTCAGTTTTCAAAGATGCCTTAAATATTATCAATTTAAATCAGTGGTGGACAGGTTTGAGGCTAGTGAGAGCAAGATATCCCCCCCCCCCCCGAAGCTCAAGCCAGGAGCAAAATACATTCACCTAGAATGAATGAATTCCAAGCCCAGGAGTTTGTTCTCTGTGTCCAGACTGAACTGAGCTCATGGTCTTCTTACAGAAAAAGAATCATCTCCTGTCACCCACTTCCTCTTCATTTCAACATTATAGTTTGGTGAGGATGAGTCATTTTCTTGTTGCATTTGCTCAACAGTTGGAAGCCAGAACTCCTTGCCAATCTATTTCACATTACCCAGAGATCCACCATCTTACCTTCTGCTTTCTGCCCACCTAAAACATAGCTTCAACAAATGCAATTTATTTTCGTTTGAAAACACACTTTGACAATTATCCTTCTGCATGCATTTCAAAAGAATCAAAGACAGCTCTGTTGGTATGAATTGTGCAAAATAAATTTTAGTGTTTGAAATACACTAAACATAGTATGTATTCAAGATAGTTTAAAACAGATAAATGGATATAGGCAGCAGCCAGTTTGCATGAGTTCCAATTACCACATTATACTGGGTGTGTATGTAGATCTGTTTATATGACACATAAGCAATCAGTGGATACATATGACTTATGTATGACGTGGGTGGTGCTGTGGTCTAAACCACGGAGCCTCTTGGGTTTGCCGATCAGACATTTGTGGGTTCGAATCCCCGTGACAGGGTGAGCTCCAGTTGCTCTGTCCCAGCTCCTGCCAACCTAGCACTTTGAAAACACACCAGTGTAAGTAGATAAATAAGGTACCGCTGCGGTGGGAAGGTAAACAACATTTCTGTGCTCTCTGTTTTCTGCTCACGCTGTTGCGTTGTGCCAGAAGCAGTTTAGTCATACTGGCCACATGACTCAGAAAGCTGTCTGCAGAAAAACGCCGGCCCCCTCGGCCTGAAAGCAAGATAAGCGCCGCAACCCCATAGTTGCCTTTGACGGGACTTAACCGTCAATGGGTCCTTTTACCTTTACATATGACTGTAGCAGGCTCCGTCTTGAAAAAGCTATATGTCACCTGGCATTCATCTAGGTTAATAAAATTGATCTTATATAAACTGTGGCCATGATTAAGTTCAACAGATCCTTGCTTGCAGACTGCCTTGTACAAGTTGCATTTGCTATGGCCTTTTAAAATACTGTATTTTGAATCATAAGCAGCAGTAACTCCTAGGAAGGCTGATTTTGTACAAGAAGGAGTTGCTATGATATGATTGGAATATTGAACATGTACCTTCAGGGCTCCTAATTTTAGAAAACTTACAGAGATGATGATGGTTTGGTTGTCTTTATTACAGCTGCACCCAGCAATTTAGCTCTTGTCAGCGTCACAAATTAAAATAATCACATGCTTTTTTAGCTGCGTTAGATGACATTAATGTTGTAGCTTCTGTTGCAGACAGTGTCCTCATGTGAGACTCATCAGTGATGACCTATTTCAGCAACAGCTTCAGAAAATTGTACTGTTTGGGGACCCACTTAAGAAATTGGATTCTGCATGCAGGTTATTTCTGTGCCAAGCCAAGCCAAATTATTCAGCTCTGTACTAAGCTTGCTCCATCAGTGACTGGTGCCCATTGGAACTGATAGGGCAGAAGGCAGGGAAGCCAACAGTCACTCCAGCCATTGTCAAAGACAGGCAGAGCCAAAGCCATCATGTTGAGCTATCAGAAGAATGAAGGTAAACTAGAGGGATTAATGTTTTTACACTGTGCCTCCCATCCTCCTGGCTTTGAGGGATACTCAGTGGAAAAAAACCAGAAGTCATTGCAAATCCCATAGTAGTTTGTATTTTTATGGCATTTGCTATACAGGTGTTTCCCATGAGCTGCTAGCTGTAAAATTGCCTTGGTTACCATCCGCACATGGTTGTAGTAGAGCATGTCACTCTGGAGCAATCAAGTTTGTTTTGGCATCTTATTGTGTAGCTTAGCATTTAAATTTAAAAGGTAAAGGTAAAGGACCCCTGACAGTTAAGTCCAGTCGCAGATGACTCTGGGGTTGCGGCAGTCATCTCACTTTACAGGCCAAGGGAGCCAGCATTTGTCTGCAGACAGTTTTTCTGGGTCATGTGGCCAGCATGACTAAGCCGCTTCTGGCCCAACAGGACACCGAGACCTGAGCAGCACACGGAAATGCCGTTTACCTTCCCGCTGGAGTGGTACCTATTTATCTACTTGAACTTTTTTGGTGTGCTTTCGAACTGCTAGGTTGGCAGGAGCTGGGACCAAGCAACGGGAGGTCACCCCGTTGCTGGGATTTGAACCGCCAACCTTCTGAGCAGCAAGCCCAAGAGGCTCCGTGGTTTAGACCACAGCGCCACCTGCGTTAGCTTTGCTAACCATAAATTGATATGATTAAACTAATTGAAAGATAGCAGGATTTACACAAGAGAATGGAAGGGGCTGCTTTTTGTTTCGGGTTATTTCAGAAGAAGGTTGTGTTAAACGCCTGCTATCATTATAGATTTTGTATACAGACAAACACACCTGTGTGCATGCATACTAGAGGTGGACAGACAGACCTGGCTCTTTTTGGTCTGAGTCAGTTTAACCTGTGTGCATTCATTCGTTTTGTGGATTCTACAAGAGATGCCCCCAATTCCCATTGGCCTAATATACCTTGGCAAGAGTTCATTTCTGAGATGCAGGAAATCCCAGAAGACATCGCAAGAGTAATCTGACAGGCAACTCAGAAGTAACCCCCAAAGCTAGTAGGCTTAGACGTGCAGCCTACAAACAGCTCAGTGTCCCTAAGCAAGAAACCTTATTTTATCTGGTTGGGCATAAGTGTGGCTTTCACGCAAATGTTAATAGTACTCAACCTTTTACCTCATTCTGTTGGAGATGATTCAGTTCTTTGCAGGGAAGAAGTTGCCAGAGTGCTTTCAGGAAGAAGAACAGAACAAATTCTTCCAATTCAATTCTTGAATCAATTTTGACATATCCTGTAATTTCTAGAAAGTCATTTTTGGAACAAAATGGTTTCCTAGAAGGACATTTCCTCTTCCAAGATATATGCTATAAAAAATTAACTTCTGGAAGTATAGCTCTCCTTCTAGAAAAGAAATACTATGCATATGTGATTTGATTACTTTTGTGTACTCTGGCCTATTATCATGCTTCCCTTAATTTATAGGTTCTTTTCTCACACAAGGAAACTCATAAAACATTTCTCCATTTTTAAAATGATGCCACTTTATTCTAACAATGCATTTAAACTATCATATATTATTATTGTGAGTAGGAGGGGGAGTAAGCTGTATGCAGAGACCCTTCTAACCCCTGAATCCAGTAAGTGTTAAAATATAAGACTAGCTTATTGATGAAGTGATTGCCCGGGTGATGGGCCATTAAGGGGAACAAAGAAAGGAGGTCTGGTGTGGGTTTCCTCTTCAGGATCCAATCACCCCCTCCAGACACCTTCATGGGGCTCCTGATATTAACTTTGAAGTAACTAGAGGTGTAGGGATGCGGGTGGCACTGTGGGTTAAAGCCTCAGCGCCTAGGACTTGCCGATTGAAAGGTCGGCGGTTCGAATCCCTGCGGCGGGGTGCGCTCCCGCTGCTCGGTCCCAGCGCCTGCCAACCTAGCAGTTCGAAAGCACCTCCGGGTGCAAGTAGATAAATAGGGACCGCTTACCAGCGGGAAGGTAAACGGCGTTTCCGTGTGCGGCTCTGGCTCGCCAGAGCAGCGATGTCACGCTGGCCACGTGACCCGGAAGTGTCTTCGGACAGCGCTGGCCCCTGGCCTCTTAAGTGAGATGGGCGCACAACCCCAGAGTCTGTCAAGACTGGCCCGTACGGGCAGGGGTACCTTTACCTTTACCTTTAACTAGAGGTAGGGGGAAACAAATTTATCTATGTGTTCCATAAATTGTTTACTGAATATGAGCAGGTATGCATGAGGATAGTGTAAAGGAAAAATGGCTGCCTTAGAGTCAACCCTTTGGTCCATATAGCTTAGAATTGTCTAGACTGATAGTCTCCAATTTTTCAGACTTTTCTAGCTCAAAGTGGAGATGGCAAAGATTAAACCTTTGATCTTTGCATTGAAGGCATGTGCTCTAAAGTTGAGCTATAGATGGCCAGATAAGTTGTAAATAATGCTTCCCCAACATAGGTCTCCTTTCATGGTTCGGATTCCTGCCAAATTTGCAAACTTACATCAGAGGAAAGAATATATTGAAACTAATGCAAAATTAACATCTGCCCCCACTGCTGAGCAACTTTCCCTTAGGCTATTAGTCATTGCGTCTGGCTTCAATGTTCATCTGATTTTCCAGGAACTAGTTGTACTTCTTCCCCATTTTATGAATGTATAAATATTGTACTTCTATACGGCATGACTATAGCACTTTCAGCTGTTATGTAGCTTCCCTGCCCTCACTCCAAGCACATATATCTTCTGTGGAGTAAATTACTATGTGGAGGCCTTTTCATGCATGGACTTTCATGAAAACTGGGACTCCTATTGCTCTGTGTGCCAGCTTCCTAATAGCATCACTCCTACTAGCATAAGAACATAAGAAGAGCCTGCTGGATCAGGTCATCTAGTGCAGTATCCTATTCTTACAGTAGCCACACAAAATTGGCCTGTGTGAAACCTGAAAGCTGGATCTGAGCATGAGTGCACTCTCCCCTTCAGTGGCATCCAGCAAGTAGTATTTAGAAGCACTGCAACCTTGAACTATGCAGGCAAAGCGTGTTGCAGATATTACACAGTTTGAAGTTACTGGAAACATAAGAAGTGACTTCTTTTGGAAGAAAACATTGTCCAGTATTCAAACTTTTGGGAGCGAGTGGCGCTGTGATCTAAACCACCGAGCCTCTTGGGCTTGCTGATTGGAAGGTTGGTGGTTCAAATTCGCGCAGTGGGGTGAGCTCCCATTGCTCTGTCCCAGCTCCTGCCAACCTAGCAGTTTGAAAGCATGCCAGTGCAAGTAGATAAATAGGTACCACTGTGGCAGGAAGGTAAACAGCATTTCCATGCGCTCTGGTTTCTGTCATGGTGTCCCGTTGCGCCATAAGCAGTTTAGTCATGCTGGCCACATGACTAGCTGTCTGTGGACAAATGCCAGCTCCCTCGTCCTGAAAGCGAGATGAGCGCTGCACCCATTCTGGGCAGCCCCCAACAGAATATTAAAAACATGATAAAACATCAAACATTAAAAATTTCCCTAAACAGGGCTGCCTTCAGATGTCTTCTAAAAGTCAGATAGTTCTTTATTTCCTTGACATCTGATGGGAGGGTGTTCCACAGGGTGGACGCCACTACAATATCTTATGTTGTCCAACAGAGGCTCAGCATCTTAGAAAATATGAAATAATCCCAACAGACCTAGAAGCAAAGGTCTGTCTCTCTCCACATCCTGCTTTCCAGCTTCCATTGGCCTTAGGCTGTTTACTCTCCCTTCAAGGAGAGCTTCATTTACATTCTCACTCCATGGAGTTTGGGAGACAAACAACTAAAGGCACTCTCTTTCAAAATGGAGATTTGCAACTCAGTACCTTTGTCACATGATCAAAGGTTCACTCTCAGCACAGAGTAGAAAATGGAAAAAGCAACATGGGAACAAGCCCAGTGTTAGCAACCCTTCAGCAGTACACATTTAGCCATTTTCCATTTTAAACCTTCATTAATGTACAGACATTTTTATTTCAGTGTCAAATCAATTATACTTAACAAAGCACAGCCATCATGGCTAGTGGCCATTGACAATCCTCTCCTCCATGGATTTGTCTAACCCTCTCTTAAAACCAGGCAGGTTGGTGACCATCACCACCTCCCTTGAGAGCGAATTCCATGGTCTAACTATGCACTGCATGAACAAGTTCTTTCCACACTCAGTGCATAGTCTCATGGTCCCACCATGAAGACTATGCTCCCATCCACCCTCCTCCCTGCTTCCAGACCCACCGTCTGAGGCAGCCACCTGATTCTGCCATTTTGTCATTTATCTAAGCTCCTTCCTTGGTGATCATTTTAGATGGTGTACTTTTAGCATAAATGATAGGAAGCTATTTTCTGTGGTGCTGGTGGCTCTGTTTGCAGAGATGGAATGCTCTGAGTTACCAGCTTGAGCACAGAGATGTCTGTGCTTGTCCCTGAACTTTCCTTAGAGCTGTTGACAGCAGTAGCAGCAAGTGATGTGGAAGACCAATAAATGTCATGTGGAGAGCAGAGCTCCAGAGCAGCACAGAGGGAAGCAGTGGTTTGGGAACACCCTTGATTAAAATCTCCTCTTACAAGTGGAATGCAGGGGATATTTATAGAGGTGGGTAAGCGGCTTCCTTAGATTCCTGTCCTGCCATCACATCATTAAAATCTTAAAATAATGTAACTGGGTTGACCCATAGCTCCATATGGGAAGCAGAAAAAGCTTCTGGTTTTCCCCTTCCGGCATGGTAATGGAGTGTTAAAAATGCATCAAAAACTTAAATTATGTACTTTCCTTCGCAGGGACTTTAAAACGGGCATTTTTTTTTTAAAGCAGTGCTTTCCTCTAAATTAATTGTGTTGCCATTTAAGAAACATGGAAATTGATGTCCAGGTTGGCAGAAATTTCTGCCTTCTCTGTTAACCTGAATAACTCAGAGAGAAACTGATTCTGCTCCCATGAATGAGACTCTAGTGGACTCAAATGGCAGCCAGGATTAGGCCTCAAGCACTGACGTTGGGGCGCCTGAATGTGCCAAAACATGTCTTATGAACTCTTGGACGTTTGGCTTCCAGCTACTCAGGAAAGAAATCCATTTGCCTTGGCTTCCAGATATCTAAATCTGCTGTAGTAAATAACTGAAATAAATATAATAGCAGTTTTATTTATATTGCTTTACAGGATGATGTTCCAGTGGCATGATTAAAGTAAAGGTAAAGGGAGCCCTGACCATTAGGTCTAGTCGTGACTGACTCTGGGGTTGAGGCGCTTATCTCATTTTATTGGCTAAGGGAGCCGGCGTACAGCTTCCGGGTCATGTGGCCAGCATAACTAAGCCGCTTCTGGCAAACCAGAGCAGCGCACGGAAACGCCGTTTACCTTCCCACCGGAGTGGTATCTATTTATCTACTTGCACTTTGATGGGCTTTTGAACTGCTAGGTTGGCAGGAGCAGGGGCCGAGCAATGGGAGCTCACCCCATCGCAGGGATTCAAACCGCCGACCTTCTGATCGGCAAGTCCTAGGCTCTGTGGTTTAACCCACAGCGCCACCCGCATCCCTAGTGGCATGATTAAGTTCCATTAAAAGCCATTATGCCACAATATTCCTCCCTTCTGCATTTTGTTAAGGGCACAGTCAAGACACCCCTTCCTCTAGTCCAGTGTTTCCCAACCTTGTGCCTCCAGATGTTTTTGGCCTACAACTCCCATCATCCCTGACTAGCAAGACCAGTGGCAAGGGATGATGGGAATTGTAGGCCAAAAACAGCTGGAGGCACAAGGTTGGGAAACACTGCGCTAGTCCATTGCTTATACCTGGGTCAACTCTTGCATAGAGTGGTGGGTGGAAGATACCCTTCCAAGCTTTCCTGCTCATCAGGTTGCCCACGCTTTGCCTGGCTTGAGGTGGCCAGACAAGGTTCCATCTGCCCCTTCCCCCTCTGGCCCTTCTGCCATTCTCCCTTGGCGTTGCCTTTTTCATGGTCACTGCTGTTAGGGATCACTTTCTCTCAGTCTCACATTTTCCCATTCTTAAGGAGTATGTGGTAAGATGTACATCAGTGAACTGAGAAATGTCTTACCCACTGATTTCAGTGTGCATAAAGTATGCCTAATTTTCTCTAGATTGCATCTCCAATCTGTACTTTTCACAGCATCCATTAGTATAAGGATCTGCCAGCTCTTCTTTTGGGGCATAATTGAGTACAAATTATAAGGTGTGACCTACTGTATCTACTGTCATCCATTCGGCTCTCACCTAACCTTTTGCTTTTGTTCTGAGAAGTTTCTTAGAAAATGCTAGGAAACACTTGTCCTCTCACTGAGGTTCTTAAAAAGTCCATTCAAGATCGGCTTGCATGTACTGTGCTTTCTTTGCAATGATCTCTCTGAGCAAGATATTTGCTTTATTTTCAGATCAAAGGAGGAGAATAAACCTACCTATTTGGCTTTTTCTGTTGCAAATATAGACACACTCTCTTATTCATAGACATCTTCTAAATAAGGGTATTTAGGGCTGAATTTATGAAGCCAAATCTGAAGCCTGTTAATTTGGGGTGTCCAGTTTTTCTTAAAGAACATCACTTCTAATGTTCAGAACAGCATAGTTATGCACCACTGTCTTGTATGCATTTTTAATTGGAAGCAAGTCTTGAAGTGTTCAATAGGAATTGTAAAATCATAGA
Source organism: Podarcis melisellensis (assembly GCF_964234715.1). Lineage (NCBI taxonomy): Eukaryota > Metazoa > Chordata > Lepidosauria > Squamata > Lacertidae > Podarcis > Podarcis melisellensis. The sequence continues at coordinate 28,442,248 of NC_138542.1, forward strand.
GTTGGAAGGGACCCCCCCCCCCCCCGAGGATCATCTAGTCCAACTCCCTGCAATGTCATACAGGGATCAAAAATGCAACCTTGGCATTATCAGTACCATGCTCTAATCAACTGAGATATCCTGGCCCCATAACAGCCTTGTAAGTGTGCTTAGGATCCCAGCCTTGCAGAACAATCGAATCCACACCTGCTTATTCATAAGTTCTACTTAGTTCAGTGGGGCTTTCCTCCATGTGAATGGTTCATAGGGTTTCAGCCTTACAGTGCAATCCTATGCATATCTTCTCAGTAGTGAGTTCCATTCTGTGCACTTACTCCCTGGGCAAATGCATAGGGGATTGAGATCCTTCCCCTGTTTGAGTTCAGCAAATTACCCTAACATGACATCACCTTGCCAACAAAGGTCCGTATAGTTAAAGCTATGGTTTTCCCAGTAGTGATGTATGGAAGTGAGAGCTGGACCACAAAGAAGGCTGATCGCCGAAGAATTGATGCTTTTGAATTACGGTGCTGAAGGAGACTCTTGAGAGTCCCATGGACTGCAAGAAGATCAAACCTATCCATTCTTAAGGAAATCAGCCCTGAGTACTCACTGGAAGGACAGATCGTGAAGCTGAGGCTCCAATACTTTGGCCACCTCATGAGAAGAGAAGACTCCCTGGAAAAGACCCTGATGTTGGGAAGATGGAGGGCACAAGGAGAAGGGGACAACAGAGGACGAGATGGTTGGACAGTGTTCTTGAAGCTACCAGCATGAGTTTGACCAAACTGTGGGAGGCAGTGGAAGACAGGAGTGCCTGGCATGCTCTGGTCCATGGGGTCACGAAGAGTCGGACATGACTAAATGACTAAACAACAACATCCATATGGTTTACATGCTACGGTGTCAGCAAACTGGCTCTGAGCCTCAATGCAGGTTTCCAAAACTTTATACTCTTCATTTCAGTTGAGGCACACATTACAACAGCATTCGGCCTGGTTAATAAAGAAGCCCTTGTTCTTTTTTGTGTGTCTGCTTCTGCCAACTTGATGTCTGATATTTGTTTTGGATGCAGGATACTGTGGACTGCAGTTGCATTTCTTCCCAGAATGTGCCATTATTGATTGCAGGCACTCATATAATTATCCAGCATCCAAGGCTTTATTTACCCTTTCCCCCTGATTACCGGTCCAATGGACTCAGCATTGTTTTCTAGATTTGAAATCTGCAGGTTGCTAAACAAGCCTGAAAAGGTTTGGTTGGCACCGACACCTTAGCAAACAACTTGCCCTGCCAGAAGTGGCAGTATCTCCATGTACACCCCCACTTTGACAGCTTGTATGTCGAAACAGGATCATTTAGTGGCTGTGTGGTAGCGGGGGGGGGGGGGAGAGAAAGGATGAAGGATGATGGAACACTGAAACGATATATTTAGCTTGCATTTTCTGCTTCACGGAGATACATTTTCACAGGCCCCAGTTTTAAAAGGACCTTTTATACGCTCAAGAGATAAGCCTAGATTTGTCTTTACACAGATTATAATAGTCAGCGTGGAATCGGATCTCTGAATTGATGACAGCTCTCTTGAACTATGCTAATGGGGTCTTGGCAGAGCTTTCTCAATGACCTATTGTACTAGAATGGGTTGTACAGACAAAACGATGAATGGCAGGAGCCAAGCTTAGGGCTTATACACACTTTCTCTTGTCTTGCTGCTTCCCCTCCCCTCCCCAAAGGAAACCGCTCTTTCGTGTGCAATTGGAACAAACAGCACTTTAGTTTCCCCCCAGATTGACTTTTGTTCTGATCTATCGCTAAAGAGCATGTGGAAAACCACTTGGACCCTATCTACACTATACATTTAAAGCAGTACGATAGCACTTTAAGCAAACCTAGCTTCACAGAAATAATCCTGCAGGCTGTAGTTTGTTAAGGGTGCTGAGAGTTGTTCTGAGACACAGAGCTACACTTCCCAGAGTTCCTGAAAGAGGGATGGACTGTTAACCCACTCTGGGAATTGTAGCACTGTGGATGAAATATAGGTATCCAAACATCAACCAGTATCCTTAAAATCTATAGGTCCCAGGATTGGGGGGAGCCATGACTGTTAAAGTGGTATACGAGTGTTTTAAATATAAGGTGTGAATTTTACCCATCTCAAGCAGAGATCTTTTCTCAGTTCTGCTGCATGTATTTCTTTTGACTGTAAACGCCAGGGACTGAACCCTCTGCCTGCCATCCCTGTAATTTGCCACTAATCTATGACCTCCTCTCTTAGCTATTGTTCACGTCTTCTAGCAGTTTAGAGTTTGAGCAACCTCCAAAGAATAGGGGAAATCATAGATCCCTGAGATATTATTTTTACAGGGAGTATTCTGCAGCATAAAAAAGCCAAACTGGATAGTGTTGGAAGTGTTGTTTGCTTGTTGGAGTCAGCAAATTTTATAACACATTGAACAAGCTGTGAATCACTCTAGGCAAACAGATTGATGACTAAATTGTTTACAGTTTAGTAGGATATCCATATGGATGTGTGTGTGTATGTGCGTGTACAGACATTCATTTAGCAACACAAGGTAGAAGCAGTGGCAAGGAGAAGATTTAAGAATCCAGTGTTTATATTTATTCACATAGGGTTGCTTGTGTGGAATATTGTGTGTGTCTACCTATCTACCTATCTATGGAGAGAGGGGCAGTGGGGAGAGTCTTTGAATCCAAATCATCCTTCGGCCTATCTACAAAATTATATATTAGGTGGGTAATTCCATCAATATTTACATAGGAAAAATATATATCTCGTCTGTAATAACATTACAATGTGATGGAGATAAAGAACTACACAACTTTTAGAAGACATCTGAAGGCAGCTTTGTATCGGGAAGTTTTTAATGTTTGACATTTTATTATCTTTCTATATGTACTGGAAGCCACCCAGAGTGGCTGGGGAGACCCAGCCAGATAGGCAGGGTATAAATAATAAAACTATTGTTATTATAATAGTTATTACAGATATTCACATTCAGAAAACATTAGAAAGCACTATGTGGGGATGCCTTCTCAAGGTCATTTTATCCTCCAGGTGTTATACCACATGGGTGGCCAAAGGCAAGGCGCTGCCCGTTCCCTGTGATTTGGTGTCCCCTTCATGAAATTAATGTGTGATGAGGACTCTAATCCTTACTTCTCCTAAATAAGTTTGATCAACTAGAAGGTCCCACTGGATTCAGGTTTTTTTGTTGATCTGCCTACAGAAGCCAATAGGAACATTAGTTTTTGGCATCCATATGCCTTTGGAGATAGTGGAGATAATGGAAGAGTGCAACTACAGGTGTAAAGTCAAACTATTAGAGAGTTACAACGCCTGCAGTAGAGACCTATACCTGAGAGATATGTTTTATTGCAGGCAGGGCAGATCTGCCTATGGAAGCCAATAGGAACATAAGAAGCTGTCTTATATCGAGTTAAACCATTGGTACACCTCATTCACCATTGCTTGCACTGACTGGTCTGACTGGTTCTCCAGGATTTCAGAGCCCTTCCTGGAAATGTCAGAGACTGAACCTGGTACCTTCTGCATAAACAAAACTCTGCATAAACAAAAACTTTTTTTAAAAAAAGAAATTCCCTCCAGCTGAAATTTCAATTCACATGACTACATTTGAGGTGGAAAAGGCCCACTTATAAGAACTAGACCATTGCTCAGCTAGTTTTGGGACAAATTTGTATGCTAACATGGCTTTGAAGACATCTGTGTCAATAGTTGGGAAAAGTTCTGGTTTTTGCACAAATTTCACTTCAGACCAAATGTTTATTGAACAGACTGAGAAGAAGTATTGTCTCTGGAGTGAAACCAACAGGAAATTGGCAGAAATATAATCATTCCAACATGGCATTGTTTCAGAGAGTTTTAAGCGAGATCTTTCTTCGTTTGTGTGCATCTGAGGATTTTACACAGCTGTTATGTTTGATACTGATGTATCTGTGGTGAATATGAAAAGTTCAAAGATAAGTGCATCTCTAGACCTTTAGTTAACACTTGCTGGAGGTGTGCAACTGGTTGTGATTTCCTGGCATTTATCCATTGCACGTTATCAGACATCCTTTTCTATGGAGAATGTCATTATACAATTTAGCTACTAGGTAGCTCTGGACTTAATTGTTTCTGGGTGGCTTCTGGAGTTTCCTGTTGCTCTTATGTTCTTGTTCAAAAGAAACAATAAAGTTCTTGTTTAGCTTTGTGACTAAACGTCCATACATCCTGGAGTGTATTTTAGGTACATTTTGCATTAACATTAGTACTGTCAACTGTATTTTATATTGCTTAAAATCTATGCTTCTCAAAGGGTGTGGCATCAAAACAATGTTTTTTATCTGCACAACATGGATAGATATCTTTTCAAAATGAGAGCAACAGCATTAAGTCATACTGCAAGCCCACTGCTCATTGTGTTTGTATACATACTTAAGGTATGATTTTATGAATATCTGGAGGGCTACAGGTTCTATGTCTCTGGTGCTGACCAGTTTATGCAATCCTGTTTGCTACACATGATTGCAGTGTGTATTGATGCCTCAATCACAAGCCACACTGTTGTTTCAGAGTAACACCTTGAGGCAGCTCACAAGGCCAACACAACAACAGATGTCAGTGCTACTTGTCATCGAAATTCTACTCCATATCGATCCAGAGCAGTTTCCAACATATAGTTAACAGAGTAAAAACTTAAACACATTGCAAGATTCCCCAAAAATAGACCAGAGGCAATTGTACTTCATCCAGCAGAGCTTTACTGCTACTGAAGGCAAATGAGCACAATGGTCACAAATCCAATATATTCAGGATTGGCACTGTCCATAAGAAATCCAGTTGCAGCAGACTTAAACTTACAATAACTTATAATAAGTCTAAACCATAACACTAAGCAGGACACCACACCAGAAGGAAAAGAGATAGAAAGAGAAAAGTGAAACCCAGGCTCCTTCCGGCCTCTTATTATAGTCAGCATGACCTTGACAGAAAGAGATAACAGAACCAGTTTAAGCCAGCTGTACTCAGCTTCTCTGAAGGAATAACCCAAACACCATGAACCTTCTGCTTGTTTCTTTCACACAGAGAAGCTTCCAGGACCATCTTGAACTAATTAGAATAGGAAAGATCTCTACACATCAGATAAAAAAATCCCACGGCTTTTCATACATCTGACCAAGCAGACTCTACCCCATGAAAACCTTTGCAAAAATAGATTCATTAGTCTGCCACAGGTTTCTTCTATGTTTCCGATATTGTGGTAGAATAGCAAGTCATGCAGTTATTGATTTTAAAACACATTTCCCTCATTTCTCGACACATCAAGAAAATAAACACATGCTTTCTAGGAAACAGACTGTCGTTGTTGTTTCTTTTAATTATAATTTTGAAAAGGGAAGGGCTGAATCTTGCCCTCTTCACATCAATTTCTTACTGCGACTTTTGTATCAAATCCAACATAAAAGTCCAACAGGCATTTTCAGCTGAAAGATTAACCTCTTCCACCAGGAGTCATTTGCAAGTGTTTCAACTGCCTGCACGTAGGTGAAAACAGGTCCAAATTTTGTGCTCCTCACTTCCATGAAAGCTAGTTCTCCTTTTTTCAAAGTTTGGCAGAAAGTATCAGATATAAAAATAAAAACCAAAACTAAAAATCATCCCTCTTGTTGAAAAGTGTTTTTTGGGGGTGGGGGGTGGGGGGAAGATAGGTGCACTACAAATGGGATTTATTTCATTTTCTGCTGGCAATTCTCTCATCTCACTTTAATGGCTGCTGGCTGATGCACTTTAGAAGGCCCCAGGTGCCTCTGCCAGTTCTGGCTCCTTTGATGTGTGCCCTCAGTACAGCATTGCTTGGTTGTTCTGTATCTCTTGAAACTCTTAGGAGAGTGGTGTGATAAGAGAGGCCTTGGCTTAAAGCTAAGGGAAGAAAGTGTTTTCTGTTCTGCTGAAGCGGTCAGTACCATGGAAACCAGGGCACATTGCACGCTTGCCAGCTTATCAGTGGCAGCCAGAAGAGCCCTGAAAAAGGAACTGAAAAAGTGAAATGGAATCTGTTGATGGAGAGCTACTAGGTAGTTAAGGTAGTTTCCTGAGCAGGAGAGATCCGTTTTAGGCATTGTGTGGTTCACAGGTCATTTAAGGATGAGGGTGAAACAGAAGACAGGGGTGGAGAACCTCTGGCTCTACAGAGGCCCTTGGACTCCATAAGCCGCAATCCGCACAGCAAATGGTCAGAGATGATGGGTATTGTAGTCCGGGTTCTCCAATCTTCCTTTAAATGTTTTGTTAAAAAACCAGGAGTTTGGGCAAGTATTCTTGCTCTTCATCTGCAGCATAATCTTCATCAGTCAAATTTCCTCTATACAGCTAACCTTTACATATTGATTTTATGCATTTTTGTATCGCACATCATACATTAAAAGTGCATTCACACACACCCTGCCAAGAATCCCAGGAACTATAGTTTACCACCTGCAGAGCTATAATTCCCAGCACCCATAGCAAACTACAGTTGCCAGGGTTCTTGAGGGGGGATGTGTTTTCTTTGTGGTTATATTTACATAAACAGGTCACGTCCACACCAGATATTTATAGCACATGGCTTGCCACAATGAAGAAGAAGAGTTTGGATTTGATATCCCGCTTTATCACTATCCGAAGGAGTCTCAAAGCGGCTAACATTCTCCTTTCCCTTCCTCCCTCACAACAAACACTCTGTGAGGTAAGTGGGGCTGAGAGACTTCAGAGAAGTGTGACTAGCCCAAAGTCACCCAGCAGCTGCATGTGGAGAAGCGGAGATGCGAACCCGGTTCACCAGATTACGAGTCTACCGCTCTTAACCACTACACCACCCTGTAACTGTAGTTTGCGATGGGTTCTTGGAATTGTAGACCTGTAAGGGGTACACTCCAGTCCCCAGGATTGTTTGGGGGAAGCCATTTGCTTTTAATTGTATGTTGTGAGTATAACAGGATATAACCTGAACAGATGATGGTAGGTTCACAGCACTGACACTCCAACAGATTATTTATTTATTTATTTATTTATTTATTTATTTATTTATTTATTTATTTATTGTTATTTGTTAAATTTATATACCGCCTGTCATCCAAAGATCTCAGGTTAGTTCATAGGATAAAAATACGGGATCATGCTCCCACATTAAGTTTTGGGTAGGATGTGGGGCGCAAAGCACAAAGCCATAGCTCAGGCCCTCCAAGTGTCCCTTATTCCAGGAACAGTCCTGGATTTACAGAATCTGCACCAGTTTCTGATCCCAGAGTGCCCCACTTTTCCTTAAAATGTAAAGGGACCCCTGACCACTAGGTCCAGTCGTGGCCGACTCTAGGGTTGTGGCGCTCATCTCGCTTTATTGGCCAAGGGAGCCGGTGTACAGCTTCCGGGTCATGTGGCCAGCATGACTTAGCCACTTCTGGCGAACCAGAGCAGCGCATGGAAACACCGTTTACCTTCCTGCTAGAGCAGGACCTATTTATCTACTTTGACATGCTTTCGAACTGCTAGGTTGGCAGGAGCAGGGACCGAGCAATGGGAGCTCACCCTGTCGTGGGGATTTGAACCACTGACCTTCTGATTGGCAAGTCCTAGGCTCTGTAGTTTAACCCACAGCGCCACCCGCTTCCCTCACTTTACCTTAGGACGTCCCATTTTCATTGGATAAATGTTGGAGCGTGTGATAGGATGTCCCTATTATCATCAGAGAAATGTTGGAGGGTTAGGAGTTACATGACCTACGAGCCGAGGAGATAAGTAACTATATACTGTAACCTTTAGAAGACATCTGAAGGCAACCCTGTATAGGGAAGGTTTTTTAAAACGTTTAATGTCTTATTATGTTTTTATATATGTTGGAAGCCTCCCAGAGTGGCTGGGGCAACCCAGTCAGATGGGAAGGGTACAAATAAAATTATTAGTATTAGTATTTTAGCATTGAATAGGACACCCCTATTTTCATCAGAGAAATTTTGAAGCTGATGAACTGCAAGATGAGACTGGCTGCAGGTCTATTCTCTTGCATTTATTGATAACATCACTTGTAGCCAGAGGAGGTGGGCTGCTCAGCCCACCTTCTGGAAGCTTCTCCAGCTATTTTGTTCCTATGACAACACACCTGCAACTCTTTAATTATACAGTACAAAGAGACACTTAACTGACTTGGCTAGAGCTATTAGCTTAACAAAGGGACTGGTTCCACCACCTTAGCAGCCTCTTTCTCTACAGAATCCCATCTTATAGATATAAAAGCACAGACCTGGAGGCATTCAGCCCCCAATCGTATAACAATATAGAGAGGAGGAAACGATGCCTGCTTTTTGCTCTGCTGAGAAGGTATGCCTTTTACAAATGAGCAGAGTAATTTCTTTTTCTTTTTATGGTTCCTCCACCACTAGGTATACAATCAGAGTAATTGCAACGTTTACATTGTAACTGGTATGACTTACATCTAATCCATCTCCATTTGCAAAGTATTTTGCAATGTGGAGTGTGTTTGGGGCTAAGAATGCTCTAGTGAGGTAGTGTCCTTTCTATTCCTATTTTATAGAAGGAGAAGAAAGTTTTAGGGAATGAAGATTTATGTTTTTAAAACTTGCCCCAGATACAGAGAATGTAAATTTATAAATGAGTCAATTCTTCTCTGGTGATCACTCGTAGCCGAGTAAGATTGTCTTCCATAAACATGGTTTTAACAATGAGTCCGTAAGTGAGTATGGTGGCCAATTCTGGACCCACACGTCCTTCCACAGTGGCGACATTGGTTCCTGGGTGAGAGTTGATCACGATGTGGATCTGCCAAGCGTGCCTTCCTCTTAGCACATTTCTCCCTTGCGTTCTAAGTTTGAGTGTCTTCAAAGTCCATGACACCTTTGGTAAAGGCTGTTCTCCAACTGGATCACTCACAGGCCAGTGTTTCCCAGTTGTCAGTGTTTATATTACATTTTTAAAGATTTGCCTTGAGACAGATTCTTTTTAGATCTGCCTTGAGACAGTCTTTAAACCTCTTTTGTTGACCACCAGCATTATGCTTTCCATTCTTAAGTTCGGAATAGAGTACTGTAGGTGCTTTGGAAGATGATAATCAGGCATCCACACAACATGACCAGTCCAATGAAGCTGATGTTGAAGAATCAATGATGATTGACACTGATCATCTTTGCTTCTTCCAGTACACTGATATCACTTCGCCTGTCTTCCCAAGTGATGTGTAAGATTTTTCGGAGACACCATTGATGGAAGACTGATCAGCAGTTAGGAGCGTTTCAGCCCTGTTTTTGAGTTTGTTTAAAATCTAAAACAGCTTATCTCGTATTCCTTTGTAAGTTTTTTAAAACCTTTTTGTAAAGGCAATACTAGAGTTTTCACAGCCGAGTCCTCAGCTCCTTATTACTACTGCTTGGCTTTCTTTAAATAGGGCTATGTCTAAAACTTGTCATTGAGGTTTTCATACCTTTTTTGTAAACTCAGGGAAGCGTTTCAGCCCTGTTTTTGAGTTTGTTTAAAATCATTTAAGGTTTATGATTTCTCTATTTCCTTCTGAGGAAACTGAATAATTCAGTGAAACGAGGTTTGTAGCCGTTAAGGCTTTGTTCAATTGTAGGTTAATTTTTTCCTTAAACTTTTTGATTTTTGTTATTCTATAGTCCATTACTTCTCATTTCAGGGATTTTCACGGTATTTCATTTGTTTTGTGTAATTGCTCAGATTGAAGAATTTTTCATCTGTTGGATATATGATTTCTACCCTAGTGGGGAGTTTCCCTTCAACAAAGTGTAGGATCACGGCAATGAAAATAATGAATAGAGTTGGGGCAATAACACCACCCTGTTTAACACCTGATCCCACTGTGAATGGTTCACTTTGAGAACCATTGTTATCTGCGATTGTTGCTGTCATATTATCATGGAGGAGCCAAATGATGTTTACAAATTTATCTGGGCAGCCAATTTTCAGAAGGACAGTCCACAGGGCATTACGATTTACAGTGTCGAAAGCCATAGTCAGGTCGATAAATGCCATATTTAGTACAGGGGTTGGTTTTGCTCTCTGCATTTTTCCTGAAGCTGTTGAGCAGTGAAAATCATGTCCACTGTCCCCCTAGAAGGCTGAAAACCATTTTGGGATTCAGGAAGGGTCACCTCAGATATTGTTAAGAGATGGTTTGCTAAGATCCTTGCAAGAATTTTGCTGGCTGCAGCTAATAGAGAGATGCCTCAATAGTTTCCGCAACCAGTTCTGTCACCTTTTTAAAAAGAGATTGATAATTTTGGCACCCCTAAAGTCTGCTGGGATCTCTTCTCTTTCCCGGATTTTTTTGATGAGCTTGTGAAGTTGTTGGGTAAGTTCAATACCACCCACTTCGAAGATTTCAGCAGGTATCCCATCAGGTCCACTGGCTTTGTTGTTTTTCATTTGGTTAATAGCTGTACACAACTCTCTCAGATTTGGAGATACTGCAAGCTCATTTCTAATTTGTTTTTGTGGAATTTGTGAGAGGACCTCAGCAGCTACAGGGGAGTTGCGGTTAAGGAGATGTTGGTAGTGTTCTTTCCAGTGCAGTGCAATAGCTTCTTTATCTTTTAGAAGTGTGGTACCATCTGCTGACTGTAGGGGGCATATGCCATGCTTTATTGGCCCATAGATGGTCTTTGTGGCTTTAAAGAAACTCTGTGTATCATGAATGTCAGCTAAGTGCTGGATCTCTTGAGCTTCTTTTATCCACCAGGTGTTTTTTAGTTCTCTGGTTCTTCTTTGAACCACAGCCTTAGCATTGGCATAGAGTTTTTTTTTTCTTAGTGGCACAGTTTCTATCTCTTTGCCAGATCTGAAAGGCCTTCCTTTTCTTGTCAATCATGCGTTCAATCTCACTGTCATTCTCATCAAACCAGTCCTGGTGTTTCTTGGTTTGGTATCCAATAGTTTGTTCACAGGCTGCAATAATGGATGTTTTTAGCTTGGCCCAGTGTTCTCAATATTATCAGGGAATTCTGAAAGCAGATGGTCCTTCAGAGTCATTTGGAAGCAATCCCGCTTCCAAAGAGACAGTCCATAATAGCAGGAGTCTCTAACATACTTGTTCAACTTTATTGTCGGTGGACATCACTAATTTCTGAATTATAATGGTGTGACAAACATACTTCCCAGCCATAAACCAAGAGGTCTTATTTCTGGGGCCATTGGACAGTGCATATACATACCCTCCAATATTTCTCTGATGAAAATGGGGCGCTCCTATTCAATAATAATAATAATAATACCCCACCCATCTGACTGGGTTGCCCCAGCCATTCTGTGTAGAAACCACCTTTACCTCTGGTCCCACTCCTCACCAGCATGTGCCCCCACCTCACAATAATGTGCAGAATGAAATGTGGCTCTGACCAAAAAAAGGTTTCCCATGACCCATGTTCACCACATACCTCCCAACTGTCATGGACCGTGTTGAGGAGGGCTGCACTGAGGAAGAATGGTGGGAGCCACCCCCTCCTCTTGATCCTGATCCTGAATCTTCCCAGGAGCAGGAAGACAGTATAGATTTGGAACAGTGGTTTGCAGAGGGGCATAGTTCAGAAGGCAGAAGCTGGGAAATACTGGATGGGGAACAGCTAGGAGAAGACTGGAAGAGAGAGGGTTAACAGATTCACAGTCTCTGGACAGCATTCAACCCCCGTCTCCAAAGTCAAGTAGATCTCAGAAAGTGGTGGAACAGAAAACACAGAGGCTCCAAGCTCAGATTACAAGATGCAGGTCTGAACTTAATTGGGAGCGCTGCCATTTCAAGGAGATGTGTTCTTTGCTCTCTTGCTGTGATTATTAAAGTTTCTAACCAGTATGAAGACTCCTTTTTATTTGTTCTGCCACTGGGGAGGAAGCTGATTCCCTGAAGCATGACACCAACATTTTGGGAGGGCAAATTGTGGCATTTCCCTACTATCCCACTGCCCCCGTTACTCATCCACATGCCCCCTCCCTCACCCCCTCACCAGACCCCTTCTCTTGCCCACTAAATCGCTACCACTGCCCCTGCTCCACCCCCCTCATACCTCCTTCTGCGGCCTCCTCTTCCACACCCTTCTCATTGGGAGAAGCAACTCCAGCCTGTGCTGCTGAGGGAGAAGCCATGCTAGCTGGCACAGCCTTCCCCTTCCCCTTCTCCCTCTCCTTCTCCTTCATCTCGCCACAGATTTACAACCGGAAGTGCTGTGATGGAAGCAGGAAGAAGAGTTGCGATGTGTGTGTTCATGGTAGCTTTTGCTTCTGTTTTCAGATCCCACACTCTGATGTGAACCAACTGGCTAATATCACAGGGTGAGATGAAAAAACACCCGTCTTTTGGTCCCACATTCTGGTGCAGCCAGATCAAGGGGGACAAAATGAGATATCTGGTATTGGGTTCAGAGGCCGGGGTGGCTTCTGTCAATCTGGGATGTCCCACTTAAAACAGGACAGTTGGGTGGCATGCCAACACCTTCTTTCTGCTGCTTCTGGGAGCCAAACAGAAACATGGCTGGGGTTGCCCAGAGTTGATTCATACTGAGAAGAAATCCTTGCTCAGTCAACAAGCAACATGCTTTCCTGCTCCCTGCAAACTCCTAAAGCTGAGTAGTTATTTAAATTTATTGGGAGAATGTGTGGAATGTGAGAGCTTACTCTGAAAGCTAAATTTAGGAAAGTGTCAGCAACAACCAGGCGTCACAGAAACCCTGCTCTTCTTGGCATCTGCTGTCAGCCACAATCACAACAAAACCAACAACTGGGGGTGGGGGGGACAACATAAACCTTTTAGATACCTTGTAATTTGCATGAGCTAATATCTGCATAGCAAGTTATACTGCCACTCAAATGGCAAGATGGATTTTTTTTGTAAAAAGAAAAGAAAAGATCTCGGAATTGCTATGCATGCATGAAACATCAGTGAATATTGCCATTATGATGTGCAGGTTGCACATCTTGTATTATGGCATTTCTGTGGGTCCAAAGTGGTGACCTTTCAAGTCAGACTAACATGCTATCCTTATAAAACCTGCCTGATCCCTACAAAATCAATGTCATTTCCTGGTTAAGAAAGACTGACATAGAAATTGGAGATGCCCTTGCGGTTATCATTGATTGTAAACAGAAGCAGAATTAAACTGGGATTAAACTGGGATTTTCCAAACATAGATTAGTTAAGTGACGTGTGTGTGTGTGTGTGTGTGTGTAGAAATTGATAAAGATGTGTGCAAAAACTGGTTGCTATTACGACAGAATAATAATGAGCAAACTGTCGCCAGCAATGACAACTGAAATGAGAAAAACACGAAATATGGAGGGCCTATTGCCCACACCCAGGAATTCCACTGGGCACAAAAGTGTGCTCACTGCCACCAGCATGACCACATGTATGTCATGCCCTCTAAGTGTCCTGGTTTTCCAGCAACAGTCCTGGAATTACGAAAGCCATCCCAGCTTCTGAGTCAATCTTGGAATGTCCCTATTTCTCCTGCCAGTGCTGCCGCCACCAAGCTCGGAGAGAAGGAAGAACCAGCGCTTGACCTGAGTTGCAGTGATGGTGGTGAGGGAGTATCCCATTGCCTCCCCATGGCTTCTCCATGGCTGCTGCTGGCTTTCCTCCCTTGGGCAACTTGTAGCCGCTGTTGGACAGCGAGCGAGGAGGAGGAGAGGCCGCCGCCACCTTGAAAACTCAGCCACAAGTGACGTGCTGGCTCTGAGGGATAGACAGAAGGCAGGGCCACCCTAGTTAGGAAAGAAGGGTGAATCAAGAAGTCTTGATTTTAAAAAAAATGCTTCATGCATCTACATCTAAGCTTGCCCATTTCTAAAAATCTCTTTCTTTTTGTAAATGTACCAAGGAATAAATAAAATCAGGTTTAATGGGGGTTTCACAGAATGGTGGAGGGTGTGTGTGCTGTGACCTGTTGGTGTTGTGGTGGCGACACTTGCCCTTCTTCTGAAATGCTCTGCCATGAGGAGGGGCAAAAATGGGATTGTTGAGGAGGGTCAGTTGTGGGGCAGTGAGAAATGTCCCTATTTTCATCTGAGGAATGTTGGGGGGGGGTATGGTTGTTAGAATTCCTGCTCCATGAATGCAGTCATGGGATTGTTGTCTTTCACATGGTGTGTGTTTTGACTCCACAGAGTGGGAAGTGACAGAGACAGGATGTTTGTGTTACTGTGTTCCGTGAAGTGGGACTATTGTCCTTTGTTCATTTTTCTCTTTGCTGTCTGATGCTAGAGAGGGAGCCATGTCGCAGTGCTCTGTGTGTGTTTATATGTAAATAAAGTAGATTAGCCAAAATGCTGAGTTGCTGAGGACTGTTATGCAACTGTGCAAACTCTGCGGATCTCTAAGTGTGCCAATGTCTGTTGGCATCAGTCGCTGTGATGTCCGGGCTGAAGAAAGCTTTGGAAGCTCCCGAACGAAAGACCAGGAGAGAGAGAACATGCCAGTCAGGCATGTGTCTCTGCCAGGGTCCTACTTGAGTGTAGGCCGAGCTCCTGACAATGGTATGTATGTGCAAGAAAACACGATCAGCGCTTGCAGAGTATGGGGTATTTGTTTGCCCCTTTTGTTAATGAGCCCTGCAAGAGAAAGGAAGACCAGAAACAGAACAAAGGAAGAGAGAAACTAGGAGTTTTATCCATACTATTTCTAAAACATCTGCTCCCTTTTTTATGTATTTGTTGAGAGATATATTTTCTGTATTTTTGCAAATGGCATTACAAATACCCACTGACTGCACAGCTGCCATCTTATATATATCTATATCTCATGAGTGCTTATATTGATATGCTTTGTATTGCCAATTCTCCTGTATGACAACAACTTTCTCTGTGTTCTACCTACTGGAATTTGTGACGTTGACACACATTTTAGTACCAAAGATGGCACACTGCCATTGAACTACAGAAATATATTGACCCGGTTTAAATGATAATTCAAAGGTGCAATTATTTCTTCATTTAAAAGCATCTACATACCACTTCACGTGGATGGTGGGAAGTGAAATCATCTGAAGATTTAAAATATTAAGTGTCATGTAAGAGCTTTTAAATGAAGAAATAAAATCAGTATCATCTGAGCACTGAATCTGACCACTCCCCCATGGATCTGGGAGGTTCAAAGCTATCACAGCGCTTCCAACAAATCAGGTACAGAATAAAAAAATATACGTGAATTTTAATCTGTTGATATGGATTGCCACGTCAATCTCTTTCCCTATCTATAAAATAATTATCCAGTATCAACGAGGTATTCACAAAGGAGCATTCATAGGATTAATTATTTGAGCCTTTGAAAACATGGGCTATGTATGAAGTTTTGAACATTCTAGTCATGAAATAAAGTGGTACCTTGGGTTACGTACGCTTCAGGTTACAGACTCCGCTAACCCAGAAATACTACCTCGGGTTAAAAACTTTGCTTCAGGATGAGAACATAAATCGTGCTCCGGCAGTGCAGCAGCAGTGGGAGGCCCCATTAGCTAAAGTGGTGCTTCAGGTTAAGAACAGTTTCAGGTTAAGAATGGAGCTCTGGAACGAATTAAGTACTTAATCCGAGATACCACTGTATATTGTACAACTTTTATTTTCTGCTACCACAGATTCCCGTTTCTCAGCAATCTGAAGTAGTAATAATGAAAAGTTTTCAAGTATTTACAGGATTTCATCCTTCAAGAACCTTCTTGATTCTTCCCACACCCCTAGTAGATGATACTTTTGGACCCATATTCCCTTTTGTAGTATCAAACACTGATTATTATTTTTTTATGGCTACTATATGTTTTGGTAAGGTGCTTAAGCGGGTTATTTCAAACCTGATACCAAATGACAGCAGTGAATGCTTGGAATGAAGTATTTTGGCAAATGATTTATTTAGAGCTAGTTCAGATTAAAACATTTGTAAATTGCTCGCTCGATCTGGAGCTCAATTTTTATTTTTTATGAGACTTCATTTTTGCACAGAAAGAAAGCATTCCATAACACTGTATGAAATGCACCTTTGTAAAGCGAATGCAGCTTAAAATCTCTGTGATTGCATTATATTAGTTATTTTCCAGATGAAGAAAGGCCTCCCCTCACTTTTTCCTCCAGCAATCATATTTTACTGTGGAAATGTAATTAGACCTTTGCCATTCATTGTGAAGGTTTGAAACCCGTCATTATTTGTATACTTACTAGACTATAAATAGGTTGCAAACTTCAGAGGGAAATTTGGGCAAGGCAAATGCCTTTCTCGGTCGCTATTAGCACTCACAAATGAAAGCAGACCATTATCTGTGATTTTTTTAAAAAATAATAATGATAACATTTATTTATTTGTTTAGGCTTTGGGTCCATTTCTCTGGCAAATTCCCCCCCCCCAAGCAATTTGCAATCATATACAAATACATATCCATAAAATCCGACAATGAAACTATTAAAATCCCTGGTTGCATCACACACACCCATCACCATACCAGACAAAGAAATTTAGGAGTATCTGGACGCATAAGTGAACCTGCATAGTCTTGATGATCCTGGTTTCTGTTCACCTGCAGAATGCAAACAAGGAATATCTCCTATTATTAAGACCTCTTCTTCCCTTTGAAAGCGGAAGCTCCAATAGGAACAACTAGTTCAAATATGGCCTCTATGTTCAGTCTACAACTAATTAGCATTACTAGCATTCAGTAACACTTGCAGATACATTTCAGCCACGATCGAAGGTTGTGTGTCTTGTGACCTTCAGTGAGTCCTGTGATCTTTGTCAGGGCTTTCTTTCAGTTCTGACACCCCTCTGGTGGGCGCCATTGGCTTTCTAAAAGAACATGGGAGGTGTTCATGGTGTTCTAGAAAAATAGCACTTTTTTGTTGTTTATGAGATTCAGACTTGCAGCTATTAAGTCTTTCAACCCTATGTTCTATGTTGGTGCCAAGAGAAGCAGAATTACTGTTGTTTCTCCTTGTAACACCATCGATGTTAGGATATTTCCATTCCTCCTTAAAAAGGGAACATGCTGTTGTGTGTCACATGCCTGTGTACTTCCTGATCACTGGGAGTTTTCGTTTTGTATATAGCTCTTGTTCCGGCTGTTTTTCCTCAACATGGATGCAAGCAGTCATGTTTTTCCTTTGTTCTGACCAGTGTTGAATAAAGCTGTAAATATGCTCTCCTGGGTGAATCTTCCGTTGTGGAAACTCTGCGAAAAGGGCATGCATGAGTCTTGGAATGTGTCTGAGGCTCGTGTCACTAACTGACTGATGCTGTTCCAACGCGAGACCGGAGATCATCCGGAGACGACGTGTAGGCCTGATGCTTTTTGCCTCCCTGGCAGTATCCCAACAATCAACTGGCCTGCCTACTGCATCATCATCTAACTCACGGCTGTCCTCTTAATATATACCACTTCAATTACATTTCACCGCATTCTAATACTTCTAATCTTTCAACAATATTCTTGCCCTGGAATCATACCAGACATTCCGTCAGCAGATTCAGATCTTGCAAAATAAAATAATAAAATAAAATACACAAATGTTCGAAATGTATTTCTAGATGAGCATTCTCTTTGTCGTGGTGACAGACATATATCCCTGGGAAAGTCACAAGCATGGAGAGCTCCCATTGTTGGTCTTCAGCATCTGGCAATCAGGGCTTTGTTGTCCCCTATGCTAGCATGGACCTGACTATTACAAATCCTAGGTGTTATTGCCCGACAGCACACAAAATGATACATTAAGTGCCTAAGCAGCAAATCAATATCTGCTTCATAATTACTGCGCCACCAGAACAAAGCCTCTGCAATTGCTCTTTGAAAAGCCAAGAGCACATTTATGGCCTTTTGAATGGAATTTCCAGACCGCACAAATCAGTTCATCAAAGTCTGAAGAGGGCACAATTGTTTGCCATGCCATCAATCTGAAATCAAGCTAGAGGCATTTTCCTAGCCCAGAGCTGGTCATTATCATTTCCACTGCTCTTGACTGACAGCCTGTGACAGCTTGTTGTGATTAAGAGATGTTACTTGAAAAGCAAACAGTGCTCCAAAATGTTCCAAACAGTCCCTAGAAAGGAAAAGTGCTGATGATGGTGGATAATTTCTGATGATAGTAGATAATTTCTGAAGAATCGTTATCATAGGATCAACTCAGACTTTTTTTAGCCTGCAAGGAAAATCTAACAGCACATGTCCTCAAGGTCGAAGAAAGGTCTTCCCTAGAAAGGTATGGGCAATTTCCAGGGAATAAACTTTTCTACCTTGACCTTCTCACAGTGTGTATCTTAAAGGTAGATCTAGACCAGGCATAGGCAAACTCGGCCCTCCATATGTTTTGGGACTACAACTCCCACCATCCCTAAGCTAACAGGACCAGTGGTCAGAGATGATGGGAATTGTAGCCCCAAAACAGCTGGAGGGCTGAGTTTGCCTATGCCTGATTCTAGAACTTTCCCCCTCAGAAATGCATATCTGCAATGTAGAAAGAATTGCTATGGAAATGTTAAAGAAGCTCTATTTTGTAATCACAGTTGTACTGCATATGTGAAAATGGTCCACAATCAAGAGGACAACCTCAGTGGTATGACATATGCTTGGGAAGGGGTATCATTAAGATGTAGAACCTGACAAGCAAAAGGTCCCAAGTTTAATCAGGTTTGGCTGGTAAAGACCTTTGTCTGAAACTCTGAAGAGCCAATCAGAATAGGCAATGCTGAGCAAGATTGACAAAATGTCTGACTCTAGGATAAAGCAACTACCATATGTTGCACCAAGCCAATGACTGAATCACCCAAAGAAATAACTACGTGTCATTCACAAACATCTAGGATGAAATTTAATGGGGAATGGCAACATGAGTCTTTTTTTTTGGTCACACATTCCCTAGCCTTCTGTGGGGTTCCAACCCCGATCACCAATGACTCTTTCTCCCCATCTTTCCTAATTCAGAATTGCTCTAGCACCTCATGAGTAGATATGACCCTTCATGTCCCTTGGCCCTTGTCCAGCACTCATGTCCAACACTCACAGTCATTATCATGCAGAGCATCTGACAACCTCTGCTCATTTAGTCTGCTGTTTCTATTTTAGCAATTTGTTTCCATTTAAGCAATCTTATACTTACTTATTTCAGATTGGAGTAGACTACATTGTTTTATATTTATGACATTTTCTCCTTTGTCATGATGCGCCCACATCCAAGGGCTTGCAGATAACACCTCTGCAGAAACTGGAAAGTCATTCACCCCTACTCATGTGTAGTTATGTCAAGCAGTGTCAAAAGGAAACAAGGGGGAACTTATTCATCATGTGCAGGCCTAGTGTCAACAAACCCCGGCTCCAACTTTCTTGCCAATTGTCAGCCATTAATTCTCTGAATAAAGGACCTTTGAAAAAGTTTCAAGTTCTAAAATAAATAACTAATAACAATGAAGAATTTTGTAACAGAATACAGCTGATTTTTTTCCTGTCAAGTGGGAATTAGTCTTGATGGCATTTTTCATCTCCCTTGTAATCATTCTTAGGAGGAAGAAAGAAGTAATTCAGCGTGATTGGCATTATTTCACAATAGTGTCTGCATTGGCACTGGCATCTACTTTCACTAAATCATATTAGCATGGCATTAAAAAAGCATTGATGTGAACCAGAGCCTTAGGCTGATTTCTTAGCATAGCTCCAGACATCAGGAGGGTACTCCCTGTTGAGTCACATTCAAATTACACTCAATCTATCTTCATTTATCAACTGCTGGTCTGGAAATCTCCAAGATGTTTCAGAGATGGTATATATTGATGCTACTTGTGTAATGATTATCCTGATGGGATGAATCAATGGCTAATTATGTTGGAGTAGCACGGGTGGCACTGTGGTCTAAACCACAGAGCCTAGGGCTTGCCGATCAGAAGGTTGGTGGTTCGAATCCCCGCGATGGGCTGAGCTCCCATTGCTCGGTCCCAGCTTTTGCCCACCTAGCAGTTCGAAAGCACGTCAAAGTCCAAGTAGATAAATAGGTTCTGCTCTGGCGGGAAGGTAAATGGCATTTCCGTGCGCTGCTCTGGTTTGCCAGAAGTGGCTTTGTCATGCTGGCCACATGACCTGGAAGCTGTCTGAGGACAAAAACACCGGCTCCCTCACCCAATAAATCGAGATGAGCACACAACCCCAGAATCATCCGTGACTGGATTTAACGGTCAGGGGTCCCTTTACCTTTACTAGCACCACAGAATCTGAAAAATTCATGAATTGGAATAGGTATTCATTGAACTTCAGAAATTATCCATGTTATCACATTTTCTAAGAAAATAGGCAGTCCTAAGCAGTCCAATCCAAATGGAATGGAAGAGAAAATGGAAAATTGAGGGAGTGATGATAGAATGGAATAAAGCATCCTCAAGAAGAGCTTCGCTGGATGGAAGACTGAATATGAGTACTCCTTTTACAAAATGAGGATACTCTGCCACAAATTTTGTTGCAGCTCCCAAAATGGGTGAATCACAGAACATGGGATAGCCTCCTGGAGACCCCAAAGCCAATTGTGGTAGAATTTGACAGTTTAACTGCCAGATAGGGTCTGGCTAGGAAAGTAATTGGGTCGTAATGGTTTTTTTAGGCAAGGTGCACCAGTTTAATTTCCTTAGGGAAAGAAAGAGATTATAGAAAGAGGCTGGGGGCATTTTACAGGCAGGGTAAAACATTTTAGGAGGAACTGGATTTATTAGAAACAGTCCCATAGAGGAAAGTTATAAGTACGCAAATTTCTTAATTGGAAGAAGTTTTGACAGAAACTAAGGACTGTGCTATTGCTAGCAAAACCACTATATATTATCTCCCATAATGCTTGTCAACAAAATTCCAGTTTTGCTCCCATTGTGCTTCATCTTTAATTTATTCCCAGTTGAAGAAATAAGTGGTTACAGGACCCCCACAACAACACAGAATCTCTGAATTTACAGTTGTTTCTGACAGGGAGTCTCTTAATTTTAAGTCACACAGACTTGGTCACGTTACCTCACTCCCATCTTTACTGAGGCAGTTTGCCACAATCCAAAAAAGCAAAAACTTAATTGAAGGAAGCATTGAACAGATTAGATATCATGGACACAAACAGAAAACATATAATGGGATGTTGTACTGGTTCCCACCCAATTTCTTTAAAAACAATTAGAAACACATAGTACATTATTAGCAAATAGACTGAAGAACAGGGTTTTTTTCCAGTCAGAACTTGCTAGAACTCAGTTCTGGCACCTCTCAGGCAGCTTCCATTGCCATTCTAAGAGAACAAGGGAGGTGTTCATGGTGAGTTCCAGCCCCTCTTTTTCTAGAAAAGTAGCACTGCTGAAGAAGAAACAAGGAAATAATATAATTACCTCAATAATGAATAAAGAGGAAGGTAGTATCGGGATGAGATCAGCAAAGAATTTATCAAATATTAGAATAAGCTACATAGAACCCAGGCAACAAATGAGGGAAGTGTTAAAAGTGTTTTTGGGGGAAAACGACTCTCCCAAGGTCAGGTGCAGAAGACAAGAGAATTCATGGACCAGAAAATAAGAAAGTAGAACAACTGATTAAAAAAATTAAAAGCAGGTAAAGCATGAGGACCTGATGGGTTTATATCAGAGTATTGTTAAGCATTCACAGTGATAAGAATAGCATCATTAGTTGGAGTTTTAACTGAAATTCACAGGCAAGGGGAAGTATTGGAGGGATGGATGATAGGGGAAATTGTTGGCATCTATAAAAAGGGTAATATAAGAAGTGATGGAGATTAGACCACGGGTGATAAATCTTGGTGCACACACCCTTCTCTGGTGGACTACTGTGAGAACAGGATGCAGTTGGGCTAGATGGGCCATTGGCCTAATCCAGCAGGCTCTTCTTCTGTTCATTATGAAATCAGCAACTAAAGAGCAGCTTTGTGCCTGAAAGTTGTTTCCATGCCAAACCACCCTTCACCTCTCAACCTTAGTTCTTCTTAGCCAAAGTATCCTGGAATAGGTTTAGGCAAGAGGGCAGAACAATTCTCAGTGTGATGTGCAGTACAATGGTACCTCAGGTTAAGTACTTAATTCGTTCCGGAGGTCCATTCTTAACCTGAAGCACCACTTTAGTTAATGGGGCCTCCTGCTGCTGCTGTGCCCCTGGAGCATGATTTCTGTTCTCATCCTGAAGCAAAATTCTTAACCTGAAGCACTATTTCTGGGTTAGCGGAGTATGTAACCTGAAGCGTATGTAACGCTAAGTACCACTGTATTTGCAAGATTGCAAATGAGCCACAGAGACTGGTATGGAAGGAACAAACTTTACCTCAGTGGTGCGCTGCTACCAAACTATATACAAAATTGTAACGAGTCAGACCTTCTAGCTTCCTTTCTCTTCTGCTGCCACTCAGAACTGATTCCCCCTAACCCTGACCCTAACCCCATACAACCATTTCTAAATCGCTTTAGTTCCTGCTCACATTGCAGAGTGTATGCTCTGGCAGCATATCTAAAATAGGCTGTCACTTAGACAGGCATGTTCCCACCAGGTTTCTGAAGTGGCACCTAGACCTGTCACAACTTGACCGATATAGCACTATTTCCCAGGTGAAATAATATAGCATTTCTGAGGCCTACAGCAGTGAGCAAGAGATGAGACATGTCAAACAGGGTGTCTCCACATCACATTTGGGGTGTTAGGTACGAAGTGCTGGGTTTTTTGCCTTCCTACTGTCTATGCAGTTATGAGGAAATTATCTGGGCTGGTGGTGATTGTACAAAAATGTTCAACCAGTTTCTTTAATAATCATATTGAAGTCCTTGATCTTTCCTTCAGCAGCCTATTCAGAAGATTAATATTCTGCTCTCCTTTGAGCCTTCTGTTGGAACAATACTTCTCATGGAGTTTAAGCCACTGTTTATTTTAGAAGACAAGGCATAGGAAACAAAGAAACTGCTATTAGTCAAAGTAACATGAAGGATTCCAGGGTGTTTTCTGGCAATTAATGCAGACACAATGTGTGTGGCTGGTTGTTGAAGATGAATGACTCAACTATGTAGCTTGTTTCTTATCTGTTAATTCAACGGGAGAAAAATACTCTTGAACTGCAAATGAGGGTCCGTGTACTCCAACATTAAAGCAAAACGATAATTCTTTACCACATTGCATTCATGTTGAACAAACAACAGAAACTAAGAGCTAATTTAATGCACTTTAAAACTGTATACTCGAGGCACTATCAGAAGCGCTTGTTTGTATTTTAATGTTTTGAAAGCCTGGTCAGTCTGACCTAACATGAACAAAGCTTTTGGCTGGAATCTGCATGGAGTTTTATGTTTATGCTTACCGTTAACATAAATATGAAGAAGGATGGAATATGTGGCAGTCTGTCTGGATCAGAAAGCTGATGCCTGAAATCTGAACTGGATTGAGATAGGGATTGCAGAGTTAGCAGAATTTGGAAGGTGCTGTGAATTGGGGAAAGGTCAAGAGGACATGAGGGGAGTTACTAAAGGGGGGTTGTCTTCAGATCATAGTTATGTTCCAATTTTTAAAGACTTCCTCTCTCACCTGGATGCTTACAAAAAGATTTTATGTTGGTATCATGCTGTGTTGGCAACAGCTAAAGAAATGATGTGAGGCTACCATGAGGTAATTAACATGCTAGCACAAGGGACATAAAATCTAGAATAAGGGAAGAAAAGGATGTATGACAGGGGTGGTGGATGGGGAGAAGAACTTTGAACCTAATTAGTTCCAGTTGTGTCAACTGAAGCTTCTAAAATTAGGACAACTGACTGCAGAATGGTCTATCTGTACCAGTGGTGAAATCTTCTCCTTAGACTGGATGGAAAAGGTCTAAGACTTGCTTCCACCTGAAGATCAGAAGAATGGCCATTATCCTTTGTCAAAGTTAGGGATGGGAGGGTCAACTTATTCTCATTCCTTGCTGGTTTTATGTGTGCACAAAACAACTGGTCCCAGCTTGCGCTGTTCATGGGTGGATTTTTTTAAGGGAAAATCTTAAAAAATCTGCTCAGTGTAAATCTGTCTACCTACCTACCCAAGGTGTTCTGAGGGCTACTTTTTTCTTTAATGTTTTATACCTGTTTATACCTGTATACGTTTATACCTGTAATGTTTTATACCTGTAGCTAATAATTTCTCTGCAGCTAACAGGCAACAAAAGCTGTATTTTTAAAAAAGTAAAAAAAAATCATCAACATTTTTCCATAATACAGTAAATTAAAAGTGTGTAATGTCACTGTATACAAGTTGTACAAGTGACAATAAAGTATTTCAATTGCAGCTACAAAAAAAAAAGGAGAAAAACAGAAGAAGAAAAGAAAGGAACAATAGAAAGAAAGAGAAAGAAAGAGAAAATAAAGGGGGGGAGCTGTCTTATAATGCTCACAGGAAGCTACTATAAGTCATAACATGCAGTCCCTTCCTTGGAAATTGCACAGAAAAAAGTTGGTTGCCCCATATACCTATGGGGACAGCCACTTTTTTCTGTGATATGTTCTTGCAAGCTATGAATTCTCTTTGAATGATAATTATGTCCCCTGTTGCAGCTGGAGCCTTGTGGCAATTTGCCTCGCTTTGTTGTCAATAATATGAGTCATACCTTTCCCCCTTTTGTGGTCTGGTTTCACATTCCTGTTTACACAATCTGTAAAACCCTGGTAAACCCTTCAGGCTAACCTATGTGAGTGCTTTCAGTTTGATGGCTCTTTTGTAGAGGATATTTTGTGAGGAAATGTAGTAGGTACTCTCTAATCCAGTCTATACCCACTAACCTGGACAAAGCATTGCAGAACCGAATGAGATTTACTTCTGAGAAGACATTATAGGATTTCATTGTTCATTCCTTCTACAATAATGGCAGTGGCTGAAACCTTCAGTAAATGGCTTAAATCCAAAGAGATACTTTTGTCATATCTATCAGCTCAGCTTTGCCTTGTAGTGGGACTTTCAACTTCTTTCCTTCAAACAATGGACCATTTCATGGCCTGCTTTTGAAAATGAACACACCTGTTTTGCATACATGCATAATTTTATTTGTATGCTGCCTTTCCACAGTCCAAGCCATGCTCAAGGCAGCTTACAACCTAAAGAAATACATAACTACAACATAACAAAAGTTGTCATCAACAATTAAAATGCACAGCCAAACCGAACAATTTCCACATAAATTACAAGATCCAAAATATACAAAAACCCAAGAGCAACAACCTCACACTCCACAATAAACCCCAAAAAGAAAACCCCATCCCAAGAGTCTGTTCAGCAGCCTCAACTTTATGTAGCTGGAGTCCGTCAGAACTCCATCCTTCCAGGCCAGGTAGGGGAAAAGCCTGTGAGGCAGGGAGCAGGTCTCCCAGAATTCACAGCCAAGATGATGGTTTCTGGTGTTTTCAGCAGCCTCAGCTTTTGTAGATGGAGTCAGTCAGAGCTCCATTCTCCCAGGTCAGGTGGGGGAAAAACCTGCAGGGAAGGGAGCAGGTCTTTCAGAACTTCCTGCTTTAAAAGTGGCATGCCATGTGGCGTGGGAAGATTAAAAAAACATAAGCTCAAAGAGTTCTTGAGTACATAGTGTAACTAACTGTGCTGTTCTTTGGACCTTGGCCAAGCTTTTAGACCATTTTTTAAAAAAATTTTTGAAAAATGCTTGGGAAACCCAATACAAAGATGAAATTCCTTTTTAAGAAGCTGCTGCTGCTGTCTTGAAAAAATATATTTTCATAAAGTCCAAGGGAGGAAACGACTTAGCAGAAAGCAGAATGCAAAAGCAGTATCTCTTTGTGAGGAGAAGACGATGAGCTGAACCTGTTCAATAGACAATTATTTCCTCGCGGTGGCATTTTTTTTAAATGGAAGTTTCTCTTCATAACAAATAATTGGGCTTTGAAATAGATGGAATAGATTTGCATTTCTGTTCCACCCAGAATACAGGGCTAAGCAGCTTTGATTTGAGTTAACAAACCAGCTCTGAACTGCTGCGTATACTCAGAGCATGTCGCATTAATTTCCTGACATTTTGACACAAGCAAGGAAGCTTGTGTCAATATGCAGTGCTTAGTGGTGTGCCGGACAAATGCTTTCCCCTGCAGAGAGATATGTGGTTGAAATACAGTGGTACCTTGAGTTACATACACTTCAGGTTACACATGCTTCAGGTTACACACTCCGCTAACCCAGAAATAGTACCTCGGGTTAAGAACTTTGCTTCAGGATGAGAACAGAAATCGTGCTTCGGCGGCGCAGCACACTAAAGTGGTGCTTCAGGTTAAGAACAGTTTCAGGTTAAGAACGGACCTCTGGAATGAATTAAGTACTTAACCCGAGGTACCACTGTAGTGCCAAATTTCTTCTGCATGATGTCAGAATTCTTTCCCCATATCAGAAGTAACAAACAGTAATGGTTTCTTATGCTGAAAGCTTCTCTTCTCTTTATTTCCACTTTCTAGATTTCCTAACATCCGTATAGCTGTTATTACTGTTTCTCCAGCATTCACCTGTCATTTATACCAGCTAAGTGTAACAGGTTTTAGGCTCTTTGTCAATATTCTTTGCTTTCTCGCTTTTCCAAAGCATCCTAAACTTTTCTGGTGGGAGTGTCCTTAATTAATTACTATTTTATCTTTATAGAGTTTTGAATGCAACAAAACAGCAACACTTAAATGTGCCAAGTTTGTAATAATAGTTGTTGGGTTTTTTAAAGAGATAAAATTACGAAACAACGTGAGAGTGTTTGTCTCATTTTTCACATATTCCCCCAATTAAGCTTAACCTTAGAGCCATTATCCTAGCTGAAACTAAGCCAGTAAGTGCAACTGAGATCAGCTCACATTGTCACCTTTCTCTTCCCATGCCCTCACCCTTCTCTCTCGTTGTTGACTCCCACACAGGAAGAATTTAGATTATAAGCTTCTTAAGACAGGAAGCCTGCTCTGCATTATTTTCTGAATCCCTTTGTACTGGGACAGTACTATAGAAAGGATGCACAATAATCAAACAGGTGGCTTTGAAGGTCATTTACAGAACAGTTTTATGGAACTCTTCTTTTCCGTGAAAAAGGGCAAGGCCTCTGATGTAATCATACAACAGTAGGCTCCATCAGTCATTACACTTGAATTTGACAGCACATTAGTCAGCCTTCTGCTTTTGATCGTAAACCACAACATGTCATAAATATTTTGTTCAGTGTTGTTGTTTTTTAAATAAAAAAATGGCATTAGAGTGAAGGATAAGGAATACTTAGATGAACCTTTTTCTATTAAGGGGTGTGTGTGATGGAGGTGTTAGGCTTCAATTGGCTTGAAGCTTAGTGAAGTCAAGATAAATTTCAGGTAAGATAAATGGAGATTAATCGACCTAATAAAACAAAGTTGGGTGAACAGTGGGGAAGTTGGTAGAAGCTGTCAAAGATAAGAAATTTATCTCCAAAGTTTAGACAACTTTTAATTAGCAGGCAGTTCTCCACAATTACTCTTCTTCCTAGTATTCTTGGTTATTTTTAACCACTTTGATTGTTCTGATTAGAACCTTAAAGCTAATAATTTTAGTCCGTTGAATATTACTGAATGCAGTTCCACCAGTCTATCTGAATGTCTGGGATGTTGTTGCTCATACTGAGCATCATCTTACATTCTGAAGGGATGAGAAATTTGCTTTCAGTAGAGGAATGGATAAAACGAAAGGGTTGGTGAGGAACTCATGGATCCTCCAGATGTTGTTGGACTCCATCAGCCCTAGATAGTGTGGCCAATGGTCAAGAATGATGAAAGTTATAGCTCAGCAATATTTGGAGAGTTTTGCACATCTGGTCTAACCATTTGATTGGAAGGATAAGCCTGGGGAATCTGGGGGTAGGGACTGGCCGAAACCATCCATCTATCTATCTATCTATCATCTATCTATCTATCTATCATCTATCTATCTATCTCATCTATCTATCTATATCTATCTATCTATCTATCTATCTATCTATCTATCTATCTATCTATCTATCTATCATCTATCATCTATCTATCTATCTATCATCTATCTATCTATCTATCATCTATCTATCTATCTATCTATCTATCTATCTATCTATCTATCTATCATCTATATCTATCATCTATCTATCATCTATCTATCTATCTATCTATCTATCATCTATCTATCTATATCTATCTATCTATCATCTATCTATCTATCTATCTATCTATCTATCTATCTATCTATCTATCTATCTATCATCTATCATCTATCTATCATCTATCTATCTATCTATCTATCTATCTATCTATCTATCTATCTATCATCTATCTATCTATCTATCTATCTATCATCTATCTATCTATATCTATATCTATATCTATCATCTATCTTCTATCATCTATCATCTACCCAGTGCTTTTTTCTGGGGTACGCAGGGGTACACATGCCCCTAAACATTTTGTGAATCTTTGTACTTTTGTCCATTTACTGTATTTATTTTTCCCGATTTGAACTATAAAATTGTGGTTTTCTTGAGTCAAAATGAGAGTACCCCTAAACATTTTTAGTAGAAAAAAGCACTGTAGCTAGCTATCATCTATCTATCTATCATCTATCTATCATCTATCTATCTAAGAATCTTAGGAGGGAAAATAGATGATAGATAATCTATTTTCCCTCCTAAGATTCTTAGTACTGGCTTTATGTTTAATATTTATTAGCGGTATATGTATTGTAATAAGTAAAGCTTATGAGATAAGTAAAGATTTTTCTTAAAACAAGGAAGATAGATTTCCAAAAACAGGCAATTTCTCCAGCCAAGATATTAAATGTACTGCTTGTTCTGATCTGGCCTGGCAATTGTAGATTTCCATCATAATGTACCCCTACTTCATTATCATCTTTCATTTAAATTACTTTAATAAGTTCTCTTCATATTTAATCAGCCATTATTACTGAAAATACAATAGAATTGGCTTTTTAATAATGTAAGTAGAGCTTTACTTTAGCAAATCACAAATCCACGATGAAAGTTTAATCTCAAATCTCCTTTACTGTTGGCTGTTTTTAAAAGCTTTTTACACAAGTTCACAGACCACAGAAGATTAAAAAAAAATGACAGCATGTGTTGTAATGATATCTGGATGCTTCTCTTTCAAAAAGCAGAGTATCAATCTTCTCAGGCAGGTTTCTGTGGATCTTTTCTTTTAATTTTGAGAAATGAGTGCCAGAAATTGATTTCATAAAGCTCTGAGGAGAAACCCTGTAGAAATATATATATACGTATAGGCCTGTTCGAAAGAGCTACTTTAGCTGTCTGTAAGGCACTGAGCACAAGAACATAGAAATATAGGAAGCAGATGCATTATGCAAAGTCAGCCCATCTAGGACTGTGTTGTCTTCTCTGACCGACAGCAGCTCTTAAGGGTTTCACACAGTCCTTAACAGTCCTACCCGGAGATAGCAGGGATGTTCTGCATGAAAGGCAAATGGTCCACCACTGCAGTAGAAGCCCTTGACTGTTGTATTCTATCCAGGGTAACTGCTCAGATGCAAAGTATAGGTGGTTGTGGTGATAACCACTTAAAAGTTTTCTTTGAAATATGAAACAGTATATAAATCACTTAAGCTAATACATACAATTTTGAACAGAAAAATGGTGGGGCAATAATTTAAGCACCATCCCTCTGACATTTTGCTGGAAATTACAGTCTCCAGAAGGTGTTTTGTTGTTGTTGAAGATGATGATAAAAGTATGTTGACCAACACCAGGTTTTCAGGACATGAGTTTTCCTGTCTGTTAAAAACAGAAAGAGCCACAGCTCTGTTGTCAGTCTCCATGAGAACCTTGAACATTTGTAGGGCTCTGGTGCAACACTTCTCAAAGACAGCCCTTGCACCCTGGTGTAGGCTATGAAAAGAAAGACACTCCCCTCAGCCCATAAGTCATTTCAGGTCACATAAACCTCCAGCTGAGTTTTAGTTATTACTGTTTCATGATCTCCTGCAGCTCTTTCAGGTCTTGATTTCAAATGTGGAGATTTTCATGCTTTAGATCAGGGATAGCTAACCTGATGCCTTCCAGTTGTGAGACTACAACTCCCATCCTCCCCAACTATTGCCCATGAAATAGATGGGGCTGATAGGAATTGCAGTTCTGGAGGGCTCCATGCTCTCTATATTATTAGTAATACTGGTTGTTGTCATGATCAGGATGAGGAAGATCATCCTGGGAAAAATGGGGGCGGGGTGTGGAACCTGCAGATTTTTACCAGCATAAAATACTGGCCCAGAATGAGAGGCTTTGTTGTTGTTTAATCATTTAGTCGTGCCTGACTCTTCGTTATCCCGTGGACCAGAGCACGCCAGGCACTTCTGTCTTCCACTGCCTCCTGCAGTTTGGTCAAACTCATGCTGGTAGCTTCGAGAACACTATCCAGCCATCTCGTCCTCTGTCGTCCCCTTCTCCTTGTGCCCTCAATCTTTCCCAACATCAGGGTCTTTTCCAGGGAGTCTTCTCTTCTCATGAGGTGGCTAAAGTATTGGAGCCTCAGCTTCACGATCTGTCCTTCCAGTGAGCACACAGGGCTGATTTCCTTAAGAATGGATAGGTTTGATCTCATGGGACTCTCAAGAGTCTCCTCCAGCACCATAATTCAAGAGCATCAATTCTTCGGCGATCAGCCTTCTTTATGGTCCAGCTCTCACTTCCATATATCACTACTGGGAAAACCATAGCTTTTACTACATGGACCTTTGTTTGCATGGTGATGTCTCTACTTTTTAAGATGCTGTCTAGGTTTGTCACTGCTTTTCTCCCAAGATGCAGATGCTAGTGTGGTTTATATCATGGTGATTATTTTTTTAAAATAAAAGGCAATCAAGGGGTGAAGCAGTCTGTCAGTTCCCGCCTCTCCTGCTAGAGTGGTTGGCTGGTGGGAATGGGATGGTGGTCTGCTGACTGTATCAAGTTACATTTTAAAACTAATGAACTTCATTAATACTGCAAATTTATTTAATGATATCCTCCATCTGGAAAATTTATAATAATTTCCTGTGTGGCATATGCAGAGACAGAGAACTGGAAACTAATAATGATTCCGGAGTTCCGGATGAGGGAAATCATTGGTTTCTCTTACATGACTGGCTTGGACTTCACTGAAGCAAATGGTTCTGCCTGTCTAAATTCTGGTAGCTTTTCATTCCAGGGCTTTTGAGAGAAGAGGGTGCCTTGGAGAGGTTGCAGGTGGGGGGTGTCTCTAATCATATCAAGACTGTTTAGGTCATCTGGCTTACCAGACATTCATTCTCTGGAGACGGAGTGCTATGTATTGACAGAACTTGTTATGAAAAGAAATAACATAAAATAAAGAAGTAAAGAAAGGGTGGGGAAGGAATCTGTTACATAAAACAGGCTGTGTTCATATTGCCTGATCCAGATAAGAAACTGTCTATTGAAAAATGTGAATACACCGTGCTATAAAGTGAGAAAATGGCAGGCAACAGGCATTTTAAATGATCTCTGAATTTAGAGTATTGCAGCTGGTGTCAGGTCTATCATAGTGAATCCAGAAGGGATGCGGGTGGCGCTGTGGTCTAAACCACTGAGCCTCTTGGGCTTGCCGATCAGAAGGTCAGTGGTTCGAATCCCCACAACAGGGTGAGCTCCTGTTGCTCTGTCCCTGCTCCTGCCAACCTAGCAGTTCGAAAGCACACCAGTGCAAGTAGATAAATAGGTACCGCTATTACCTTCCCGCTGTGGTGGGAAGCTAAACGGCATTTCTGTGAGCTCTGGTTTTTGTCATGGTGTTTCATTGCACCAGAAGCAGTTTAGTCATGCTGGCCACATGACCCAGAAAGTTGTCTATGGACAAACACCTGCTCCCTCGGCCTGAAAGTGAGATGAGCGCCGCAATCCCATAGTCGCCTTTGACTGGACTTAACTGTCCAGGGGTGCTTTACCTTTACCTTTTTACCTTAGTGTATCTAGAAGTCACAACACCACTGTTTCCACACATGCATGTGTTGGAACCCACAGGTTCCATAAACAACATGATTAAGAACTTCATAAAAATGACTTATTCCATCAGCTTATAAAAGTCCAACAAAAAAGAGTTGGGTTTTTTACCTGAAGTCTAAAATAATATAAAGTCAGCATGAGATGCCCTTCAGGTCATACCTCAGACATGAAGCCACCACAAAAAAATGGAACGAGGCTGCCAGGCTATGATCCTTTATTCAAATACAGATGTTGGTGACCTTTTATTATGTCTAAATATAAATACTTTATTGTATTTTTCTTCAAAACACTACTCACAAAATAATATATTGACTAAATATATTATGAGGACGATATTGTTATCTTCTTGTTTATCGAAACTTCAGTGTTTTAAAAGCCTCATTCCCAAAGTACCCAGATGCAGACACTGTGAGCTATAGGCTATGCTTTGCAGACAGGTATTAATGATACATGAGGGACAAGCCAGGCTTATCTCAAAAAAAGATTTCTGACTAGTTGGTTCCCAGATAAATTGAAGTTTTAGGAAACTATGATGCAGAAAATGAAATATAAAGGTCAGTGTACCAAGTGAAACTGTCACATGTTATTGCAGGCAATACTAAAATATTAACCATGTCTGGCTTGGGCCTGCTAATAAATCATTGGGATTGGTATAGGTATAGGAAAAAAGGACCAAATTCCTAGAGCACACCCCAAATTTTCATTTATTACTCATTTTTCTTTTGTTTACTTTTTGAAGCCTTTCATCTACAATGCTCTGCTATTAATACTGGCTCAAAAGAAATTAATTACATAGAAGACTTTATAGCAGAAGTCAGTGACATAGCATTTCAGAGACAAAAGTTTTGAGGTCGATGTGACCATGTTCATCTAACAGTGTTAATTTGACATGTATTAGTACTCATTTGGGTATTGTTTGTGTGCCCCCTTTCAAAAGAACAAGCATGTTAAAAATGGAATATTTATATAAAGTTTGCCGGCTTATGATCTGGCTGAGTCTGAAAGCTTTTAGATTCCATTCATTTGAACAGCACC
The DNA here is from genome assembly GCF_964234715.1 of Podarcis melisellensis. NCBI lineage: Eukaryota > Metazoa > Chordata > Lepidosauria > Squamata > Lacertidae > Podarcis > Podarcis melisellensis. Next base: position 28,475,279 of record NC_138542.1, read on the forward strand.
TGGGTTAAGCATGTGCCTGACTATCTCACTGCAATAACTGTGATTTAAATGTGCTTAATTTTGCTAAATTGTGCCCTAAGTGATTAATTTGATTTCTCTCCCCTCCCCAGCTCCATACACACACTTTTTAGGCTTCAGTGATGATTGATGTTTTCTTCCTGACTTGCTTTGCGAAAACAGTATGCTGGAAAAAATGACTGAAAAACAACAGAGCGGTGGAAAGGATTAAGAGTGGATTATATATTGTTACATTAGTGCTTCAAATCAGATCAACTATAGTCACATATTAGGGAAATAGTAGGCTATCCGGAGCTTTAAAGTCTGTCTACGAAGATGATACATTGGGATTGCTATAAGATCATGCATTCCGCTGGCATTTGGTTTTATCTTTGTTTTGGCTTCTTTTACTCTCAAAAACATCATAACTTGATGTGTGTTTACTTAGTAATGCAGTCCTCTGAAGTGCATGTGTGCCTTTGAATCTGTATTTATAGCCTGCTATAAGATTGTGAGAACTGTGCAAAGCCTGTGCCTCTGTATCAGCACCGCAGGCGGAATCAAACTTGAATTATTGGCCAGATCTGCAACAAACAATGCCAGCACACTCCAAGATCTGTTGGGCCAAGATTCTAACCATTCTGAGAAATGTTCTGTCCCAAACTAAGGCTGCAGCCCTACATACAAGGGACAGGCAGCCTCAATCCTGTGTTGTTGGATTATTGGTTTGTTTTTGTTCTTATTTTATTATGCATTTTGAGGTTTTTTATATTGTAATTTTATGATGAGAAATAGAAGACAGAACAAGTTCTAAGTTCCATGGGGGCGGGAGGGGTGGGGGAGAGAACCCTAGTTAACAATGAAAAAAAAACTTTTAATTGGTTGGTCCAGTTGACAGTGAGGCTGTGAATGCTGGATAATAAGACCAGGAGACGCTTTGACTCATAGTGTTTTGGGTATTGGATATGAAGCCCTGAAGCTATTCACAAGGCAGGTTGGTATTAATTAAAATCATTGTGTGTTAGACAGAATTACAATATGAAGCAAAATTTGCAGCAGAATTGAAGGATCGTAGGTGCAAAAGGTTAAGAATTAAGGGGAAGGTGACTGCAATTGAAACTGATGCATTGTCAATGCAATTATTATTATTTCATTTTTAAATTCATTTTAAGTGCTATATTACATTTTCATTAATGTTGCTATGTCTTTTTTTTCTAAAGTTCATTCTTTTCATTTCAATATGAAGACAATATTTTCCAATGAGTGAAGTATTGCACAACAATAACTAAATGTTTCACCTATTGAATTTGTGGTTTTTACCACTGGCTGTGTTGCATCTCATGACTCACCGGCTTGGTAGAGGGTTGGACAGTGTCAGACCTACATTTCTGAGGCCCTGAAGCTTGAACTGTTATTAGGGACCCCTTCTAAATCAACAACGAGGTCTGAGTGACCACTGTTGCCTTATTCAGTAGGGTTGTTGTACAGCAGATCACCAAACCTTTACAACATCTGTGCTACTGACTCTCAAAGTTTGGGATTGTTGAAATATATGCAACAAATATTGATCCATTTGAGTTGTGTGGCTCAAATGGGGTCTACTAGAGACTCTTGAGACTCTAGAGAGCCCCATGGACTGCAAGAAGATCAAACCTCTCCATTCTTAAGGAAATCAGCCCTGAGGGCTCACTGGAAGGACAGATCCTGAAGCTGAGACTCCAATACTTTGGCCACCTCATGAGAAGAGAAGACTCCCTGGAAAATACCTTGATGTTGGGAAAGATTGAGGGCACAAGGAGAAGGGGACGGCAGAGGACGAGATGGTTGGATAGTATTCTTGAAGCTACCAGCATGAGCTTGATCAAACTGCGGGAGGCAGTGGAAGACAGGAGTGACTGGCGTGCTCTGGTCTATGGGGTCACGAAGAGTCGGACACGACTAAACAACAATAACAACAAGACCCCCCAAAATTAAGCAATGTGGACTAAATTCACTTCTGGGGCTCCTCCAGGATTAGGGGCCCTGAATCTTAAAGCTTCATTAATTTCATAGTAGATCCAGAAACTTGGAGACCAGGGTTCAAATCTCCACTCAGCCATGAAGTTCATTGGGCAACCTTGGCCCAGTTACAATTTCTCAACCTAACATACCATGAATGTTTGTTGTGGGTTAGGGTGGGGGAGAGGTGTGTGTACCACCTTTAGCTCCTTGGAGGAATATGAATGTAAAGCTAAATGAATAAATAAAGTGCCATTTTGAACCCAAGACAACAGCAGAACTTAAATCAAAGTCAGCAACCTTTACAGAGGTTGTGATTCTGTAAACTTACCTGGAAGCAAGTCCCAAATATCTAAATACTTCTGGGTAGACCTCTATAGAATTGTGCTGTGGCTATGAGTTGTCTGCTTTGCCTACTGTAGCCCAGTAACTAAGATCTCTTTTCAATCTTTTGCTCCCCAGCAAATCTTCATATGCTAGCAGACTTTTTAGTAATGCTCCAAGCTAGGAAGGAGGAAGACATTTCCAGAGGAACATGCAATCTCCATTTACAGTGGTACCTCAGGTTACAGACGCTTCAGGTTACAGACTCAGCTAACCCTGAAATAATACCTCGGGTTAGGAACTTTTCTTCAGGATGAGAATAGAAATTGTGTGGTGGTGGTGCAGCAGCAGTGGGAGGCCCTATTAGCTAAAGTGGTACCTCAGGTTAAGAACAGTTTCAGGTTAAGAATGGACCTCCAGAACGAATTACGGTAAGTTCTTAACCAGAGGTACCACTGTATTGGCACACTTCTGAGCTCATAGCTTTCTGGGTTCCAGTTCACACTTTACAGCAGATGTGAGGGAAAGCCACTTCCTTTGCCATTTTCCCTGCTTGTATGTCTGATTAAACAACAAAACACACATCTCATGTGGAAAACAACAAAAAGTGCTACCTTTTCCTGGACTTTCTGAGAAGAACTAGGCTAAGTTCATATACCTTTCATATACCTGATACCTAACAGTCAATACAGACAGTGCTCCCATATCCATGCATTTTATTGCTAGCAGGATCAGCATGGCTGGTACAATTGTAGCAGAAAACAATGGTAACAGCACCAAACATCCACTGGTTAAGATCTTTCCAGTGTCACAGTTCCCCTGCATGTTACCTGCATAAAACTATTGTTGATGAATAAGGAAACAGTTGTCTGGAGGAACATTTAATTGGGGGTAACTGTTGCAGCTGAGGTATGTAGCAGTGTGTTGTTGGGTCAGGCGAAATCCACCGGAAGAACCTCATTTCAAGCTTCTTGCTAGAGAAAGCCAGCTTCTGAACTGCTTTCAAGAGTTCATTGTTAAAAACCTAAAATAATATTAAGAAAATGATGGTTTGAACATCATAACTTGGGAATTCACTGATATTCCTGTCTAGGCCAACATAGATAAGAGCATGACTTATGGCCATCAAACACTCTTATTTTCTCATAATGCTTTCCCTGGAGCAATTTCTTCCCACTGCCTTCTTCAGTCAAGGTGCCAACATATCTGTGACTCAAATATGTCTTGTTTAATTGTCATTATTACAGAAGCTCTCAGTATCACGATTGTGGCCTGCAAACAGCAGTTGATAGCAGTATTACCCTTTCACATTATAACAAAATAGGCAGCTGTGTCTAACTAAAATGGAAATCCATGCTGTCTTTAATTATAGGAGGGTTCTTCCTCATGCAAAAGTACAACAAAACAGGATTGTAAATAACATGCTGTCTGTTGACTCCAGGGTTGCATCCAGCTGCATCCACTTTCTATACCTGGACCCACAAAAGTTTAGCTTAAAGAACAGCCAAGAAGCTTTTCTTCAGTGGTGAGCAAATGAATCAAGGGGAAGTAGCAGGCAACGTTGCAAGATGTCATTGCTCCCAGCAGGCTTGAGTTAGCTCTTCTTTGCTTCCAAATTGCTGCTGCCTCCTTATACATTCTCCCATTCTATTCCTCCTTCTCCCCGCCAAAAGAGCTCAAAAACTCTTAAAGTGGACAATACAGAGAAGGAAACTTGAATATACCATCATTCATTTTGTTTTACTTTTTTTACTCCATTCCATTTGCCTTGGTGGGGGGAAAAAAACATTCACATTTGTATATGCCTTGCTGAAAGAAGGAAACAGGGCTACTTTTATTTTAGTCACCTTCAGCTTACAGCTTAACTCAAGTCCCTGGTGAAGGGATGCTTGTTTCTATATTGCAAAGAGAGCCATTAATAACAAGGCTGCCTGAAAGATGCTTTTCTTAGCATCCCAGATGCTATTCTACTTGCCCTTCGGAAATGAAGGGACCAAACTTTTATTGCTGCCAAGTGTCACGATCAGTAACTTTCAATCAAAGGGGCTGTTTTACTGTTTGTTTGTTGACAAGGGGCTATTTTATTCCTATAAGATGTCTGTGGCCTGGCAGAAGATTTGTAAAATATACACTTGGGGATGAACAATGTGGCTATGAAAGGGCTGTTGTAAAGATGAATGGATAGAAGTGATATTGCCTTTGGGATAAGAGATAATATCTTCAAGGCTTCATGGTCAGGAAGTGCAGTAATTGTGAAATGAGCACTCAGTTTGGCTACAGATCTCTGTGTTTAGGGTTCCCTGATGCAAAAGAGAACCTTAAAAAAGAGGAATAGCAGGGATGATGTAAGCTCCACCTGGCACAAATTTATTTTCTACAAAACTAGAGAAAGTATGGAATCCCTGGACTTGGCTACATTTGGTCACTCTGGTGGCCTGCCTCCTTCAGGCTGTTCTACCCAACCTGAAATCTAGTGTGGTGTAGACATAGACTTCAGGGGTCAGGAGTAAAATCTTTGCTTGGGTTAGGCTGACTGAGCTATAAGACTGTCTTATAGCATTGTTTGGAGTATAAAATGGCATGTACACCGCCCTGAGCTCCTTGGACCTTCTTGCATTGGAAGCAAAGCTAAATTTCAGCTGGAGTTTACTGGCTTATCACCTGTGCAAATTAATAATAGTGCTCCTGAGCATGTAGAATTTTTCCTATGATGCTATCCTATACGCACCTGGAAGCAGGTAAGGTAAAGGACCCCTGGACAGTTAAGTCCAGTCAAAGGTGACTATGGGGTTGCAGTGCTCATCTCGCTTTCAGGCCAAGGGAGCTGGTGTTTTTCCACAGACAGCTTTCCGGGTCATGTGGCCAGCATGACTAAACCACTTCTGGCACAATGGAACACCGTGAACAGAAATCAGAGTACACAGAAATGACGTTTACCTTCCTGCTGCACATTTATCTACTTGCAGTGGCATGCTTCCAAACTGCTAGGTTGGCAGGAGCTGGGACAAAACAACAGGAGCTCACCCTGTCGCAGGGATTCGAACCACTGATCTTCTGATCGGCAAGCTCAAGAGGCTCAATGGTTTAGACCGCAGTGCCACTCACATCCCAAGTCCCACTTAACTAGGGTTCAGTTATTAAACTGCCATGCCCCCACTGTTGCAGGGAACTTCTTTGTCATTCTCTTCTACACCATCCTAATCTGAGAACGGGCTCCCTCATCATTCCCAGACTTGACCCCCATTCCACTGGTGGAAGGAAATTGAATACAACCCAACCTTTCCATAGCTGGGTTTGGGAGACAGGATTTCCCCCAACCCTGCATGAGGTCATGGCTTCATGCAGTCAGGAGTCCAACTGTGCTGCTCTTTATACATCCTTTGGCCAGATCTTGCCCATAAAAGAGAGAATTTTAAACTTTATTGTGACCTTTAATTAAAAGATACTGTACTGTGAGCAGCTTTAAGGGAAGTGAAAACAGATGGTCTTGCTAGTAATTCACTAAATTGGGCTTCATCCAGATTTTGAGTTCAATGACCAGCTGTGCTACGACCACATCACTTGGTAATATTTTCAAGATCGGAGGGTTTGAAGCCTCTGAAAAAGTATGCTGGTAATATGTTTGTGTCTCTTGTATATTGCGCATAGGCTTTATTGTGTCATGTAAATTACAAACACAGTTGTATTAGCATTCTATAAAGCTCAGATCCTTGGGAGAAGATAAACTACTGACCAGATAATGGCCCAATTCGCACATGAAATTTGATATGTGCAGAAGGCACATAACTTTTACTCCTGAATTTTGCAAGGCCACAATTTCTCCTGAATGGCCCCAGATAGTGCAATAAGAGACTTTCCATGTCTTTAACTATGCCTTGAAAGTTCTATTGCTTGATAGAGTTATAGTGACATGTGCTGCTTTTGTTGAACTACACTTTTTTATTATTCTGCTGGGCTGATCAGGGAGGGGGATGTATGGATAAATGCCTTTGCCATCTCACACTTTAAAACTGTATCTCAGTGGCCAGTCACAAAGCATCCCAACTTTTACACGGGAAGACACCCGAGGACACCAAAACCTGCATTCCTGTACCCGTGAAAATCTACGAAAGCATATATATATATATATATATATATATATATATATATATATATGGTAAAGGTAAATGTACCCCTGCCCGTACGGGCCAGTCTTGACAGACTCTAGGGTTGTGCACTCATCTCACTCTAGAGGCCGGGAGCCAGCGCTGTCCGCAGACACTTCCGGGTCACGTGGCCAGCGTGATGAAGCTGCTCCGGCGAACCGGCACCAGAGCAGCACACGGAACGCTGTTTACCTTCCCGCTATAAAGCGGTACCTATTTATCTACTTGCACTTAAGGGTGCTTTTGAACTGCTAGGTGGGCAGGAGCTGGGACCGAAAGACAGGAGCTCACCCCGCCGCGGGGATTCGAACTGCCGACCATGCGATCGGCAAGCCCTAGGCACTGAGTTTTTACCCACACCAGACCCAAACCCAGACCCTCTCCACAGATAAATTACAGACACCATCCAGTAGCCAAACCATGGTGGCACCTCCGGATGCTGCACCCCCCTGCAATCCCTACACAGATCTGGCTGACACAGGCCACAAAACCACAGCTCGCCCCTATACACGAAGCCAAGCCAGAGCACAACTAAGTGCAGTACAGCCATCTTCTCAGAAAAACTCTTCACAAAGTTCAAGAGGTCAAGACACAAAGACTTTAGCAACTAATCCACACCTAATGACCCACCTAAGGGGTACTCAGGATATCACTCAAGAAATCACTCAAGATATCCCTCAAGTAATTAAGGAACAAAAGAAGAAAAGGCACACTAGCCTGGGAACTTCCTCTCTGCCCAGAACATTGGAAGCTATACACCACACCCCCTCAACAGTATTTATAGGAACTCAAACACTGAGATCCTGCTCTGTTCCAGTAACAAGAAGCCGAAAGCACCAGCCTGAAGATGACGAGTGAGACCTCGTCGAAACGTCGCCTAGACACCCCAACTTTTACACGGGAAGACACCCGAGGACACCAAAACCTGCATATATATATATATATATATATATATATATGTTTTAATTGGTGCTTTTTGTGTTAAACTTTGTATGTAAACTGTAAGCAGTCAATTTATGTATGTAAGCAGTCAATTAATATCTGTCCTCAGACTTGTGTCTATTAGTTCTACTCAAGCGTAGACCCATTTGAATTAATGGATGTGACTAACTTAGGTTCATTTAGTTTAATGAGTCTACTCAGAGTTGGATACAACCATCTATCTATATAGCTGAAGTAGGACCATTGCCAAATTTTGTACTTTAAAGCAAAATTTGGATACATTCTTTCAAGGATGATGAAGAAGAGTTTGGATTTGATATCCCACTTTATCACTACCCTAAGGAGTTTCAGGTGGCGCTGTGGGTTAAAGCCTCAGCGCCTAGGACTTGCCGATCGAAAGGTCGGCGGTTCGAATCCCTGCGGCGGGGTGTGCTCCCGCTGCTCGGTCCCAGCGCCTGCCAACCTAGCAGTTCGAAAGCACCTCCAGGTGCAAGTAGATAAATAGGGACCGCTTACCAGCGGGAAGGTAAACGGCGTTTCCGTGTGCGGCTCTGGCTCGCCAGATGCAGCTTTGTCACGCTGGCCACGTGACCCGGAAGTGTCTCCGGACAGCGCTGGCCCCTGGCCTCTTAAGTGAGATGGGTGCACAACCCCAGAGTCTGTCAAGACTGGCCCGTACGGGCAGGGGTACCTTTACCTTTACCTTTAAGGAGTTTCAAAGCGGCTAACAATCTCCTTTTCCCTTCCTCCCGCACAACAAACATTCTGTGGGGTGAGTGGGGCTGAGAGACTTCAAAGAAGTGTGACTGGCCCAAGGTCACCCAGCAGCTGCATGTGGAGGAGTGGGGAATCGAACCTGGTTCACCAGATTACGAGTCCACTGCTCTTAACCACTACACCACATTGGCTCATTTATCTCTTCCCCAGCTCTGTTTTATTTGAAATAATCAATAGAACACCTTTAAAGATCTTCACAGTGATTTATTTTTATTTTATTTTTTCATTTCTACTGAGGAAGCAGAGAATAGAAGGCCTGGGCTGGGGGTTTTGATCACTGGAGTCCAAGAGAGCTTCCATTCGTAACGGGAAAAACTGAAAGCAAATAATGCATATATTTTTTAAAAAAAGATCAACCTAAAGATGATTCCCTGTGAGGAACAATCTGCTGGATACTGTTAAGATAAGGTATGTTGAAAGAACAGAAGAAGAAAGAACAGACAATATATATATATATTACTAAAGTCCAAGTATTAAAATCAGTTCAAAGCAGTGTGCATTATGTTATCTGATTTTAGCTTTGACAATCTAGTCACCGGGTTGATCAAGACTTGTTCAAGGCCTCCTGATGAACTTTGTAGCTGAGCTGAGATTTCAACCAGGATTTTTTCACGGTCAAACCCTTCTCTTTAGCCAACAGCCCAAATGGCTGCTACCTAGTGACACCTGCTGCTCTGAGACTGGAGGCTGAATCGGGCTGTAAAGCTAAGATAGATTACGCTGGACCGAGGAATGGCAGGATTCAGCAGAAACAGCCTGAGATGAGACCAGTTTTCTGGATACAGCAAAGATCCCATGCTTTATGGGTATAAACAGCTTCTTAAAATGTTTCAGCTGACTTATTCAGTTGCTTTAACATTTAAACGGTAGTTTCTGTATTTGGGAAACATTGGTAAATATAGTTGGCACAAATTCTAGCATACATCTACATTGGCTTCAGAATAATTGGGTTACAGTCATTTGGAGAGCATGTTTGCAAAGAAACGTCCACCTTTGCCCATTTAGCATCAAACTGTGCATGAAGTAGTACAGTGGTACCTTGGTTGTCAAACGCCTTGGTACTCGGATGTTTTGGCTCCCGAACGCAGCAAACCTGGAAGTGAATGTTCCGGCTTGTGAACATTTTTTGGAAGCTGAACATCCGACGTGGCTTCCACAGCTTCCGACTGAGTGCAGGAAGTTCCTGCAGCCAATCGAAAGCCACACCTTGGTTTTTGAAGTGTTCCAGGAGTCAAACAGACTCCCGGAATGGATTAAGTTCAACAACCCAGACACCACTGTACTGTGAAGTGCAAATAATGAAGTGATTTTTGGTGCAGGATTTCATACCTCTACGTGTTCTCCATTAAGCTTCAGAGGACTGTTACAGAGTTAGCCCAGAGGTTACAGAGCTTATGAGTATTGAGGTTGCAATCCTATACTCCCTTACCTGGTATTAAGGTCCCCAGAACTCTGTGGACATTCGGAATAGATATGTATAGGATTGTGTTATAGATATGGTAAATCAATACTCTCAAAGACTACAATGATTGTCGGGCTAGGCTTTCAAGTTCTGTGGGTAACTGTGTATTAAGTATCTTACACAGGAAATGTACTTGTTTATCTTCCTTATATAAATAATTCAAACTCATTACCAAAAAATTAATTATATGGCTGTGGAAAATATTCAAAAGATGTTGCCATATCCATATTGAAAGTTCATGCTTGGATCTGAATAAGATAAAATAGGCAGGCCTTCTGCCATAAAACTGCTTAACTGTCTTATCAGTTGCTTACACAGCCACCTTTATCTTTCTGTTCCAGGAAAAGAGAGCATAAGAATATTTGAATACAAGCACATCCATTGAACCAGTGCTTGGTGTTAGTACTATTTGGAATAAATGGACATGGGTCAGTTATCACAGTTTGTGTGATAAGTTCTGGACATATTTGCAGAGAGCTGGACATGAACTATTCACTGCAGTTTGCATATCAAGCAATTCCCATTCTGTGTATAATGTTTCTTGTAAATAATGGAAGCCATTTCCTTTTCAATATCTTCTTAGTTTCCTTGTTTATGTACAAAAAGCAGGAGCCCTTATCGAGGTGTTTGGTTTTCTTGGAAGCTTTCATAAAATATACATTGCCTCCCTCCTCTGTAGGCTGCAGCTCAAATTCATGGGTTGTCTAACTCCATGCACACAAAGGAAATTGTAGCCATGAATGTGATTTATTTATCTACTGCTTTTCAGTGAATCTCACAAAAAAGTTTGTATAAAAGATTAAATAAAAAGTATAAATAATATATTTAATAAAACAAAAAAGTCAAGTTATAGAGATTTTGTTGTTTTGAAAGCCCGATTTCTTCTACCTGCAGGGCAAGATGATAGGAATGGTGGTGGTGGTGACCAGAATTGGGGTGGGGCTTCAATTGGCTTGCATTTCAATGCAATCTTCCCTGATCTCCACTTTCCAAACCGATAAAGAAACAGAAACACTTATAATCTTCTAAATTCGTACTTCTCCAAATTTTGTGATGTACCATATTTTTCGCTCCATAAGACACACTTTTTTCCTCCTAAAAAGTAAGGGGAAATGTCCGTGCATCTTATGGAGCGAATGTGTGGTCGATGGCTGGCTCCCTTTCCTGCCCTGCCCCCTTGCCCAGGACTCCATTGTTGAATGCTCTGTAGATGGAGGCTGTTTGTTTCCCCAGAGACATGTGACTGGCCAATTAGATTATCTGTCTGGAAACTGTAGAAACGGCTCCCTTTCCTTTCCTAAAGAAGCTGCAAAACTGTGAGCTGAACCCCATAAAAACAGGATTTCTTTCCCTTTGCAAAGTTAGCTCAACAACTTTGAGCTGATCCTCAAAAAAAGGGCTTTCCCCTTTTGCAAAAGAAGCTGCACAACTGTGAGCTGATCTCCCCCAAAATGGGGCGTTCCCCCTTTCCTCCTCTAAAAACTAGGTGCGTCTTATTGTCAGATGCGTCTTATGGAGCGAAAAATATGGTAATTCTCCAGCCAAAAACTGTGCACAAAAAATGCCTGTTTTGATGTGCATAACATAGAAAACAAATTTAAATTAGGGGGAATTGCTTGCAAAAATGCATATATTAGGCATAAAATTGCATACATTGGGAGAAATGCATACAAATAGGCATATGGATTTTCATGCCCACATAGTCCCAACCTTACCACCACTGTGTTTTATCCCAGTAAGCAGAAGTAATGCCTGTTCTGGAAAGGTGTCTCTGCCGCAGGGTCTCAGCATGTCAGCTGCTGCTGATTTCACCACACATTTCCCTTGGTGCATTTGACTGGAGAGGGGTGGAAGGTGAATGAGTATATACTTAACAAATTGGATGAAATTCAGGCAGCATACAGAACCCAAAGCATCACCCATTTCCCAGTTGTGTAGGGCAGTAAATAAAACCACATCATTCGACTTGTAAATATCTCATTATTATTCAGAACTGCACAGTGATGTTTAGCAGCAGAAGGCTGGTATCACTCTTATAACCCATACTTCAGGGAATCTGAGGATAAAAATATGACCAATAAACAGATATTTGCAACTAAGGTCATGGACAGATTTGAGCTGTTATACAAAGTCCTAATTAATTGCCAATTCTGTCAGGTATAAGTCTTCATTAATAAATAGATATGTAAGCTTTTGCCTTGAAACCAGCCTTTCCTCATTAGTTGTAGCGGGTTTGCCATTTATATTCATGAACTGCATTTGACATGTTTGATGATTTTAATGAGCATTTTCAGTGTATTCAGGCAATGCAGGCAGAGAGGGAGAAGGAGGTCCTAGAGACATTTTTCCTTTGCATGATAATATGGATTTCAAATTGTACGGATTTCATTAAGGCATGAGGAGGTGGGCAGGATTGTTGCCTACAAAGATTTGTTGCTAGATTACAGTAGCCAAGTGCAACCCATTGTTTTCAATTCAACTTTTTAAATTTTTTAATTTTTTGCTTTTTATTTTTTATTAGAGCTTGAAAGAAAAAGCTTTAATAAACATTTAAAAGTTGTTCAGTTCAACACTGATTTATTTATTTATGACCTCTCAGCCCACCAATCAGGGCACAGCCCTTCCAAAGCAACTCACAGGATTGAAACAGCATTAACCAGCTAAATGTGCAATAATGACTCCACACCCAGTCTTAAACAGCAACAGTTAAAACATTCATCACATCAACAAAAACCTGACTGAAATACACATAGAGTCTGTTTGCTGGGCGGTCGTGACCATTTATGTTCAAGATGGCATTGGACGCACTTATACAGGATCCCACTTTCCATACTGTTTTGGTGTTGAAATATTCTTTCATTTCCACTTGGTGCATGCACCATAACTTGCTGCTAAAATCTTGTAACTTTTCATATCACAGATGTTCTCAGTTGTTGCTTTTGGTTGTTTTCTCCTGCTCTTTTTGTGCTGCAGTGCAAACATTTCCCTCTAGGCAGCAATAGTATGACAGCATGATGGAAACATTACAGAACTGATAAAGTGGAATGTTGTGTGGATGGATCACTAAAGCACTTTAATAATAAAAAAATGTTTATTTATACCCCACCCTTCCTGGTTCAAGAACCGGGCTCAGGGTGGCTAACGACAAATTTAAAACACTTAATTATAAAAGCAGCATAAAATATAGTATAAAAACATGAATAACAATAAAATTCAAAAATCAATTAGATAATCCCCAGGGCTAGCTGGCTGAATTGGTCCTACTTGGGCCAGCGAGGAGGCCAGGGGAGAATTAGCTGTGGGGTCTCCGAGCAGGTGGTCTTCATAAAAGGGGAGGGGGAGGGAAGAGAGGAGAAGGGAAATGAAAAAACAGGCTGAATTCAAATTAAAGGCCAGGCAGAATAGCTCTGTCTTACAGGCCCGACGGAAGGAGGTTAAATCCTGAAGGGCCCTAGTCTCATGGTAGGAGGCATCACTGAAAAGGCCCTGGCCCTGGTGGAGGATAGTCTGACTTCCTTAGGTCCCGGGACCTCTAAACTATGGTTATTCATGGACCTTAAGGTCCTCTGCGGGGAATACCAGGAGAGGCGGTCCCATAGATATGAGGGCCCTAAGCCACAAGTATTGTGCCAACAACATGTTGCAGAATACACAGGGGAAAAAGCTCACCAAGCTGGAGGGGCCCTCAAATGAATATGAGGGAACCATATTGCAGAACTTCTGTGACACTTAGGTAAGTTTACCGGGAGTTGTATGTTAATACAGAGATTAAGTTGAGCATGTTTGTATATGCACTGAAGAATAGAATCATAGAGTTGGAAGTGACCCCAAGGCTCATCTGGTCCAACCTCCTGCAATGCAGGAATCTCAGCTAAAGCATCCATGACAGATGGCCATCCAACCTCTGCTTAAAAACTTCCAAGGAAGGAGAGTCCACCACCTCCCAAGGGAGACTGATCCACTGTCAAACAGCTCTTACTGTCAGAAAGTTCTTCCTGATGTTTAGTCAGAATCTCCTTTCTTGTATCTTGAATCCATTGGTTTGAGTCCTCCCCTCCAGGGCAAGAGAAAACAAGCTTGCTGTATCTTCCACATGGCAGCCCCTGAGATATTAGAAGATGGCTATCATATCTCCTCTCAGTCTCCTCTTTCCCAGGCTAAACAATACCCAGCTACTTCAACCTTTCCTCATAAGGCTCGGTTTCCAGACCCTTGATCAACTTGGTTGTCGTCTTCTGCACATGTTCCAGCTTGTCAGCATCCGAGAGTGGGGAAGCTGTATCTAATGATGTGGAAAGTGGCTTTTAGTACCTCAGCATGGCTGCCCCAGCTGTCAAAATAATGAATTGTTTCCATGGCTTGAAGTGGACTGTGTACAACTACATTACAAAAACACTTCCTAGCTATTGTTGTCGGAGGTGTGGGAGGCTTATGGAGTTCATGTGGTTGCTCTCTAAAAAGAAGGAAAAATATAGCCTTCAACTGTGTATAGTCAGAATGCCTCACCCAGATGTTGCTTACGCAAAACCAGCCATCACACATGACAAATAATACAATGAAATGACCGAGTCACTTCTTTGTTCCAAGGCTCTTTTTCAGAGAACAAAGGCTGTTTCCTAGCCTGACACTGACCAATAGGCTTACTACTCAGCGTAACAGTGGCTTCTAGCTTTCATGGTTGTGTTCTGCCTCCACTGCTGGAGACGCGTGTCTCTGAATGTCAGCTGCTGGGAATCAGAAGGAGGGAGAAGAAGTTGCACTAAGGTCCTGCCTTTTGGCTTCTGATAGGCATCTGGTTAGCCAGATGGACCTTTGGTCTGACCCAGCAGGACCCTTCATAGGTACTGAGATTAGAAATGTATCCACAGTCATTTTATTCTTTGGACCCATTTAATAGACAATCTTGGCAATTTCTGTTGCAGAAATGTCTCCCATGCTACAGAGGTCTGAGTGGTCTCAGCTAGAAGTTGGACATTTCGTGCTCTCAGTCCTGTGCTATGAAATACTCTTCCAGCAGAGGTGTTAAGTTTCAAGCTTCTGTTATTGTATAAGTCTTAATCTAAGCATCTCTTGAAGACCTTCTTATGCCAACAGGCCTATTCAGCCCAAATTTTCCTAAGATCAACCAGTCGTTTTAATGATGATATTGAATTTTTTATGGTGGTCTATTGTCAAAGCTGACACAGTAGTTTCTAAGGCTCTGAAATACCACACACACCCGTTTAGGGTCTTGGCGGCTATTCCAAAGTCTGCGCTTATGGAGCAGTTGCTGCAAGAGGGGCCCATGCCCCCTCCACCAGCTTATGTATCTTCCTTAAATGGGCTGCACACACACACAGCCAGAGACTATGCCCTGCATGGAAACTGCCTCTGCTCTTCCCACTTCAGTTCTCTCCTGGTTCTGGTTCTCCTGGTGTAGGAGAGGGTGGGAAAACATTCAGCCCTTCACTTGCCTGGCCTACCTCTTTGTCCTCTTCCTCCAGCTCTGAAGCTTCCCCTGCCTCTGATTCTTGCCTCCTGGCTCATACAGGTCCCTGCAACTCACTGCCTCCTTCTCCTGAGTCAGACTCCAGCCCAGCCTCCCCCAGTGCACACTTGCCAGCATCTTGCCAGTCAGTGCTATTTTTCTGGAATCAGAGGTGCCAGAACTCACCCTGAACGCCTCCCTCGTTCTCTTATAATGGCAATGGCGCCCACCTGAGAGGTGCTGGAACTGAGCTGAAAAAAATGCCCTACTGCCAGTCCCTGACGCTGCCTTGATGATTTAAAGGAGATGGTGGTATGCACTTTTTTTCTATCCAAATAAATAAAAGGGTTTAGCAATTTCACTTTCACATTGTTTTAAAAATAACTTGTCCACATTTTAAATCTGTCCAAAAACCCCTTTAAGATATGCGGGTATTTTATAGATTCCTCTTGGGACACACCATGCTAGATCGAGTGAAATACTATGACTACGATGTGATTTTACTCAGCATGAAATGATAGAGAAGCGTGTGTCGTGAAATACTTAACAAAATGAACCATATATAGTGCCTGCATATGCTTTAAAAATAATGTACTCTGAACAATAGCAGAAAATGAAAATGGCAAGGGATCAGAAATTTTAGGTCTGCTTATTGTAGTGCAATTTCATGAGCAATCTTACTTTAATACTTGTTACACTCTTAGGTGATATTTTAGTCCAGTTCATTTGTTCCATTTCCACTGCTGCAATCCTACTGATGTATGAAGTACTAATTGTGATGCTTGTGAGTTTTTCCACATTTAAAGAGCTGTAGGCTTGTAGAAGGTGGAATGCCGTGATTTCCCCTCAAATCCTGAAGTGACAGTAATTTTTTTACTCTTTAATTTTCTTCCATGATAGATTTCTAAGCTGTTCTGAAGTTATCGTTATTCAGACTAGATTCTGATTTGCTAGCAATTCATCTACCAAGATGGAAAACTGAACCAAGTAAGCCACTAATCAGAATTGCACAAAGCCTTTATTACAAAAAAACCCACTTGTACCTGAGTTTCATTTTTTGGTGCATGGTGTATTAATACCTGGGCACTTCTGGAGAAAAAAACACTTTTATGTTGCTGGAATTTTGTTTTTTTTTTTTTTCTTTCTTTGCAAGCATGATTTGAATTGTGCTTATGGACTTCCCAAAGACAACTTATTGGTTACTACAAGAAATTAGATAGGCCTTGGGTCTGATCCAGCTATCACTTAGTGCCTGGTGTCATCACTATCTTGTCAATTTAGATATTCCTCCTCATTAAATGATTGCACAGTTTCAGTTTCCCGGTTAAATGTTTTCGCTTGGTTCATTTAGCAACTGGGTCTTGTTGCGTGGCAAGAGCTGGACTCTAGTCCTCAGAAAACCTGCAGATGTTGCTGTTGTGAATCATTATCACATGCTATGGTCTTGAACATGCATCACCAACCTTTTTGGGCCAGTAAGAACGTCTGGAATTTTGAGAAAGTGTAGTAAGTGCCAGTCACAAAGTGGCTGCCATGAGGGTGTAAAATAACACAAAATGAGTGCCATGTCTAAAAGAGAAGAAAAAGAGGCAGGACCACAAATCGGTGTGAGTATGCCCTCTATCAGCCACCCCATCAATGAGAAAAGGGCATCTACATCAGCCACCAATGCATTTGCATGCAGTGACAAGCTCTTTTTACTTCTCCTTTGTTTATAGCAGATGAAAGGTGCCAGGCATGCAATGAAATGTGGGCATGTTTAAGGGTGTTTGTAAGAGAGGCTGTGTGAGGGCCAACAGAAAGCTCTAATTACAAGCCAGAGGTCTTTGACCTTTGTGTGCATGTTTGTAGCTTCCTTGAATTAAAAGCCCACCACAAGGAAAGCTACCAAAAGAATAGTCAAATATACTATTTTCCCCTAAGAAGTCAGTCAGCAGTGAACTTTTCAGCTTGCTTTGATGACTGAAGAAGAACTTTTCTATTGTGGTTACTATGGTGCTCGGAATCTTCAATTGCTAACTCTTTTGCAGCTTTTAAATTGCAATTCAGGCACAGAGTATATCTACTAAAACATGCATGAGGGAGTAATTGGGGTACTGTTCATTCAAATAACAGAAGAGCGATAACTTTATTCACACACTCCTGAGGGTTTCACTCATTTCAGTAGATACACCCTGTGTTTAGAAAATGAAGACTTCCAGTTGGGTTTTAATGCAAGATGCCAGAGCAATTTAGATGCCAACTTAATACCTATCATTTTGCACTCTTCTGTGTACCAGGCAATAAATTTACTCGATGAGTGGGCAGACCATAGTCTTTGGCATAAACCCCAGACCTTCATGATTGCCACATAGCTCTACAATAAGACCTTTAATACCAGGCATGTCTCTATGTTATTAGAACATTTGTAGAATGTGAAATATGAGGAGAGCAGTTCTTTCTGTTCTCTTCCTGCAAAGCGTGTTCTCCCTAACAGAGAGCACGTGTTGCGGTTGGGGAAACAGGCCACCCTATGGTGACTAGGCAAATTTGGTGAGGAACCCTAGCCCTTAAGGGTTAAATGGGTTACTGGGGATTTTTGAGTGTATCCAATTTGGAGGAGGGGTCAGAGACTTTAAGTATTGGGGCCAGACGCTGAGGCGTCCTCTTGGCCGTTTTGCATCGGATCAAGGAGCACCCAGCGCTTGAGTCGGTTGTATTGAGCTTAATTTAATTCCTAATTTCTAGCTGCTTTGCTTCCCCCTCCCCTTTTTGTTTCGTGTTCTTCTCGCTTCTTTCTCCCCCTTCCCTATATTCCCTTCGTCCCCTTTTTTCCTTTCCCTTACTTCCTGGTTAATTATTGAATTTATCCCTGCTATTTTAATTTACTATCCCTGATTCAGAAGGCTGAGGGTGGGGATCCCCCCCCCAGTCCGGGGAGGCCTTGCCTCCCCTGCAATATAAATTCCGAAAGGGCCCCTGGTTTCCTTGGGGGCGGGAAGGATTAGGGCCGTTCGCTAGGCCCTGGGAGCCCCGCACCCCCCCTCTGCTGGGATACAAGGCTCCGCTGCCGCGGAGCGTGGCTGGGCTCCCTTCCCCTTCCACCTCCCCCCGTCAGCGCATTCCTTGGCTTACCTGATCGCTCCGGTGAGCAGGCTGGAATTGTCCCTGGCCCCGGCTCGGCCGCGAGCCGCTGCAGCGCTCCCACTTTTCCGGCGCTTCTGGGGAATTTTTAAAGGAAATAAATAGTGAGAAGGGGAGGCGAGGTGGCCGCCCGCTCTTCCCTGGACTCCGGGTTGTTTTCCGGGGCGGCGTCGCTGCCCGCCGATCGCGGCGGTGCGCCCGGGCCCGCGCGGGCCTCCGAGGCCTTGGCGCGGCCTGCTTTCATTCAGCGGCGATTTTACGGAGTCGCCCAGGGCCCTTCATTTAAAATCGCACGCGGCGTGACGGGGAGAGTGCCGGTGCTGTTCCCTGCTGCCTGCTGGCCCTCTAGTGGCCACTGGGAGCTATTGCGGCTCGCAAGCGTGTGAGCTCCCCCAGTGGCTCAGTGAGCAATTGCATCTCCCCTTCGTTTAATCAGCCAGGTGAGCTAGAGCCATCTGCTGGTTGGCCTAGGCATTGCACCTGTTCGTATTATTTTGCCTTTATACAGCCTGCTAATTTAGCCTGGTTGTTAGGAGTTAGTACATAATTTCTAATTTGACTTAGGTCAATTGCAAGTGAATCTATCCACAGTGTACCCAGCATACCGTGGTAATTGGCCGGATTCTACACTCCTCCAATTGCATTTGGCACTGGCTGGTGCCCCCCTGCTGGCCAGCCTGCGTGAGTGCACTGAGTGCATATTTCGAAGTAATTACTTATATTGCTATTTTACGCGCTTCTTGAACTAATTAAGCTGTTATATTATTTTAATTAGCTACCAATTAGGTACAAGGTTTATTATTATTATTATTATTATTATTATTATTATTATTTAATTATTTTTTTTAAATTATTATTATTATTATTATTTAATTTTTTTTTTTTTCTGTATAATTGCTGATAAAGATAACAGTGGTGCTTCTGTTGGGAGGTGACTGACCAGCCACTGTTGGTTCCCCTGAAGCTTGTTGGTCTTGCTTGGCTTTCGGTGATTTCTGGAACTTCTTTGATTGTCACCTTTGTTTCCAAACTAGTAGGTATGGCCCCAAAGAAAGCCTCAGCCCGCCCTGGCTCATCTTCTACTGCAAAACGGCCTATTAGAGGCCCATCCCAGGCGCTGCGCTCACCTGTTCCGAGACGGCCAGTGGGGCGGGTGCAGTCCTTGGTGGCAAGCATGGCCGGTGATCCAGCAGCCTTGTCTCGTTTTGCGGAGCAAATGGACGGTTTTCTGCAACAATGTTCCAGTCAGGCTTCCACATCAGCAGGGCTGCCTCATCCGGTGGGGGCGTCGTCTCCGGCTTCATCATCATCTAGCGAGAATGGGAGAGAAGGGTTGTCAGCTGGGGCTGGGGGAAGTGACCCTCATTTAACCCAGCCCCATTGCTTACCTGCTGTTCGCGGCCGTGCACGGAGGTCAAGCCATTCATTCAGAAGGGCCTCAGGAAAAAGGAACCCTTCGCCATCTTCTACTCGTAGAGGCGGGACTGCCCAGCCCCCTCCGGAAGTGGCTTCGGGTTCGGGTCTCTCACGTGTTGTTTCTTCTCCATCGGCTTCAGGTTTAGCTCAGCCGAATCTCGATTCTGAGTCTTCTATTGAAGACAGCTTACCAGTTCCTACCAGAAGGTCTTCAGGCGGAAAACGTCACCGCAGGAGGTCTTCCCGGAAGCACGCCAAACGGAGGAGGGATGACACATCTTCCTCTTATTCTGGTACGTCATCTTCGTGTTCGGATGAGGAGGCGGGTAACCCAATGGAACTTTATTGGGGTTTTGGTGAAATGGCTTCTGGGCTCCCCCGGTGGGCTTGGGAACGACGGGCCAACGCACATCGGGCAAAGTATGGGGCCGTACAAGAGTGTAGGGATGGCGTGTTGGTACCTGACGTTAAGGTCTCTACCAATTCCGCCAGAGACATCATTCCAGGTTCGCATTTGGCGACGAAAATACGGTCTAGGATATTGAACGGCCGTTATGTGGACATGTTCAAATTGGCCCCACCTTCGGAGGATCAGGAGAAGGGGAACCCTTCCAAAAAACGCCCGGGTGCCTCCAATATAGACAGGACATTTGAACACTGGCTTGACTGTTTCCAAGTCTTTGCCGGTGTGGTTACAGCGGCTTACCCTCGGAGATCCCTTCATTTGATAGTTTATCTATCTATTGTTCGCTCTGCCTTCACCAAAGCTGGTGAAAAAGCTGCGATCAAATATGATGAGAACTTCAGGCGTCGTGCAGCCAAGATCCCCTCGGCCCGCTGGGATCGTAAGGATCTCGATGTGTGGACCACCTACGTAGCCCCACTCATCGATAAAAAGGTGCCAGAACAGCCAAAGTTAAAAACCTCGGCGTTTAAACCTGGCCGTCGCTTCTTTTGCTGGGATTTTAACAAGGGTTCCTGTCAGCGTCAGGGTTGCAAGTACGCTCACTCGTGCGAAAGGTGCAATGGTTCGCACCCCGCTTCTTCTTGTTTTGGAGGTCGGCGGCCCTTTCGTGGGGGAAGGGGGGGTTCTCAGCAATCCCCCAAGCCAGCCTCCCTCCCTTCAACTTCAGGTACAGGAAAATAGCGCGCTGACCTCTTTGGCTCTTACTCCGGTTCGCCTGCCGGTTCTGCAAAATTGGTTGCAGTTTTACCCCAATAGGGAGGCTGCAGGTTATTTGAGTGATGGTTTTTCTGTTGGTTTTCGGATTCCGGTAGCCATGTCTCCCGTGGCACGGAATCCAGCTAACCAAAAATCAGTTCGCGAGTTACCTATGGTTGCTCGAAAAAAGATTGCAAAGGAGGTGGCTATGCAACGTATGGCTGGTCCTTTTGGCGACCCCCCCTTTCATAACTTGCATATATCCCCATTGGGTATAGTGCCTAAAAAGGCCCCGGGTGAATTTCGTTTAATTCATAATTTGTCGCATCCCAGGGGTTCGTCGGTCAACGACGTTATTCCTCCGGAGCTCTGCTCCGTGAGGTATGCCTCTCTTGATCAGGCGATCAAGATGATTCGAAAGTTCGGTCACAGTGCGTTATTGGCAAAATGCGATATTGAATCAGCTTTTCGCCTCTTGCCAATTCATCCAGATGATTTTTGGCTGCTAGGTTTCCAGTTTGAGGGCAGTTATTATTTTGACAAAGCTATGCCTATGGGCTGTTCAATAGCGTGTGCCGCTTTTGAATCATTTAGCACCTTTTTGGAATGGGCCCTCAAGTTTAAAACTGGACTGGGCGGGGTCACGCATTATCTGGATGATTTTTTATTGGCCTCGGCGAGCGATACCGGCAATTGCTCGGTGCTGCTGCAAGCATTTGCTGACCTGACGCAGGAACTGGGGGTTCCGCTCGCCGCAGACAAAACCGAGGGTCCTTCGACCCGGCTCACTTACCTGGGTATCCTTTTGGATACTGTTTCACAAACTTCTAGCTTGCCAAGTGACAAGCTTGCGGCATTGAGGAGGATCATTGAGGAACTCCTTCCTCAGAGGAAAGTGTCTCTCAGGCAAATCCAGTCGCTTTTGGGTCACCTGAATTTCGCGTGCAGAGTGGTGGCTCCCGGGCGCCCTTTCTGTTCACGCCTGGCTCGACTCACTGCTGGATTGAAAGCCCCGCATCATCGGGTGCGCCTCCCTAATGAGGTGAAGGCCGATCTTGGCATGTGGCTGGAATTCCTAGAGGAATTCAATGGAGTGTCACTATGGCAAGACACGTTGAACTTGCATAATGACTTCCAGGTGCAGTCAGATGCTGCGGGTTCGCTGGGCTTTGGTCTTTACTGGAAAGGCCGATGGTGCGCACAACGTTGGCCGACTGAATGGCAGGGAGGAGAGATTACGCGGGATCTAACTTTTCTTGAGTTTTTTCCAATTGCAGTGGCAGTGCATTTGTGGGTCGAGGAGTTCAGGAACCGTCGTGTCTGCTTCTGGACTGATAACCAGGCGGTGGTGACTGTACTGGCCAAACTATCGTCACGCTCCCCCAGGGTGTCAGCCCTATTGCGGGCATTTGTGTTGCACTGCTTACGTTGCAATATAGTGTTTTCGGCACGTTTTATTCCGGGGGTGTCTAACGAAATTGCTGATGCTCTGTCCCGTTTTCAGATGGAGCGGTTCAGACTTCTGGTTCCAGAGGCGCGGAAACGTCCGGAATATTTCCCGGATCATCTCTGGAACCTTGGCAGCAATTAGTTTTTCAGGGAGTAGCGGCATCGGTTTCTCCTTCCACTTTGAGATCGTATACAAAAGCTTGGGCCGACTTTTTAGCATTTATGCGTCAGGCAGCCAGCGAGATAAAAAGGGCACCACCTACGTCTTCGCAGGTTTTAGAATATTTGGCGCACTTATTTCAATTGGGGCGAGCAGCTAAGACAATTAGGATGCAGGCAGCTGCCATAGCATTTTTCTGTAAGACACTATTTGATAGAGACCCTTGCGCAAAATTTGTTGTTCGCAAGGCAATTGAAGGTTGGAGTAGACTTTCCCCTGCCCAGCCAGCAAACCGGCGCCCCATTTCATTTGACTTGTTAAGCAGGATGCGCAGGAAGTTGCGGGTGGTGTGCTGGTCGGGGTACGAGGCTCGCCTCTTTTCCGCTGCTTTCTCTGTTGCCTTCTTCGGAGCATTGAGAGTGGGGGAACTCGTGGTGGAGGGTCATCGGGATGGTCGCTCCAGGGGTCTGTTACTCCAAGATGTCCAGTTATTCCCCGCTGAATTAAGAATTACAATTAGGCAGTCAAAGACGGACCAGAGGGGTAAGGGTGCCCTCATTCGTCTCCCCGCTACGGGGGAAGCCGGCCCTTGCCCTGTTAAGGATGTCAGCAAGTATCTGGCGGTACGCGCTCAAGGGGATGGGCCTTTCCTTTGGCACGAGAATGGGTTGCCCCTAACTAGACACCAGTTTACGAAGGTGATGCGTAAGGCAATCTTGGCTTGCGGAGGCTCGGCATATGATTTTGCCCCACATTCATTTAGAATAGGGGCCGCCACTACAGCGGCCCACTGGGGCTTGTCTGCTGCCAGAATTAAGGATCTGGGTCGTTGGAAGTCAAATGCGTTCAGAGGATATGTTCGCTAGCAATGGGTATCTTATACTGTTTTGTTTATTTATCAGGTGTAGCGATGGTCCGCATTTGGATGGTGGGGCACAGCATCGTCCATTGGGCTGGCGTCGCTGCACGGCAATCTGGAATGGGTCCAAATCTCGGCCTTCCTCCGCACGTCCGGTTGTCCTGGCTGTCCAGACGAGGAATGCGCTGGTCAGAGTTTCTGCCAAGTATCCGGAGGCAGCTGCTTTTGGAGGGGCCGCCAGCTGCTGTCGTGGTGCAGCTGGGCGAGAACGACATGGTGACCATGGACTGCTTGTCACTACGTGCTGCAATTTTGGGTGACCTGGAGACGCTGCGGGCAATGGTGCCAACAGCGAGAATCTTTTGGTCAAAGCTCTTGCAACGCTGCGTTTGGAGGGGCAGTCGTTGCCCGGCCGCCACTGACAGGGCCAGAAAACGCATCAATGCTGCGGTGGTCAGAAAGGTTTTGGAGCTGGGTGGTGATGTGATTTCCCACCCCGAGATTTCTTTCCAGAGGCCATCATTTTTCAGAGATGATGGTGTGCACCTTTCTGCTTCAGGGAATGAGGCCTGGATTGGTGCGGTGGTGACCAAGCTGAGGTCTTGGTTGGGGCTGTGAGTGGTTTGGCGGTGAGCTTAGGGCTCCGTGGCGGTTAGGCATTGGTTAAATTGGTGCTTGGAGGGGTAAGTGCCTACCCCTCCAAATGATGCGAAAGGGAATTCCGTTAAAGGAATCCAGGGGCTTGCCATACAATTCGTCCTTGTCCCCGGAGTCGGACCTGCGGCCGTGCAAGCCCCACAGGAACATGAGGGTGAGAAGTGATGGACTGATTCCCGGCTTCATTTCTCACCCAATACTTGTTTCCCACGCTGGCTTCCGTTGGTGTCCGGAAGGGCCAGCTCTGTCCTTGAGGGCAAGGACAGATAGTCATAACCAATGCCTAAGCAACCACTCACATTTGTTGTATTTGAATAAAGTTGTGGCCAAAATTATGCCAAAAACCTTAAACAAAAATTGATGTGTGAAGTGTGAATTTTTTGGTGGGTGGCATTGTGGGACTCAACACGCAAAGCGTGTTCTCCCTAACAGAGAGCACGTGTTGCGGTTGGGGAAACAGGCCACCCTATGGTGACTAGGCAAATTTGGTGAGGAACCCTAGCCCTTAAGGGTTAAATGGGTTACTGGGGATTTTTGAGTGTAGCCAATTTGGAGGAGGGGTCAGAGACTTTAAGTATTGGGGCCAGACGCTGAGGCGTCCTCTTGGCCGTTTTGCATCGGATCACCCGCCCTCCCTCCCTTTTATAGGGTGGTTTTTTGTTTTGATCACTTGACCTTGCTATGCCTGTCATGGGGTCGTTCGCCTTGGTGCGGGGGCCTGGTAGGAATTTTGCCATCTGGCTGATTGGCTGGTGCCATTTGGTTTTTGCCTACTGCGTAGCAAATCGTCACAACTTGTAAGGTTGGCGGTTAGGCATTGGTTAAATTGGTGCTTGGAGGGGTAAGTGCCTACCCCTCCAAATGATGCGAAAGGGAATTCCGTTAAAGGAATCCAGGGGCTTGCCATACAATTCGTCCTTGTCCCCGGAGTCGGACCTGCGGCCGTGCAAGCCCCACAGGAACATGAGGGTGAGAAGTGATGGACTGATTCCCGGCTTCATTTCTCACCCAATACTTGTTTCCCACGCTGGCTTCCGTTGGTGTCCGGAAGGGCCAGCTCTGTCCTTGAGGGCAAGGACAGATAGTCATAACCAATGCCTAAGCAACCACTCACATTTGTTGTATTTGAATAAAGTTGTGGCCAAAATTATGCCAAAAACCTTAAACAAAAATTGATGTGTGAAGTGTGAATTTTTTGGTGGGTGGCATTGTGGGACTCAACACGCAATTTAAAAAGCTGTGGATAGACAATAGACTATGAGGTAATAATGGCTGTTTCTTTAAAGGTTAGTCCCATATTTAAAATCAGTTAGCAACCAGCTGCCTAGCAAGCAATGAAGAAGACAGAATGTGTGAAATCCTTCTTATGATGAGATATTTAGATGGTTTCTGTGATGGCTTCTTGTAGACAGTAGGGTTGTTTCCAATTATTTCAAAGAAGAACCACTGAAATCAATGGACAAGTTAGTAATATCCATTGATTTCAATGGTTCTACTCTGAATTCATTTCATAACTAATAAAAAAATGAACTGAATAGACCCTATTCGGTTTATTTCAGTCACTACTAAATGAATGTTGTGACAAACAAATAGTTACAAATGAGTACAAACTGTCATTATCATTACCTCATTGATCAATCCCATTCCTTGCTTTATTTTGGGGCATTCCTGGAGGAAATGTGAAGGGTTGCTATTTTTAATACTGAAAAGATGCTATGTCTAGGGCATAGTGAGGGAGAGGGAATTGGAGGTGACCATGAAAATCAACACTACCATGAAAGATTTTCAGAGTAAAATGGGAAAGAAAGAACAACAAAGAAAAATAAACAAATGGGAGTAATGGGAGTGAATGTAATTTAAAAAATGAATAACAAAACCAGATTGATTTCAATTGGTCTACTCTCTGTTTAAATTAATAATGAAATAAATGGTTTCTAATACTGAAAAATAATAGAAGAATGCTGATATTAGTTCCTTGGTTTTCTACAGAAAACCTGTTTAACAGAAATATATATTTGAGATTTGATATAGTTCACATATCAAATTTCTTGTAGGAGCTGTTTTTATTGTTAAGATGTAACTTTTCAACAGATCAATCCCCAGCCCCTCACCAATGCAGTTTAGAATATTAAGTAATCCTTTTATAGACAGAGGCTACACTAAGGAAGTCTGTAGCAGTCATGTCTGCTTCTACACGATGATCCCATTTTTTAGTTTCTAACTTTGGGTATGGAGCCAGTTGTGCATGCCTTCTAGTAGGTTCTGCATTTACCATATCTTCATCCAAATTAGATGTCAGGGCAACGTGGCCCAACTCAGGTCTTTTGAAATGCCTATAAACCAGAGTATTGAGTGGGGAAGGGCAAGCAACATGGTCAAACAAGAGGGAGGAGTTGAGCATTTCCACCCAGATTCTTCCTCTCTAAAAGCATTTCCATCTCTACTCATTCTCCACTTTGCCAAACTGAGTCCCACTACCAAATTCTTGCATTCAGAGATAACCCTTGTATTGCTTCTCCCTTCCTAGTTCCCCATTACCTGACGCTCAGCATCAGAAAGGAGCCTACATGATACAAACTCCTCCACTGTGCTATTACTGTATTTTTTGCTCTATAAGACTCACTTTTTCCCTCCTAAAAAGGGGAAATGTGTGTGCGTCTTATGGAGCGAATGCAGGCTGCGCAGCTATCCCAGAAGCCAGAACAGCAAGAGGGATTGCTGCTTTCATTGCACAGCGATCCCTTTTGCTGTTCTGGCTTCTGAGATTCAGAATATTTTTTTCCTTGTTTTCCTCCTCCAAAAACTAGGTGCGTCTTATGGTCTGGTGCGTCTTATAGAGCGAAAAATACGGTAGTTGAAGCATCTTAAATTGAAAACTGCAAGGATAACAAGGGCTGTCTGGAGATGCAGATTATCTAGACTGCTTAAAATGAAAGAGCAGATACTCTTTGACTAATCCATTTTGTTCTCCCTAGAAGTGGCATGGATATAACAAATTGCAGTCTGAATAAAACATCCTTCCGCCGTTAGCTGTTTTCTTGGGGGAAATTGGGTGGTTATTAATACACCGGAGAAGCAATACATCAGGAAGATGTAATTGCCACTAATTGCAGTGCTTCTTCATAATCAATAAGTCAAACAATTGCTTAGTATCTATTGTGCTGATAATTAGTCTTTTCTGTTTTTCACATCTGCTGCTCAAAGTGAGGTCTATTTAATCAACAAGTTTCTCCAGAGAGTGATTTATTTCCTGATGGTTTCTCACTTCATTTTGTAATCTCTGTTCACAGAAAGGCAATAAATGGCCGTTTTCCCTCTCTCTCTTACCTAACGGATTGCTTCACATAAAAATAAAAAAAGCACATTTACATTACATAAAATAAAAGGCACATTTATGTTTATGTTAAAATGAACAATAGGAATGCATTGTGGAGCGTATTTGATTGCAGTCAATGAAACATTATGAATGCAGCTTTCTCCTCTTGTAGATGTTCATCCTACTAGTGATTTCAGAGACAATAATGACGTAGGTTTATGGACCACATAGAATAATGAAGAAATATCATTCTGGATTGAGAAAAGACTATCAGAATGTCATCAGTGGGATGGAACTTCTACCACTTCAGAAAAATCGGCAGTACTAAAAAATGTCTTGCCTCTTGAGTCAGAAGTTCCTAAACATTTATCAGACACAAGATGGAGGCTCATGCAAAAGCTACTGCTAGACCAGTTTCATAAGGTTAACAATGTATGCCAAAGTTTGCAAATTTCATTGAACACATACGCAAATATTTACAGCTCACTAATGCAATTCGTATCAAACACTTGGGCTAATTTTGATAAATTGAACACCAAGGAAAATTTACTCTACCAAATGTAGAGTACAAAATGTCAAAAGAAGCGGACACGGAGCAATGGTTCCAAACTACAAGAAAGAAGATTCCACCTAAACATTAGGAAGAACTTCCTGACAGTAAGAGCTGTTCGACAGTGGAATTTGCTGCCAAGGAGTGTGGTGGAGTCTCCTTCTTTGGAGGTCTTTAAGCAGAGGCACTCTTTTTATCAGTGCGAAAACTTAAGCAATGTTTTACTTTCATTGAACAGATTAAGAAGAGAACTAAGTTTTGTTTCCCATGATCAGATGCTGTTAAATTTTGGCCCGCCAAGCTTTCTCAGCCCAGGGCTTCCAGTGCTTCAATATGGGCCTTACATCTTATTGGGGAGAAAGCATCTTTCCCTTTGCTATCCATCTCGCAATATTAGCACATTTAACTGCAGCACATAGTCATAAAAAACGGCAGCTCTTCAATCTAATGGGCAGAGTCATAGTTTGAAATCGAACCATCTAAACGAGATGGGGGGGGGACCTTTTTTGGCCCAGTGGGCCAGATCTTTCTCTACCCCCAGCCCTGCAAGCTAGCTTTGACAGGTGACAGGTCCACCCACCTGCCTGTCATCTGACATCAGGTGACCAAGGTCTGTTGAAGTTGACCTGTTGGGGTCAGAAGAGGTACCGTATTTTTCCTTGTATTGGACAAGAAAAATCATGTCAAAAAACTGGGGTCGTCCAATACACGGATAGTGGCATGGGGGGCAGTGGCGTAGCGTGGGTTGTCAGCACCCGGGGCCAGGCAAGTAATTTGTGCCCCCTAACCCATGGATTTGCGCCCCCGACCCTAACCCCCAGATGTTGCGCCCGGTGTGGCCAGCCCCCCCTGCACCCCACGCTACGTCACTGATAGGGGGAGATGCTGCTGCGTGGGGAGGGGGCGATCTAGGGTCGCTGGCTGGGCAGCTTCTCCCAATGCCGCAGTGAGTGGGGAGCAATCTGGGGGCGCTGGCTGGCTGGAGCGCAACTTTCCTCGATGCTGCTGCGCGAGGGAAACACTCCCTACCTGTGTGCGGGAAACAATCTAGGGAGTGTTTCCTGCCCGCAGCTGCGTGGGGGGAGAGGCTCAACCACTTTGGGCCATCTCCCCACATTTTCTTAAAATTGAGTCCCCCAAAATGGCGGGTCCTAATACACAGGGGCTTCTAATAGACGGAAAAGTATGGTGTCTCCTCCAGCACCCAGCAGGTGCTTCCCATAGTCTCCATTTGCAGTCCCTCTCAGAATTGGACCTACCCTGCATTCTTTCTTTTCACAATGGGAGGAAAGCTCCCAGTGCGACTAATTGAAGCTTCCCTCTCGTTGTGAATAGGAAGGGGTGGTTTTTGTGTGTGTGGTGGTGATAGGGATTGACAGAGGGCAGTCAGTTATGACCATGGCAGAGACCCAGCCTTTTAAAAAAAGCAAACAACCTACCTCCATGTCAGTGTTGGATCCAAAAAGGTCCCTAAGCTGCACTCCTGATTCGGTGACCAGCAAGTTTGAACCTTGTGGATACCAAACAGAGTGGGGGATTTTTATCTAGTCTCTACGACTGGTTCATTTGCTTCTTTCAACCATGTGGGATAGTTTTTAATGAAACTGTCTTGTAGTTGGCTTTTCTATCAAAGCATGTAATATTTCAGTTCCCTCTGGGGACTTTGTTTTATCATTGTTTTTGTGTGTCTTCTCCGTGATTCTGCATTAAAACTCAAAATGGATTATGTGTTGTTGTTTCCTTAAATGAGTTTCTAATCCGAAAGAATATTAGCTACACATAATTAAGCTGCCTTTATTTAGAGATCATTTGATGTATTTAGTACAGAATGCTGAAGTGATTCAGTAAATGAGGCTGCCCGCCCACTGTTTATATATCTGCTCTCACCGCTTAGACTTGCACACAAGTATGCTAATGAATGCACTGCAATATTTGTACGCCTGCAGATATCTTGTTCCTGAAGCTCTGATTTACAATTCAGGGTATGTAAGTAAAATACTAGAACCTGTAGTTTAGCAGAGCACTGGATATGTATGCTAGGGCATCTTCCCACCGCCACCCCCAAAATCCTCTAAGATTTAAATATCTGATTTAGAATTACTTACCTGAAGAAAGTCCTCAGATTGTTTTTTCCAGAAAAACTGTATAAATTCATTGACACAAGGAATGTATCCATGAATAAGGCTAAAGCTTAATGCAGTGAATGCTTCTTTCATGACATTCTGTCTCCAGGAGCTACTCTAATAGAAGAGGTACAGTGTTGGGCAGAAACACAATGATGAACCAAATCTCCAATTAAAATGAAATGTCAAGTATTCACTTGGAAGTTAGCAAGAGGGAACCAAGATCCTAGTAGTCCAGACTGCAGAGGATTGTTTCATTTTTAGATACTTAGCTGATATACATGGCTAGAGATGCACAAACCTTCCTTTAATTGCTGCTCAACAATGCAGTTTTATACATGTTTACTCAGAAGTAATGAGGTTTATTTATAAGAGGCAGCTGGGTAATGACAGAGAAATCAATTTTAGTTTCTCTCAGTTTCTCATTTTACTAGTCTTCATTTCTCCACATTTCCACATCAGTTTGTGATTTGCTCTTTTAAGTCCCTATAGAATTTCATCACGATTTTAGCACAATTTTCTTATTATATACACATTTCTGGATGGATTTTCCCCCTAATATACACATTTTTACAAAGCCCACTCCCCCCCAGTATTTATATTTCCCCTAGCACAAAGCATTTATTTATGCCATTTGCACAAATACGTGGGTGGCGCTGTGGGTTAAACCACAGAGCCTAGGACTTGCCGATCAGAAGGTTGGCGGTTCGAATCCCCGTGACGGGATGAGCTCCCTTTGCTCAGTCCCTGCTCCTCCCAACCTGGCAGTTTGAAAGCACGTCAAAGTGCAAGTAGATAAATAAGTACCATTCTGGAGGGAAGGTAAACGGCATTTCCATGCACTGCTCTGGTTTGCCAGAAGTGGCTTAGTCATGCTGGCCACATGACCCGGAAGCTGTACGCCGGCTCCCTCAGCCAGTAAAGCGAGATGAGCGCCGCAACCCCAGAGTCGGTCACGACCGGACCTAATTGTCAGGGGTCCCTTTACCTTTACTTGCCAGAGAACTGTATTGCAGTAGATGCCATGTCGCTGTTTCAGTCTTTTTTTAATGACTCTTTCCTATTCTGTGAACATACACACTGCAAATCATCAGAATGCACATTTCCCGTTTCAGGTTGACTTGTTGTTTTCCTTGTTTAGCAGGTTCTTTTCCTTAGGGAGTTCTTAGGAAAGCTACTTAGCATACATGCAATATGGTCAGGAAATTGTGCTTTGACGATGGCTAGACTTCAAGCCTGAATGCAGCTGCTCCATAACTTTAACATTCTTGGAATGGTGCAGATGAAGCCTCAAAGAACCCATGTTGTTCAGGGCTTTGCAAATTAACACAAATACCTTGAACCTGGCTCAGAAGAAACCAGTGCAGCACTCTCAGCAGTGGGAAAACATTAGCCCAAAGAGAAAATACATGAGTCCACTGACCACTGTAGAGGAAGCAAATTGCCTGTGTAACACAAAGGCATAACCATTCATAGGAAACAAACCTAAGAGCCATTGTATTTCCTAAGGGTGCTTTCGTTGTGAGTTGAGTTTGACTGTTAACCACATGGCAATCTTAGGCCCTTGAGCCTCTAATGGCAATGATAGATTCAGAATGACCCACCATATGTTTGGGTTCACGAGATGGGGTGCCCAATAGCCCACTGTGGCACAGAATGAATTTGCCTAAATGAAGATCATGTGTGCTGAATTGTGGATTCAGATGTGAGAAAGCACTTAATGGTGAACTCAGCCGTAGTGTCAACCGAGACTTCTTTCCTTCCACATGAATGTTTTGCTTCCATTCCTTGTGCCGTATTCCCCCCACCCAAACACAGAATCATAGAATTGTAGAATTTGAAAGGACCCTCAGGGTCGTCTAGTCCAACCGCCTGCAATGCTGGAATCTCAAGTAAAGCATCCATGGCCAATGGCCATCCGATCCGTGCTTTAAAACACCCATTTATTCTGTCAGGGCACTTTTTATTAATGCTGTTCTCCTTTCTCTCTGTTAAAAGAAAAAGTGCTGCAAGGGTGTACCACATACAGCGTTGCTATGACCCAGTTTGAGAGACTGCTTCATAGAATGAACCACAAACAATGTGCTACAACAGCCAAGGAAGTGTCATAATGAATGTCATGCCCAACTTGCTTACAAGAAATGCATCTCCCTCCCTCCCTCCCTCCCTCCCTCCCTCCCTCCCTCTCTCTCTCTCTCTCTCTCTCTCTCTCTCTCTCTCTCTCTCTCTCTCTCTCTCTCTCTCCAAGGGTGAAAGTTTTAAACAAAAGTAGACTTCAATATGTCATATATTTCATTTGACACTCAGAGAACTGGTTGGGAGGCAAAATGGAAAGGTGTAGCGTGTACCTAAAAATAGCATCCCCTCATACGTTGTCCACATGAACAACACTGTTGAAACACACAGAAGGCTCCCAAAGCTGTTCTGGAAGTTATTTACTTTGGCAACATTGTGTTTTAGTAGGTGTTCAGCCTACAACTAGACACAGATCCACTTCCACACAAATGTATTTTGAAAGGTCACTTCTCCTCTGCCAATTTTGCTTAAAACAAAAATAAACCTGCTATTTCATTTCACTAACTAACTAGTCCTTGAGCAAAGTGGTCATGTTTTCATGGTTTTCACATACCTCTCAACATATTTATATATAAAGAATCAACCTATTAAAAGCATTGGAAATCAATATTTTGGAGATTGGGAGCTTTGCTGTGTGTTGCTTGTTCAGAAGCTTGTAGGTCCTTTTACATAATAGACTTTTTATTGAACTTCTAATTCCTTCTTGGTTCAACTCAGGTGCCTGAAACTCCAGTTCAGCTGAAAATCAATTGGACAATTTCTTCACTCATAATAGAAGTGAGGAACAAGCTTTAAAGCAGACATCCTTAAACTTATTTTGTACTCTGAAACTACTCCTCTATAATTTGCAGCACAATCTTTTGCATATTTACTTAGAAGTAGCATAAGTTCCATTTACTTCAGGAACTGTGCACATAGAATTTCAGCTTTAATACATTTTTCCCCAATGCCAAAACATCCCCATGGAATTTATTATTATTATTTCCATATTCATTCATATAATTTCTGTTATTAGTGGGCAACATGATTTCACTTTGACCTGCATTTCTATATATTAAGGTAGTTTATCTGCAGAATACTAGGGTTGCCCATATTTCAAAAAGTGAAAAGACGCTGTAACAGAGGGCCGAATCCCATCTATGTCTGAGGAATTCCAGATGTATGGCAACCCTAATTGAATATACCATTTGTTTTGGGGAGAAGCAGGGTAAACACAGCCAGTTCAGGCTCATATTATATCCCTTTGTTTTTATGATCATTTCACCCCAAATTAACTGTTGGACCTGGATTATATATACAGTGGTACCTTGGTTCTCAAACGTAATCCATTCTGGAAGTCTGTTCGACATCTGAGATGCTTGAAAAGCAAGGCGTGACTTCCGATTGGCTGAAATGTTCAAGTACCAAGGTGTTTGAGAACCAAGGTTCCACTGTAATAACTACTAATTCACAACTTTCCTGTGTGGATATTATTAACCTGTTTTGATACATTATATGTATCTGACCTAGACAGATGATAGTTGCATAATACTATAATTCTAAATTATAGTCAGAAAAGACATTAATCAAATTAAGTCTACTCAGGGTCTGATTAACAATGCCTACCACCCACAGAGCATCACTAAATAAGATTATAGCTCTATACCATGTGGCAGAATATCTTACACCAGGTTTAAGAGATGCAAATCCAGACTTACCTTCAGAACCAGTCAGGAAGGAAATTCCACAAGACAGAACTGCTCTTAAGAGTTTACAAAAATTCAAGCACACGAACTCTTTCAGTTCCATCTATTTTTCCTTAAAACCCTTATTGTGCTATCTTCAGTCGGTCAATGACATAGAAAACAGAAATGGATTCCTCTCTTCCGTCTGAAAGGCAGTGCTATTTTTCTAGAAAAAGAGGTGCCAGAACTCACCGTGAACACCTCCATCATTCTCTTAG
Source organism: Podarcis melisellensis (assembly GCF_964234715.1). Taxonomy (NCBI): domain Eukaryota; kingdom Metazoa; phylum Chordata; class Lepidosauria; order Squamata; family Lacertidae; genus Podarcis; species Podarcis melisellensis. Next base: position 28,509,224 of record NC_138542.1, read on the forward strand.
AATGGCAATGGCATCCACCTGACAGGGGCCGGGACTGAGTTCCTGTGAGTTCCCCCTGAAAAACAGCCCTGCAGTGGAAGCAGTGTTAGAAACTGAGATATAAAAGCTAGGAGCTAAATGGCACCTTAAACCTAGGTTATGGGGGCAACAGTGGAATGTCTAGGCAGGCTTATATTTATAACAAGAATACAAAGCTGAAAATGAATGAACAGCAGCTAAAATATTATGTTCATTTTTCACATGATCCAGTCCTTCTCCTGCCCACCCCCCTAATATTCTTAAGAGGGTCTCTTAGAACAATGGGAGTTTCAGACACTGAGTGGAAGATATACAATATCAGATATTGAAGTCAAAACTTAGAACCTGATAGGGAGGGGGTGGGAAATTGGATCTGGTTAGCGAGCTCCAGATACTGTTCTTCCCACAGGCCAAATCCGACAGGTGGGTGGGGGTGCCCACCTGTCAATCACTTGAGGCAAATAAAGGTTGGACGTTCCACCTCAAAAGCATACAGATAGTGAATCAGCACAACACTGAATTGTTTAGAGCTGTCTAAAGCTTGTATTTGCAGATGTGTTCTATATACAGAAGGTTGACTGGAAAACTTTCACAAAACAAAACAAAACAAAAACAATCCACAAGTGCCTTTCAAAGTGCTCTGGGTCTTGCAAAGCCCTTCACACATGGTTCTGCAGGTGCAGTTGATCAGCTGATAGGTGATACTGCAACACATACCTTTCACAGGTCTTACCTGCCTGACAGATGACATACATCTACAAGGGTATAGGGTAGGTGGGTGGGATATGGCCATAATGGCCTTGTGGGTTAAATGTGAACCATGGACAGGAGGTTCCCCACCCTTGTGACACAATGTGGGGGGAAACACGTTGAATACTGAGGTTATGAGTGAATGAGGTCTTAAAAAACAGGTGAAGTTCCAGAAACATGGAAAGAGGCCTACATAACTTTGATACCGAAACAAGATTCAGATGTAACATTGGTAAAAAAAATTATAGGCCTATATCATTATTAAATAATGATTACAAATTGTTTGCATTTGTTTCCTCCCAAAAAGGCTGCACTGAGGGTCCATTGTAGGTTGTTTTGTTCCTGAACGCACAGATGCCAGTAACAGAGGTTATTTGCTTTGTCTAGAATAAATATGAGCAGCTGGCTAAAGTGCTGTAAAGGTTGTACGTTCCACCTCAAAAGCATCCAGATAGTGAATCAGCACATGCTGAATTGTTTAGAGCTGTCTAAAGCTTGTATTTGCTGGTGTGTTATGTACATAGAAGGTTGACTGGAACACCTGGAAGGCTGCAGACTCCCTTCCCCTCACAAGAGAGTAAAGTAATAAATTGCTATTTTACTAACACAGAATCAGAGGAGTAAGAAAATTTTGGCATTATCATTTTTTGACTTTTCTGTGATGCTTCCTTCTGACAGTCAGCTAATTATAATCGTAGTCATGTGTACTGAGTAGTATAGGTAAAAATCCCCACAACAGCATACCCATTTCTCTAAAACAAACTAAAGAAAATCCCTGCAACACTGAACAAGTTCACACGGTCCATGCTTAAAGCATGGAAAGGAAAAGTAGGCAAACTATCCCCATCCCCACTAACCCCCCTGCCCTATCACCCACTATTCCAACACGCAGCACAAAACCTCCAGATAAAAGCCTGGCAAGCTAAAGGCCTACACTGTCTAAAAGACTTCTACAAAAACAACAAACCCATACTAACACAAGAAATATGTGACAAACTAGGGGACACCCAAATACCTTGGCTAACACACTATCAACTACACGCCTTCTTAAACAGAGCAGCTCTTTGCATATTTTTATGGAGGTGAGCCTAGGAAAATCCACTTGGTTTGTGCGTGTGTGTACTCATTAAAAAACCTATTACTGCTTCCAAGTCTAATTAATTGGCATAATGAATACATCTGAAAGTATTGGTGTATGTGCTAGAAGTGGAATTAAAGGAGCAGCACGTACAAAGAATTAGCGAGAGGAGCAAAGGCCCTGAACAACAAAATGCTGCCTTAAAACATGTTAAAATTGACTCCAGTTGGAGAGTAGACTCTGCACCTTTCAGCCAGCTCCTATAACTTCTGGGGCCATTCTAGATAATGGGCTTATAGCATAAGAAATACATAAATTAGCTGATACTCATTTGTTGCATGGAAAGGATAACCTTCGCTCAAAGAAGTACTTTGCTTTGGAGATTTATTTCATTTACCAAGTAGGCAAAATGGCTATATGTTGTTGCTGGGATAAAGCTTTATCTGATAGTGGGTCCAAAAGCTAAGAAGGAAGGCAGTTTCTCCATGTGCTGCAGAGGGAAGTGGGGAGAAGATGGGGCTCTTCAACCTGGAAGAAGGAAAACTGTTATGTACTGAAGTTCTCACCCTGGGCCAGCAGGGGGATACTGTAGATAGTTTTCACTCAGGTCCACACATGCAAATAAAGAATTGAAAGTGACATTCAGTGATTGGATAGTTACAGAAAGTTGTTACTGTTGCGTTCTAGTGGAGCTCTATATAAGCAGGTTGGCTGAACCCTTCAGCCCAGTTCTGTTCTGGCCTGTGAATAAACAAGACTTGTTTGAAGAATCGCTGTGCCGTATGATATGTTCACCCACCCACAACTTAACGAAAACTCTGGCACTGAGCCTCCATTGCCTTGTGGCTCTACTCATGCGGGATACCAGGTACACAAAAACTAAACCTGATGATGATTCTTTGCTTACTTCAGTTATAAACCGAATTTCAGGTAAATGGTTTATCAGTTTCCATCATTCACTGTCTTGTGGGTCTTGCTAAAGCCAAGCAAAGTGAGAAAAATGAAGCATCCTGATTTTAGAATTAAACTGGAAGAAAATCCAAACAATATTGCCCACAGCAATTGAAATTATATATGATAGGGGGGTGAGAGAAAATAAAACCCAACACTGGAGCAAAAGATTGGAGTACATGAATGGGAAAAGGTCTGCTATCTTACAAGATATAATTTAATGAAAACAAAGGGGTATCTGCCTGACACCACACCAACATTTCTCCCTGCCCCCATCAAGTGGTGTGGAAATGAGGGAATTAAAGAATAATAACACTTCCAGACTGCTTCATGCATTCCTTGTTTATTTTTTGAGTCATTAAACTAGGAAAGATCAGACCAGCTCTATTGGTGGGAATAATATATAAAAAAAGATCGCTTAATTCAAGGAATGTCACAAGCACGATAAAAATATTGATTCAGTATATAATTTGCAGCAACCTGCTTTTGCTTCACATCTCAGATGTTCGCTTTCCTTGCAGAAGGCATAAGGTCAGAAGGTCTTATGGTTGCCGTTATTTCTTTATTTAATATCTATAATATATTCCACCTTTCGAGGACTGTTTATGAACGCAAGAGAAAAGAAAAATACCCAGATAAAATATAACGATTGACAAATAGCTATTCTCCCTCTCGGTAACTACAGGCAACCTATAACAATGCCTGTTTATCAGATTTAGAACAGTGGCTTACTGGCATGTCACAGTTGTCATTCTAGCAGCCTGACATTTTTGAAGTGGTGGGGTATCTGATAAGATGCTACAATGCCAATTTTCAAGTCTCCTTGGTCTGTTTTTAAACCCCCATTCAGTGGTCGTTGACTGAGTCGAACTATGGAAGGACAATAAATAAGGAAGGCAGAATAAACAGGGCCCAGAGGACGAAATGTCAGACAAAGCTAGGACTTTATTTCTACCGTGGACAAGGAATTGTCAGTTTCAGCCCTTTCTTAGAACAGGAATAATATTGACTTATCTCAAAGACCTTTTATAATGAGGATAAATGGGATAAGGACTGCTGAGTGTGGGGTAATAATGGTGAGATGTTCATGGGGAACAGGTCAGGAAGCCATTTTAGAAAAAAAGATCTACTTTGTCTTAATTTTTTAAAAAAAATCCCACAAAAAAATCAAATTGCTGTATATTTAACTGGATAGAAAAGGGGACTTTAATCATAATTGGATTTCATAATGTTCACAATGTGTGTGACTCATTCAGAGTTTTGATAATTACCATAAACCTCTGAGAGGGATATTTGAAGATGGAGCCCCTTTTCCATTCCAGTAACCTTATTGCCCACAAAAAAATGGCCAAATCTTGTGGGACATTAAAGAGAAACAGATTTAAAATACTTCTAGATGGAAATGTTTTAGCATTGACCACTCATTGATCCACACTTCAGAAAATACATCCCCCTATCTTCTGTTAGGTCATTGACCTCTCCCTTTTTACTGGGTGACAAGTAAGCAATTATTCATTTAAAGACCTAGCGCTGTGGTCAACTAACATTTACTCATTGGAGACCCATTGTAATCAAGGGGTTGAAATTAATCATGGGAATTAATTCCAATTGTCTTTATTTCAATCATTTGAGAGGAGGAGGAGTTTGGATTTGATATCCCGCTTTATCACTACCCGAAGGAGTCTCAAAGCGGCTAACATGCTCCTTTCCCTTCATCCCCCACAACAAACACTCTGTGAGGTGAGTGGGGCTGAGAGATTTCAAAGAAGTGTGACTGGCCCAAGGTCACCCAGCAGCTGCATGTGGAGGAGCAGAGACGCGAACCCGGTTCACCAGATTACGAGTCTAGCGCTCTTAACCACTACACCACACTGGCAGAAGGGGTGAAGCACAGATAAGAAAAACAGGGGGTTTAGAATTTCAAACTGTAGAAAGACATGTAACTGGCCTGAAGTCCTTTCTTCAAAGAACCATATGCTGCACTGAGCACAAATAGGGTGTTTTAAACCTGTTTCGAAGAGGAAAAACGTCCTCAGGCACCCCTTTGCATTAATAAGGCAAATGGAAGCACATATGCCAACCCCTCAAATCCCTCCCCCAATTCTCACACTCCTTGCAAAAGAGACAGTAAAAATGATGTCGCTTTCCCAGGAAGTTTAAGGTTTCTTGGGGGAGGGAGCAGAACAGCAATAATAATAATAATAATAATAATAATAATAATAATAATAATAATAGCGACGCGGGTGGCACTGTGGGTTAAACCACAGAGCCTAGGGCTTGCCGATCAGAAGGTTGGCATTTCGAATCCCCGCGACGGGGTGAGCTCCCTTTGCTCAGTCCCTGCTCCTGCCCATCTAGCAGTTCGAAAGCACGTTCAAAGTGCAAGTAGATAAATAGGTACCGCTCCGGTGGGAAGGTAAACGGCATTTCCGTGTGCTGTTCTGGTTTGCCAGAAGCGGCTTGCTGGCCACATGACCTGGAAACTGTACGCCAGCTCCCTCAGCCAATAAAGCGAGATGAGCGCCGCAAACCCAGAGTCGGCCACGACTGGACCTAATGGTCAGGGGTCCCTTTACCAATAATAATAATAATAATAATAATAAGAAGAAGAAGAAGAAGAAGAAGAAGAAGAAGAAGAAGAAGAAGCCTGGCGTGCTCTGGTCCATGGGGTCACAAAGAGTCGGACACAACTAAACGACTAAACAGCTACAACAATAATAATATAATTTTTTATTATTTATATCTTTCCCATTTGGGCAGCTTCAAGCACATATAAAAACATTGTAAAGCATCAAATATTAAAAGCTTCCCAAAATAATAATAATTTTATTATTTATCTAGTATTTTGAGGCCTCATAGATGTGACTCTCACCATTCTCTCCTCTGGTCCCTACATCTCAGGGTTTGGCTCAGAGAAAAGGATAATGGTGATGAATTCAAGAGTCTGTGAGAACTCACACATGCATTCATGGATTCTTTTGTCTGTCTGTTTTTTTATGGCTTTTAAAATGGTCCATGACCTCAAACCTTAGCCTGCAAACCTCCCCAAGTTCTCATAAGGAAAGAATGATCTTCCCAAAGATAGGTATATTATAGATATTGTCTCCCCTGCCCCCCTTTTTTCTTTTTTGCCTGTGATATTTTTCCAGTGCTGAATCTAAATTGGCCATTTCATCTTCCAAATAGTACTTTTGTAATATACCTTGTAGTTAAGAGTCCCAAAGTGACAGTACCATTGAAACAGTGTCACCACATTTCCTAATTGTGGCACAAACTTGTGCTTCCACAAGCATGTAATAATAACTTCAGCTCTACACAGAATATCTGTTTCACTAAGTTTTCCCCCTTTATCTTTCAGCAGCAGCAGAATTACAAAATAAAATTGCTAAGAGAAGTGTCAGAACATGTGGAGAAATACAGCCCACCAATTTAGTTACTCAGAATAACAGAAGGCTCTAAGAATTGTTAGCTGTGCAATGAATTTTTTTTTTACTTATAAGCTGCTTGGAAGCCAGAAAAAGAAACTTCCAACCACCTTGAAGAAATTAGAATGCTTCCAAATTGAAAGCAATTTTGCTCCATATTTGTAAAGCCACTTAATACTCATTCCCATGAAGAAAATCATTATTCTTGGATTCCCTATACAAATAACTGACTCCCTGTGAGTAAGTCTGGGGTGGAGTAATTTTAGCATCTACCGTATTTTTCACTCCATGACCATAAGACGCACCTAGTTTTTAGAGGAGGAAAACAAGAAAAAAAATATTCTGAACAAAACAGTGGATGTATGATTTTTTGTGGTTCATGCTGTGGCCACAGACATGTGATTTGAGAGTGAGTTTAGGGTAGCCCAATGGAAAAATCCTGAGGATCCATGTGGATCCGTGCTTTGTAACCACGTTTTTGAGTCATTGCAGCCCCAAGCAACAATGGGTGCGTGATTTTTTTGGTGCAGGCTGTAGCCATGGACATGATATGCGATCTGATGGTGAATTTGAGGTGAACCAATGCAAAAATCCTGAGGATCCATGTGGATCCGTGCTTTGTAAGCACATTTTTGTGCCACTGTGGCCCCAGGCAACAGTGGGTGCGTGATTTTTTGGGTGCAGGCTGTAGCCATGGACATGGTGAATTTGGGATATAAACCCTGGATATAAACCCGTGTTGGGAACTATGCCTATTACCGCTTTTGTTATTGGTACTAAACAGGACAAAAGCATCTCAGTCAGCCTCTAGGTCTTGGTCACTGTCATGGATCAGAGAGCTCCAGGCAGTCTCTGTGATGTCCCAGGACCAATTGCAGATATATTTCAAATTGGACTGAAGATTGGAGCCCAGGTCAAAATGTTAGGGTGGCCAGCCATGCATTGTCCCAAAAGAATACACACATCATAAGGCGGAGCGGGGGGGGGGGGAGAGATCTGTACAAGCAGAATGACATATTGAGCTATGAATCCATAGCTCAGAATATCCCCTTGGTTGTGGAACTGAAGCAGTTTGTCACCCAGCTTCTTGCTGAAGTTGAGTAATTACATGCTTAGACAGGCAAAGAGAAGCTGTCAGTTTGACTGGGATTAAAACCTCACATGACAGTGGGCTGCAGAGAGGACTGGGAAGGAGACTGAAAGGAAGGCTGTAGGGTAGCAATGGAATGATCAGATATGCTTGTGTGTCTTTAATCAAGAGCACAATACACGTGTCTCCCCACTTACATGGAGGTTACGTTCCAGGCCCCTGCATGCATAAGCGACGATCAGGCGAGGGGGTCATCTTCTTTAAAAAACTTCTAAATGCCCATTTCTCCCCCTGCTCTTCACTTCTCTGTCCTGCTCTCTTTCCACACAACTCTCTCTTCAACTAGAGTTGAAGCTGGCAACAGCTAAAAAGTGCCAAACGCTGGAGTAAAAATAGAAATTACATAGTTTAAATAGGGTACTATCCTCAGTTTATCAATCTAGGACACCAGCCACAGAGAGAGCTGCACTGCCAAGTTCTAAGAGGCAAAGCGGGTGAAAGGAGCTTATAGCAACTTTTAAAATCCTGAAACTTCATTGTACCTTTAAATTGGGCTTTTTAGAAGACCAGCAGCACTTAGAGAAGAGACTGTGATTTTGAATTAGACAGGGTTTTTTTTGTTTTGGTTTCTTTTAAAGGCATAGCAGTGAGTGTGGATAAATTTGCTTCAATCACCAAGGGGAAAAACCCATGTTTCATTTAAAAAAGTTATATTGAAGATGCTCACTCCCCATTAACTGGTATTCCAGTTAGCAGCATGCTATGAGAGAGCAAAGGAAAGCTCATTATGGATTTTTAGGAAAGAGACTAAAAATAAGACAGCAGGTATTTTTGATTAATCTATGGCACAACCTACATTTTTGATGTATGAATTGTTCCATTCATCACACATCGTAAAGGATGCCGTGGAAACACGTGTGAAGTTCATAACACTTTGAATTACACAAAATCAGCATTCACACACACCCATAGCTGTCAACTTACAGATTTGAAAATAAGGGACCAGCAGCCTCGAATATAAGGGATCAGCAGCCAAAATAAGGGATTTTCCAAGCACAGGTATGTTCAACTTCTGAGCCCCTCCGAGCCAAAGGCAGAAAGCCCAGCCAGCAGCCAAACGCAGCTTCAAGCGGTGGTTCCCCACAGCACAGCAACCGGGCAAAGGGGATGCAGCAAGGGAAACCACCGTCACCTCTCCGCTGGGAAGCGCTGAGCAAAGGCGAGTCCCCAGACAACGCGGCCAATTTGATCGACACAAGGCATGCAAGCTCCACCCCCCAGTCATTCTTAGACACCTTATTGGGTGAGCAACGCAGCCAAGCAACACAGTTGGAGCCTCCCTCCTCCCTGGCTGGCAGGGAGGGAGGGAGAGGAGCTGCTTCCTTTGAAACCTGGGAAATTTAAGGGACATCATCAATAAGGGACAGCAGTGGGAATTTCCCGCCAAATAAGGGACGGTTGACAGCTATGCACACATCAATTCAGGTAGCTGCTTCTGTGTGCTGATATTGCCTGTGTCTGATCTGTGTGCATGCACAAGTCTGTTTGTGAAGATCACAACTACATTTGGCATTTTGTGGGGTAAGGCAGGGTACACGTTTAATGAATAAACTGGAGGTGGGAGAGAAGAGTGTCAGTAGTGAACTAAGGTATTTTTAGACTCTGAGTTCTAAGCAGTAGTTCCCAAACTAATCGTGATGGCTCTGCTCTGCTTCCATGGTCAGAGGAAGTATGAGTCTTTTGTCTCATCAAGAAAGAACAGAGTTGGTGTTTCTTTTTGTTTTGTTACATTCAAGATCAATTCAGTGATGGGGTTCTGCAGAAGATAACAAGCATAAATTGTCTTTAAAAACCAGACCTCAAGATTATAATATGCCAAGGCAATTTAGTTTAATTACAAACATTCTTGCTGTTTTTATTGGACCTGGATAACTCACAATGGTTTTGGAAGACAGTCAAACCAAACTCTCATTATTGTTTGTCACCAAAGAAAAAAAATACAGTCTATGCAAATCAGAATTTGGTTCTCTCATGACATCTCTTGGAACAGTTCAAATAGAACTAGTGTCCCTATGAACCAAGGGACAAGTAATGTCCTGTTCTCTATTCCAGGGATAGGTTGTCTACTTAAGCATTTACTAAATTATAGGGCTGGCATTTTCAAATATGAATTCATATTTACAGCCAGCCAACATTTAAATGAAATGAACAGCTGTGATTTTGAATATCAAGCCTCTTTTGCTCAATTGAAGAGATAGTTTTATTGAAAAATTCCCACTGATTTGGTCTTAAGTGCTCATTTTTCAGCATTAGTTTAACTGATGCTCATTGTAGCATTTGATACACATGCTGAATAGTCTGAAAATTACTGTACTAGAGGATAAGGTACAGCGTGCAATGTCTACAAAATGGCAATAAAACAAATTCATTTGTTCTACCTATAAAACCTGTATTCTGTGATTTTTTTTTTAAATCGGCTGTCACTATTTACTTGGTTAACTGCTGCAGGTTTAGAATTTTGAATAACCAGGAAGCCAAACATTTAGTTTCACAGGGACCAATTTCCATCCAGTTGTTGTCTGAAGAATAATGCATATGTTAGGGGCAATGCAAGCCGTTAACAGGCACAGAAACTGCCCATTGTGCAATTAAACAGCAGGAAAGGTCTACTGTTTTAATGCCCCAAATCTTGGTCTCCTAGATGCACACCTGGAGATGTGGGGGAAATGATGAGGATGCTGAAGTAAATGGACTCTCAGCCTGAGTAGCAGCAGGGCTTTTTTCCAGAACCTGCTCCTTTTGGCTGACTTTAGGTGGCCAAATGTGTTTTTAAAAGGCTTTGAACTTTGTTACAATTCATTCAGGCTACAATATGTAATGTGCTTTATTTTTAGATTTGAACCTGATTCAAGTGGATAGGTTAGAAATCAATGTAGCAAGACCTTGGTAATTATTTTTTAAATGAGCAGATGTCATAAAACAAATGTGTCAAGAAAAAAATAGTGTGTTTATATAATGCTTTTGTCAAAATGTTTAATTGAAAACTATCTAGGACCACGAATACACCTAATGTTGTTGAAGAATATACAGAAATATACATCCTTCATTTGATTCCAGTAATTAACACCAGTAAAATGCAAAATAACCAGTTTTAACCTCTTAGTAAGGGTGGGTGTTTGAAGAGGGAAAAGGGTGATTAACCCATGATATATATATATATATATATATATATATATATATATATATATATATATATATGCTTTAGACAAGTCAGAACACAAACCCAAACTTTGGCTCAGATATGTTGACGACACCTTTGTAATTTGGCCACACGGGAAGGAAAAACTGGATAGCTTCCTCACACATCTCAACAGCCTACACCCCAAAATACAATTCACTATGGAAATAGAAGCCAACAACCAACTTCCCTTCCTTGACGTCCTAATCTACAAAAAACCTGATGGCTCCCTAGGACACACTATCTACCGGAAAAAAACACACACCAACCGCTACTTACATGCACAATCACACCACCACCCTGCACAAATAAACTCCGTAGCCAAGACTCTCATCTCCAGAACCAAACGCCTGGCTGACAAAGACCACTTGACAACTGAGTTACAGAATCTCTCAAATGTGTTAATTGCCAATGGATACCAGCAAAACAGGGTTACGAAGCTAATCCAAAAAGAAACACCCCCCAAAAACCAAGACACAGAAGAAAACAATGGCATGGCCCTCCTTCCTTATATCAAGGGCACTACAGATAAAATTAGCAAAATCCTCCATAAACACAATATCAAAACAGCCTTTTGCACCAACCAAAAAATAGCCAATATCCTCAGAAACCCCAAGGATAAAATCCAGTTAGAAAACCAAGGGGTCTATGAAATACCCTGCAAAGTCTGCCCAGCCACGTACATTGGACAAACAAACAGACGAATAAATGCACGTATCGCAGAACACAAGAATGCCGTCAAAAAAGAAGAAAAAACTTCCTCTCTTTTCCAACACATGAAAGAAACAGGACACGAAATTAATTTTGCAGATTCCAAATTGCTCTTTAACATGGAACATCACCACAAGAGAATAATCATGGAAGCCATCGAGATAGAGAAACACCCTCACAACATGAACAAGCGTGACGACACATCCCGCTTGCCAGACATCTGGAAATTAGCCCTCCCCACAAAAACTGACACCAGATCCAGAGGCACACAGAACGCTATCACCAATCAACCACACCAGACCCAAACCCAGACCCTCTCCACAGATAAATTACAGACACCATCCAGTAGCCAAACCATGGTGGCACCTCCGGATGCTGCACCCCCCTGCAATCCCTACACAGATCTGGCTGACACAGGCCACAAAACCACAGCTCGCCCCTATACACGAAGCCAAGCCAGAGCACAACTAAGTGCAGTACAGCCATCTTCTCAGAAAAACTCTTCACAAAGTTCAAGAGGTCAAGACACAAAGACTTTAGCAACTAATCCACACCTAATGACCCACCTAAGTGGTACTCAGGATATCACTCAAGAAATCACTCAAGATATCCCTCAAGTAATTAAGGAACAAAAGAAGAAAAGGCACACTAGCCTGGGAACTTCCTCTCTGCCCAGAACATTGGAGGCTATACACCACACCCCCTCAACAGTATTTATAGGAACTCAAACACTGAGATCCTGCTCTGTTCCAGTAACAAGAAGCCGAAAGCACCAGCCTGAAGATGACGAGTGAGACCTCGTCGAAACGTCGCCTAGACACCCCAACTTTTACACGGGAAGACACCCGAGGACACCAAAACCTGCATATATATATATATATATATATAGTATCAGAAAGAAATCAGAAAGAAGATACTGACAATGATTGATAAATCCTTAGGAAAAAAATGTTCTTTGTTAGTAACTGAAATGGGGAGAAAGTGAGGCAAGGTGGCAATTGGTTGAAAATAATCAGATTTTCACTCATCTGCACCTGAAAAATCTGACAAGAGGTATCAACATTGAAATTAGTAATCATACACAACAGTTTCAGAATCCTGGAATTAAACATCTGTTTATTGATAAGAACAGAAATACAGAAATATTTTAAAACAGCAAATTAATACGTACAATGCAAAATTTATAAAATATTTTAACAACTCATTGTCAGCTTTGATTCTACAATATGAATAAAGAGGGGGGGAAAGCCCAGTTCAAAATAGGTTCCGCCGTGCTAAATCTTATGAGGTACCCTGCTAGACTGGAAGACACACATTTACCTTTTCCACATAAATGCTTCTTTTTCACAGGCTTGGCTCCAAAGTACGGTGCATGGAGCAGTAAATGTAAAACCAGCCTTTCCTCTCTCTTCCCTATCCAGGAAACTACTATTGAAAGTGCAGAGACTTTCCAAAGAAACATGTGATGTGGCATGGAGAGACCAAACAATCCTCATGCGCAAGTGGAAGGTACTTTGAATCCTCCTAGATGGAGTCTCACTGATCATCTCAAGGCAAGTGTCTTTCCAAAACGGTGCAGAATCAGCTGTACTTCTATGCAGACACAAAAAGGTATTTGCCTTAAATACCGTATCTTGTCTTGAGCAGTTTAACGGAAGACTCTTTCAATCCTGACTGTTCCAAATGACCAAATAACGAATGTGCAGCTATAAGAAAAGAGAGATTAGTGCATTTCTTAAGCCTTTTAATCAGCTCATATATATATTCTCTGCATGAGACTGCCTGGCAAGTGGCTGGTGAAGAGAAGCGCAGGGCTTTCACAGTCTGGGAGGCTTCAAAAGGTTCTTTATCAGCTGCAGGGCAGGCTAACAAAGGCAGAGATGCAGAGAGGAGAAAATCAGGTTCTGTGCTGCTTTGTTACTTTTTAATCCATTTCTCTGAGTAGTTTACAGTGTTGTCCACAGGTATTACTGCAAGCTGGGCGAAAGCTAAGAGTAGCAAACAAACAATGCTACAGTATACAGTTGTACCTTTGATCACAAATGCCCTGGAACTCGGACGTTTTGGCTTCCGAATGCTGCAAACCCGAAGTGATTGTTCTGGTTTGGGAACGTTCTTTTGGAACCCAAATGTCTGACAGGGCTTCCGCTGCAGGAGCTTCCAGCCAATCAGAAGCTGCAATTTAGTTTTTGAAGGTATGACGGTAAACTACTGCTTTTATTCGCCATGTTGCCAAGTGGCCTGAGAGAGTAGACTATAACAATCATGTAGTTCACTGCTATGGGGGCCCTGCAGCAGAATTCACTGTTAATACTGCAGGTGAGAGGTGACTGATTTGGATTTCTAATACCTAATACTGCCCCCTCATATCTTTTAGATTGCAGAAAAAGCTAAAACTACTTCCAATTGTCTCACTCTGACCACCTCTGAGACCAATTCAGCACTTGTATTCCACAGACTTGCATAAAGGCTGGTTGCACTTCTAAAATGTTCTAAACTTAAGAGAAAATAAATTTTGCACATGAAGTAAGAAACAGGTTGGAGCAAGAACTCCTGCCTCTGATGCAACAATTGTTTTTTAAGCTCCAAAAGAAAGAACTGCAACATTGTACTTTGGGACCCAATTTGCAATATTTTATTTATATTGAGTTGTTAAATATTAGCAGGAGCTTTAAGATTCCTCAGAGAGAGAGAGAGAGAGAGATCCAGTCACTTTCCATTTCCATTTTATACTAACCCAACAGCAGCACCAGAAGCCCAAGCTACCTAATTTTGGTTTTAGGTTTTGCTGGGGTGGGGGGGAGCAGGTGATGAAAATTATTTTCTCAAACAATGATGCTGGATAGAATCTCTTTAAAAAAAAAGTGAAACAACACTTTCAGGATTTTGTTGCAGCAACCAAACTGTGCAATTAGCATGCCTATCTCTAAACCTACCAACTACTAGATTCTATTAGTGACCCATGGTTGCATTTTATTTACCTTTTTTCTCTGAATCAGACATAAACATTACTGCCATATCAAATCTTTTTGATTCAGACAGCTTCTGCAGAATTTCTAAGATGAGTGAAGGTTCTTCTTTCCTGTGTGAGAGGGAAACATTAACATACACCTATAAACAACTTCTTTTGATTGGATAATTTCATGACATGTATATGGCATTATCAAACTCAAGTAAAAAGTGAAAAACAAAATGCATGGATAAAATTAGTCAAGTATTAAATCCAATTTATATAACCAAACACTACAACAAGCTATAAATCAGATACGATTGCCAATAATCTGATAATTTTGACATATCCAGAAAAGCAACTTGATGAACTTATGTTCCTATGGGCATCCAGAATAAGAATATTTTGTATAAAATATCCTGAAACTGCTCTCGTTTAAGGTGCAACTGTGGTATTTCATTTTGTTCAAAGTAGCATAGCAGCAATCATTTTTGCATAAGAAAAGTTTCCCATGTGAACATCGTTCCAGACTGTTTTCAAGATAATGGATTTATTTTGTGTATTTGCCTCCTACCAACATTACATTAAATTGATAGTCATCTAGTCCTCATTTCCTTGTTTCTGAGGAACTTGATCTTATCTTGCCAGCACTCCTTCAACTCCTCCTTTCTGTGTGTGCAGCATTAATACAGGGTCTTACTAATAATACTAATAGTAATACACATGCTGTGCTTTCTCATAAGCACATCAAAACAACTAAGTCTGTACTGCTCAGTAGTAAGGGACATGCTTTGGTTCTATATGACTCAAAGTTCAGTTCTTGGCATCACCGTTAAAATGATATTTTGAGGCAGGTCAAGATATTCTAGAATATTGATTTCACCTGAAACGACCCACCTTAAGCAGCTGCCTAAGAAAAACTGAGCAAGCATGGTGACAAAGTTCCACAAATTTTAAGGAGCCTTGGTACAGTCATTATCTCTAGCACATACAGAGGATTTGTATAATCTTGTTTTGATCTTCACACTATGCTTCAGAGACATTCTGAGTGTCTTAAGAGCACAGTGCAAAGCTGGGCACTGCATTTTCCATTAACCTGGAACCTGGGCAGAAGGTGCTGACTTTTTGGCATTGTGCTGTGCCTCCAAAGTCAACAATGAGATACTTCTTCTGCACTCAAGTTACATGGATGGATGGATAGATGGGAGAGTCTCATGTTAGACTTTGTGCCACTCTTCAGAGGCATGGTATGATGTCAGAATAAGCGAAGGAACAATTGTTAAGGTGCCCATATTTTTATTGCCCATTGTATTGTGAGTCAACTATGGATTTTCATCCAAATATTCTGAAAGGCGTTCCAGCTCTAAGCAACACTTTGCTGCTTATTTTTTTCTTACTTTCCCCAAAACTGCTTTGTAAAATATCATTTCTGTTACAGATTATTCAAGCGACACTAATTCCAAGTACTGGCATATTGCTAGTATCAGGCAGAACAACAAGCAGCCAGAAATATGCTCTGGAAAACAGGAAAATTGCTTTTCAGCCAGGAAATGAGTCCAGCTGTTCAATTTACCATCTAAAAATCCATGAACTTAAAAACTTACCCAGTATAAAAATCCTGTAGAATTTTCAAAATTTGGCTAAATACATCTGGATCCAAGGATTTTTGGAACAGATTAGGATAAAGTGAAGGATCAATTTGCTTTGAGAAAAAAACAAAAACAAAGCAGGCATTACACACTATCAGAATTCATTTTCTTGCACAGTGCCTATAGAAACAAAAGCTTGATTGGAAAGAAATCAAATCAATTAAAACGTTTTATTATACCAGCAGTTTTCAAACTGTTCTAGGGAACAATGGATTTCCTTGGGAGTTTACCATGGTTCTCCAATGAGAGTGATAGTAATGGTGGAACACGCCTCCTTGATGTACAGCTTGCTCCTTTTAATACTGACTGCCCCTCTCCCCATACTGGGCAGCATCAGGGAATGTTGGATTTGTTCTCAAGGTCTCTCAGTTCATATGAAGTGACAGTGAGGCTCCCAGGGCCAGTATGAATAGAATGTGTGGCCTAGAACATGCTGTAAGATCCTGTGACAGTGTACAGAGACTGTGACAGGGGAGACCTAGGATTCACAGTCTGCTGCTTAGCTCGGCAGCAAGCATCCTGGGCCAGATGCTCTCTCTCAGCTTTACCTACTTCAAAGGGTTATAATGGAAATCAGGGGGTGGGGAGAAAAGAATCTAAGGTCCTTGGAGGAAGAACAGGATTCAAGGTAATCAACATATGGTCAGAGGATCTTCTACTGTCCTGCTGATGTGGAAAGAGTTCTCTGAAGGTTAAGGGTTTTAAGACTCCTATACCACAGATAGCTCTACAAGTATATGCAGTTTAATAAGCACTTTCAATATTACAGCTGATGCATGCAATCCTACAGATAGGATTTCTTATGTAACTTGGGGGAATTTCGTCTTTCCCCTCCAAAAGTACCTCTGATTATATAGACACACACACAGAGAGAGAGAGAGAGAGAGAGAGAGAGAGAGAGAGAGAGAGACAGAGACATAGAGAGAGATATTACCCAGACCTGCACATTGCCAGCAAATATCAGCAGAAGAGAGCAGAGCAGGGGCTGAGTTTGGTTGAACGAAAGGAGGCAGGTGACTTCCTGCTTCCTTTCAGTCCAAGATCGCTAAGTGGAAGATGGGTGTCCAACTAAATACTACCCAAATCCATTTTAAGGAACTGCAGGAGCTTCAAGGGCTGTAGCACAAGGGCTACAGAGACTCACAGGGAAAGGGAACATGCTTGGCTCTAATACTTACAGTGGAAGGTTGAGTCCTGAAGCCAAGTGCAGTGTTAGCACTCAAATGAAGCACCTATGATGGTTTTAGGGCTGCTGGTGAAGGAGAGGAAGGCCACTCCAAATCCCTAAATAAACATGGGGCTGCACAGCCAGCACTGGAGCTCCCCGTCCTCTTGCTATTATCCCCAAAAAACCCTGTATGGGACGCCCCACACGGGACACAATGGAATTGGCTTTGGAGACAGCTGCAACCTCTTTGCATGAACTGACTGAGACAGTGAGGCTGCTCAACACGTCTCTGAAGCTTCAATAGGAAAAATTTACCCTAAAGGTACTATTCATGGACAACAACAACAAATATGTAATGAAATAAACTAAATAAATCACAAGTTGGAAATTGCTTTACCCTAAAGGAAGGTGTTAAGATAGACTGCACTGTAAAGTTACACAACTTGGTAGAAGCCATACTTAGCCATGAAGAAGCTTACCTTCAAGTACGCGTATAATTGATCTGGGTAACCTTTTAATTTTCTGAAATCTGATTCCAGCTGAAAAGAATTCACAGGAACTGGAGGCACAGGGGATGTAAATGTGGGGGAAAGTGTTTGTTTTTCTGTCTTAGTTTGTTTTTTCATAGCACAAGACTGAGATGTAGATGATGGTTTCTCTTTCACGGTGCTTTTGCTGACGGGTCTAAAACATTTAAGGCAGACATGAAGTGGATGATTACCTAGCCTCTATTTGGAGACAGGTTTTACAAAACACAGTTATATTTATTCAAACCAATCTTCAAAATTGGTTCCAGAGTGATTCACACAATTAAAGGGTCCCATCAATAAGACACATGTTAACAACAATTGGCAGACAAAACAGAACTATCAGCAAAACATTTAAAATTCCTAAAACTTAAATGCCAGTGAACAGAAAAAATTTCTTGCACCTGACACCTAAAAGATAACATCAGCACCAAGTGAGCCTCCTTACAGAAGGTATGTCAAAAACGGTGTGTCAAAACTGAGAAGGCCCTCTCTCTGGCTGTCATTTTTTTCAACTTTGACAAAGAGGGAAGAGTAAGAAGGGCCTCTCTCAGCTGTTGATCTGAGAGTCTAAGCTATGGAGAAGGCACTAATTCTGATACTTGGTCCCAACCCATTTATGACTCCCTGATTTAGAGTACAGGACTCTGTTGAAGTAGTTAAAAGAAAACAAAAAATCCAGAATGGTGGTAGAGACTCCCCTTAACAGATCAGAATCTGTTCTAGTAAAGGACAGGGTCAGGATAAGACATAATGTAAGATTCAGTCTATATCAATCATGCAAAAAGCTTGCATATAATCAATATATGTGCATCCACTTCATTGGATGTTGTCAGAATGAATTCTGTTCCAACACTAATCACCACTAAGTAGATTGTGTAGAAAACTGCACAATCTTGTGCAACGTACATTTTCAAAGCCTAATCTTGCAAACAATAGCAACAATATTGGAACACATGATTAAGACTATATGCATCAACAGTACTACTTACACTTGATCTGACATATTTAGATTTACTTGCAATGTTTAAAGGGTAAAAATGCCTCAACTATTGTGCAACAAAGTTGGTTATGAATATAAAAGTTCAGAACAAGAGATTTACTTAATACTAAATGCTGATGCACCAAATATTTAACGGTACATTTAATTTGTTGAGGGAAAAAGTGGTAAGACACAACAATTCTTTAAGCCCATAGTGCTCTGAAAATTATAAACGTCAAAAGGGAATTTTCACAACTAGAAAAGTAAAGCCTTTCCCTATAATTTCATAACGTGAAAGAAAAAAATGTCAAATGTCCAAGCCCTCTCAACACTGATTACAGTGTAGCCATTTGCTCTCCTGTAATTTATATGTCATTCCATTTGGTTTATATTCAAGGGTTGGAACTTTGCTACAAGAATAAAATGTTCACTGTATACCACATACAGCAGACATGTCCAAAGTCTGTTTTGGGGGCCTAATCAGGCCCACGCAGTTTACTCCCTAAAATCCTAAAAAACTGCAACAACTTAAATCTTAATAGAAGCTCAACAACTGCAATCCTAAAAAAAGGCCAACAACTTTGGTCGGCCCCCACTTCATCAAATCTGCCCCTCTTTGAAAAAAAGTTTGGACACCACTAAATACAGTATAGTGTTTCCTAAAATATATGAGGGGAAAGTTATAAACTCTTCCATTTGTGTACTTACATAACATGTATTAGACCTGAAAAAATAGCCTTGTAGTTTTACTTTTAAGATTCATTCAAAAGGACATACATGCTGTTAAGCCACCATGATTTTTAGCATCAACTGTCTTGAGCTAAAATTATCCTAACTTATATGGAACTAAAAGATCTGATTAAAATCATTACCAAAGTTCCCATTTGTTTATTCCATTCATAAGGCCTCCTACCCCCATTACCATATGGGTCAATTCACAACTCATAGTAAGCTACTAGTTAATAGTTTATTGTGAACATGTTTGTTTGGAGCAAAACAAACCACTAGTTCTTATTTAATACTAAAACCAGTACTTACTCTATGGTTACAGAATCTCCGATTTCTTCTATTTTCAACAGCTTTGCTTTGGGAGTATCAGCTGAAGAAGAAAATTCATCTTTGCTTGGATTCTGTGCAGATGCTGAGGTATTTGTTGCTTCTACACTTGCAGAAACAGACTGATTAGGTTGCGGATTGGAGGTAGCCAGCAAATTTGTGGTCAGAATCTCACCATCCACTTCTTCAATGGTTACTCTTCTCAAGGGTTTCTAAACAGAACAGAACCATGCAGGGAGTTAGTTACAGCGGTTTTAACATACCTGTGAACAACTGGGTGCATTCTCAAAGCTTACCTGTGCCTGTCATAGCAAATATGAAAATCCCAATATTAAGAGGTTGTGGCATAAAACTTTTGTAGGCAACCACAGGAAGACACACTCACCCTTTTAGCACACACACACAGCAATGGAATCTGCCTCCTATCAATTGATCTCACCCCAAATGTGTATGGCACTATTTATAAGACCACACCTTCTAAACTTTTTTTTTTAATCCTCTTTGTATCTTCCTCTCTTATGATACTAGACAGAGATATGGCTCTCCATTCAGATCCATGTAAACTACTTAGGATGCACTTTTCTCTTCCCACACCTCTGCCCTTTGTGGAAATTTCTCTTGATTTCATACCAGCAAACATCCTGCCTGTAACTTCCCTTCCTGAACAAACTGATCCTCTTCTTTACAACACTTCAAGCCCACACAAGTTTGCCCTGCTCTCACTAACCTTATCCTTGGGATAAAAACACCTGATACCCTCATCATTTGTACTTACTTTTGATCTAAGATGCAAGGGTTTATCAATGGGTTTCACTAGATTTTGTGCTTCTGTATCCTTTTGTGATAGTCCAGGACATTCCGTGCCCGTCCACAGCCCTTTTGCAATTGATTCCTTTAAAAGATTAGTAAATAACCATCCATGAAAATCAGAATGATTTATAACTCAGAAAAATACTCAAAGTAATTTAAGGAAGTAACTAGGGAGATACTGAAGTACAACACACTTACATTCTTAAGTTTCATTAGTTCATTGACTGCTTGCTTATTTCCAGGTTCCAGGTTCAAAACAGTTTCAAAATCTGATGAATTTACATCAAGAAACACCAATTTAATGCAATGTAACGATAATTAGTTTTAACACTTAATTTACACGTATTTATCTGCAATTGTTAAGACATGATCCATTATCAAACGTTAACCATTTGGAAGTCCCACTGAATCCAACTGGTCTCCCAAAGAAGACTTTCCCCACTATAATAAATGTGATTTCCATGACTATGGCATGCTCAAGTATCTAATTATTAATGAACTACTGAAATGCAATAACAGTAACTAATGGTCATTATTTATTAAAATGTAAGCTACTGTGAATGAAATTTTGCAATAGCAAGGAAATGGGAACTAAGCAATTTTCATGCTCTCTTTCAGTGCAAAATAGCTTTACTTCTTTTGAATCAGCAGTACCAGCCTAGCCTCCAATGAAGCAGGATGCAAGGCCCAATTTCAAATACCAAATTGATTAGATTCTCAATTAGCAATTTAGACAGGGTCCTGATTCTGCCACATCACCTTCAATGTGAGAGTCTCCTTATGGAAATAAAATTAAATTTCAGTGCTATTCCCTGGGCAAAGGTTAAGTGGGTAGGAGCACATACATGTTCCCCCTTACAGTGGCCCAACTATATCAGGCAAACATGGCAGCTCAGAAAATCTAGGTGTTTAAAAAACCCAGTTACTTTCTGCCCAAGCTTTGCTGCTATCATACCGGATTGCTGTTGGTGGACTGTGGCTGTTGCACTGAGAAATTATGACTGGGCAAAAACTTCATTAAAAGATAACATCAAGCACACATCCATTAAAAATCCCACCTTGCATAGCTTCTTTTAGTTTTCCCAGTGCAGCTCTCGCAGTCCCTCTTCTGGCATAAGCTTTTGAGTAGTTGGAATCTAGTAATACAGCTTGAGTACAATCTTCCTCTGCCTCTTCATATCTCATCATCAAGAGAAAAAAATTATAAGGATTACTTAGTAGTGCAGATCCCATCAGATATTGTTTCTTACAGTCTACAGTCATTCCAACAAATTCTGACCAAAGTTTGCATATCTATGTCACATATGAGCAAATATGAGAATTATATGCTACTAGAAGCTGTGTAATTCTATCTCTAGAGCTGAACAGACCTTTCTCAATGCGATTACATTAAAGAAGTGCTTGGATTAAAAACCAATATGTTGCCTAAATTTAAACTTTATGTGACCGTTATTTGGAAAGTTCAAAAACATTTAGTTGAATATGTTACGAAGAGTATCAACTTATAGCAGAGTTGCTCTCTGGTCTTGACAATGTAACAGCTACAGTACCAATCTGAACCTGAGCAGAGCTTTCCAAACTTTTCATGTTGACGACACACTTTTTAGACATGCATCATTTCGTGACAGAGTAACTCAATTTTACTAGCAAACCGGAGGTTAAACTAACCTCTTTCCAGCCCCGGGAGGAGTGAGGGGAGCGTTCACTTGACACACCTACACACTGCAGATGACACACTAATGTGTAGTGACACAGTTTGGAAAGCTCTGCTCTAAAGGAATACTTTATTCTACTTCACTGGTTGAATATTAAAACTTGATGAATAAAATGCAATGAGAATGGGTGAGGAGATCATAGCTCTGAATTCCTCCATTAAGTCATTCTTGTAATATTTGAAAGTAGTGCTTACATTAGCTACTTGCTTATGTACACAAGTTTTAATTTCACACAAAAAAACATTTTCAGATCAGTTCGGTGAAGTGCAAAACAACATTAGACCAACCCAAGCTATGACATAATCTCCACTATGGGAACAAAATGTTCTTGTGGGAACAAAATGTTGTGTTGTACTGTTTATTGGTGTGTTATATGAAAATTAATTGAGATTGTTTTTTAACAGATACTGATGAGAGTGCAATTAGTAAAAAGCTTTGCTTATGAATATGTATTTCAAAAAAGATTTCAAAAGACAGAATTGATTTAAATGCTAAGAAAATACGCAGATGATGCGGAATTGCAAGTTCAAGAGCACACACTTTTGAATTTTCAGGTAGGCCATAGCTCTGTTGGCTGGAAGAAGCGCATTGGTGCCATCTGCTGCTATTCCACGTGTGTAGCATTCTATTGCTATTTCATATTTCCCTTCTTTGAAATAGCCATTTCCCTGTGATATTTGGGGAAGAGAAACAGTGCATACATCAGCAATTGCATCTTCATACAAGTGAGCAGCACTTCAAAAATTAAGACTTTATTCAATATCTCACGCACTCCTGCATGTGAAAGAAGGGAATAGAAGTAATGGCAGGGTATGCTTTTTCAGACAGCAATGCAGCATTTCAGAATGTCTGGCATATGGCAACACAATACAATCATATAGCAGCTGGGCCAGGGCTGGGACTACATCAGAATAACGTAAAGCTAGTGTTTTAACACTTGGTTGCTTTAAAGAAACCACGCAACTAACTAGACACTAGACACTTATTCCATTTGTCACAGACATGGGTTCCAGTTCTACATGGTGCAGAATTGTGAAAAAGACTTCCACAATGCAATGAATTCTGAACCACTATAAAATTCCACCACAACTCCCACAACTATCTTAAACATTATATGTTCTATTTACCAAATCTTTTTCTGCCATAGCCTTTTGCTTTAGCTGCTCCTCCTCAGTTTGTTTCTGTTCTGTTATTTCAGTGTTGGTAAAGACATCTGATTCTTCAGTTTGGAAGCCTTCTTTCGACAGGAGAGCCTAATATAAGACGCAAGACATGCAAAACATTTATACTACATAGCAAAAAATAAAATCATGTTCATTGGGCAAATTTAAATTATTTACCTGTTCGATTTTCCTAAGTTCAGTTTTTGCTTCAAAGTTGTCTGCATCCAACTCCAAAACCTTTTCGTAATCTGACAGCAGGACATGAAAATATACATTAATAGAGTGAAAAGCATGAACCTTTAGGGAAAATGTAAGCTACAGCTTGCTAATGGTATCAGCAGTGCTTCTTGTATAGGAAATGCACTGACATACCTCACTTAAAAAGCAAAACAAGTAAGTAAATTGTTCTCAAAGTAACCTCCCAAAAGTTTAATAGCATTATTACCCAGCTACATAAACTAGAAGATAACACCAAACACATTTATATTTCATCAATAGGTATCACAGTCTCTAGACTTCATTTTGAGGGAAGACGGAAAACAGATCTCATCACATTTCAGAACACTGTTATTCTGCAACAGTTTATAATTATGTTTCACCCTGGGCGATTTTCAACTTCAGCAAACATGAATCTAAGACAATATTGTTACTTTTCCAGAATTAGGGACATGTAAATAAGAAAATATTTAACCAAAATTAACTGCAGGTGGAGTAAAGTTCAATGAAAATCTGCAAAATGACCTTTTTTTAAAAAAAGTCATTTCTCCAATGTAATTTTTTTTACAGACACTTACTAAAGGGGAACAAATATAAGAAGTCTCTTCAAAGATTGTACAACCAATAATGTCCAGTGACATTTGAGATACAGCATATTTTACTTAAAATTAATAATATATGGGTGTTTCCCAGAATCTTGTTCAATTGAGAAGTTTCTCAGGATGTTGTATACATTAATTAATGGGCTGAACTCTTCCATGCATGCTTCAGAGACGGGGCAAATTGAAGATTTAATGCTGAAATGGGTATATGGCCAAACCACTAAGTCAATCCATAAATCAGAAAGTTATTTATCTAGAACAGGCATGTGGGGAACCTTTGGCCCTGCATATGTTGCTGAACTACAACTCCCATGAGCCCCAGCAAGCATGGTTAATGGCCTGGGATGAAAAGAGCTGTGGCTGAGCAATGTCTTTGACAGCCAAAACGAATGAGTATTAAACATACAGAAACAGAAAATCCAACATACCTTCTTTAGCACCGTCAAAATTTTGCAAAGCAAAGCGAGCGGCTCCTCTTCTGGCATAAGCCTTTGTATAATTTTTGTTTAGGGCAAGTGCTAAGTTACAATCAGATTCAGCCACAGAATACCTGCAACAATATTGTAGGTTTGTCATCCCAAATGCATGTTCCTTAAAAGCATGCAAACAGAAACCCACGCAATTCACAGAAATGTGGGTATGAACATTTCTAAAGTTACACTGGTGCTGAATTGGGCAAGACTGTCAGCTATATTATACCCTTCAGTATATTCTGTCCCCCAGTGTCTGACAGGGCAGCTACAGCATGCGACTTCGATGTTTCCTACCACCCCCTTCAAGGAGTCAATGCTCATAAAATGGGACCACTTCAGAAATGTTTGCCTCTGCACTTTCAGGATGCTGAGCATCAACACCAGCTTCTGATAAGGCACTAATTTCCCATGTTCTTTGTTAATTAATCTATCAAATGGCAAACTGAAATGGTTGAGCATTGACAGGTTTAAAACCAAAACAAGGCTACTGAAAAAGAAGAGAGGGAGAGCTGAATGCTTAAGGAAATCCTGAAATACCAAAGTATCCAAAACAAGCCTTACTTTTTCAGTCGAAAAAAAGCAGATGATCTGTTTGTGGGCAAAACAGGATTGTAAGGATCTGCATTCATTCCTTTTGTGTAACATTCAATTGCAGCATCATAATTTCCTTGCTTAAAATAATTATTACCCTGTTAAACAAAATATAGTGATCAGTGATGTGAATATACTTCAAACTGATTCCCCTCCCTAAAATGTTACTTTTCTTGCATCTTGGGAATTGTGTTTGCCAGCTTTCAGGATTTTGTGACCCACGTTCAACCCTATTCAGATGGAACCCTTGAAAAAGACCTCAGCAAGACTCACTTGCATCCTAACCTACACAATGGCTTATTTTGAAGATAAAATGAGGAAAGGAATATAAATGCAAATAAATAATGTAATAAAATTTTGGGAAAATGGCACATATTCATAATCTCTCTAGCCCCAATTCACACTTCTGTTTATAAATGACTTCAGTAACCATAAATTCTAGCAGTTTTCAGACCTCACTTTCAATCACACAACCTGCACTGGGAGATAAGAGTTGAGCAGGATGATAAGGTTAAGATTAACAAGGCCTTTAAGAACCATATTGTCAGGAAAGCAGTGTTTAACGTCTGGACAAAATACAAAGACTTACTGAAAAATAAAACTCCGAGGTGGCTGTCACCCCTGGACAGCCCGAAAAAGACCCAATATGGAGGCCAATTGGCCAAAATATTGGGAAATATTGGAAAGAGACGGAGACAATTGGAAATTGCAGAGTTTAGAGAAAATGAAAGATAAAGTGCGAGACTGGTTACACTATGCTCAGATTAAAGAAGTGTTTAAGAATGACAAAAAGTTAGGATTCCAGGTGGAGAAATCAAAATTGGAAACAGAATTGTTAGAACCTAAGAACAAAGTACTTTCAAAAATGTATAACTTGCTGTTGAAATGGAACACACAAGACGAAATGGTTAAATCGGCTATGATAAAGTGGGCTCAGGATATTGGGCATAACATCATGTTTGAGGATTGGGAAAGGTTGTGGACCACCGGGCTGAACTTCACTGCATGTAATGCTCTGAAGGAAAATGTAATGAAAATGATATACAGATGGTACATGGCCCCAGTTAAACTGGCTAAAATATACCATTCGTCTGATAATAAATGTTGGAAATGTAAGGAAAATGAAGGAACATTCTTTCACCTCTGGTGGACTTGCCACAGAGTGAAGGCCTTCTGGGAAATGATATATAATGAGCTGAAAAAGGTGTTTAAGTATACCTTTACCAAGAAACCAGAGGCCTTCCTTCTGGGCATTGTCGGCCAGAATGTGTTAAAGAAGGACAGAACATTTTTTATGTATGCAACAATGGCAGCAAGGATACTGATCGCTAAGAACTGGAAAACTCAAGATCTACCCACACTGGAAGAATGGCAGATGCAGCTGATGGACTATATGCAACTAGCTGAGATGACTGGCAGAATTCGAGACCTGGGAGAGGAGAAGGTTGAAGAAGATTGGAAGAAATTTAAGATTTACTTACAAAAGTATTGTAATTTGGCTGAATGTTAACAAGGATGTCAGAGTAGAAATAACTGTCTACCATCAAACAATATTTGAGTTAAACCTAAACTTTTGGATTTAAGATTGTAAACAAAATGATAATTTGCTTGGAAACAATTTTATAACGATACAAGTGGAAGTGGGAGGCGTGAGGGAGTCCACAGTAGTAATGAAAAGATGTTATAAAAATAATGTGGTTTGTTAAATATGCATTTGTATTAAAAAACCTTAATAAAAATTTATATATATATATAAAAAAAGAGTTGAGCAGGATGGAAGAGTGTGACTGTCACCAATTTTCCAAAACATCTATAGCTTTTACTAGGTTGGGTTTCCTTCTTGTTGTTTTTACAGAAAATGGAACATGATTTAGAGCAGCGTTTTTCAACCACTGTTCCGCGGCACACTAGTGTGCCGCGAGATGTTGCCTGGTGTGCCATGGGGAAAATTGAAAAATTTGAAAGATTTAAAAATAAAGTATTTTATAATTCTTCATATTTCTGTTTACTTACTATTCCATAATAAAGTAATTATAAAATACTTTCTTTGTGTTTATTTGATTCCTATTCAAGAGAATTACTTTATATACCGTCAATATAGGCACAGAGTTAAATTTTTTAACATTTTCTAATGGTGGTGTGCCTCGTGATTTTTTTCATGAAACAAGTGTGCCTTTGCCCAAAAAAGGTTGAAAAACACTGATTTAGAGTAAGTAAATACCACAATTCCGAACTGCCTATCTCAAGAAGATCATCAATATAACAAACAAAAGATCAAATCACCATGCTGCCCATAACACGTCTTAAAATAATTAGATAAGGAATGAGTCATGGTAAAATATCCAAAAATGTCTGGAGTTAATCTCTTGGTTTCAAGGTTTAATCTGAAGGTGCATCCTAAAGGGTGTTAGGAGAAAACAAAAGTGTCCCTCATTCTGAAAGACCAAAATAACCTTTTCTTTCTCAGCAAGAGCCTTTTCTGTGTCTATGTGTATTCCATCTTCTTCAGAATCTGATTCTAGAGACACTGAATCATGGGTGCTATCTTCCTTATCAAGTTCTTCAAGTATCTTATCCTGAAATGACACACATTTGAAGAAAATTACAAATTAAAAAAATTAAAGGGTGAATAAACAAAGTACTAAAAAACAGTGAATGTCTTATTAAATATTAGTTATATCACTAACATTCATCCACATATTTCACCCAACTCCTATCCAACCAGCTAAAGCAAACTGTCTTTTCACTTTTAAAATAAAGATTTCCGTTATCAGAGCTAAAGTAATATCACAAAATGGAGTAACTGCTTCTGAAAGTAAAAGTTTTACTTTTCTGCCCAAAACTTTTCTGCCCAAAGCCATTTCAGAAGGAATGTTAGAAATGAATTTCTGGGAAGTATTTTTTTGAAATTCCACTTTGGAGTGGACAAAGTCATCCGTCATTACCAGCCTTCATGGACTGATAAGGGAGAGAGCTTTGAGCACTTGTTTATACAGCTGGGTTTTGGCTCAAGAGCGCAAGTTACAGCATTTTAGAAATGCTCCCTTGGAAAAGGGAAAAAGTGGAAACCCATTCCTTCAAATTAAGCCTGAATACTTAAGCTAATTTAGTTCTACTGACTGTTGTATAATTGAGAGCCTGTTTATACATACACTAAATGAGGTGGTAGAATTTTGGTCTGTACCACTTCAGAGTGCGGGAAAAGGAGTGATGTCATATTTTGGATTACTTCCCCATATTAAAAACATACTTTAACCTCTCCACAATGTGCTCACTAAATGTGAAATAAATGCTTTACAGGAAAGCAGACCCCCCCCGGCACTCCCACCCTTCCTGAAGTCTGTAGCGTCACAACTAGAAATCTACAACATTTTTCTACAGTATATAGAATGCCCTAAGACAACCCAGAAATACATTTTCTTGTGACTAAATCTGCCTTTGGTGAAATTTACTTTAGCTAAAATCTTAGGCTAGGGTACAAGAATGTAATCTGGACAACGGTGCTCCTGTGCAACATCTATTCGTTTTAATTGGATAAGCACAGATCAGAAATGTTAATTAATCTATGTCCATCTTAATTATCTCATTAATTAGACTACAGTCTAATAAAACATACAGACAATATGTTTCACCAATAAACTGTAATATTCTTTAGTTGAACCTTCGGAAGTATTTGAGTTTTGTTTCAGTGCTGGCTAGTCACGGTAACCCATGCTCTAGTGACCTCCCATTTGGATTACTGCAATGCACTTGTTATGGGGCTACCCTTGAAAAGGGTCCAGAAGCTACAGCTAGTGATGGATATTATTGCCAGATTATTGACTGAGGCAGTAAGATGGGATCACCTATCCTAAAAGCTCTGCACTGGACACTTGTATAATACCAGACGTGATTCAAAGTAGTGATGGATTACAGATCTTGGGGCTCTGCTTGAGGTCCCCAACAATATTTAGGATGAAGAGATGTGCAGAAGGGCATTCGCTATGGTAGGTCCCTGAATCTGGAATGATTTTTCAAATGTTTCCCATTGATGGCCTTCAGATACCAAATGAAAACAGTTACCTTTGCCTTGGCCTTTCCAGTTTTACAAATAAGAGGTGTTCTATTGAGCAACACATGTATTTCCGTTTTAAATAATTTGCTACAAGTTTTTTAAAAATTGTATATATGTTTTATGGTTCTTTTATCATTATTTTGTTCACATGGTTGCTGTACATTGCCCTGGGCTCTTCCTAAGTAAGAGAAAGGTGTAAATTTTAAAAAAATGATGTTTGAATTTGTAATTGTATTTTTAAAATTTCATAGCATGCTTTAATGTTACATACTTAAATCCCACAAAACAAAACTCTGCATTTTCCCTAGCATTTTAATAACTAGATTCAGCTTACCACATCAAGCTTCCCCCATGCCTCATAATCGTAAGATTTTATCTTATTCTTTTTATTTTCTTCAGTAGTTTTCTTAGAGATGGCTTTAACTTTGTTTTTCTTCTTTTTCTTATAAGCTTCATTTCGAATTGGTGGTAAATCCTAAATATCAGGAAAGGTTGCTATTCAGTATCAGAAAACTTAATAAATAAATAAATTGATTTGCCCTTTTCTAGTTCCCATAGTACACAAGCAGATTTATTGGCCATTGATGAGGATGTATATTCCCAAATGCACTAAAGGAAGACTCATCCAGGTATGCAAGCCACTTAAACAATCTCTATGCTGTGTGTAGTTCCATTCTTCCCCTGCTCCCAAAGGGATCTCTTCTCTCAGAGAAAGTAGCTGTGAATGGCAAGGGAGCTGCTTAAGCTGGGGAAACAATTGCAATATTACATACGATTCTATCTTGAAAAGAATGGCACTATGCATCATTGTTTGTTGATAGTTATGACCTAAATGTTTCAGAGTTTACAAAGAGTCTCCTTTTGCTTTGTAAAAGAGGCAACCTAAGTATATGACTTCCCGCCAAACAAACATGCTAAGCACAAAATAGCAAAAACTACATCAGTAACACAAGTGATTTATTTGTAGTTTCACTTGAAATTTAAAAAGGACATATTTCTACTTGTAAGCATCCCTGTCAATCCTAGTATCAGATAACTGAATTTACCTTGACTGGAACTCCACTCTGTTGCCGTAAATTGCAATCCTTTTCTTTAATATCCTTTTCCCAATTTTCTAATTCTTTCACAAAATCTTGCAACTCTTCTGCATTTTGTCTTATTTGCATCTGTAACTCTATTGCTTTATTTGGTGAAGTCATCTGGTAATTAAAAGGTTTTGGGAAATGTCAGGCTACTAACAAACATTTGCAGATACTAGATTAAGGAAAGAAAAAAAGAGAAAAGTGCTTGAGTACTGAAATAAGCAACATCATCTTATGATACAATAAATTTAGTGGGGAAAAGCAGGCTACTATCATTCTAAAAGCCCCTTACTAAAAAAATAATGAAACTAGACTGAATTATACAGAGGCACAGGAAATTAGACCATTAAACATATGCCCAGTCCACTAACATGCAAAGTTGGGGTGTGTCTTATTTTCACAATAAAACCAGCATGTACTAAACCCACCCCTCTATTGCATTGCACCTTGCATTTGTTGAGTACTCCACATACTTTTCTTCTTTCTTAAGCTACAAATGGTGAAAACTGCCAGAAGCCCCTTAAAATACCAACACCAATGAATTTTCAGTGCCAATTAAAAACCAACCTATGCTACCAAGGGATGTCAACCATCTGGCCAGATTTTGATCCATAATTATTGCTGTGACTTTATTGTCCCTATTATTAATAATAATAATAATAATAATAATAATAATAATAATAATAATATTACAATCACCATCATCATTTGTATACTGCCCTATAGTATACCCTATACCCACAGGTTCCATTTATTTACTTTTTTTGCTCATAGTTGTTTTGGCCAGAGTTTATAGTGATGTATCATTTCAACGAGGGACGTGGGTGGCGCTGCGGGTTGAACCACAGAGCCTAGGACTTGCTGATCAGAAGGTTGGCGGTTCGAATCCCAGCGATGGGGTGAGCTCCCGTTGTTCGGTCCCTGCTCCTGCCAACCTAGCATTTCGAAAGCACGTCAAAGTGCAAGTAGATAAATAGGTACCGCTCCGGCGGGAAGGTAAATGGCGTTTCTGTGCGCTGCTCTGGTTTGCCAGAAGTGGCTTAGTCATGCTGGCCACATGACCCGGAAAAACTGTCTGCGGACAAACGCCGGCTCCCTCAGCCTATAGAGTGAGATGAGCGCCGCAACCGCAGAGTCGGTCACAACTAGACCTAATGGTCAGGGATCCCTTTACCTTTTATCATTTCAATGAAGGATGGGGCAGAAATGTTTCAATAAATAAATAAATAACAAAATGAATCATCGCATGGTGGCAAGGGATTGCTTTCTCTGCAGAGGCTCACCCGGTGCCATTGCTATGTATCTTCAGGTGCCAGCCAAAAACACAGTTTTTAAAGCAGGCAACTTTAGCTTTTAACGACCTATATGGCCTTTTGGAGTGGGCAGGAAGTTTTAATGTATACACCCCCTGGCTTTAATGCATGCATGGTATTCTTTTTTGATAAGCTCCTCTGGCAAAACAGTGCCCAACTTGGACCAAACTTTTCTTTTTCAAACTGCAGAGGTCAGACCACTCCACCCCCACCCCTCCTGCTGT
Organism: Podarcis melisellensis; assembly: GCF_964234715.1. Lineage (NCBI taxonomy): Eukaryota > Metazoa > Chordata > Lepidosauria > Squamata > Lacertidae > Podarcis > Podarcis melisellensis. The sequence goes on from NC_138542.1 coordinate 28,541,060, forward strand.
ATACAGGAATAGAACAGACACGTGTTCAGAGACACGTAACAGTTCGTTCTTCAGCAACAGCGCTTGGAGAGACTTGGAGGCGATGTTCCCCTCACTAAATTCAAGGCGAAGTAAAGATACGACAGCTACGCGTAAGACGACGGGAGTCTGACAGAAACCTCCCTGGGAAATTACCTCCGAGTCAAACCGAACAGTGAACGTGAGAACGTGTTTGGTGTGTCTCCCCCCGCCCCGGTTTCAAGGGGGCTCTCGAAGGCCTCGGGCCTCAGACTGCCAAAGGGGAGCCTTCCCCGGGCCAGAGTACCCGCCACCCTCGCCGCCGGCCGGCCCCGAGACTCCCTCCCTCAGGCAGCCGCCCCACCTGTCAATCGACGGCGCCCGCAGCCTCCTCACCTGCGCGGAGTTTGGTCCCGCCTTTTCGCGCTCCCTAGCCGTCACTCCGCGGGCCGAGCGCCGCGCTCCTTTCCCAGAATCCCGCGCGCCACAGAGCAGTGATGTAAAACTCCCCTTGCGAAAAAAAGTAGTTCTGCAGTAACCATAGAAAGGACCCTCGGCCTTATCTGGCGCCTGCGCAGTTTAGTTTGCCTGCTGCCTCTAGTGCCATGGATACCGTCTGATTCCCCTCCCCTCTTCATTTCCGCCTTTCCGCCCTCTCCTCGCTTCGTTCGGTGATTGGTTCAAAAGAAGCAGCCGGAGGCTGTTCTCTCTTTCCTTCTCCACATCTCGTTGGTACCAAAGAGGCGGGGCGGAGCGACCTCGAGAGGCTTTCCCCTATCACTACGGTGAGTGACCTACGGTGGCCGGTGAGGCTTCCCGAGCCATGCTGTTTCCGACTCGCTTGAATGGCTGAAGGAGGCTCCTCCGAGATGCCTCCTCCGGAGCAGCCGCAGGATCCGGAGAGCCGCGGCTCCGGCGGAGAGCGGGACGACGACTTCGGGTACGGCCTGTTTCCCGAGAGGAGCCGCGGAGCCGGGAAAAAGAAGCAGTCCATGCTCTATAAGGCCGTCTTCACCAGGAACCACAAATGCCAGGTGATGCTGCAGATCGCCCTGGAAAGCAGTAAGTGCCTGGAGGCCGCGTCCCCTCTCTGGTCGCGCAGTGACGGGCGAGCCACTTGCCCTCCACTCCCAAGGGACCTGCGGCTCCTTCCCAACCACCTCTCTCTCTCTGCCTCTCCCCTAAACACCCGTCAATTACTTGCACCTATGCTGGGTTGCACCGCAGGCGAGGCTCTTACCGAAGCTTTAGGGGCCTCTACAGGGCAGCCAAGGGCACTGTGGGTTAAACTGCAAAGCCTAGGGCTTGCCGATCAGAAGGTTGGCGGTTCGAATCCCCGCGATGGGGTGAGCTCCCGTTCCTCGGTCCCTGCTCCTGCCAACCTAGCAGTTTGAAAGCACGCCAGTGCAAGTAGATAAATAGGTACCGCTCTGGCGGGAAGATAAATGGCATTTCCGTGTGCTGCTCCGGACCTAGAAAATCAGTTTCCTGCAGGGGTGTCTGGATCTGGCCCGTGACCACATGCTCATGGATCTTGCCCAAGAAGGGCAGATTGGCAATCCACAATCAGATCATGGATGAGCAAGGTCTTGCTCTGAGCTGACCTGGCACTCAGCAACAGCAGCCGCAGACCTGAGAGCTGGCTGATAGCACAACCACAATTCCCCAGATTTCTCCTTGTCTCTTTCCCAAGAGAGGTCTGTGCAAGCCTATCCATGCCTATTCAGCCCAAGGAATGCAGGGGGGCTTACTCCCAGGTAAGCGGGGTTAGGTTGGCAGCCTAAGTGAGCCATCGGACCCTGTTTTGTTGCCAGGACAGACACCTTCCATGTCTGAAGTAGTAGCAAGAAGACCATTGCCTGTGGATCAACCACTGGCAGCCTTCCAGCTTGTTCTTTTCAAGAAGTCCAGAAACTGGTTTGCAGTAATAAACAGTCGATTACCTATGGATAATAGGCAGTTTATTGCTGTAAACCAATAGTGTGTATGTGTGTGTGTACACACACATACAGTCGTACCTTGGTTCTTGAACAAAATCCATTCCAGACGTTCATTGACTTCTGAAAATGTTCAAAAACCAAGGTACGGCTTCCAATTGGCTGCAGGAGCTTCCTGCACTCAGTCGGAAGCCGCGGAAGCAGCATCAGACGTTGGGGTTCCAAAGAACGTTCACAAACTGGAATATTCACTTCTGGGTTTGTGGTATTTGAGAGCCAAAACGTATGAATACCAAGGTGTTCAACAACCAAGGTACAAATGTGTGTGTGTGCGCACGCATCTATCTACTATCTATCTATCTATCTATCTATCTATCTATCTATCTATCTATCATTATTTACTAGTAAATACCAAAGTACAAGTGCATGGAGTAAGACACAAAAAAGAAGAAACAAGAAATAGAATCCATGTAGAAAACAAAGCAGAAAAATATATATTGTGTGCATTACAAAAAAGGAGGGGGTACCTTGTTATTGCAGTTAACCAGACCTTAATCTAATACGGTATTTATAAAAAGAATTATTCCAAATACCGTCAAATTTGCCCATGGCAAGTCTACATTTGTATACAGCTTGTTCATGTGTAGTGAGTTTGTTCATATCTTCAATCCAGTTATTAAAGGGAGCCACATTCTTTCCACCACAGTTCATCAATAACAGTATTTCTGCTGTAGTGAGGGTGCAGAGAGTCCATTCATATTGTCTGTTTCCCATTGTCCTTATTCTAAAGTTTTAGACATGCACCCAGCTGTAGTTCTGATCTTACAAAGCTGGGCACCCACATGGGCCACACTGAAGGCCTGCAAGGGCCACATGTGGGCTACAGGCTGCCCGTTTGTGGTCTAAAGCATGTGACCAGTAGCTCATTTTGTCTGCCCAAGTTTTGTGCTTAAGAATAAATGACTGCATTGCTTGATCTAGGTCCATATGCTAAACTGCTACTTGATGCTATGAAGAATACTGGCTGGTAAGATCTTTTTTTTGACCCAAGCTTGTTGCATGTTTACTGCATTTGTGTTCCTACTTGAAGGTGACTTTAATACTAAAAAGCTGACCTGTATTTGGGCCTTTTAGCACTGTTTTCAAAGATCGACACTTCTCATGTGAAGAGTGTGATGGGTGTGTCAGTGGAGGATTCGATTCTTCAACATCACAGGTAGGTACGGAGCAATCTGTTGCAGCATTGGAAACATCAGATAACTTGATGCTTTGACATGTTAGCAAAACAAAATAGTTGCAGAAAATTATGAGATGTTTACTGTTGAACATTTTGACTTCATAGTTCTCGGAATCAATGCTTACTCCCCTCTCCCCCATAGTATTATAGTAATTTAGTAAAATGATTGCACAAGCCAGAAGGATGCAGTTCAAATGGAGTATTTAATTAAATAGTATTTGAGCAGTAAGACCTCTTCTTAATTGGAAATACAAATCCACAGGCCCACTCACTGCTCCCAGAGAAGTTATTCCTGTTGGAGTGGAAGGGCTTATTTTGTTCTAGGCAGCAGACTCACCTGGTAAACTACAGGCCTTCTACAAAAAGGGAAGACTGTTGGGCCACAGTTGGGACTTAATCTTGACAGCTGATTAGTGGCTTGAGTGGGCTCAAAATGCATTTGTGTGGGCTCATAATGAGTCTTCAAATGCATGAAGCAGGAGTGAGCAGTGAGCCCCTGGGAGGGTGCACTGTCAGTGAAAGCACACCTTCAAAGGGGCTTGCTGATAAGCACTGATAGCGAGCCCTCTTGGCTGCATGGGTAAGTTCTTGATGGAGAACTCTGGTGCCCATCTGGTGCTTGCTGTTAGTGCCGGTCATCTAATCAGTGCTGTTAGTGATTTCCCACCTGCAAAGTAGCGAATGAAAGCTCATTTTTGGCTCCCAATTGTTCCTTTGTAGCTGTGTTCTTACTTGATGTCATATATGAAATCAGTTGTAGGGCAAGTGGCTTGAGGAAAAGCTTTAGAGGCCAACTAGAAACATGTCTTGGGCCAAATAAGGCCCACAGGCTCCATGTTTCCCATTCCTGCTATAAGCAAAGGTGGAAAAACAGAAGCTATGTTGTACGTCTCCCTTGATACAGCAGTGTGATAACTGTGGATGAATCTGCACTATCCCTTCCCCATTTGCATTATATAATAGTAAATATATTTGGGGAGGGAAGTGAGAAAGGAGATTTCACTCTCTTCCCATCAACCACCAGAGAAATACCAAAGGATTTTTTTGAGGCTTGATTTAAAATAGAATAAAGCCTGTGACTTGTAAATTAAATTATCTTCTGAATGTCCCCCTTATTATTTCCTTTGTAGATTGTTCTGTGCCAAAACAATATTCATCAGCAGTCTCATATGAACAGAGTGGTTGCACATGAGCTTATCCATGCTTTTGATCACTGCCGTGCACATGTGGACTGGTTCAATAATATCAGGCATTTAGCTTGCTCAGAGGTAAGTTGTAAATTAATAGTGTTGCTAAGAACATATTTAACATCTAAGAAAACATACTCTTATCAGTGCAATTCTTCTTAGTTTTTTCCTTGGCTTCCCCCCTCCCCTTCATTCCAAGTTTGTTTTTGTCAAAAGTGGCAAGATGGGGATTGTTCATGCTGGTCACATCTAGAAATTCCATAGACGTACGTGGTGGATCAGTTGTATTTCAGAAGTCGAACGCCTTGCGAGTCACACGTTTTGGCTCCCAAATGCCGCAAACCTGGAAGTGAGTGTTCTGGTTTGTGAACTTTCTTTGGAACCTGAACATCTGGCGCAGGTTCCGCGGGTTCTGATTGGCTGCAGGAGCTTCCTGCAGCCAATTGGAAGCCGCACCTTGGTTTCCAAACGTTTTGGAAGTTGAACGGGCTTACGGTACGGATTCCATTTGACTTCCGAGGTACGTCTGTATAACAATTTTGTAATTTCACTATTTCAGAAATTGATTGACCCAGTGGGTTTTTGTGTAAGTGCTAGTAAGAAGTTACTCCAACTAACACTCTAAAAAGGAGGATTTATGTGCCATTTAAAATTAGAATAACTAGTGTACAATGCTAAAACATAATAAAGCAATATAAATGTAAGATTCTAATCAATGATCAGTATCTGACATGATTGAAAAGCCTTTGTCAGTATTCCTATTTTAGTTGTTGCAGCTTTAAAAACTATGAATGAGAAAATTCAAACAACCAGCCTGCCTTTAAAATTTTACTTAGTGTGAAGTAGCAGGGAACAGGAGAAAAAGGAAACCAGACTTGTCACAAGGTCAGAAATCTTATAAGTAAACAAACAGTACTTTTTCAAAGTCTTACTTTGTGTCACATATGTTCTTACGGCCTGTTGTCTAGACTGGCATATAGCTAGTGCCATCTTAGCCAGAGAACTGTTGGGAGCCATGTTAGGAATTGTTGCAGTTCTCTGAGTACTTTATTTAGTTTTGGTGTGTTTCCCTACATAGATTCGAGCTGCTAATCTTAGTGGTGATTGCTCCCTCCTAAATGAAATGACCCGGTTTAAATTTGGATTGAAGCAGCATCAGCAGGTAAGTTGATCATGACCTGTAAATGAAGAGGAGAGCCAGGCTTCCACAGTGTCTCCATTTGCAGAGGAGGTCCTGTTTAATTTGGAAATTCAGATATCTGAGATTCAAGTTACAGGAGTTCTGTTAGGTATAACAAAGTATTAGAATCTGCTGCTATTCTTCAAGGAGTGACATTGCTAATAGTCATCCACCATAAACAATGTGACACTGGCTTTTGAGTTGAGCATTTTGGTGTCTTCCCAGGTTTGTGGAGAATATGGGAGATTGACAGTTGTTTGTTTTGTTTTAGTTAGCAATACCTTTCAAAACACTTTCTGTGGCTTATCATTGGTAATAATCAGTTTTACGAAGTGTATCACTTGTCTAGACTTCACAGTCTGTGTCCTGACCTTGGTTTTCTTACCTTCCTCAGACCTGCGTAAAAGACAGAGCTGTTCGCTCCATCTTGGCTGTTCGGAACATCAGCAAAGAGGTGGCCGAGAAAGCTGTGGATGAAGTTTTTGAATCGTGTTTCAATGATCACGAGCCGTTTGACAGAGTGCCTCACAGCAGATCAGATGCCAAATATGCACATAGAGATTTCCAAAACCGTGACCGGTACTATGCAAATATATAGCCAAAAACTGTTCATTTCTAGCTACAACATTTTTGGGACAATTTTCAAAAGATTAATTGTGAGGATAACTGGAAGTCCACGAACAACAAAGAATATTCATGTTGTTGAATTCCTGTTCTGTGTTTTGTTTGGCGTGCAAATTGGGTCTAGCAGTCCCGTCCCCCCCAATGTACACATAAACATTTATGTGGGTATTCTACTGGAAATTAATTTTGCAAATGCTTTGGTTCTCATCCTTGGTTTAATAAATTCTGTTTCGTTAATGGTTTGGCGTCCCTCTATTTCTACTGCTCATAGGTGACAGCTGTTGCTTATGTAGCCAAAGCAGCACAAAAAGTCAGGTATCAGCAAGCTTTGGAAAACAATGAAATGTAAAAAGTTGGGGGGGGCGTACACACCATAATAGTGTATTGGGATGGTGGGGGAATCGCCAAAACCAGGACTATGAGGATGGAGAATGTTCAGTTGACATGAAATTATATCTTCACCTATAAACACCCACCCACCCACCCAATGTATTCTTACATTTTACAGTGGTACCTTGGATTACATATGCTTTAGGTTACATACGCTTCAGGTTACAGACTCCGCTAACCCAGAAATAGTACCTTGGGTTAAGAACTTTGCTTCAGGATGAGAACAGAAATCGTGCAGCGGCGGCATGGCAGCAGCAGGAGGCCCCATTAGCTAAAGTGGTGCTTCAGGTTAAGAACAGTTTCAGGTTAAGAACGGACCTCTGGAAGAAATTAAGTACGTAACCAGAGGCACCACTGTATTATGGAAGTTCAGAGGAGAGTGCCCACCATTACATAGCCAAATTATGGGGAGGTACCAACAGTCTTGTGGGGGGGGGGACCCTATGTTTTCAAAAGCAGCATGGAGCAGGGTGCCAAATAACCCTTAAATAAATTAAGTGGCATGGAATATTGAGAGATGAACTAAAACACTGGCAAGCAGGTGGGAAGGGGAATGGAAGGCAAGGCTGGAGAGGGAAGGAGAGAAACATATGGAACCGCCTAATTGGCCAGGGTGATCATTTCCTGTTTCCTACCTAAAATGTTCCCAGGGACAGAAGTGAGAGCTGCCCATAGAAACTAATGGAGAAAGTCAAAATTTTAATATAGCTGTGAATGGACACTATATTCGCTTAAAAACCTGAAAGGTAGCAGCAAAGGAAAGAGGCCTTGCTTTTTCTAACTTTGTTCTTATTTAGGTTGGAAAAGGCCATGAAAGAATGATTTATGAGTGTTCACACTGAATATTCACACAGTGTCAGGCTCCACCCTGCAGTGTTGTTCAAGAAAATCAAATCCTTCTGTAGGTTCATTGATTAGAGGAAAGCAAGCCTGCAATGATACCCACATTGCAGGTTAGTCTGAGAGAGCAGGATACATTAAAGTGTAGTGTTGTTTATGGTAATATCCTTGTTGCAGATTGGAGGGCTGTGCTGCAAGAGAGAACCTTATAGAAAGCCGGCATGTAGTTCACAGTTAATATTGCAGCTTGGAGGTGAATGCTCATGAAAGTCCATCTGATATACACAGCAATCTTTGCACAGATGTCCTGAGATGGTGTCAGAGGTTTCGCAGAGAAACTGAAGCTTCCCCTTTCAGCTGCAAGGGCTTGCAGCCCTCCATAGTCGTTCCATATTAAATGCAGGGCCGACTAAAATGGGAGGATTGTTTATTTATACATTGTCATCACTGAGCATAGTGTAATGCTAAGAGGTTTAAGCAGAGAAGAAATTGCAGTCTAAATTACAGATTGTCTAGCACCCCTAAGAAGCCTGCACTGAGCATACAGTGTGAAATGATTATAGAATTTATGGAATCCTTCTGAGAAAATCATACACTGCCATTACTCATGGCTATTTATATTTGCAGGAGAAGACCTCAAACATAATTATTAGAGGAGTTTGGCTTCTAGGGATTCCCAGGGTATAATAAATGGAAGCATTGCAGGGGATGCAATATTGAAATTCTACAAGAGGCCTGAGGCCATTTCAAGTTAGGATGTCAACCTCTTCCTCATTTTGCCTCATTTTGCCAGCCCGAGACCTTAGGATCAGAGCAACTTTGCCAGTGATAGTTAAACATTTGCGTACCTTGTTAGTCCTTGCTTGATTCTTATCACTCAGCTAAATCCTTTCATTTTTACTATTCCACCAAGTCCCTTAGGCCAGAGATGCCCACTTTTTTATTCAGGTGGGGGACATTCTATGCTCCACAATAGTGAAGGACCCAGAACTGCATTTTGCCTTGCAGGCTTTACATCTATTCAAACATCATAATAAGGTTGGCAGTGCCTTGCAGTAAGGTCTTCCTAGCTATAGACCACCTGTGCTCAAACATACTCCCTAACAAATTGTAGTTAGACACCCTCCAAGTGTCCCTATTTTCTAGGGACAGTCCTGGAAATACAGAAGCCATCCCAGTTTCTGATTTGATCCCAGAATGTCCCCGTTTTCCTTTTTCTTCCCCTCCACATCTCAGAGAACAATTAAAAGTCGGGTGTGTGTGTAGGTGCAAAAAATTAAATTCCTGCACTAAATTAAAGAAATGGTGAGGCTGGCATACAAAGCCCTTCCTATAATTTTGAAGGAAAATGTCACCAATCTACTTTAAATACTTTAATAGCAATGCTTCAGCAGCCAGCCAGTTTTAAGGAAATGTGTGGAGTGTTTATTCCTTTATCCTAAATGGAGCATGGCTGTCAACTTTCCCCTTTTTTAAAGGGAAATTCCCTTATTCCAAATAGGATTCCTCGCAAGAAAAGGAAAAAGTTGACAGCTATGAAATGGAGCCTTACACTGTCTACTGAGAGGAAAGTCCCAGTGAATTCAATGGATCTTACTCCCTGATAACTGGGTGAAGACTGTGCAGCCTTACACTGCTTTCCTAAGCAATCCTTTAGCCAGAACTAAGTCCCACTGAGTTTAATAGAATTTACTTTCTGGTATGTTTCTGATCGGACGCGGGTGGCACTGTGGGTTAAACCACTGAGCCTAGGACTTGCAGATCAGAAGGTTGGCGGTTCGAATCCCCACGACTGGGTGAGCTCCCATTGCTCGGTCCCTGCTCCTCCCAGTTTAGCAGTTCGAAAGCACGTCAAAGTGTAAGTAGATAAATAGGTACCGCCGGTGGGAAGGTAAACGGCGTTTCCGTGCGCTGCTCTGGTTCTCCAGAAGCGGCTTAGTCATGCTGGCCACATGACCCGGAAGCTGTATAACCGGCTCCCTCGGCCAGTAAAGCGAGATGAGCGCCGCAACCCCAGAGTCGTCCGCGACTGGACCTAATGGTCAGGGGTCCCCTTTACCTTATGTTTCTGATCATTCTCAGAGTTTCTGTTATTGTTGTTATATCCTGCCTTTTTCCCTGACAGGGACTCAAGGCAGCTTACAGCTAAGATTTTATTTCATTCCATTTATCTGTGGAAGGTGTTGTACATGATCCCTTCCCTCGCACATTTTTCTTTGCAACAATCCTATGAGGTAGGTTAGAGTGAGAGGTTGTAACTGTCCCAAGGGGACAGATGCTTATATGTATATGACTTTTATGTGTGTGGCGGGATCAAACACGGGAGAAGCTTCCTGATGCAGAATAGGATGTCCCTATTTTCATGGGAGAAATGTTGGAGGGTATGTAGATCTTGAATGTAACCCCCCCCCAAAGAAACCCCCAAGTTTCTTAAAAAACCCCACTTAGTTTCTAAAAAAAACACTTAATTTTTAAAAAGCTTGCATTTTACTATGCTTAAATTAGGATTTTGAGGGCCCTTGAACAGCCACATAAATTTACCCCGATCATCATGATTTACTGGTTCACAAAACCGAATAACTACTCTGTGTGCAGAAGGGAAGGTTAATGTTGATCTGTGCTCACAAAAGTCTAATGCTGAAGCAGAGTGTAAGAAACTGTGTCAATTATCATTGCAGGGGTAATTTAGGTAGGTGGAATGTAATTGCTTGATGTTGCTGCACTTCTTCAATTTCTTCACCGTAATGCTATTATTGATTTAGAGAAAAAGAATTCCAGCTAATGAACAGATCTATGATAACTGCATTGCTATTGTTTTGGAGTGTGTATGGGGGGGGTGTACTTTGAGGAGGGCACAAGGGGGGGGAATGACATGGCTCATGTAGCAAATTCTTCTAAAAATAGTAATGTAATAGAATCACAGTCGGGATGGGTGTCAGAACACGGATCAAGTCCCAAACTCATTGATACAGTCTGCAATAAAATGGATCTAAAGAGTCAATTGAGGTTGGCTTTGCCTTTTAAAAATGTGATGTGAATCAGCACTTTGGATTTGGGGGGCCGATAGTACCTTTTAGGAATCATGTATCTTTTGGTGTGAAGCCTCTGCATTTTTGCCCCAAAGTAAGCCCCACTGCGTTCAATGGATATTACTCTCAGGAAAGTGTGCATAAGGTTGCGGCAGCCTTAGTTATCTAGCCAAGTGCTGCTTCACATCTTCCCTTCCTATATTTCATGTGGAGAATTTCTAATCTTGTTTTCAAGAGGTAATTTTATCAGCAACCTACTGTTGCATAGCTGCTGGCTGCAAAGTGACTGAATATCGGAACAAAAGCAGTTAGAAAAATACTTTATACACCTATGGAGAAAATTGCACACTAAATTCTAAAAGTCCCCTCCTTTGATGTAATCTAGCCGACCTTCTGCATTGTCTAAATTCCCTGGGGCTCAGCTTAGCCTTGCAATAGCATAATCTTGCTTGTTAATATTCCTTTGCTCTTTGCTTCTTTTCCAGGGCCCCAGTTTAGATTATGTTTTGCATGACACTGCATTTTCAGAAGACACAAAAAAGTCACACGTCTTAATATCTTGCCCTTCATCTACCCCTCAATTGTGTTACAGCTTTGTCGCTAATAACGATGATACTATGTTTGTGGAATTGCACACTGATTTTAATATGCAAACAGGCTTCCCTTTCGTCAGCTTCATTGGATGGTCTTGAGCTCTAATATTATGAGAGGTAGATGTCCTACAGACAGGAAGAAAACCAGCTAGTTTGATGGTGGGAGAGCATTCGAAGCATAATAAACAGGTCCACAGTTCACTGAGTGAGCTCCACAGTCTCCAGCATCTCCTGGTAGAGGGAGGAAAGAGTCAACCTGTCAAAGACCAGGCTGAGGAGTACTGCTCTAATGAGGAATGGTGGGAGCCTGCCCCTGCTCCTGACCAGGATCCTGAAGCTGCCCAGGAGCAGTGGAGCAGTATAGATTTGGAACAGTGGTTTGCAGAGGGGCATAGTTCTGAAGACAAAAGTTGGGAAGAACTGGGGGCAAGGTGTAGAAGAACTGGAAGAGAGAGAGCTAACAGACAGTGAGATATGACTCCAAGGTCATATAGAGCAGATAAGGTGGCTACACAAAAACCACGGTGGTTGCGAGATACAGTTGCAAGACGCAGAAGTGACTAAGGGGGAAGTGGGTGGAAACCTTAACTGGGAGCACCTTTACTCCGAGATGGACTCCTTGTTCTTTAGCTGTGACCATTAAAATCTTTAAATGGTAAGAGACTATTTTTGCTTTGTTTCGCTCATCCACGGCCAAAGAGAGGGAGGAAGCCGCTTTCCCAAAGCCTGACACAGCCCCTGTCTGAAACCCTGGACACCTAATGCCAGTCAGTTGAGACAGCCCTGAGCTAAATGGACCAATAGTCTACATAAGGGGACCATAAGACAAGTACTGCTGGATCAGACCAATGGCCCATATAGTCCAGCATCCTGTTCTCACAGAGGTCTGTGTTGTAAGGCAGTTTCCTATGTCAACAAAATGATGCTGAGAAACAGTGCACGAGAAGGGCACTGTCTGCAGTCCAGTCCTATATATGTTTATTTAGAAATCAGTCCTGCTATGCTCCATGAGGCTTACTTCCAAGAAAGATGCAGTCTTAAACACACATAGGGGAAAATCCCACTTGACACAGTGGGATTCGCTTTTGAATAAACAGGCATAGGATCACATTCTTATTCCACAAAGTCAACTGCAGCATCAAAAGAAAGCACGGACAAAAGATAGCAGAGACCAAGGCAATGAAGGGTCAAAAGTGAATTTAAAAAGTTTAAACTCAATCCAGTGAAGGTGAGGAACCCAATGCAAGTAAATATGTAAAACAGAAAGCCAGAAATGCAGAATGACAAAGAAAATACCCACAAGATGTTTAAAAACGTTGACTATGCAATCTTATACTTGTTTGCCGAGAACCAAGTCCCACTGAGTTCCAGAGGGGTTGCACTTCAGTAAGTGGCTATGTGATTTTAGCCTAAAGGTTGAAGTAAAGGATCAAGGAAGCAAGTCAAAGAATATTGCCATAATTAATCCATTCTAGAGGCTTTATCAGAATTAGTGGTGGAAAATATCTGGCTCTTGGAAGTATTATGGAAGGAAGGAAGGAAATATTCTTTTAAGACCCAAAATGCAAAAGAAAGTGCTATCAAAAATCATTCCAGATCAGCAGACATGCTAGGCTGAATGAATTACAGACTCACTTAGAAGAAGAATTATGAAAAAAGTTGAAAAGCAAAAATGGTTTGACAGGTGTATACAGAAAAAATTATGGAAAAGGTTAGGACGAAAACAATATATAGAACCATGCTGTATTGTTGGTTTGGTGATGTAGAATTTGGCTGTGAGTGCAGAAAGTGGATTTATTAGACAAACTCCAGTTACAGAAAGGTACATTTCTGCCTCCTTCCTGCTGCAGTCCTTGCACCTACCATTTCTGATGGTCAAAGGAAATGTGACGTGGGAGGTAGAGGGCATGATTCAGCATGGCAGATAGGGAGGAACTGGGGGAGACAGTGATCCTTTCGTGTTCGTGGCAACATGGTTGTGCTAGAGCAGGGATACAAAACCTGTGACTCTCCAGTTGTTGATGGACTATGACTCCCATCAGAATGCCCAGTGGTCAGAGATGATGGGAGTTGTAGTCCAGGAATGCTTGGAGAACCACAAGTCCCCAATTCTTGCACTAGAGGTTCTTTGGATACAAGGAAGTTTCTTTAGAAAAGGCAACAAGCTCTTAATTCCTCAGGCTTTGCTGAAAGTGGGAAATGTAGCCATGCAGACCTGTCAGCTCTAGGGAAGGCAGGAGTCCTGAAAACACATAGGAACCCAGATCCCCTAAAAATGATGATGTTTTGGTATTTCAAGTGGCTTGTTGTTATTTCAGTCACAGAGAAGAAGCCTGATTGTCCCGATGGCCTTTTTGCTTTAACTTGAAAAGGCAAGAGGACAGCAACCAGCAACTTCTTGTAGTGCTTCTCAGCTCATAGAGTCATTGCATTATTTTAACACATAACATTAAACGGCTTCTCTCCCACACCATTGCTAACAGGTGAAAAGCCCAAGAACAACCTGAATTCCTGCCATCCGTACAGCAGAGGGAGCTGCGGCACCATTGGAAACAGCTCTGCGGCGAAAACAAAGCAAGCCTGAAGCGACTTCAGCATGCATTTCCATTTTTATTTAAATCTGCATTTTAATCAAATTTACATAACTCTAATGTTAAAATAGATTAGAAATTAAACACACTTCCACTGCATTGTTCAGCTCCCAGAGAGTTCAAAAATGAAATATTTACTTCCTCATAATAATGATCTGGAGAATGCAAGCGGAATACATTTGGCTGGCTGCTGTTGCAGTTGCAGTGAGGATGTTTTGATTAGGAACCTGCTGTGATGGAGAAAGTCATGCAGGCTGAAAACTTTGGCATCAAATAGGTCTCCTGATATTGGATGTGATCCTCCAGCCCAGTTCCCCATTTGTAAACGGGGAATTTATAGCGGCTGCATTCTGGGGTTGCTGTGAGGACCACCAGACTGAAGAGAATAAACACAATACCTTTCAAGCTGGATACTCTTGAAGACAATGTAAGCACCTGTTCAAAGTTTTGAAACTTAAATCAGTGGGGCATGCTACATGATCCAAAACACATTTACTGAATTCAATGGGACTTAGTCCATATAAAGTGTGCTCTGGTCTTAATCTCTTCTGGTTTGCATCTTGGCATTCTTTTATAGAATTGGTATGGGAGATACTGAATATATTGTGGTCACTTCACAGCCCACTTTTTCCAACCCAAGTAGTGGTGCATTACATGTTTCCAGCTGTATGTTGAGAAAAGCATGTGCTTTGATATGGTACCTGTACAACATCTTTCTTTCTTTTTTGGCTACTGGAACATAAATCAGGTAGCCTTGCAGACTCCAGGCACTCAGAAAATTGTAGGCCCCTAAGATATATTTGGGCGTGGGTGGCGCTGTGGTCTAAATCACTGAGCCTCTTGGGCTTGCCGATCAGAAGGTCGGCGGTTCGAATCTCCGCGATGGGATGAGCTCCTGTTGCTCGGTCCCTGCTCCTGCCAACCAAGCAGTTTGAAAGAACGCCAAAAGTGCAAGTAAATAAATAGGTACCGCTCTGATGGGAAGGTAAATGGCATTTCCATGTGCTGCTCTGGTTTTGCCAGAAGCTGCTTAGTCATGCTGGCCACATGCCCTAGAAAAACTGTCTGCAGACAAACGCTGGTTTCCTCAGCCTGTAAAGCAAGATGAGCGCCGCAGCCCCAGAGTTGTCTGCGACTGGACTTAATTGTCATTGTTATGTACTGATGTTCTCACCCTAGGCCAGCAGGGGGAATACTGTAGATAGTTTTCACTCAGGTCCACATATGCAAATAAGGGATTTACAGTGACGTTCAGTGATTGGATAGTTACAGAAAGTGATTACTGTTGTATTGCAGTGGAGCTCTATATAAGCAGGATGGCTGAACCCTTCAGTTCAGTTCTGTTCTGGCCTGAGAATAAACAAGAGCTGTTTGAAGAATTGCTGTGTCGTCTGATATGTTTACCCACAACTTAACAGTCATTGGTCCTTTACCTTTACCTTTTTAAAATACATTTATAAATATGTGAATTGTATAACTCCCATAATTTAACATATATACAGGAGACTGCTTCTGCTGCTTGAGTCTGCCAAGCTGCAGTTTCCACCATATGTTGTGGGTAGGCGAGAAGATAAGAATATACTTTGTGGAGGGAACTGCTAGCCACTTTGAGAGAGAGAGATTTAAAAGCTTGGTCAGTCTAAGACAGGTGCTGATGGGAATAAAATACTCCAAGAGACTTGATAATAAAGCTCTATAGGAGGCTGGCACTAAATTGTGCACTGTCATGAATTGTATGGTGGTCTTTTCTCACACTTTGGTGATGCCTGCAATACATTTCATGTGTTTGAGGCCATGGCAAATGAATTCACACTATCCAAAATTTGCTATTTTTTTCCTAGAAGAAAAGGTGCCGGAACTCACCGTGAAAACCTCCCTTGTTCTCCTATAATGACAATGGCACCCACCTGAGAGGTGCCAGAACTGAGTTCTGGTGAGTTCTGGCTGAAAACAATGTCCTGCAACTACAAGGAGATTACATAACACAAACAAGCGACAGCCCATGAGGTCGGCAGAGATAACAGCGACAAATTCCGCACATATTTCTTCTGTGTCCTATCATGGGACACAAAACTGCCTTGGTCAAACTGCCTGATGATCTCTGGCGGGCTAGAAACAGAGGTGAAAGCAGTTTCCTGGTTCTGCTGATATCTCAGCAGCTTCTGATACCATCTTTTTTTTTTTATAAAAATTTTTATTAAGATTTTTTACAGATACATATTTAACAAACAAAATAGGTTTCATAACATCTTTTCATTCTATTGCGGACTCCCTCACGTCTCCCGCTTCCACTCTCATCATTAAAAACGAATTTTTCCAAGCAAATTATCATCTTGTTTATACTCTTAAGTGCAATGTTTAGGTTAAACTCAAATAAAAAATTATAATTTAATGGTAGACAGTTATTTCTGCTCTGGCTTCCTTGTTAGGATTCAACCAAATTACAATACTTTTGTAAATAAATCTTAAATTTCTTCCAGTCTTCTTCAACCCTCTCCTCTCCCAGGTCGCGGATTCTGCCAGTCATCTCAGCCAGTTGCATATAGTCCATCAGCTGCATCTGCCATTCTTCCAGTGTTGGTAGATCTTGTGTTTTCCAGCTCTTAGCAATAAGTATCCTTGCCGCCGTTGTAGCGTACATAAAAAATGTTCTATCCTTCTTTAACACGTTCTGGCCGACCATGCCCAGAAGGAAGGCCTCTGGTTTCTTGGTGAAGGTATACTTAAATACCTTTTTTAACTCATTATATATCATTTCCCAAAAGGCCTTCACTTTAGGGCAGGTCCACCAGAGGTGAAAGAATGTTCCTTCATTTTCCTTACATTTCCAACATTTGTTATCAGACGAATGGTATATTTTAGCCAATTTCACTGGGGTCATGTACCATCTATATATCATTTTCATTACATTTTCCTTCAGAGCATTACATGCTGTGAAGTTCAGCCCGGTAGTCCATAACCTTTCCCAGTCCTCAAACATAATGTTGTGCCCAATATCCTGGGCCCACTTTATCATAGCCGATTTAACCAATTCGTCTTGTGTGTTCCATTTCAGCAGCAAGTTATACATTTTTGAAAGTACCTTAGTCTTAGGTTCTAGCAGTTCTGTCTCCAGTTTCGATTTCTCCACCTGGAATCCTAACTTTTTATCAATCTTAAACACTTCCTTAATCTGAGCATAGTGTAACCAGTCTCGCACTTTATCTTTCATTTTCTCTAAACTCTGCAGTTTCCAATTGTCTCCATCCCTTTCTAGTATTTCCCAATATTTTGGCCAATTGGCCTCCATATTGGGTCTTTTTCGGGCCTTGGCCTCCAAAGGTGACAGCCACCTCGGTGTTTTGTTTTCTAATAAGTCTTTGTATCTTGTCCAGACATTAAATATTGCTTTTCTGACAATATGGTTCTTAAAGACCTTGTTGATCTTAACCTTGTCATACCATAAATATGCATGCCATCCAAATGCATTGTTAAAACCTTCCAAATCCAACACATCCGTGTCCTCCAGAAGTAGCCAGTCTTTTAGCCAGCAGAAAGCTGCGGCTTCATAGTACAACTTTAAGTCTGGCAGGGCAAAGCCCCCTCTTTCTTTTGCGTCCGTTAATATCTTAAACTTAATTCTGGGCTTTTTGCCCTGCCAGACAAATTTAGAGATATCTTTCTGCCACTTCCGGAAGCACTCCGTTTTATCTACAATCTGCAATGTCTGAAACAAAAATAACATTTTTGGCAATACATTCATCTTAATAGCAGCTATTCGACCTAACAATGAAAGTTTCAGTTTTGACCAGCTATCCAAGTCTCTCTTAATTTCAGACCAACATTTTTCATAATTATCTTTAAACAGACTCAAATTCTTTGCTGTTATGTTTACCCCTAGGTATTTAACTTTCTTAACCACAGTTAACTCTGTCTCTCTCTGAAACCGTTCCGACTCAATATCTGTCAAGTTTTTTCCCAACACCTTGGTTTTTTGCTTATTTAGTTTAAATCCCGCCACCCGACCAAAATCCTGGATTAGTTGTAGTACTCTTTTCGTACTAGATTCTGGCTCCTGTAATGTCAGAACTAAGTCATCTGCAAACGCTTTAAGTTTGTATTGTTTCGCTCCGACCTGTATCCCTTCCACCAACCTGTCCCCTCTAATCGTGTTCAAGAGCACCTCCAGGACCGAGATAAATAGTAACGGGGAAATCGGACAGCCTTGTCGTGTTCCTTTTTCAATTTTAAACTCTTCTGTAACCACATTGTTAACTATCAGTTTAGCCTTTTGTTCTGAATATATTGCATCAATCCCATTCTCAAACCCCCGGCCCACTCCCATTTCTTTTAGATTCCCTTTCATAAACTTCCAGGATATGTTATCAAAGGCCTTCTCCGCGTCTATAAAAATTAAAACAGCTTTAGTATTTATGTCTGTTTGTAAAAGCTCCAATATATCTATAATGTTCCTTGTATTGGCAGACATATGTCTACCTGGGAGAAAGCCTGCCTGGTCTTTATGGATTACTTTGTTTAAAACCCTCTTGAATCTACTTGCCAAAACGTCTGCGAATATTTTATAATCCACATTTAAAAGGGAGATGGGACGGTAGTTCTTAAGCTGTGTCTTTTCAGTTTCCGATTTTGGTATCAATGTGATGAAGGCTTCTTTCCACGATTCTGGCGCCTTCTTCCCCTCTAAAATTTCATTGCTGACCTCCATCAGTGGTTGTATCAAATAGTCTTTCAATGTCTTATAATACTTGGAGGTCAGCCCATCTGGTCCTGGTGATTTGCCCTGTTTCATATTTTGGATGGCCTGCTCAATCTCTTGTCGTGTTATTTTGCCATTTAGAATTGATCTATTTTCTTCTGACAACTTTGCCAGTCCATTTATCTTTAGAAATTGTTTAATCGCTGCTTCATCTTGTGGCCCTTGAGTGTATAATTTTTTGAAATATCTCTGGAAACACTTTCTAATCTCTCCGGGGTTCTGGATACATCTTCCTTCAATCTCTAAGTTTGTCACTGTGTTTAACTTTTGTCTCCTCTTCAACTGCCAAGCTAGCAGTTTTCCACATTTATTAGCCGACTCAAAAGTTTTTTGTTTCATTAGTTTGATTTTCCATTCTATTTCCTGATTTATCAGTTTACAATACTGTGCTTGGTAAAGTTTGATTTCTCTCAGAATCGGCTGGGACTTCGGATTAAGTCTTAACTTCTTCTCCAACTCCTTGATTTTTTCCAAAATTTTATCTTTCCTTTCGTTTTGTTTCCTTTTCTTTACTGTGTTCTGTTGTATCAGGAACCCCCTCATCACGGCCTTACTTGCGTCCCAGATATTTCTTTTTTCCACTGTAGTGTTCATATTGATCTCAAAATAATCCTTTAGGGCTTTTTGGGCCTTCTTAGTGATCTCCTGATCTCTAAACAGGCCATCATTCATCTTCCATCTGAAGGAACCGGTTGGAATCAATGTCATGTCCATTCTCAGTGCGTTATGGTCGGAGCATGTCTTTGGGCAGATTTCCACCTTTCTGATCTTAGGTGCCAGACCTCTAATTATCCATATCTGGTCGATTCTTGTCCAAGTCAGTTGGGCTTCAGAGAAAAATGTTCCTTCCCTTCCCAAGGGGTTTCTCACTCTCCAAATGTCAATCCAGTCCATATTGTCTGTCATTTCAAAGAAGGTCTTTGGTAGTCTCCCATCTTTGGAAATTTTTTGGCTCTGTGACTTATCCATATTGGTTGATACAACTCCATTCATATCTCCCATCATAATGATGTTGTTGTAGTCCAGATAGTCCAGCATGGTCTCATGCAACTTCTTATAGAATTCCGATTTTCCTTCATTTGGAGCATAAATTCCTAATAGCTTCTGATACCATCCACCATCATAGGAGTCAACTCCAAGGGGCTGCGGGGGCCCTCACAATAAAATATTCGAGCCCTCCTCCCAGTTGATGGGCATTCCCATTTGAATGGTGTGTGTGTGCTGCGACATGTGGTCGATTATGTGGGGGGCGGGGCAATATTTTATTCAAGTTGGCACCCCTGTCCACCATGGGATCTTTTTGGACCATCTAGGGAGGTTGGAACCTGGGGTCGTTGTTCTATCCTATAAGGGATAAGCTTATCATTGAGACAGGCAGAGGGCAAGCACCTTATGCCACACTGTATAGGATTCACCCCCTATAAACCCCCATGCAGCCCCCTCAGAGTTGGTCAACAATGAATGTAGCCTTCAGCCATTAAAGGAGTAGCCACCCGTACCAGATGATTTGAGAGAAAATTATTCCACAAGCGATTTTCTTCATTTCATGAAAAATAAGAGTGCCCCCCTAAAAAAGAAAGCTTTGTGTGCTCTTTGAGTTATGTTATTTAGGAAATAACGTCTGGGCTTTTTGTAGCTGAGCTCTCGCTTCCTTCTCCTTGGAAAATGTCATGGTTTTTCACTCCCAGTTGTGAAGAGGTGCGCAGTTTTGCATGGGATTGTTAAATATTGTTTCACAACAAAGGTTGTAGCAGACCTCTAGCACTGGAGGGAAAGATTTCTGTATATGATTTGCTATATTTGTAAAGTATTTTGAGATCCCTTGGTGTGAAAGCTACTAAATAAATGTAAGATAATTATCACTGTAGCTTGGTACTCAGGAGGAAAAATCGTGAGATATTCTCAACCAGCCTTCATAAATCTTTTCAGTATCCTCATCCTATTAAAGCCTTAGGCTTTATTCATTCAGGTCACAAATTACTGAACAGAAGTGGAAATAATGGGATACTGATAGAAAATTGTCTTTTTCCACACCATGACTATAAATAAGTTACCTACGCCAACTTTCCAAAAGCTGATTTCGGTCTAGTCATTTATATCAAGAGCCAATGGAAGGAATGATATGGAAATGATTAATAAGCTTTGCCATCTTTTTTATACAGATTATTTATTATATACCACATACATAAATATTTTTAAGGGAGAAGTAATTATCTGGAACTTTGGACATATTTCTGTGGACAAATCTTTGCAGGTGGATGCCTGCTGATATTTTTTTTAAAAAAAAACATACAATGATTAGGTAATAAGTCTGGATTTATTTTTATAAGTGTGTGGCTTTTATTTCTACCCCTGTAATTTTATTTTCACTGTGATTTGTATCCCACAGAATTGTTTACTTATTCCGATATTGGATTTGTTACAATGAGTGATAGACAGTTTAAGAAGTTACTCACAAATTTTGCACTCTGGGAGAAAAAGACAAACGCTGGAATCCTCAGAAAACCTATTAAGCAGTAAAGTGGGGCTCACATATGAATAAATATAAGCCTGTCTAAGACATTTTGCTGCCTGAGGCAAAACAGAAAATGGCAACACCACTTGAGGTGACTAGACATGGCCTGGGGAAGCCTTAGTATGATGAAGGTGTTGGGGGAAATAAACTGTGGCTGGAAAGGAAGAAGAAGAAGAAGAAAAAGAAGAAGAGGAGGAGGAGGAGGAGTTTGGACTTGATATCCCGCCTTTCACTCCCTTTAAGGAGTCTCAAAGCAGCTAACATTCTCCTTTCCCTTCCTCCCCCACAACAATCACTCTGTGAGGTGAGTGGGGCTGAGAGACTTCAGAGAAGTGTGACTAGCCTAAGGTCACCCAGCAGCTGCAAGTGGAGGAGTGGGGAAGCGAACCCGGTTCACCAGATTACAAGTCCACAGCTCTTAACCACTACACCATGCTGGCAGGCAGTGGAGGATGAGGAGGAGGTAGAGGCTCCTCCAGGCTCAGGAGGCACACTCCTTGGGTGCATGGAACTGCTGCCCCTGCCAGCTGTTCCCAACTTATCAACCAAAGCGACTGCCACCCCAAGTCTCATGGGCTGGCCGGCCTTGTGCTTAGTGATGCACTGAAAATCTTTGAGCCAGCAGCTCCATCTAGAGAGCTAGATATAAGCATAAACTTCTCGATTCTTTCCAGTGCCAGGAACTGCTGGGCAGGTTTCCTAAACCCCGGAGAGATTGGAGGATCCTTTACTCACATGGCTTACAATTCAGCTGCTATTGTCTTTTGGGTCTCTGGATACCATTCTAAGCTGCCACTTTTTGCTTCTCTTGCAGAAAATGCAAACAAAACTTCTCACAACTTTGTTCCAGTTAGGTAGGAATGTTCCGTGCCATGGTAGCCCCTCATCCAATTGACGTCAGAGGCTTCATTGCCACAAGCAAAAAACAGCATAGTGGCAGAGGAGGTGTCGGAAGCTGAAGAGGTGACAGGGCTTAGTGAGCTGGGAGAGTCTGTGGTGGAGAGAAGTCCAGAATCAGATGCTGAAGCCAGAGAGTGGGACGAAGAGGCAGAGATGAGTCAGGCTGGTGCAGAAGCACGGGTCTCTCCTCCCATCTCTCGCCTTGTCTCCCAGAACCAGAAGAGGCCTGAGAAGGGGAGAGGAGAGGTTGGCTTCACACAGGCGCAGTCTCCAACTGCTTAGAAAAAGTTCTGGAGAGGAGGAGATTTAGACAGCTATGGGGAAGCGGGGACTTTGAGTCTCAGCAACTGATCCATGGGGCAAGATCTCCTGGGGGTGAGCTGCAGTCCTCATTAGGGCCGACACTCCACCAAGTCGGTGGAGATTGTGCTCTTGCTAATTAAGAGCTGACTCCAACTTGAATGGTGTGATTTAGCGCCGGCTCGCTCCTGACAGACACCATCGTTCGTATCATGCCAACAGAGTTGAGAGGCAGCGTGCCGATGTTGGAATGGTATCGAGGCAGCATCTTTCTTCGCTGCCATCTGTGGCGACTGGTAGCAATTTCCATTCGGAATATGGCACCAACTCATTTTGTCTGCTAAATCTTGGGACAAAAATTGGCTGTCTGCAGAGAGCCTATGCAAAGTGTAAGCTGGGTGATGTATGGAGCTGCATCTCTAAAGGCTGCTCTAAATTGCACTTACCGTTGCTCTAGAGGAACTGGCCTTGTTAAGGGTCTCCTGTAATGGAATGCCTCTCTCACTCACTCACTCACGCGAGAGATGCCCCTGGCAGTCCCCTCTTTCACTTTTGCAAAGAGGAAGAACAAGTGACACGGACCTGCTGTGCCACTTAAAAGATTTGTGCCTGTCAGGTCAAATCCTTTCAGGCATGTATATGTCAGCTCCCCAGCTAAAATATACCACTATGGTCAGAGCCATCAGCCATGGCTGCCAATTTTCAGGTCGTGTGTGTTCCCTTTGTGTGGTCTCTGAAATGTCGTACATAATTTATTAATCCTTAGCATAGTTTAGAAGCACAGAGAAATCCTACTTCTGAACTATGAAATTAACTCTCAGCATGGCTAAGACTTTGAAGCACACTCTACTATTTTCTTACCTTTTGGGGGGCACTACCGACCATAGTTCAGTTGGTTAAAAAAAAATTGCAAGGGTTTTAATTTCTCTTGCATATTGGCACGATTGCATTAGGTAGATCATGGCACTTTGCATAAGAAGGACAGAATATTAAGAAGTGAATGACCCTGTGTGTTAATGAAAAATAGACCCAATATTTATATATTCTCCCCATTTAAAAAAATATATAATAATATCTAAATTGCATAGCAGTTCTGTGCCTAATTGAATGTCACAATACCAGTGAGTAATTGCACTGTCTATGAAAGAAATTTGTTCCAAAGTCAAAATGTCACCTTGCTGTCAAATAATCCCATAGATTACCATAAACAGAGCTGGAGAAATTGTACTGTGACTGGAAAGATATGTGATGTGAATCCTACTCATTACCCAAGACATGACTTCCATTGTAATTATCTGCCTATCACAATAGCTTCCTTTTGCCATCTCTTGCATACCTGCTGCCACACACAAACTCATTAACATTTATTTTGGTACAACACTGTTTGAAAAGTTAACCTTTTCTGCAAAGTATGGCAAACCCTTTCATACTGGCGGATCCTGTAGTGTCACATGCAAAAACTTGCTCAGGAGACTAACATTTATCTTTGCTTCCTTTACGGCTAAATTAGAAATTAGTTTAAACACCTGACTTCCATTACGGTGCATTTTGCCCTGTCATGCATTGCAAATGTGAGATGGCTTCATATTTTCGGGTTCCTTCCCAGGTTTATCTCTCAAATATGTAGCGATGTGCAGTGCAATCCTATAGATGTCTACTCAGCAGTAAGCTTCCTTGAGTACATGGACCATTATCCCCAGATCATTGTGTATAGGATTACCACCTCAATTGCAGTAGCACCATGGGAAACATTTTTCTGTGGGTTCAATCCATTGCTCTGCAGTTATGTTCAGTACCCTTAATGCAGGCACCCCCAAACTCGGCCCTCCAGCTGTTTTGGGACTACAACTCCCATCATTCCTAGCTAACAGGACCAGTGGTCAGAGATTATGGGAGTTGTAGTGCTGAAACAGATGGAGGGCTGAGTTTGGGGATGCCTGTGACAGATAGATAGTTTCAACCAGTCCCCACCCCCAGACTCCTCAGGCTCATTTATTTATACCCTGCCCATCTGGCTGGATTTCCCAAGCCACACTGGGCAGCTCCCAACAGAATATTAAAAACACGATAAAACATCAAACATTATTTTCCCCCCTAAACAGGGCTGCCTTCAGATGTCTTCTAAAAGTCAGATAGTTGTTTATTTCCTTGTCATCTGAGGGGAGGGCATTCCACAGGGCGGGAGCCACTACAGTGGTACCTCGGGCTAAATACTTAATTCATTCTGGAGGTCTGTTCTTAACCTGAAGCACCACTTTAGCTAATGGGGCCTCCTGCTGCTGCTGCACCACCGGAGCACGATTTCTGTTCTCATCCTGAAGCAAAGTTCTTAACCTGAAGCACTTTTTCTGGGTTAGCGGAGTCTGTAACCTGAAGCGTATGTAACCTGAAGCGTATGTAACCCGAGGTACCACTGTACTAAGAAGGCCCTCTGCCTGGTTCCCTGTAACCTCACTTCTCACAGTGAGGGAACCGCCAGAAGGCCCTCGGAACTGGACCTCAGTGTCGTGGCTGAACAATGGGGGTGGAGATGCTCCTTCATACTGTTTGGTATGTTAAGTGTACGTTTGTGAAGTGGGAATGATCAGGTTTAGGACTATCCATGGCACACAGGAACACTTTCCTCCTATGCTGTGATTCCAGTGAAAATAATCCCTGCAAAGCAGGCATAAAGAATTAACCCACCTTTCCTAGGGCATCACAGTCCTGGTACTGGTCACCTTTCTCCATCCTATGGCTATTATTTTTAAAACAAAAACAAAACATGCTAAATGCAGACATACGCACATGGCTTCACTGCCATATGTTACTAGATCAGTGGCCATGCACAAACGACTAAAATAATGCCTGAATTATCTGTTGGAAAGCAAAAGGAAATTTTGTGTCACCTCACACGATGGGTGTAAGAACATGGGAAGAGCCTGCTGGAACAGACCAATAGGTCCATCCTAGTTTAGCACCTGTTCTTCATAGTGGCCAACCAGATCCCAATAGGAAGCCTACAAGCAGAATTTGAGCAGAACAGCACTCCTCTCTCCTGTAGTTTTGGGCAACTGATATTCAGAAGACTACTGCCTACAACCAGTGCTAGAAAAAGAGGTGCTTTTTCACCAGGAACACCTCTCTTGTTCTCTTATAATGGCAATGGTGTCCACCGGAGAGGTGCCGCAACTGAATTCCAGGGAGTTCCTGCTGAAAAAAAAGCATGGCCTACAACACTGTTTTTCAGTCTCTGTTCCCCAGCTGTAAAATAGGAAATTGTGGATTCACAAACAGATAAAAGCCACAATCCAAAGATTTATGTGTCCTTAGGGCAGAACCATGTGTGCATTGCTAGATTTTTTCCTTTGCTGTTCCTATGTAAGCCCTTCCTGTGGGGCGCCCTCCCATCCGATGTCAAGGAGATAAAGAACTACACAACTTTTAGAAGACATCTGAAGGCAGCCCTGTGTTGGGAAGGTTTTTTTTTATGTTTGACATTTCATAATGTTTTTATATGTTCTGGAAGCTGCCCAGAATGGCTGGGGAAACCCAGCCAGATGGATGGTGTATTATTATTATTATTATTATTATTATTATTATTATTATGGCTGTCATCTGTCTCCCAGTATTCTGGTGCCTTTCAAACAACCTTACCGAGCGTTGAGATTCATTAATGGAGAAAGCTCTATCTGTTACTTCCCTTTTGTTCCAAAACACTGGGGTCTTGCAACAACTAGCTGAAATATATACCAGAGTCCCACACAGACTTGTAGACATGTATTCCAGAACTGATACCGCTCAATAATTGTGCCAGCTTCTTCTTCTTCTTCTTTTATCAGTGTTAGCTGATGAGGACTCTTTCCCATTTGCCTCTCACCTCAAATGGCTTCATAATGGAATTGACATTAGAAGAACATCAAGTAGGCTTTCTTCAACATTACACCACTTCATCTATCTCACTGAGCAGAACTTGCCCATACAAAGAGGATCCGATTCTCCCCCACCCTCCCCCAGTTATTATTGCAGAATGGTGAGTACCAAATGTTGACATTCATTACAAATTGTTGGGGGAAGTGGAACATTGTGCAAATTATTGTGCCAGATTATTTGAAAAGCCACAGTGGACCATGAATTGTCAAAGTAACTGAATATTCAAAGCTCAGATTTGCGGTGTGTCGCTCCAACCTTTGTGCTTTGTGCTCAAGCCACTGGGATTTCCCCATGAAGACATAATTGCAAATTATTAAGTCATGAGTTATGAATTATTCTGAGCTCTATTGAGCCAAGTTTTGAATTACCAGCACCAACCTAATTTCAATATTTATCAATAAAAACAGATACTTAAATATTATTTTTGAATTTTAAATGCTCTATTTATTTTAGTTCCAGGCATCTAAGGAAGAGAGAGAAAGAGGAAAATTGTGCTTGGTAGACTCAAAAACACCAGCAGCATATTTTTTTTCTGGGCTCTCTTTTGGTCAGTGTATCATCATAAAGATTGCTTACACTCTTTGGGTGGGTGACGGTTGTGGTCCAGCGCGAGGGAAGATCAGACCCCCATATACTATGCTGCTGCTTGTTGTCCTTGGACCTAGCCAGCTGTGGTGCATGAGGAAATAGCCCACCAAGAATTTGAATTTGAACTGGCCAATAGATGCCTTCAAAGGGCAATAATCATAGTTATGACACACACACATAAGCCCATTAGATCCATACTCTAACATGACCTAACTGTACCACTGTCGACAATGCAACTCATGTTCTTCATTTTCAAGAAACGTATTGTATCCAACAAAGTCATCTCATCTGTGCAAGGATGTCTGCTTCCAATTCTATTCTGAATTTCCCCACAACCCTCCAAAAGAGATTTGTGGAGGAAGTGGGGAGCAAGGGGAATGGAGATGGAGGGGAAGTTCTGTTGTGCAAGTAGAAGTCATTTTTGAAAGGGGACGACTCCATTGGATATGTGCCTTGGCTGCTTTCAAGATAGTCATTGGTTAGTGGAGTTGAGAGGAGTCTAACAT
Source organism: Podarcis melisellensis (assembly GCF_964234715.1). Lineage (NCBI taxonomy): Eukaryota > Metazoa > Chordata > Lepidosauria > Squamata > Lacertidae > Podarcis > Podarcis melisellensis. Next base: position 28,568,142 of record NC_138542.1, read on the forward strand.
TTGGAAATGCTTTTCTTTACAGCAAACTCAACCTGGTGCACTGTACAGGGTGACCTGTGCATGTCAGCTGCAAATTTTGATGCAGGCAGTGCCAGGAAATCAGTTTCTGAAGCTTGAGGTGCCTCAGTGCAGAAAGTACCCACCAGGGAAGAGAAGCATTGAGTCAGATAATAAAAAGGAAGAGGGGTCTGCCCCCTGACATGCTTTGACTGTAATCCAGGGACTAGCTGGGCCAGTAATCTGTCCATTTGGCTGCCCAGGAGTTTGGAGTGTTGATGTAGCTCCAGCAATGCTGTATTTATTTTCTGTCTGTTGCTTTTAGGATCTTAATATACTGTGAATTGGACATGTAGGGCAGGCTTCCTCAAACTCTGCCCTCCAGATGTTTTTTGGCATACAATTCCCATGATCCTTAGCTATCGGGACCAGTGGTCAGGGATGATGGGAATTGTAGTCTCAAAACATCTGGAGGACTGAGGTTGAGGAAGCCTGATGTAGGGCTTGTCTCTATGTGTCTAGCAACCAAAAGGCATTTATGATGGCACGTGTAAGAGAGCTGTTTCCTGTTTTTACCTTGTCACTTTCCTGTCATTTCACCTGTCAGCCTATTTCTGTGCAAGGTAACAGTTCTGTGCTTTGTCACAATGCCATTTCGGACAGTGATAACACTGCTGCCAGTCTTTGAACCGGCCTCTTCAGCACACTTGCTGTTCCACCAGAACCAGCTATGCCAACTTGCAATGTTATTCAGCCATCCTTCCTACAGACTCTGCTACACATTTATTGCTATTGCAATAAGTCATAAAGTTTGTCTGGAAGAAATGTTGCATTATTTGATCAATGTACTTTTTCAGAGGCTCGACTTTCCCATGACAATTTAACTGAACTGTTATTTTTAAAACCCAATTCTCTCAAATATTATTTGGAAACCGCCATTAGAAAAGTTGCTTCTTTTTAACCCATTCTTGGCTGGCTGAAAAAATGGGATCCATTGTAGTTATTTGCTGTGTCCCTGCCAAAAACAACCCCTATCCTTTCTTTTGGGATTGATGATGAGTGTTGGATTGATAATGGCTGCTATGCTCTATTGGTGAAGGCAGCTGTATGACGAACATGGCAGACGACCCATTCACCACAAACAGGAAGCTACTGTAGGCTGTTGAATGGTGTGAGAATAAAAATGTGGCACAGAGCTACTGAGTTGAGGAAACGATAGAGGAGATTGCCTCATTAGGTGCTAAGAGACAGTTTGTTGAAAGAAGCTGCTAAAGCCCAATGTATTTCAGGCATAGAATCCTTCCTCAACACCTTAGTACTTCTTGAGGCCATCAATTCTCCAGTCATCTCTCTTGGAGGAAAAAGTAGCTACCCAAAGCTATGTGACTTGGCTCCATGTTGTGTCAGACAGATTATTTTTAATATAACATCTAGCTTATAGTTACACAGAAAAACAGGACTTGCTGCCATCATGTTAAGGAACGTAAGGAATTCCTGGGCTGTGAGGGACTAACATAGTGATGTAGATGTCATATTTATGATGTCATATATAATGTCAGGTGTGTGGTAGATAAAGACATATCTGGTGTGAACCAGGGTATGCAAGATGTAGCTGGTCTTTGGAAATTGATCACCTGACATAGGTGTGATGTCAGGTGATTGCCCACCTGTCAAACATGGCCTATGGTAGTGGAGGAGGACAAGATAAAATGGCTGGATCCAGCTCTCCACCCCAAAACTAATACCTTTTCAACTTCAGTTCTAGGTGGGAAGATTCAGCTGCAAAGTTGTTGCTAAGACACTGGATAAATTGGGGATAAACCTATATAACCTTTGTCCTGTGGTAATATTGTTGCTTGTTTTGCTGCATTTTTAACACATGGTAAGCCATCTCAAGAACTTTGGTTAATAGGTGGGGTACAAAATACTCCTAAATTAATAATAAAACAAATATCTGTGCCCTAAGTACCGTAACTTGGAGACATTAGTAATAAAATAACAATGACTGTTTAAGGAAGGGGTAGTCAAGATGGTGGACTTGTACGCCACAATTCCCATCATCCCAGGCCATTGGCCATGCTGGCTGGGTCTGAAAGGAGTTATAGTCTGAAACATTTGGACGGTTCCATGTTGGCTACTCCTGGTTTAATGCAAGTGCCTCTAAGGATTGCAGCCAAAGTGATGGCCCTTTTTATTTTCACGATTGTCCTAACAAATTTCAGCTAACAAATATTTCCAAAGAACTACCAGTTTGAAAAACATAAATAAAACAAATGATTTTCCACAGTGTAAGAAAAGGTCTGTCCTGAGTTTATCCCGTTAATTTCATTATTTATTTCCAGTCTAAAGTCATCGTAGTTCTTGTGGTGTGGCAGAAGAAACAATAAAAAATAAACAACAAATAAATAAACAACAAATAAAGATCAGATTACTAGCAGCACAATAAGATGGCAACATGTCAGAACTTCTGAAATAAAATTTAAATATCAACTCTTTAAATGTGATAGCAAGCTGTCAAGCCATTCAAAAATCAAAAGGGATCCCTGTTCTACTACAAACTGTGCTCTTCTAATGTGAACAGATTCATGTCAACCTGGTTTGTTTTTTTTTAAAGAAAGAAAGAAAGAAAGAAAGAAAGAAAGAAAGAAAGAAAGAAAGAAAGAAAGAAAGAAAGAAAGAAAGAAAAGAATCGGACCACTTCATATAGCCTAAAATGAGTGGCATATACATGCAGATTCATCATATGCAGAATTCAAAAGAGTCTCAAGCAACCCAGCTTCTAAATATGCAACACATCTGGACCATTTGGAGTGATTATGTAGTGACAGCAGAACACCTGTTTTGGTAGGGAAAACTGTAGCTCTCAGAGTTCCCTGGGAAAATGGATTGATTGTTAAACCACACTGAGAATTGTGGCTCTGGGAGGGGAATAGAGGTCTCCTAAGAACAAACTGCAGTTCCCATGATTCATTGGGGGAAGCCATGCCTGTTTAAAGTGGTTTGATACTGCTTTGAATGTACAGTGCAGATGGGGCTTGACTGCACCCTGAGGAATTTTGTGTTGCTGGTTCTTAAAGGACAAAAACTTTTTCCTTTTGGGAACATGGCTTCTCAAATCCATCCCTTCAACTTGAGAAAGGCATACATTAAAATGCAGCTTCATAGCAGCTGATATCCAATTTCTGATTGCTTTTCCAGGCAATTCAAAGAGCTGTTATGTTCTTCTTTTTTCCGCTTTTGGTAAATACATTGTGAGCAGTTTATGATGTTTTGACAGTTTAATTCTCCAGCATAATTTTCAATTCTGTACCTAGTCTCTAATGGATGCAGCTTTGTTAAAACTGCATGGTAATATTGAGCCTACCTACCTAAAGTGATTCATACTTCAAAATTCAAATTTTCGGCGGAATAGGAAAAGAAAAAGAAAAAACCCAGAGCTGCCATTAATCACACTTTATATATTTCTATCTTGACTGAGGTTTGTTGCATTTACTATTATAAAGACTTTCCAACACACATTAGTTAAATGGGCCTGAAAATCATGCATGCATATTTAATGGGGAAAAATTACAGATGTATCTCCAGTTTTAAGCTAGAAACTATTACTTTTCTTAGGCCATTAAAATATTCTGCCCCATTTAAAATGAGCTACATAATAAAACGATGTACGGTAATAATTCTACAAGGCTTTAATAATATAAAGCACTTTTGTAGCAAATGGCATTTTCTTAAGCTTCCATGCATAATTGAAATGCTTTTGTTCCGTTCTGCAAAACAGAAGAAGGTGCAAGCCCTATCAATACAAGCCCAAATCCAAAAGTATGTGTGTTTGCCTGTGTCGCTCCAAGATTCCTTGAAGATTTCCACCCCGCATTGTGATGTGCCGAAAGGAATGAAGGGTGCCAAGAGTCTAGATGGGGTTTGACAAACTGAGACAATGAGAAGTATCAGGCCCACGTTGTAACTTACAAAGGAGGGTCCTGGAAGTTATTGAAAAGAGAGACTAAAGGGTTCTTTAATTGCATTTAATAGGATTCTTATTGCCGATTCATGTCGGCGAGAAGCGTTTGCCCTTGCTGACATGAGAAGAGGCGGTTTCTGATCTTCACCCAGCCACCTGCCAACAGCCTCCTTTCACATGCAAACGAGACGAGGGACTTTGTGTGCCTCATCATCACCATCAAAGCAGGGCGGTGGGTGTGGGAGGGGGGAACCTGAAGATAGATTGCTTACATTCTGACTGCATTGCCCTTGAGCTATTACTAATAACGAGGAGAGAAAACTGAGTTAGAGGCCCATAATGTGTTTATTAATGAAGGGTGAGTTATGACTCCGCTAGTACTTTTCTTGGAGTATTAAAACTAGCTTTGTATTTCAGAAATAGTTGTGAGTGAAAAATATCAATAAGAGAGAGGGGAGGGCGAGATAGAAATAAACCAGAGGTAATTATCTACTGAAAACAAGAACTATCAATGCACTGAATCAACAAAAATAAACTGAAAGGCTGATAGGATTAGAAATGAGCCCATTAAACAATGGTTATAGGGCTGTCGTCTCCCAATGCCTTTCAGCATGTCACACCATCTCTTAAGAGACAGTTCTCCCTCAGGATTTAATTCTTTCTTGTTTATTTTGAATGATACTGTTTATAAGTGATCATTAAATATAATCTCTCTCTCAAAAAATTTTTTAAATACCAAGTTGAGTTTTCTGCTTCTTTCTGCCAAGTGTAAACTTCTGTGCAATTTGGAATCATCAGGAACACAGTTAAATTCTTTAACTTAAGGCCAATCAGCAAGAGATGCCTGAACATCTCATAGGCCAGAATGGGCAATGTCACAGGCTCTGATTTCTGTCAGAAGGTGCAGCTGGAATAGGATGGGTATGTCCTTCCAGATGTTGTTGGACTCCACTCCCATCAGCCCCAGCCAGCTTGGTCAGTTTTCAAGGATGATGGGAACTGTAGCTCAATAGTAGCTAGAGGACCACAGGTGCTTCACTTCTAATGTACAGGTCAAACCTCCTCCTTGTCTCAAAACAGAAATGTTGATTCTTTGCTTTATCCATTATTTGCCCAGATTTTGACCATGCTTCAACTTGCCTCTCTCTCTGGATCTTTCTACTCCATGCAAATTAGGTTTCCTTCTCACTGTTGTGACCAACACAGAGTTTGCTAGGCTTGTTTGTCCATCAGCACCCAAAGGACACCACTAAGTGATGAAGGTCCTTTCAAACGGTTCATTCTGATGATTTACCTACCCTACATCAGGATTTCCAAGCAGGTGTGTTAAAAGGCAACATTATTCAGCGAGAAAAGGGCCATATCAATCTGCTGGGATACCTGCATGTTTTTGGTCTGCTTTTTTATTTCTATTTTACATAAATTTCATGAACTGACTGTAAACTAGCTAAACAGAGAGCTGGTGACACAAAGATTGGAAGAGTAATGAATGTACATTGAGTGGTAAGAAAGCTTTATGAGATTTGTATCAGCTTTGTAACCAGGCTGACATGAGGGAAATAAAATTTATTGTTGATAAACATACAACATTACTCATAGGGGCAAAAGTAATGAAGAACAAGAGAAAAATAAACAGGAAACCACTAACTAATGAGCTTTCCCAAAAGTGACCCAAGAGAGCATAACAGTGGATTTCTCTGTAAATAATATCTTGTTGATCTAGAGAAGTAATTCCGTTGCTGCAACCACAATAAAATTTGTCTTAACCTTGTGATAGTGGAATGTTATGTATTGTGATCTGTTCCTTTGGTTTTAGATTGCAAAGCATGTGAAGGGCTTTGGAGAGCAGAAGGTCAAGAATGGTACCTTGTACCATTCAGATTAAAAAAATATTTTCATCATCAAAAAAAAAAAGTGTCCCAGATTGAGGCAGGCGGTGGAGTCAGAACGGGGTATCAATGACAATACAGTGGTACCTCAGGTTAAGTACTTAATTCGTTCCGGAGGTCTGTTCTTAAGCTGAAACTGTTCTTAACCTGAAGCACCACTTTAGCAAATGGGGCCTCCCGCTGACGCCGCGCCGCCAGAGCACGATTTCTGTTCTCATCCTGAAGCAAAGTTCTTAACCTGAAGCACTATTTCTGGGTTAGCGGAGTCTGTAACCTGAAGCGTATGTAACCTGAAGCGTATGTAACCCGAGGTACCACTCAATGGATCATAGGAGGATGGGGAAAATCAATGAGGGCACCAATTATTTTTAAGCATGATATTCATTCAATGCATATGACACTAGTAACCTTTTGTATGCTGCCTTGAAAGAGCTTTGTCCTGAAAGGCGGCTTATAAATACTTTAAACCGATAAATAAAATTTTATTGATTCTGTACGTATGCTGTTTGAAGCCTGTTGCATCATACTCAAAGAATCACACCCCATTACATATTCATATTATTTACTGTATTATTTATAGATGCAATACAAGTTGTCCGACTGCATTGTCAAATATGCAGAAAGCCTGGACCAAGAGTGCATGTGTGTCATTGTCTGGCTGGATGAAGAGGACTGGTGTGAGGCACTAGCCAGGGAACCTCCAAAGGAAACCCTAGAGGAGGAAGGCTCAGAGCCAGGGGATGGATGGTGGGACACCAAGGAGAGGTCAGAGGGAGAAGATTGAGAGGAAGTGCTAGATGCTACTCCATAGGGGCAAGACCTACTGGGAAGTGTTGCTGAGACCACTAGGTTGACTCTGTGGCGCAGCATGGAAGGGGCCACAGGGGTAGTTGCCCCAGGAGCAAAATTATTAGGGGTGCAAAATTTCAACACCTGGCGCTGCCTCAATACAGCTGCGCACTTCCGTCACTGGGCTCCACTGAAATGGCTTCTCCATGCAAACCAGGAAGTGACCTCTCCAGTCAATGGAACAAGTCCTTTTTTCTTATCTCTGTGGCTCAGATCTCCTGGGTGACGTGGATGCCGTTAGGCAGTTGAATGCACATGCGTACTCTGTCTGTTTCCCTCCCTCCCTCCCACCCACCCTCCACCTTTCCCCAGTGATGGCAACCCACGCTACGCTACTGGGCCAAGTTGCATGTTTGTTTCCTTGAATAAAGAGTTAACTTCACTGACAACAGATATCTGCTTCCTTTATTGCTTTTTTTATTAAAGATTTTCTTGTTTTACAGAAGTATGTGTAATGTCTCTCGTATTTTTTCCATATAACATTTTTACAAATCAGTTTCATTTGTTGAGACATTGGGGGAGGGGGAAGGGGTGGAGGGGGAAGATGGGTGGGTGGGGGTCGGGTGGCTATGTTTCCATTTTGCTTAATGTATGTAGGGTTTGGTGTCAGCGTTGCTCGTGCAGGTTCTCTGCTGTTCATTTGTGTTCCTTTGGTGATGAGAGAGGTTGGGGTTGGCCTAGGGTGTGGTTGTTTGCTTGTGATTGGCTGTGGTGATCTTTGTTTCCGTGTGTGAGTGGGGTGGGTGGGTGTTTTGGATCAGGTTAGCCATAATGATTTGTATGCTGTTGGTGGATTCTTGTCATTGTCTTGTTGGGCTGTGTATGTGATAAAGGGGAGCCATACCGGGGTAAAGGCGTCTTCTTCTGTTTGTCCCCGTGTCAGTTTCAGTTTATTGGTTAATTTTTCCAGTCGGGCTGTTTCCCATACTATTTGGTACCATTGGTCCATGCTTACTCCTGACAGGTCTCTCCAGTGTCTGGTTATGGTGTTTCTGGCTGCTAAAAGTAGGTGGGTTATGAGTGCTTTGTGGTGTAAATGGGTTGTCTTGGAAGATTTTTAGTAGGGCCAATTCTGGGGTGATGTCTAATACTTGCTTAGTTATTTTACACAGCTTCCTTTATTGCTGACCTGTGTCTGACTTTAGCCCCGACAATGTGGGCATTTGCATGTATTGTGCCATGTCACATGGTCTGTCTAGCAAAAAATGAGGAGTGCTTTTCTCTAGTTGATAAGTTACTACTCTTTCAGCGGACTCTAATAAATTCCACCATGAAGAGCATGGCTAGAGGGTGCTGGACTTGGCATCCCTAACCATTGGCAATGCTGGTTGTGGCTGATGGAACTTGGTTATCCCTGGTGTAGCAATACAGTGTGCCTATGTGATTCTCTCTTGGTTATTGTGTTTAATATACATTCTTGGTGGTAGTGCAGAAGTGGGGCACTTTCTCCATTTAGATCCACATGTCAGAGAAGTTCCTTCACTGACACTATACTGGAAACCTAATAATAATAATGACCTACCACTGAAATGGTTTTAATAAAAGAACAAAGTATTTCTGTATGCACACAATTCATTATAGTTTTATTGCTATTGCTGATTAATGTAAAATGAATGAAATGCAAGATGGCAAACAAAAATACATAAGCATATGCGATTCAATGCTACACTTATTAGATAATTAAATAATGGATCATTTGTTTAATTAAACAAATTTACTATTTTCATATTAAATAATTGGGATTGCAATTGAAATATTATTATAATTAAATGATCATGAATATACTTGTACATAGTAATGATGGTTCATTATTTCGTGCATAAAAATAAATCTGGGAAGTAGTAAAGCCCAAGCACAGGTTGAACGTACAGTACTGGAGACAGTATGCCACTGAATACCAGTTGCAGGAGAGAAAGAATGGGCAAGGGTTATTGCCTTCATATTCTGCTTGTGAACTCTTCTCAAGATATCTAGTTGGAGGTCCTCTTTCAGAAGACTAGAACCTGAAGTCATCCCATGAAGCTGAATCATGGGACACTTAAGACAGCCAAAATAATTACTTCTTTATACATCATATATACACTGTGAAATTTGCTTCTTCAATATGTGGAGCTGGCCACAAATGTAGATGAGTTCACGGGAGTTTTGACAAATTCACGGAGGAGGTCAGTGGTCATTGACTATATGCTGCCTCCAGGACCAGAGGGCAGCATTGCATCTGAATACCAGCTGCAAATTAGTGATGATGGGTAAAGGCTTTTGCTTTCTTGCCCTTCTTGAGAACTTCCTAGAGTATCTATTGACCACTTTAGGGAACAGGATGCTAGATGGATGGACCTTTGGTCTAATGCAACCGAGCTCTTCTTTTGTGAAATAAATACAGCACAAAAAGCGTTATTCCTTGTCTGGTAAGAAAACTATCCGGAATGTAGAAAGTGTTTCCATTTAGATTGTCAGGAGTCCAGGTTCTCAGCTTGGTAGCACAGTACGTGTAGGTAATTAAAAAGGAGGATTTATTGCAAAAGCAACAGATAACTGCGGAAAGCTCTAACGGAGCTTCAGACACCATCAATCAAGATGACCCTTCTGAAGATTGCTTCCTGTGTCTACAGAAGATATTGAACTTACGTAGTTTACGTCGCTTGCTGTGCTTCCTGTCTCATAACCCTCCCTCTCTAAGAGACTGTGGGCTGATTGGTTCAGCCTCAGCTTCCTCTTGTCCTGACAAGCTGTCACTCTGTACTTTCCCACTCTTCAGGAGAACTGTGGCAGTGTGCCAGTTCACTCCCGGGCAAACCCTTATCAACCTGCATTCCTAGAGGTGGGGTGGATGGAGCGAGCTGCTGTTCAGCTGGCTTCACCTCTAGGCTTCTCTGCTCCTGGTAGCTTTCAGAAGCCTGCTGTAAACCTTTGCTGAGTGCTGGCTCATTCCTGACATAGATGCTGATGCAAAGTCTGTACCATTTTCAAAATGTACATAGGAATCCATTGCAGTTGGATATTGAAACCACTATTGCCCATTCCTGACTCACGCTTGTGACTTCAATAGCTGCATGCCGTTTGATGTTGTGAACGGTACCTGCATCCCTTGCAGTGATGCACTGAGAAGAAATAAATGCATCTGCTGGATATTTTTCTGCCACAAAGCTGTCAACAGCAGAGGAAATGACCTTCAGGTTCAGAAATTGTCAAATCTAATTTGAAACAAAATCTCTCTCTATCTCTATTAAACAAACACCCATTCTGGATGTAGTGTTTGACACCTTCTACCACAGACCTCTGCCAACTTTTGACCTCTTCTCTCAGTCTTCTGATATGAAATTTGATATACGATTGTACAAAATCGGCAGCATTGGCACTGTAGGTAGCATTGTTTGACAGCCAGTTCATTTCCAGTTGGAAAAAAGAGTACGTACAAAATTATTTTTAGAGGAAAGCCTCATAGGGTTGTGCATTCAAAATTCTGTGCTAAAAAAGCTGAATTCTGTGAATTGCATCCATCACGTATAATAATCAAATGTCCATATATTTGCATAGATTTTCTTTTCGTGGTTCAATGAAACTGTGCCAATGGTGTGATCAGGAGCTAATTTTCTCTTGGTTTTCCCGATTTGCCAGGATCTACTGGCATAAGTGTGACTTTGATATGTTGAGCTTGAATGAGACAAGGGTTGTAAAATGAAAATAAAGCAAACACAAAAACAGTCCATTCAAGGAGATGTGCCTGAAGTTTCTCAAAGTAGAAGAATTTGTTACAAGCATTTCTGCTTTGGAAAAACTGTTCTGCACCTTGCAACCTGCAACTGCCTTACTATTTAGCCTTTGCCTTATTTTAATCAAAACCAGGTTTATATTTTACAAACCCAGATGACCCTCATTTATAGACTTGGCCTTTAGTGGTGCTGGTGGGGGCAGGAGGCAAAATCTACTGATGCCTTGAGGAAAACGGTTGGCGTAATATTCTGCATGATGAATGGACAGGGAATTGATGTTGTTGTTTGGTGTCAGTGATCAACTAAATTTTTATGCCTTATGCTGGGAGCAGTGTTAAGATTAATGCAACTAAGTGAATTTAACTTTATTTGTTTCTAAGTCGTTTGAAGTTAAGTTCTGTGAGTAAAGCCTTTGAACCAGGTTTTTGGACTGGAGAATTTTTATTTCAATACAGAATTTTTATTTCAATACAGAATTTTTATTTCAATACATCTAGTGGCTTCCACATGCATAAAATCAATAATCTCAATAGGTGCACCATGGTGTTTCCTCTCTTTGAGCTCCTCCTAGCAGTCATTCCCTTTCTGGTTACTGCTATGGATCCAGGCCTGACTGATTTGTGTGTTTATTCCGTAGAAACATAACTTAAAACACAAACAACATTCTGAACATATCTTAAAACATTAAAAAAACTCAGTTACAGAGTCGAATATGCAGAGCAAGACTCACACAAGAATTGTTCTCTACAAAAAAGACAGCAGAAAGGTAACAAATGTCAATATTATTCTTAATGTTACTAAAAATTAACTATGACTTCCACAAAGTAGCATACTGAGACAGCTGCATTATATCCTTTGTTTTCTTATCCACACACATTGCAAAATCAATGTATCTGATCCAAAGCTAGATCCTTGGCCAATTTTAATGTATGTGCCAACTTTCAACCAAGGCTACATCCCAATACTTTTTACACGAATGGTTTATTATTATTATTATTATTATTATTATTATTATTATTATTATTATTATTATTACTACTGCTACTACTACTATTATTTTCACTAATATCAAATATTTTCTTTTTTTTTATTAAAATAATTTTTATTAACCGGCCAATCAAATCAAATTAAATCACATCACATAAATTCCAAATTACAAAGCCGAATTTTAAATTTTGTTGGGGGGACCCATATTTCAAGATCCCCCCTCCTTCCTTGAAATATGTGCATTTCTTCATCCAAATTGTTTCTTTTGAAGTTCTTGCAGCTAGTGGCGCAGATCAGGGACAGCGTCCAGGAGCACCGGAATCCCACAGGAGTGCTTTGTGCCTAGTGCCCCCATCCCCACAAATTTGGGGGTGGTATACGGCACAGCAGGCAAGGCAGTCCCCCCACCATCCTGGGGGGGGGTAGGGAGGATAATTACTCCCATCATAGACTCCAAATTACCTCATGTGGGTCGGAGAGATGTTATTGTCAACCATCTTCCGATGCGCCCCCTAGTGGCCCCCCCCATATATCAAATATTTTCATCCCTCCCTCTCTGCCCACCACACACCAGCATTTATATTGGGGTTGCAATGAGTCAAATTTATAAGAGCAATTTACTATACTTCACTAGAATAACCTTAAAAAAAATCACCAAATGTAATTTACTCTAAATGAGCAATTATTTTGACAACAAAATTAGTAATGTAGTTACATCAATTATATGTCCCATGACATATTGATTATAGCCTGTTCCAGAAGAAAATAACCAACACAACAAAATTCTTCTCAACTCCACCAAATAATAGCTTAGAAAAACCACAAGAAAGTAAAAAGCCCACATTCAAATCTATAGCATAGGGTAAATCGGGAAATTTATGCTCTCGGATTAGGAAGCAACTCTGAATTTTCATATATGAACAAGACTAAGCACTATTTGTATTGTGCAATCCCCAACATTCTCGAGCCACAGGCTCCCTCCTCTTTTAATTTAAGCAGCAATTACAACGAACAAATACATATTTCAGAAACTCCCTGTTCAATCTTCCTGTACAATGTCACAAAGAAAGCAATTTAAAGCACAACTGTTCCCAAATGTTTTCATAAATGCAGAATACTTTCTCTGCAGTATTGTCAAAATGCTCAAATACACAAAATTAAATGAACATTTAAATTGATTTCAGGTTTTCTTATGCAGCGAATAACATGCAGGCATTAACAGCTTGCGCCTGCCTAAATCCTACATCATATAAAAACACTAACAAAAATTTTAAAATCCCATGTAGCCTGATCCTAAGCATTGTTACTGTGCAGTAAGTTTCTATGTGTTGTATGGATTTACTCTTAAGTAAGTGTACATAGGACCAAAGTCATTTCTAGGAATAATTACCATTAAAGCGGAATTTCAGAGCTAACAGTCTTGATCACCCATAGTAAAAAGATACGAAAAAGAAATCTATGTAGTATTCAGTTTAAAGTTGTTTGTTTACAACTGACTCCCTGGAAAAGGCCCTGATGTTGGGAAAGATGGAGGGCACAAGGAGAAGGGGACGACAGAGGACGAGATGGTTGGACAGTGTTCTTGAAGTTACCAGCATGAGTTTGACCAAACTGCGGGAGGCAGTGGAAGACAGGAGTGCCTGGCGTGCTCTGGTCCATGGGGTCACGAAGAGTCGGACACGACTAAACAACTAAGAAACAACTACAAAAGAGGGGAGCAAAGGCATATTGTTCTACAACTTGCAGCTGAGTTGCCAAATTATATTCAGAAAATGAGAAAAGCTGTATGTCAACTGATGAAGGATGACTAAAAAGCTCCTCTGTATCAAAAAACACTGGTGCCAAAGAGAAAGTGGGGCTGATGCCCCTCTCCTGGACTGACCATTCATTGGACCCATCTTTTGGCAGCACAGGTCATGGCGGGTTGTCTTTTTTTTGGGGGGGGGCAAGTAGGATTTTTTTGCTTGCTAGCAGATTGACTTTGCTGGCAGGTTACTTTGCCTGCTCTATACTGATGTGTTGTGGGTGTGGTCATTAAACAGGGTGATTGGCAGCCCCGGCAGGTAGGTCTAGGAAGTTACGAGGTAGTTGAGTTTTGGGGAGCACTTTTAGGCACCAACAGTCCCTAGACTTGCCTTCAGGGCTGTGGGACTTGATGGGTGAATAGGGAGCACCTTAGAAGAAGAAGAGAAGAAGACTTTGGATTTGATATCCCACATTATCACTACCTGAAGGAGTCTCAAAGCGGCTAATATTCTCCTTTCCCTTCCTCCCTCACAACAAACACTCTGTGAGGTGAGTGGGGCTGCTGAGAGACTTCAAAGAAGTGTGACTAGCCCAAGGTGACCCAGCAGCTGCATGTGGAGGAGCGGAGACACGAACCCAGTTCACCAGATTACAAGACTACCGCTCTTAACCACTACACCACGCTGGCTCCCACTCACCTTTGGAGCTGACCTGTAGCACCTGCCTGGAGTTGTGGGAACCCCAGGAGCAGATGGACTAGAAAAGCCTCCTTATTAACCCGCAGGGTGGGAATTAAGGGTAGATGTAGAGGACAATGTTTTTCACGACCCCCCTGTTTTATCTGCAAGCCCCTCCATGCCAGGGGAAAAGGCAGGGTATAAACCAAAGAACCAAACAAACAATACCCATTGCTCTCGCCAGGGCCGACTTATCCTCAGTTTAGTTATTAGTTAGATCCAGTGCTTTCTTTCAACCGGAGTGCACCAGAGCACAGTTCTGGCACCTCTCAGGTGGGTGCCACTGTAGACTGGCACTCCCTCTACCTGCTTCTTGCCTTTATGTACTTCTGAGAAGCCCTGAACAAAGATTTCATGTCAAAATGGAAGCTGACAACCTTGTGCAAGTCAACTTTTTTAAAGATCTGGGATTCCACCTAGCTCCTAACCGCTCCTAGCCACTATAGGTTAAGCTATGGAGCGGGGCCAATTCACATTTCTTCAGTCCATCTCCCATGTAGCAGTGATGGGCTTTAAGCTTTCCAGCCAGGCCTCTACTGTTGCACATGCACCCATTTGCACGAGGGCCCTTCTGAGCTGCCCTAGCCATCTGGCTGAATCTAAGAGCCAGTGTGGTGTAGTGGTTAAGAGCGGTGGACTCGTAATCTGGTGAACCGGGTTTGCGTCTCCGCTCCTCCACATGCAGCTGCTGGGTGAACTTGGGCTAGTCACACTTCTTTGAAGTCTCTCAGCCCCACTCACCTCACAGAGTGTTTGTTGTGAGGGAGGAAGGAAAAGGAGAATGTTAGCCGCTTTGAGACTCCTTAAAGAGAGTGAAAGGTGGGATATCAAATCCAAACTCCTCTTCTTCTTCTTCTTCTTCTTCTTCTTCTTCTTCTTCTTCTTCTTCTTCTTCGAGAGTGAGGGAGGTGGAAGCGCATTTATTTGATCTGCACCAGCCCCAGGGGCGACTGCCAAATCAGCTAGGGAGACAGTTTGCCATAGTTTTCAGCACCTCTATGGGTGGTGAACATAACTGTTGTCAAACCAGCATTTGTTCAGAGCTGCCCCAAGTCACCCAGAAACTTACTGTGACAGCTTCATGGTGAGTTTCTGGCACCTGTTTTTCTTGAAAGAAAAACATGGTTAGATCCCGCACCTTGGTTCACCTATGCAGATTGGCTTCAAGTTTAAATATTTAAATAAATGTGGCCTAGTTCAACCAGTTTTGTGACTAGCATCTTAATTTTTCCGTGTGGCAAGAATTTTTATCCCTGATTTGCCAGGCTGTAAGCCATGGTTCCTTTCCTACTCTGGGCCCAATATTCTTTCAAAACAAACAAACAAACAAACAACTCTGCAGACTGTACTGTTAGTGGGTATGGTATGCATGGATGGATGCAGTCCTTTTTTTCTTTAAACATGTTTAGGGACAGGGCTTTTTTTCTTTAAAAATGTTTAGGGGTACTCTCATTTTGTCTGAAGAAAATCACCATTTTATAGTTCAAATCAGGAAAAATAAATACAGTAAATGGACAAAAGTACAAAGATTCACAACATGTTTAGGGGTATGCGTGCCCCCAGAAAAAGCACTGTTTAGGGGCAGTCTCATTTTCCTATTCATATTGAAATACTGCCCCTCAATCAGGCCAAACTTAGATTCACAAAATGTTTAGGGGTATGCGTACCCCTTTGCAGTGGTGTAGCGTGGGGGGCGCGTGGGGTGCGCAACATCTGGGGGTTAGGGTTAGGGGGCGCAAATCCATGGGTTAGGGGGCGCAAATTACTTGCCTTGCCCCGGGTGCTGACAATCCACGCTACGCCACTGCCCCTGCGTCCCCCCAAGAAAAAAGCACTGGGTGTATGTACACTAATGCAGGAGCACAATAGCAATGCCTGTTAGTGCATCTGGATGCTGTTGCAATGTAACATCTCTAGTGAAAACAATAAAGGATCAGTAAACTCTCAAGGGTCCATTTGCATCCAATGAGAAGTCTTCCATTCAGTTCAAATATGTACATTTCTGCTTGGGAAGCCTCATGTGGATAAATAGACACTTCCGGCCAAAACAAGTGCTATGAAGGATATGATGAGGTCAAACTATAATCAAGGTATTATGCAAATAATGAGCTAAGCTCTTGCTTCCCAGTAGTTTGTTAATGAATTATCACAAATAGAGAGAAGGAATACCAGTGAAATAGGGTTAAATAGTTAGCTTTCAGTGGAAGGAACCAGCATCTTCCCTCTTTGTAATTAATATTTGCCAGTGATAATCTTCATTTGCTAATTGTATGCATGGTATTAATTAAATGATTAACATAACTGTCACATCCCATTTACCTGTGGACAGAGTCCAGGAGGGACTGTGTGCATCTTTGCTTGAGGTATATTAATTCATCCCAATTAGTCATAACCTTTCCTAACCTTGAGCCACACTGTATAAATCCGAGATCTCATTCTTCATCTGAGAAATGTTCATTCCTGCAAGGATTAAAATGTGACGTATCGGAATCTATAGCTCCTTGCTTAGCCTAATTACACATTCCCTTCTCTGAGCAGCTAAGATCTGATTTACAGATTGTGCAAATTTGTTCACGCAGATTTAAGTCTTATGTGTGGAAGTGAAACATACTTTCTGATTGTCATTTTCCACACAGTGATTTGCAATGGGTGATCATGACTTCTGTGTAGGAATTTTGGAATAAGCAGCAATAGTGGCAGCCCTAGTAATGTTCAGTGCCTTCTTCCTAGGGGGCGTGGGGAAGATGCAGGTACTCACTATGAAGTTGTTGCAGTAAAGGCTTGTTTTGGCACAGACCACAGCACCAGCCTCCCCGGATGTATTGCGGGGGGCTGGACTAGATGGACCTTAGTGTCCCATCCAATTTCCCAGTGCTGCTGCGCTCTCACATGAGTCAGCTGGCTCCTGCAAGGGCGTGGCACCAAATCAGACACGTGTCCTGATTTTCATCAGCTGTATGCTGGAATCATTGTACTCGCCCACATTGGCCCCAAAGTGACATTGCATCACTTCAGGATATTGTTGGCAATTGCAGTTACAGGTGTCAGTGGTCTTGGAGTGCCAGAAAAGTCAGCAGAAATGTCGGCAATGATAAGCTTTTGGCAGCTGATTGAGGACGCCATTTCCTGAAAGTGGCACAGAAATAAAGATTCTTTATATGACCCAATGTTTCTGCAACATTTCCTTAATCAAAGCTAAACTCATAGATTCTTGAAACTATCCTTTTAATTTTATTAAAAAAATAAAAATAAATGAAAATGGAAAAAAATCAATGGGTTGTGTCCAACTGTGTTGTGATTGGAGTAGTCCCATTGAAATTAATGGACTTGCATTAGTCATAGCCTTTAATTTCAATGGGTCTACTGTGAGTAGCACTAGCAGTGGATACAACCCAATATTTCAATTTATCAGAACAACCCTCCATATCTTATATGAATGATCAGTGACAGCCAGCATTTTGTGTCTAGCATTTGCAATTAGTTTAACTCTATCATAGCAAAATAATTGTTATATAATTCAGAATTATATTGAATTCATTTTCATTTTTTACCTATCCCTGCTGGCACCACTGCCCTAGGCTTCATTTCCTTGCTCTCCAGAGACAAGTGGCAACTGTCACTGTAATCACTGCAGTCAACATACCAATAATTTAAGAAATTCCCTGGTCATGAAATGAATTTAATGCTCTGGTTGGAGATAAGTCACATCAAATTCCGCCACAGATTTATTGAACTGAAAAGTTGTTACTATTTCACTTATCACAGGTCAGCACCTTATCAATATAGTTATGACAAACTTTTATTTGCTACTGTTTAGGCCAGACTACAGAATGAAAGGCTCTATTATCTTTGATGCTAATACTCTGACCTAGGCGGTATCAACCATATCATCCTCTTGCGCAGATAGCTGAACTATCTATATTGAACTTGACATGCTATTTTGCTTTAAACTCAAAGAGAATCCCTTAGTCTCCTGAACCACTAGAGTTTCATTGCGATTTATAGCATGAAATATATTTCTTGATGCACATTTTTTCAGCCCACGGGACTGAATCTATAGCTCGACTTTTATGCAACCCACCCCCTCCTGATTCATTGCCCTTCTAATCTTTAAAACGGAAGCTCCTAAACTTGAAGCATCCTATGATTCTAAATAATGTGTCCTCGTTCTTAGAGGTTTATGATTGTAGATAGTGTCCAGTGTCCTTCCATTCACTTAACCATCGTAACTTCAGAAGAGTCTCCCATGATCTTATCAGACCATTCCTGCAATCCTAAGGCTACAGTGCTATGCACACTTAGCTGGAAGTAAGGCTACTGGACAAAGAGTGTCTTACTTAGCTCAGTTGGTTGGAGCATGGTCCAGATAACGCCAAGGTTGCAGGTTCGAACCCCGTATGGGACTGCTGTATTTTCAGGTTGGACTAGATGATCCTCAGGGTCCCTTCCAACTCTATGGTTCTGAGAAAATATGTACAGTGGTACCTCGGGTTACATATGCTTCAGGTTACAGACTCCGCTAACCCAGAAATAGTACCTCGGGTTAAGAACTTTGCTTCAGGATGAGAACAGAAATCGTGCTCCGGTGGCACAGCGGCAGCAGGAGGCCCCATTAGCTAAAGTGGTGCTTCAGGTTAAGAACAGTTTCAGGTTAAGAACAGACCTCTAGAACGAATTAAGTACTTAACCCGAGGTACCACTGTATAGGATTGCTCTGTCTGTAAACTTTCCTGGAGAGAAGCACCCTTGAGTAGCATAGGCTGTAAAAACAATAGAGAGGCAATGTGCAAATAATTAATTGACCTCTGAAAAAAATCAAGATGTAGCATCTAATGTTTTACTTTTCAGCTGGGTATTGCTGAAGATTTCTCTCTCTCTTTATTCACTGATAGGAACAGATGCACTGAAATGCATATGCTGTTCTGCAGTGGGCAGAATCTCTGCAAATAGTCCAAATCCCCCAATAGCTGAAATTCAGCAACTAAATGGACGGCTTGGGATATTTTCCTATCTCCTATCACCAAAAGGAGTGCTTTTCTGCCTCTGTTAGACAATCAGTCAGGTATTGAATGGCCAATGTCCTCATTAACCCCCTCCAATAGATGGCAGTCTACAATTAAACTTAGGGCTTTCTTTTGGTCTCCCTAGAGCCCACAGCAAGATGATGGATTCAGCATAAAGCTGTATCTCACCGTATAAGTAAGCAGACCCACTGCCGCGCACATCAGGATAACTCTCGTGATACATGGAGGTAACACAATGGAAATCTCAGTTTAGAAAGCCAATTTATCTTGCTGTGAATAGAATTGCATCCACTACAGACAGCAATTAGTTTTGTTCTATAACACTGTAACCGGAATGTGACATTGAAAAACTATTTGCAAACTACTAAGCTTTCTCATAGCATGAGTTCATGGAGTTGGGGGGTGGGAAGATGTTAATTCTGCCTCAATGGAAAAAACAACAACACTTTCTCTCCAACAAACTGATTCCGCAAGGTCACGGTTTGACTGCTTAAATGCTCTGTTAAAGGTACAGACTACTGTGAATTCTCTCAGGGCCATTGAAACTCAGCCACATTTAACGGATAGGATGGTTGATTATAGGGCAAATTCCTAGAGCATATAGTTTCATCATTTTATCTTACATGGCCAGTGTGTGATCTTATATTGCTTTTTCTTTATACTTTGCATGAAAATATGTATTGTAAATGGAAGCATGAAATTGTCATAACTAGTTGTTCCTCCAGCTTGCAATCCCATCTTCTCCAGCCAGTTTTCAGATAAGGACACCTCACCCTAAAGGTCTTACAAGAGGCCTTTAAAAAGCTATGATCAATACAACAGAAGAAATGAGAAGACCCAAAGTACCGGTAGATATTCTACAGCATGGATTCAACTGGGGAAATGAATGAATGTTTCTCCCAGGCACCTGCTGCTCTCATCAAGTTCCCTTGACACATAAGCAACCTAGACTCTTCCTGGGAAATGATGATTAATTCAAAGGGATGCAAGAGATACAGGCAGCAATAGACCACACAACAGAGACACATTAGTGAAATAAGTCTTGCCACAGGTGTCAAGACAACGCCATTGTAGACTTAATAACATAAACCATATTAGCACGAACTTATTGCCCCTGGGTCCTTTCCACCTCTATGATTCTATGACTCTCAGTCAGTGGCTTCCAATAACCAAATAGGAAAGTCTTGAGACTGACATTTGTGGCATTTGAGATTCTGATCTTCAAGGTGCCTTAGACTTAACCTTCTTCTAAGGCAGGCACATTCAACTTCCCAGAGACAGTGATCTACTCCTACTATAAATAAACTGGCAGTGATGTACCCATTGGATTGTCCAGAGGTGATGACCTTATTGGGGGGGGGGAAGCTTCACCAAAGTTGTTGAGTTTTTTGGGGGGAGGATGAGTCAAAGTTGTTGAGCTTTTTTCTTTTTGGGGGGGGGGGAGGATCAATCAGGATAACGCGATCGATCGACCATGATCGACCACAGACACCATAGACCAGTAGATCGCGATCGGCCAGTTCGGCATCCCTGTTCTAAGACATTCCTATGACACAAGAGCTTTGATGCCCATCTGCCTGTGCAGAAGGAGAGGCAGCGTTCAGTCCTGCTTGCTGCAACTTTGCCAGCACGTTCCCTGAGGGGAACTCACTGGTAAAGTAGCCCCGTGCAGAGAGCAAGACTGAATTTTCCAGTCAGCATTGGGGGGGGGGGGCTGAGAGTTCAGTCCTGCTGGACACAGCTTCACCAGTGTGTTCCATGCAGGGAACAGGTTGGTGAAGCAGATCTTTCCTCCTCCTTCCTTCCTGCCCCACACAAGATATGTTGACACAAACCGGCCCAATTCAGTTCGTTTGGCAAGATCTGGTGCACAGCCATACTGCTTAGTGATAACATGTTTTATTCATAGAAATGGCAACTGTTACATCATCAAACTGATCTTGACTAATTAAGAAAAGTTATTGTTACAAAAGTGGAAGGAGCTTTACCCCCACCCCCCATATACAGGGCTCAAATTTCTCTAAATATCAAAGTATCATGACCAAGTGTCAAGGTTTTAGCTAGTGAACTCAGGGAACCTCATTATCAAGTAGAGGTGCTCTTTTAATTCAGCTGTAGCCACAACTCATTATGAGGATGTTTCTTTGTATTCTACTCTATAATTATAATCAGCCCATGGCTATGTTTCTGATGACAATGAGAAATTAGTCTGCATTCTATTATTCAATGACAGCGTTACTGACTTTTATTAACCCCCCTCCCCCAATGCAAAAGACAGGAGAATCACGGAACAAGAGCAGAGATACTTGACCACCTTCGGAGCAAGTAGCTATGCATCTGCTTTTAAAATAGATGCTACTCTATTTTCTAGGGGCTTATAACACTTCCAGAAAAAAAAGTATTGCCTATATTTATATAAGTACCTACTCAAAGTTAAGGCCCTGGTCAGGCAGGCAGTAGAGTTGTCACAACTATGACACAGTGCACTTGAGAGCATGCGCAGAATGGAAGGCAGAATTGTGGAAATAAGAAATATTTAGGCGGTGCACCAAATTTTGCCCTTGCTCAGGACACCATATTATTGATGAAGAAGCAAGGAAAAGAAACATGGCTGTTGCACAATGTTTGACATGCATCTCTCCTACATACACTTTTTTTTTCATTTCATTCTGCTAAATCCAACCCCCATTTCCCTTATTCCCCATATGTCTTCTCTTAGTAATATATTTGGATTGGGAAATGAACACGTGAAAATGCTGACTAGCTAGTCAATAATGAAAGGAAATACTTTTATATGCCTTTTGACTATAACCTGGCTTCAAATTTCTTTTCTTTAATCGTGGAATAGTAAGACGAATATCATGGAATAGTAAGACGAAGAGATGCAAAATGAAAAGGTTTTTGACTCAATATTTTTATGTCCCCATCGAAGAAGATAACAGTGGTTACTCAGACCTTGTTGCTGGTTGTGAAGGCCCCCCTTCCAGTTAAAACTTCAGGGCCCCCAAAATGTAGGTCTGCTACTGCCTCCAGGCCAAATTATGGGGGAGGGGGGGAACAGGGGTGTAGCTAGCTGCTCCGGCACCCGGAGATGCGGGGGTGGGGCAATCCGCCCCTGGGGGTGGCAGGGCGATCCGTACATGAGGGCATCACGACAATCTGCCCAATCTGTTGGAAATTCAAGCCCTTCTCATGAGAAGCTGGCAGCAGTCCAGGCACCTGGCTTGATTCCCTGTTGACCTCCCTGGCTGCATTCCCCAGCAGATGCAGGCAAGGTCTCGATCGGCGATTCTTCTCAAACGTGAGAAGAACACACCCCTCTTTCCTGCCTCCCCCAGGCAGGGGAAAGAGATAGACAGAAACGTATTTACATGCTTTTATTTCTGTCTTTGCAGCATTACAAAAAACATGACTGCTCTCTCCATACTCCAGCAGTGTTGTAACTAAAACTTCCTGTACATCCTGTACAGCTCATATTACACTCTGAGGTAATTCCGGTGCTGCGCACTGTGAAATGACTGCCCCTCTGTTCCCACAGCAGTCCCAACATTCCCATCATGTTTACACTTCAAGCTAGGACTTTGCAGCAGCATTGCTTCATTATCGTAACAGGGGGCACCGTGGCAAGCTGCCCAGGCAGCCCACCTGGCGGACACAAGCCCCACACTGCTGTTTCGGTCACCATGTGGACCTGAGCCACTGCGTCACTCCCAGGAGAGAATGTGGCTTGGGCGTGCTGCAGGCCAGGCTTTGCAGTAAGTGTCGCCCCCCCCCCCCCGCGGTGTGCCTTTTTCTCACCCCCTCAGGGATGACACCCGGGGTGGACTGCACCCCCCGCACTCCCCTTCCTACGCCCCTAGGGAAGAATAGTCTGAAAGAGCATAAGTAACTTGCCTTTCCATTAGTGAGCCCTAGGATCCCCTTTCCCTTGAGTTCATTTCTTCTGTCATTTGTGCATGCTGCAAACAGAAATAGCCACCCATTTCTAACCAGCCAGATCTGGTGTGCTTTTACTATAGTTGTTTTAGATATTTCTTTGCACAGAGGGTAACTATACTCTCACCAGGCACATCAATAGGAAATAAGAGAAAGCACTAATGTGTTTGAATTTCTTTTTAGTAACAGAAAGGGTTGCTATACTAATGACCACTAATGAAAATAGCAACCATTATGAAAGTAATTTACCACACACACATACAGAGAGAGAGAGAGAGAGAGAGAGAGAGAAACCAACAATTTTCAAAGCACTTCTGGGAGTCAAAGGTCTGGATATAAAAGTAGCCTAATTAAATTAATGGTAATTATTTAATTATATGGCAACAATTTAGGACACATATTTATAGCATAGATAGCAAAGCTCTCTCTACATGGGTGGGTGGAGAGGGGGTGAACTGAGCGAGACAGCAATTTTTCAAGCTGAATGTACATACTCGGAATATAGTATCCAAAGTTATTATTATGATTTACCACAAACAAAGATGATCAAATTATTTTTTGATAAGCTATATTGCATCCGTTAATATTTATAAAAGAAAGAATATATGCCCAGCATGTTTGCTGTTCCGGGGGAGGGAATGTTGATGACCATCATAAAAGCAATTTTCACTCAGATTGATCACAATATAAAAAGTATGCAATGATAATATATTTATTAAGTGGCAGCTTACTAAAACATTAAAACTGAATTACTGTTCCTCATTTCCTTGAACCATCTTCAGCATTAATGTTTAGCTTCCATGAAAGCCGATCTGCAATCTTTATTTCCCCCCACCCTTCCTCTCTAAACACGTATCATTTCCAGGCAATTTGGAAAGACCTTTTCCTGACTCTAAGTAAGGATGGGGACAGGGGGAAGAATCTGATGCCATGCACATTTGAAGGTGCAACAATATGAGAATGGAAACATAGGTATCCTTCAAAAATTGCATCTTTTTCCAGATTTTGCAACGCAGTTCTCCAGTCATGCAGATACTGGGGCAAAGTGTCCATGAAAGTGCATATATTTGTTAAAATACCATTTAAAATGCATTATTTTAGGGGAAATGGCTTTGCAAAAACCTGTGTATTAGGGAAAACTCTATACAAACATTAAAAATATATTATTTCAGGAGAAATTGCCTTGCAAAAACATGCCTATTAGGAAAAATGGCATACAAATAGGTGTCTGTTTGGAGAAATTTGCATTCAGTTTTCATGAATTAATGAAATCAGTTTTAAAGTCCATGTGGAACTGTGGAGAACTGAACTTAATATTGGGGAAACGATAAACCAAAACTAACAGATCTACCCATCCCTAATGCTAAGAGCTGTTGCCCTGAAAACTGGACCATTAAGCCTACTAGCCCCGGCTATGGAATAGCAGAACTCCATGAGCACATGGGGAACTTTCTACTATCACTTAGTGGCAGGTATACCCCTTTGGGGCAAGGTTCTTGAGAAGGTGGTGTCCAGCTTCAGGCATGCTTGATTACATTCCAGTATGGCTTCAGGCCTAATCCCATCTGCTCCAGCCAGTGGCTGAAAGTGTCTTTTCATAGAATTATGGAATCATAGAATTGTAGAGTTGGAAGAGACCACAAGATTTTCAAGTCCAACCCCCTGCAACACAGGAATCTTTTGCCCAATGTGGGGCTTAAACCCACATCCCTGGGATTAAGAGTCTCATACTCTACCAACTGAGCTATACATGTCTTTTTTCAGTTGGTTTGCTAGTTATGCACCCTTTTGGGCCCCTTCTACTCCGTGCTCTGGGAATTTTAAAGTATAATGATGATGATGATGTCTATCTACATACACACATTAGATACCTCTATGAAAAAGATATATTCATATCTCATGAGGGAACTTGGGCTGTCCATTGAATTATTTATTTCTTGTAATACTTTAATACTTCTTGTAATTCTCCAGTAGTAATATTTATTTAAATATTTGCAATAAGTAGCACTCTATCTTGATTCTAATGACTGGATAAGAATGGTCATTGGTAGTCATCCATCCCATCATATCCATGTTCCTTAACATTGCTTTCCTTTTCTGTTGTGTTTCACTTCATGTCATCTTTCAGAATTAGAAAGGCCAGATAGCAGGGTCTCAAACTACATTGGAAAACAAATGTTATCAAATTACCTTTCTCTAAACCCTTAGACATTCATAACCAAAAGACAGCTAAAATGAGTTATCCTTTATTAAATATGCAGCAACCTTTTCAGAAAAACCAAGGGCAATAAATATATTCAACAAATTGTCATCAGTTAATTCTATGTTATGTTAAGAATGTTCCTCTTCTGGGAGTTCAGCAGATGGCTCTTCTGTTTTCCCACAATGGGTTTAAACTAAAAGAATATCTCATTTGTGGGGAGCTTTTCTCTCCCACCAGCTCTGATTGGCTGGTCACTCAGTTTTTCTTGAAATGGATGCCATTCCCATAACCATTTATTTGAAAATATAGGCCTTTTCTGGCATTCTTATCCCTCAGGAGACGAAGCAGAGTGGGGATAAACGTACAGTGGTATCTCGGGTTACAGATGCTTCAGGTTACAGACACTTCAGGTTACAGACTCCACTAACCCAGAAATAGTACCTCAGGTTAAGAACTTTGCTTTAGGATGAGAACAGAAATCGCATGGTGGTGGCGCAGTGGCAGCGGTAGGCCGCATTAGCTAAAGTGTTACCTCAGGTTAAGAACAGTTTCAGGTTAAGAACGGAGACAGATAGTGCATTTTTTAAAATAATAATTTATAATAATTTTTATTAATTTTCAATTACCATCAAAGAATAGCCTCTTTATAACAATACCAAATTATAATACAATTACTAGTACCAATCATTCAAATACAGAATTACCGTATTTTTTCGTGTATAAGACGATATTTTTTCCTTAGAAATATTAGGCAAAAATTGTGGGTCATCTTATACACGGAAAGCGCGGTCAAAATAATAATCCCTTATACAACAACTGCAATATTAATAACTTCTTTTCATGTTGACACATTAAATGATTTATAGACCTGCAAGTGAGGCACTCAAACTATATCCTCTTCTTGTATGTGGCAATTATTCCATCTGTGGTGTTTCCTCCGGTGCCTGTAAAACGTTGTTTCTATCTTTTCCCGGTTGTTGCTGTTCTCTATCATGGGTGGAGCAAGACAGATAGTGCTGTAGGTACCCAGGCCCCGAGCTGGAAAAGGCTTTAATTGTAAGAGAATAATAGAATCATAGAAGTGTAGAGTTGGAAGGGATAATCTAGTTCAACCCTCTGCGATGCACTGCAACTTTCCCATACAGGGATTGAACCTGCAACCCTGGCATTATCAGCACTGAACTCTAACCAACTGAGCTATCCAGTACTTTGAGTCTGGAAGCAGGCAGTCTCATATGCTATTGTGTTCAAGTCCTACTTGTGGGCTTCCCCAAGGCATCTTGTTATGAACTAGATGGGCTTTTGGCCTGATCTAGCAGGACTCTTCTTATGTGGCTTCCTCTAGCTCCTTGTCATTTAGAGGATTTATTGTTGGTTTGGCTGCTCTTTGGTTGGAGTTGGATGGTGAGGAAGAAGTCAAATCTCCGCCCGTCATCTGTTAGTTCCCAGATGAGAAGAAGAAGAAGAAGAAGAGTTTGGACTTGATACCTCAACCTTTCACTCCCCTTAGGAGTCTCAAAGCGGCCAGCAATCTCCTTTCCCTTCCTCCCCCACAACAAACACTCTGTGAGGTGAGTAAGGCTGAGAGACTTCAGAGAAGTGTGACTAGCCCAAGGTCACCCAGCAGCTGCATGTGGAGGAGCGGGGAATCGAACCCGGTTCGCCAGATTACGAGTCCACCGCTCTTAACCACTACACCATGCTGGCTCTCATGAGGAGGATCAGATGCAGGTCCAGCATCATTGCACGTTATGTATCCTTATGAAGTCCTGTGAGGTTGCTCAAGAGCACCATTCTAGTTTGGAAACAATGTGTTCAAAGCAGTACCTACAGCAAAAACGTATGTCTCAACTTCTACACAGCATTGCTGATATGTAACCAAGATGTGTCTGGTACTAGGGTTTTCAAGATCAAATATCCAGCTGTGCCTTACTTCTCATCCATCTTTAAGCAGCGGGTCTTGAGACAGATGAAACTCACTAATCACCAGTTTATATTTTGATTCCTCATCTGAAATTCTAGTCGCAACAAAGCCTATAAACAGTGCTACCTGGGAATCAGTCCTGAAACTTCCTCACTGAAAAATTATCTCTGGTATCAATTAAGTCCTTTGGGTAACCGAGACAGCTTGAGGGTTTTTTTGAATTATGGCCAAAGTACTAAAAAATAAGATTGATGTGATATGGAAATGTTCCCGCTATGATGTTTACTGTGACTAAAATTCAACAAATGCAATTCTTCGGCAAGTGCGCTGAAATCAACCATATGAGGAATCTCTTTGGGATAAGTCATCCTGTATGCAGAAAGGGAGATAATTTTGCTTTGACATCTCTTCTTTGCCTCCGAAACCATGATCTGTGCCCTAGGCTATCAGACATCAATGCACAAAATTATTCACAAAGGGTTTATGGTTCAAGTGGTAAATCCAGTTGCTTGCAAAATGTTGACCCAAGTGAGTCAGTACAGGAAGCTTGATCTTTCAGATTGATGAAAATGTAATTTTAAGGATGTCAAGTCGAAGTTCAAAAGTGACACACGGTGTCATGCAGATAAATAGTTTTGCCGACAGCAATGCCATACTTCATAAGCACTTGTCTTGCCAGAGTAACTATCATGCTGATTATGAAGACTGCTTGCTAGTAAATGCACATCTCATCGCATTTTAAATATAATGCATGTCACCACGGAACTAAATAATGAAGACTGACTATTTTAAGAATGGAAACGAACATCTGTAATTATTTTCCTCCCTTGAAAGGAAACATTAAAGATATACAAAGATTGACTTTAGATTTCTCGTAGCAAAGCAGGCAAGTGTGGATTCTGTTTTAGCTAATCTGGCCGTTTGGTTTGGGGGCCAGCTTCAGCAAAAAAAAGGGAGGGGGGTATTTTGTGTAAACTCTTGACAGCAGTTTGTGTTGAAGCTGTCACAAAATCAAAAGAGGAAGTTGCACAATTTGTTTTTAAAACTTCTGTTTGCCGTATCTATTTCCTTTGGCTACAGTAAAAAAAGAGAGAAGGAAAATGTTCTGCGTGCATGGAGTCCCTCTTCCCCATCTCCCAATAGTAGAAAAGGCAAAAAACGCCATGGTATAAAAAGATCACACACTTCTAAGTGTCAAAGATGCAGGGGAGTTCATTTGCCTTGGGGCAGGATAGGAAAGCCTTTAACAGCATCTTACTATAAATAACTATTTCACTACAATCCTTCAGCTACTTACTTACTTGAACTCCAAAGTGCTTAGTTCTGAGTTGGCATGTCTAGAAGTGGGTTGTGAGAAGCTAAAGTAGGCAGACAGATGGATAAAACTCATTGGTTTTTATAAGTGTTATAAAACCAGTGCTTTTTGGGGGGGGGCCACTCAAGGCATCTCTTTTTGTTACTCTTAAAAAGTGTGACACTTACTGTAACAGCCATGGTGTGTGTGTGTGTGTGTGTGTGTGTGTGTATGAGAGTGCTCATGTTATTTCAGCATACAAGCCTATTGTGGGGTTTCCTGAGATAATGTATTGCATGCAAACAATCTTTTGGAAATGTCTCATATGCTTGGTGTTTTCATCGTAGGCCGGGGGGAAACAAAAATTGAGTGATATCCAACTAAATCGCACTCAGAGTAGACTCACTGAAATTAATGGAGTAATGGGTCCATTTTGTTGGATACCACCCTTTCTGTTCATCTCATTGGCTCTGCACATGGAGCAAGTATGTAGCATCTATAACTATTCTGAAGAGCCTGGATCTTTATCCTCTGTGACAGCTGTGGTTTGGACTCTCTCTATGATGCTCCTGGAGGTCTTATCCTTATACCTCTCTCAACCATTCCAGGTCAGCCATCTTGTCTCCAAGCAAATGAAATTATTCTCTAAGCGACAGCAGCCTGTTGCAGAAGTATCAGCTTCTACATACCAGGCAGATTGTCATCCCAACTGCAAAAGACATACAGCTCCACTGCTGCTGGATTTCTTGTTCCGTAACTAGCTTTGCATTGAAAAATTACTTAGAAAATGTGTGAGGCCAGATGAAATTTGCCTCTTGTCTACTAATTAGGGGGGAAAGGCTTTAGTGTCCTCATCTCTTCACCCTGTTGCAGAGCTTACACTGATGCTTAACTCCCCTGGCCTCTTCGCTCAACACTTGTCTCTGGGACCGGGGCACTTTATCACTAGACCATCCTTGCAAAGTATGCTTAAGAACGTGTGATGATTCATGAGTAGGAATTCTTCACCTGAATTACTCATCTGCTTAATTGCCTGTATACCTTTTCAGATGTCAATGGCATCTGGATTTCCTTTTGAATTTCCTTGAAAATAAGGTATCAGCTTCATGAAAAGCGAACTCCTTCTTCATTACAGAACTCAAATAATTGCCAGCATGCCATTGCGTGGACAGGCGGAGTCCCCAGATCCTACGCGGTCCCCCCCCCCCGTCATGTGGAATAACGACTCAAGACAACGTGCTATGGGATTAAATTGGCCACAACTTTATTAAATTTCAAATGTGGGTAGACCTTGGCTCAGGCATTGGGCGTTCTCCATCCCCAGTCCCCAGCCGGGGACCTAGGGAGCATCAGGGTTATCCAGTGTGTGTGTGGGGGATGGGCCGGCTCTGGAGAACATATGTTCAAGCAGAGATGGCCGCCCCCGTAACGCCGCCGCCGCCGCAGGGGAGAGCAATGATGACCTTCCGGCATATGGTCAAAGCCTCCCTTCAGAAACCCCTTTAACGGGGAACCCTGGTATCGCCGCCGCAAAGAGGAAGATGGACAAAAGGATTCCGCCCAAGGCCTGATACCGCCAAAGTTGTGACATTTTGCTATGGGAAGGGCGAAACCTGCCAATGCAGGGAAATTCCTTTCCGGCCCTTTAACAGCGACCTTAACGTAGCAGCGCCCGCATACCTGTGAAGAAAAATTAACCTGCAAAACCTGTGAGGAAAATTAACCTGCAACATAAGACATTGACTGAGGGTGGGTAGGGTGGGAGAAGCTCTGGAGCCAAGTGAGAATTCCCAGGTAAGATCCTCCCTCCTTTGTGTGGGCAGGTAATCCCACTCCTACCTGGCCTGGTCTCCTTGGCAACTCTTCCCCCAGGTGGGATTGGACAACTGACTGAGGTAGGCGGAGACCTCCAGGTATCCCACCTGAGGGAAGGCAAAGCCTAGCCTATGCTGTTGGAGCCGCTCCAGGTCTAGGGGCTGCACGTGTCCACACAAAGGGCGCCCCCCGTTTTAAGCGGGGAGCGGTCATTCTGAGAGACATGATTAACCTCTTTAATACCAATACAATATTTCAGAAATGTCCATATGTACCTTTCCCTAGTCTGCATATGCATATACTGTAGAATTGCAGGATTAATGTGTAAAACTTCAGGCAACTGAGATAGTGAAGACCTCTGCTTGAAGAACTGTTGTTGGAGAAGGATAGGCTCAATAGACTTTTGGCTTCATGCATCTTATATTACTTTTATAAGTCAAGAAAGGAAACTGCTCACCATAAATGTTTCTCAAATGTCAGGAGCAGATTTAAGAGTATGGAAAATCCCCACATGTTTGAGATCATT
This sequence comes from Podarcis melisellensis, assembly GCF_964234715.1. Lineage (NCBI taxonomy): Eukaryota > Metazoa > Chordata > Lepidosauria > Squamata > Lacertidae > Podarcis > Podarcis melisellensis. Next base: position 28,598,743 of record NC_138542.1, read on the forward strand.
AATAGTCTTCAGCCTACATTGTGGTCACTGTCAGGTATATCCTTCTAGCTATCCCAGTAGAACAAGTATGTACACCATAGCTACCAGTACCAGGGAGCCGAGGCTCTTGGGCCTTCTCAATATTATTTCTTTTGAGGGGACCAGATCGAACAACATCGGGACTTTGCACTGGGCCCCCTCGATGTTCTCCAGAAGATGGCATCTCTGATACACACCGAAACCATTCAGTTCACTTAACCAGTCGTGGGCTTTTCTATTCTTTTGTGATTAATTACAGAGACAGGAGGGAAAGGGCTGTCATTCAGTGGCATGTAAAAGGTCCCTGCTTCAATCCCCGCCATCTCCAGGTAAAGATAAGGGAGGAAGAATGCCGTATGAAATCATGTAGCACAACCACAAGCCAGTGCTGACAATTCTGGTCTGATTCAGTATGAGGCAGCTTGCTATGTCCCAGAGACATAAGGATAAAGCAAGAGTTCTCAAAACCTCATCTTGTTTTCCTAATGTTTACTCTCTACAGAAAAGCCTTCAAGATTTAAATGAGGTTCTTTTAACAAGTCTGCACACCTTCTGTTCCAGTCTTACAAACCTTCCAAGTTCTTGTTGATAGGGGTAGCCCCTTCATCTCTTGCTAAAAAACAATTGCCTATTTTTTAACCGGCCTATTGAGAACTGTTCTCCAGAGGGTTTATTAGCTGTTTTGTCCATAGGTTTGTCTCTTGTACTCCCCTGTTGACAGTGTGGAACGACAACAGAAGATAGATTTGTCCTTGTCTTTGTTGTTAATGCTTGGAATCCTATTAAAGGCTAAAGAAAGATTTGATCAGCTGACTCGTTATATCACTAGAAACCGATTCACCAGCATCACATCAAATATTTACCTTGCCCAAAGCTACAAGTAATTACAAGCTTATTTTGTTAGGTCTCGAGCAAACACAGAGTAATGAATTTCAGCTAATTATTAGGTGGCGATGAAAAATATGATTTGCCCACTTCGAGATATCACACACATCTCATCTCATTTCACCAGGGAAAACTTCAATCGGCATGAGTGTATTCAGTGGCTGTAAGGAAGCTCTTCAAATGTGTCAACGAGAAGTAATTATCATGAAGTCTGGAAGAGTGATTAAAATGGCTTAAAGTTAAGATTTCAGTTTGCCATAGTTATTTCTATGCAAATATCCTCCATCCCCCCTCCCCCCAGAAGACACACATGTCTTAATTAAATGCCGACAAAAGTTTTACAATAAGAAAATTTAAAAAGTTTCACATTATTAAAAAAATACATTGTTGCAATCAGAGTTGCAAATGAAAACAATGTTTATCCTTGCTGGTACAGTGGTACCTTGGTTCTTAAATGCCTTGGTTCTCAAATGCCAAAAACCCGGAAGTGTTCCAGTTTCTGAATGTTTTTCAGAAGCCAAATTTCTGATGCGGTTGTTGGCTATTGTTTCTGGGGCACCTGCACCAATCAGAAGCTGTGCCTTGGTTTTTGAACATTTCGGAAGCCAAATGGACTTCCGGAAAGGATTAAGTTTGGTGCATTTGTTTTTGCTATTTACTTTGTGTTTTGTTTTTAAAGCTTTTTTTGGTTAATTTGGTTTTGTGACTGTGTGGAATCCAGTTCAGCTACTGTTTGTTTGTTTGTTTGTTTGTTTGTTTGATTGTGTAACTGTGGAAATGGATAAAAGCCCCCCATCCAAACAATGACTATCATCAGTACAGGTAAGAATTTTTTTTAAAAAAATTATCATCTACAATACCGTCTTATTTATTTTATAGTACAGTATATTGTTTATTGCTTTTGTTTTATGGATCAATGGTCTCATTGGATAGTAAAATTCATGTTAAATTGTTGTTTTATGGGTTGCTTTTAAAAGTCTGGAACGGATTAATCTGTTTTGCATTACTTTGTATGGGAAAGCGCACCTTGGTTTTGGAATGCCCTGGTTTTGGAATGGACTTCCAGAATGGATTAAATTTGAGAACCAAGGTGCCACTGTAGCAGGTTTTCTTTATACCCTGCTTTTAAAATTTAGGATTGCGTTTGTGCTATCCAAATATAGGTTAGATCCAAAGGAAATTACTTATGCTTTAGTCCCAGGACAAACTTTCCCCATTGATTTCAATGAGATTAAGATGAGCTCAATGTCCTCTGGATAAGCCAAGGCATATCCTCTTTGAAATGAATGGGCAAAGATTCCAGCTAGCTTCCTTTAGAACACGGCAGCCATTACTTAGCTTTTTGCTCAGCAAAGGGTTGACTGCACATCAGAATTACTATTAAGATGCATCTGTATAAGATCAATCCCATTGTAAGAATTGAATGGATCTGTCCAAAAATATTACAGTAAGATTTAGTTGCAATGAATGGGAAGGGCAATGGAGGAAAGAGTTATTTTTTCACAGCATAACAGCTCCATTGTCAACTTGTGTATTTTAACTATTTATTATTCATTGGCCACACAGAGAAACCCCACAATTTAGTCATTTCCGAAAACTGTTCGCTCCTTCCAACATAAGGCAGTAAAAGTTATACAGTGTGACTTTCCCTCTGGCTGTGTGTTTTTTGAAAAATGATTAAGAGTTTCCACTGGCAACCTGATTGTGAAAATTTCACTACTCTATGTTGAGTGGGTCTCTTCAGAGGTCTGCCTCTTTCCCCAAGCACAGTATTCCATGGCTCTCCACTATGCCCTTCAACCTAAGAAAATGAAATCCCTTCCCTCTTTGTAGAGTAATTAAAACATACACCAGACAACAGGCACTCTCTAATGATTGGGGCAATCAGACTGGCAATGGCTGAAAGACGAAATAATCCACCGCATGGTAGAAACCAGTAGGGCCTCTTTGAAAAGCAGAAATAGCATACGGAGCATCCATACCTGTGGATTTTCCCATTCTCTTTAATACTGTTTGTTGAAGTCAGATTTTTCATGGTCAGGGAAAACATTGGATAAACACTGAGGAAACAGGTGAGAATTATGCTTGGGTGCTGATGCCATCTGGACCATCCATAAAATGTGACTGATCACATTTCTTTGTCCAAAAACATGTATCATTTCTTTTTACCTTTCCTCCCCTTTTCTGACAAATATTTATAGGCTTGAAATCATATTAGATGTACAGCATTACATAGACACTAAACACCTATCTCAGCTCAAAAGTTCATTTTAGGAAATTGAACATTTCCTGGCCCAATAAAGAAGATCATATTGTTCCTTTTTTCTTTAAGAGCTGAAGCCCTGATAGGGACAATAATAGGATACACTGGATTGCTTGCATCCTCTATTTTCTTTGGTTTCCATTTTTAAAAAATGACAAAATATTTTACAGGCCACTGCAATGCTCTTAACACATAGGTGGGGCGGTGGAACTGTGGCAACAGTCTTGTGAGTTTATTGCTCCTTATGAAGCTAGTTTTGAGACATGAAAACACCCTATTAAGAACTGATTTCTTGGCTTATATTAAACTCCAAATCTTAATCTCAAGAATTCATCTTTGCGATGGCAAGAAGTAACAATTATATTTCAGTGATATGCCCAATCATCTGTCGATGCTCAATATGGTTCCTGCCCCTCAATTACAACAATGTTTTATAGAGTTTAATATTATAGACAATAACTGTAGTTATAAAAAGCAAAAATTCATTAGTGGTACATCTGAAGGAAAAAATGACACCCAGCAGTACCACTTAATATTAAAAGGACAATGCTGCATAATGATTTATTGTGCTGTTTGACAGAAGAAAATGTCTGTGGGGTGTGTGTGTGTGTGTGAGAGAGAGAGAGAGAGAGAGAGAGAGAGAGAGATCTGGACAAATATACAACCCCTTTAATTCTCAAGATTTTGTATATCATTTCAGCTACCTTGCAGTCATTTTTATTCTCTTACATAAAAAACAACTCAATGGCAGACAAATTATACATAAGAGAAAAAGCGAAAGGAAGGCTTGTGCATATCTTGTGTAAGTGAATCAAATGAAGGAGAACTGAGCCAGGTTAAACAACACTATGATTTAAGCCTTTTAACAAAATCTACCTTTATATCGGGGGACGCAGGTAGTGCTGTGGGTTAAACCACAGAGCCTAGGACTTGCCGATCAGAAGGTCGGCAGTTCAAACCCCCACAATGGGGTGAGCTCCCGTTGCTCGGTCCCTGCTCCTGCCAACCTAGCAGTTCAAAAGCACATCAAAGTGCAAGTAGATAAATAGGTACCGCTCCGGCGGGAAGGTAAACGGCATTTCCGTGCACTGCTCTGGTTCGCCAGAAGCGGCTTAGTCATGCTGGCCACATGACCTGGAAGCTGTACGGCGGCTCCCTCTGCCAATAAAGCGAGATGAGTTGTCCGCGACTGTACCTAATGGTCAGGGGTCCCTTTACCTTTACCTACCTTTATATCAGCTGAACAGAGCTTTTGACTATAACTAAGAGCACTTTCTATATCTTGCCCTTCTTCAACAAAATGTGTGCTATTTAGGAAGAACTGGAACTCAAGCACAGGGAGGACTGTTATCAAGTATTAGTTGTGGTATTTGGCTTTACAGTTCATGACTGATGTTGACGTATCGTTTAGCATTCAAAGGTAAGGACCTAAGATAATGAAAGTTCTAGATGATAATAAAAGTTCTAGAAGACGAGAATTAGGAAACATCAACTTTAGCCCAGAGAAATGGAGGTGGGTATGTCATTTTTTGCTAGTTTGCAAATATGTGAAACCATTCACAAAGTTAAATACCTGTTCTTCAAAATCAGAGCCTAGTGCAGAAGGCATTCACTTGGAATTAAAGAATTATGAGTCCAGGGATGTCAGTCAATTGAGCTGACAGTCTGTACACACAAAAACCCACTCCTGGATATTCCCAGCTTTCTTAAATATAATTTAAGGGAGGTTAAACAATTGGGAGTGAGAAATCTCTTTACTGCCCTCCTGTTACAGATGTAATAACTGTTATCACTTCTGTTATTAAGTATGTCATTTTCTGGCCTTATAAGGTTGAAGCAGACTTTTCTTTTGGATCTGTCCCCTTCAAACTTTCTCCCTTCTTAACATGAATCATTCTGAGAGATCTGCTACAAGTCTTGGTGGCTATATTTTACCTCTGCTATCAGCAGCTACTCTACAGACATCCTAGTATCTGGTCTCTTCAGATGAATACTTATACACCTGAATGCTTGTTTCTGGGGAGCATGATTGGGAGAAATGCAGTAGCGCTCTGGGTTTTCCAAAGGCATCTGGTTAGACAATATAGGAACAGAATGAAAGACTAGACCTGTGGCCATGCAGGTGTTGTTGGACTAATTTAGGGTTACCATACGTCTGGAATTTCCTAGACACAACTGGCAGTTGGATGTTGGAAGCTGTGTCCAGATGCAAATCACTGAAACGTCCTAGAAAATCCGGATGTATGGCAACCGCTGTCGGCAGTTTTTTCTCAAAAATAGCTCAAAAACATCCAATTTATTTGAGATTTTGCAAAAAAAAAAACCACAAACAACTTTGGGCAAAACTTTTCTGTCCGGATTTTCACTTTTTGAAATATGGCAACCCTAAAAATTCCCATCATCCATGACCACTGACTATGGTAATTTGGGGGTCTGATGATATCTGGAGGGCCACAGACTGCCTACCACCACTGAATCAGATCTTTGGTCTCATGCAGAAGCAGGGGTCTTTGTATGCTCTTAACAGGATTGAATGACATTAGCTGAAGGAGTGTCTCCACCCCCATCGTTCAGCCCAGCCACTGAGGTCCAGCTCTGAGGGCCTTCTGGTGGTTCCCTCCCTGTAAGAAGTGAGGTTACAGGGAACCAGGCAGAGGGCCTTCTCGGTAGTGGCGCCTGCCCTGTGGATTGCCCTCCCCTCAGATGTCAAGGAAACAAACAATTACCTGACTTTTTAGAAGACATCTGAAGGCAGCCCTGTTTAGGGAAGTTTTTAATGTTTGATGTTTTATCGTGTTTTTAATATTCTATATAATATTCTATATAATATTCTATATAATATTTTAATATTCTATATAATATAATATTGGGACACAGGTGGCGCTGTGGGTTAAAGCCTCAGCGCCTAGGACTTGCCGATCGAAAGGTCGGCGGTTCGAATCCCTGCGGCGGGGTGCGCTCCCGCTGCTCGGTCCCAGCGCCTGCCAACCTAGCAGTTCGAAAGCACCCTCGGGTGCAAGTAGATAAATAGGGACCGCTTACCAGCGGGAAGGTAAACGGCGTTCCGTGTGCAGCTCTGGCTCGCCAGAGCAGCGATGTCACGCTGGCCATGTGACCCGGAAGTGTCTCCGGACAGCGCTGGCCCCTGGCCTCTTAAGTGAGATGGGCGCACAACCCCAGAGTCTGTCAAGACTGGCCCGTACGGGCAGGGGTACCTTTACCTTTACCTTTAATATTCTATTGGGAAACCCAGCCAGATGGGCGGGGTATAATAAATAAATTGTTTTTGTTTTTGTTGTTTCCGCATTTGCAAGGGAAGAAAATTCAGGGGGACATGATTGGTATACAAGACATCACCCCCTGCCCTAATTTCTAGTTTATTGCATTTACAGAACTAGAATCTCTTTCTATATAGATAGCCATGCTTCCAAACCCAATCTCCAATAGTCAACAGGGGCGGGTGAGGGGAACCAATTTGCTTCTGTTTACTATGTTTCTTTTAAAATAAATAAATTCTGAAGTATATTGAGCATGTAAATACCCCAGTCGCAATGGCATTCTGAGGCCAGAGCTGCCTCCGTTACTCATATTTACTGACCATCTGCACTAGCTGTCAGAAATGCAGTGCCAAGATAAACACAGATGCTTAGATGGTGGAACGTATCACATTTATGCTCATGACTTCTCAGTTGGGCTGAGTAAGATGGTATTAAGTCACACTTATACATGCTCAGGCACATCTTGGCCTGTTTCCTAGCATAACATTTAGCAAACAAGTATGAGGTATCCTTTCCGAGCCCATGGGTTCTAAGGTGTTCTGTTTTTAGACAACACCGTATGTGCCTCAGCTGTGATTAATCTGGGCCTTTATACTTTTCATGCAGGCTTGTTTGTATCTAGAATTCTTATCATTTTTTTCAAAAACTGAGGAACTGATTAGATTAGATAATTATTCATTAGAAAGCCAGATTTTGAATTATCTGTTAGATACCCAGCCAGATAGGATGGTTTTATGTCTTCGTTGATGTAAACTGCATATACAAATATACAAATAGTTTTATAAATAATAATTCAGCAGCAAATTTATCCTAACATACAGTGGTACCTCGGTTTTCAAATGTCTCGGAAGTCGAACGTTTCGGTTTTCGAACACTGAAAACCCAGAAGTGACTGCTTCGGTTTTCGAGCACGCCTCAGAAGTCAAACAGGGAATGAGCCTTCTGTTTTGAGTTTTCCATAAGCAAATGCTTCCGGAAGTAAATGCTTCGGTTTTTGAACGTTTTGGAAGTCGAACGGTCTTCCAGAACGGATTACATTCGAAAACAGAGGTACCACTGTACTCATGTTTGCATGTGATTTTGCCTTAGTTATGCAGTTTTGCAAAGCAATTTTCCCAAATAGGCATTTTAATATACAGTGGTACCTCGTGTTAAGAACTTAATTCATTTTCAGGTCACTGGGGAGAAAAGGGTTTGTTGTCAGCTTTGCAATTTGCTTTTAATATCTGGTTCCACTTTCTTGGAGAGAAAAGTGTTCATGCATTCAGCTAGAGGATAATACTAGCTGAGTCTCGACACCGCATCAAAATGCACCACGCAGGTTATGTATACAGCCCTTTGAAAATATGGGTCATATCAAATGCTACCCTTGTCAGTAAGACAAAAAGGCAAGCACTGGAAACAATGTGTGTGTGTGTGTTGGATAAGGCATGCACTACATCTTAATTACAGCATTTTCTCTTGTCAGTTAAAAATAAATGCAGCACACTTGAAACTGGAGTACACAGCCAAATAATATACTCATGGTGCCCACAAGTAAGCTTTTGTGTATATTTGGAATGGTGTCCATTGGCCACCTTGTGACCCCTCTACTTAGTATGTCAGGAAGAACTTAGCCCTGACTTGGACACAGTGTTCCCATTGACTCCACTGCATCTGGTCACCCCACTTCTGCTGTTGATGGAGCCCCCAACCCTGATTCACAACCCCACTGAGTCCCAAAACGCTGGCTAGATGCCAGCATGGGTTCTTTTCCCTTGTCCCAAGGCCCAAGTGTATCAGTGGCAGGACACCATCGTGTTACTGCTGGATGTTCACCGATGACCCTATTTGAATGGGGAACCCCAGACCGAGAGCTAAATTCACCCTCAAGGTGTCTCTTCCCAACTCTGCAACCACATGGATTTGAGGGCATGGACTGATCACTTGATTGAATTTACAAGGTAAAGGTAAAGGACCCCTGGATGGTTAAGTCCAGTCAAAGGTGACTATGGGGTGTGGCGCTCATCTCGCTTTCAGGCCAAGGGAGCTGGCATTTGCCCACAGACAGCTTTCTGGGACATATGGCCAGCATGACTAAACCACTTCTGGTGCAACAGAATACTGTGATGGAAACCAGAGAACACGGAAACATAGTTTACCTTCCCGCCACAGTGGTACCTATTTATCTACTTGCACTGACATGCTTTTGAACTGCTAGGCTGGCAGGAGCTGGGACAGAGCAATGGGAGCTCATCCTGTCACAGGGATTCAAACCGCTGCCCTTCTGATCGGGAAGCCTGAGAGGCTCAGTGGTTTAGACCACAGCACCACCCACATCCCTATCTGTCACTGAAGTATGTTAGGAGCAGGGCTTTTTTAAAGCCGGAACTTGCTGGAACTCGGTTCCTGTCAGACTGCCAGAAAAACCCCTCCGTCTTTTATCCGACCTGTAAGCAGAACCAGACACAATGCTTGCAGTAATTAACTTTATTGCTCAGTAATCAAGGAGCCAGCACACGGCACATCCATCAGATAAGTATGTCAGCTGCAGAAGCTAAAGTTCCGTCCTCCCCCCCTTATTTATATCCCCCTTGCATTTTTTTTGCTGTTACTCAGCTTTTCTTAATTGTTCTAGCCTTTTCTCAACCTGTCTTTTCTGTGTTGAGAGTGGGGGACGAGAAGGAGCTGAATCGGGACTGGATTGCAGAGCAGGAGAGACAGCCCTTGCTTCTTCTCTATCAGTGCCTTTGGCTACCTCATGCCTCTCCACCCTCACTCTCTGCTTTTTATTTCTCCCCACCCCACCAGTCTGAACCTGGTTCAAAGTCCCCTTGTCCTTTTAGGTACTTCCTGGACTACTGCCTGCCACAACTCTTCCTCGTCCAGTCAGTCCCTGACAGTTCCACCACTTCTCAGATGGGGACCTTGCCATTCTAAGAGGACAAGGAAAGGTGTTCATGGTGAGTTCTGGCACCTATTTTTCTAGAAAAACAGCACAGGATAGGAGCTCTGTGATTCTGGCTCGCTACATCCGCCTCTACTGGGTGCATGACTTCCAGTTTTCAGAATATAGTAAACAAAGCACGGCAAATGATGCAAAATTACCCAGATATTGGGACTTAGCTGGTGTAAAATGCAAAGTTACTTCAAATAATGTTGCTGTCTTAAACATACACCTGCTGTTGTTTACTCATTTAGTCGTGTCCGACTCTTCGTGACCCCATGGACCAGAACACACCAGGCACTCCTGTCTTCCACTGCCTCCTGCAGTTTGGTCAAACTCATGCTGGTAGCTTCGAGAACACTGTCCAACCATCTCATCCTCTGTCGTCCCCTTCTCTTTGTGCCCTCAATCTTTCCCAGCATCAGGGTCTTTTCCAGGTAGTCCTCTCTTCTCACACCTACTGGGGACTAATTCCCATAGATCTCAACAAAATTTACTTCTGAAGAAGCATGCATAGGATTCCACTGTAAGCATATCTGCAACCTTGATTGACCTTACTTATGCAGACCAAGGTTACAGCTCAATATATCTGGCTCTGGAATGTTGTTCATAAAGTTCCATGGAATTTCATAGATCTGGCCCAAAATTTCTACATGTTTGTAGGTGAAGGACCTTGCCTGACTTTTGTTAATTCAGCTCAGGCACGTATTTTCTTCATCATCCGTATCCAAAATTTCTTTGGTTTCATTAGAGAGCCTCATTGTATTAAAGTGCATAATCCATTGGAGATCAAATGGATTTGTTCAGCTTCATGCACAGATATAAAAGTCTAACCCAGACCTCTTTAATATGTATTACATCTAGGCTGCAGTTCTAATCATACTTACTTCGAAAGAAAGGAAGGAAGTTCCAGTGAAATTAATGAAGTCTGTTTCCAAGTGAATGTGTGCGGGATAAAGATGTTAAGAATTCACCCTCTGAAACAGGTCTTTTACTCATGTTATTTCCATAGAACAAAACCCAATAAAATAATGGGTGGGACAAACCTGACAAGAGAAGCCTCAATCATGCACAGCTACTTTACCAGGGCTTTTTATGCCATTTAATCAGCACCGAGAGATCGAGCATGGACCAAGATTTATGCAACACATTTCAAAAGTGCCGTAATATGTCAGTTTCAAACGCGCCTTTCTCTTGCAAAAATTTTTTACTCAACAATATGAATAGCGAAGAGAATGTTATGTAAATGGGGAAATGTTTGAAAGACAAGAGCGCTGAATACCACAGAGTGAGATGACATTCATCCATCATCTGTATATCCTGACAATTTTCACCCAGTAACGTGAGCCAAGCACAATATCTCTTTGTTGTCATTTCTTTTAGCTTTGTCTAAACATAACTAGGACTCACATCTTCTTGGGTCCTTGAAACTACTTGACTTTGCTTCATATTTTGGCTAATTCTATCATGGCGACTATGAACTACTTTCAGTCTGATTTCATAGTTGCACCCCACTTTCCCAACTACCACGTTGAGCTCAAAACCACTCTTGACAATAACAAAGTGTTAACAGATAAAAACAACAGATCCTAATCATCCTGTCCTTGCCGGATACCTTCCAGATATCATGGGCACAAGCAGCAGCAATGTCCAAGGCCAGTCCAAGGTCCAATTCCTAGCAAACAGTGGCTTCAACAAGAGCTAAGGCAAGCTGAGGTACTGTCCAGGTTAGCAGGGGCTCAGGAAAATAGCAGGCCAAGGAGTAGTCCCAGCCCAAGTAGAATGACAGACTCTGGTACAAAACAGAGTTTTGATAGCAAGACATTGTTGCGTCCTGAGGTCCCCCAAAACACCCCAACCCCAATAACTCACACATCACTCATAAATTTTGTTTAAGGTTTTTGGCATAATTTTGGCCACAACTTTATTAAACATACAAATTGTGAGTGGTTGCTTAGGCATTGGTTATGACTATCTGTCCCCCCCACCTTGGGGGACAGCAGTGACTCCCGGATTCCAGTGAAAGCCAGTGTGAAGGAACAAGATCAGGGATAACAGGAGCTGCGGCACAGACCCTCAGCTTCTCCCCGCATGCTCCCAGGGGCTTACGCGGCCTAAACCCGATTCCAGGGGGTTGGATGAAAGGATAGTAAGCCCCTGAATTCCTTTAATGGAATTCCTGTGCAGCAGCAGCATTGGAGGGGCAGGCACAGCCAATCCATACCCCTCCACCAACCCATTTTAACCAATGCCTAACCGCCAACCTTACAAGTTGTGATGATTTGCTACGCAGTAGGCAAAAACCAAATGGCACACACTAATCAGCCAAATGGAAAAATTCCTACCAGGCCCCCGCACCAAGGCGGACGACCCCATGACAGGCATAGCAAGGTCAAAGCACAAGCCCAAAGAAGGGAGGGCGGGTGAGTGATCCGGTGCCCACAGCAAAAGAGAAAGCAGCTTGCTGTGAACATTGTTTAAATGACCTCTGTTCCCACCCCCAAACTGGCAACATCAAATTTACCCCAGCAACACTAACCACCAATCCAAGCCAGGCCCCTTCAATCTATCCTGCCTGGCAACTAAAGGGTGCTTTGCCTGGCCCCATCTGCAACACGTGCTCTCCTTTAGTGAGAACATGCTTTCCAGCAGCTCTCCTAGCTGTGGCCTCTTAGAGGTTTCTGCAGAGAACCCTCACGAAGAGGGTTCTACTTCTGAAGAGCCATTTACTCACATGGAGCCCTCTATTGCCACCAAGCTGCGCTCCAAACTGTGAGGGTATTGGTCTGCCATCCATTCCAGGGGTTGTTCTACCTCTTTTTCAGAGGATGAGCTTCCTTTCTGCATGGAGGGATCTCTTCTACTCTCCCCCACAGGTCCTGACTTCTTCTTGGCTGTTGTTCTGGGCACTTCCTGAGTTTCTGGAGGCTCCAGATCACCCTGGGCCAGATCCTCCTTGGAAGGGAAGTCATCTGGTGCGGGCATGATACTCATATAAAAGAAACGGACGACAAAGGACAATAAACACAACAAATGCATCGGAACAATATCAAACAGCAAAATCACAAAACATTTTGGATATATGTTGGGAATACTAGGGATGTCAACGAACTCAAATTGGAGCAGAAATGGCCAGTCGCTGCTGATTCCTCTCATGTCTGGAATGGAAATCAATCCAACAAATAAGATCGGTATTCACTGCTGCTGTTTTCAATCCACAAACAATATGTAATTGCTGAACCCCCCCCCCCCGGCAAATTTCCGTTGCATTGAAATGAATGGTGAGGAATAGTGTAAGGAGAAGAAAATTAATTACATAATTAATTATGTACATTTTTGCCACAGTGGAAGATGAGACAAACCCTGCAGTGAGAAACAGAAAAAAACCCTGTTAATCAAGTCATCCCCATCTCTTACCTGTGGGGACAGTTTCCACCAACAGACTCTCACCCTGCAGGAGAAACCAGCTTTCTCTTCCACGGCAGCTAAGAGACAAAATTCTCATTAACTCCATGTTCTAATATCCAGAACCTGAAGAGAGAGAAAATAAAAAAGAAGGCGAAAATTCTACAAATATGTGTGTGGGGGGACGGACCCTCTCCCCTCCTGTCTTCCACTGAGGGCAGCCATTGCCAAACCTATGGCAGTAAGCTCATCGACCACAAAACCACACCCATTCTCCCTCTGCTAGTTCTCCTGCCTGTTGTATGAGATTGTAGGGCTTGGAGGGCATGACACATTCAAACAAATGACCAGTCCAGGATTGCTATTGGGATGGGGTGGGGTTTTGAGATACCCTTGGTTGTAAACCACCACCAATGCCAAAGTACCTCTTAAGTTGTTTCTAGCTCACCTCAGAGTAGTGTGTCTAGTGGTCTGCATGATTTTGCAAAAATTACTGCTGATAATCTTTTGCAGTTTGGATTCAGTGGATCAGGGTAGAATCTACACACACATATAAAAAAACACTGTGAAAATGTGTTTTGAAAAAAACATTGAATTTAGCATAGCTCACTGTTGCCATCTAGTGTCATATTTGTATACTGCACTTTATAACACATTTAAAATGTTTTATTTGTCGCCATATAGCTGAGTCCCAGCTGTGGACTGAAGGCGGTCATTTTGTTGGAGGTTATATGAGATTTGCCTAAATGACTTGGAACTGTGCTAGCACAAGACCAAATGGTGCCTGCATGCTAGGACCAATATTTCAAATACATACATACATACATACTACTGTACCATTCAGATATCAGATTCTGCCTTCAGCTAACCCCTTGAATTCCACTTCCCATATGTATAGGAAACACAAGTCATCTGAAGGACTTTGCAGACCACGGCTCTAATCATGAAAGAAGTGCATCCTTTGCACATTGCCATAAAAGAGGGAATAAATCATTGAAAAAGAGGGCACAGATGGGCACAAAGCCAAATTAGTGCTACCATTTAAACAGAAACACCATGCATCTCACCATGGTGAAGGAGACTATTAGCAGGTGACCTATGTACCCACACTGGCTCACAAGTAACAGCAAAAGCCAAACTGCAGTGGGATGGAAACAGAACTGGTTTTGGCAAACACAAAATGGATGGAAATTACCTGCTCCACGGGTGGCGCTGTGGGTTAAACCACACAGCCTAGGACTTGCCAATCAGAAGGTTGGTGGTTTGAACCCCCGTGACGGGGTGAGCTCCCGTTGCTCGGTCCCTGCTCCTGCCAACCTAGCAATTCGAAAGCACGTCAAAGTGCAAGTAGATAAATAGGTACCGCTCCGGCAGGAAGGTAAACAGCATTTCCGTGTGCTGCTCTGGTTCGCCAGAAGCGGCTTAGTCATGCTGGCCACATGACCTGGAAGCTGTACGCCAGCTCCCTCGGCCAATAAAGCGAGATGAGCGCCACAACCCCAGAGTCGGCCACGACTGGACCTAATGGTCAGGGGTCCCTTTACCTTTACCTTTACATCCCTATCAGCAAGTAAGTATCTGTTTTCAAATACACATGCTACAATTTTCATCTGAACTACAAAAATGATATACGATATCTTTATTGTCATTGTCCCATGCAGAACAATGAAATTGAAAAACTACATAAAACATTCAAAACCCGCTAAAATCTCTGAAACCCCATTTTAAAATACACTATACTATAGAGACCCTTTATGCTGCGTTTAGAACCAGAATTGCACTTGCGTAGAAACTGTTTCTCAGGTGGCTAGTCCTGGCCTTTATAGCTCTATACCTTCTTCCAGAAGGCAGAAGCTAAAAGAGATCATTTCCGGGGTGCATACTATCCTGCGCTATCTCTGCCGCTTTCTTATGGCAACTGGCAGCATAGCACAATGACAGTTGCTAATCATATCTAATCCATATGACATTTCTTCCAGCATGCCCATTTCTAAATGGGAAAAGACAGAAATGGAAGAAGCTCACTTCTAGCCTGTTATATCCCAGACAGTGGGCATCAGAGTATGCAAACGTGAAAACTGCCCAGACCCAAGCATACTTCTCCTGATCTCTCAGTACTTGATGCATGATCATTGCTACTCTCTGTGGGGGATGAAATGAAAAGCTTTCCAATCTTAGGAAGTCCTGTCAAAACAGCTTCACAGGACATTACAGAAAACATTTCACTTTGGAGCCAAGAAAAGTGTATATCCATAACAAAGCAGCCCACAGATGGAAAAAACAAAACCAATCAGTTTGCAGAACATGCCGCACAGAGCAAAAGCAGATTTTTTAAAATAAAAAATATATATGAGGTGGTGGAGGTGCAGAATAAAAGCCTGGCAGAAATTGGGGGTGGGGGGAGAGAAGCAGCGTTGGATAAATAACATACATTGATGACCAACTCTTTAAAAGAGAGCTTACTATTAAATCACGGGAAAGAAGACTAAAAAATCAGCATCTGTTTCCTCCACTCCTGCAAAGATCCAGAGTTTTCAGCCCCATGAGTGCTCAGCTGCAATTTCTGCATCTTTATGCAACGTATTTTTAGGTATAGCTTGGATACCTCCTGTTGAACAGAGTATAAAAGCTGTCTTTGTGAGAGGACCATTTAATGTGAGCCATGGTAAGAGTCAGCTGAGAGCCTTAACCGTGATAAATCATGCCTGCTGGATGTGCAAATCTACAGCAAATTGGTGCTAGCAGTGCTGGGATCAAGCCCAGCTCTCTGAATTTGAAGCAACAGCCAAAAGCAATGCTGGCTTGCTGCTAGGGGGCATGGCTTGCATGGCACAGTAGAATCAGAACTGAATACCAGTGGGGGAGGAGGTAGAGAAAGAAGAATAAGGAGGAGAATGGAGCGGCTCTGTCTCCTGGAAGGATTGCCAAAATGTCAGCAAAGCCTGGCACCAGCCAGGAGTTACACCAAGGAGGGTTATTTTACCCTTGTCTGACATAGGATACTGTTGTCGAACAGACAACCATCTGAACTGATAAAATATGCTAGCCAGATCAAAATAAAATAAAGAGTTGTAAACAAATAAGCTCTGAATAAGACATCCCTTATCTATCATCTGATTGTGGATGAAGAGGCTGATCTGGTCTGTATCATTGAGACCTGGAGGAGACCCTGGGGGAGCAGAGTGAAGCTGGTCTCACCCAGCTGAGTCCACCTGGGTATTCGGTGCAGCACCAGAACAGACTTAAGGGTCAGAGAGGGAGCGTTTCTGGAAATTCTCTTTCTCTCCAGGCTCTGTGTCCAGCTGGAGGAGGGATCTAGAGTTTGTCTTCCTGGCATTGAACAATTGGGACAGATTGGGGATTCTATATGGTCAACTATGTTGGCAGAAAGTTAGGGAAAAGTCCTTGAAGGGAGAGATAGAAATGTTAATAATAATACTAATAATAATAATCTCTACTCAGAGTAGGCCCATGAAAATTAATGAACCTCCATGTCCCTTAATTTCAACTGGTCTACTAGCACTGAATACAACTCAAACTATTGGCTGTATTCTAGGTTCTAGAACCCAAAACACCTTGGTGGACCTCACCCTTAGAAATCATGACTGTAAAGAGAAAGAATATGAACAACAACTGAGCAACATATAAGATATCGCTGGAAGAGGAAAATAATAACCTTAAATTGAAAGAATATAAGGAAGTTAAAAAATATTTGAATGATTGGCTGCAATACTTTGAAATTAATCAGAGATTGGCAAAAGATAAACAAAACGGATTTGAGAAAGAAATTTCAAGATTGGATGAGTACTTAATCCAATCTAAAAGCAAACATATTTCTAAACTATATGATTTGCTCCTAGAATGGGAGGTAAAGGAGGAGCAAGTGAAGACTGTGATGGTAAAGTGGGCCCAGGATTTAGGGGAAAATATTATGATGAACCAATGGGAACGGCTGTGGAAAAGGGATATTAAATTTACGACATGCTACAATTTAAGAGAGAATCTAATGAAAATGCAATACAGATGGTACCTGACCCTGGTTAGACTGGCAAAAATGTATAAAAACTGTAGTGATATTTGTTGGAGATGCAATAATGGGGCAGGAACCTTTCTACACATGTGGTGGGAGTGCAAAGAGATAGTGGGATTCTGGGAAAATATTTACAATGAGTTGAAAAAGATGTTTAGTTCTCCTAGGTATCATGTCAGAGGAAATTAAAAAAATGGTCAGACCAATATTTATGTATGCGACTATGGCGGCAAGGTTATTGATTGCCAAACTGGCTATCTAAAATGATGGAATAGTTTCATATTGCCGAATTAACATGGAGGATAAGAGACAATATGGTACAAAAAGTGAATAAGGAGTGGGCTATCTTTAAGGAACACATCAAAAGCTATGTGGAAAAAGTAGAACTTTTGACAGATACTGAGTGAATCCAGAAAAAGATTAGAGTGAAAGGAGAGTAAAGATAGAAGAAGAGATTAAAGAAATAATGAAATGTGTTTAAGCCAATTGGAAAAATAAAGTAGCGTAACAAGAACGGCTGGAAGTCAAGTCACTTTGTGGGTGTTAGTGTGGAGTAGGTGTGTAAGTTTGTTGGTATGTATAGTATAGGTAGGTAGAATATAGAGTAATGTAGATATGTTTTATGTTATGAAAATAAGGTATTGTGTTGTGTATATGTACTGTGTAAATGTAAATGTATGTGTTCTATGTGTCAATAAAATAAAACAAAACAAACTATTGGCTGTAAACCCAAGGGTCATCATGTGAAGCAACAATAAATTACAAACATACGAAAAAGGTAATTGTGCTGGGAAAACATGGAACATGCCTCCCTTATTGGGATCGTTCTTGGGATCACAATGAAATTTCTGAAGATTTACAGAGCAATCCTACTGCAAAACAAGTGGAAAACATCCATTGCCCTGCTGTTTCACTGTGGGCAGAACAGGAGGTGTGGAGAAAGAGAGAGCGCCATTTTGTCTCCTTCCCTCCCCATGACTCCACGGGGAGTGAACAGGAGTGGCTCGCCCAGCAGGGTGGAGCTAAAAGGGCAACTTCCCAGGAGCAGTGTTGCTTCTGCTTCTTGAGGGGAAAAGAGGGAGGTGACGGGAAAGTCAGTGTGAGTGCATCATCGGCAGCACCATACTGACTCTGCCGGTGCACCCACACCGCACTGACCTTCCTGCCACCTTGTCCCTCCCTGTCTCAGGAAATGTCAGCAACACTGCTAGGAAGCTAGCATTGTCGCTTGCCCCAGTTGTGTGAGCCACTTTCAGCGAGTGGGGAAATTAATTTCACCAGCCCCAGAAACTGGTGTGGTGTTGTGCCATCTCTTTGGACATGTTGAAGGAATGAAGCTGCTTTGGATCTAGCACACCCACACCCTCCAATGCCTGTTTTTCCTGCTCTGCCATGGGAATATCACCATAAGAACATCTATGCCAGCCTTCTGACACCATAAGCATCATCCTAATCTCTCTCTGTAGGTGGAACAGCATGCGCTATGCTCCCTACACCCCTCAGCTGGTTTTAGGCTTGGGTTGGGAGCTGCTCCCTCGCTTTATTTACTTACTTACTCAAAAAAATAATAATCTCCTTTTAAACTTTAAACATTTCCAAAGTGGCACACGCACAGTCTTTATACAAAACTATATTAACCTGAATATTTCTGAGAGATGATGCTGAGTTTATGCCTATGTGGGGCTTATTGCATTGTAACAGTTTAATGAGAATTTATTGTATAGTTAGATTCTGTTTTGCTGCAGTTGTGTTTTGCTGCTGTTGTTCTGAGGGTTCTGAATGAGATGATGCTAATTGTGCACTGGGGATATGGGAAACCTGCTGGAAAAACGGATCACCCACCAAGATTATATGAATAAATGGTTATTGTGATGCATTTATTCTCTTGTTATGTCGAGGGTATACTCTAAAGTATTTTCAGGTATGCAGATATACATATCATTACTGCATGCCCACATTTCACCAGTCCTTCGCCAACGGAAATAGATCTAGGTGTAACACAAAGGAGATTTGAAGAGGATTAAGAAGGTTATTTAAATGTATTATCAAGTGACAACAAGGATTTGCAGCTCTTTGAAATCCATGTCAACAAACTGCTACGCTTTGGCGAGGTGGTGTCAGAAATCAAGAGTCAAGGCTGTTATTACCAATTTTTGTTTCATTTCTTAGAATGTCAAATGACCAAGCAATCACATTATGCACCAAAATATTGTGGATTATCATAAAAGAGGAGCAGGCTCTGCTGCCTCACATTATTTTAATATACCATCTCAAAGCCTAACAAATGATCAAGTATGAAGTGTTCTTTTCCCTGAACGCAGCTTCAAAGAGTGGAACTACAGCTCTTGTTAGCAAAGCATGATTTGAAATCATTTTGTCTCTTGAGGACACATAGGCCACTCTGCATAACAAATTTCTTTTTTTAAAAAGAAAATAAAAATGTTGGCATAAAATTGACCCTCTGCACCCAACTCTTCTTCTCATGAATTTAATACTTTTTTTCATTATAAAAAGAAAAGACTAACATTTCATCTTATCCATGTTTTGAAAGCAGGTGATTTGAAGACAGAGACCCGGTTCATACAATCACAAGCTGTCAGGTAATCACCTACATTCCGGATGAGCTCACCAGTGGAAATCTTGGGGACACAGCAACTATATAAACTGGAATTTCCATGTAGTAAGGATGCTACACTATGGGCCGGGTAAACAAGCCAAGGATCAATTAATTAAACCCTTCCTGATAAATTTACCTGGAAATTCTGAAACCTTCTGTCTCAAGTTACTTCTTGAAGATAAGTCAGATGATATCACCCTGGCCGTGGCAAGCTTTCTCTCAGAGGTAATAAGAAAGAGAAATCAGCATGCTCTGGATAAAACATAGTGACTGCCATGGTATCTTTTCCTTGTATCCCTGCTGCATTTTGCTCTCGAAATTGTTTTTGTGGATCTTTGGTCCGTAATAAAGAATATGTATGTATGTAGTAAGGGTGTGAATCAGCTCTTTGTGGAGGTCTAATACTGGGGCGATCCAAAGGTATTTCTCACTTCCTGAGTCAAAGCACAATTTCAGTAGCCACCCCATGTGAGATCAGCATCCTCCCCTCCACAAAGCCACGTGCCACTCTGTTTCTTGGCTATATGTTTCACTATATGACTATATGCTTTCCTATATATCTCCATGTTTCCCTCTGTCCTTAAGAGGGTTGAAACTAGGCTTTCTTTCTTTCTTTTTTTGTCTTTTTTATATAATTTTTTATTAGTTTTTTTAACATATCATTTTCAACAGTAATTAAACACACTTTTACATCTTATTCAAATTTTTGACTTCCATCAGTCCTGTCTGAAAATTTTCCAATCTCAGTATGCATTTCTTAACTTCCCTATTACATTTCATACTCATAATCAATATCTCTATCGTTTTCTACTTTGTTACACTTCGTATATTTCGTATATTTCTCCGTACAAAACTTCTTGTAGTCCTATTAGAGTCATTTGTTGATTATGGTTGCTCTTCAAATAATTCATATACTTCTCCCAATCTTCTGTAAATCTCTGGTCCCGCAGGTTTCGAATCCTTCCTGCCATTTTGTCCAATTCTGCATAGTCCATTAATTTCGTCTGCCATTCTTCTTTCGTCAGAATTTCTTCTTGTTCCCATTTCTGGGCTAACAATACTCTTGCCGCAGTTGTTGCATATAAAAACAGTTTAACATCTTGCCTATTAATGTCCTGATCTATAATACCAAGTAAGAAACTAGGCTTTATTTCACCTGGGTCAAAGACCCAGTTTGGCATCCCCTCCATGCACATTTCCTTACACACATACACTGGCTGGGAGCCTCAATGGCGCCCCTTTGGAGGCTTCACCCAGGGCAAGAAACCTGGCTAGCCCCCCCACCTCCGTAGCTACAGTTACAAGACGTGAGACTGTGTAAAATGTTGTTTATGGAGCACTGGAGAAATTTAGTTGTGTTTTTAGTTGTGTTGTTGTTTTCTCTGCTTCTGTTAAAGCACAGCAGGCTTCTTTTTAAAAAGTGATTAGTTTTTTTTTATTATTAAAAAAAACATCATCTATCTATCTATCTAATCTCAGAGTTCTCAGAACTCCACAGGCAGTATTCTTGACAGGCTCATGTTATAAAGCCTGTTTTACGCAGAAAAGCTCAGAACCCCAAGCAGGGAGTTGGACTTAAAATACAGATACAAGGGGATCCATTGTGCACAGCCATATTGTGTAGCGATTTGGCACACGTACAGAAGCAAGAGAGCGCAATACAAGAATTTGAGAGGACTCCCATCCAAGCCAGTTGGTTATCTACATCACACTTCGATTCAGGAGAGATAAATGTTCCATAATAACCCCGTTTTGCTTCATTATTTGGTTCCCACACAGCTCAGCGTATATCAAGATCTAAATAAATATGTGCCTATAAAAGACAAAGCAACCCTTGAGCAAAGATGATTGAACCAGTGAACCAACTGAGAGGTTGATAGACATAAAAACAGAGAAAATTAGGACGTAAAAGGCAAGACATGAACACATTTTTATGGCTTTTAGATGTCTCTTTTCACTAGAACTATGTCAGCAACACTACAAGTTTGGACGCCCCCTTATAATTTAACTAAGCCAGAAAGGGTAGGATGTCACTTAAATCATATGAATTTGTGACTGCTGTGCTTTCTTAATTCACTTCAGGATCAGGTGTGCCCAAGAATGGCAGAAGATTTTATTTTCCTGGGCAATAACTAGAAGCATCTATTCAGGGAGACAGCAGCATAGTGTAAACACATTGCTTTGAGTGGATATACCCCAGAGACAAATCCAGCAACCTGGTGGGCGTTATTACGTACCTGATGACAGACAAAAAGCCCTAAGCACTGGATCGTGAAGTGGGGTGGGATGTAATTGTCAATTCTCTTATCGCTGTTGCTCTGTCTCTCCAGGCACATGACTAGAAACACTTGCCAGAAATACTCAATGTAAAGCACCACAAGGCACACAGAAAGGGATTAGAATACAGTGAAGGGGAGGTCCCGAAACAGAGAGAAAACAGCCATTACTGCTTTCATACCAGCCAGTACATAAACACCTCCTTCCTCCTATTCCGACTTATTCCCCCATTTCATTTTTCAGGAGGATTGCTTCCCTATTTCCCCCCAAAAGGAGCAGAATTTATATGTATATAAATTTATATGCATATAAGTCATTACACAAAACACACACAGAGAGTATTCTACAGGCCAAAATGTTGCTGAGACCCCTTAAGGTATTTTATTAAGCGGAAAATACTGTCATTCTACAATGAAGTGATAGCAGATGGCGAGGAAGGTTTGCTGAAATCTGAACCTACTATAGGCTCTGGACCAGGGTCAGTCACTCAAATTTAACAGAAATTCATATGCCTCACGTTAGCCTCAAATAGACCTTTTACAGCCACATGGATGAATCACTGCAGACACAGAAGCTTCTGGAAGCAGCCTCTTAGGATTAGACTATTGACTAGTCACTCATTCATTCATGTGTATGTTGCCTCTCAAACAAGATGCCCAAGCCATGCACAGGCTAATCATAAAATTTACTACTAGAGCGATAGTGAGGAAACCCAAAGTTAATAATGGCGAAAGGTAATCACCACCTGAATGGCATATAAATAGCCATGAAGCAAGAATTACACTGATGTCTCCGTTCACATGAAATGGCAAGCCTTGGCTTAGAGTCTAATGAGCTAACCTAGGGAAATATGTGCTTCCCTTTTCCTCTCATCCTCTATACTCTGATTCCCTCTTTGACCTCCCCTTTAGCACAAATTTAGTCCCAACTGACTTACTGTGGAATTACACTTACCCCCACCAATCAGTACAAATACACTTACAAATACCTTTATTGGCATTTCAAGTTAAGACATTTCAAGTCAGTGGGATAGATTTAAAAGGGGCAGGAGTGAGGCTGGAAGAAGCAAAGATCACCAGTGTTGAACAAATGATTCTTCAACATCAGCTTCGTTGGACTGGTCATGTGCGGATGCCTGATTATTATCTTCCAAAGCAACTACTCTATTCTGAACTTAAAAATGGAAAGCGTAATGCTGATTGTCAACAAAAGAGGTTTAAAGACTGCCTCAAGGCAAATTTTAAAGAATGTAGTATAAACACTAACAATTGGGAAACACTTACCTGTGAGCACTCCAATTGGAGAACAGCCTTTACCAAAGGTGTCATGGGCTTTGAAGACACTTGAATTCAGGACGCAAGGGGAAAATGTGCTAAGAGGAAGGCACACTTGGCAAATCCACACCGTGATCAACTCCTGCCCGGAAACCAATGTCCCCACTGTGGAAGGATGTGTGGATCTGGAATTGGCCTCCACAGTCACTTACAGACTCATTGTTAAAACCGTGTTTATGGAAGACAATCTTACTCGGCTATGAGTGATTGCCAAAGAAGAAGAAGAGTCCCTGGTTGCAGGCACACAGGAGGGCTTGATAAGGAATTTGGAAGTATCTACCAATGGTCACTGCAGAGGGGAAAGCATTTACGGTAGTCTTGTGATCACAAAAGCTCTTCGTTGGGAAGGACGTAGTAGGTCTTTTAGGTAACTGGCACAAAATCCGTAAGAAGCAGTTATGCCTAGGGCGTCTGGAGAACAGGGTCTCGGAATGTGAGGAGACAAACGTTGTTTTTCATGGTCATAAAGCCACTGCTTGATTGTTTGGAGGATGTAGATTTCATCACATACTTCAAGCTTCTCGAACCCCCAATCAGCATTTGTAACCCCAATCTAAACTATGGATTGATGTTACACATTAACTGAGCCAAGGACCACTGGTGCCAACTTGAATAAAATTTTGTGGGGGCCCAGGTAAGCCCCGCCCCGCATAATTGATCACAAGCCGCAGTGCACAGAAACCATTTGAATGAGAATGCCCATCAACATTTTTTGGGGGGAGGCTCGGTTTTCTCAAATATTTTATTGTGGGGGCTGAAGTCCCCACAGCCCCTAGGAGTTGGATCCTATTCCAACTACAGATCTGCAGCCCGCAAGGACTTTTATGATGCTTGTGACACTTTTAAGACCAGCAAATGTGTTGTGCCGTAAAAACTAATCCCACAATAAATTGCTATCTCTTTAAGGCTCCTCAAGACCCTTTACTGTTTTTGCTGCAACAGACTAACACAGCTACCCCTCCGGAAAATTAGGCTTCCAACATTCTCTTATTCTAGGTGAGTAAAAAGATTGGTGTTACAGGAACAACTCTGTTGTCATGAACCAGCAGATTAAGCTTAAGTATGTGATACTGTAGATCTATTGTTTCTCCTCACCCTGAAAAACAGTATGTTGGACCATTTTCCTTCTACTTTACCACACTTTGTCAGCATTCTTTTATTATAAAAATCCTATCTCTATCCCTTATAGAAATTTTAAAGTCATTTCACAGCTGAGTGGAACCCTAAACAGAGCTATCTTGGTGTAATGAAGCGGAAAACGACTGCTCCTTAACAAGACTGTTATATGGAGACAAACAGCTCATAAATATCCCATCTGCCACCAAATGCTTTCAGATCTAAATGCTGCATTTCCCAATTCTTTACAGAAACAGCTGAAGAAATGCAAAGACCTCCACGTCAGATTGCCCTCCAACAAGAAATACAATCATTTTATAATGCATTGGTGCTAATCATCCATAGAAGCACAATTTGGTTACTGGTATTTGTGTGGTCTTGTTGATTTCAGAGGGACAACCTTGACATAAACAGGAACTGACTCTCTCTCCTGTAGCAATCCAGACTACTGGTATTGCTCTGGGGTGCATCAGGTTTTGTAGAAGAAAAAGAAGAGAGAGAGAGAGAGAGAGAGAGAGAGAGAGAGAGAGAGAGAGAGAGAGAGAGAAATCAAATAATACCAGGGGAGGAATTCTGATTATACTACAGCTCCCTGTTCTGCTGATTTTCAGAAGCAGCCAGGGTTGATTGGAATTAAAAAGAAAACACTTCCCTCTGTAGATAATATATCTAAATCATGAATTATATGGCTTAAGTGTACCCACAGCAGTGACCAGAGGAGGAATGACCACTGAGAGGAACACAGAAAAAAGGAATACCATGGTACACATGCATCACTGCAACTGGATGCCTTCATCTGCCGTAGCTGCAACAACCCATGTCTCTCTCGTATT
The DNA here is from genome assembly GCF_964234715.1 of Podarcis melisellensis. Lineage (NCBI taxonomy): Eukaryota > Metazoa > Chordata > Lepidosauria > Squamata > Lacertidae > Podarcis > Podarcis melisellensis. The sequence continues at coordinate 28,623,725 of NC_138542.1, forward strand.
GGTCTCTATAGCCATAGCATGCACTGCAACTCTCCAACGGTTGGACTTCACCCCAAAGGCACAGTCTTCCATTGCCTCCCAATGCAGACAGATGCCAACAGATGGCTAAAGTTGAAGGGATAACATGGCTGGGCCATTGTAGGGGGGAAATTAAAGGAAGTGTTGGGAAAGTTTCCCACAGTGACATACAGAAATCCTTGCAGGTTTATTTATGGTTGTTGTTGTTAAGCTGCTTGTAATTGTAAATTTAAGGCACTGCCCATCCTCAAAGGTATACAGACCCCACCCTTAAAAGACATACCCCAAATGTGCCTTGGGACCATATCCTGCTCCGGAAAAGATGCTCAGTTGAGAAACATTAATCAACCTAGGGACTAAAAATTACAAGGATTGCCATTGTTGCTTGAAGGAACTTGGAGTTGGCAGTGCTGAACCTGATATGGGTGCCCTTTAAATAGTTCTCTACTTCAGTTCTCCCAGTGGTTGGGTCTAGCTCCAACCAAGAATGCTCTAGGGCAGGAACGTCCAACTCCCAAGAGGCTGCGATCTACTCACAGTATATATATATATATATAGAACTGGCAGTGATCTACTCACTGTCAAAGTTGTTGAGCTTCTTTTAGGGACCCAAAGTTGTTGAGCTTTTTTTTTTTTTTGCGTCAGAGTTGTTTAGTTTTTTTAGGGAGCAAAAGTTGTTTGCTCCCTAAAAAAGGCCTAGCTCTGCTCTAGGGCTTTGTGGGGAATTAAAATGGCAGCTTCCAGCTATTCAATGCCATATAGCAGGCACGTCCAACAGGTAGATCATGATCCACTGGTAGATAACTGGACGTCTGTGGCTTTCCTCCTCCCTATAAAAAGCGACACAATTTAGACCTGAACCCCTAAAAAATGGGCCTTCCTCTTCCCTAAACAACTTTGACCTGAAGCCCACAAAAGGGGGTAGATCACTGCCAGTTTTTAACACAGAGAGTAGATCGCAGTCTCTTGGGAGTTGGCCACCCCTGCCATATAGAGTGCAGCTTTTTCCTGTTTCTACTGCCAGAAAAGCCTGCCAGGCCTCCCTAACAGAGGAGGGATCCCACCAGCAAACAGACAACTAAGGAGCTCTCAAATGTGGAGGCAAAGCTCCATGGCCCCACTCCAAATATGATGTGTCAATACTGTTTAGCACTGTTTCTGAGCCTCTCTATGTGTAAATTCATATAGTCACGACCTTGATCCTGGTGTGCTTGAAAAAATATATCTGTATGCACGTGCTATCATTTGCCTTCTCATTTGTAACTGCAAGAAGGTAAACCTACAATGAATGACCTTCACTGTGACTGCTGATGCAGTTGTTTAATCTTTGTTAAATGTAGGCTTCCAAAGCAGGTGTGGACATTTAGTTGGTTGCGCAGGACTGGCTATCAAACCATTAGTGCTGAACAAGCCATCCAGCGCATCGGGAAGACTCATGAATGCCCAGCCAAATGTGATAGCTTTGGCTCAGAATTCTATCAGCCCGGGGCATTCAAGATTATTGCAAGTGATGGGACAGAGTGCAAGGAATTTATGACACTCACAAAAAGGGCTAGATAAAAGTCAAGAGCAGAGATTACTTTTACGGGAACTGGATGCTGAAGGATCCAAAGTCATTAGCAGAATTAATATGGGCATAAAGCTCCACACAGCTCAGAAATGCCGCCAAAAATATTTCAAGTGTTTGTTACATCCATTTGTGCTTGCCTTGCTCAGCCTAAGAAATGAGATGTCCAGTAGATATTTTTGTTCTGTTTCTTTTTTTTATTTGGCTTAAAAACGTATTCCGTGCAATTATATGATGGTCTAATCTACTGTTATTAAAATGAAATTGTTGTTAAGATCTGCTGCTTTGTCTGATCATTGCGGGTCTGTTCTAATCCCTGTCAAACGTTTTTACATAAAGGCAACCAGCTGTGGACTGTGGTTCTTTATGGTGCCTTACATGCCTTCCATGCAGAAAATTCAGTGCGCCTTCAGAAGATCTCAAGTAGAAGCAATGAGGAAACTATCTGCCTGAAATGCAGGTGCACGGACAGTATGAGCCTTCTGGGCTCGATTCATAGCTGTCAACTTTTCCCTTTTCTTGCGAGGAATGCTATTTGGAATAAAAAAAGGGAAACGTTGACAGCTATGGCTCGATTATGAGTGTTCTGATACAGCATAAAATCTAAAAGGAGAGGCAATAGTCTCAAAGTAGCGCTCTAAAATGAAAATAAATTACAATATATATGCTCCTTGAAGGACAAAATATTTTTATTCTGGTGCCTACAGCCACACCAGTTTACGTAGAGAATGTTCTGAAAGATAGTGTAGGTAATTAGCCTCAGAGAACATCTTCCTAAGGCCTCAAAGCTGTAGAGGGTGGACAGTACCTGAGCACACTAGAAGCTATAAGGTTCCTTGACTCAGGACCAAGCTAAATAAGCCAGTGTGATTTAGTGATTAGAGGGGTGATCTAGGACTTGGGAGGTCACCAAATTCAAATCAGCCATGAAGCTCACTGGGTGACCTTGGGTTAGTCACTGTCTCTCAGCCTAACTTTCCTCTTGGGGTTGTTGTGTGTGGATTAAGTGGGAAGGGGGAGAACCATGTATCACACCACCTTGAACTCTTTGGAAGTGGGATATAAAACAAAAAAACAAAAATTGAAAAAAAATTGTTACTCTTCTTCACCTTCACTGTAAATGCAACAAAATGGGGAAGAGCAAGCCTAGTTAAGACTGAGGAGAAAGCAAATCCTATATAATGTATTTATTTGAAGAATGGCTGGCTACCTTAGACCTACTCAATGGTCCACATCATGATCACAGCTTCAGGGTCTGCTCTTAGTTTGGTGCGGAAAAGTCGTCATGGATTTTCTAACAGTAAGTGCAGTCTCTTTAATTGAACTATATCCATTAACATTTTCACCCATAGCAACCCTATCCTGCAGATATATATATATATATATATGCTTTCGTAGATTTTCACGGGTACAGGAATGCAGGTTTTGGTGTCCTCGGGTGTCTTCCCGTGTAAAAGTTGGGGTGTCTAGGCGACGTTTCGACGAGGTCTCACTCGTCATCTTCAGGCTGGTGCTTTCGGCTTCTTGTTACTGGAACAGAGCAGGATCTCAGTGTTTGAGTTCCTATAAATACTGTTGAGGGGGTGTGGTGTATAGCCTCCAATGTTCTGGGCAGAGAGGAAGTTCCCAGGCTAGTGTGCCTTTTCTTCTTTTGTTCCTTAATTACTTGAGGGATATCTTGAGTGATTTCTTGAGTGATATCCTGAGTACCACTTAGGTGGGTCATTAGGTGTGGATTAGTTGCTAAAGTCTTTGTGTCTTGACCTCTTGAACTTTGTGAAGAGTTTTTCTGAGAAGATGGCTGTACTGCACTTAGTTGTGCTCTGGCTTGGCTTCGTGTATAGGGGCGAGCTGTGGTTTTGTGGCCTGTGTCAGCCAGATCTGTGTAGGGATTGCAGGGGGGTGCAGCATCCGGAGGTGCCACCATGGTTTGGCTACTGGATGGTGTCTGTAATTTATGCACCAACCAAAAAATAGCCAATATCCTCAGAAACCCCAAGGATAAAATCCAGTTGGAAAACCAAGGGGTCTATGAAATACCCTGCAAAGTCTGCCCAGCCACGTACATTGGACAAACAAACAGACGAATAAATGCACGTATCGCAGAACACAAGAATGCCGTCAAAAAAGAAGAAAAAACTTCCTCTCTTTTCCAACACATGAAAGAAACAGGACACGAAATTAATTTTGCAGATTCCAAATTGCTCTTTAACATGGAACATCACCACAAGAGAATAATCATGGAAGCCATCGAGATAGAGAAACACCCTCACAACATGAACAAGCGTGACGACACATCCCGCTTGCCAGACATCTGGAAATTAGCCCTCCCCACAAAAACTGACACCAGATCCAGAGGCACACAGAACGCTATCACCAATCAACCACACCAGACCCAAACCCAGACCCTCTCCACAGATAAATTACAGACACCATCCAGTAGCCAAACCATGGTGGCACCTCCGGATGCTGCACCCCCCTGCAATCCCTACACAGATCTGGCTGACACAGGCCACAAAACCACAGCTCGCCCCTATACACGAAGCCAAGCCAGAGCACAACTAAGTGCAGTACAGCCATCTTCTCAGAAAAACTCTTCACAAAGTTCAAGAGGTCAAGACACAAAGACTTTAGCAACTAATCCACACCTAATGACCCACCTAAGTGGTACTCAGGATATCACTCAAGAAATCACTCAAGATATCCCTCAAGTAATTAAGGAACAAAAGAAGAAAAGGCACACTAGCCTGGGAACTTCCTCTCTGCCCAGAACATTGGAGGCTATACACCACACCCCCTCAACAGTATTTATAGGAACTCAAACACTGAGATCCTGCTCTGTTCCAGTAACAAGAAGCCGAAAGCACCAGCCTGAAGATGACGAGTGAGACCTCGTCGAAACGTCGCCTAGACACCCCAACTTTTACACGGGAAGACACCCGAGGACACCAAAACCTGCATATATATATATATATATATATATATATATATATATATATATATTAAAAAAATCTTTTATTTATGATGCACACATTTGTTCGAACCTACCTGTAAGGTCTGATGTGTTAAAGTCAAGATCTCCATCAATGTAAATGGGTCAAACCATGGGCTTTAGGCATTTTCTATATATTTTCTTTACTCTTTTTTTTTTTAAGCACAGGTCTAATAACCAGAAGCATTAGGACAATAGTTGTCAACAGGAGTTTTTCTTTGCTTGATTGCTTTCCCTAGTTTACAGCAGGGGACCCTCTTTCTGCTATAAAACAACAGGGAGGGAGCCTTATTTCAATGAAAATGCAACCTACTCACAAGACTTCTCAAGGACTAGAACAAATGATTAATTGAGCTGCACTATTCATGAAAACAATACTGTATCTTCTAACTACTGACTATATTAAAACTCCACTTCTGCATTCGCTACAGTAACTTGCCTCCCAATCCCACTGTACTCTAATTTGGACTCTAAATCCTGCTATTTTTTTTACCGTCATGCACTAATTCCTGAAATTTCTATAGTTAAGTTATGAAGATCAACACAGCATGGTTGAGAGAGTAACTAATCGCAGCCCAACTATAATCATGCACTAAATGGGATTAATGAGTAAACCTACTACTTCATGTAATTTTGTGTTTTACTTTGGTTTGCATGGGTCATTAGCATTCGTTCGGAATGTGGCTGTGTTCTTTGATGTGTACTAATAACGTTTCTCGTGGTTACACAGAAGAATGATTTCTAAATAGGCCTGCAATAAGAAAGATGCCATAATTAAATCATAATAATTAACACGGATATTGGATTGCAATTTGGATAATTCACGCTTGGAAACAGGGTTTTGTTCACATTAGGACCGTCAGATGGTTTTGCAAAGCACTTTCAAGGAAAGCTGTGCACAAATGGCCTCTTCAAATTCTCCATCTTATTTGTGAGCAGAGAAATTGGTGGTGGTAAGAGCCATTTCACTGAATTTCTCCAGGAGCAGTAGACATTATCCAACAGCATCAATGAGGTGGAGCTCTTCATTATCTGTGGCAGTGGTATGGGATGAATCCAAAACATTCCACAAGGGCAGGGAAACTTCCCCTCCCTCTCTTCTCCCCATACATGCCCTACACTACCCCCAAAACTGCTCCAGAGGATTGGGAGGGCCCCCAGAGCATATTTGGGGTGTGTTGGGTCGATAGGGGAGGAGAGAAAGGGAAGTCCCATTGCACTCATAGATGTTTTGCTTGTAGAGTGATTTGCTTGGATACAACCCATAACTTCCTATCTACCATTTTGGACTGTCCACTAGGCCCCAGGTCTAGTGTCCTTCTGTGATATTGTGGGTGGCGCTGTGGGTAAACCACTGAGCCTCTTGGACTTGCGGATCAGAAGGTTGGAGGTTCGAATCCCCACAACGGGGTGATCTCCCATTGCTCTGTCCCAGCTCCTGCCAACCTAGCAGTTCGAAAGCACATTGGTGCAAGTAGAGAAATAGGTACTGCTGCGACAGGAAGGTAAACAGTGTTTTCATGTGCTTTGGTTTCCATCATGGTGTTCCATTGCATCAGAAGCAGTTTAGTCATGCTGGCCACATGACCCGGAGAGCTGTCTGTGGACAAATGCCGGCTCCCTCAGCCTGAAAGCAAGATGAGTGCTGCAACCCCATAGTTGCCTTTGACTGGACTTAACCATCTGGGGTCATTTATCTTTTACCTTTTTACCTACTGAGGGAGGAAACTGGCCAGCCCTCACCCTGCCCCCCAGTGGTAGAAAATATTGAAATAAAATTCTGCCTGTTTCTAAGAGAGAGGAAAAAGGGAGGGTCTTTTGAGAAATTTTGGCTCAGCTCCATGTGAAGTGTTTTCATTCATTTTATGCTAGACCAGAGATGGTCAATGTCTGTATTTTCAGCAACCATTCTAATCTGTGGAGACTAACCCAAAGATCACAGATATATCCTGGCATACAACCAACATGGCTGGCCGGACCCTGTAATAAAATCAGCAGCACTTAGCAGCGAGGGCTTCTTAGCCTACAATCCTAGAGACAGTTTCTTAGATCTCAATCCCACTGAGCCCAATGGCAGTTATGTCTGAATGGGGATGAGGTTCACTGGTTATTTGTGCCTGTTTAGTGCTGGCTTGGTTCATGCCAATGCTGGGTTCACTTTAGCAGTATGTATTGGCTTAGTCTGTTGCTTATACATTGACTGTGAAATCAGCTCCGCTGTCATTAGCCTGTCAAACTGAAAATGCAGAGCTGTAGCTCAAGAATATGATGACTGATGTTTGACTCTAATGCAAATCATCTATCCAAGGGGCACACAGTAATGACCCAGGAAGCATGGTGTGTGTTGACTTCTTTCTACATTGTATATTCTATAATATAATATGCAATTGCTTTAGGGCTGTTGATGTCCCCTCTACGAAATAAAGAGTATTGTTTTGCCATCCCTCCATTTGATCTACCTTGTTATTTACATTCTCCCTCCCAGTCCTCTTCATTAGTTTTGGGTGGGGTTTTTTTGCCTATAGGGCAAAATCTATAGGGCAAAATCTAAAAAACCCCAGCATTCATCATTCTTCAAATTAGTGTTTTCTTTTTTGAAGCTTAACCTAAAATTCATACCCCCCTCTATTTTATAGTAACAAAATTAGTGGTGCTCAGTTTTCAACAGTGATTTAAAAGTCTTGTCTAAACAGAAGAGTGCTAAAAAGCTGGACAGTGTTTGGCAGATGAAGATGATGGAATTCATGGAGATGGCTGATCTCACCAGGAGAATCCGCGACCAGAAAGAAGAGGAATACCAAGAAGATTGGAAGAAACTTAAAGACTATTTGAACAAATATTCTAATATTAAAGATATGTAATCACTTGAAAGAACCAATCAGGCCTAGGATTAAATTAGATTTAAATATATAAATAAGGAAATGTATTATAAGAAAGGTAAAGAAATTGGAATACGACTGTAATATTGTTTTATGAAATAATGATATTGGAAACTGCAACATTCAAATTAAGAGGAAATTCAGATGGAGGAGATTAGAGGAAGCCAACCAAAATGTTTATGAAAATGCATTTTAATGAATTAATTGAGTTTCTTTTTTTCTGTTTAGGTATCTTAAGTTTGTTACTTTTTCTTCTTCTTTTTCACTTTTCTATTGTGTTTTTGTATATTTTCTTTTTTGTTATGTCTATTGATGAAATTTAATAAATATTATTGTAAAATAAAATAAAAAATAAAAAGCTGGACAGTGTTGCATCCCTGTGTTCCCCCCATTTTAAATTAATTTTATTACACTATTTATAACCTGCTTTCCATAAAGTGTTTGCGATGTTGGTTGAAATGCAAATAGCAGCTTCAAAGAAGAACGGTAGCAGAGAGAGAAGAGTTTAAAGCCTTTCTCCTCTCCCTCACATCCTTTTCCTAGGTCTGCTCAGACTTCCTTTCTGCTGTTGTTATTCACAAAAAAGGGGTGCATGTTGTTTGAATCGTTAATGTCCTGCTCAACCTGATGCACCATCCAGACAGCTCCAGGTGGTGGAACTGGCTGAAGGAGCAAATGGAACTGGAACTAGGGTTAGAGTGAGAAAACATGTGCAAAATACTTTGAAATGTGTCCCTTGCATTGACATTGGAAAATAAGAAGTAAAAGTAGTGTTGAAGAGAGGTAGCATGGGGGGGGGAGGAAACCTGCTTCATGCTTATGCCCTCCTTAATTCAGGTTTTCAAAGGAGGGAACATCGTGGAAGATCTAAACACCAGAACCCAGGGTGAGGAGCTTACACAGTAGTATGATGTAAAGCTTCTTCCTCCCCTTCTTCCCTTCTCACTGTGCAATGTATAATTTAAACATAGCAGTGAATAGCTGAAGCCCTGCACGGTGTCAGAAATCCTCAGGAATCGTCTATGTGGGCATCACTGCAAGATTTTGATTCACGCTGTGCCTTTTAAGATGCTGATTCTGCAGTATGTTCAACTCTTCCCTTTCTGTATACTAATGACAATACCTGACCAGCCTTCTCCTTCCACAGAATACTTTTACCTGGGAAGAAAGAGAGAGAGAGAGAGAGAGAGGGAGGGAGAGAGAGAGAGAGAGAGAGAGAGAGAGAGAGAGAGAGAGAGAGAGAGAGAGAGAGAACGGAATATATATTTTCAAATAAAGCTCCAGCATTGCGGATTAGTATTCCAGGGGCTCCTCTTGCAAGCTATGCCAATTTTCTTTAATTGTTGTAATGATGAGAATGTTTTCGTTGATCGTTACGGTAGGCTCAGGACAATTCCGTTCTGACTTTGCGAAAAGGTGAAATAGCACAAGTAGATCTCATTCGGTTTCACTATGAAGACGGAAATTACGTTTCAGTGATTATTGCCATATTTGAGTCGAGCAGAGCCCACGTGGCACTTTGAAGGAAAATGTTCTTCTTAAAAGGTGATAAGACAGAAATCAACAAGGAACGATGCTGGAAACAGAATGAGGCATTATATCGGCACATGGGAGCACCCATTTTAAGCATGGAGCTCTGCTCTTCCTGGGTGAGAGATAGAGGAAACTGCACTGGCGTAAGATATCATTTGCACGCTGTGCATTGTCACTCACATCTCCCAATGCTGTGCAAGCCAGGGCAGCCTTCTGAAACGTTGCACCAGGCCCCCTCAACATTGGGGGTGGCGTGGGCCCCCTTCAAACAAATATTGGGGGGCTGAAGACACCTCTGCACCCTAGATTGTTGCGCCTGGCTCCCAGTTTGATGTTTTGGGGATTTATTTGGCATTGATCTGTTGGGAATTATTGAATAGCTAACTGCGTGAGAGGGTACAGTGGTACCTCGGGTTAAGAACTTAATTCATTCTGGAGCTCTGTTCTTGGCTGTTCAATGATAGAATACCAGGTCAGTTCACAGCAAGACCTCACTCATCCATGATTTGATGGTGGATGAGGGAGTTGGTCTGGCATTTCTCATGGAGATCTGGGTAGGTGTGCTGGGAGAAGTAGACCTTACCTAGCTTTGTCCACCCAGGTACTTGCTGTATCATGAGCACAGACTAGAATGTGGGGGGCACTGTCATGATCTTTGAATCTCTATCTTACCCTCAAGGATATCTCTCCATTTGGCAGCTGGCCTTGCTGGCCTCTGGAGAGAGGATGTGGTTGGAGATGTTGTATAGCCTGGGAACAGTCCCAAGGGCCAGAGATAGAGAGAGGCATGGATGGCTGCATTTGACCTCTGGGCCTGAAGTTTGCCACCCATGTCCTGCTGTAACTTACCCTACAACTAAACCTGTGCAAGTGGAGCAATCTCACATTGCTTCTCTGATCACCTGCCAACCACAGCTGTACAGTGGTACCTTGGGTTACATACGCTTCAGGTTACATACTCCGCTAACCCAGAAATAGTACCTCGGGTTAAGAACTTTGCTTCAGGATGAGAACAGAAATCGTGTGGCAGCGGCGTGGCGGCAGCAGGAGGCCCCATTAGCTAAAGTGGTGCTTCAGGTTAAGAACAGTTTCAGGTTAAGAACGGACCTCCAGAACGAATTAAGTACTTAACCCGAGGTACCACTGTATTGTCCAACTGGAGTTCTATTTCTTGGATAAAATCAGAATGTACCAAGAGCTCTGCTGGATCGACTCCATACATCCCCTCACTTGATGACCTGGGACAGCTCAGTTGGTAGAGCACGATGCTCTCAATCTAAGGGTTGTAGGTTCAAGAAACCCCACATTGGGCAAAAGATTTCTGCATTGCAGGGGGTTGGGTTAAATGACCCTCGTGGTCCCTTCCAACTCTACAATTCTATGATTCTATGTGCTAATATGCCATTGCTGTTGCTTTGGTGTAACTCTAATCACAAGTGGCACAAATGTGTCAGAAAACCTCCTTCCATAGCCAACCTCCACTTAAAAAACATAGTCCTATGCATGTTTACTCAGAAGCAAGACCCACTTTGTTCACTGTGACATACTCAAATATAAGTATATATAATATGATGGTGATGATGATGATTGGGTTTCCTAAACATCCTGCACCTCAAGATCCAGGGTGGCCACAATAATATACAAATATAAAAATCAGTTAAAAGAATATGCAATCCTGCCCACATTCACACACAAGGAATTGGCTTCAGCATGCCTGGGTTCTTGGGGGACGAAGCTCATTTAAAAGATTGGCTAGATGCAGATTAAAAAAGGTAAAGGGACCCCTGACCATTAGGTCCACTCGTGGCCGACTCTGGGGTTGCGGCGCTCATCTCTCTTTACTGGCAGAGGGAGCCGGCATACAGCTTCCGGGTCATGTGGCCAGCATAACTAAGCCGCTTCTGGCGAACCAGAGCAGCGCACGGAAACACTGTTTACCTTCCCGCCGGAGCGGTACCTATTTATCTACTTGCACTTTGACGTGCTTTCGAACTGCTAGGTTGGCAGGAGCAGGGACCAAGCAACAGGAGCTCACCCCGTCAAGGGGATTCCAACTGCCGACCTGATCGGCAAGCTCTAAGCTCTGTGGTTTAACCCACAGCGCCACCCACGTCCCTCAGATGCAGATTTAGGAAGTTACAAAAAAATTGAAAAAGGTTATAATACTGCAGTCTTGACCCCAAAACTATTAAAGAGATCCGGAGTTTAGGAGCTGACTTCAAGAAGTGTCCAATTTTCTGCATTCACCTCTTAAATGTGCTGCCGCCTTTTTCTTTTTATTATTATTTGAGCCCATTTACATGATTCCTTTTAAAGCATTCTTTACCTGCTGCTTCATCCCCCACTGGAAGTCCTAATCCTTCTCTTTGTGACATGACAAGGGGCTCCCCTTGCTGTGGAAATAATACAACAGGCAGCAGAATGGTGGTCCTACTGGGTCTTTAGGAAAAATGACAGGATCAGCCCCAGAAAGACATGCCAAGAGCAGCAGCTCTATTATGATTCCTTAGCAGCATGGTCCCTATTTTCATACAAATGGCGCCCTCTGCATAAAAAGGACATTGCTGACAGAAAAAGAACTTTTCTGTATGTGTGTGTGTGTGTGTGTGTGTGCTTGAGATAGACTCTTCCTCGCATCTGCAACAAAACCTGTTTTGTTCTATGCTTTGAGAGTGCAGAAAACAGACCTTTCTGAAAAACGGGACCATTAAATAGTGAAGGGATACGATTACTGACCTCTTTATGAAGAGCTCACAGTGACTTGTCATTTGTACTGGCACTTTTAGCTGCTTGTCTCTCCCATGCGAGAGAGAAGAGGAAAAAAGGGGGAGTTGTGACTAGCCAGGGCTGAGAACCAGGGATTGCTGATCTGCAGAGCAATTCCCCATTTGTTCCATACAAGAGTTGCACTTTATCCAGAAACCTATATCCAAATAACTGTCCTCTCATTCCTCTCATTCCAGTGTGGCAAGGCGATGTTAGATGGCTTACTGAGGTCTAGGAAAACCCAGCCAGGTGTCTATCTGAAGCAGAGGCTTGATATATAGGCAACAGGATTAAAACAAAATTTTGTATTCCAGTAAATCAAAATTTGTGTTCTGCAAAAATAAATAAATAAATAAATAAATAAATAAATAAATAAATAAATAAATAAATAAATAAAATCAGTAAAAAGAAGTCCAAACACAGGGGGAAATATATAGATTAAGCCAGTGCTTTTTTTCTGGGGGCATACCCCTACTAAACATTTTGTGAATCGTTGCACTTTTGTCCATTTACTGTATTCATTTCCCCCAATTTGAACTACAAAATGGTGGTTTTCTTGAGTCAAAATGAGAGTACCCCTAACCATTTTGTTTAAGGAAAAAAGCACTGGAATATGCACATGGAATCCAAAGAAGGCTGCCAAGTGATGTACTCAGAAAAGGCCATTCCCTTCTCCTTTGTAGGACACTTCCTTTGTATTTGCCATTTTGATTGATGTAAAGCAGATGTGGGGAACCTGTAGCCCTCCAGATGTTGCTGGACTTCAACTCCCATCACCCCTGACCAGGGATGTAGTTCGGCATTTATGTCACCCAAAACTTGACACAGTACTCTAGGTAGGTTCTGACCAAGGCAGAATAAGTGGTACTATTACTTCCTTTGATCTGGATACCATACTTCTGTTGATGTAGCCTAAAATAGCATCCACTCTCTTTTTTGCTTTGAGGAAGCAATAAATAAACCAATGCTTTGTTTAACAGTCAGTCAGCATTGTGCCTATGCCTCTGAAGTTAATTCTGAAGATATTAGCATGGAGTACTGCTGTAGTGAAATATTCTCTCTTCTTTCTATGGTTTTTTTCACCTTGCTGAAAAGTGACATCACACGCTTGAAACTCCGCCCACCCTCATAACAGAAGTGAATATGTACTTATTGCAAGGGCGGGGTTTTCAAAATGGCCAGTCTGCATCTTGGCATTAACAGATTGCAGTATTTTCTTCAAAAATCAATATTGTGTAGACTTATTCCTGCTTCATATTTTCTCCCCCCCCTTTTATATTACCGGTACCTGCTTCATATTTTCTCTTAGAATGACCAATCATTTTGTCATTTGTGTGGAAGACTGGGAGATTTCCCCTCCAACCAATATTACCTAATGCATTTCTTAGCTTCTAATTTAAGACAGTCCAGATGAAGTATTGAATCTAATTCAGATCTGAGATCTGTATTCGGCTCCCACTTCATTCATGAATGCATTGAGAAGCCTACCCTCAAAAAAGTGCTGAGTGACGGGCTCTTTCATATTTTATTTGCTTTATTTTAACAGGATTTATATACTGGTTAATCAGGAAAAAACCCCAGATGCGGTTTACATAAAATATGAAATATACATTTAAATTACTGATAAAATAAAATGTTAAAAACTAGTTAGCTAACGAATAAAATCAGAATAAAACCAGCTATTTTAAAAAGTATATCCTTGCACCTTTCAAGTTGCTATGCAGCTTTTTCTGATGATGCCTGCCAGTCTGTTGTGCGAAAGTTCAGCCTTCCAGATATAGAAACAGAAATCACATGTTTGCAGCTATTGATATGTGTCTTGAATAAAGCAACTGGTTTCTGAACAGCTTTATGATAGATCTGTGGGAGAAAAGGGCACATTTCCTAGTCAAATTGAGTCTCTTTGTCATCCATATACTTGTAGTAAGTCATACAGGTGTGTGTGTGAGAGAGAGAGGTCCAAATTCATCCTGAAAGAGTAACTGATGTTTTGGGAACCTGAGGAACTCATTTAGGCCTATGAAAGTGTCTAGCCAATTTGTCATTAATCTGAGAAAGCTGGATTGATCGGGTGGTGGTGGTTAGCTAAGATCCAGCAACTTTCCAAAACAGCCTATTGCGTTCAAAGCTGAAGTGAGATCTAAGTCCAGATCTCACGGCTCCAATTTCTCCATCCACCGAACCATATTGGCTTAAACTTTAAATTAAGGGATGCAATAAGGGTAGTATTGACAGGAGCAACTACCTTTCAGCTGCTCAGAAACATCAGAATGACTGGTAATTTCTTTTTTAAAAAAAATGCAGGAGAGGATGAAGTATAAATGATTGTGAATGTTCATACTCCCTTAGCACAGGCACAAAGAGAAGTCCAGCCAGCATCAGGCACTGTTAAGCACAGAAGTGCACACTGCAAGACCCACAGACCTTTCTTTCTCAAAATAGTAATACAGGGAGGCATTGGTAGCGATGAACTAGGATAAGCTGGAAGCATGGGATAACCAGCCTCATATAACCAACATGCTTAAGTCTAATTAATGCGTGAAGGGGTTAAGACCATAAGTTGTCCAACCAGACTTAGCTCATGTTGAGAGGTAATCAAGCCTTTGTTTCCCCAGTCTACCTGAGAAGCTCAACATATGAGGAGGTCTGAACTGGAGCAACCAGCTCAGACCACATGGCTCTCACAAGCCATTCTTTTGTTAATATACCAATAATTTAGGAGATTTCACCACTTGGGAATGAAACGAAGTTTTACTGCCTGTGCAACTTTTCTGACAGATGTATGGAACCTGACCTTTGAAGAGTGTGTAACGAAACCAATTTTTAACATATCTTTTCCCTATGTTGGGGGAAGAAGCCAGTTCTGGAATTCATAAAAGCATATTTTGAAGGTCTAACAGCCTATATTGCTGCACAACCTTAACCATTCTGAGTCTACTAAGAATTCAACGGGGTAAGTGGGGTTAGGATTGCAGCTTTAGTTCTCAAACCTCTACAGCAGTTGTGGCAAACCTTTGGCCCTCCAAATGTTGGTGAACTATGACTCCCATCTGACCCAGCAAGCATGGCCAATGGCCGGAGAGGATAGGAGTTGTAGTTCAACAAAGCATTCAGAGGGTTAAAGGTTCCCTACAGCCACTATACAACTCTTTTCAACAAGGTTTGCACTGAAGGAATGGTATAGATCAGAAGATTAGCAAACCAGAGTGACTGAAATGCTGTTGGTATTATTAGCAGGAGACAAATGTCACAAGGTATCAGGGCGGCTCCAAATGTTAAATATTGTTTCAGGGGGGAAATGTGTTTTACTATTTACACACATGCTGACAGTTCATTTTCAGGCTGGAGCACTCCTTCCCGACACACTGCAGCTTCAATCTCCCTACTGTGAAATTTCAGACAGCTCAAATGCCGAGTCCTTGGCAGCCCTATTAATATTTATACATTCCATACACATCCCGGTCAAAGCATATAAGTTGCAGATCTTTCTGATTTGGAAGCTATTAAGATTCATGACCCCTTTAGCTATTTACTCTGTGGTCTAGGCGCCTTTGCCATCAGCTTACAAATCATTACTGTTCAAATATTGCCCTGAACTGTGTCCATTTGTAGTCCATCAAAGAGCAGTTAAGATCTTTAATGCATTCATTTATCTCCAAGACACAGGTTATTAGGAGAGACAACCCCAGAGATGGAATAGAAGACTTACTTTCCTTTTAATTCTGGATTAATGACTGTTTGTTTGAAGACACCCCACCCCCTCTGATTAAGAAATAATACCCAATGATTTTCCTCCCTCAAATTGCATTTGAAGATTAATGTTCCATTGTTCAGTGGGGTGATGTTCCAATGTTCAGTGGGGTGAACCCCTGCAGAAAATTAGCTTTTTAAAAGGGTTTATGAAAATGCAGTTCAGCATATTGCATATTTTGCAGAGAAAGAAAGGAGAGACTTGGTGTTATGTTTTTTCACACTTTTAAAATGGTGTGCTAAAGCTGGCCGCTATTTTTCTGAAGGAGAAATAGTTGCAGGACAATGATATGGAATGCGCTCATAATCCAAATCAGACCTCCTTTTCAGTTTCCTACTGAACTTCATCTCTCCCCCTAAATAGTAGTAAGACAAGGGGTGATTTTCAGCAGCAAATGGTGTCCACCCCTTCTCTGGATTGGGAGCCAGTTCCAGATCAGTGAGTTGCATCCAGCAAAGTTCTGCTTCGAATAGACCCAGTGAAATTAATAGTCAGGGAGCCGACAAGGAGAAGAGCTTGTTTGCAGGTCAGAGAAAGAGAGTGAAACACTTGGCTGCCTTACGGTTAGTTTCATTATTAAGGAAGAAGAACAGAGAATGCATGGAGATTGCTAAGGGTTGCTCCTTAGTAAACTGCTCTTAATGAAGAAGTTGTCCAGACTGGCTTGTAACTTCCCCTTCAGCTCTCTGTGTCTACGGCAAGCCCCAAGGGACCTTCTCTGTGTCTGCCTGGCTCTCTGCTCACCAACATGCAATCAACGCCTCGTTCTAGGAGTGGGTGGGTGGCTTGCTGGCTCTTGGCAGAGAAGCTGTCAGGGTGGCTCTGTAGTAGAACTGCCAAGTCTGATTCCAGTCCCTGCCCTGCCAGTTTCCTCCTCTTCATCAAGCTCCCAGCATCCCCTACTTTCCAGCTCTTCCTCTCATCTGGGGTGTGGCTAGTTCCCCATCACCAGGAGCCAGGGCTTTCCCTGTGGGTCTCTTGGTCAGGCAGCTTCCACTCCTTCTCCTTATCCAGCCAGTCCCTGACCCTGCCCATCCCACAAACGGGGACTCCCGCCATTTGCCAGGTTCATCCATCAGTTCATTGCATGTTGCCTGGGATTATGGGACTGCCATTCAGATTTCCCCCCAGATACGGTCCAAGTGTACATGTAAACCTGAGAGAGAGGGATTGTATTATATGGGTGGTATGACATTAAAACCAGTATTTAGATGCACGCTCAGCCTCCACAGCGCTTTTTTTATTGTGTTTCAAGGTACAGCATGAAAAGCGACTCTCAGAGAAGCTGTCACACCATGCATGAAGAAAGGGAGGGAAAACATAATCAGTACTCATGTGAAACTCACTGCAAGAGAAGAGCATAGGTCATAAAGAACAAAAAAATAAAAATAATGGTGGGGGGGATGCAAAGCTTTCGCTTCTGAATGCAATAGCTTAGACCAGGCTAGTTAGCTTTTCATCCCGTTTCTTCCACTCTCCAAAAAAGATGAGCAAGTTCTGCGTTCCATTGTTTGCAACTTTTTTCCAATTACAAACTCCCTGCCGCTGCGGCTTAAGAACAACAAGAGCTGTCCACATTCCCTTTAAAAAAGTCATTTTTTTTTTCATCAGGCGAAACAAAAAGAACCCTCTTGTGCTCAGAAAGCATTTTAAAGTCGAAATAATTGATACCAAAAAACCGGACTGAATACAGATGTGATAGTATCATCCAGGTAGTAACAAACAAAGGCAGGTGAGCCGTTTCTCTTTTGTTCAAATGGATGGGTAACAATAAAGGGAAAATGATTGCGCTGCGACAAGGCAAAGAGCTTTTGAATTCGAGATCTAGCTTTTCATTTGATCAAAACAGTTCTTCACAATGCCCTCTGCTAATCCCTGGCTTCTTCTGAATAAACAGGGTGATCCCTTCCCCCCGCCCCCCCTTAGAAGAAATCATTAATCAGATAAAACTCTTTGCAGGCCTTATATTGTTATTTGGGGGGGGGGGATTGCATATAAATGGGAGCATCTCCAACTATTTTGAGACAGCCAGTATTTGATGACTGAATTAAATGGGCCGAGTGACCCTGCCGTTCCAGTACATGGGGAGACTGGTACTCCAGGCCAGATGCCAGTTATAACACAGGCCACATTCACACCATATATTGAAAGCACTCTTTAAACAGTCTCATACCCTCCAGCATGTTACCGATGAAAACAGGGACTTCCTATTCAATAATACCCCACATTCTCCATAATGGACTCCACATTATACAGAATCAGAATTATTTCAAGGCTATGGAATTTTTTTTGGCTTGTTTATGGTAATGATGCTTTTGAATTATCGTGCTGGAGGAGACTCTAGAGAGTCCCATGGACTACAAGAAGATTAAACCTCTCCATTCTTAAGGAAATCAGCCCTGAGTGCTCACTGGAAGGACAGATCTTGAAGCTGAGGCTCCAATACTTTGGCCACCTCATGAGAAGAGAAGACTTCCTGGAAAAGACCCTGATGTTGGGAAAGATTGAAGGCACGAGGAGAAGAGGACGACAGAGGACAAGATGGTTGGATCGTGTTCTTGACGCTACCAGCATGAGTTTGACCAAACTGTGGGAGGCAGTGGAAGACAGGAGTGCCTGGCATGCTCTGGTCCATGGGGTCACAAAGAGTCAGACATGACTAAACGACTAAACAACAACAATGGTATCAAGCTGCACTACATTTTTTAAAAAATATATCTTTAGCAAGGGTTGTCGTCAAGACAACACCAGCTGTAGCATCTTGAAGAAGTGATGGTTGGAAATAGATTTAGTTTTAGTACATGAGTCGAACCCTCCCGGTGGTTGCCAACAATTTTCAGTGATTTTACAAAGAAGAGAGAGAGAGAGAGAGAGAGAGAGAGAGAGAGAGAGAGAGAGAGAGAGAGAGGAGGGTGTGGAAGTTGTTGTGGAATAAGCAGACATTTCCTGCATGCAAAATACGCAGCGAACAAAACAAAGTATTTATATATGCTTACTGATACCATAGCTGCAATTCTTTGCTTGGATAAATGTATTCTTTTATTTTTAAATGTGTATGGGATATTAATCAGGTTGGTGCACCATATGTGCCCGCTCCTGTCCCCAAAAGTTAATGAAAAACTGGATGCATCTTTAATAGCTTTAGAATACAGTCACAATATTATGGGTGTCTTTGTTTGTTACTTTATTCACAGGCTGCGGAATCACCTTGAATGTACTGTAATGAAACTTACCACACTCATAAAGCACAGCCTCGCCCCCTCTCTCTCTCCCAGTCCCTGAAAGGAATCAAGTCATAAGCAAATATTTGTACTATAATAAAAGCAGGACAGTAAGAGATTCAGATTTGCCTTTTGTTTTCATTCTCACCTCAATGTCACCAGGTAACTTCTTCCAAGTGTTTCCATTGCCTGTATGGGTTCTTTGATATTGATGGGGAGCTGTTCATGCTCCTTCGACCCATTTTAACAGGACTTCCTGCCCAATGGCCACACCTGCAGTTACAACATATTTTAATATTCAAGAAGGATTACACTAAAAAATAAATAAATCCAACCTTTGAACTGAAAGAGAAGATGAGCCAGTCTGGGAGCTAACCGGAAATAAAATGAAGGATATAAGCTATTTCTGTTGTGTCGAAGTTTTTCATAACATAGGCATTCCTCTGAAAGAAGGAATTGTGCTTAAAGAGAGAGACAGAAGCCCTTGTAAGTGGAGGCCCAAAGTGTTAAGTCCAAATTTAGAATGGAAGTTGAATACTTCTCCTTGTTTTCAAAGCAAGGAAGCTCTGTTTACTTGGCTACCTTTTTACGGTCCTATTACATTAAAGAGGTTTTGCTGTTTAAACTGTAATTTCACAGTCAATTAATCCACGGCAAACTGCAGGCTTGTGTCTTTAGAGCCTTAAGATGAATACAAGTCACTACGCAGGCCTATCTCGATTGTAAAGCTCCAGGCGAGGGGCCTGCACATTTAATTCGTGTACAGTACCTAGTATATTTTAGGCATCTCAGTAAATAATTGAGGTTGATGGTGTATGGCAATTTATCATGAGCTGCACAGCAGCTCAAGAATAAGGCACTTGCATGCGGATGATTGTGCTTGATGCAATTTCTACATGCGCATGAGTGCTGCATATACAACCCACTTCCCCAACATTGCCACTCACCTGTGGGGCAAGGGGAACTGAACCCTGTATTGCCCTCAAGTGCTCAAAGCAGTCAAAACTAATGGTGTCCACTGTCTGCTCAGTAGATTAGTGTATTGCAAATGGTGAGCATAAAACTCATGGCTGTAAGTGTGGCTGGAAGTCAAAAGAAGCAACATCCTGCCCACTGCTTTTTTTCTAGGGGTATGCAGGGGTATGCATACCCTTAAACGTTTTGTGGAATCTAAGTTTGGCCTCATTGAGGGGCAGTATTTCAATATGAGTAGGAAAATGACAGTTTTTAAGAAAAAAAGCACTGGTCCTGTCACTGTTAGCATGTAGGAACATACCCTCCAGCAATATCTCTGATGAAAATAGGGACGTCCTATTCCATAACAGGGACGTGGCTGGTGCTGTGGGTTAAACCACAGAGCCTAGGGCTTGCCGATCAGAAGGTCGGAGGTTTGAATTCCCGTGACGGGGTGAGCTCCCGTTGCTTGGTCCCTGCTCCTGCCAATTTAGCAGTTCAAAATCACGTCAAAGTGCAAGTAGATAAATAGGTACCACTCCAGCGGGAAGGTAAACAGCATTTCTATGCGCTGCTCTGACTCGCCAGAAGCGGCTTAGTCATGCTGGCCAAATGACCCAGATGCTGTACGCCGGCTCCCTTAGCCAATAAAGCAAGATGAGCACCGCAACCCCAGAGTCGTCCGCAACTGGACCTAATGGTCAGGGGTCACTTTACCTTTTATTCAATCATCATCATCATCATTTTACCCAGCTCATCTGACTGGGTTGCCCCAGCCATTCTAGGCAGCTTCCAAATTAATAAAACATAAAAACACAACACAATATTAAACATAAAAAAACTTCCCTGTACAAGTGTGGTGAACGACCCACCTCGAAAAGTCTAGTCAGGATGGGAATGCTCAGGAATTCCAGCAAGACCAATTTCCATAAAAACATACAAGAACTTTATGAAAAACAAAACCCTGAAAAGAGGAAAAGTTTCGAGCAATTACACAAATTAAGACTGCTCAGGGGCTAAAAAAATAAGAAAACCTATTTTATCTAGCTAGCTGACATTTACTTATAAATCTTAGAAGGCTGAGCGGCAAAGCAAAACACCTTGTAAGGTCCGAACAGGCAACCTGCTCACCTCTGCCCAGGTTTTTAAGCGAATATTGACTATGGCCGTTAACTCCTTCTGCCCAACAAAATCAGCACCTTTGACTCTGGCCTTGAGGTCTTAATGAGAGGCAACTGTGTTTAGGTTCATTTCTCCAGAAATTCTAACAAATTCCCATGCAAATTCCCACAAGCTAAAGGGTCTATATCACCACAACAGGGCTGCCTTCAAGTGTCTTCTAAAGGTTGTATAGTTATTTATCTCCTTGGCTCAGGAGGGTGGGTCCCATAACTCCATACCCTCTGATGAAAATAGGGACATCCTAAGGAAAAGCGGGACATTTTGGGATCACTGTCACTGCCCCATCTATGGGATCACAAAGAATGGCACCATAACGTGTCAAGAGTTACAGTCAATTTTGCTATTTCATTGTGCCTTATGCCTAGATCTAGCTTGACCTATAAAAAGGTAAAGGGACCCCTGACCATTAGGTCTTGAGCGACTCTGGGGTTGTGGTGCTCATCTCGCTTTACTGGCTGAGGGAGCCGGCGTACAGCTTCCCGGTCATGTGGCCAGCATGACTAAGCCGCTTCTGGCAAACCAGAGCAGCTCACGGAAACGCCATTTACCTTCCCGCTGAGCGGTACCTAATCAGGAAAAGATAGACATAATATTTTACATGGATAGGAAGAAACATCACGGACAGAATAACTGCCACACACAGGAAGAACAAGGATATAGTCTGAGTGCCTCACCTATGGTTTTATAAATCATTTAATGTGTCAATACAAATGGAAGTTGTTAATATTGCAGTTGCTGTATAAGGGATTGTTATTTTGACCGGAATATAATTGAGATTAATAAGATTTTGGAACGCAGAAATAAAGTAAATCATCAAACCATCAATTCTAGCATACAGGGGGCCACCTAAATTATATAATTTGGTTTTGAATGATTGGTATTAGTAATTGTATTATAATTTGGCCTTATTAAAATGTGGCTATTATTGGATTATTGTAACTGAAAACTAATAAAATTATTATAAAAAAGAGTTAGAAAGTATGGTGACATCTCAAAGAACACCACGCTGAATAGGCTTTAGTCTGTTGTCTAGCTGAAACAACCGCAGCTCCCTCTCCCTATATTTAATGAGCATTAGGCATATTATTTTCACTGACAAAGGTCAGGAAATGCAGATTTTAATTGGATTTCTAATGGAGATGTGAGCTGTCCATTTGCCAAGGAATCACAGCTGGATTGGATATTACATTTTAATGTAAACTTTATATACCTGCTGATGTTCATCATATAAATAGAATGTCTAGAAATGCCACAGCATGCTGGGAAACTATTAAATAGTTTATAAAACCTTGGCCAGTGTTGTGTTTGAAAAGAAACATTTGAATGTTAGATGTAACGGGGGGGGGGGGGGTTAAAAAAATTAAAGAGAGAGAGAGGTGTCTATCCACTTAAGCAGGGAAATGTCAATGCAAATAATTTTCAGATGCAACGTCATTTCTGAAACATAATCTGTTTTTAAAAATGTAGTCTGTAAAGTTTCTCCTTAAAACTAAGGAACTGTTTCAACCCCAGGAGCCACATTCCCTTCTAGGCATCATTCTGAGGTCTGTGTCAGAGGTGGGTGGAGCCAGAGACAAAAGTGGGCAGAGCAACAAATGTAAATTATAAGCTCTGCCCAGTAGGTAAGTTTCTGCATACGCACTCACTCAACTCTATCCGCCATCTAGGCAAGCAAGAATTATTATCAGAGTTCGAAGATACATTTGAACCTGGCAAAAGCGCACAGAGACAAAGCAGGACTAGCGAGTGGCGTGGGCTAAGGAGAATAGATGTGCCCTGGAAAGAGTTAACAAGGCCAGATACAGAGGCAGATTTAGGGGAGTGTGATGGTTCGCTTGCACTGTTGCAAATATTAGTATTGCACAGTTTGAAGTGACTGACGGTGTAAAAACTGACTCCTTTCGGAAGAAATCATTGTCCAAGCCCATAAAAATATTATTCAAACTTTTACTCTTCCAAACAAAACATAAGCCTCAAAGATACACCCAAAATAACCATATAATGTCTTGTGCGGTCCAGCACAGGTTCAGCATCTTAAAAATATGAAATAATTCAAACAGACCTATAAGCAAAGGTCTCTCCCTCTCTTTAACAGCATCCATTTCCGTGGAGCTGTTTTCCCTTAGAGCTTCTGTTCCCTGTGGCGTTCAGAGGAAGACTAACATGAACCGCCCTTTCAAGATGGTGAATTTGCAACTCAATGCCTTCACCACATGATCCAAGGTTCACTTTCAGCACAGAGTAGAAAAAAACAATCAACAGGTAATTGTCAACCCATTTAGGAGCTTTAGCAATACAGTGGTACCTTAGTTTAAGAACAGTCAGTTTTAAGAACAATTCGGTTTACGAACTCCGCAAAACCGGAAATAGTGTCCCAGTTGGTGAACTTTACCTCGGTCTAAGAACGGAAACCGAACAGTGGAAGGGCACCGGCGGTGGAAGGCCTCATTAGGAAAAGCACGCCTCAGTTTAAGAACAGTTTCGGTTTAAGAACAGTTCGTAAACCAAGGTACCACTGTACTCATTTATCCATTTCCGTTTTAAACCTTCATTTTTCATTTCTGTGTCAATTAAATGTCTTATATTTAACACGCACTGGACCCTGAGTTGAGAAAGCACCATAGGGGTGCCACAACAATGATATCAAATGAAAGGTGAGAGGTGGGGGGTGCCAAACTTTGGGGTCACACAAGGCGTTGCTGAAATTTGAAAGCTCAAATCCCACCGCTGGCTAGAGGACTACATTTGGTTCCTTGAGCTCAGGCTCCTCACTCCCATATTGAGGATATAATTCCATCTCCTAAGGCAACTGGGAGCAAGGCACAACAAGGGTCTGCCTTGGGCAGACTTCATCCAGAAAAATGAGGAGACAGCGGGCATTGCTTTAGATTCCACCTAAAGAAAATTCAAGCTAGCGATTGAAAACTTAGTCTCGCTTTATGGTGGATTAATACTGTTCCTGAAGGAGATCAACCAATAATTTAAGAGCGTAGACATTCATCATTTTAAATAACCCTGTGATAAGCACTGGAGGGATCACTTTAAACTGTCCTATTTGCTTGAGGAACAAACACTCAACATGATTGGAATCAAGAGTACCGCATAGGCGGGCCATGGTACCATATGGACACCATTGTGACAGATTCAGGTGGTGGCTATTCCAGCTGAAATAATGTGAAATAAAACATTGCGATGGGAAATGCTCCTGTATTGATTTTCCAGGGCTATCCCAACGATTAATATCATTGGAGCTGCTCTTGAAAACCCTGAGCCAATTCTCCACCCATGGGTCTTTTAATGTAAATATTTATCATTCGTGTAACCAGTAGATCTTATTTACATAGAAAGGGCAGTCTGATACAGTTCCTTACATTTTTATGAGGCTTTTGTTTCTCTCGTAACTAAAATTAAATACACAATAATTCAATGGCAAATATTAGATTTACAAATTAGGTTTCAGCAAATGATTCATTAGCTGACATGAAATATACAACCAGCAGCTTTACTCAAACTTCCTTTAAGCATTAGGACTCCTGTTGTAAATTGTAGCTGACCGTTGGTTTATGGGAAAAGTAAATGGAATTTGTTCCTATATCTACTGAAGAATGAAGTTCATTACAATAAAAGTAATAAAGGTGGTGATATTAGAAAACAGAACCCAACTGTTAACACGTTTGAAAATTAAGCTTTTGAAGATACTATGGTGTCAGAAGCAAACAAGCTTCATTTAAAAGCCTTCTCAGTATTTCCAAATAGAGTAACTTTCCTGTGAAAGTTTCAACTTTTGCTATGGGCTTGGGAGCAACTGGAAGCAGATGTGAAGGCTGTGTTTTGAACAAGTGCTCTTACAATACAGTGCTGAAAGCAAGGTGGGTCAGAGCAAAGCTCAAAAACAGCTTTTCCTTTGCAACCATGGTGGTCCCACAGAAGAAGAAACACAAGCAAATTCCATAAATAAGTAAAACAGATCTCTCACAAATCAGTCCAGACTACTGCAGCACTGCAGCCACTGCTATGCAAGATTTATCACTTGTGATCTCCTTCATTTCCCTGCATGTTCTTATGATCCAGTGACTCCAACGTATGTGTGAAACACTCTGATTGTGAGTCCTCAACCTGAGTTGTGAAGCTTCCCAGACTGTGAACACTTCATGAGTTGAGGAAGGGAGTGGGATTGCACATGCCATCCACGCTCCCCGACACCTTTCAGCAGATATATTTAAAGCATAAGCAATACATATTGAAAGCACATGGCTCAGTGCCAGTTTTACGTATATAAGCTAAACAAGGTATAGCTTAGGGCCACACTCTCTTGGGGGCCCCAATGTACATTTCCAAAATATAAGATAAAAAACAAATAAAAGAAAGCTACATACAGCAACAGTGTTTTGTGTTGTGTAGGTCCATAAATTACCATATAGCACATGGGTAGGCAAACTAAGGCCTGGGGGCCAGATCTGGCCCAATCGCCTTCTAAATCTGGCTCATGGGCGGTCTGGGAATCAGCGTGTTTTTACACGAGTAGAATGTGTGCTTTTATTTAAAATGCATCTCTGGGTTATCTGTGGGACATAGGAATTCGTTCATCCCCCCCAAAAAAATATAGTCCAGTCCCCCACAAGGTCTGAGAGACAGTGGACCAGCCCCCTGCTGAAAAAGGTTGCCAACCCCTGATATAGCATACATTTAACACACAAAAAGGTGACAATTTATTGTTGACAAAGGACAGCTGGACATATAAAGGGCCCCATTACCTTCAGTAGCCTAGGGTCTCATCAAACTTAAATCTGGCCCTGATATGACTCACCCCCCCAAAGAATCCTGGGAGCTGTAGTTTCTTAAGGATGCTTGCGATTGTAGCTCTGTGAGGTAGAAGCTACAGCTCCCAGAATTCTTTGGGGGAAGACGTGTGCTTTCAGTGTGTGTTGGACGTGATCCAACTGTATGATGAGGATCTGCCCTTTGTGTTTGACATGAATAAGACGGGGCCCCACCATGTACTGACTGAAGCTTTAAGAAACTTAAGATTCAAGGCCCCTAATCCCAGAGGATTGCTTAAACATTTTGGGTCTCGTAGACCCAATCTGAGTCACACTGAACTGAGTCAAATGGATTATTATTTGTTGTTGTTGTAAAGTGGTACCTCAGGTTACATACACTTCAGGTTACATATGCTTCAGGTTACAGACTCCGCTAACCCAGAAATAGTACCTCAGGTTAAGAACTTTGTTTCAGGATGAGAACAGAAATTGTGCTCCGGCGATGCAACAGCAGTGGGAGGCCCCATTAGCTAAAGTGGTGCTTCAGGTTAAGAATGGACCTTCGGAACGAATTAAGTTGTTAACCCGAGGTACCACTGTATATATATATTTCAACAATCCCGGAGTTTGAGAGTCAGGAGCACAAATGTTGTAAAGGTGCGCTGATCTGTCATGGAACAACCCCATTGAAGAAGATAACAATGGCTACCCAGACCTCACTGCTGGTTGCGAAAGGGCCCCTATAACGGTTCAGGGCCCCCAAAATGTAGGTCCACCACTGCACCTCCATCATTTCCTTCTCCCCCTGTCCTGCCTCCTTGCCAACAGCCTGCCTGTCTAATTAGAGTTTGAACCTTGATTAAACATTGTCAGGGAACTGACATCGGAGCCAGAAGTGGAGGCAGGGCTCCCAAGCGATGCCGGAGAAGGGCCAAGCAGGGAGAGAGGGGACTCATCAGCTGGGGAAGGAAATCAGCGTAACACCAGGGATAAAGGGGGGCAGATGGGGGAATCGGAGAGAGGGCTCCAAGACTCTTCGCTGGAGACCAGCAGGGAGAGCACAGGTCCTCCGCTACCCACACCCACCCTGTGCAGAAGACTTCCGCGCAGGGAAAGTAGGCGTAGACTTGGCGTCAAAGAACTTCTTTGCTGGAAGAAGTTCAAGAAACACCCACTGACGGATTCTGCTAGCGACTGAACAGCCACGAAGTGAAGGGCTGTCCAGCCAGGAAAGGTTTAATCAGGCTACCTAGCCAGGAGTGGCGGCAACTTACGCACGAGCAACCCCATATAACCATTACAAACATGTTGTTAGGCAGCAACAGGGCAGAGGTTGAAGGAGATAATGCAAGTGAGACTCTCAGCCTGCTCTGTCTTTTTCTTATATTTACTTATTTATTAAATTTGTCAGTCGTTTGATCTTGTCCAGAGCAACACAAAGCAACTCATGTCCAGCAATTCTCACCTTCTGATGGCATGTTTAGCATGCACATCCTCACAGTCTTTTGATAGCTCCAGATTGCTCCAGGTATATCTGAGGTGAATCAAAGATGCCTCAACCTTCTCTGGACAAAATCTCAGCTCAACTAAACACAGAGTCCTAGTATACCTGCAGAATATTTCCATTCATGGAATGTGAAGCCATGAATGCTTTGACGTATATCCTAAATGTGACTTCCAATTTGTATATATTTATTGTGCCTATATCATTAGCGTGACTTTCCATAAGTATCAATTGACAATTCTAATCTCCTAGGCGGGGAGAATCCTAGAAGAAAAGACCAACCTTATTAATCATTGGCAACATCATGCCCTCTGGTAAACATATGCATGCTTTCTTAATATTGTATTTCATAACTAAGCACCTAGGATTTATTGACGATGGAAGAATGGTTGACTAATCTACACGTGGGCTTTAACAGGAGTCTGAAGCAGAGATCAGGTTGCTCAGAAAAAAGACAGATCATACCACTAGGGGTCACTGTTGCACTTCACCTTTTTAATAGTGCAGCCAAATGTTCCATTTTTTTCGTTATTCTTTCTAATGCAAAAAACCCTATTAATTTAGTAATCTAGTACACAATAATATTTTCTTAGAGCAAAACTGCAGTGATCTCACCATGCACATTCTTAGTTTATAACAATCAAAAGCAAAGTGGTGTTAAAATGTAAATTGTTAGGATTTTATTATCAATTTCTTTTAATACTTTTTATACTTATCAACACACAACTAGCTAAATCCATCCCCTTTATGTTGGTAGTGATGATTGTCTATTACATTTTTTTAAGTGAGTGAGAATGACAAAAAGCGAAAATAAATACTCAGCTACATTACCGTACTGTACATTGATATAAAGGTAAAGGTAAAGGGACCCCTGACCATTAGGTCCAGTCGTGACCGACTCTGGGGTTGCGGCGCTCATCTCGCTTTATTGGCTGAGGGAGCCGGCGTACAGCTTCTGGGTCATGTGGCCAGCATGACTAAGCCGCTTCTGGCGAACCAGAGCAGCGCACAGAAACGCCGTTTACCTTCCCACCAGAGCGGTACCTATTTATCTACTTGCACTTTGAAGTGCTTTCGAACTGCTAGGTTGGCAGGAGCAGGGACCGAGCAACGGGAGCTCACCCCGTCACGGGGATTCGAACCGCCGACCTTCTGATCAGCAAGTCCTAGGCTCTGTGGTTTAACCCACGGCACCACCCGCGTCCCTGTGTACATTGATATACACATGAGTATATTCTTCTCAGCCTAATACACATACAATTATCAATAATCTAATATATTCTGTGTAAACTCATTCCAAATATCATTGAATTTATCTAAAGGAAGTCTGCATCTATAAGCTGAATGTGTTCAATACCAGGATAGACAGTTACCGGTGGTGCTTGGACTCAGCTTGGAAATCTCTCTCTCTCTCTCTCTCTCTCTCTCTCTCTCTCTCTCTCTCTCTCTCTCTCTCTCTCTCTCTGTGTGTGTGTGTTTTCCTCACTCCCTCCTTTTCCCCCCGGCTAGGAAGCAGTTATATCAACATGAAGATTTCTTCTTCTTTAGCTTTCTCCATAAACAAGTTGGCCTAATAAAATATGTTACATACATCATATATTTTGAGACACCAATGAAACAATACCTGAATGGTTTGGTTTTTTTTACTTACCCAGCCTACCTTCCCTATGTTATCAAATACTTTTATATTGAACAGATGGAAAGGATTTGTCTAAATATGTGAACACATGTGTATCAGCAATCTGGATTTCACAGTGTTCCACATCCCAAGAGTACAGTCATGATTTTTTGTTTACTAAGATGAGAAAGAATGTGACGATTTTGGACTTTTATGGCTCCCATCCTGCAGGACTTGGGGGTAATATAGATGTACGCAATGCACAATTGTCAGGGTGATCTACTCGGCACATACTGATGTCATATTTCAACTATCTTTTGTGGCTAACGTCTAACTGGAAAGAGAAGGAAGCACGAGGAAAAACATGAAAGCCGCTCTTAATGGTACCATATGTTCCAAAATATGAAAACAAATTGTGCTCTTTTCATGTTCTGTCCCCATAAACTATCAGTACAGTTGGATCAGGAAAGGCTGTAGATCAGTGGAAGAGCAAAATGTCCCAGATCCAACTACTACTATCTCCAGGTGAATCTGGCAATGCCCTCTCTTTGATATCCTGGATAAAAATAAAAAAAGTAAAGGACCCCTAGATAGTTAAGTCCTGTCAAAGGCAACTATGGGGTTGCGGCACTCATCTTGCTTTCAGGCTGCGGGAGCCAATGTTTGTCCGCAGACTGCTTTCTGGGTCATGTGGCCAGCATGACTAAACTGCTTCTGGCACAACAGAACACTGTGACAGAAGCAGAGCACTTGGAAACGCTGTTTACCTTCCCACCACAGTGGTACCTATTTATCTACTTGCACTGGTGTGCTTTCAAACTGCTAAGTTGACAGGAGCTGGGATAGAGCAACAGGAGCTCACCCCGTCGTGGGGATTCGAACCACCGACCTTCTGATTGGCAAGTCCAAGAGGCTCAGTGGTTCAGACCACAGTGCCACCCGCGTCCCTGTGGCTGGATCCATACTGATCTGTTTAACATTATTCCCCCCTATTAGAACAATATTAGATATATCGTTCTAAAATGTCACAGGGCATACTTGTTAATTAAAATGCTTTTTACCTTGGTTTTTTTCATCAAAAGCAAGTAATGCCCAGCCACACTATTTTCTCAAACACTGTTTCTTTCTCTGCTGCTGGTCGCTGGTTGCTCTGTTCTGCCGGCTGGTGTCATATTTTAATTCTCCCTCCCTCCCTCTTTCTGTGTCCTTTGCTATCTGCCCCTCCAATACCATTGGAGGGCAGCCAGAGTTTGAATGCAGTGGAAAAAACCAACAACCTCAAAGGCTACATAGGAGCAGTGTTTCACCAATATAGCAGCATAAAACAATTAAAAAGTAAGCGACAAAAAAGGCAAGGTAATCGTGCAAAGTAGGACGTCATGTGTCCATCTACGTTATCAAAACCATTCCTTAACCCTTCCTTAATGTTTAAAACCATGAGTGGATGTCAGGGAACTGCCATCGGAGCCAGAGGCGGAGGGAAGGCTCCAGAGCGATGCCGGAGAGGGTCCCAGCAGGGAGAGAGGTAGCTCATCAGCTGGGGAAGGAAATCAGCGTAACACCAGTGGTGAAGGGGGGCAGATGGGGGAATCGGAGAGGAGGCTCCAGGACTCTTCACCGGAGACCAGCGGGGAGAGCATGGGTCCTCCGCTGCCCACACCCTCCCTGCGCAGAAGACTTCCACGCAGGGAGAGTAGGAGGAGACTTGGCGTCAAAGAGCTTCTTTGCTGGAAGAAGTTCAAGAAACACCCACTGATGGATTCTGCCAGTGACTGAGACAGCTACGGGTGAAAGGCTGTCCAGAGAGAAAGGGTTCAACCAGGCAACCTAGCCAGGAGTGGCGGCAACTTACGCACGAGCAACCCCTAGAACCATTACAGTGTATGAAGCTAGATGGTCTTACTCAGTGGGAGGCAACTTCCAATTATTCTATTGAATGGGAGGTGCAATTTTGTCCCTTGCTTCAAACATCAAATGCTTTGGGCAACAATGAGTCCCATTTCAAAACATGGAGAATACGAACACCCCCCAGTTATTCCACTGCAGCAAACCTTTATGCGAAATGCATCTTTTGCTTGCAAGGTTGTTCTCAGGGAAGGAAAAGAACCGATGTCAAGTGTCCTGGAACACCAAGGCCCAGGAAAAGCTTTGAACAAAGAGATGCAGAGAATATGTAAATAACCAGTACAAAAGGTCACCTCCGGGATGAAGAGAAGAGAACCTGGCAGAAGGATCGGAATGGATTATTTTATACTTATTAAAAGCAAATCAGCATTCGTGGATGTCATCGCTGATGTTTGACCAATTATAGATTAAAAGGGGGCTGGAAATTCTTTGTGGCAAGGGTTGTCTCTTTCAGTTTCGCTCTCCAAGAGTTGGTAAAGTGGGCATCCCATATCAAGGCCACACAATTCTGGAACAAGCAAGCAGCTCCTATTAAAAAGAAAAGAAAAGAGTGCATATCCCTTCTCCTCAGACATGTAGAGAGAGGTAAGTCAGTAAAGCTCAGATGGGTCCTTCCCTCCCATTTGGTAGAGAGCAAACCACCTGCCCACATCTGCTGCTACATCTAACTTTAGGTGACAATCAGGTAAAGTCATGGCTGGGATTGGCTGCACTAAGGAGTTCCCCACTGGGAATTTAGTTTAGCTCAATGGAATTTCCCCAATGTTCTCAGCAACACACATTCAAACACTGGCTAGAGAGCCAGTGTGGTGTAGTGGTTAAGAGCAGTAGACTCGTAATCTGGTGAACCGGGTTCGCGTCTCCGCTCCTCCACATGCAGCTGCTGGGTGACCTTGGGCCAGTCACACTTCTTTGAAGTCTCTCAGGCCCACTCACCTCACAGAGTGTTTGTTGTGGGGGAGGAAGGGAAAGGAGAATGTTAGCCGCTTTGAGACTCCTGAAGGGATATCAAATCCAAACTCTTCTTCTTCAATGTACAATCGTACCTTGGTTTTCAAACAGTTTATTTCTCGAACGATTTGGCTCCCAAAAGCCACAAACCCAGAAGTTAGTGTTCTGGTTTGCGAACTATTTTTGGAAGCCAAACGTCTAACGGGGCTTCTGGGGCTTCTGATTGGCTGCAGGAAGTTCCTGCAGCCAATCAGAAGCTGCACTTTGGTTTCTGAACATTTTGGAAGTCGAACGGACTTTCGGAACAGATTCCGTTTGACTTCCAAGGTACGACTGTACAATTAATTATACTTAACCGGGACTACAGAGTGCCAGCTACTGGAGAGATGTTTTATAGAATGAAAGGACGCTCATGAACACTCCTCTGCCACGTTAACAATAAGGTAAGTACAACACAAACCCTGTTAATTTACTGAATTTAATATGGTTTTTTCTCATTAATTGATGGAGAATAATTAAAAAACACACAAAAACCCTCCACAGGCTACATTTCTGTTCAGAGAGTTTAGTTGATGTTCTTCTGGTCTACTTTTCAGAAGGTCTTTATGATGCCAATGGCAGGCATTGGGTCACAGAATCATAAAATTGTAGAGTTGGAGTCATCTAGCAATGCAGGAATCTTTTTTGCCCAACATGGTGCTCGAACCCATGTCCCTGAGATTAAGACTCTTTTGCTCTACCAACTGAGCTATCCTGTGGCAACACACTCATTTCCCTCTCTGGGCACACTTCTATAGGGATGCTGCTTAGTCACTGAGATCACAGCAAAAAGTCTGCATTTTTAAGTGCTAAACAAATGGTCCATTTTGAAAGCAAATGATCCAGCAAAATGAAATCACGACTCAAGTTTCAATTCTATCTACGGGACAGCACAATACGTTTTCCTTCTTGGAAAGTGCCATTAACAGCAGAAGGGCTAATGCCTGAGCCACTCCGGTCAGGATTGGGTGTCAAGTTCCATGGAAACAAACAGGACTGCAATAACTGCACAAGTTGTCAGGCGGCAGAGGATCCAGCCCTCACGGCAGGTTGCCAGGAATGGATAAGACAAGGAGAAGTTCTTACCAACTGCTTTATATTCAATATTCACAGAGAGAGGCTTGGAAATGCAGCCTCTTTGAGTAGTGACGTTGCCCTGAGTGAATCTCCACCCTCTCTCCTCTTCTTTTTTTTTTTTTTAATAAATTTTTATTGAGTTTTCAAATTTTTTATAAACAAACACACACACAAACACCAAACACAAAAACAATACATATATAATTTTCATTACCCTCTTTCCTTGACTTCCCCACTTCTCTCCTTCCCACATTCCAATTTTAATAGTTAATTCAGCAAGTTATTTCCTCTTCTCTCTATTATATTGTTATCCTCTATTCTTAATATTTAGCATCTCTTGTTAGGCTCAAATTTACTTATAAGTTATTACACATTAACTCCTTTCTCTAAGGTCGACCTATCTTCTCTCACACGAATCCTCCCATTTTAAACAAAACGTTTCCAAATTAAAAAATCATAACTCAAAAATTCTTACTATTCTACTCTCCCCCTCCCTCCCTGGCCCAGTTTCTGTCCCTTT
The DNA here is from genome assembly GCF_964234715.1 of Podarcis melisellensis. Lineage (NCBI taxonomy): Eukaryota > Metazoa > Chordata > Lepidosauria > Squamata > Lacertidae > Podarcis > Podarcis melisellensis. The sequence goes on from NC_138542.1 coordinate 28,656,962, forward strand.
CCACATTTCTATTCTGAAAATCAGTTTCAGCCCGGATTTCTCACATCCGAGGCCCTCAGGCCCCAGTTAGTCTCTCTCCGTCTATTTCGTTGCTTGTTGGCCTTCAATTCTCGAAGGAGTTGTATCCCAAGCTCCCTTTTCTTTCCTTCCGCCAAAGTCAATAGCAGTTGCTGCCAAGGATCTGCCAATCTCCCATGCTCAAACTCAAAGAAAGGGTCCCAGTCATACTTGTTCTTTCCTTCCACCGAATCAGTCCATAGCAATTGCTGCCAAGGGTCTGCCAGTCTCCCATACTCGAACTTGAGGAAGAAGTCCCAATCATGCTTGTTTATTCTTTTATATTCCAGTATTTCCGATGTTCCAGGGGCTTCTTCCTTTGTCCTTCTCTCCTTTTGCAAATTTACGGTACACTGGTCCTGTTCATCAAGTCCTTTATTTTCTGAAGCTGCAGGCTTTTGGTTGATACTTTCCATCTGAATGTCCTCTCCTTCTTCTTCTTCCTTTCCCCCTATTTCCAAAACTATCTCTTCTGTTCCGGCTGCCAGGTTATTTTCCAGCTTTTTGTCATCAGCAGAGTTACACAGTTTCAGATTCAAGGTCACAAGTTGTTTGCTCATATCTGCAGTCTGTTCTTGTAGAATTCCCACGAGAAAAAACATCCTTTCAATCTCTGCCAGTAATTTTCCTTCTGCAGCCATTGCAGTATCTTTTGTTCCCTCCAGGGGGATTGCCAGTCCAATCGTTCCTTCCCAACAGTTCGTTATTTTGTTATTCACAAATACTTTGTTTCCAATCAGTTCAGATACAATATGTCCCCTTTAATCCAAAAGAAATTTTCTAGGTCTCTCAATTCCAGCCTTTAGTTGCCCGTCTGACAGCTCTTTTGACAGCTGTCAAACTTTCTTTCTCCTTTTCCTCGGGCTCACACACAGGACCCTCCCGGGTCCAGAATGAGGGGGGGGGGGGAAATTACACAAAAACTTCTAAAGTTCCTCTCTCCTCTCCAGCACAATAGCTTTTTAATCCAATTCGTGCAAGTTGTTTTTCTAAGCACAAAAGTCTTTCCACCTCAGTGCTCTTCTCCTTGCTTAAATCTTTTTTGTGGGGGGGGGGAGTGTGGACTTCCTTTTAGCACATCCCCCGGTCGTACTCCAATCCAAGGTAAAATTTTAATATCAAATTTCCATTCTACTCACGGGTTCTTTATTTCAGTCCGAATTTCAGGAAGGAAGACAGCGCTCTCCGGCCATGGCTCGCGGCTTCGCTCCGCCGAGGTAGCGATGGACTCTCAGCACCGCGCCGCACCCCAGTCCACTCCGCAGCCTTTAAAAAGGCTCTTCGCGGGTCGGGGAGGGCGTTTAAGGTGCCCACCGAGTCACCAAGTCCGCAGGCTTCAGCGCCTGCGGTTTTTAAGGGTCCCCGTGTCGCCGGCACGGCAAGACCCGTCCTCAGCGGAGCCGATTCCCTCCGGAGCTCGGAGGGAATCCGCCATTACCAGATCGCGCTATCCCGGAAGTCTCCCACCCTCTCTCCTCTTCATTCTTCATCACTACGGGTGCTGAGAAGTGCCCTTTGCCTCTGGGCTCTCTGCTCTCCTACTTTCAATGCCCACCAGATTCTGGGAGATGGGAGGTCTGGAATGCTTTCCCAAGACACTGTGTCCGTCAGCTGTCACCCCTCTTGCGCTTCTTCTTCCTCCTCTCCCATTATTTCCCAGCTTTCCCCCTCATCTTCCTCTGAGCTGTGATCTCCCTCAAACCCCTGTTGTAATCCTGAATTGTCTTCTTCTTCTCTGGAAGGGTCAAGCTGGGGAGGCTGTATTAAGTAGTGGGTGGACATAGCAGACGACACAAAGATTTCTCTAAGTAGTTCTTTAAGCTGGAAGTGAACTGAACTGAACAGCAAACAGCTCAGCATTGTAACAACAACAGCCTGGGCTTTCTCGCCTAAATTAACTTACGTGGATCTGAGTGAAAACTATACAGTGGTACCTCGGGTTAAGTACTTGATTCGTTCCGGAGGTCCGTTCTTAACCTGAAACTGTTCTTAACCTGAAGCACCACTTTAGCTAATGAGGCCTCCTGCTGCTCGCGTGCCACCAGCGCACAATTTCTGTACTCATCCTGAAGCAAAGTTCTTAACCTGAAGCACTATTTCTGGGTTAGCGGAGTCTGTAACCTGAAGCGTATGTAACCTGAAGCGTATGTAACTTGAGATACCACTGTATACACAATACCCCCTGGCGGCCAGGGTGAGAACTTCAGTACATAACAGGCAGTCTCCACCATTCCTCCTTTGCCAGGTCCCTGACTATAGTGTCACTGATTTCCATGGGACTATCTCCGGATTGCACCCATGCTTTGAATTCAGCCCCGGGAATCGTTTCTTGAAAGGCATTAGCTTTCGCTGTAGGCTGCTTCTCACGGTTTTGTGATGTGCTGCCATTCAGTGTTTCCAGGAGAAGAAGCTTAAAGGGAGCCTTTCTTGGCTTCTAGATAATTGTACGCGTGCCAAGGGTTTACCACCCGCTTCGCAGTGCGATATACGGAATGAGAGTATATTGCTGTAGGAATGGCTTTGCAAAGGAGCTTCCCTCCCCGAGATTAGCCTTCCTAAGCTACCTTCATTTTTCACCGAGTATCAGAGCAAATATGTGCGCAGAACATGCGTGCCTTGTTGGCACCAGTGCAAAGGAAGCCTCCGGGCACGACCAGCTTATGCATTATCCTTTCCTTGATTTCTCTGTTTTGTTTTAATTTGAAAACTGTCTCTGCTTTAGACGGACTGTACACATTTTTAATGTAACTTGGCTCCAGCAGTATTAAGCAACCGGACCTATACTCTCCCGAGTATTTAGCATGTATTACAGCATATGCAGGGGACTGGGGTTTATTAAAGCTCTCCTCTTAGTTGTTCATTTTTCATAAGAGCACCAGAATGCCACTTAAATGAATACTGCAAAGTCATATTCTGCATTAACTCCACCACCTTCCTGCGTATTTGAAAATGGGGCTTCAGACAGCTCTTTCCTCATTTTAGATATTTTTTTTAAAAAATAATTTTCATTGATTTTTATATTTTTATCTTCATCACAATCATATCATCTCCAATATACACGCAGACCCAATTACCCCCCCCAGACTTCCCTCAACATCCTCTTCTGGTTTGTTGTATACTGGTTTCCCTGCTTTTTTGTTATACCTTAATACTGTATTCTCTAAAATAATAATAATAATAATAATAATAATAATAATAATAATAATAATAATAATAATAATTTTTAAAACCCGCCCTTCCCGGTTCAAAAACCAGGCTCAGGCCAGCTAACAACAAACACGTAATTGTAAAAGCAGCATAAAATACAGTATGAAAACATGAATAACAATAAAATTCAGAAATCAATTTAGGGGAAATAACCATTTGATAATCCCCAGGGCTAGCTGGCTGAATTGATATAACTTGGGCCAGTGAGGAGGCTAGGGGAGAATTAGCTGTGGGGTCTCAGAGTGGGTAATCTTCATAAAATGGGAGGGGGAGGGTTAAATTGAGTCCTTTCTCTTTTCTGTTTTGTAATTGTAAGGGTTTAGTCAAATCCTGCTAGTGAGTTCATTTCTTTGCAACATTTCTGTAAATATATTTTTTTTGGCTCTATTGTCTTTATCTCTTAGTCTCTCAGTCAATTTGGCCAAGGCCTCACTTCAGATATTGAGGTGTAGAATTAGGTTTCTGAGGTTGCTCTAATGTTAAAGGTCCCCAACAATTTCGGCCCTGGGGCACATCTGGAAAGCTAAGAATTGGTTGTGAGCACCACAAAAGACCCATTTCACAGAAGAAGAGCTGGTGATGCTCAGACCCTCCCCCTAACAGATAAAAACCTACACCCGACCAAAAGCCAGTTAAACACAGACAGAACTGCACCCTGAGGCATTTCTGAGGTATGCTTGGTGAGGACACTGTGTGTTTTCTGGAGCCAGGTTAAAACCTTTTTATCCACCCAGGAATGTTAGACTGCAGTGTTTTTTAGCTTGTTCTGATCATGCTATTGTACTTCATAGACAATACTGAGGAAGTTGAAATCCAGTGATTCCAAGGTCGATGTGTCAACAAGTTGGATCACGCGACACCTATTCTTAAATAACTTCACTGGTTCTCTACTGGGATGGGCTGTAGCTCTGCAACAGAGCACCTGTTATGCATGCAGGAAATCCAGATTCCTCATAATCCAGCTAGGGCTGGGAAAGAATCCTGGAGAACTGCTATGTGTCTATGTCAGACATGGCCAAACTTGGCCCTCCAGATGTTTTGGGACTACAATTCCCATCATCCCTCCTTGACCACTGGTCCTGTTAGTTAGGGATGTTGGAAATTGTCCCAAAACATCTGGAGGGCCAAGTTTGGCCATGCCTGGTCTATGTGGACAATAATGAGCTAGCTGAACCAATGGTTGACTCAATATAAAGCAGTTTCCTGCATACCTACGGTTCTGGATTCGGTCTAGAAAGCCCTGTATTATTTGAGACCCCGGCACTTAAAAGATTGCCTCCCCTGCTACCTACTGACTCATATCTTAAGATGTGCGAGAGAGGCACTGATCTCAGTTCCATCTTCCACTACAGTCCACAGTGTGGCTGTGCAGATTGCATATGTCTCAACTGTCCCAATTTAAGCGGGACATCCTGGAATTACAGATGCCATCCCAGCTTCTGATTGGATCCTGGAATGTCCTATATATTTTTTGTGTGTCTGGCTCTGAGGCATGAATCCCTTGGCTCCCAAGAGAGCCTGGGATCAAAAAAACAAGTGTCCCAATTTTGATCAGTGGGGTGATGTGGGAGGGTATGAGATTGGAGATTTTTCTGCAGTGGCACTCCAGATAGGAAGGCCCACCCCCCACAAAGATACAGTTGTCCCTGAGTAAGTCAGGTTTAGACATCAGATCAAGAGGCACTTGTTTCTTATGGAAATGGTTGAAGCAGAGGTATAGTATGGGGGGGCAGGGGACCGTAGCTCTGGGCTCATGATTTTGAGTGTGAATGAACCAGGCACCAGGGGCCTCTGGGCCCTGGAGCCTGTCTGAGCCTTGTCTCTGCACCCCCAGCCGCCTCACTAAATGGCCGCTCAGCCAGTGTTGGGGGGATGCACTTGCCAAGGGCCATGTCGGCTGGTCATGTGCAGGTGGGCGGGCAAGTGGGACGATGCGGCCCCGCGAGCCCCCATGCTCTGCTCTATTCTCCCTTCATGCCCCGCCACTGTGTCCACACGTATGCATGGAAGGATGCAACACTGCTGGGGTGATGTGAGGCACAACTGACACCACCGGCAACGTATTTTCGAAACCACCAAATCAGAGCCCAAACCAGATCCTGTGGTTAGCACCTATCTCTGCTGTCCATACAGCAAGCTATCCATTATGTTAATGAATGAGGTTTTGAATGCATAGGGCAGGGAATTTACACTGGTTCAGTATCTCTCAATTACAGTTTAGGAGCACCTCCCTGAGCCACTTCCACTGCCGCCGCTGGTCTCCTGCACTGCCAGCCACTTTCTTGCTCCACTTATAATTCACATACACCCTCCCAGTTGCCTTAAAAAGGTAAAGGGACCCCTGACCATTAGGTCCAGTCGTGGCCAACTCTGGGGTTGCAGCGCTCATCTCGCTTTATTGGCCGAGGGGACAGGCATGCAGCTTTCGGGTCATGTGCCCAGCATGACTAAGCCACTTCTGGCGAAACCAGAGCAGTGCACGGAAACACCAGAGCGGGAAGGTAAATTGTGTTTTTACCTACTTGCCTACTATTTACCTACTATTTATCTACTTGCACTTTGATGTGCTTTTGAACTGCTAGGTTGGCAGGAGCAGGGACCGAGCAACGGGAGCTCACCCTGTCGCGGGGATTCGAACCGCCGACCTTCTGATCAGCAAGTCCTAGGCTCTGTGGTTTAACCCACAGCGCCACCTGCATAGTGTATTTATTTCCGGGGGTTTGGGCCACGCTCTTAAGGCAAAGCAGCCTATGTATGCTGCATGTTCTGCTCCTATCTAATACTTTCCTCCTTGTTTGTTATTCATCTAAAGCCCTCCTTGCTTGTTAGAGGTTACTTACTGTGTCACCCCATTGATCATTCACTAACATGCTCACGGTCTCCAGGCCTGATCGTGATTTTTCTCATGTGCTGCCCTAAATCCAAGCTCCACTCTAATCTTTTGACCTTTATTAGCTTTTCTGCTGCACTACATGCTTCTTACACTGTACAGGCACTGTAAATACCAAAACAATTTATTGTCAATTACGTACCTTTATAATTGCCGGGGAACTCACTTGGCAAAAGCTTTACATTTCCCATTTCCCTTGTGCTTGGAGATGCTGACCTTGAATTTTAATAATGTGTAAATTACATGCTTTTAACTTTTGACATTGTAACATTAAGATTTAAAAACTGGTATCTACTAGCTTAACACTGTGGTATTTTTTAACCTGCAATTTAATATTTAAATGCCTATTGCCATGCATTGTACCTGTCTAATCATGGTATAAAACAATAGCATCCTTGAGTATTTGAATACAGCCAAGCACCCAGTAATGTAACTTTATTTTCTAATCTCTTGTTCCCTTATAACTTGTATTCTCAGCAGAGGTGACAGAACAATAGACTTTCAATGTGATCTTTAAAATGTCAATCACCTCTTTTCATTATTGAAAATTATAAATTCAAAGTATGCTTTCTTGATGTGCCATGAATGCCATTAATAGGGGTTAGATGAGCAAATCTATACGTGATCCTTTTTCTTATTCAAGGCTACACTGCATGTAGTCAGTCCTCAGTGTTTAATCCTCTAGCCATCCCACTTCTTTGGAGTGTATAAATTAAGTTCAAGCATGACAGGAACAAAATCATGTAGAGTTTCAGGGACAAGAATTCAAAATCTGTCCCAGTTTTCTTTTTAAAAAAATGACTGTTCAGCATTCAACAAAAATGTCAAGGATTGTCAGATATCGTTAGTTACCCCCAATTGGGTAACTGTACACACACACACACACACACACACACACACACACTGCTATGCAACAACAAGTCAGTATTTGATATGATTTCCCATTGTGAGAAATTCCATTTTCCCCCTTTCTGATATTATTCAAATGTTGTGCTATAAAACCTATGAAGCTTTGCTGAAAGCTCAGCCAAAGCACAAACTCAATGACTTTTGAATCTCACTCTATTCTGTCATGAGCTGGATATTTAAAAGCCACACTAGACTTACTATCTAATACATTCCCGCAAACATCAAATATATTCATGCAAATCAGAGTACAGGAAAAATGGGATTGTGTGTGTGCGTGTCTTTCTACACTCACCAACAGTAGCTAGTTCATTCTGGAAATTGAGAAAAATGGAATTATATCCCATGTTTGGTCGTTTTTTTGAATTTAAATATTCCTTTCTTTCTATCTATGTGAAACAACATTCTGCCCTGGTGATTGAAGCACAGTTGGGACTAAATTATCCTCATTGACTATACACATAAATGGAAGCTTGAAGAAACTGCTGGGTGGTTGGTCAAAACTAATAACTTGAACATACTGAGCTCACTTGCACAGTTTGTCCATCTGTTCTACTATTGTCTATCAGCAGATCTTCAGAATCTCAGGGACAAGTCATCCTCATCAACAGCAACAATTTGTACTCTGCTCTTCCCTCCAAAAAGAAGCCAGCAGCAGCTAATAACAGCATACAAACCAAATATTATAATAATAATATCAAAAACAGCCAAGCAAGCTGCTACCTGTTCCCTTTAACTGGAGAAGCAAGGAGTGAACATGGGACTTTGTGTAAGCAAAATGGTGCATCTTCCACAGCCGCCATGTTTCCTTGAGGAATTGATTGCTATTCCTGTCAAGAAACAGGAATTTGAGTGTAGGCTTCCCATGGGTATCTGGTTGGCTGCTGTGAGAAGAGGAAGCCAGACTAGATGGGTCTGTGGCCTGATCTACTTGGGCTTTTCTTATGTTCTTAAACCAGTTTGTGTACTGACAGTTCTCTTGCTCTGTTAAGTTGTGGGTGAACATATCAGACGACACAGTGATTCTTCAACAGCTCTTGTTTATTCACAGGCCAGAACAGAACAGAACTGAAGGGTTCAGCCAGCCTGCTTATATAGACTACAACGCAACAGTAACAACTTTCTGTAACTATCCAATCACTGAATGTCACTTTCAATTCCTTATTTGTATATGTGGACCTGAGTGAAAACTATCTACAGTATCTCCCTGCTGGCCCAGGGTGAGAACTTCAGTACATAACATGCTCTACTTACACACCCCAGTCTTGCCACCCTGACCTTATGCTTTGGGAAGCCTGATACAATCAAAGCTTTCTTGCCTCAAATCACATTTTTATTCACTTCAGTGGAGAGGACCAGTCCCTTCGAACACATCCCTTCAGTCTGTATCTCCACATCCCTTACCTCTACCAAATACATCCAATGGCAAAGGAAGAAAGACAGAGCTTTTTGTCCCATAGATCCATACTCTGCAGACAGACTGTTTTGGTTATTAACTGTTATTAACAGTTAGATGGATTTGCATTCTAGCATGGCAAAAAAAAAAAAAAAGCAGCCAGGATAGGTGGAGAACGCATCTCAAGAGGGCTGCATTAGACACTGAGCAGGGGGAGATTATTGGAGAAAAACTGAAGGCAAGAAAATATCCTAACAGCAGCAGTAGTGAACCAACTAAATATGCAAATTGAAGAATTTCCCTTTCTCTACAGGTACAGCGGTATTCTCCTCCTTCCTATTATTCTCCAAATTCCTCAGGTTTATTATCAAACATAGCACGTCCGTAGCCATGGGAACGTGATTAAAGTTGTATCCAGTTGGTTCACCACAAAAAAGGACTTTTCAATCCCACAGGATGCTGCTCGAGTTATTTTATGGATTTTTGTATCCATTGCCCGACACTATCAATATATGTGGTATAATATGATTTTAATATAGTTCCTTTTTCTTTAATAACTTAAGGTGCCCTTGACAGCTGACGTCTGATAACAGGCTAGTGGAACTAGCCTTCTCAGAGTCACCTTTGTGGAACTTCCAACTAACTTGTGAAACCCGCCTAGCTGTCTTCAGTATATCTGGAAACATTTTCTGTTCAGAAGGGCGTTTGGTGTTAATTTTCTGGTGATTGAATTTATGGAGGTTTCTTGTTTTTTTACTATTTATACGGCAAGTGTTATAAGCTACAAGCATATACTTACTTACTGTATCTCTAGAGTGTGCTCCCATGAACTGGGACTTACCGTACTTCTGAGAAGACATGTATACCATACCAACTGATTATTGATTTTGCAAGGTTTTGGGGGCCATTTTTCTTTCCCTTTTGTAAGAACCCACTGAGCTATTGAGAAAAATATCATACAGCAGAGGATTCATGCAATATCCTCTTCAGTTTTGCCCAGGTTCAGTAAAAATGAACGTTTTGTGGAACTGCATTCTTCTGGAACAAAATGCCTTTTGGTTTTCTTTCTTTCTTGTTCTTGAATTTGTAACATCAAACTTTAATAAATATCTATTTTTAAAGCTTTCTTGTAAAAGAAAGAGAAATTGACATTTGAGTTTATTAGAGCATGCCTTAATGCATTTGATGTTCTGATCTGAGAGACAGAGAGAGATTTTTCAGGACAGGGGGAAATGCCCCCAAACAATTTGCAAAGCATATTTGAACCCTGTGCTAATTGATAAAAACTGTGGTCTAAACCACTGAGCCTAGGGCTTGCTGATCAGAAGGTCGGCTGTTCGAATCCCCGTGACAGGGTGAGCTTCTTTTGTTCAGTCCCAGCTGCCAACCTAGTAGTTTGAAAGCATGCCAAAAGTGCAAGTAGAAAAATAGGTACAGCTCCGTCGGGAAGGTAAATGTCGTTTCCATGTGCTGCTCTGGTTTCACCAGACGCAGCTTAGTCATGCTGGCCACATGACCTGGAAAAACTGTCTGCGGACAAACGTTGGCTCCTCGGCCAGTAAAGCGAGATAAGACCCCAGAGTCGTTTGCGACTGGACTTAACTGTCAGGGGTCCTTTACCTTTACCTTTTACACTAACCTAAGATGTCAGCCATTTTCCAAAGCATCACAGAACAAGCTGCACAAGGATGTTTTGGGCTTGTGTGTTATATTTACTCTATGTTTATCAACCACCCTGAACTCTCAGAAAATCCTTGGAGCACCAATAAGAAAACCCTCCTGAATCAGACCAATGGGCCATTTAGTATCCTGGTCCCTTACTGGTCAACCAGATGCCTGTGGGATCTTACTTCAGAGTGTACTGAGTTGGACCATTGCTACAAGAACTCAGATACTCTTTTCATCGCCAAGTTAGTGATGTCCATTAATTTCAATAGGTCTACTCTGAGTAGGACTAGCATTGAATACTACCCTGACTGCTCAATCATTTTAAATAAGTCCTGCATGTATTCTACAATATGGCACATACATTAAGCTTAACACACATGGTGGTAATAAACAGGTATTTTGAGTTCTGGGTTGCAAGGAATACTTTCTCACTGCCAAAGAACTGCATTCCTGCCTGTGTGTCCAAAAAATAATCATCATCTAGCATGGTTTTCCGGAAGAATATGGCAACAGTGGCTATTCTCGAAGTGCCTGCAGAATCACAGAACTGTGATAGCAAGTATACGCATAACACAGCCTTAACCTTTGTTCCAGGTAGAGCCGTCAAACTTGTCACCATGGAAACAGGCCTTTAAAAATTGCCACTTGACCCATAGAAATAGCCGTGACCCACTAAGGCACTGTGTCCTGGAAGGAAGGCCTTGAGAAACATAATCATATGGTTGCTGTGCTTGTGACCTGGGACGAAGAACATTATTTCCCTGTCTCGAATTTGTGCCTCAGCATTTGGGGGGCAAGTCTCAGTGGCGTGAGCAGTCACAGTAAGCCTAAGTGGTGCTTTGAAAGGGAGGCAGAACATTTGCGCAATTCCACGAGCATCGCCTTCTTTGCTTTCTTTCTCTTCAAGAGTCCAAGAGTGTAATTCATTTTCGCCAAACAAAGGAAGGATTACCACCCAGTTTTGTGAGGCTAGAGATCAGCTCCTTCTAAACGCTAGCCCCTTCGGTTTCTTGCCACATGAAAGACGTGTTTGAAAAGGCACACAAAATGTTCAGGCACTGCCTTTGTCTTTGCCCTTTGTTCGCTAGCTGCCAAGTTAAAATTTATACTCACTCAAATGTGGCTGAGATAATTTTCAACAGCTATGTATGGGCTGCTGAGAATGCCCCTTTAAAAACGGGGACGTGATTTTCGAAGGCTAATAATTAGGAGCATTGCTGGCCATCGGAAAATCGACGTGGCTGAAGATCTCAGTGACGTAGGGGAGAATACCCTTTTCTTTCCTCTGTGTTGCTCCTGACATTGATGTGCATTGTATTCACTAGAGAGCAAATAAATAAAGGAATAAGATGTCCAGTCTGCCAGCTCTATCTTCTATTGCTGCTCTGCAATAAAATATGAGGAGTTTTACAGGGGGTGTCAGAATGACCAGCTGAGGATACAGTGGATCATTTTTTTATGATTAGATAGCATCTTATCATCTGCACTCAGTATAGATCTTAGTCATATTAACTCAATTACAAAGTCACTTAAAAAACACATTAGTGGAGGATATTTATAACCTCAACCAATGAGAAATATTTCTGACAGTTAACAAAAGATCTAATTTCATTACACAGAATATTGGTGTAAATGCTGTCCTTTAACTTTTTTCTTTCTTTCTTTAACCCTCTGAAAATCATTAAACGTTTGGTATATTAAGTCTACTTAACTGTCCAGGGTAAGAGGTTTTAAAATTGGGTAGATTTGCAAAGACACTCAATATTCCTTTATCCAATTATTTATTCTGAATAGCTCACAGGGATCCAATTCAACCAAGAACCATCTCATTTGGTAAAGTGTATTAGAAGTACAGGAGCAATCTAAGGTAGAAGAGAGGGCCAAGCCAGGCTTTAAAATTGAATCTGGAATCAAATTAATAGAATAGAGTGTGAACCTAGGTGGATTTTCCCAATGAGTTATAAATTTACACATTCCCCTGAACTTTTCTCAAACAGCAGAAATCCACAAAAGGCATTCAGATAGGCAGCCGTGTTGGTCTGATGCAGTCAAAATAAATAAAAAAATTAAAAATTGTCAAGTAGCAGAAGATGTGTGCTTGCACACGAAAGCTCATGCCCAGAACAAACCAGTTGGTCTCTAAGGTGCTACTGGACAATTTATTTTTTTATTTCACAAAAGGCATGTAATGTAGCTGTTTTGACTTTCAATACAGTCCTGCCCATGACAACTCAGAAGTAAGGCCCTCAATGGGACGTTCTCCCAGAAAAGTGTGTTCCAAGTTTCAGTCTTAGTGTCTTTATTCCTACATTGTATTCCCTTCTCACTTCATTTCCTGTTCTTCCTGTTTATTCTTAATTCATGCTAAGTGCTCTAAAATTAGTGAAATTGGAGATTGTGCCATGCAGTTTCACTGTGGGACAGTGCTTGTTTCGTACCAACCATTCATTTAGTCCAACCCTCTGCTGATACAGGAAGTCCCCTACTGCAGCATCATGGATACACGGTCATCTAGTTTCTGCTCGAAAGCCACTAATGATACCATTGTTGCCAACTCATTGCATTTTTCTCCAAACCTGATTTGTGATTATTTTTGTTGTGATTGTCTGAAAACATAACACTGCCAGTCCGTCCACTGTGAACTGGGTAGGCACCAACCACCATGCTAGAGTGGTTGTGATAATACGAATAGGTGGCATTTATCAGCCAATTGGCAGCAATGGTTGATTTTCACACACCTGGATATTTTTCTTTCCTGTAAAGGGTGGGGTCCTTATGTAAGGTTGCCAAACAGTGTCTGGGCATGAAATGTCTGGGAAAATCCAGGTGCAAGGGAACCCTTGTCATAAGTGTAGATTTAGGTGAATTTCCTTTAAAAAATACCTCAAAACTTTTTCTTTTTGAGATTTTGCTCAACAACTCCAGAATGATTTTTGCCTGGATTTTCACTTGCCTTATGTCTCGTTCTGCCATATCCCCACTCCCTCCATACTGAATCATGATTTGGTTTTATTAGCCTTTATTAATGCCAGTAATGCCTTGATTTGTTAGGCCACAAGATACCAGTAATAGTTACGCCTTGTTCCATTGTACAGCTATATGTGATTACTTCCTCTAGATGCCACTGCCCCCCCATCTCCTACTTAATAAATTTATCTTGAGGTATTCCAGTTGGTAATAATTGAAAAAGGTATGCCAATTTTGGGACCAGATTCGTTTAATTATGAACCGTACATTTTAAAGAAATTGAAAACCTGAATTTTACCTGTTCTGGAATGATGCTGCAATTAATACATGGGGAATATTTTTCAAGCCCTGAGGATTCTATTTATCTATTCTATCCATCTACATATGTATGTAGCTGGTTGTTTTGTCTTTCATTTGTTTTCCATCTCCAATGATGGCTTGGCGCAAAAAGTTCATTATTAAACCACTCTTGTTTATGGGACATATAGTGTGGCACACAGAGTGATATATTTGCATTGTTGTGAGAATAGCAAGTTTAAGTTGTCTTCATTTGTGATTTGCTCACTCCGAGCTCCTCAAGAAGGAACATGATTTAACCATCTTCTTCTTTATATTCTGTATGTGCACTAGAGAAAACAACCAATGATATCTGAGTCACGTGGTACCAGCCTAGTGATTGACTTAGAAACTGGTAATTACAAATCACATAAGGGAACACATGTATCAGAAAATGTAACAGCAAACCAAAAATGATTGCCTTGCAGTAGCTAAGAAATCCATGATTCTAGGATATAAATTGCCACTACCAGAAAGAATATTAAGCAACCATTGATTAAAATAACAGCCAGTGATGAGATTTGTGGACATTAAGAACAAGCATTGACCACTGACAAGCTGAAGTCAATATTTTCTGTACCTCTCTTAAAATAAATCTTGATATAGGTAAAACACAAATTCAATATGTGTGCTGTACAATGTATTTTAAAGGGAATATTCTATTTTTTAAGTTAAAGGGAATATTATTTTTTTAAGTTAAATAAATGTAACTCATAAGCTATATATTTGTACACCCAAATTTGGATCCCTTTATTTCACAATGTGATCTTATGAGGAATTTGTGAAATTGTGAAATAAGGATAGCTTCCTTAATTCAAGCACATGAGGACATGAACATATATATATATATATATATATATATATATATATATATATATATATATATATATATATATGCTTTCGTAGATTTTCACGGGTACAGGAATGCAGGTTTTGGTGTCCTCGGGTGTCTTCCCGTGTAAAAGTTGGGGTGTCTAGGCGACGTTTCGACGAGGTCTCACTCGTCATCTTCAGGCTGGTGCTTTCGGCTTCTTGTTACTGGAACAGAGCAGGATCTCAGTGTTTGAGTTCCTATAAATACTGTTGAGGGGGTGTGGTGTATAGCCTCCAATGTTCTGGGTAGACCACTTGACAACTGAGTTACAGAATCTCTCAAATGTGTTAATTGCCAATGGATACCAGCAAAACAGGGTTACGAAGCTAATCCAAAAAGAAACACCCCCCAAAAACCAAGACACAGAAGAAAACAATGGCATGGCCCTCCTTCCTTATATCAAGGGCACTACAGATAAAATTAGCAAAATCCTCCATAAACACAATATCAAAACAGCCTTTTGCACCAACCAAAAAATAGCCAATATCCTCAGAAACCCCAAGGATAAAATCCAGTTGGAAAACCAAGGGGTCTATGAAATACCCTGCAAAGTCTGCCCAGCCACGTACATTGGACAAACAAACAGACGAATAAATGCACGTATCGCAGAACACAAGAATGCCGTCAAAAAAGAAGAAAAAACTTCCTCTCTTTTCCAACACATGAAAGAAACAGGACACGAAATTAATTTTGCAGATTCCAAATTGCTCTTTAACATGGAACATCACCACAAGAGAATAATCATGGAAGCCATCGAGATAGAGAAACACCCTCACAACATGAACAAGCGTGACGACACATCCCGCTTGCCAGACATCTGGAAATTAGCCCTCCCCTCAAAAACTGACACCAGATCCAGAGGCACACAGAACGCCATCACCAATCAACCACACCAGACCCAAACCCAGACCCTCTCCACAGATAAATTACAGACACCATCCAGTAGCCAAACCATGGTGGCACCTCCGGATGCTGCACCCCCCTGCAATCCCTACACAGATCTGGCTGACACAGGCCACAAAACCACAGCTCGCCCCTATACACGAAGCCAAGCCAGAGCACAACTAAGTGCAGTACAGCCATCTTCTCAGAAAAACTCTTCACAAAGTTCAAGAGGTCAAGACACAAAGACTTTAGCAACTAATCCACACCTAATGACCCACCTAAGTGGTACTCAGGATATCACTCAAGAAATCACTCAAGATATCCCTCAAGTAATTAAGGAACAAAAGAAGAAAAGGCACACTAGCCTGGGAACTTCCTCTCTACCCAGAACATTGGAGGCTATACACCACACCCCCTCAACAGTATTTATAGGAACTCAAACACTGAGATCCTGCTCTGTTCCAGTAACAAGAAGCCGAAAGCACCAGCCTGAAGATGACGAGTGAGACCTCGTCGAAACGTCGCCTAGACACCCCAACTTTTACACGGGAAGACACCCGAGGACACCAAAACCTGCATATATATATATATATATATATATATATATATATATATATATACATACACACATACATCCTGGTACTAAAAGATATCTAAAAGAAGCCTGATTTAAGCTCACATGGGTAGAATTGAGTTCTGCATGAGGCTTATGGAATATAGCTGGTGTCTCCATCCTGCCTTTCAGTTGCTATGAGTTATAAAAAGTTACTACATATATCAAGAGTCATAATGCACAGTAAACTGGCCAATGTAATCCAACGTAAGCAAGTGCAAAGTGATGCACGTTGTGGTGAAAAATCCCAGTTTTATATATTTTACATAATGGTTGCGGTGACAGGCCAGGAATCAGACCTGGGGGTCTCAGGCAGTCGATAGCTTGATGACGATATTCATCAGGAAAGGGACTGAAAATAAAACTGTCAATATCATCATGCTGTTATATAAGACGTGGGTGGTGCTGTGGTCTAAACCACTGAGCCACTTGGGCTTGCCAATCAGAAGGTCGGCGGTTCAAATCCCTGCGACGGGGTGAGCTCCCGTTGCTTGATCCCTGCTCCTGCCAACCTAGCAGTTCGAAAGCACGCAGTGCAATTAGAGAAATAGGTACCGCTGCGGCGGGAAGGTAAACGGCGTTTTTGTGTGCTCTGGTTTCCGTCACGGTGTTTCATTGCACCAAAGCAGTTTAGTCATGCTGGCCACATGACCTGGAAAGCTGTCTGTGGACAAACGCCGGCTCCCTTGGCCTGAAAGCGAGATGATCGCCACAACCCCATAGTCACCTTTGATTGGACTTAACTGTCCAGGGATTCTTTCTCTTTTTACCTTTACAGTGGTACCTCGGGTTACATACGCTTCAGGTTACATACGCTTCAGGTTACAGACTCCGCTAACCCAGAAATATTACCTCGGCTTAAGAACTTTGCTTCAGGATGAGAACAGAAATTGTGTGGCGGCGGTGCGGCAGCAGCATGAGGCCCCATTAGCCAAAGTGGTGCTTCAGGTTAAGAACAGTTTCAGGTTAAGAACGGACCTCCAGAACGAATTAAGTACTTAACCTGAGGTACCACTGTATATAAGACTACAGTGAGACACCACATTCAGAGGCCACAAACACTCCACCTCCCGAAGGATATGGTAGAGCCAAGAAAACTCAGACGAGGACAACACAAATGATCAAGGTGTTGGTACAACTCATGTATTACATCATTTGGGCCTCTTTAGTCCATTCAATGTATTTAATGTGTATTATTCATTTATATTTTATTCATATTGTTACAGATCTGGGATAACAAGAGTTTGGGGGTGCAAGAGCACCCGTAACTGCTAAAATTAGTGAATACTAGAAATTAATAATGGTAAAAATTTAGGTAGTATTTGGAGTATTGAAGGGAAGATGACAATGAACAATACAGGCTAAGGTTCTTATCCAGAGTCTCAGCTGGGATAGAAGTCGTTACGAATGAAAAAAGGTGACGAAAGCAAGTCATTATACCATCCATGAAACTCATAAACCAGGCAGGAGGCTCTGCCAGTGAGGGGAGGAGGTTGCCAAGGTGATGGAGGGCATGATGCCATACAGGAAAAAGGAGCCCTTTTGAAATTTAGAGGTTGCTGAAGAAGGGGGAGACCATATTTGTAAGCTGGCAGAAGGCAGGCTGGGAGAGAGGCAGAGTAATGTCTAGGAATCCAAGGCTAGGCTGCTGTGAAGGATAGGCATCTTTTGAGATGTGAATGATGTGAAATCTCCGGTGATGTGAAAGCTTCCGGTGTAAATATGTGTGGATAAGTCATATTTCAAAAATACACTGCGGACTCTTCTGTGCCTCATTTTCCCCAAAGGAACACAGAACCTGGTTAAGTGCTAAGACCTCTTGGAATCTTGTGTACCGCTCCGTAGAGATTGGGGTGGTTAGTAACAATACCATCTCTTTCTGAGATTCGTATAAGATATATCTTAAATATCTGGAATTTGGAAGGAATGAGCGAATGACATGAAATTACATGTTGTCATTCATAAATAATGAAGAAATTGAATACATTTTATAAACTTAGCAGGGAAAGCACAAAGGCACAAAGCTTTGATTTTCTGAAACAGGATTTGAATTCGGAGCCCAAGCTGATTTGGGCAGCCTCAGCCCCTGCTTTCAACTTCATGTTGCTCTTTTCTGAAGCACTGAAGTGAGGTTGAAATTGAAACCTATGGTTGGTCTGCACCTTATTAGCTAGCTTGTGCTGAGGAAGCTCAGCTTGCCATCTGAAGGACAGCACTGTTCTTAGAATTTTTTTTAATTATTTTGCTCTTTTCTGTAATCACCCCATTTCCCCCCCCATATGAACAAAGGATCTTAGCAACGTGTATTTTACCACAAATGATTGGGATCTGAACAACCATTTCTTGCCTTGCATCTGAAGAGCTTATTTCTGATGCAGCTTTTGAAGAAAACTCTGCTTTAATAATTCATCTGAAAATATGAGAAATCACATCACAGTCGCTCGATATTTTCAACTTGCTTTTGTTTGTTTGCTGTGGAAGCATTTATAACATATTTAGAACTTCTCAAAATTATTAATTTATCCCTAGCTCTGTATCCTTCTCCTGCTTTTGTTTCCCCTCCATTATCAGCATAATACAAATCAACTGTGTGAACATCTCCTGTTCCGACTTCAAATAAAGGCACTTGATTTCAGTGGGTTTTTATAAATCTTTCTATAAACCACCAAAATATCTCAACATATTTTGTTGCACACTGAAAAATAGGTTTTTTAGAAAGAGAAAATTAATTCCGTATGTGTAGTTTTAAAGTTGTAAGTATTTCCTGATTAAAGGTGTAAGTATTTTCTGATTAAAAAGCAGAGACATCACCTTGCCAACAAAGGTCCGTATAGTTAAAGCTATGGTTTTCCCAGTAGTGATGTATGGAAGTGAGAGCTGGACCATAAAGAAGGCAGAACACCGAAGAATTGATGCTTTTGAATGATGGTGCTGGAAGAGACTCTTGAGAGTCCCATGGACTGCAAGAAGAACAAACCTATCCATTCTTAAGGAAATCAGCCCTGAGTGCTCACTGGAAGGACAGATCCTGAAGCTGAGGCTCAAATACTTTGGCCACCTCATGAGAAGAGAAGACTCCCTGGAAAAGACCCTGATGCTGGGAAAGATTGCGGACACAATGAGAAGGGGACAACAGAGGACGAGATGGTTCTCGAAGCTACTAACATGAGTTTGACCAAACTTTGTTTTGTTTTTTTTGTTTTTTTATAAAAAAAATTATTAAGATTTTTTACAGATACATATTTAACAAACAGAATAGGTTTCATAACATCCTTTCATTCTATTGTAGACTCCCTCATGTCTCCCGCTTCCACTTTCATCATTAAAAACGAATTTTTCCAAGCAAATTATCATCTTGTTTATGATCTTAGGTGCAGTATTTAGGTTAAACTCAAATAAAAAATTATAATTTCATGGTAGACAGTTATTTCTGCTCTGGCTTCCTTGTTAGAATTCAACCAAATTACAGTACTTTTGTAAATAAATCTTAAATTTCTTCCAGTCTTCTTCAACCCTCTCCTCTCCCAGGTCGCGGATTCTGCCAGTCATCTCAGCTAGTTGCATATAGTCCATCAGCTGCATCTGCCATTCTTCCAGTGTGGGTAGATCTTGGGTTTTCCAGCTCTTAGCAATAAGTATCCTTGCCGCCGTTGTAGCATACATAAAAAATGTTCTGTCCTTCTTTAACACGTTCTGGCCGACCATGCCCAGAAGGAAGGCCTCTGGTTTCTTGGTGAAGGTATACTTAAATACCTTTTTTAACTCATTATATATCATTTCCCAGAAGGCCTTCACTTTAGGGCAGGTCCACCAGAGGTGAAAGAATGTTCCTTCATTTTCCTTACATTTCCAACATTTGTTATCAGACGAATGGTATATTTTAGCCAATTTCACTGGGGTCATGTACCATCTATATATCATTTTCATTACATTTTCCTTCAGAGCATTACATGCTGTGAAGTTCAGCCCGGTGGTCCATAACCTTTCCCAGTCCTCAAACATAATGTTGTGCCCAATATCCTGGGCCCACTTTATCATAGCCGATTTAACCAATTCGTCTTGTGTGTTCCATTTCAGCAGCAAGTTATACATTTTTGAAAGTACCTTGGTCTTAGGTTCTAACAGTTCTGTTTCCAGTTTCGATTTCTCCACCTGGAATCCTAACTTTTTATCAATCTTAAACACTTCTTTAATCTGAGCATAGTGTAACCAGTCTCGCACTTTATCTTTCATTTTCTCTAAACTCTGCAGTTTCCAATTGTCTCCATCCCTTTCTAGTATTTCCCAATATTTTGGCCAATTGGCCTCCATATTGGGTCTTTTTCGGGCCTTAGCCTCCAAAGGTGATAGCCACCTCGGTGTTTTGTTCTCTAATAAGTCTTTGTATCTTGTCCAGACATTAAATATTGCTTTTCTGACAATATGGTTCTTAAAGACCTTGTTAATCTTAACCTTATCGTACCATAAATATGCATGCCATCCAAATGCATTGTTAAAACCTTCCAAATCCAGCACGTCCGTGTCCTCCAGAAGTAGCCAGTCTTTTAGCCAGCAGAAAGCTGCGGCTTCATAGTACAACTTTAAGTCTGGCAGGGCGAAGCCCCCTCTTTCTTTTGCATCCGTTAGTATCTTAAACTTAATTCTGGGCTTTTTGCCCTGCCAGACAAATTTGGAGATATCTTTCTGCCACTTCCGGAAACACTCCGTTTTATCTACAATCTGCAATGTCTGAAACAAAAACAACATTTTTGGCAATACATTCATCTTAATAGCAGCTATTCGACCTAACAATGAAAGTTTCAATTTTGACCAGCTATCCAAGTCTCTCTTAATTTCAGACCAACATTTTTCATAATTATCTTTGAACAGACTCAGATTCTTTGCTGTTATGTTTACCCCTAGGTATTTAACTTTCTTGACCACAGTTAACTCTGTCTCTCTCTGAAACCGTTCCGACTCAATATCTGTCAAGTTTTTTCCCAACACCTTAGTTTTTTGCTTATTTAGTTTAAATCCCGCCACCCGACCAAAATCTTGGATTAGTTGTAGTACTCTTTTCGTACTAGATTCTGGCTCCTGTAATGTCAGAACTAAGTCATCTGCAAACGCTTTAAGTTTATATTGTTTCGCTCCGACCTGTATCCCTTCCACCAACCTGTCCCCTCTAATCGTGTTCAAGAGCACCTCCAGGACCGAAATAAATAATAACGGGGAAATCGGACAGCCTTGTCGTGTTCCTTTTTCAATTTTAAACTCTTCTGTAACCACATTGTTAACTATCAGTTTAGCCTTTTGTTCAGAATATATTGCATCAATCCCATTCTCAAACCCCCGGCCCACTCCCATTTCTTTTAAATTCCCTTTCATAAACTTCCAGGATATGTTGTCAAAGGCCTTCTCCGCATCTATAAAAATTAAAACAGCTTTAGTATTTATGTCTGTTTGTAAAAGCTCCAATATATCTATAATGTTCCTTGTATTAGCAGACATATGTCTACCTGGGAGAAAGCCTGCCTGGTCTTTATGAATTACTTTGTTTAAAACCCTCTTGAATCTGCTTGCCAAAACGTCTGCAAATATTTTGTAGTCCACATTTAAAAGGGAGATGGGACGGTAGTTCTTAAGCTGTGTCTTTTCAGTTTCCGATTTTGGTATCAATGTGATGAAAGCTTCTTTCCACGATTCTGGCGCCTTCTTCCCCTCTAAAATTTCATTGCTGACCTCCATCAGTGGTTGTATCAA
The DNA here is from genome assembly GCF_964234715.1 of Podarcis melisellensis. Classification (NCBI taxonomy): domain Eukaryota; kingdom Metazoa; phylum Chordata; class Lepidosauria; order Squamata; family Lacertidae; genus Podarcis; species Podarcis melisellensis. The sequence goes on from NC_138542.1 coordinate 28,678,503, forward strand.
ATAGTCTTTCAATGTCTTATAATACTTGGAGGTCAGCCCGTCTGGTCCTGGTGATTTGCCCTGTTTCATGTTTTGGATGGCCTGCTCAATCTCTTGTCGTGTTATTTTGCCATTCAGAATTGATCTATTTTCTTCTGACAACTTTGCCAGTCCATTTGTCTTTAAAAATTGTTTAATCGCTGCTTCATCTTGTGGCCCTTGAGTGTATAATTTTTTGAAATATCTCTGGAAACACTTTCTAATCTCTCCGGGGTTCTGGATACATCTTCCTTCAATCTCTAAATTTGTCACTGTATTTAACTTTTGTCTCCTCTTCAACTGCCAAGCTAGCAGTTTTCCACATTTATTAGCCGACTCAAAAGTTTTTTGTTTCATTAGTTTGATTTTCCATTCTATTTCCTGATTTATCAGTTTGGAGTATTGTGCTTGGTAAAGTTTGATTTCTCTCAGAATCGGCTGAGACTTCGGATTAAGTCTTAACTTCTTCTCCAACTCCTTAATTTTTTCCAAAATTTTATCTTTCCTTTCGTTTTGTTTCCTTTTCTTTACCGTGTTCTGTTGTATCAGGAACCCCCTCATCACGGCCTTACTTGCATCCCAGATAGTTCTTTTTTCCACTGTGGTGTTCATATTGATCTCAAAATAATCCTTTAGAGCTTTTTGGGCCTTCTTGGTAATCTCCTGATCTCTAAACAGGCCATCATTCATCTTCCATCTGAAGGAACCGGTTGGAATCAATGTCATGTCCATTCTCAGTGCGTTATGGTCGGAGCATGTCTTTGGGCAGATTTCCACCTTTCTGATCTTAGGTGCCAGACCTCTAGTTATCCATATCTGGTCGATTCTTGTCCAAGTCAGTTGGGCTTCAGAGAAAAAATGTTCCTTCCCTTCCCAAGGGGTTTCTCACTCTCCAAATGTCAATCCAGTCCATATTGTCTGTCATTTCAAAGAAGGTCTTTGGTAGTCTCCCATCTTTAGAAATTTTTTGGCTCTGTGACTTATCCATGTTGGTTGATACAACTCCATTCAAATCTCCCATCATAATGATGTTGTTGTAGTCCAGATAGTCCAGCATAGTCTCATGCAACTTCTTATAAAATTCCGATTTTCCTTCATTTGGGGCATAAATTCCTAATATCAGTATTTTTTCTCCTTGATGTTGTATTTCTATCGCCAAAATTCTTCCATGCTCGTCTTTAAACAGAAATTTAGGTGAAAGGCTCTCTTTTGCATAAATTACCACACCTCTCTTTTTAACTGTATCCGAAGATATAAATTCCTGACCAAGTCTTTTATTTATTAACACTTTTCTGTGGAGCCTAGTCACATGTGTTTCCTGTAAACAAATAATGTCCAAATGTTCCTTTTTTAAGATGTGAAAGATTTTTCTCCTTTTTCCTGGAATGTTGCAGCCATTTATGTTCCAGCTCAAAAGTTGCAGAGACATCCTGAATATATCTGGTTATTCTTGCTGTGGGGGTACCTTGTTCTCAGATTTTCGGGGGTCCGGGGGTGCAGGAACCCCCGGAGGTTCAGGCCCTGGGGGTAATCCAAGTCCTTTATGAAGATCTTCTCCGTGTGCCACCAAAAACTTGTCTCTATCCTCCGGCGTTCTAATTTTGGTCTTCCTCCCTCTGAAAGTAAACGATAAACCTTGGGGAAACTCCCACCTGAAGATGATTGAGTTGCTCCTTAGCAATTTTACTAATTCCGAGTAGTCTGATCGAAGATCCAACAGCTGTTTAGGAATATCCTTATAAATTTCAATTCTTTTGTCCAAAATATCCAGTGACTTTCCGTAGTGCAGGCCTAGAATCTTGTCCCTTTCCTCCTTTGATCTCAATATTATCAAACAGTCTCTGGGCTTCTCCTTCTTTATAAGTCTTCCAAGCCTAAAAGCAGATAGTATTTTAAAGTCTTTTTCTTCTAAGTTCCAAAACTTGGAAAATTCTTTGGTGAGGAACTCAGTTAAGTTACCTTCTTCCACTTCTGGAATTGAGCGTATCCTTAAATTGGCCTCCCTGTTCCGAAGTTCTGTCATGGAAAAGTAGATCTGGTGTTCTCCTACTTGTTTGCTGAGTGGTCTTACTTCTTTTTCAAGCTGTCCCAATCTTTGGCTAGTGTCTTCCGCCAATTTCCGATTTTCACCTACAGCCTCCTTCAGTTCTCCAATAGATTGAACATTCTGTGCAACTTGTCCAGTTAGTCTATTTAAACTTTCTGTGTTTAAGTCAATTTTAGCTGATTGCTGGTCAACCTTTCTGTCCAGAGCCTCCAATTTTTCAAAAAATTTCTCCAAAACAGTGCCACTTGCTCCTGCAGCCATATCTTCCAGTTGTAATTCCTCAGTTTCTCCCTCCCCTGATTGTAGCAGGGAAGCCGCTTCTGCCTCAGGAGGCAAAGTAGTAGGCAAAACAGGCACAGATGATCTACGCTGTGAGACTGTCGGTAAAGTTAACGTTGTTTGTCTGGTTCTTCCCCTTTTTCTTGTTCCACTCATTCCAAAGTTATCTGAAAACCAAGGTCAAACTGAATTGTTCCCATGAGAAAGTAAGAGCCCAGATGGTAACACTCAAACAGGAGGCCGGGAAAGAGAAAATAAAACAAAGTCACTGCTGTAAATCCAAAAATCCTCTAGGTGGAGCTTAGAATGTCTTTGGGGAGGAAGTCCAATCCAATTAAAATTAGTAAGTCTGAATTGATCTCCAAAGATCTTCACAAAGATAAATTTTAGCAGAGTTAAAACTTAAAGCCAAACATTGTTTCCAAAAGTGCTTAGACAGCAAGTGTTTCAAAGTAGCAAATTCAAACTCAGTATGTTCCAAAGCTCAGATTCAAAGTATCCAAAGCCTGCAGACTGACTGCTCAGTTACTCAGGCAGCTCCAGTACCTGGGTTTCTTACTTTTATTTGTAATCCAATAGATCAACAGAAGACAGGTATCCTTGTCTCAATGAATGTCCAAAAATCAGCCACTTAAAGTCTTTAAATCAGCCAGGAACAACAGTTTAAATAGGTGCCAGATCAGTCAATGCAAAACGTTACTCTTTGTCTCCACTCCTCCTGCTCTTTACTTTCAAGTTCAGTGTCAGCGGAAGACGGACTTCCTGTTTTTCGTCACTCCGCTTTCAGCCAAATTCACAATTTTTAGAGGCTTTAAAAGTATATTGTCCAGATTACTCACGGGTTGTTGCTTTCCAAAGTTAGCAGTTTCAAGAAGAAAGGTCAGCGCTCACCGGCAACAGCGACGCGGCTTCGCTCCGTTGATCGCGAAACGACCCACAGCGCCGCTACCCCCTCCGCGGTCCGGAGCCCCTTACGGGGTCCCTTCGTCGTTTTGGGGGCTGCTTTTGGCGCCCGCCGGGTCTCAGGACCACAGGCTTCTGCTGCCTGTGGTTTTTCTGGATGGGTCCCCGCTTCGCCGTAGCGGGCGACCCGTTTCGACGGAGCTACCCTCTCCCGTTCAGGAGCTGGCAGCCATTGCCGTTCGCGCCGCCTCCGGAAGTCGAGTTTGACCAAACTTTGGGAGGCAGTGGAAGACAGGAGTGCCTGGCGTGCTCTGATCCATGGGATCACGAAGAGCCGGACACGACTAAGCGACTAAACAACATTTCCTGATTCTTCATTTTATCATGCTCTTTAACTACATGTGTGTCTCTGCGGCTCTGTACATGCCAGACATTTGAAGCATATGACTTCCTCAAAAGAATGCTGGGAACTGTAGCTTTCCCCCATCACAGAACTCTAATTCTCAGCACCCTTAACAAACTACGGTTCTCATGATTCTTTGGGAGTTCTGTGCTTTAAATGAATGCTGTGCATGCAGCCTGTATCAAATCCTTTCATGCAACACCATAGGAAGCGATTCCCACAGGAAACAGGGCGGTTTTGATATTTTTAAAGAATTTCTTGGCATTTCACTTGGTAGGGCTAAGCCCTGGCTCCTCCCACTGAGTTTCATCAGAGAGCAGAAGAAATGTAGAGTGAAAACAATGCAAGAAACCAAAATACAGTGGAACCTCGGTTTTCGAATGTCTCTGTTGACTAAATTTTTGTGGTAAAATAAAATCACTATTTTTTAAAAAATATATTTATTTATTGCATTTATATCCATACTTCGTGTGCTGGGGACATTTCTTCATCATGAGTTCATTGGCTCTACCTGGGTGGGAGGCATGGCAATGTAATTGCAGGCCTTGGCCCTGTTTGGCTTGGTGGAGATTTCCAATTGTAGGTGCCATTTTTGCCCTGCTTCCAAGGAGTGTATTTTCCCTTCTCCTCCTGGACTGAGTGCATATTAGATATGGTGGCTGTTCAATCAGCATAGCAATGGTGTTTCTCCACTCTCCATCCATGCAGAATGATTCTTCTGTCCGTTGAGTCTCCTAGGCCTGGCTTAAAGGTAAAGGTAAAGGACCCCTGACGGTTAAGTCCAGTTGCGAACAACTCTGGGGTTGCGGCACTCATCTCGCTTTACTGGCCGAGGGAGCCGGCGTTTGTCCGCAGTCAGTTAGTGATGTGGCCAGCATCACTAAGCCACTTCTGGCAAAACCAGAGCAGCGCACGGAAACACTGTTTACCTTCCCACCACAGCAGTACTTATTTATCTACTTCCACTTTGACGTGCTTTCGAACTGCTAGGTTGGCAGGAGCAGCGACTGAGCAACGGGAGCTCAAACCACTGACCTTCCGATTGGCAAGCCCTAGGCTCAGTGGTTTAGACCACAGCGCCACCTGTGTCCCCTTTAGGCCTCACTTATGTGGGTGTAAATAACATAGCAGACACAAATTATTTGTAATTTAAAGTCAAATGGAGAAGGAATAAAAACTGGTTAATGGGAACATACCTAAAAGGCAGATAAATTGCTTGCCGTTTCTTAGCCACCTGCTACTAATTACTTTAGCTACAGGTTTCTAAGTCAACACAGATGTTGCAAGAATAATCACCAGAAAAACAGGTAATATGCTAAAGGGGGGGGACACCCCACAATAACAAAAAAAATGTGACATGTGCTGTGAAGCAGAGTTTGGGTATTTCTCTCTCTCTCTCTCTCTCTCTCTCTCTCGTGTGTATAAAAAAGATATCGTTCTTTCTTTTTTCTTTGTTCAGCTTTAACCAGAGTCCTATAGATGGGAGCTGTTGTCCCTCTCCTTTGGGACATATGAATCCTTCAGTTGGTCCACCCTTTACTGAATAGCCTGGGTGATTATTTTTTGTGTGTGAGAGGAATTTTTTTTTTAACAAAACATTTGTAAAACGATGTAGAAATGTCACTAACTGAACTTAACATTGGAAAAATAAGGAGCTCAGAGAAACCAAAATGGACAGATTCATCCATCTGTCCCGAGAGACAATGGGATTCGTCTCTGGGAGTGAAGTCAAACCACTGTGTTAGTGTCACCAAATTAACCTTCTTGGGGTCCATGCCTGAGCAGTCTGTATAATAATAATAATAACAGGTAAAATGCTATTTGATTGAATTTATATACTGCCCTATACCCAGAGGTCTCAGGGTGATTCACAGAAAAGATCACAATATATAAAATCAAAATAAGAACAATAACCCAATAATACCCACTCCTCCCAAAAGAGACGCATTTTAAAAGGGTATAGGATGTCAATCAGGTCAACCAAAGGCCTGGTTAAAAAGGAAAGTTTTTGCCTGGCACCTAAAGGTATATAATGAAGGTGCCAGGCAATCTTCCTTGGGGAGAGCATTCCACAGACAGGGAGCCACTGCAGAGAAGGTCCGTTCTCATGTTCTCATGTGTATGGAGGTCCTGGGCTGCCCCAGCAACATGTTCCCCTCTCGGCCTTGCTGATATAGTCTGAAGGAAAGCAGAGCAATGTGTTTGACACCAGCTTGACTGTAGGAGTTACCAAAAGGAGGCAAACAAGGCGCCATTATTTCTTCATGCATTTGGTTTGGATGCCAGAAAAGGACTGAAGATATACATTTGACGGCGTAGGAGTTTATACTAAATGGGATCCAGTTCCTCTCCTTGCCCACCAGATAAGATTTGCCAAAAAGTGATTGAATATGTTTGCTTGCAAGTATAATAGCAAGAATAGTATAATGTGGGATCAGGGATTCATTTTTAAGTTTTAAAGGGCAGCATTCTGGAAGATATCATACTGTTGTACAAGCTCTCATACTCAAAATGAGAGGATCTATGAACCCTGAGGAATTTGAACACAGATCCTGCCCCCCTCCCAGTGATTCCTAATTATGAACCATCTGGACTTAAGAGGTTATAGAACATGCTAAAAATAATTGGCATCGGTCTGCTAGCTGGATGTGATAATTTATAATTTCCTTTGATCCATCCTCCACAGCTTTTGTTTTCACATGGGTAAACAAACAAGAAAAGAAAATGCACAGATCCTGGATTTATTTTTTCACACAAAGCTATAGTGCAGGTCAAAAATGGGGAAAAAAACCAAAAAACAAAACCCTTTTGGTATATTTGGCTGCATCTGTTTCAGGAATCTGCATTAATGCATGCTAAACGATGACAAATAAAACCCAAAAACCCCAACACCAATGAGAGTGGGCTTTTGAAATGAATTGTGTGAGTTAAAGCACTAGAACATCAGAAGGTAACAAAAAATTAAGCCATTGCAACAGGTACAGATCTGAGGCTGAGAACTACATCAGGCAGGAGAATCTTAGATCAAATACTCCCGATTTTTCTTTTCACCCTTTGGGGTCGTTCCTCTGATAAATAATTCAGAGACTGCAGTGGCAAGTAGTTTGCATACAGACAAGATTAAAAAGAATGCTTTGTCTGGGTTAAATTTACAATCTGAAACCTTCCTTTAAAATGTCAAGATGGTAATTAATTTAAGATGGTTTGCCAAGCAGAATCGTCCGACCCTGTCAGAATAATTTCATTTCCTGAGGGTGAAAGGGATGTTGCATTTATCAAAGCTTTGGGTTTTATTTTTGCTGTCTCTCTCTCTCTCTCCCCGCCCCCAGTTCTCCGTCCCTCCACTCGGTTTCTAACATGTTTCTCATTGTCTTCCAGAAGTAAAAATTAGCTCTGCAATCTTTCCTGCTGAATTTCACTCTCCTCCTCCTCCCCGAGATAAAGCAAATATGGGCAGCAAATTACTACTGAACAGGGAATGAAATACCAGCCAGAGCTTTCGACTCAGATGGAAGAGGAGCCTTTTCTGCTGAGAGTGCTCTCCCCTGTGTGCACATTCAGACAAGCATCTTTGAGTAGCAGCAGGAAGTGCATAAATTCAACAGCATGAAGATTGGGTTTGGGGCATAGCAACGCCTCCTGTCCTGCAGGAGCACAGCGGCGAGATTCCTTATGAATGAGTGCCCTAAATGCACTGCCACCAGCGGGACTTCTTGCTCTTCAAGCTATGTTCACTGGTGTACAAATGCATTAGAAATCAGGCCATCTAAGGCTCATTCCCACCGGGCAGCGTGAATGTGATTAAACAATAGAGCATCATTTGCAGAATTCGTTTAATCAAATGACATATCCCAACAGATAGATGGGAGATAAATGGATGAAAGACAAAGCCGTTAAAGGTGGTTGAACCAAAATTTTCCAATCTCCTACTTGGGCGAGGCAACTTGGATGGCTTTTAAAAAGTGTTGGACAAATTCATGGAGAATCTCAGAATTGTAGAGATGGGAGGGACCTCAAGGGTAATCTAGCACAACCCCTTGCAATGCAGGGATCTTTTGCCCAATGTGGGACTTGAACATCTGTCCTTGAGATTAAGAGTCTCATGCGCTATCAACTGAGCTATCCCAGCTGCAGAAGGCTATCAATGGCTACTGGCCATGATGGCTTTGTTCTGCCTTCTCAGGTGGAGGCAAAAATGCTTCCTGGAAACAACAGGAAGGGAGAGGGATGGAAGCTTCAGGGCCTGCTTGAAGGTTTCTCACAAGTATCTGAGTGGCCACTGTGAGAACAAGATTCTGGATGAGATGGACCATTGGCTTGATCTAGCAGGCTCTTTCATGGACCCGGAATGGCTTAAATATCAGGAAGTAGAGAGCAGGACTAAATGGACAGTTCTCCAAAAGATGTAGAAGTGAGAGTCCCTCAAGGGTCACTACAGGGATCTGTGCTTTTCAATTTATTCATAAATGATCTGGAGTTAAGGGTCGAGTGGCTATGTTTGCTGATGATACCGAATCGTTCAGCTTAATTAGATTGTGAAGAACCTCTCCAAACTACCAGATAAGTGCTGGAGATGCAAAGAGGTGGAGGGAATGTTCTTTCACATGTGGCGGACTTGTAAAAGGGTAAAAGAGTATTGGGAAATAATCCATAATGAATTGAAAAAAATGTTTAAAAGTACTTTCCCCAAAGAACCAGAGTCCTTTCTGTTGGGGATAATTCAGACCGAAATTCCCAGGTGTCAAAAAAGGTTATTTATGTATGCCACTACTGTGACTTGTGTTTTGTTACCCAAAAATGGAAAACGAATGAGGTCTCAACCAAAGAAGAATGGCAACTCAAGCTGACAGAATATGCACAACTTGAAGACTTAACATATAGAATAAGAGAAGAAGAATAACATATGTTTAAAAAAGATTGGAAAACTTTTACTGAATATGTGGGAAATAATTGTGTACAGCTGAAAACACTGGCAGCATTAAGATAAATCCAACAGTGTAAATAAGTTTTGATGGATGCAAGAATGGAATACTGAATGGTACTATAGCTTTTGTAAAATATGCAGGGATTTATGATATGTAAAATGAACCATGGGAAGAGAAGAAGGGAAAGTAAAAACGGCAAATGCAATTCAAGGTGTGTGTTTGGGCAAAAACATATTCAGACCCTGAGAAGATAATGCTGGATCAAACCAATGGCTCATTGGGGCTGTAGGGGAGAGGGATTGAGTGGGGTGTATTTTAGGGTTTTGAGTAGATTTTCTGCCAGCGCCAGGCTGCAGGATACATGGGAGTCCTACACTGCCATGGTGGGTGACCCAAGGAATGAGTTACCACACACAAACCAACCCCATATTACACATGTTGGTTCATGAAAGTATCAATTTGGTATCTTTACCGCAGACAGTTCTGTACTACAGAGGTTAATGCAATAGACATGATTCCTTTAAAAATATCAATATTGTCTTGCTTACTTGGGGGAATTAGCAAGAGCAAACAAATGCCAATACGAATGAATATGTAATGTTTATTTACAGAAAATGTCAGACAGTTGGTAGAATGGCTCTGACGCTTTGAAGCACAAGTCCAAAAATATAGAGCACCAAAGTGCTTAGTTGTTACACATTAAGCAGGCTGCACAAACCCACATTGCCTGGCCTGTAAACAGAGATTGCGGGGCCCTGCAAGACGAATGCCTCGCAAAACGAAAGACGTGCAAGACGAAAGGGTTTTTTGGTTTTTGCGTCGCTTCGCAAGACGAATTTCCCTCTGGGCTTGCTTCGCAAGATGAAAACATCTTGCGAGTTTGTTCGCTTTTTTCCTAAAGCCACTTGAAGAGGCGCAGTTGAGACGGAACGTGCTACGCAAGACGAAAAACATCGCAAGACGAAAAGACTCGCAGAATGAATTAATTTCGTCTTGCGAGGCACCACTGTATATGGAATAGACATGGGCACCAGAGAAGCCAGCAAAATCACAGGAAAACCTGAATGCAACTGACTGGAATTTGGACTAATATGAAGGTCAGAGACAGTGAGATTTCGCAAGTAATAATGGTAGGGCTAGAATAGAAAAATGAGACACTAATAATAATGAGAACCTGCTCCTTCAGTTTCACCATGACCTGCTAGGGTGCATCTTCACTGATATTTATAAATAGCTATGTGCACATTTTGGGTTGGTCAGTCTGCTTGGATCTAAGATGCTTGCCTCTCGTTATCTATAAATATCTGGAAAAAACAGAGTTGGGATCAAGCTATGATGAGCAGGCTGAAAGTAGGCTAGCCCTTGAGCTGAGTCTTCTGAACACTCTGGGAGCCAATCACAGTTAAGTTCAAGGTCACCATGCTAGCCAGTAAAGGGGTGAGGCCCGTGAGTGCCTATAAGCCCACTTCTACTCCCAACAAACGTCTTTGTTGATGAGCACCTGGAAGCACCAGTACGGTTAATGGGGCTTTTCCTAGATTTGCCCTCTAAGCTTTGGGTGGGGAAAAGAACCCTCTTAGGGGGCTTGCCTGGAGTGATTCATACACCCAGAGAATTGGAACTCAGGGAAGGAGTGAACGGGGAGGACTTTCCTCAGCACCAAATGGTGTAGCAATAGAAATATCTCATCTCTTTAGCCCAGGTGTGGGAATGATAGACTGGCATGTAACTACTGTTTACAGAATCCTTTTAGTGTTAGCATTTAGCATTATTTGTTTTTATTCCAAAAAACAAGAGTGAACGATAAAGCACTGTTATCACGAATTGAAAAAGACAGTTAGCTAGCAAATGCCTCCCATTCCATAGGATATATTATAAGCATTGCTTTTTATGACGTTGTTAATAAAAGCATAACGACTATGAAACTGGAAGCATGGTACTGAAAATATGATGGAGCAGGCAAAACACTGATATATCATGTCTATAATCACTTTCAGAAAAGCTGTAATTCTGGTGCACCACAATATCTTAGAGGCTCTACCTGTTTTGTTTACACATTGGGTCTGTGTCTTGGCTGCCACCCAGGCCATGGGGCCAGATGCCATGGAAGCAGCAGAGTTGTCCCAATGGGTGGGCCCACCCACCCAGCTTTAAAAGAGAGGGCAGGGTGAGCTCCTTCTTCTTCTTCTTCTTCTTCTTCTTCTTCTTCTTCTTCTTCTTCTTCTTCTTCTTCTTCTTCTTTAATTAATTAAATTTGTATACTGCCTTATACTTGCATGTCTCAGGACGGTTCACAGGATAGAATCTGAATATAAAATCACAAAATATATAATCAAAATAAAAACAAGATGGTCATAGCTGTCAACATTTCCTCTTTTTTAAGGGAAATTCCCTTATTCCGAATAGGATTCCTCACAAGAAATAGGATAAGTTGGCAGCTATGCCGATGGTATCAAAAGCCGCTAAGAGGTCGAGGAGAATTAACAGGGACAGGTTTCCCTTGTCTCTCTCTTGACAGAGGTCATCATACAGGGAGACCAAAGCAGTTTCTGTGCCAAAACTGGGCTTAAATCCTGATTGAAACAGATCTAGCGTAGCCATGAAGTTCTCATGCCTTGTGTAACCGTTGATCATGTGGAAGTTCACTGCATCAGGGAGGTTGTGTCTGCTCCCAGTGAAAAGAGTGCCACAAGGTCCTGGGCAACCACACTGTGTTCTTCCTTTCTCACCTTTTCTCACCCTGGTTCATCCACCCTTAGTGGTTAAAGGTAAAGGTAAAGGAACCCCTGACCATTAGGTCCCATCATGACCGACTCTGGGGTTGGGGCGCTCATCTCGCTTTATTGGCCGAGGGAGCTGGCGTACAGCTTCCGGGTCATGTAGCCAGCATGACTAAGCCGCTTCTGGCTAACCAGAGCAGCGCACAGAAATGCCATTTACCTTCCCACCGGAGTGGTACCTATTTATCTATTTGCACTTTGATGTGCTTTCGAACTGCTAGGTGGGCAGGAGCAGGGACCGAGCAATGGGAGCTCACCCCGTCGTGGGGATTCGAACCACCGACCTTCTGATTGGCAAGTCCTAGGCCCTGTGGTTTAACCCACAGTGCCACCTGATGCCAAATGCAGACTCCTTTGCTGTGCTCCCTTCTCTGGAAGAGAGGAGTAGAGATGGGAGTCCTACTTCCCCACCTGGGGCAGCCATATCCTGAGAGAGCGATGCACCCACCTTCTCCAGCCCCTGTCCCCCAGTCTCAGCTCCTGGTGTTAATTCTCAAATATTTGAGGGATTATCACTTCTAAATTCCTGCCTATGCCCAAATCCAGTGACCAGGGACAGAACCAGCTATGAATACGTGTATTTGTGGGAAATGAAGGTGATACACACTTGGCTTGGACCTGGAACCTGGAACCATGAAGAGCTCTGTCACAAACAGCCTTAAATAAAACATTTAAAAGCTGATAAAAAACTGGCCCCAGCCAAAGAAATTACCTTTCCACAATGTCACAAGTCTGGACAGCAACTAGCAAAACAGCTTGGAGGAGAAATATTCTCCCTGCCTCGTAAAATAATCCTGAAGGTAAACATGGAATTAAAAATAAACTTTGGAGAGGATAATCCAAAGCAAGCTCTGCATTCCTCGAGGTGCCTGTTTTGCACTTTAAAGTTAATCACCTCAGATCTCGAAGGATTGAAGAATCTAACTGTCTAACTAACAGTTGGGGGGGGAAACAAGCCCATCCCCCGACTTCAGTACTTTGTGAAACATTCATAATTCATAGACGGGGCTATCAGAAAGCATTTCCCAGGATTGTCACAAAATTCTGCTGTCTCCTGCCGTGATGAAAAAGTACAGTATTGTGAATATGATTAGGTGCATTGGAATCGAAGAAAAACCCATCAGCTGCCGCTCCAGCTCTGTTCACGCTCTTGCAATGTAGCGGCTGGAGCGAAAGGGAAATTCTGACAGCTGATTTCACAGAGTTTTACCCAAAAGCAGGATATATTTCCACCACGAGCGATATCAAAAACCTTGACCCTTGCTGCTCTCCTCTCCACTGTTAGGTTTGATTTAAAAGATTAGAAACACTGTAGAAAAAAAATACTCAATCTCCTCAAATGCCTTGACAAAACACATTGGAAGAAAATCATACGGAGAGGACGAAGGAGCATTCTGCTTAGCACATAAATAGACAAGGCGCTGAGAAGGAGATTATTTGGAAATCTCTATCCCTTCCATACAATCTGATCTCATTGTGGAGAGAAGAGGGACTTCTGCATTTGATGGGGCTGCTGCAAGATTAGCGACTTTCCTCTGCAATGAGGGCTATTTCCATGCTGCTGTAGCACAAACTTTTTCTAGCAGCGCCAACCCAAGAGTGAAACGGAGCTACAAATTGGGGAGAATCAGTTCCCAACATCAGGATTGTTGCTGATTGACTCAGATGAAATGCCACGCTCTGAATAATACACCCTTTTATTTCATCAGTAGCTAGAATTTTTATGCTAACAACAACAACAACAACAACAATAATAATTTATTATTTATACCTCGCCCATCTGGCTGGGCCTCCCCAGCCACTCTGGGCGGCTTCCATAGAAACCAAAAATACAGTAAAATATCACACGTTAAAAACTTCCCTGAACAGGGCTGCCTTAAGATGTCTTCTGAATGTCAGGTAGTTGTTTATCGCTTTGACATCTGCTGGAAGGGCGTTCCACAGGGCGGGCGCCACTACCGAGAAGGCCCTCTGCCTGGTTCCATGTAGATTTGCTTCTCGCAATGAGGGAACCGCCAGAAGGCCCTCAGCACTGGCAGAATGATGGGGGTGGAGACGCTCCTTCAGGTATACTGGACCGAGGCCAGTGGTACCTCAGGTTACAGATGCTTCAGGTGACAGACTCCGCTAACCCAGAAATAGTGCCTCGGGTTAAGAACTTTGCTTCAGGATGAGAACAGAAATTGTGCAGCAATGGCGCAGCGGCAGCGGGAGGCCCCATTATCTATAGTGGTGCTTTAGGTTAAGAACAGTTTCAGGTTAAGAACTGACCTCCAGAATGAATTAAGTTCTTAACCCAAGGTACCACTGTACTGTCAATTCCTTACGTATGCCATTGTGGTTTGCAGTGGCTATGGAATGGGCTGTTTTATTATAATCAGGCTGCAACATTTTTACAATTTTATATTTCAGTTTCTGAAAAAACATATAGCAAACAATCCCCATTTACTTCCACTCCCCCCCCAAAATATATATATATATATATATATATTCCATGAATCTGCTATGTAAATGTGTAGGCAGTCAAACATTAAGCAGGTTTTCATAATGGTTTAGAGTTAATTATGTCCATAAAACGTCTTCTACTCTCTGTCTTAACAGAGTGTCCCAGAGTGAGACATGGGTAGCGGATGGAAAGGAGATAGCATTGTTCCTTCCAGTGTACTGAAACATGTACCATGCAGTTTCAAAATTGTGTTTGGTCTTTGCATTCTTTATTGCTCCTAAGATGCTTTATTAGTTTCTCCTTAAGAGCAGTGCTCCATAGTCTATTCCACCATGCCTCTAGAGTCAAGTTAGTAGCTGTTTTCCAACATTGTATTAATACGTTTCTAGCTGAGTACATGATAAAGATTATTATTAGGTCCTTAAGCAGTAAATTCTTATGGTTATCTATAAGCAGATTTTTTAAAAAATGCTTTTAATTAAATTTTTCACAAACAAAAATAAAACAATCTTTTACAGTCATCATTTTATGTCATCTTATTTACACTGCGTATATTCACGGCATGAACATCTATAAGCAGATTTAATAAAGCAAGCCTTGGATCAGGTTGTATCACCTGTTTCGTAACAGCAGCCTCTCCAAAAACCATTTTCCAAAATAATTGTATTGGTTTGCATTCCCACCACAGATAGAAATACAAATCCAACTGTTGACATCCTCTACAACACAAAGGACTTAAATAAGAGCTTAACCTGTGGCTTTTCACGGGTGTGTAGTGCCATCTGTGTTTGGTTTTAAAACTATTTTCTTTCGTTTCAGTTGACACTGACTTAAAAGGTTTCTTTGACTGCAGATATATTTCATGACTAATTGAATTAAGGCCTGCAGAGTCAAGGTTAGTTTCATTCCTGAAGAACCTTGGTGCTGAAACAAATTTGTTCCAAAAATCCTCCTTTGTGAATTTTTAATTGACTACCCCTGTATTCTCCAGCTATTTTCTAAATGTCTGCCATTATTGATCTACTCCTTAAGTAACCACATGTTTTCAGTAACTTCCCAGGCTCCCCAGAAGACAGTTTTAAAACTGTATATCAAATATGACGGTGTTTTGCAGTAGTAGTTTAATATTTAACAGCACATGAGAGTTGACATGTCTACTGGCCTAAAGGAACTGGGTCCTGAGTAAAAAATCCCAGCATTCAAAATGTATCACTTCGAACATAGAATGTTCATTGTGGATGTGGGCATTTCATCAAACATGGTGTGTGTGTGTGTGTGTGTGTGCGTGTGTGTGTGAAAAAAATAGTGATGATGAAAGTTCGCAGCCAGAAAATTCAGACTTAAAACCAAGGGAGCAGAAGATGAAACTGGTCTCTGTGTGTGCAGCGGGGAAGCAGGAGTAGGGAGAGGTGGAAGTTACAAAAATTTCCCAAAAGTTTTGGTTGGGCAATGCCCCTAGAACAGGCATAGGCAAACTCCAGCAATGCCCCTAGAACAGGCATAGGCAAACTCTGGCCCTCCAGATGTTTGGGACTACAATTCCCATCATTCCTGACCTCTGGTTCTGTTAGCTAGGGATGATGGGAGTTGTAGTCCCAAAACAGCTGGAGGGCCGGAGTTTGCCTATGCCTGCCCTAGAATAATGCCACATTATGATATAAAATCATTGAGGGGCATTCAATGAGAGGGGATTATATTCCACCCCGAACTGGTACCTCTAGAAAGTTTCATGTCTCCAGTAAAATTAATGAGATGCCCCTAGTGAATTTGGGGTGGCAACCATTTTAGTTCTGCACTAGTTTGTTTGGGCAGTATAAACAATATAATGGTCACAAGGAAGTAACACAAGCAGACCAATTATTTGGGGGTAGGGGAGAATGAATCCAAGGTAAGGTAGAAGGGGGGAAGCATTCTCCCATTATTTTATAGACCCCACCCCCATGATTTTCCCTACCATTGATGCCAATGGAAATCAGTACATAAACACCAAGATTGTCATAATCCCTGCCTCCATGTCCTGTGTCCTGAAGCAGGAGGACTTCAGATATGATGGATCCAAAGTCTTCACTGATCTGACCTGGAAAACCCTTTTTTGCCATTAACACCATTAGAACAAGAGTGGTAGATTTTTCTGTGCTGATAATAGGGAAGCGTGCGGGGGAAGGCCTTCTTCTCTGTCCACAGACCTCCTTCTCCACAGGCAGAGAGAGAGAGATCTGCTCTGTCCTCTCACCCTTGGGACACCCTTCCAGCACCATAGGGCAAGGTGCTGTAATAGTTGTGCAGAATTTCAGCAAACTTGCTGAGATTCCTTCTTCCATGCAAACATTTAAAATGGGGAAGCCCTGCCTCCTTTTCCATCCAACCATCCAACCATCTGAGGGGCAAATGACACTGTACCTCACCCTACTTCTCTGTTGCCATTGTTGTTGCTGTTTAGTTGTTTAGTCGTGTCTGACTCTTTATGACCTCATGAACCAGAGCACGCCAGGCACTCCTGTCTTCCACTGCCTCCCACAGTTTGGTCCAACTCATGCTGGTAGCTTGTCCAACCATCTCATCCTCTGACGTCCCCTTCTCCTTGTGCCCTCCATCTTTCCCAACATCAGGGTCTTTTCCAGGGAGTCTTCTCTTCTCATGAGGTGACCAAAGTATTGGAGCCTCAGCTTCACGATCTGTCCTTCCAGTGAGCACTCAGGGCTGATTTCCTTCAGAATGGATAGGTTTGATCTTCTTGCAGCCCATGGGACTCTCAAGAATCTTCTCCAGCACCATAATTCAAAAACATCAATTCTTCTCTAGTTGGAGGCTTTAGCACTATAGTGCAAGAATCTGGCTGTGTGGAGTCTTCAGATCCTGTGCTGGTCATTTGTGGGACAGCAGTGGCAGCAGAATTCAGCATCAGGACCTGAAGACTCCACACAGTCAGATCCTTGCTAAAGTGCTAAAGCCTCCAACTAGAGATGCTGAAAGCATTTCAGATGATGTTTCGACATCCCTTTCCAAGTGCTAGCAAAACCAAACAGTCACAGTCATTCCCACTTCCCAGAGGAGTGTTTGGCCCCATGGGGACTGGGATCAGTCTCTATCCTCAACAGAAAAATATCCTCCACTAGGCAGTTCCTGATACTCAATTTGCCTTTGACTTCATCCACCTCAAGGAGCATTCCTCATACTAGGACTCAGGAAGAGGAGGAAGCAGACCAGGCATTTGTGGAGCACACTCGACACTTTGTCTGCATTTGCTTAGGAGATGCACCAAGGTTAAGAACCCTTCAGTGTAACCCTTTCAGTGTAAGCTAAGCATTTCTCTTCATTGCCAAATAATGAGATGTCCAGAAATACTGGGTTTATTTATTTTAGATAGTAGTTATACCTTGTACTTCAGGGCTCAGGGACCTTTGACCCTTGAGATATTGTTGGACCCCAACTCCCATCAGCTGCAGGCACCATGGCCAATGGTGAGGGATGATGAGAGATGTAGTGCATTTGCTGGAACATCAGAATATAATTGCGAAAGGACTCGCCATGTGGGGAACAATGTCTTTTTGTGGTGGTATAAACACTTAGAATTCTTATTTAAACCAAGAAAAGATGTCAGGTTTTGCGTTCAGTAACAAGTCTTCTCAAGGAATTGGCAGCAGGTGGCACTGTAGCACTTTCAAAGATCTAGCTCAGACATCTGGGTTCTGCTGAGGTTTTCTTTTGCTTGATGAACACAAAGAATAAAAGCTGCAGCCCCTGCTATGTAGGCTTGTCCTCCCGCCACTGATTTAACAAAGTTGGTGGCTCACTTGTTTTATTTCAGAGCAATGCGCTAAACGACTCTTTGCTAGATCTGGCAAAAGCACCAGCTGTTTCCAAATTAAAAAATAAATAAAAATGAAGTCTTATTCACTGGGTGTCATTTACCAAAAGTGTGACTTTTGGAGTCACATGTTCCACTGCGTAAACAAAGAATTGGATGGAAAGAATTTTCAATAATTTTTCCAGACTGCAAAAACAACCATATAATCCTGGGAGTCTGTTACAATATAATTACAAGCAAAATGCAGGGCCAGCTACAGTTGCAAACACTGCCTGGCTGTGCTCTTTGAACTCAGATAGAATTACAGGGGTACCTTGGTTTTCAAATGTCTCTGTTGACGAACATTTCGGTTTTCGAACGCTGTAAATGCTTCGGTTTTTGAACACGCCTCGGAAGTCGAACATGCCACACGGCTTCCGATGAGTGCAAGATCTTGAGGCCTAGCTGTCAGCTACTGAGTTTTCAGTTTTTAAACGTTTCAGAACTTGATCGGTCTTCCAGAATGGATTGTGTTTTAAAACCGAGGTACCACTGTATTTAAACTCCTTGCAGACCTGCCCATACCCTGAGATCTGTGAACGATATATTCCTGGTTGTCCCTGTTCAGGTCAAAGTATGTAGTGCAGGGGCTCAGGGAAGGGCCTTTTGGGTGATGGCTCCACGTCTGTGGAATTCCCTCCCCACTGAGATGCATCTGGCCTTTTCATTATGCTCCTTTAGAAAAAAGGACAATGTGACATGTTTTGTAACTTCCTTAGAGGAGGTGTGGGGTAAAGACTAGTCCATTTTTACAGTTGGATTTTTATGGAATTGGTGGATAATTTAATGGTGCCTTCCCTCTTTTCTTCCGTTTGTTAGGTGCTATGGAATTGCTTTTATTATATTTGATTTGTTATTCTGTTGAAGAAGAAGAAGAGGAGGAGGAGTTTGGATTTGATATCCCACTTTATCACTACCCTAAGGAGTCTCAAAGCAGCTAACAATCTCCTTTCCCTTCCTCCACCCACAACAAACATTCCTTGAGGTGAGTGAGGCTGAGAGACTTCAGAGAAGTGTGACTAGCCCAAGGTCACCCAGCAGCTGCATGTGGAGGAGCGGGGAAGCGAACCTGGTTCACCAGATTATGAGTCCACCGCTCTTAACCACTACACCACACTGGCCTCCACACTGTTGTCTCGTTCCATGGTTTATCAGTTATAAATTACTAGATAGCTCTTCCAGGCATTCAGAGGCCCAACCCATTTCAGCACCTGATAAGGGATCTCTGTCTCTCTTATTGTGATTCTTTCGGTCAGCCTTCCTGCACCTGATGCTCTCTAGATGCTTTGACCTATAACTCCCATCAGCCTCAGCCAGCATGGGAAGGCTATTTTATATGTGCCATATTTTCATTTGCAGAAGAAGTCCTGTCCAGCCCAGTTAATATACTGCTAAAGGGGGAGTGCATGTGAAAGAGAAGCACTTAACAATATAAGTCTACACACCTACAGAGCAATAATTATTAGCCTTCTTAATACGAGGATGTAAGTCAAAATGACAACTGACAACAGCTCAATAAGAGGTCAAAAACAGCCATGCGGCTGGATTTGTTTAAGGCTTATGTTATCTGGTTTTGATAAGTGAAACAATTGGCCTAAGTCATGTCACCTGAGGCTCTTCACGTCTGCTTGAAGAGTGCTTGGCGGCATTGAATAAGATTATAACAATTCCTTTTCTTTTTTGCTTTGTGTCCTTCCCACAGAACGTTCAAAGGCAAATAAAACATTTTTTTTAAAAAATGACAGTTTGCTGGAAATAAGGTTAGAGCACTCTCTGGTTTGCTGCTGCTGAATTATATTAACCTGTGAGTGAACGCGAGGCTGCGTTGGCATTTTCACTTCAATCAATGCATGAATTAGTTTATATTACAAAGGCAACAAAAATCCCTGAGCCAGTCTACTGCGTATGAGAAGATCCTCACACAGGAGAAAAGAGACTCAGCGTAGAGGGGAAAGTGCAAAATGGGTCCCTTTCAGTCTATGCACCCAAATCCCTTTGTTTAAATCATCCACCCGTCATACAGAGAAAAAGGGGAACAAGCACGGCCCTACCATTAGTCAGGGTTAGGCAACTGCCTCAGGCAGCAGATGTTGTGGACAGTGATGACAGCCCCCTGGCCTTTCATCCTGAAAACCACCAGCCATTCTCTGCTGTTGGAGGACAGAGATGTGTGCACCATGTGGCCTGCCCGAACTCCTTAAGCCGGGGGTCTGCAAACTTTTTTCAGTAGGAGGCCGGTCCACTGTCCCTCAGACCTTGTGGGGGATTGGACTATATTTTTTGGGGGGGGGGATGAACGAATTCCTATGACCCACAAATAACCCAGAGACGCATTTTAAATAAAAGGACACATTCTACTCAGGTAAAAACACGCTGATTCCTGGACTGTCCGTGGGCCGGATTTAGAAGGCGATTGAGCCGGATCTGGCCCCCGGGCCTTAGTTTGCCTACCCATGCCTTAAGCATTCCTGCTGTCCCTTCATCACTAGTGTTGAAGTAGGATTCAGTGCCAGTCCAATTGCCTGATATATGTGTTAAAGAGAGCACCCTCTTGTCCCTGTGCCTCAGGGAACAAAATGTCTTGGGCTAGCCCTGAGAGAGAATGATGACCAGCCTCTCAACAAGTTCAAGGTCATGAACAGTCCACAGATCTTCAAATTCCAGAGGCAAATATTTGAACCCAGGCAGCTAGGGGGAAAGAAATTCAATTTTGACTTCTACAAAGGAATCAGCCCTGGTTTGTAAACTCTTCAAACAATCAAATGCTCTTCCAAGGGAATTCTGGGAATTGTAGTTCTGGGGGGGGGGAGAATAGGTCTCTCCTAACCCTCAGCATCGTAAGCAAACTACAGTTCCCAGAATTCTTTGGGGGAAGCCATGGCTGTTTAAAGTGGTCTAATAATGCTTTAAAAGTAGGGTGCAGAGAGCCTTTATTTCCCACTAAGTGAGCTTAGGAGTGTAGCCTAAGAATATAAATGAGTACATAATTTTATAAGAACATTCTATACACACATTCGTTTTGGCCCATAGTGGAATGGAGAACACAAAAATGGCATCTGCCACAGTCAGATAATAGGCATCATTTCCTTGTTTTGTGTGTGTGTGTGTGTGTGTGTCTTTTTAGTCCATTGTGACAAAGTACTCTTCTTTACTTGGCTAGGGAATACAGAGTAAAATGATGAGTGTCAAAGTGATCCACACTCAGCAGTGACTAATTGAAATCCTGACAGATGGGACATAATTAAAACCTTTATTATCACTTCACCAACAGTTAACTCACAGGTATACTTCAGACAATAAAAATGTTTTATCCATCCTTCTGCCAGGGATTTAATTTTTTTTATCTGCTCTAGATACATTTACTTCAGAACTCAGTTTGATCAGCAAAATTCACAGACAAATATTACAATCTGCTGTAGGTTTTTTTAAAGTAATTTTTTAAAAAGTTATCTTCTCTGCAGTTATTATTACTCACCACATTGGCTGCTTAAAGCTGATGGAATTATAGATTTAAAATGAGATATATTTTATAGGCTCCTCCCTCAACCTCACTGCTGAGAAGGTTTTGCCAAGAAATTCTTAACCCGGAATCACTCCATTTATGGAGTTTGTTCCTCTCAGATAGGGCAGGTCTTGTATTTATCATACATGTCTCTCTTGCTTCCTCAACAATCTCCCATTATCTCACACCATCCTCGAAAGAGTTCTGTGAAGCAGATCTGTCTGAGGACTGGCAACATGTGGAGACAGGGGTGGGGAACTGGATGTGATCAGTCAGTTCCTTAATTTATGCCAACTTCCAGGGGCCATCTTTGACAGGTGGGGCCACCTGATATCCCAGCGATATCAGGTGATGCCAAAGTTCAGAGGGGCTTGCTGTAATCCCCAATCAACAGATAGACAGTTCCTTTGAAGGTGACATATGAGCACCAGTCAGCTGATCGACAGTTACATTTCAAGTCTGCAGAAGAAGAATGCTCCAGTTTGGATTCAAATCACTTCTTGTAAATGGACTTCAAGTGCCTCCTTATAATCGCCAGCTACTGATCAGCAGCCAGTTGCTAATGGTTGGCATCCATCCATCTCACCTTTGTTTTTGTTTTTTTGTTTTTTTATAAGATATTTATTAACATTTCAAAGGTAATACAAAAAACAATAATAAAAAACACAAACAGAAAAAATAACAAAAATAGAAAAATACAAAACTGAAAACAATTTAAAAACAAATAAAATCTCATTCACTTATTTTCTTATAACTTACTTCCCAGACCTCCTCGTACCTCCCCTTTTTGTATTCCAATTGTAATTATTAATTCAGCAAATCCTCACCATTAATTTTCATTTAATTTTCAACCTTTCTTTCTCCCCCCCCCAATTTTCTTAATCATTACAGCTGAAAACCACTTAATTTCTAAACCAACATCATTCTAGCATTCATTAATTTTGCAATATTTCCCAAGATAGTCCTTAAATTTCTTCCAATCTTCTTCCGCCGTCTCTCTTCCCTGGTCTTGGATTCTGCCAGTCATTTCTGCCAGTCCCATATAATCTATCACCTTCATCTGCCATTCTTCCAGAGTGGGTAGATCTTGTGTCTTCCAATACTTTGCGATGAGTATTCTTGCTGCTGTTGTTGCATACATAAAGAATGTTCTGTCCTTCTTTGGCACCAATTGGCAGACCATGCCCAGGAGAAAGGCCTCTGGTTTCTTCAGGAAGGTATACTTAAATACCTTTTTCAATTCGTTATATATCATTTCCCAGAAGGCCCTAATCCTTGGGCACGTCCACCAAAGGTGAAAGAATGTGCCTTCATTTTCTTTACATTTCCAACATTTATCCGTCTCACCTTTGGGGGTGAAGTCAAACTGTTGGAAGGTTACAGCAACTTCTGTAACTGTAGATATCAATACGGGAGAGACATGTTTTGTTGCAGCTGAAGCAGAGGAAGGCATCTAGTTGTGTTGCTGCAGATGCATCGTGACATTTTTTATTTTTATTTTTTGGTGCTACTCCCAGCAATTGTTCCTCCTCTGGTTACTGCTGGGGATACAAAACCTGACTGACTGTCTCCAGGTGCAGAAGTGTGGCGCCCTGTTTATGGTATTTATTATTTATTTATTTAAATATATTTTTTTATTAAATTTCCATACCGCCTTTCATCTGAGGGCAGTTTACAATATAAAAACACAAGATGCATAACGCAGCCACAAATAAAACTAAAACCCCACTGCCTTCCCCAGAGAGGCTCATCAACCACACTCACATTTCAACCTTTTAGGTAACTAGATGAAGACATTTTTTACTTGCCAAAACTTTTTAATTGTAATTCTTTTTTTAGTGTCTATGTCTTGCCTTTCTACTACAGAGCAGCTGACAAAAATAGATAATAAATAGAAAAGTTAATATGTACACACACACACACACACACACACACACACACAGAGTGCTCTTTTTCTAGGGGGATGCAGGACGACACATACCCCTAAACATTTTGTGATTCTTTGTACTTTTGTCCGTTTACTGTATTTATTTTCCTGATCTGAACTATAAAATGGCGGTTTTCTTGAGTCAAAATGAGAGTACCCCTAAACATTTTTTTTTAGAAAAAAGCATTCTCTCTCTCTCTCTCTCTCTCTTCATGAACATGACCCAAAGCAGGCTTTTTAAAAAATAGCATAACACCCACATATTCTTGTAAAATGAATATATCCATAAGTCAGTAATTACCATAAATTAGAATGATAAATGTCTCTTCAAAAATGCCCCATTTACACTGCCTAAATTATAGTAGGCTTATAGGTAGAGGGTCTTCTCAGTGGTGGCACCCGTCCTGTGGAACGCCCTCCCGTCAGATGTCAAGGAAATAAACAACTAGCTGACTTTTAGAAGACATCTGAAGGCAGCCCTGTTTAGGGAAGTTTTTAAAGTTTGATGTCTTATTCTGTTTTTAATCTGTTGGGAACCGCTCAGAGTGGCTGGGGAAACCCAGCCAGATGGGTGGGGTATAAGCATTATCAATATCATTATCATTATTATCATCGTCAAGGTATTTTTCTTCACTGGTTTTATGCTGGTTTTAAAATTGGTTTATGCTCCTGTATCTGTGCTGTTCTTCTAGTGATTTGTATTGTTTACAGCTGGCCTTGTTGTTGTTGTCATTCTTTTGTTTTATCATCTGTGTTGTATTTTAATAGGTTTGCACTGAAGAATTAGTTACTGTATACGGGTGGCTTATAAATATATTAAAATAAATAAAAGTTGGAAGTTTATGAATGTCACAGCAGTAATGTATATGACTGACGTCTCATTTATTACCACAGTGCAACATGAATAATACTGCTTTGTCTAGATTCTGTGAGAATACAGTGGTTATGTCAACCACCATATTCTCTGAAAATCTACTCACTTTCACAAATGCAGGGAGGATGTCCAACAGAAAAGCAGCTGTCCCTCATTTAAGCAAGAAGAAAACAAAGAGAGAGAGAGACCATTCTGTTGACATCCTTAGAGAGCTGATAATGCAATGCATAATAGCGAAGCCAGCAGATCAATAGACATGATCCATTGGCTAAATAGAAATAGTGACATTTTGCAGAAGCCAAAAATAAAAATGTAATTATGATGCTAAAAACTAGGATGGGGAGCTTGAATGCAATTCAGGGAAATGAAGCCAGAATGAATCATTTGCTTTTCTTTCCAGAGGCATTTGGCTTTTAATGAGAAAGTACAGGTTGTACATGATCGGGTACAACTGCAGAGGCAGCTCTTGTCAATGTAGTTAGTGCTTCGAGTTTCAGACAAGGACTGGGAAGCCCTGTTTCAAATCTCCATCCACTGGGAGTGGCTGCTGAGACCATATAACACCAGTCCTGGAAGACCTACATTGGCTCCCAGTACATTTCTGAGCATAATTCAAAGTGTTGGTGCTGACCTTTAAAGCCTTAAACGACCTTGGCCCTGTATACCTGAAGGAGCATCTCCACGCCCATCATTCAGCCCAGACACTGAGCTCCAGCACTGAGGGCCTTCTGGTGGTTCCCTCACTGTGATAAGTGAGGTTACAGGGAACCAGGCAGAGGGCCTTCTCGGTAGTGGCACCTGCCCTGTGGAACACCCTCCCATCAGATGTCAAGGAAATAAACAGCTACCTGACTTTTATAAGACATCTGAAGGCAGCCCTGTTTAGGGAAGTTTTTAATGTTTGACGTTTTATCGTGTTTTTAATATTCTGCTGGGAGCCTCCAAGAGTGGCTGGGGAAACCCAGCCCAATGGGTGACGTAA
Organism: Podarcis melisellensis; assembly: GCF_964234715.1. Lineage (NCBI taxonomy): Eukaryota > Metazoa > Chordata > Lepidosauria > Squamata > Lacertidae > Podarcis > Podarcis melisellensis. The sequence goes on from NC_138542.1 coordinate 28,703,436, forward strand.
TAAAAATGATGATGACGATGACGATAATATATTATTATTATTATTATTATTATTATTATTATTATTATTATTATTATTATTATTATTATTACTGCTACTACTACTCAGCGATGAGGCTCACTTGGTAAGTCTAAGCCAGTCATTCTCTCAGTCTAGCCAACCTCACAAAGTTGATCTGAAAGAAACATGGAGGGGAAGAGGCCATGTATGCCATTTTTAAAATTTCTTTAAACGTCCATAGAATTATAGAATAGTAGATTTGGAAGGGACCCCAGGCCATCCAACCTCTGCTTAAAAACCTCCAATTATTTTTCAGTTTATAAATATACATTAAACAAACAATTCCCATATACCCCACCCCAGGAACATTCCACACACATGCAATGTAGATAATGCAGTAAAACATTGTCTGAAAATATTATATATATATATATATATATATATATATATATATATATATATATATATATATATTTGCTTTCGTAGATTTTCACGGGTACAGGAATGCAGGTTTTGGTGTCCTCGGGTGTCTTCCCGTGTAAAAGTTGGGGTGTCTAGGCGACGTTTCGACGAGGTCTCACTCGTCATCTTCAGGCTGGTGCTTTCGGCTTCTTGTTACTGGAACAGAGCAGGATCTCAGTGTTTGAGTTCCTATAAATACTGTTGAGGGGGTGTGGTGTATAGCCTCCAATGTTCTGGGCAGAGAGGAAGTTCCCAGGCTAGTGTGCCTTTTCTTCTTTTGTTCCTTAATTACTTGAGGGATATCTTGAGTGATTTCTTGAGTGATATCCAGATCTGTGTAGGGATTGCAACCCCCCTGCAATCCCTACACAGATCTGGCTGACACAGGCCACAAAACCACAGCTCGCCCCTATACACGAAGCCAAGCCAGAGCACAACTAAGTGCAGTACAGCCATCTTCTCAGAAAAACTCTTCACAAAGTTCAAGAGGTCAAGACACAAAGACTTTGGCAACTAATCCACACCTAATGACCCACCTAAGTGGTACTCAGGATATCACTCAAGAAATCACTCAAGATATCCCTCAAGTAATTAAGGAACAAAAGAAGAAAAGGCACACTAGCCTCTCTGCCCAGAACATTGGAGGCTATACACCACACCCCCTCAACAGTATTTATAGGAACTCAAACACTGAGATCCTGCTCTGTTCCAGTAACAAGAAGCCGAAAGCACCAGCCTGAAGATGACGAGTGAGACCTCGTCGAAACGTCGCCTAGACACCCCAACTTTTACACGGGAAGACACCCGAGGACACCAAAACCTGCATATATATATATATATATATATATATGTATGTATGTTGTTGTTTAGTCGTTTAGTCGTGTCCGAGTCTTCGTGACCCCATGGACCAGAGAAAGCCAGGCACCTCTGTCCTCCACTGCCTCCCGCAGTTTGGTCAAACTCATGCTGGTAACCTCGAAAACACTATCCAACCATCTCGTCCTCTGTCGCCCCCTTCTCCTTGTGCCCTCCATCTTTCCCAACATCAGGGTCTTCTCTAGGGAGTCTTCTCTTCTCATGAGGTGGCCAAAGTATTGGAGCCTCAGCTTCACAATCTGTCCTTCCAGTGAGCACTCAGAGCTGATTTCCTTCAGAATGGAGAGGTTTGATCTTCTTGCAGTCCATGGGACTCTCAAGAGTCTCCTCCAGCACCATAATTCAAAAGCATCACTTCTTCAGCGATCAGCCTTCTTTGTGTGTGTACACACACACACACACACACACACACACACACACACACACACTGCCCTTCAATTGAGGATCACAGGGTGGTTTGCCGGACAAATACCAGTAGTTTAGAACCGACTACATCAGTTCAGTATTTTCTACTCAGCATCTTAGTAGATTTTCTCAGAGTAAGCCATGGGTAACTGCTGGCATTGGTGACATCATCCTTTCCATTGTGATGAATATATATGTACCATAAAGTTTCCCAAAAAAAAGAAAAGAAAAGGTCTCTAGTCTTTGTGTTCCTGAGCACTCTGCAAGATGCTTTGGATCAGGGGTCAGCAAACTTTTCCAGCAGGGGGCCGGTCTACTGTCCCTCAGAGCTTGTGGGGGGGGCAGACTATATTTTGAAAAATATAAATAAATGAACGAATTCCTATGCCCCACAAATAACCCAGAGATGCATTTTAAATAAAAGCACACATTCTATTCATGTAAAAACATGCTGATTCCTGGACTGTCTGCGGCTGGATTTAGAAGGCGATTGGGCCAGACCCGGCCCCTCGCCTTAGTTTGCCTACCTATGCTTTAGCTGTTCCATATTCTATCCCACCATACCTCTGGAGTTAAGTTAGTAGTTGTTTTCCAATATTGCATTATTATGTTTCCAGCTTCAGACATTTAAAAGATCCACAGGCCCTTAAACAATAAACACTTATAGATAGCCATGTATGCCATCTTGAACTCCTCAGAGGAAAAGAAGTGTATAAATCTAATTAATTAATGTATCATGATCCATAGCTTGAAACATTTTTCCAGAGTTGGAAGTGGCAGGTTCCATGTTGCCTGGTCCCTGAAAACTAATAATTCCCAGTGGTATCCATAAGTTTCTAGAAAATGTTAAATAAATGGTTGCTCCCTGTCCATGCCTCCTCCCAGAGTTTGGATACTGGGAAGTTTTTTTCTCCCCAGAGAAAGAAAAACGTGGCAGCCTGCAACCTCAAATTCAACCCACGGCAATAAATACAGTAAAAATTACAAATCAATACAAGACTTAATTTTGAAAAGTAAATGCATTAGCTTAGCTCAACACCCCACCCCCACCCCTGCCGCTGGCTGGATTCCAGACATCCAAACAATCTCCTTTGCACACAGAGAGGCTGAGCCGTTAATCAATACAACAAGGTATTTCCAGTGCTCCTGGCATGACAAAAGAATCAAGTAATTCATTATTTTGTCATAAGTCTGCCCTGTTGGAAACATGACTTAAAATAATCTTGAAAAATTGTTACACGCTGATTAACAATTGTGCTTAATTTTTTATTTTTTTGGTAGATGGAATAGGACAAAAAAATAAATAAAATCCACCATTGTTAATGTAATAAGAGTCTGGCATATAAGTCCAAGGAACCTAGGACTTTCAGAGATGAGTGAGAAGGAATAATTGCACTTTAAAAAGAAATCAGGACAAAAGAAGGCCTAACTTGATACTTGAACCCACAGCACTCACTATTGCACCTTTCAATATATCTTTAAATAAATTTCATTTTCTAAGGGGTCTGAGCACTGGAAACCATTGCGCAATGTGGTTTTGCAATGGAAGGTAAAAAATGGTTTGTTAAAGTCTCTGTGCCAATTGGCTGATTGTTTTCGATCTTATTCCAATGCAGAGTCCCCAAGTGTCCCTATTTTCCAGGGACAGTCCTGGATATAGAGAAGCCATCCCGGTTTATGCTTTGATCCCAGGGTGTCCTGCTTTTCCTTAGGACGTCCCTATTTTAATTGGAGAAATGTTAGAGGGTATGGAATAGTATGTCCTATTTTCAACGAAGAAACGTTGAAGGGGACATCTCTATTTTCACCTGAGAAATGTTGCAGGATATGGGAATGTTAAGCACTACCTTTTGCAATAGATAATGCAAGCTCATTTTATCTTTGTCATGTGCATGTGTACATATGCGGACATGCGCACACATAACTGAGAAACAATAATTGTCTGATATTTTCAGTCGTCCCCTGTGACCAGTCAGGTGCTTCACTAGTCAATGCGTAGCAATAGAGATGGGAAAGGTATTCCTATCATCATCTCTCACTATTTGGAGACAGCAGTATATCTCTGGTGCATAATAAGCCCAACATGGTCGCTGTACAATGCTGTACCTCCACCACTGCCTTCTTGAAATGTAAGAAATGCCAGTGATAAACCAATTTACCAGCCACCGCTATCTACATACATTTGTGCATGAACAAACATGTATGCAAAGCCCTCCTTCCTTCCTCTTTTCCTGCAAATTGATAAATGAAAGAAATGGTTCTCATCAAAGGCAAGTTCAAAGCTGCTTTTGGCTGATTTCCCCTTTCCCAGTTCAGTTCACCTGGAATATATTATATGCAAAGGTGGGGCAAAAATGGTGAAATGAAATAGATCTGATCACACGAGCAATGCGACACAGGAGGCAGGGTGTCCCAGAGCTCACCCAGGGTCACTCTGCAACCTCCCCAACTTCTCAAACGTACCCTTCCGATCATGGTGGATGCAGTGACAAGCTCGCCCATTGAACAGCTCAAGTGAGTAGCTGACTCATAGGAATGTGTGAAGCAGCCAAAAACAGCCTTGGAACAGACTGTGAGAATTTGGAGCAAGGAACACGCCTTGCTTCTCACTGTTGCTTTCATCTCTCCAGGAACCCCTCCTCCTGCAGCCAATCCCTTCCAGTGTTCCCTGAGGCTATTTCAGCTAGGATGCTGCTTCCAGTTCAGAAATGAAATGCAGAGATGCAGGGGCAAAACAGTGGTTGCACACCACAAGGCTGTGTCACTGGAGACTCTGTTGCTCTTTCAGCACAACTCCTTTGCTATCTGCCTTCAGCATACCCTCCAACATTTCTCCGATGAAAATAGAGACGTCCTTTTCCATCATCATAATTTTGCTCCTTACAGCTGGCCCACCTGACTGGGTCACCCCAGCTACTCTGGGCGGCTTCCAACAGGTAGAAAAACATAATAAAGCAGTAAACTTCCCTATACAGGGCTGCCTTCAGATGTCTTCTAAAGGTTGTAGAGTTACTTATCTCCTTGGCTCAGGGGCCACATAACTCCATAACCTTCAACATTTCTCTGATGAAAATAGGAATGTCCAAGTGGGACATTCCAGGATCAAATCAGAAATTGGAACGGCTTCTATAAATCCGGGACAGTCCCTGGAAAATAGGGACACTTGGAGGGTCAGCTTCAGGTCTGTGACAGACCACACAATCAGGTCTGTGATTGTGTGGTATGCCGTGTACACCATGGTGTTGTTGTGTTGGCCTAGGAACTGGGAGACCAGAGTTGACCTCTCCATTCAACCTTGATGTTCTTGGGCCAGTTGCTACCTCTCAACCTAAAGTACCTTGCAGTTTTGTTATTGGGACTAAAGGAGGAGACAGAGACCCTTGTACACTACTTTGAGTTCCTTGGAGAAGGAGATATAAATGCAATAAACAAGCAATGAATGTAATAATGATGATTTTTCATAATATGGTTGAACAGGACTTTTCTTTCCAATCTGATGGGCCAGTAGGCCTGCAAAGCTTGTGGCGTTGTCTTGCTTTCCTCTGCAGTATGTGGAAGGGATTGCTTTTCCAGCCGCTGCTCTCACTTTGTGTGTCATCCTCTGGAGCGAGGGGCTGTTGGGATGGGATAATGATAATGAACAGATATCTCTGCCTTGTCTTGGGGCAGAGAATCGGATTCCACTTCTCAGGCTACAATCCTACCTGGGAATAGAGATGAGGGAGATATTTTGCATTCTAATGCTAATCTACCAGATCTGCACAGCATGAAATGAAGCACAAACTGAGACAAAGTTAGCGTTCAAAATTCTGCCCTCTGCCAGATTTGGGGAAGGAGTTGTCCAATTAAAAATAAAGGTTTACAAAAAGTGTGCTTTAAAAATGCATGCATTAGTGAAGATAACGTACAAAAAATGCATTACATTTGGGGAAATTGCTTGCAAATAATGTGTTTGTTAGGCAGAACTACATTTGAAACAATACATATTGGAAGAAGGTAACAAACAAAGAAACAAAATCACAAATGTGGTGAACTGAAAATGGAGGCACTCAGAAAAAAACAAAACAAAATTTATGCTTTTGTCCATCTGTAACTGGGAGTAAGTCTGATTACAATCAATGCATTGAAATCAGAATTGGGGTAGAAAAGGGGAATTGAGCTAGAAATGTGCATACAGTGGTGCCCCGCAAGACGAAATTAATTCGTTCCGCAATTTTTGTCGTCTAGCGAATTTTTCGTCTTGCGAAGCACGAAATCCCATAGGAATGCATTGAAAATCAATTAATGCGTTCCTATGGTCAAAAAAAGTCTAAACAAAGCCAAATTTGGTACAACAACAGTTTATTAACTGCTCTTTAAAGTCACACATACTGTAAAGAGCAGTTCAAAAACTGAAGGGAAAATAAATTAACTTTATAAACAAAACATGTCTTTGTTTTTAGACGTCGTGAGACGTTTTCGTCTTGCGAAGCAAGCCCATAGGGGAAATTCGTCTTGCGAGGCAAATCGAAAACGGAAAAACCTTTCGTCTAGCGAGTTTTTTGTCTTGCGAGGCATTCGTCTTGCGAGGTACCACTGTACATTTAAATATCCTGTGGACTGAAGGTAGTTATCTGCAAATACCGTACTAACAATTGTGTTTTGTTGCTTTAAGAAAATACTTGAAACAGATAATTTACAGTGCTTTAAGGACATTCATTTATTCAAGGGGATTATGAGATTTTAACAGGTTCATGCCTTTTAAATGGATTATAAAGCACACACATGTTTATGGGAAAATATTATGCCTATTCTGATACGGACCATCGGCTGCTTCTAAGCCCAGTCCTTTTCAAGCTGGTTCAGTCTATGATCTAATACTTTAAGCCACGAAACAAAATAAACAACAATGATAGAAAACATGCCCAGGCAAACTATTTCAGGCTGTGATGGAATAAGCATAAGAAATGACTTACAAAGAATTCAATTTGAATCCTTGGGGAATTAAATTAAAAAAGCAATGAAAACATTTCCTTGTATCAAACATTTTGTAAAGAAATAAACCACACGAACCTAAAGAGAGAGAGAGACTGAGGGGGGAAACTGTAGGTGGAAAAAGTGTAATTAATTATTCAAGACAAACTAAAGTACAATTCAAAAGAGGGATTTATGTAAAGAGTTTAGTGTCGATGATTTATTCATAGATGTACCCGGTAAGCGTTCAATAGTTTTGCATACTTTAGAGAGATGACAGTGAGAGAAAACCTGGACCGATAATCATTATACAAACATATGTAGTCACCTTAACAAAGTATTCTTACAGGTTTTGTATGCATGCATGGAAAGTCTGGATATTGCAAGGACCCCTGGTGTCTGCTGTGCAGAGATACACATTGCCATCTCTCCATGATTTGTTGCCAGACAGGGCTTGTCCACGCAGGTTCAACGATGGAGGAGTCACTTACCACCAGAGTGTCTCTAAGTGCAACACTTTCCACTTGGAGGTAGCACTTGGGCAAGTTATAGCCTGCATCAGCAGCTGCTTCTGTGTGGCTGGTGTGGGAATGTTAAGGATACAGTAGTAGGAGAGGATATATTGATTAAATAGTATCCTTCCTTCACTCACACTAGTGAGTCATGTGTAGCAGAGCAAATTCCCCTCAATACAGCAGGAAGTTTACAGATTCGTTTGAATCTCTGTAGTTAAGATTACTCCTGGTGCCCCTTCGACCCCTCTTAAAAGAATAAAGACACAAAGAGTATTTCCTTAAAAGTAAGAAGAAGTTTACTCACATTCAGTTCACAGTCTGATCCCTGATGGCAGACTGTAGCTAGCAGTTACAGAACATAGTGTGTGTTCATTCCTTGTGGGGATTGAGTCGATGGGCTGCTGGCTGAGAGCCAGCAGACAGCAAAATACATTAAGAGAACAGCATCAAGAGAACAAAATGGCTGCAGGAGAGCAGCATGGCATCAAGCGATGGAGAGATGACTGCGTGATTCGGCTCTTTTATGGAGTCAGTCAGGGTCACACCCTGGTCACATGCAGGGGGAGGACACTCAAGAGCAGTGGAACCAGTCAGTTATACTGACTGGAGTCACATCCCCCTGCCTGTGCCCTCTCTAGGGAAACAAGGAATGTTGTATTTGATTGCTCCAATGGATTATATCCCACAGCTGGCTAATGTAGTGAGCTACTGAATTGCATCTTGTGGCAATTGCCTAGACAATTCCGTATCCCAAGCCCTTGGGCTGACCGCATCAACCCAACCACTCAGGCTAGCTATTGAATTTTCTTCTTGGCAGGAGCAGCCCATCCTGTTTAGCCACCTGAGGGGAATCAGAAAGGTGCCAGCCCATCGCTTACTGGGATTGCATGGCTTCCAGCAAGGTCTCGCGGGAAGCTGTTGCCACTGTGCGACCCCAGCAGCAGCAGAGGTGGGGCACCCATGGGATTCTGATGCCTGAGGCAGCTGCTTCAGCCTGCCACACGGGTGTGATGGCATACAACCATTCTGGTGCCTTTTTTTCTTAGCTAATATCACAAAATTGGGAGAACAATTATGTTCCAACACACACATCAGCCTGGGAGATGCAGAGTCAGGTCAATCTGCATGTGGTTTCATCGAAACCAGATTTCTGAAGCATCTTACTCTGTGTTGAAGCCAATCTCCCATACACCAGCTGTGGAACTGGTTCAAAGTAAAGGATATCTCTTGTGTTATTTTCTTCGTCTTCAGGCTAAACCTTCTCATCACTTTTATCAAACACAAAGTAAGTTACTTAAACATTTCCGGAGAAAATCTTTGTCAAAAGCAATCACTTCCTCCAACAACAATAATCCTGGAAAGCCGACTGTGTAAAATAAAAATAAATAAATAGACGGAAACCCTGTCAGAAGAGCAAACCCCAAAGTCACGTGACTAATAGGTTATGAGAATATTCTCTCTCTCTCTCTCTCTCCCGGCTTCTGGGCTTTATATATTAGTTTATTTAAAATGGGATCTACAGTGATTTCCTGGCAGTCTCTCTTCACCACCACCTTGCCCCAATTCATAACTACTATCACAGTCACCAATAATGCAGGGTAGGTTGAACAAGGCTGGAGGCAAGGTTGACAATATGATTTCACCTATATTGCAGTGCAGATGGACAGGTTTTTGTTGGGATGAATTGGTGGGCGGCGGGGAGCAAAATCTTCTTTTCAATTTGCTCCTCTGTGTCTTCTGAATGTCTTTTCCTGCTTGTTTGGAGTAAATTATCCTTCAGGCAAAGACAGAAAATTAAAGCGCAAGCACACAAAAGTGCTAGTCCCTCGAGAGGCCGGCTTCAGGCTGTTGTTTTAAACTCTTTTAATAGTTAAAACAAAACTAAAATGCTTCCCGTGACTTACACGAGAAATAATTATGCAAATAGGTGGATATGCCAAAGAAGTGAAGTCCAGAAGGCATTTTGCCAGATCTTTTGCAGAGCCGGTTTAGCTGGTATTCATTCATTTTTATTTTTATTTTGACCCATCAAATGAAAGGGCGTTTGTGCTGCTTTATTACGTTAGATGGGGGGGGGAGAGAGACATTATTGTGTCTCAATTGCCATTTGAAATCCTGATTTTCAGTTGCACAGAAGAATGGAATTGCAGCCACACTGCACATGTGTGACCATCAGGATTCCATAAGAATATAAGAAACCCCTATTGGATATTGATTGCTTTATTCAGCATCCTGTTTCCTTCAGCTGATAACCTGATGTCTATGGTTCCTTCCTCCACAAAGAAGACATGAAGACAATAGTCCTCTCCCACAGTTGATCCCTGACAGCTGAAATCCTAGACTGGCATGTATAGCCATCATGTTTAGTAGTCACTGATAGTATTAACCTCCATGAATTTATTTCATCCCCTTTTAAAGCAGTCTAGAGTCCTGATATGCCTGAACAGGAAATATTTGGCCATGTTTAAGGTACCAGGCCACACTTCTGACCCCAATACTCCTGTCTATGCTGGGTCTAACTTTTGCAGAGGGACTGTCTGAAGTGGGCTATGTACAGACATTCACTTGAATGCAGAATTGGGAACCTGGTGAAGCAGGGTTCCCTATCACACAGTCTTCTCCTTGTATTCAGATAGAACACAGAGACCTTACTCCTCAAACACAGAAAGGTGGGGACTGAGGGAGGAAGCCCACTCCATGGCTTGACATCTGACCAGGCCTTAAGCTGGTGGCCATCATACATTAAGAGGATGCTTTGAGAGGCTTAGGGATGCGGGTGGCGCTGTGGGTTAAACCACAGAGCCTAGGACTTGCCGATCAAAAGGTCGGTGGTTCGAATCCCTGCAACGGGGTGAGCTCCCGTTGCTCGGTCCCTGCTCCTGCCAACCTAGCAGTTCAAAAACATGAGGTGCAAGTAGATAAATAGGTTCCGCTCCAGCAGGAAGGTAAACGGCGTTTCTGTGTGGTGCTCTGGTTCGCCATAAGCGGCTTAGTCATGCTGGCTACATGACCTGGAAGCTGTACACCGACTCGGAAGCTGTACACCGGCTCCCTCGGCCAATAAAGCGAGATGAGCACCGCAACCCCAGAGTCGGCCACGACTGGACCTAACGGTCAGGGGTCCCTTTACCTTTACATTTTTACCTGAGAGGCTTGCCTAGTCCTGGCCAAACCACTGCAGTTCTTCTCTTGCTGTCCCTCAGAAACTTGGGGTAGTGACAGTAGCATCAGAGCTGGTGAAATTAGTTTTGGTGTTTGGACCACCTTGCCCAAAAGATGGGGAATTAGGCTGGACTGTAGGTATCATTAAAACCTCAGGTCCAGGGAGGAATTTTTTCAGGAGCAGATATGTCACCACCTCCTTAAGGACAGTAGGCACTATTCCCTTATGTAAAGCCATGTTATCAGTTCTCTGCACCCAGCCACCCAATCCTTCTCATCTAGCTCAGACAAGACCAAAGATCAGGAGAGAACATGATTGGCTGAGCCACTGCAAGCAGCTTGTCTATTGGTATTGGTACATTAGTGAGTTCCTTGGAAGCTGCTGATCTTTTATATGATAAAATGACCTGCCAGCAGGTGTCTGGATGTTTGTCTTCTAAAAATAAATAAATGATTCTAGAAATAGAAGACAAAGCACTAGAAAAAAGAATAGTAATTAAAAAAAACCCCACACATAGTGGCTCACTTGCATTTACATACATTCTTGGGGTCCAGATGCAAGAGATGAACGTTTATTGAAATGATCCAAAGGATGGATTTGATCAACTCAAATGGAAACCTGGAGAAGCATTTTCTCATCAGATTTTCAGTACTTCCTACATCCACGGCAAGAACAGATTCTCTCACAGAATGTTGGCACTTCCATGGTGTAACTGTGGCATGTTGGAACATCAGAAATTTTGGATTCAAGTCAAGGTCTGATGAAACATTTGGACCTATTTTCCTTTTGTTAGAGGTGGTTTTTCCATCAGTGTGTTACAAGCAGATGTTCTTGTAAAGCAATGGACTCCTTTTTTTGTTCTCTGATGTAATAGCTGTTTAAGCCATCTCTCTGATTATACACTGCTTTTGGGAGCCAAACTGGTGTTCCATATCCATTCACTTTTGGAATTTTCAAGCATCTTCCTTGCCATTGAATCTTTGTCTTTATGAAGATGTTTCCCTAGGTGAATTTTCTTGTATTTCATTCCAACTTAAATGTATTTAAATATTTCCTGTTCACATAACCTATCCAACATGGGCCCCAGTCTATTATTGCAAGACTTTTTTTGTTTTGGTTTAAAGAGGAGACCAACAGCAAAATACTAACTGTGCCCACTTGGAAAGAAGTCCTATAGAATTCGGGGGGCGGGGCGGCTTACCCCCAGGTAAGGAAGGCTAGGATTGCAGCCTAAGTCAAAATATTAAAATGTAAAAAAAGAATTCACACATACAACAATATCTAACAGTGCAGCTCTATACACTCCTACCTTGGTTCTTGAATGCCCCAGAACTCATTTGTTTTGAGTCCTGAATGATTGAAAACCAGAAGGGAGTGTTCTGGTTTTCGAACGTTCTTTTGGAAGCCGAATGTCTGATGCGGCTTCTGATTGGCTGCAGGAGCTTCCTGCAGCCAATCAGAAGTTGCGCTTTGGAAGTCGAACATTTCAGAAGTCAAACGGATTTCAGGAGCAGATTCTGTTTGACTTCCGAGGTACGACTGTACAGTCATACCTCGGGTTAAATGTGCTTCAGGCTGAGCGCTTTTGGGTTGTGCTCCGTAGCGACCCAGAAGTAACAGAACACGTTACTTCCAGGTTTCGCTGCGTGCATATGTGCAAATGGTCAAAATGATGTCACGCGCATGCGCGGAAGTAGCAAATCGTGACCCGCATACATGCAGACGCGCAGACGCAGGTTGAATTTGCTTCTGGATGCAAATGGGGCTCCAGAACAGATCCTGTTTGTATCCAGAGGTATGACTGTACTCTGTCTCAAAACCGAGTCCAGTATAAGCTTCTATCATGGCTCTAATAGCCATGTACTTTTGTACTCTTTTGATTTCCCCCTTCCTCCAGCTTTGTGTAACATCTTTCCTGAGGAACTGAAAAACTTACCGCCATTTTGTAACATTTTCCCTTGGCCCAACTGTGCACATGGGACTGGTATTTTCTCCAGACTGAGTTGCTGGATAGCTCAGTCAGTAGAGTATGAGACGCTTAATCTCAGGGTTGTGGGTTTGAACTCCAGGTTGGGCAAAAGATTCCTGCATTGCAGGAGATTGGACTGGAATTGGTCCATTCCAACTCTACAATTCTGTGATTCTGTCTACTCAGAAGTCAGCTCCATTGATTTCATTGGAACATCTTCCCTGGTAAGAATATACACAACTGTAGCCTAGGGAGATAATAGAAGCAGACAGAACAATCTGTAAAACAATATCCACATTGACTGTTGTATATAATTTGCATCCATTTTCTGTGTCCCGGTACAGCGGCCTAATCCGCCATCCTGACTTACAAAGCTAATGAAATGCAGTGTGGATGCAAGAATCAGCCCAGAACATTTTGCCACCTTAGGTGGAGCAGTAAATGACACCTTGCTCCATGTGTCAAGGTGCATTGTTCCCAGTTCCAATTATTGTGGCTGCTCCAAGAAACAACAGCAACACACAAACATGCTTCCCTGGCAGTTAAAATGCAACAATAATAAACTGAATAACAAACACCTTGTTTGCCTTTTCATGCTGAATAAGGCAGCCACTCCACTCTGTCCAACAGGCATATTTTAAAGGCCTAACAAGCTAAATTTCCATGCTTTACTTTGCTGCATATTGTGTGACTTTAGTTTCCTGCTGGAGTTATCTCACCAAAAAGTACTTGCCCCAAACTTGGATCTTGACACCCATAACTTCTTCTTTTGATATATATTTTTTCTCCCGAACCAAACCCTTGAGCAGCAAATTTTGTGAAATCTTCATGAAAGAGTTAAAGAAGTGATGGTTTCAAAGTGTTCTTGCATGCTATAGTCCAGCTCCACATTTTAATTTGGACTTTTGCTTGCTTCTTTTCTGTTCATATTTTATTTTGTTGCCAAGTTGCCTTGACACATTTCATTTTTGTATGAAGTGACTAACAAGTGCTAATTACAAAAAACGCTGATAATAAGAAGGCTATTAATTAGAATGTGGCCAACAACATTATTCCATTCCCTGTGCATGTATGTTGGTGGTCAAAGTCACAGGCTCTTAAGCAATAGTAGCTATTTCATATTTTTGTCTAAGGATTTTTTTAAAAAAATGCTTTGACCTTTTTTAATAGAGGAAAGCAATAGGTCCTCTAGAGAAGAACAAAATGCATGAAATGATGGAATGATTGCTGTAAGTGGCTCCGTTATGTACCAGATGAAAAATGACATTTTCTGATCTCCTGCTGTCTTTCTATTCAAAAAACATTAATGCACATTAATTTCAACTTCACATTTCGATATGATACAAGGAAGAAAACACCCCATGGGAAGCTAATGGGAAATAGTGAGCATGCCTGTGTCGATGGTCATAGTGTCTGGCATACAAAACTCTCCCAACAGTCCTCATCCACATTCAAGAAAAAGAATAACTCGGTGCAAGGTTTTCCTGGCAGCCATTTATACTGGGAGAACAAGGAGGTTCATTCCATCAGACCTCCTGCAGATCAATAAAAGGGCTTTTTCCCAGCTGGAACTCACTGGAACTCAGTTCTGTCCTCTCTCAGGTGGGCGCCATTGCCATTATATGAGAAGAAAGAAGGCGTTCATGGTGAGTTCCAGCACCTCTTTTCCTAGAAAAATAGCATTGGGCTGGGAGAAAATCTGTTGCCATCTCATACTGGGATAAGGTCTGTTGCCTTCCCCATGAGGACTTTTTACTTCATGGAGCCACAGCAGGCAGGAAGAGACAGAAACCTGGTTCCCACTTACATTTGCAGCCTAGTGAAAGAGAAGCTTCACCTGATCATCTGGTGCTAAGATTTTCCGAAATCCTGGGGACGTGGCTACAAGAGGTGGGCGAGAATTAAAACTGGTACTCAAGTTTTAATATTTTATGTAAGTACCAAATTTTTGCTCTATAAGACACACTTTTCCCCTCCTAAAAAGTAAGGGGAAATGTGTGTGTGTCTTATGGAGTGAATGCAGGCGGGAGGTTCTGTCAGCGCTCCCTTTAAAGAGCCACACACACTCTCCGACCCTTCTTTAAAGGGAGCGCGGCTCTTGGGGGAGCCTTAGCCATGCGCAACCTCTCCTGGGCAGGGGATGAAGGCTCCGCTTGTCCGGGAGAGGCTGCGCGCAGCTAAAGAAGAAGCCAGGACAGCCAGCGGGATTCATCCCGCTGGCTGTCTTGGCTTATGCCATAGCCGCGCGCAGCCTCTCCCGGCCAGAGAGGTTGCCTGTGGCTAAAGAAGAAGCCAGGACAGCCAGCGGGATGCATCTGGGATACCCTTCAGATGTCAGGTGCTGGACTGAGGAGGAATGGTGGGAGCCACACACATCCTCTTCTCCTGAACCTTCCCAGTATGCTGTAGTGGTTAAGAGCGGTAGTCTCGTAATCTGGGGAACTGGGTTCGTGTCTCCGCTCCTCCACATGCAGCTGCTGGGTGACCTTGGGCCAGTCACACTTCTTTGAAGTCTCTCAGCCCCACTCACCCTGCAGAGTGTTTGTTGTGGGGGAGGAAGGGAAAGGAGAATGTTAGCCGCTTTGAGACTCCTTAAAGGGAGTGAAAGGCGGGATATCAAATCCGAACTCTTCTTCTTCCCAAGGGCAGGAGGACAGTATTGATTTAGAACAGTGGTTTGCAGAGGGGCATAGTCCAGAGGGGGAAAGCTGGGAAATACTGGGTGAGGAACAGCTAGAAGAGGAAACACCAAGAGAGGGACAGCTGGCAGATTCAGCGTTCTTGGGCCCCCTTCGCCTAGGACTAGATGGGTTCTGAGAGTGATAGAACAGAAAGTGCAGCGGCAACAAACTCAGATTACCTGACATAGGAGTGACGTAGATCAATGGGGATGGATGGAGTGAACCTTAACTGGAAGCAGCACCATTTTTAGAGAGATATGCATTCCTTTGTCTCTTGCTGTGATTATTAAAGAAAGTATCTGCTAAGAATGCTCCTTTCATTTGACCTGCTTAATTACTGCCACCGGGGAAGGATACGATTCCCTGAAGCCTGACGCCAACACATTGAGGCAAAAAACTGGGACATGTATGTGTTTATGAGTTCTGTGCTCTCACACAAAAATGGGGGATGTCCCGATTTTATTGGGACAGTTGAGGGGTATGCAGTGGAGCTAGAATGTAGCCATCATTGCTAGTAGCCATTTATTCTCCATGAGTTTGTCTCATCCTCATTTCAAGCCATCCAAGTTGGTGGTCATCATTCATCTCATGGAAGTGAATTTTACAGTTCAACTACACATTGTGTGAAGAACTACTTCTGTGTGTTCTGCTTTTGCCAATGTATTCACTGTTCTTTGGATAGGGGTTTCACATGCCAAGATTTATATTAATTTGTTATATCCATGCAAAAAGCAGTGAGGAAATAGTGAAGAAGTGTGTGGGGGGGAATCAAGAGCTCCCCATATTTTTCATCTTCTTTCTAACAGACTTTGCAGCCTAATGTTTTGATGTCTCCCCCTGCCACTACAGTATGATATACGCATGGAAACAGACAACCAAACGGTTGATTATACATAGACTTGTATTCATAAAATACTTACTCAACAAAAAACATGAACATTTTCAATTAGATAGGAAAAGAGATGCTTAAGATTTTGGAAAAAAGAGAGACCGTCCTTATTAAATAAGTCTGAAGACATACAATGGCTACTACAAAATGCATACCTAATTAAATCAAGCAGGCACATTAATCACTGACAATAGAATAAATAGCCCTATGCACCAAACATTTATTTAAGAGGCCTGGGGCAGCAGAAGAAATAATGATACAAGATAATGAGTGCTGTGAAAAGTTTTCCTTGCCTATTTTCCATGTTTCCAATAAGCACAGAAGATGGACAATAATGGTACTTACTGGAGATGTTTCGGATTGCTGGTGAAAAGTGGGGAATTGCCTGCTGGGTGATACCTTCTAATAGAGCAATTGCAAATCCATCTTCTAATAGAACAATTGTAAATCCACTTGTCACAGCTGTACTGTGCCAACAGTGCTGCGAAGGTGTAGGAATCAGGGTAGATGTTCAAACCTTTTAAGCATGGGTTTCGCTGACAGTCGCCCAGGGTTAACAACGGACAGAGTGCTTGTTGGACGAGCAACGGAAACAAATTCACGTTCAGCTGAAGTTTGGGTGCACGTGGTTAGGAAGAACTAAGCAGCTCCTGAATCCCATCCACCCCCATCTTCTTCCAACTGTTGGTCGACCAAATTCCCACCCCAAGTGTCATTCCATTCACAGCCGCTCAGATAGCTAAGATTAGGGGTCAGCAAACTTTTTCAGCTGATCCACTGTCTTTCAGACCTTGTGGGGGGCCGGGTTATTATGGGGGGGGGGGAATGAACGAATTCCTATGCCCCACAAATAACCCAGAGATGCATTTTAAATAAAAGCGCACATTCTATTCATGTAAAAACACCAGGCAGGCCCCACAAATAACCCGGAGATGCATTTTAAATAAAAGCACACATTCTACTCATGTAAAAACATGCTGACTCCTGGACCATCCGCAGGTCAGATTTAGAAGGCAATTGGGCTGGATCCAGCCCCTGGGCCTTAATTTGCCTACCCATGGCTAAGAGGTTTTGAGTTCTGAATAGAATTGATCTTTTAGACTTCCGGAGGCGGCGCGAACGGCAATGGCTGCCAGCTCCTGAACGGGAGAGGGTAGCTCCGTCGAAACGGGTCGCCCGCTACGGCGAAGCGGGGACCCATCCAGAAAAACCACAGGCAGCAGAAGCCTGTGGTCCTGAGACCCGGCGGGCGCCAAAAGCAGCCCCTAAAACGACGAAGGGACCCCGTAAGGGGCTCCGGACCGCGGAGGGGGTAGCGGCGCTGTGGGTCGTTGCGCGATCAACGGAGCGAAGCCGCGTCGCTGTTGCCGGTGAGCGCTGACCTTTCTTCTTGAAACTGCTAACTTTGGAAAGCAACAACCCGTGAGTAATTTGGACAATATACTTCTAAAGCCTCTAAAAATTGTGAATTTGGCTGAAAGCGGAGTGACGAAAAACAGGAAGTCCGTCTTCCGCTGACACTGAACTTGAAAGTAAAGAGCAGGAGGAGTGGAGACAAAGAGTAACGTTTTGCATTGACTGATCTGGCACCTATTTAAACTGTTGTTTCTGGCTGATTTAAAGACTTTAAGTGGCTGATTTTTGGACCTTCATTGAGACAAGGGTACCTGTCTTCTGTTGATCTATTGGATTACAAATAAAAGTAAGAAACCCAGGTACTGGAGCTGCCTGAGTAACTGAGCAGTCAGCCTGCAGGCTTTGGATACTTTGAATCTGAACTTTGGAACATACTGAGTTTGAATTTGTTACTTTGAAACACTTGTGGTCTAAGCACTTTTGGAAACAATGTTTGGCTTTAAGTTTTAACTCTGCTAAAATTTATCTTTGTGAAGATCTTTGGAGATCAATCCAGACTTACTAATTTTAATTGGATTGGACTTCCTCCCCAAAGACATTCTAAGCTCCACCTAGAGGATTTTTGGATTTACAGCAGTGACTTTGTTTTACTTTCTCTTTCCCGGCCTCCTGTTTGAGTGTTACCATCTGGGCTCTTACTTTCTCATGGGAACAATTCAGTTTGACCTTGGTTTTTAGATAACTTTGGAATGAGTGGAACAAGAAAAAGGGGAAGAACCAGACAAACAACGTTAACTTTACCGACAGTCTCACAGCGTAGATCATCTGTGCCTGCTTTGCCTACTACTTTGCCTCCTGAGGCAGAAGCGGCTTCCCTGCTACAATCAGGGGAGGGAGAAACTGAGGAATTACAACTGGAAGATATGGCCTCAGGAGCAAGTGGCACTATTTTGGAGAAAATTTTTGAAAAATTGGAGGCTCTGGACAGAAAGGCTGACCAGCAATCAGCTAAAATTGACTTAAACACAGAAAGTTTAAATAGACTAACTGGACAAGTTGCACAGAATGTTCAATCTATTGGAGAATTGAAGGAGGCTGTAGGTGAAAATCGGAAACTGGCGGAAGACACTAGCCAAAGATTGGGACAGCTTGAAAAAGAAGTAAGACCACTCAGCAAACAAGTAGGAGAACACCAGATCTACTTTTCCATGACAGAACTTCGGAACAGGGAGGCCAATTTAAGGATACGCTCAATTCCAGAAGTGGAAGAAGGTAACTTAACTGAGTTCCTTACCAAAGAATTTTCCAAGTTTTGGAACTTAGAAGAAAAAGACTTTAAAATACTATCTGCTTTTAGGCTTGGAAGACTTATAAAGAAGGAGAAGCCCAGAGACTGTTTGATAATATTGAGATCAAAGGAGGAAAGGGACAAGATTCTAGGCCTGCACTACGGAAAGTCACTGGATATTTTGGACAAAAGAATTGAAATTTATAAGGATATTCCTAAACAGCTGTTGGATCTTCGATCAGACTACTCGGAATTAGTAAAATTGCTAAGGAGCAACTCAATCATCTTCAGGTGGGAGTTTCCCCAAGGTTTATCGTTTACTTTCAGAGGGAGGAAGACCAAAATTAGAACGCCGGAGGATAGAGACAAGTTTTTGGTGGCACACGGAGAAGATCTTCATAAGGGACTTGGATTACCCCCAGGGCCTGAACCTCCGGGGGTTCCTGCACCCTCGGACCCCCAAAAATCTGAGAATAAGGTACCCCCACAGCAAGAATAACCAGATATATTCAGGATGTCTCTGCAACTTTTGAGCTGGAACATAAATGGCTGTAACATTCCAGGAAAAAGGAGAAAAATCTTTCACATTTTAAAAAAGGAACATTTGGACATTATTTGCTTACAGGAAACACATGTGACTAGGCTCCACAGAAAAGTGTTAATAAATAAAAGACTTGGTCAGGAATTTATATCTTCGGATACAGTTAAAAAGAGAGGTGTGGTAATTTATGCAAAAGAGAGCCTTTCACCTAAATTTCTGTTTAAAGATGAGCATGGAAGAATTTTGGCGATAGAAATACAACATCAAGGGGAAAAAATACTGATATTAGGAATTTATGCTCCAAATGAAGGAAAATCGGAATTCTATAAGAAGTTGCATGAGACTATGCTGGACTATCTGGACTACAACAACATCATTATGATGGGAGATATGAATGGAGTTGTATCAACCAACATGGATAAGTCACAGAGCCAAAAAATTTCTAAAGATGGGAGACTACCAAAGACCTTCTTTGAAATGACAGACAATATGGACTGGATTGACATTTGGAGAGTGAGAAACCCCTTGGGAAGGGAAGGAACATTTTTCTCTGAAGCCCAACTGACTTGGACAAGAATCGACCAGATATGGATAACTAGAGGTCTGGCACCTAAGATCAGAAAGGTGGAAATCTGCCCAAAGACATGCTCCGACCATAACGCACTGAGAATGGACATGACATTGATTCCAACCGGTTCCTTCAGATGGAAGATGAATGATGGCCTGTTTAGAGATCAGGAGATTACTAAGAAGGCCCAAAAAGCCCTAAAGGATTATTTTGAGATCAATATGAACACCACAGTGGAAAAAAGAACTATCTGGGACGCAAGTAAGGCCGTGATGAGGGGGTTCTTGATACAACAGAACACAGTAAAGAAAAGGAAACAAAACGAAAGGAAAGATAAAATTTTGGAAAAAATCAAGGAGTTGGAGAAGAAGTTAAGACTTAATCCGAAGTCCCAGCCGATTCTGAGAGAAATCAAACTTTACCAAGCACAATACTGTAAACTGATAAATCAGGAAATAGAATGGAAAATCAAACTAATGAAACAAAAAACTTTTGAGTCGGCTAATAAATGTGGAAAACTGCTAGCTTGGCAGTTGAAGAGGAGACAAAAGTTAAACACAGTGACAAACTTAGAGATTGAAGGAAGATGTATCCAGAACCCCGGAGAGATTAGAAAGTGTTTCCAGAGATATTTCAAAAAATTATACACTCAAGGGCCACAAGATGAAGCAGCGATTAAACAATTTTTAAAGACAAATGGACTGGCAAAGTTGTCAGAAGAAAATAGATCAATTCTGAATGGCAAAATAACACGACAAGAGATTGAGCAGGCCATCCAAAACATGAAACAGGGCAAATCACCAGGACCAGACGGGCTGACCTCCAAGTACTATAAGACATTGAAAGACTATTTGATACAACCACTGATGGAGGTCAGCAATGAAATTTTAGAGGGGAAGAAGGCGCCAGAATCGTGGAAAGAAGCTTTCATCACATTGATACCAAAATCGGAAACTGAAAAGACACAGCTTAAGAACTACCGTCCCATCTCCCTTTTAAATGTGGATTACAAAATATTTGCAGACGTTTTGGCAAGTAGATTCAAGAGGGTTTTAAACAAAGTAATCCATAAAGACCAGGCAGGCTTTCTCCCAGGTAGACATATGTCTGCCAATACAAGGAACATTATAGATATATTGGAGCTTTTACAAACAGACATAAATACTAAAGCTGTTTTAATTTTTATAGACGCGGAGAAGGCCTTTGATAACATATCCTGGAAGTTTATGAAAGGGAATTTAAAAGAAATGGGAGTGGGCCGGGGGTTTGAGAATGGGATTGATGCAATATATTCAGAACAAAAGGCTAAACTGATAGTTAACAATGTGGTTACAGAAGAGTTTAAAATTGAAAAAGGAACACGACAAGGCTGCCCGATTTCCCCGTTATTATTTATCTCGGTCCTGGAGGTGCTCTTGAACATGATTAGAGGGGACAGGTTGGTGGAAGGGATACAGGTCGGAGCGAAACAATACAAACTTAAAGCGTTTGCAGATGACTTAGTTCTGACATTACAGGAGCCAGAATCTAGTACGAAAAGAGTACTACAACTAATCCAAGATTTTGGTCGGGTGGCGGGATTTAAACTAAATAAGCAAAAAACCAAGGTGTTGGGAAAAAACTTGACAGATATTGAGTCGGAACGGTTTCAGAGAGAGACAGAGTTAACTGTGGTTAAGAAAGTTAAATACCTAGGGGTAAATATAACAGCAAAGAATTTGAGTCTGTTTAAAGATAATTATGAAAAATGTTGGTCTGAAATTAAGAGAGACTTGGATAGCTGGTCAAAATTGAAACTTTCATTGTTAGGTCGAATAGCTGCTATTAAGATGAATGTATTGCCAAAAATGCTATTTTTGTTTCAGACATTGCAGATTGTAGATAAAACGGAGTGCTTCCGGAAGTGGCAGAAAGATATCTCCAAATTTGTCTGGCAGGGCAAAAAGCCCAGAATTAAGTTTAAGATATTAACGGACGCAAAAGAAAGAGGGGGCTTTGCCCTGCCAGACTTAAAGTTGTACTATGAAGCCGCAGCTTTCTGCTGGTTAAAAGACTGGCTACTTCTGGAGGACACGGATGTGCTGGATTTGGAAGGTTTTAACAATGCATTTGGATGGCATGCATATTTATGGTACGACAAGGTTAAGATCAACAAGGTCTTTAAGAACCATATTGTCAGAAAAGCAATATTTAATGTCTGGACAAGATACAAAGACTTATTAGAAAACAAAACATCGAGGTGGCTGTCACCTTTGGAGGCTAAGGCCCGAAAAAGACCCAATATGGAGGCCAATTGGCCAAAATATTGGGAAATACTAGAAAGGGATGGAGACAATTGGAAACTGCAGAGTTTAGAGAAAATGAAAGATAAAGTGCGAGACTGGTTACACTATGCTCAGATTAAGGAAGTGTTTAAGATTGATAAAAAGTTAGGATTCCAGGTGGAGAAATCGAAACTGGAGACAGAACTGCTAGAACCTAAGACTAAGGTACTTTCAAAAATGTATAACTTGCTGCTGAAATGGAACACACAAGACGAATTGGTTAAATCGGCTATGATAAAGTGGGCCCAGGATATTGGGCACAACATTATGTTTGAGGACTGGGAAAGGTTATGGACCACCAGGCTGAACTTCACAGCATGTAATGCTCTGAAGGAAAATGTAATGAAAATGATATATAGATGGTACATGACCCCAGTGAAATTGGCTAAAATATACCATTCGTCTGATAACAAATGTTGGAAATGTAAGGAAAATGAAGGAACATTTTTTCACCTCTGGTGGACCTGCCCTAAAGTGAAGGCCTTTTGGGAAATGATATACAATGAGTTAAAAAAGGTATTTAAGTATACCTTCACCAAGAAACCAGAGGCCTTCCTTCTGGGCATGGTCGGCCAGAACGTGTTAAAGAAGGACAGAACATTTTTTATGTACGCTACAACGGCGGCAAGGATACTTATTGCTAAGAGCTGGAAAACCCAAGATCTACCCACACTGGAAGAATGGCAGATGCAGCTGATGGACTATATGCAACTGGCTGAGATGACTGGCAGAATCCGCGACCTGGGAGAGGAGAGGGTCGAAGAAGACTGGAAGAAATTTAAGATTTATTTACAAAAGTACTGTAATTTGGTTGAATCCTAACAAGGAAGCCAGAGTAGAAATAACTGTCTACCATTAAATTATAATTTTTTATTTGAGTTTAACCTAAATATTGCACTTAAGAGCATAAACAAGATGATAATTTGCTTGGAAAAATTCGCTTTTAATGATGAAAGTGGAAGCGGGAGACGTGAGGGAGTCCGCAATAGAATGAAGATGTTATGAAACCTATTCTGTTTGTTAAATATGTATCTGTAAAAAATCTTAATAAAAATTTTTATAAAAAAAAAATGAATAGAATTGATCTTTTGGGAGAGGCATAGCCAACATAGAAACGCCTCCCCCCTCCCACAGATATTGCTGGACTACATCTCCCATTAGTCAATAGGTCCAATGGATGGTAGTGAATTATAGTCTCACAACATATGGAGGGAGATGAAGCAGAACCACGATCCACTCCATTCTCCCTATATTTAATGGATTGTTGAGAGTAAGAGCTACTAATGCAGGAATCTACATATGGAAGCTCTGACACGTAGTAAAGGATTTGCATAGCACAGGGGTGGGGGTCTTTTATCTGTAGAGGGCCTCATTCCTTTGGGGTATTGTCAGGGGGTGCATGCCAGATGGGGGCAGGACTGGAGCTAGCGGAAATGGGTGGAGCCAAAAGTGGGAGGGACCATCAGCAAAACGGAATGGGCCCCCTCTTATCTTTCTTGTCATTTCTCTCTCTCTCTCTCCCTCCCTCCACTTTCCCTCTTATTTTGCATCCTTGCCACCCGCGTGAAATTAGGCAAAGCACATAGCTCACTCCTGACACAAGGAATGTGGGAGGCTGTGCGACAGCAGGGCTTGCTCCCAGTTCTGCATGTCGACAATACAAATACTGCAGACATCTTTGAATACAGTGGTACCTTAGGTTACATACGCTTCAGGTTACATACGCTTCAGGTTACAGACTCCGCTAACCCAGAAATAGTGCTTCAGGTTAAGAACTTTGCTTCAGGATGAGAACAGAAATCATGCAGCGGTGGCGCAGCAGCAGCAGGAGGCCCCATTAGCTAAAGTGGTGCTTCAGGTTAAGAACAGTTTCAGGTTAAGAACGGACCTCTGGAACGAATTAAGTTTGTAACCAGAGGTACCACTGTAAAGGTTTTTTTTTAAAAAAGGCAGACAATTACAGTTGCAATCTCAGAGCTCCTTTATGCAATAAAAAGGGCATTTTTCATGCAACTTGTTATCCCACTGTACCAGGAAATTGGGGGCAGGGGGTTTGCTTAGTTCACGTCCCCCCCCTCTCTCTGACACACACACACTTTTCTTCCCAACAGTCCTGTAAGGTACCTTAGGCTAAGAGATAGTGACAGACCCAAGGTTTCTCAGTAGGAATGTGCAGAGAATCCTAGCAGATGACTCTGCCCGCCCCTCACAGTGGGGGGTGCAATACAAATGCGCATTCTGTTCTCTAATAGTACGATCCTATGTCTATTAAGAAGTTTGTCCCATTGAGTTCAATGGGGCTTACTTTCAATTAAGTGCGTATAGGATTGTAGCTTCAGTCTCAGCAAATCTATGCTTGAGAGAACACCAGTTCTAGTTAGAAGGAAGAGTTAATCTGATGAATGTATCTTAAATTAATTTTTGATTCCCTAAATAATAAAAGAGGGTGGTTTTTTAAAGTGTGAAAAGTCTACATGTGGATTACTAAGAAGTGATTCTGATTCAGCAGCCCTTGAGAAATTAAAGTGACACTTGGCACCTGACCTTGTAGTCTCTTAACAGAAACATTTTTTGTTCTTGGATTGATTTCAGTTTTGAGTGTTCTTATATAATATTAATATTTCTGAGACTACCTCATACATTTATTTATGTTGCAGGAATCTAATAATGATGTTGGGGTGTGTGAACATGAACTAAATAAAATGGCAATGAATCATGGTTGAATCATTAGATTATTCAATCTCACAGTCATTAATCAAACCTCACACCCCATGTAACCAGTTAAGAAAAACGAATCAAGCCTTCGTTCATCGAAGCTAATCTTATAATCATAGAGTTGTAACGGACCACGAGGGTCATCTAATTCAATGTCCTGCAATGCAGGAAACTTTTGTCCAACTTTGGCAGAAGAGGTATCACATGATGTAATGTATAACATATTACTTAGGTTGCCGGTCTACTGCAGTGTGGTGTAGTGGTTAAGAGCGGTAGACTCGTGATCTGGTGAACCAGGTTCACGTCTCCGCTCCTCC
Source organism: Podarcis melisellensis (assembly GCF_964234715.1). Taxonomy (NCBI): domain Eukaryota; kingdom Metazoa; phylum Chordata; class Lepidosauria; order Squamata; family Lacertidae; genus Podarcis; species Podarcis melisellensis. The sequence continues at coordinate 28,728,458 of NC_138542.1, forward strand.
ACATGCAGCTGCTGGGTGACCTTGGGCTAGTCACACTTCTTTGAAGTCTCTCAGCCCCACTCACCTCACAGAGAGTTTGTTGTGGGGGAGGAAGGGAAAGGAGATTGTTAGCCTCTTTGAGACTCCTTCGGGTAGTGATAAAGCGGGATATCAAATCCAAACTCTTATTCTTCTTTCATTTAATAATAATAATTATAATAATAATTTATACCCCGCCCATCTGGCTGGGCTTCCCCAGCCACTCTGGGCAGCTTCCAACAAAATATTAAAATACTGTAATACATCAAACATTAAAAGCTTCCCTAAACATTTAACTCCGCCTCTCTTCCCCAGGGGATTGAATATCTTCCTGGGTTCTGATTCAAGACAAAACAAATTATCATTTTGTGCATCATTCCTCCAAAGTTACGTACAGTTGTACCTTGGATCTCGAATGCCTTGGCTCCCGAACAAATTGGCTCCGAACGATTGAAACCCGGAAGTGAGTGTTCTGGTTTTCAAATGTTCTTTTGGAAGCCGAATGTTCGATGGGGCTTCCACTGCTTCTGATTGGCTGCAAGAGCTTCCTGCAGCCAATCAGAAGCCACACTTTGGTTTTCTAACCTTTTGGAAATTGAACAGACTTCTGGAATGTATTCCATTAGACTTCCAAGGTACAACTGTATTTATAAGTTCTATTGATTTAAAAAGAAGTGTTGATCATGTGTTTAACTCTCTCATTAAGCATCAGTAATATTAAAGCCAATGTCCAATTTCTGCAGTCATCATGGTCAGGCTGACAAGGCTAGAAAAATGCCCACTGTGCCACCATTTTTAATTCTTATCAGGCATCTAGGAAGGACTCGTGACACTTGAGATCTTTATCAACAACTGATGCTAAACAATAGTTCCCAAGCATCACCTATTTCTTCACAGAGAATGCCAGGAAGCAGAATGAATTGGCTTGTTTTTGTTTGATTATTTCCTTTTGTATTTTTATGTTGTGACCTGCCCTGTGATCTGTGGATGAAGGGCGGCATACAAATTTAAAAATACAGTTATATAAATTTATAATGAATATTCTGTCTCAGCATGCCTCCAATCCCCCTGGGCTCTCGGCGTGTACTGAGAAAGCCTGTTCTCTGCCCCACCCCATGAGATACAGAAAATTATAAAGCACAATTCTGTATTCATGTGCAGCAAATAAAAGCGAAGTGAGCCTGCTGTTTCTGACCTTGCTTGAGTGCACTACACAAAATAAGAGAGTTTGCCTCCACCCATCACATAAGGGGAGCTGTGTTCTCTTTTAAAATCTGGGAACAGATGGGTGTTTCTTGCAGTTCACGAACTACGCTACTTGTTAGAAAAATCTTGCACATAAATCAAACTTATGTGCCATTGAAATAATGCAAAAAATAAAAGAGATGCTCAACATTTAAGTTCAGTCCAATGTGGCTTTAGCTTCTGAAGCCACAGCTCTAAATCCTAGCTGTATTTTGTTCACTTGACTCTCATTCCCTGAACTGTGTCTGATTTCCCTCTTTTAATTGTCCGAACTCTTTTAATCAGGAAAGAATCAAAGTGCAGTTCTTCCCCATCACCTTTGTAATGCTGCGGAATAATTCTATGACTCCACGCTTCTTAATACACCCTATGCTGATTTATACTTATCAAAATTTATATACTTAAATCCATTGGCATGTATTGAAGACAGATCTGTTGCAATCAGTGGACTTTAATTTGCCACAATTTAAATCCATTGATTTTAATGAGCCTGCAGTTGGTATGATTAGTTGGATATAGCCAAATATCTTTACATTGTTCGATCAGGCTGTAACTTGTCATCAAGTGCACTAGCAGTAGCAGCCCAACCACAAACATTTGGGGGGTTTTAAGTTTAGAAAAAATGCAAGTAAGAGAGGACATGTTAGAGGTGTATAAAATTATGTGTGGTGTAGAGTTACCAAATTCCCAAAAGTGAAAATCCGTACAAAGTTGTTGAGCTTTTTTAAGTCTTTGGGCTTGGGGGGGGGGGGGTTTACAGTACTTTTCTTAAACAATTGCCCTGATTGCCATACGTCCAGGTTTTCAGCAAAAAATAACCCTGGATGCTATTTTGACAGTCCAATACCCAGGTGTGAAACAAACAAACAAACATTTTAAGAGAAGACAATACTGTAGTGTGAGACAACAAGAGAGAGGAAGGCAGGGGAGGGAGCAAAAAAAATCATGGAAAGTGAAAAGATTTTTTAAAATAAAAAGTTGGCTCCAAGATACAAGTTGGGGGTTAAATGTGGGCTCTGAAATGACTGAAGGCTACTAGAATAACATAAAATCCTATCCATACTGACACAGAAATCCCACTGATTCCAATAGTACTTAACCCCAGGCAAGGGTGTATAGGACTGCAGTTACCGGTAAATCGACCAATTTTAGATAAGGGGGAGAGTCACGATTGCACCATAAACCCATGGAAAGTATAGAAAACTACCATTAAAAGTGTTCGCCTAAATTAATGCAAGCTTTTCATTGCTCCCAGATAATGCTAGGAACTAGAGTGATAGTATCATATAGGGTGTAGCAAAGGTAAGGTTTGTTTTCTCTTTGGCCACAAGATCTGGACTCCAGTGCCTTTTTTCCTTTAGTGCAGCCTGAATGATATCAACTGTGTTTGATATTCAGGTGTAAATCCAATGTGTAGCACTTAACAATTTTGTTAATATTTGCATGTTCTTGTTATGAAGTCATGATGCCGTATTGTTATGGCTTTGTGGAATCTGCAGCTACTGCATACTGCATAGGAGAGGCATGGAGACATTTAAAACATGGAGAAGTTGAAGTTATTTGCTTACCTAGCACAGACCCGGTGATTCACTGAGGAATGAATCTGAGGCTCTCACTTTTCTTGCGGATTGAAGGTACAGTTTCTATTCTGTTCCCTCTGAATGCTGGCCCTGAGCAACGCAGTGGGCAGTGGGCAGATGGATTGAATTAAGAGCAGTTTCACTGCCAAGTTCAATCATGTGTGTGAACTGTGAAAAGGAGCATTCATCTCAAATGGCTTTCCTATTTCTTTCTCTCTCCTTTCTTGCTTTACATTTTTTTTTTAAAAAAAAATCAATATTTTTACTCAGCTACACGTTATCCTATCTCCTTTAAAAAGTAAGAATAACGGCATTTATTCTGAGCAAAAAAAGGGGGGAGCGGGATTGGGGAAAAGCCTGTGAATTAAAGCCCAAGCAAAGTTATTTTCAGACATGCTATTGAGTGGGAAATAACCTCTAGGTATATATCGACAATGTGGTCCTAAAATAGAAACGCGTGTAAGTCTACACATCTGTATGAGGTACAGCTCCACAGGAGGTGCCTGATTCCAGGGCCAGCCCACCCATGAGGCAAGGTGGGGTGACCACTTCGGACAGCATGATCCATAGGGGCAGCAGGTTGCAATGTAAATCTTTATTTCGCCTCCCTTGTTCTTGATATAGATCTTCACTCACTTAATATAGAGCCAGTGTGGTATAGTGGTTAAGAGCTGTGGACTCGTAATCTGGTGAATTGGGTTCGCGTCTCCGCTCCTCCACATGCAGCTGCTGGGTGACCTTGGGCTAGTCACACTTCTCTGAAGTCTCTCAGCCCCACACCTCACAGAGTGTTTGTTGTGGGGTAGGAGGGGAAAGGAGATTGTTAGCCGCTTTGAGACTCCTTCTGGTAGTGATAAAGCGGGATATCAAATCCAACCCCCCCCCTCCTCCTCCTCCTCCTCCTCCTCCTCCTCCTCCTTCTTCTTCTTCTTCTTCTTCTTCTTCTTCTTCTTCTTCTTCTTCTTCTTCTTCCTGCTCTTCTTCACACCCTTCTTCCCTGGTGAGGAGGGAGGCACCGTTTTGTGGTTTGCCTCAGGTGCCAAAATGTCTTGGGCCCTGCCCGATTCCTTAGAGAAGGGCTAACACGGTTCCATGCAATGGGGTTGAATTAGAACTGGGGCCATTCAACGGACCAGAATGTTTGAAGATCCAGGAGAGACGAAAGGAGGCACTTCTTCACACTGCACATTGTTAAACCATGGGTGTTGCTACCATATGATGTAGTGATAGCTTTAAGCTATACAAATTCATAGAGAAAGCTACCAGTGGCGATTAACCATCTCCAAGATTGGAGGAGGCATGCCTCTGAATACATATTGCTGGGAATCACAAGTGGGGAGAGTGCTGTTGTGGTCAGATCCTGCTTGCAGTCTTCCCACAAAGGTCTTCTTGGCCACTGTGAGAACAGGATACTGGGCTGTATTGGCCCTTTGGGAGCTCATCTTATATTCTTGTTACTTAAAAATATATACAGTGGTACCTCAGGTTACAGACGCTTCAGTTTAGAGACTCCACTAACCCAGAAATAGTACCTCGGATTAAGAACTTTGCTTCAGGATGAGAACAGAAATCATGCTTTGGCGGCAGTGGGAGGCCCCATTAGCTAAAGTGGTATACCTCAGGTTAAGAACAGTTTCAGGTTAAGAATGGACCTCCAGAACGAATTAGGTTCTTAACCCGAGGTCCCACTGTATCTTGAAAATGTGTGACGGGGCATACACCTTTAGATAGCCATGACTTGTTATGACCTAATAATGACTAAAGACTCATAGGTAAAAGAGTAAAGGATGTGGGTGGTGCTGTGGTCGAAACCTACCTAAGGGCTATTAACGGTATAAGACTTACTGAAATTGCCGTGCTTCATAAAGTCTCATATTTTAGATTTTTAAAAATGTATGCTAATGAGTTTCACCCGTAGAACCAGTTGCACCAACTCTTAGCAAACCATATTCTGCAGAAGAGTAAGTCAATTTTCTTATCCCAGCGATATGTCCAGCGGCACATTAGAGAGTAGCAAACTGATGAGTAGAAAACTCATTCATTTCTCTTCTGCACAAGATCCAGATCAGGGATGCAATTTTCAAGAACACCACTATAGTCCAGTATGGTGATTAGACTAATGGATCTCTGTGCAGTGGGACAATACTGTAATCCCATTTTAATAATGATAGTTTGAGACTTCACTGGGAGCTGTACTTAAAACGCCTGGGGGCCACTATGCTGGGAATGGTTGCTTTCCATGGTTGCCATACAAGTGCTATTTCCCTGTGAGTTTCTGCTGCTTAAACAAACACTGCTTGCATTGGATTAGCATACACTAAACTGGGTAGACAACCTGCTGTCCTGCAGATGTTGTGGGCTACAACTCCCATCAGTCTTAGCCAGCATGGCCAATGATGGAATTTGTACTCCAAAATAGTGGCAGTGCAGGCTACCCTTGAATTAAAACAATACAATAAATCGCCATGGCCTCCGAGTCAGATTTACTCTGTTGGTGGCTGCTAGCAACAGCAAAAGAAAAAAAGACAATCAATTGTTACTTAGGAAGAGAAATGCTCAAGAGAAGCTGGAAATGAAAATTGATGGTCTGTGTACCTCAAAACAATGGTCACTGTCGTTAATCTGACTATCGCTGCATGCTGTGCCTCTGAATTAATACTGAGCTATAAATGTCAGCCTTGAAATAATTTCATCTGGAGTCCTGATGTGTTGCCATTTGCTGGAGAATATGCTTGCAAGCTGTGTTACACTGAATAAGGTGAGAGACTAGGAGAGCTTTCTAAGGCTCGGCAGGAATGTTCCCCGGCAGGAAATACATTATAGTTGTGCGGACAATGGGCCATGGTGATGACATCCCAGTTGGGGATTTTTTAGTTGGGTAAGAGTCGAAATGTAAATGGGTAGAGGGAGGAATATTTCATCTAGATGTCCTGAACCATATAAACATGATGACATCAATCCTTCATCTTTTTCTGTGTGTGCCTTTACCTCAATACCTGTGTTCGCATGGAAGGATCCACAACCAGAGACATGGCTGACGCTGACAGCTATGACTGTGCTCATCACTATGGCAAAAGGATGAGGGAGAAATCAGATTCACATTTCTAGGCAATAAGCTAGCTAATTTGAACTTTCCGAAACAATGAATGAACTGGAATGCAGCTATCTCACAGCACCAGGGCTTCTCTGGATTTTGAAATACAGTGCTCCAACAAAAAAACAAAAAAATACACCAAGATGTACTCCAAAGAGTTGTTAGGAGACCCTTATTTCCCCCAAGAGCTACAATTCCCAGAGTGCTTTAACAGTCACAGAATCATAAAATTGGAGAGTTGAAAGGGACCACAGGGAGTCATCTAGTCATCTAGGCTCAAACCCACAACCCTGAGATTAAGAGTCTCATTCTCTGCTGACTGAGCAATCCTAGTCAATCCCTCCTCCCAAGGAACTCTAGGAATTGTAGCTCTGGGAGGGGAATAGGGGTCATCTAACAGCTTTCAGCACCCTTAACAAACTATAGTTCCTAGAGTTCTTTGGCGGAAGCCATGACTGTTTATAATCAAATAGGTAAAGGTAAAGGGACCCCTGACCATTAGGTCCAGTCGTGACCGACTCTGGGGTTCCAGCGCTCATCTCACTTTATTGGCCGAGGGAGCCGGCGTACAGCTTCCGGGTCATGTGGCCAGCATGACTAAGCTGCTTCTGGTGAACCAGAGCAGTGCACGGAAACGCCGTTTACCTTCCCGCCAGAGCGGTACCTATTTATCTACTTGCACTTTGACGTGCTTTCGAACTGCTAGGTTGGCAGGAGCAGGGACCGAGCAATAGGAGCTCACCCCGTCTCAGGGATTCGAACCACCGACCTTCTGATTGGCAAGTCCTAGGCTCTGTGGTTTAACCCACAGCGCCACCCGCGTCCCTATAGTCAAATACTAGTACTTTAAATGTATGGTTTGAATGTAGCTCTAGATATATTCAGCTTCAAGTCACTGTATGGGCAACACATTCTTACAAACCCATTTCCTGAGTATGCATTTTGCCATTTATATTAAACCTAAACCCAATTACATTTCCTCCTGATTTCTGTTGAGGATCCCTTATTACATGGATTGTTTTTTAAAAAATGGAAACACAAGTTGGAGATAATTGGGAGCCCTGAGAAAATGTTCTTCTTTTTCATGAAACAAGCAAACAAAAGCAACACCCCTGGGAGCGCAAAATACAAACATTTTTTCTTTCTAGCTAAAAATAATAATTGCAGTAAATATATATATATTGTCTAGGCCTAGGGAACAGTCCCTCCTCACCTCTGTGCTTCATCCATCATTTCCTACCAAGCAGAAATGAACTACAATAATTTAAAAGCAAATTTATTACATTTAATAAAATCACATCAAAAATCCAATGTGATAAATATTTTAGATTCACTGTTATTTCCTCAGAGTATTGTTACATTATTCATAGGATGTATGTTCTATGAGGGACCCCCTTTTCACATATACAAATGTTTAGAATTAGAGTTCTCAGAAAACTCTAGGGCAAAATACTGTACTCACATGGGGATAAGCCCTGCTGAATTCAATGAGACTTACTTCTGAGTAGACATGCATATGATTATGCTAAGTGTGCAGATAATTTATTTTCAATTGTTCTTTATGTAATCATCTTTAGTTTTTCCTTTGGATTGAATTCTTACTTCTAGCAATGCACAAGTTTGCAGCTCAGATTTTCAGATATTTATCAAAAGCAGAGGTGGAGAACCTGTGGTTCTGCAGATGTTGTTGGGCATCAACTCTCATCAGCTCCAGTCACCATGGGTAATGGTCAGGGATGATGTGAGTTGCAGTCTGACAAAACCAGGAGGGCCACAGATTCCCCCTCTCTGCTCTAACATACAATGAAATATCATCAGCATAAGCAGTCTTAATGTAGTTTAAGGTGGGACATAAGCTAATTGTCACCATTTTTTCCCCGTGCCATGGTAATAGGGCCCAAAGTTATGCTGAAATAAATAAGTTTACTTTCTAATAAATCATCAAAATAAGATTTGCTGCTCAGGAGAGCTTCTCCTTGAATCATTTGCTCCTGAAGAAGAGCGGGGAATATTCAAAGACAATTTATTAGTGCAAAAAAATAAACCAAAGCCACTTCAGACAGTTTTGGGTCTTGGCCTAGTGGAAACAGGATCATTCTAAAGAGACCCAGGCCAATGTGGAGACCCCTAAAGTGCTTCAGATCTTTGGATGTTTAAATTTTTGCTAGATAAAGTGTATCTGTGGAAATTTGATGACTTCTTCTCAGGCTTTGCCATATATTGAAAATACTAGAGTGGGGAGAACAATCAGAGTGAGTGATTTTACCAGGGGAGCTTGCCAATCAGATCTCTTTGGCAAAAGGATATTAAAGTAATGTTCTTGTCTGTTTTTGCACTCTTTCCTAGTTCTGTTACTAGTTGTTGTTTAGTCGTTTAGTCATGTCCAACTCCTCGTGACCCTATGTACCAGAGCATGCCAGGCACTCCTGTCTTCCACTGCCTTCCGCAGTTTGGTCAAACTCATGTTGGTGGCTTCGAGAACACTGTCCAACCATCTCATCCTCTGTTGTCCCCTTCTCCTTGTACCCTCCATCTTTCCCAGCATCAGGTTCTTTTCCAGGGAGTCTTCTCTTCTCATGAGGTGGCCAAAGTATTGGAACCTCAGCTTCAGGATCTGTCCTTCCAGTGAGTGCTCAGGGCTGATTTCCTTAAGAATGAATAGGTTTGATCTTCTTGCAGTCCATGGGAGTCTCAAGAGTCTCCTCCAGCACCATAATTCAAAAGCATCAATTCTTCAGCGATCAATCTTCTTTATGGTCCAGCTCTCACTTCCATACATCACTACTGGGAAAACCATAGCTTTAACTATACAGACCTTTGTTGGCAAGGTGATGTCTCTGCTTTTTAAGATGCTGTCTAGGTTTGTCATTGCTTTTCTCCCAAGAAGCAGGCGTCTTTTAATTTCGTGACTGCTGTCACCATCTGCAGTGATCATGGAACCCAAGAAAATAAAATTTCTCACTGCCTCCATTTCTTCCCCTTCTATTTGCCAGGAGGTGATGGGACCAGCCTGTTACTAGTACTTGCTGGGAAAATGTTGGAAAGTCAAGTCCTTCTGCCTCCATGTCACATGCCCAGATTACTTTCTTAGGGGCACCTCTGTGGTATATGCCATTTTCATCTTAATAAAATTTTGGTGGTAAAATGGCCATTTAATCCATGGCTGCAAAGGCAGATATTTTCCCTTGCAGACATGGCTTCAATGCAGCTGCAAAGGAAGAATCAGGCTGTCATAGGATGACAGGTGATTCATAGGTAGGTCATCTGTCAAAATGTCCCACAGAGGGCTGGCCATTTCTGGATGCAGCCCAATAACTGGACCCAGTATTCCAGCCCTGCTGTCAACAGACTGGCAGCTGTCATGACATCATTTCCACTGTAACTTACAAAGGCCTCCAAATTATTTTCTGTCATTGAAGTTAATGTGTTTGCTATTTGTTTCAGCCGCCACAGCCTGTGCGCCTTAAAGGGTCTCAAAGCAGTGCAACAGGAAAAGAAGCAAACCCGTAACAGGATTGTTTGCTCGATCAAAGTGCTAGACCTCTCAAATATGCTGGCATCTTTGAAATGGAGCCGCTTTTTGCAAGCAGGCAAGACATTCCCAACATTTGGAATGTTGACCATATTGTCTTGGATTGGTTTACAAAGTGAAAGAAGCATGACTAATGGAAGGCCTTGCGTTGGTCAAATAAAAATAAGTACATCTGGGTTGTCAAAGTATGGAGTGTGTTTCATTGGCGTTATCGTAAAAGTTGATCTTCCAAAGTTCAACTGAGTATGGAGGGATTTGGTGAATTGTTTTCACTGTTTTTATGCCCTCTGTTACAACTCCTTTAAGGGATGAATGGGAAACAAAGGGCTCGTGGTTAGGATCGCTGTTCCAGGAATCATGATCAGTAAGTTGAGAATGGTGATGCACCATTGGAAATGGCAGATATTTCAATTAAAATTTCAAAGCAAATGAAATCACCAGTCGTCCGCGTCTGCAAAGCCATAAAAGCAATGCAACACAATCAAAACAGAATACAAAATGCAGATGTGTGAATGCCTGAGGATTAACCATCCAGAAAAAGGTATTTGTGCATGCTGCTTACACAGAACACAGCTTCTATAGAATGACACTGAAGCCTTTTGCAGGCATTCTAGTTAGAATTATGTTTGGGGAAACATGGATGAATGTGCTAGCTTCCCCCTACCCACATATCAGCATCACCATCAACCCCCATTTCAGGGGTGACCAATCTTTTTTAGGGGGGCAATGGGCACATCTGGAATTTTGAGGAAGTATGATGGGTGCCAGGCACAAAATGGCTGCTTTGTTTGTTTGTTTGTTTGTTTGTGTGTGTTGCATAACACAAAATGGCTGCCACATCTAAAGATGAAAACAAAATGGTGCAAGCATGCCTTCCCACTGGTGGAAAAAGGTACCTACATCAGCTAACTCTTCACATCTCTGCATTCTGTCCAGGATGGTAAGGAGAGTGGGTGTCTAGTCATGGCATCCAATGAAATGTGGGCATGTTTAAGAGTATTTGTTCAATGTACAACAGGTCAAGCCAGTGCAAACAGGAACTGAATTGAAATGGCAAGTGTGCATTGCGGATTCTTGCAGGGATATTGACTGACACCTTTTTCAGCCAACAGAGGGGGTACTGGTGGGAACGCTGTTTTTTGTGGGTGCCAAGCTGGAGCCTCATGTTCCATGGGTTAGATTCAGATGTCTGCAGTGGGGAGCCTACTTTCCCATATAGGCTTCCCATGAGATGTACCCTCCTGGAAGATCAGGGTTCTGAATCATTTGGGCAGCCTACATGCATAGAAAAGACTTTGGACATATGTAGAAAGCCCATTTCAGAAGTAGGCAGTGAGAGCGGATCGTAGGCCTAGTGTTCTCATCTTCTCTTTCATTCATTGCATAAGCAGTCTGAATGACTTGGTAGGGTATAGATTTGGCTACTACAGAATTTTGGATAACTCAATTTAGATGAAATATCTGCTGGATTCCAAAGCTCTTGGTGGAGTGGACCAATAATGCTCTTCATTAAAAGGTAGAGGGTATTTTTCTCCAGTATATAGCAATCATAAATCTCTTATTAAATGGCCATTTTCAAACACCGAGTCTATAGTTCTGTACCCCTTAAGTGGGAGTGAGCCCTACTGAACTCAATGGAAATTATTTGTGAGTATATGTATATATAGCATCGTGCTGTCAATATGCTACCTTGTCAACTCGAACTACTTACGGCCCATTGAGTCCAGGTTCCTATACCTAATAGGTAGCTGTCCTCAGCGACCTCACATGAGAACAAACTGACCCAAAAAATGCCATCTGCCATGCTGCTGATGGGCCAGTAAAGTATGTTATTGTGATCAAAAGCCAGCTGGCCAGTTCCATTGTTATCCTTTACAAATAGTTTACAGCAAGAAGGTATTGCATAAAATAACATTTTTTAAAAAATAGAGAATGCTCAGGCTATTCATAACACAGGCAGAGTGGGTTGTTGGCTGGAGTTGCAAAGCCTGTTTTCCCAGCCTTTTTATTTGTTTGTACATTTTCCAGTTATCCTAACTTTGGATGTGGTTCTCCATTTCTAAAATACATAATGGTTCAGTTCATGCATAAAATACTATGATGGAAACAATTGTCTCAACAAGCCTTCTATGCTATAAACCAAATGGATCGAAGGTGAAAGGGAAGAATGACAGCTGAAAAGAAAGGAGGACACACGTTTCAGGGACGTTTTTGTCCCCAGTGAAACATACCATGCCTAGCCAGCTGCTTCTGGTGGGTGCAGAGCTTCTATGCTAGCTTACTAGGATGAAGAGAGGGAGGTTCAAGGAAGGGGAGAGGTGGGTGTGGTGCAAATGTCCTGGCAAGAGTTCTGCTGGTTCATTTGCAAGGCACCAACCTCTACTCCACCTCTTCCTTTCTTCTCTCCTTCCCAGTAAACGACAGTCACCCTGCTGTGAAGCTAGCATAGTAGCTCCACCCCACTCAGTGAGCCACTTGTGATATTCATGCCTGGGGATGCCACTTTGAATAAAATATGGGGGGCAGGTAAGCTCCACCCTACATAATCGATCACAAGAGGCAGCACACGGACATCATTTGAATGGCAATGTCCATCAACTTTGAGGAACCCGAACCCCTCAAATATTTTATGGGCGGGCCAATGGACCTCTGTCCTTAGGAGTTGGCTCCTATGTTCATGACACCTAGGACCTTTCTGCACTCATCTTTTATAGTGATAAAGTTGCTTTAAAAAAATGGCACTCTGCCACATGACATCATCATAATCATTCAGCTACAATTCTGAAACTATGTACCGTACTATTTTTTTTAAAAAAATCCCCACTGCAAAAAAACAAACCCCTGACATTTCAGAAAAATCCAAAATAGATCCTCAGTATTTTTGTTTGTGTGGCATGGATATAAGCCCCACACCACTTCCCGTGTGGAGGGGCTGGGGATTGATGAGCATGGCTTTGGAGATGTCTGTTTCACATCAATTCCCTTTGACCAATGTGAGTTCTTCATGTCAGAGGACAGATGTGCCACCTTAACCGAAGAGAAGAAGAGGTTGGATTTGATATCCTGCCTTTCACTCCCTTTAAGGAGTCTCAAAGCGGCTAACATTCTCCTTTCCCTTCCTCCCCCACAACAAACACTCTGTGAGGTGAGTGGGGCTGAGAGACTTCAAAGAAGTGTGACTGGCCCAAGGTCACCCAGCAGCTGCATGTGGAGGAGCGGAGACGCGAACCCGGTTCCCCAGATTACGAGTCCACCGCTCCTAACCACTACACCACACTGGCTGTAGGGTGCAGAGGATGCAAAGGGCAGCTGCCCACCCAGCAGCCAGGCCACGGCCAACTTTGGATTTTGTTTTGCTTTTCAGAATTTTCCAGGATGGAGAAAATCAGAACTCTATCTATGAAAAGGCAGGGGTGGGTTGAGGACAACGTCGTGAGAGTTGACGCCCCGATTTTTTTGGACTCGAACAGCCTCAGACTCACAGTAAAGCCCAGTGTGGACAAGTCCTCACTGTCTAATAAAAATGATGAATGACCAAACATTCAGACAATCAGCTTCAAAATCACCCCTTGGAATAGTGGACAAAAACAGTGACTATGCCATTGTGAAAGGTAAGTGTGAAAAGACACTTTAGGCAGGGCTGCAAAGATTCCTGGCTGAAGTGGGGCTGGCAGTTGATGCACACATGCAACATTGTCTCTGGATCCAAACCCAAACCCCATGTCTTGTTGTTGCTATGTTCACCATGCTTTGTTCTGTATCATAGCAGGTCAGTTAGTACTATTTGCCACTCTGCATTTCAATTCTTTGTTCATCTTAAGAAAATTGTGGCACTTAAAAGAATTCAGTGCAAATCAAAAGACATATCTTGCCATTTGAAGTTCTTACTAGAGAGTTCAGAAGCAAAAGATTATTTGATGTGGGAGGGATTTCAGCTTTTCTGTCACTAACTATAATTAGCACAATAAGACAAATGGGCTTTCCAACATTAGATCTCACAACAATGACACATATAGATCTCTTGTATCTGAAGCGGATTTAAATAGATACAACATTTTGTGATTAACACATCCAAGCCAGTTTGATGAAGCACAGTGGGGATGCTACCCTGGGTTTGACACTTCTTTCTAAGCAATGTTGGCTCAGCTTCATGGCATTCAACAGACATAAAACATCCTCATTTATTATTGTGGATCTAATCCAGGCCTACAAACACTTACGTCCCAAGAACAATCCAATATAATACATTAAAAATAAATAAATCTCCAGGCTGCATTGATATGGATTTTTTTTCCCTTTGCAAAGTGTGGAAATGAAGCCAAATATTTTATGAGGTTATAGTTTGTGAAGATAGTGAGGCACAGAGGCAAAGAAAACACCGGAGTCTGCTCCAAGCAGATGGTCCACTGCCCACCTGACCTCTGCTGGGACAAAGGACATCATCTGCCTTGACAGATAGATGGAATATAAAAGTACTGGATGAATAAACAAACCCACATGTTAATGGTTGAATTTTAAATTTTGTTAATGCAGTTAGCTGCCTTGGTTTGCTGAAAGACAGGATATACATCTGTTAAATCAATCACTATTAATCAATCATGCATATGGGCTCAATCAAGATCAATGAGTTGGGTCTCAAGAGATTGATGTGGACAACAAGTAGGTTGCTGCACATTATTATCACAAAACCCCAGCCTTCCAAGAGGATGATTTGAAAGGATGGAGGTTGAATGGAAGTCCTCCTTCTGTTGTGTCCCCTGATGAAAAGGTCAAGAGGCTCACGAGCATCAAAGGTGGTCAACAGCATCAAAGGTGGCAGCATCTGATCGTCTGTGCACTGATGCAGCGCCAAGGGTTGTCCATCCCATTTCATCACCTAAGGCGAAACAGAAATGTGATGCCCTCTGCATCCTCTTCTCCACCACTTCCACCATTACCAGAATGCTCCCCCCCCCCATACAACTGGAACACCCACTACCCTGGGAATGAGAAGATGAATGGCAATGTTGTATGCAGGAATTCCCTGCTCTTGCCAAACCATTCAAGAGCTGGCAAATGGGCTAAGAGAATGACAGAGCTGCACATATTTTACAGACCTTCCACGTACCTCTATTTTCCAGGGACAATCCCAGATTTACAGAAGCTGTCCCAGTTTCTGACTTGATCCCTGAATGTCCTGCTTTTCCTTAGTACGTCCCTATTTTCATCATAGACGTGCTGGACAGTATGGAGTTATGCAATCCCCAAGCCAAGGAGATAAGTAACTATACAACCCTGAAGATGGTCTTCAGGGAAGGAGGTGGTCTCTAAGATATTTAGGCCCTAACAGTTTAACATTTTGAACACTAGTGTGAGCATACCCTCCAACATTTCTCCAATGAAAATAGAGATGTCAATAATAATAATAATAATAATAATTTTACCATTTACCAGTTTCTGACGGAAATAGGGACATCATAAGGAAAAGCAGGACATTCAGGGATCAAATCAGAAACCAGGACGGCTTCTGTAAGTCTGGGACTGTCCCTGGAAAATAGGGACACTTGGAGGGTCTGTAAAGCATGTGAAAGTATCTGAATGCTGAAAGCACTATGCAAATATTGAATCTTCTTATGACATAGATATGGTCATATTCTTGTTTCTAAGCAGGGCCATCTTTACCCAGGGGTGCAAGGATGTGGGGCACCCGGGCACCGAATTCTGGGGGGTACCAGGCACCCACCGTTGAAGTCGCCTAAGCTCTTAACTATCTACCTGTTATGAAATAATAAATAATTTTGATCAAGCTAGAAAAACAAAATACATATATACCTAGGTATTACCGAAATGTATACCTACTGTTTCACTTAAGGACTTTAGACTTTGTGGGCTCCTTTACCAAATACGCGCCATGCCAGCGGTGGCACTTGTCATTCACAACAGCGGCGCTTAACTCAACAACGGTGCTTGTCATTCTCAAAGACGCCGTGCACACAAAATTAACTCTTACATCATAGTAAAAGTTAATTTAGGGGCTAAACTAAATTTGGGGGTGCTGGGTGGATCTTTGCACCCCAGCGGTGCATATGCTAAATACTGCACTGTTTCTAAGCACTAGATGCAGACATTCAGCACTGGGAGTCACATGTGGGACTCTGTTCACATGCATAACCCCCGCTGGATCAAGGAAGATTATAAAATTCACATGTTTGTGGGTTTCACAGTTGCAACCACTTTGTAGACCATGTGATGCAAACTGACTGAGATGCCTTATGGATCCAACGTCCCTTAAGGATAAAGGTAAAGGTAAAGGGACCCCTGACCATTAGGTCCAGTCGTGACCGACTCTGGGGTTGCAGCGCTCATCTAGCTTTATTGGCTGAGGGAGCCGGCGTACAGCTTCCGGGTCATGTGGCCAGCATGACTAATCCAGTTCTGGCGAACCAGACCAGCGCATGGAAACGCTGTTTACCTTCCCGCTGGAGCGGTACCTATTTATCTACTTGCACTTTGACATGCTTTCGAACTGCTAGGTTGGCAGGAGCAGGGACTAAGCAATGGGAGCTCACCCAGTCGTGGGGATTCAAACCGTTGACTTTCTGATTGGCAAGCCCAAGGCTCTGTGGTTTAACCCACAGCACCACCCGCGTTGCCCCTTAAGGATAGCATGTGCAATTTTCTGACCCACTGATGTGCACTTTTATCTGCCATTATTTTATTTATATATGACCTGCACAACCCGTTGTATCCAGGGTAAAATCACCATCCCAGTCCAAGAATGTCTTAATCCATGCTGATCTTGCATATGGCTAACTGCACATTTATTTTGCATTTGGTTGCACTAAAAACACCCCTTGGCATCATCTCTCCCTTGGATACGTCGGGGTCCTGGAAAATTAGTTCCATGTACATTTTAGGAAATCTTGTGAACAGCTGCGTTTTTCCATTCATGATGGTTTCAAAGGCTGCATAAAGGAATGAAAGCCAAATGAGGCAAAGTTTAAGGGAGAAAACATGTGTGTGACTGTCGGCCAAAGAAAAGGAACAGTCCTGTTTTTAGGGAAGCAGGGAACATTTCTGCAGAGAAGAGAAGAAAAGTCAGGCACAAATTAGAAGCCACAAGCCAGATGATTAGTTGGGCTAAACACAGATGCATTAAATAACAACAGGCCCCCAATCCAGATATATGGGCATGCAACAATGGGATAGTGATAGACTGCTTAGAGGGGAGGGGGTACATTCACCCAGGGTGAAATTTAAAGTGCTCACACCAGGCCCTCCAAGTGCCCCTATTTTCCTGGGACAGTCCCAGATTTACAGAAGCAGTCCCAGTTCATGATTTGATCCTGCTATGTCCCACTTTTCCTTAGGACATCCCTATTTTCATTGGAGAAATGTTGGAGGGTATGGAGTTATGCGACCCCTGAGCCAAAGAGATAAATAACTCTACAACCTTTAGCAGACATCTGAAAGCAGCCCTGTAGAGGGAAGTTTTTAAAATGATTAATGTTTTATTATGTTTTTATATAAGATGGAAGCCACCCAGAGTGGCTGGGGCAACCCAGTCGGATGGGCGGTGCATAAATACATTGGTACCTCTGGTTACGAACTTAATTCATTCTGGAGGTCTGTTCTTAAGCTGAAACCATTCTTATCCTTTTGTGTGCGCCTCTGGCAAATGATTTCCATTTGCATCCTGGGGCAAAGTTCGCAACCAGGAGCAGCTACTTCCGGGTTAGTGGAATTCGTAACCTGAAGCATTCATAACCAGAAGCATTTGTAACCAGAAGTACTGTAATATAATTTATTATTATTATTATTATTATTATTATTAAGATCCTTAGTTTTATCAGAGAAATGTTGGAAGGTATGTTCAAAATATTAGGGCCTAAATATCTGAAAGACCACCCCTGAAGACCATCTCAGATGTAAAGATGAGCAAAGCAGCCTTCTTGGTGGAGCTCCACCACCCTCAGAAGTTTAAGGTGTAGAGAGACCTGGGTGAGAGCATCTTCTATGGCAGCCCCATACCTGTGGAATTCCCACACCACAATGGTGCATCTGGCATGAAATAAACTGCCGTGTGAATGCAGCCTAAGATAAAGGACAAGGCAGCACACAGGCACAACATTTCCACTACTGAAGTGGACTGGATTGGCAGCTGAATTTTACTTTCACATAGGGAGTAGGACAGCGTTCCCACTACACCTGAGGGCAGCAGAGTGAGCCACATGGTGCATGCAACTAGTGGCTACTATTGCTGCCATCCTTGATCTGCATGTACCACCTGAAGCACATGCCATACTCTGCCTGTTGTCAGGGCTGGCCCCGGCAATGAGCTAACTCCAGGAACAGCACACACAACTGTATGCAGACATGGTCCTGATCTATTCATCAGGTGCAATATATAAATTAAGATTTCATGCTGTGCATTGATCTCATTCCTCGTGTAGGTTCCTTCATGCTGACTTGGCTCAGCTGGTGAACCAACTGCCCTGAAGATCTTCCTACAAGATCTCATACTTACATAGTAGGCCTAGAATCAGCTTGGCCTAGATAGAATCAGTACCTTAAACACAAGACCTGCTTTTGCAAATGTCTAGCGAGATATACAATTATTTGATGCCTAATGTGGGCTAAGAGCTGGATGGCAATTTTACCCAGAAGACTTTCTGAACATATGGGCTTTTGAAATGTTATTGGTTTCTTGTTTCCCTTATACAGCACACTACTGGGCTGTCCACAGTTCCTCAGCTCTCTCACAGACTGATTATGAGAGGCTAACACAGGACACCTCTCACCAGGTCCCCACCACCCCTCCCCTGGAATGTGGTGGTGGGGTATGAATATATATTTTTTATGCTTTCAGTTGAAACCAAGTCAGAGTCAGACCACATCTCCACACCTGAGATGTGTTTACATTGGAAATAGTTCATATGTTTAAAAAAAAGGAGAGAGAAAAAAGAAAAGCATCCGAGCTTAGGTCTCTCAAGCAAATAGTTTCCAGTTTTACTATTTTAAGTTGGTGTTATGGTAAACTTTGCTCCATATTTTGAAGATTGCTGCTTAGCAAGAATCTCCAGAAAGAAAACAAAAGCAAGCAAACATGCCGGACATTCTTTCCATAGCATCTGTTAAATTTGATGATTGCAGGAGAATTTGTGTGCATGTGGCCATAAAGTTGAAAACTTATTGTAAGATTAATTAACTACTGGTTGCTTGGTGTTAAGATGAACTAAGATATTCACCCCAGAAGCATTTCATGCAGAGCCTACGAAACCTGTGAAACCGAGGACAATGTGTGGCTTAGGAAGAAGTGGAAGAAACACTTTTTAATGGTTTGGGTTTTTTAAAAAAAATAAAACAAGCTATGCATTGCATTCTATTTTGTCTGTAATTAAAAGTCAAAGTATTTGGATTGTACTACCTGTATGAGAGGACGCGGGTGGCGCTGTGGGTTAAACCACAGAGCCTAGCACTTGCCGATTAGAAGATCGGCATTTCGAATCCCTATGACAGGGTGAGCTCCTGTTGCTCGGTCCCTGCTCCTGCCAACCTAGCAGTTCGAAAGCACGTCAAAGTGCAAGTAGATAAATAGGTACCACTCCGGCGGGAAGGTAAACGGCGTTTCCGTGTGCTGCTCTGGTTCACCAGAAGCGGCTTAGTCATGCTGGCCACATGACTCGGAAGCTGTACGCCGGCTCCCTCGGCCAATAAAGTGAGATGAGCGCCGCAACTCCAGAGTCGGCCACAATTGGACCTAATGGTCAGGGGTCCCTTTACCTTTACCTGTAAGAGGACTTTCAAAGTCCTTTTATAGCACAGTCCTATAAATGTCAACTCAGATGTAAAAATCATTGAGTTTCATTATTTTACTCCTGTGTAAGTGGAAATAGGGTTGCAGTCTTGCTGGGAAATGTTTCAATGGAACCTGATTCGAAATATATTACGTCCCACAAAAGAGTATAAGAAAAGTCACACTGGATCAGTCCAAAGGCTATTCCAGCACTGGATGAGTTGGGTCTGGAAAGCCCAAAGCAAGACATGAACACAATAGCCCTCTCCCACCCTTGTTGCCACAATTTCCACAATTCCCATTCAGAGCCATCTATATTGGTAGCCATCACTACATTTTACGGTCCCAAATTCCGAACTTTAACTAAGTACTGTGTGAAGAACTAGTTCCTTTTGTTCATCTTGAATCTCCTATCATTCAGCTTCACTGGATGAGACTGGGTTCAGGTGAGTGACAGAGAAAAGCTTCTCTCTACCCACTTTCCCACACAATGCCTCATTTTATACCTCAGTCAAGTTTCCCCTTTTATCTAAGCTGGAAAGCGCCAAATGCTTTAACCTTCTTTCTAAGGGAGTTGCTTCACAAAGTCATACATGTCTGAACTTGATGATGCTGTTATGCATCCCTACACATACCACCATCTGCATTGTGATGCTCTACCCTACCGAACCCTACCGAATATATTCTTTAATATGGTTTGAGTGAACTTCACAGTGCAGATGAGAGTGTGCATGCAGGTGCATATGTGAATCACCATTTGAATGACTTACTCAGGGCCAGCAGTTACTACATGTTGTTACATGTGACTAGTTTCCCATGTTAAAGATATTAGTTTAAGATGCATTGAAGTTTGAAAAACTTACCTAAAGCTGAGAAGTTTGTATTACACAGGAGGTTTCTGTCTGGCAAATGCGGCAGAAAAGATTGGATGTTTCCATTAGGCTAATAGATGACTTGTTGCTGGAAACCTGGGAGATCTGTCACAACAGGAAGGTGAAACCTGAGAAGTCAGCATTGAAGGTAGCTGCAAAAGAACTCAGCTCAGCATTGTTGAACAAGCAAGTTGCTTAGGAACTCTCTCTCTCTCTCTCTCTCTCTGGGACCAGAGAGTGGAAAGTTGAGTGGACTGTATTAAGGACTAAAAAGAAGGCTTCACTTGCTTGTTTAAAGCACTGTGTTACTTTGTACTTTGCAACATGTATTTGTAAAAATTTGTTTTAAGATTGTTTCCAGTAAAGCTTTGAAACTCATGAGCACAGTCATTTCTACACTGCACAAGGTCCAGATCAGGGATTCCTCTGGCAGCAACTTTAACAGCCCACAGATACAACTGGATTGGGAATAGTGCAATTAGGATTAATGTATCAGCCTGCTTTGTCTAGGAGCAGAAATATTTCAATGAACTAGGAAAATAACACACACACACACACACACACACGTTTATATTCGGCCCAAAGTAGTGATAATGAAGTGGGGGGTATGCAGTCAGTCACTGGAAGTTCAGCCAATGGGATGGAGAAGGTGATGTCTTGTTGCTAAGTTGACTTGAACCTCGAAGGCATTGCTCCAGTTTAAGACTTGCCAAGGGGAAATAAGAGGGATGGGCTATCTAGTACAGGGTTGGCCTCTGTGGTGTTCCCAAATGTGGTTTGACTACAACGCCCATCATCCTTAACCATTGGCCATGCTGGCTGATGTGAATTGGGTGTTGGAGGCTTCAGCGGTAGAAAAGAGGGAGAATCGAGCAACATCCCTTCCAATACTGGAGAGAGATAGCCGAGAGACATATTGGATCACCCAGAACCCATAGGATTGCACCCTTGGGTAGTTATCGAAATACCTTAGTTTCTTGGAAACTCATCCCTTTGATGGAAGTCACTTATATTCCCATTTTACAAATGAAGAAGTGAGACTGAATGGTAGTAACTTCCCAGGATAATTTGGAGGCAAGGCTGTGTTTGTGTGAGGAAGCAGAAGGTGCGGTGCTATGACACTTGGTTGGGCGTAGGCCCCAGTCAACACAGTGGGTCATAGTTCTGAGAAAACAGGCCCAGGTTTGCGCCGCACATTTCCAAGGCACATGGGTCCGCTTGCTGTGGAAATGTGGCTTTTGTGGTTTCGGCTCTTTTTCACGGAGGGAGGGAGATGCGAGACTGACTTCCTTGAATTGTTCAGCAACACCATATGTACAACCGAATGCTGTCTTTGTTCAGGCTTGCAGCCATTTCACCACACCGCCTCGTGCTTGATTCTAGACACATTGCACCAATCTGCTTGCTAAATCGAGGCTCGTTATGTCTCCCTTTAGTACTGTGCCAGTCTCCGCCTCGCCTCTGACAGAAGCTTGGCAGCTCCTGCAAAAGACCCAAAAGCGGGGGGTAAAGCAGAGAGACCCACAAGCAGGATCCAATAGCGAGGGAGGAGAGCTGGCAGGCAGAAATGGAGCACGGATAATATCACCAGCAATCAAGGCTTTGCACCGGGTGCCAGGGACATCTCACTGAATTCCACCAGGCAAGTCATTGCTGGATTTTACATCCAGAAACACAGCCTCTGTATTCCTCTCCCAGCACAAAATGGTGGCTTAGAGCCACAGCAAAACATCGTGCATGGCTCAGAAGGTCAAAACCAAATTGAGAAAGGAAGGTAATTTCCAAGTTGTTTGTTTCACCCCGAGAAGAAGTGCAATATGTATTCATCTGGAAATCATTAGCTTAAAAGAGCAGTCTGGGAGAAAACTATTTATATACGGTATTTTAAAATTGGAAAACAACGCAGCATCTTGTATTTACTTGACATTGTTAACCTAAATAACAGAATAGGTGGTACACAAAGCCTTTAAACCGGATTTAAGTTATGATCCTATACCAACAACTTATAATGTAGTGTGACTTAGAGACCTTTGTGACTTACAAGTCTAAATAACAACAACAACCTAAGAGTAAGGCTCATTAATTTAATGGGGCTTACTTCTAAGTAGATAAGACTACACTGTTGCATTAGTAAAATGCTTTCCTGCAATATGATTCAGTTCACCTAGAGAGTTGCTGTCTATACTTACCCAGTGAAAATTATTGATGTATTTACAATTATATCCCATTTTTCATCCATCATGGAAATCTATTGTTTCCCATACAGACGCTGACCAGACCCAGACCTTGGCTTCAGCAAGGTAGTGACCACATGCATATTTAAGATAACAGTTCTGAATATTATGAAGCAGATTCTCAGCAGTGGAATAATAAAACCATTTCTACCTGAAATTTGCAAAGCTCTTGGTACATCTTGCTTCAGGCCTTTAACAAACACAGGAGTTCTGGCAGTAAGCAGAACAGAGAGCTAATGAAATTTCATGTTCCAATAGGTTCCACATTGAGAAGAAAGAGCAATTGAAAAAGCAAGCCAATAGATTTGTTTTTCAGAATCTGCTGGCTGCATTTACAGTGGGGGGCATGAACGGTTCTTGATACTAATTGTCCCCCTTTTACATATTACAACTCTAGATTAGTTTCTTTTGCACCGTAGATTTGAAGCATACATTTACAGAGATTTGAAATGTGGTTAGATGACAAATTGTCAATCACAAAATTTGAAAAAGTTCCCAGTTTTTGTCCATCCATCCCACGCTGAGGTACATTCTAATGGCGAGGAGCCTGATCGATCCTTGTCCCACCTACCCTGCAGGCTAAGTACAGGTCATTTTGAGGTTAAGGTCCTGAGGAGGAGATTGCTGGATGAGTCTGCAAGAGGGACAACCAGGCTTTCCTTTCTCTGTTTCAACTATTACGACTTGATCAGGCAACAACCATTTGCCAGAAGGTCAGGTAAGCATATCTGGTTTTGACCTATAAAGCCTTAAACGACTCAGGACCGCAATGCCTCTTCCCATATGAACCTACCCGGACCCTAAAATCATCTTCTGAGGCCCTCCTTCATGCGTCTCCTCCTTGAGAGGTTTGGAGGGTGGCAACACAAGAACTGGCCTTCTCTGCAGTGTCTCCCCGTCTGTGGAATGCTCTCCCCAGGGAGGTCCGCCTGGCGCCTACATTATACACCTTTAGACGCCATGTTCCTTTTTAACCAGGCCTTTGGTTGACCTGATTGACATCCTTTACCCTTTTAAAATGTGTTTTTTTTGGGGGGGGGTATTGGGTTGTTGGTTTTATTCTTATTATGTATTTTGTGGTTTTATGTCTTGATTTTATTATGTTAACTGCTCTGAGATCCTGGGGAATAGGGCAGTATATACAATGGTACCTCGGGTTAAGAACGTAATTCGTTCTGGAAGTCCGTTCTTAACCTGAAACTGTTCTTAACCTGAGGTACCACTTTAGCTAATGGGGCCTCCCGCTGCTGCCATGCCACCACCGTGCGATTTCTGTTCTCATCCTGAAGCAAAGTTTTTAACCCAAGGTACTTTTTCTGGGTTAGTGGAGTCTGTAACCTGAAGCATCTGTAACCTGAGGTACCACTGTATATTCTAGTAACAACAACAACAACTTTTTGAAGCATAGGTTCTAGAAAGACTGGGCAAGTTAAAGACCACATAAAGTGAGGGAAGGCAAAGCTCAGAGAAGGAACGAAACTGAAACCATAGATTTGTACCTATAGCATCTCTGCTTACAAATGAGGTACTCTCTCATTTTCTGAAGATGTCTTTTATGTTCCCAATATTCCCCGCTGTCCTGTCCTCGACCCTTATGTATCCTTTTGCACAAAAATATGTTTGCTGCATACACAATGTGCGCTACCATTTGTGCCCAAACATACAGTGGTGCCCCGCAAGACGAATGCCTCGCAAAATGAAAATCCCGCAAGACGAAAGGGTTTTTCAGTTTTTGCATCGCTTCGCAAGACGAATTTCCCTATGGGCTTGCTTCGCAAGACGAAAACGTCTTGCGAGTTTGTTCGCTTTTTTCCTAAAGCCGCTTGAAGAGGCGCAGTTGCGACGGACCATGCTTCGCAAGACGAAAAACATCGCAAGACGAAAAGACTTGCGGAACAAATTATTTTCGTCTTGCGAGGCACCACTGTATCCACAAATGTCGGGGCGGATTCTGAGGAGCAATGGACAGGAGAGGCAGAACAGGGAGAGGAGAGCAGTCAGGGAGAACAGGGGCTCAGGGATGCTGAAGAGCCCTGCAACCACCCGAGGGCTCGGGAAGGAAGCTCCGACTCAGGAAAGGAGGGTTCACATCAGCACAGACAAGGAGGGAAATGAAACGTAAGGATCAAAGACGTCTCGCACGATTCCCACGCCTACTTTGTTGGTGCGGGAATCGTAGGAAGCCACTCCCCGAATCTGACTCAACGGGTTCGGACGCGTAATGCTGAACTGTAGCTGTTCTTGTATATATGTAATAAAGACTGTAACTATCATGCTGATTGTGCCGGAGTGTTACTGCGAAGCAGAAACATCACCTTTACAACAAACAAATTTGCAGTCTGAGGCAGCCAAGGGCACCAAGATGGCCACCACTGAGCTACAGAATTTCATGCTAACTCACGCAAAATATTGTGTTAAGAGAAAGGTCCAGGGGCCTGTAAGCAAGGTTCACATATGAAAGACCTGAAAGTAAGAGACGCCTGCTTCTGACTTCAAGTGGTCAGCAGTAAAGAATGATACTTTAGAAATCAGGAGATAAGCAGTCAAATAAACTTAGTTCACAGGTGATGTGCAATCTGTGTCATTTACGACACATTCCCATGCTTTAAACAAGGAGCTTGAAATGAGAATGTGTGGAAGCAGAAGGAGAAATGACTCCGTTTAGGAGGCAATGAATCTAGAATCTAGCAGTAGTAAGCAGCAGTGTGTTCCAATCCAGCCACAAATATTAATACTTCTTAGGTTGTTAAACTGAAAATAAGAAGGCACTTCCCACTGGTAGCTAGAGCACTGTTTAAAAGAAGAAAAGTACAGGCACACAGGAAAGACTTCTCTGATTCATTATAAAAAGTGATCGTATTACAGGCAAGACAATCACAGCATTGAGTTTAACATAAAGCTTTTTCCAGCCTCCTCACCTCTCTGATACATCATGCATGGAAAATCTCCTTCCAGTAAATGGCATACCTGTTCCACATATAAGGGGAAAGTGTTCGTCTGTGTTTTATCCACGCCCAAACCACCTTGTCTTAATCATCGTACTTACTTATACCAAGGTAATAGAGATGCGCCACAAGAGATTTTCATCATGGGCTGTGAAACATAGGAAATTCTACTGCATAAGAACATAGTCAATTAAAAATGCTTATCCACACTCTGTGTTTCATTTGCAAAGTTTATTAAAAAGGGTTTGTTTGTTTGTTTTTGAATGGATTACTTTAATTTTCACTAGTTTGGAATAGCATACTCTACTTTAGCAGCTTACTACCTGTTAAAAACATATACACTGGGCCTTCTGTAGGGCTGGGCAAATCTTCAGTTCCACTCTGTTTCTCATTTTTCCAATCTTAAATCAGCTTTTCATCATTCTACATCAGTTTTTTTGTTGAAGTCCTTATGCAAATTCATTAGCATTTAGCACAAGTGTATCCCGATGTACATTCTTTTCTATGCAATTTTGCCTAATACACATGGGATTATTTTTGCAAAGAGCTTCCCCTGATATAATGTATTTTTCTTTGTTTTCACAAACAGAGGCATTTTTATGCACCCTTTACCCTAGAGCAGAGCTTTCCAAACTGTGTGGTGGTGGTGGCTGTTGCAGGGAATCAGCAGGATGCTGAGGTAGAACCTGGGGAAGAAAAAAAAAAGGAAAAGAAAGTTGTGTGAGCAGAGGTAGCTGAGGCAGTTCTCAGTGGCAGCTGCCCTTGCCTTGGCTGGCAAGTAGGGCTATGACATGGCCAAAAATAAAAGAGCTCAGCAACTTTGGTGTTCGGATTTTCACTTTTCGAAATATGGCAACCCTATAGTTAAATGCATGCTATTAAGATAACTAGGATCTGGAAACATAAACTATGATGGGGACCCCTGCTGCTGTTCTTCTTTT
Source organism: Podarcis melisellensis (assembly GCF_964234715.1). Classification (NCBI taxonomy): domain Eukaryota; kingdom Metazoa; phylum Chordata; class Lepidosauria; order Squamata; family Lacertidae; genus Podarcis; species Podarcis melisellensis. Next base: position 28,754,694 of record NC_138542.1, read on the forward strand.
ATGAAAAAAAGAGCAATAATTGGATTATATTCTTTCATTATCTTTTTATTTTATTTTCCCTTTTCTTATTTGCCTTGTGGTTCCCATGTTGTAGGGAAAGGAAAGGAAATGAGTTAAAAATATTTTAATAAAGAAAGAAAAAATAAATGAGCTAAGTAATATTCTGCTCTGCATGCCATCAACATCAATACAGTGGTACCTTGAGTTCCAGACGCTTCAGGTTACAGACTCCACTAACCCAGAAATAGTACCTTGGCTTCAGGATGAGAACAGAAATCATGCAGCGGTGGTGCAGCAGCAACAGGAGGCCCCATTAGCTAAAGTGGTACCTCAGGTTAAGAACAGTTTCAGGTTAAGAACGGACCTGCAGAACGATTTAAGTTCTTAACCCGAGGTTCCACTGTACCTGATAAACTACAGGGCAGCAAAAGCACTAGGTTCCATGCTCCAAGGCCAGTGGAAAAAGTTTAGGAAGCAGCTGCAAATGGCTCTTCAGATGGAATCTTGCGAGCATTGCCTACAATTGGAGCTTATATTGCCATAGTTTTCAGGCTGTGCATCACCACTCAGATCTGGCCAAAGAAGCTTTGGTGAGATTATCTATAGCTACAAACCAAATTTTTTGCAACAATAGACTAGACTAGCTCAGGTGGGGGGTGGTCCATTTAGAGCAAACAGGACACTGCCTCACCAACCTCTGCCTGCTCTTAGCAAGCCCCTTCCTGCCTTATTTGCAACTGATTCATGCTGTAACATGGCCTGTCAGCTTCCTCCACCTTCATCTCAGTAGGGAGTAGGATAGGAACAGTAATTTTGCTGGTTCTGGCTCTACCTACTCTGTCTTGCCTTCTAACCTAGTGCTCCTAATGTGCACCAGTCAACCACGGTGATAACAAACCTGTGGCCCTCCAGATACTGTTGAACTCCCATCAATCCCAGATTGCATGGCAAGTGGTATAGGCTGATGGGAGTTGGAGTCCAGCAGCAACTAGACCTGTGTTCTTCAACCTTGGGCCCCCAGATGTTATTGGATTCCATCTTCCATCATATCACTCACTAAAATGGCTGGTGTGGATAGGGGTTGTAGGCCACCAACTTGTAGGATCCAAGCCTGCAGATCTCTCATATATTGTGAGTATATTAGGAAGAGCTTCTCTGGAGCAGCCAAATTTATTAGTGTATATCTCTATTCCTATAAACAGGCATTGCTTAATACATCTTTTAAACATCGCAAGTTGTTGAACTATCCATTTATCTGCCAACTGTGGAAATCTCAAGGTTAATATTAGGACTATTGTAAAAGACAGAAAGTAGCTACAAGTGCAACTAGCATCTTTCATTATCGTTGTTTGACAAATGCACCATGCGCTCCTTAATGACACTATGATAAATCAATGGCAAGCTTCCTAAAAGTATTTTTAAGGAAATCAGACGTGACAAATGTCACAATCCCACCCCGCCCCCCCTGAACTGTTAACTCACAGAACAATTTGCTTACTTGCTGCTTTTCTCCAAATGAAATTCTTGCAGATTCCCTTTGATTTACTAGTCTAATTTGCAGCTATAGCAACTGCCACTATCCGCCTTATTTATGCTGCTCTGCGTTTGTCACCCAGGAATCTGTAATTGCCAATATTGTGCTTCTTTGCAAGACAAAAGGTTTTTATTTCTCCCGGCGGAAAACTACTGAGCTGTAGTACAGTTGAGCATGTAACATCTTATAGCTCAATCCTATTGTTTAGGCCAAAATTCACCAGGAAATTCCCTGGCCACGTTTTAAAAAATAACATAAAATAGAGATTGCACAAGATCATTCAGTTCAATGGGGTAGGTTCAAGAGATGTTTGCAGCGGTTTGTGCTCTTGGCTGCAATGCTTTGTGCACTTGGCTGAGCATAAGCCCCCAAACAGCAAGATTTACTTCTGAGTAAGCATATATAGAATTGTACTGATAGAGAAAAATAAAACCACTCTTGCTCAAAGCAATAGTATGTAATGGAATAGAGGTAGACCAATGAGGCAAGACATAAGAACATAAAATAGACATAAGGCCAATAGCCCGTCTAGACCAGCATCTCACAGGGTATTACAGGGCTTTTTTCCAGCTGGAACTCACCGGAACTCAGTTCTGGCACCTCTCAGGTGGGCATCACTGTTATTCTAACAGGACAGGGATGCAGGTGGCACTGTGATCTAAACCACTGAGCCTCTTGGGCTTGCCGATCAGAAGGTCAACGGTTCGAATCCCTATGACGGGTGAGCTCCTGTTGCTTGGTCCCAGCTCCTGCCAACCTAGCAGTCAAAAGCAGTGCAAGTAGATAAATAGATACCACTGCAGCGGGAAGGTAAACAGCATTTGCATGTGCTCTGGTTTCCGTCACAGTGTCCCGTTGCACCAGAAGCGGTTTAGTCATGCTAGCCACATGACCCGGAAAGCTGTCGGTGGACAAACGCCGGCTCCCTTGGCCTGAAGCAAGATGAGTGCCACAACCCAATAGTCGCCTTTGACTGGACTTAACCATCCAGGGGTCCTTTACCTTTTTTATAAGAGAATAAGGGAGGTGTTCAGGGTGAGTTTTGACATCCTCGCACATATATACCACGCACATGATACCCCCCTGTCTCAAAGGAGTGATAGCACTGGGCACCAATAAACTACCAGACCAGGTTGAAGGCCTGGAGTTCAAGACTCTTTACAAACGTTTGCTGTGCTGTACCATTTAATACACTAATATAGCAGTTCCCAAAGTGGCTGGTCCCTCCCCTGAAAGTGGTAAGGTTACCCAGGAGGAGCACTAAGAGACAAGAGGACAGCAGGGGCAAGTTGGAGGTGTAAGTGGCTATTAGATTTTGAAAGGCTGGGATGACTGGATCAAGTTCATTAATTTAGTTGCCTTAATCAAACTTATTAGTTTTAATTGGATTTTGAATAAATGTGATGATGATGATGATGATGATGATGATGATGATGTTCGGTGTTTTATGGTGTTTTTATATTTGCTGGAAGCAAAATAATAAATAAAAATATTTATACCCTGCCCATCTGACTGGGTTGCCCCCAGCCACTCTGGGTGGCTCTTTTGAATTGTTACCACATTGAATTTTATCGTGTTATTGTCTTCTTTTATCGTGTTATCGTCTTCTTTTATCGTGTTATCACCTTAGTGGGTTGTGCAAACTGCTATTCCAAATAATGCTTTTTATAGAGTAGGGTAGAGGGCGCTGGGATTAGGCTTATTGAAGTAAAGGGTTGGTGGCCCCAAAAAGTTTGTGAACCACTGGACTAATATTCCCAGCAATGTACCAAGGCACAGTGGCTAATAATAACACATGTCAAATACTCGCCAGACTCAGGTAGACTCTTTATAGGGAAGCAGGTCGCCACAGCAATAAGAATAGACTGCCAGCTGCATAATTAGCATTAGCCTTGCCAAAAACCATCTACCTCTCCAAGAGTTCTATTATGGATGGGAAATAATAGCTGAAATGCGCCAGATGAGCCAAAAGGATTCAGGAATAACCCGTGTGTGATATTTGCGTCTCATTTTCATTATTTGCTCCAACCTGATGAAGGTCTTTGTTACTTTTTTCTATTAAAATCTGCGGGCTGACTGGAAGTCTTTAGCACACACAGGCCATTCCTTCAGAGGCAAGAACAAAGACATTAAATGTGATTTTTTATTTTTGTTTTCACAAAATCGTTTCACTGTTTATTCTATCTCGGTGTTTTCAATGGAGCCACTCAGTCTACTGAAAGAAGGCTGCCAATTTCTTAACCATGAACTGACATTTGAAATGGTTTATTAGACGGGAAGGAGAAGGAGGGGGCAGAATACTAAAAACATAGCGATTAATTTTCAGTATGTTTTAGTTAGTAGTACACCTCAGAGGATGTGCTAAAATGTTCAGCTCATAAATTTGGGAAAGGTTAATTAATATAAAGTGTCTAGGTTTGTGGACAATATAAACTTCATCAGCTAGCTGCCGGTTAGCTGAAGAAAAGCTTCAGCACTAAGCCAGCACTGTCCCTTGCTTGGTGTAAAGGATACGTCTGGGGAGGTGGGGTAGAAATTAAGACACAAAGCACACCTTTCTTTTTAATTCTGTTGTTTTTAGTTTCCCTTCCTTTTTAGTTTCTCTTCCATTTCCTTCACTTCCTTCCGGTTCCTCCACAGCAGAAATACAGTGCACCCTCTAAGCATGTAGAAAGACTCTCTGAATAGAATTTGGCTTACTTTTTGGTAAGTTCAAGATTGAACTCCTCAGTCTTTCCCCCCTCACAGCTGTAAGCAACAGTGACGAGCCTCTAGATCAGGGTTTCTCAAACTTGGGTCTCCAGCTGTTTTTGGACTACAACTCCCATCATTCCTAGCTAGCAAGACCGGTGGTCAGAGATGATGGGAGTTGTAGTCCAAAAACAGCTGGAGACTCAATGTTTTTTTTTGGGGGGATGCTCTAGATCCTGGTGGCCAATATGCTGCTCTCCAAATGTTGTTGGGCAATATCCCTCATCAGCCCCGGCCAATGGTTAGGGTCACCTTGAGGGTCCACCTTGTCCTATCTCTACCCTACTAGATACATGTTGCATTTTCTGGACAGGTTATTTTAGGACATCTAGAGCAGGGATGGGAAATTGGATCTAACTAGTAGGCTAGATCCATTGGCTGGATCCCACCTGATAACTCCCTCATGTCACAATCATGTCAGGTGAGCCATTTTTGCCGGCACAGCTTGAACTCAATCCTGCACCACACCCCATGTTGCATCTTGCCTCAGGTCAGTGGTGGAAGGTGTCCACTGGGACATGGGGGGGTGGAATGCATGAAGCCCAGCAGAAGGTGGAGTCAGAACCTACAGTGGGCGGAGCCAACTCTTTATCATTTTGTCCCCATTCTCCTCTGGTGAGTTTTAGAAAAGCAACGCTGAGGCTAAAGAGAAGGAAGCAGATGGCCAGAGCCAACCACTGGACTGGTTATAAGTAAAAAAACCAGGTGGGCTTGGATGAATTAAGATGGAGGTTGGTGCTGTGGTGCCCCATTTGCCCCATTGGATCAGCCCCCATTGCCTCAGGTTAAAGGCAGGTGGGCGTGGCTTGACAGAAACAGACTTGCAGCTCGAACAGGGAGGTCTGGCCTATAGACTGGAGGTTCCTCACTGCTGAGGTCATTCTGCCACTATTCTTGGGCAGCAAGGGGATTGAATGAAGTGAGGTGGCAAGGCTGGCCTTTGCAGAAAACTCAATGAAAAGGCAGAGCTTTCTTCATAGCCAGGTACACATTGTACCACAAAGCCAATCTTGCAATGTTTAACACGCCTGCTTTCTAGCAGCAGATCTCATAGGAGGATAATTACAGCAAGACAGTTTGTGACTGCCTGAGCCAATGGCTTCGAGCTGTTTCAAGATTCTTTGCCAAAAGGCATTTTCACACATGAGGCTTAAAGTGGTGGTTGCCTAAACCAGTCGGTAATGCAAATGCTTAATCCTCATGTCTTTAGCTTTTTGTGTTTTTTGAAACCTACCTAAGGTTCGTTCCAAGTCGACACCACCCAAACACTTTCCACTTCTCTCTTCCCCACCCCTTTTCTTTGTCCTGGATCGATGCTTTTTCGAAGCTCACTGTATTTGAGCAAGTTAGAGCCCAAAGATAATATAATGTCATGATCCTGGCTTTGTGTCATATCCAAATGTTTCTGAAAGAGATCAAAGAAGAGTGAAGCAACTCAGCTCATTTGATCTACAGGTGATGGTGCTCTTAGAAATTAGAGAGTTACTTATCTCCTTGGCTTGGGAGTCATATAACTCCATACCCTCCAACATTTCTTCAGTGAAAATAGGGATGTCTGGATAAGGGGAAACAAGGAAAGCATGGAGTGGGGAATGGGAAGTTTACATTTGTTAAAAATATTGGAGGAAAACAAATATGTAATTAACTTTTGAAAATCAAAGTAAAACTGGGAAAGGCAAAGCAAAGCAAAGCAAAGCAAAGCGGAACATTCTGGAATCAAATCAGAAACTGGGGCTGCTTCTGTAAATCTAGGACTGTTCCTGGAAAATAGGGACACCTGTAGGGTCTGCTTCTGGTGGTGAGGGAGTTCCACAACTTAGGGGCTACCACAGAGAATGTCCTTGAGGAGGACATGGCCCATGTGCAGTTTGGGGTGTGCCCTGGGGAGTGGGCATTGACTATTGAGAATCCTGGGAGGCCATATAGGGAGGCCCAGAAAGCTGCATTCATCCCTTGAGCCTGCGGCTCCCCTCCTTTGGCACAAACCCTATAGCTGCCATTGGCAAGGACACAGCGAATGGTGGTTTTGTCAAAGGATCTATATTTTTTCTTTGCTAATCATTCAGCACTGGCCCTGGAGGCACCCAGCTCCTGGCACACTTGATCTTTTACAAGGGGAGGGGGGAAGTATTTTGATTCATCTCCAGGTGCTGAACAAGGTGTTTGAGTTGGTTTGCTTCATTGTCAGGCCTTCGTTTTAAAACTTCAGGTGTTTCCAGGTGAATGTAGAGGCAAACCAACCAAAGGCTGGAAAAAAGAGGCCTGGCAGGGGGGGGGGGAGCGTCAATCAAATATATAAAATATTATGATGAGCTTAGCAGCCTTCTGAAGCTGAAGGCAATGAAATTTCACCACCAGAAAAATTGCATAGATCTCGATTAAAAAAATAAAATGGCTTGCAAATGGATGTGAATAAAATTATTGATTTGCTTATTTATTTAGTAATAGTTTTGCATTTGTGCCCTGCTTTTGCCTTTACAGTGCTACCTTGGGTTAAGAACTTAATTCATTCTGGAGGTCCGTTCTTAATCTGAAACCGTTCTTAACCTGAGGTACCACTTTAGCTAATGGGGCCTCCCGCTGCCACTGGCGCACAATTTCTGTTCTCATCCTGAGGTAAAGTAGTTAACCCGAGGTACTATTTCCAGGTTAGCGGAGTCTGTAACCCAAAATGTTTGTAACCCAAGGTGTTTGTAACCCGAGGTACCACTGTACTTCATCCTGCAAATGTAAATCACATGCAGGTTGTTTGTTTGTTTTTATTGAATTTATATACCGCCCTATACCCAGAGGCTGTACCAGGCCTGCTATAAGTAGAGCAAGATATCATATGTAGCAATGCAGGAATGAATTCTAAGCGGTTGTCCGCACTAGAGTTAACTGTGTGTTTGCCCTCTCAATTAATTAGCATAGTCCACATGACATTGCCTTCAAACAATGCCAGTCTTGAAGCTTTCCCCTTGTAGATCTGGGTTTATCTGAATGTGGGTAATCCAATAAATTGAGGGAAATTGGTAGGGGAGGAATTTTGCTGCCTGAGGAGATATGGGAAGGTGCTACCCTCGCCAAAGCCTTCCTTACCTGGGCCACGCATGGGAAATGATATACTGTATAATGAATTGAAAATGATGTTGAAAATAATGTTTGTAAAAAAAAAAAAATCAGAAGCTTTTCTTCCGCGAATTATAGGGACAGAACTACCTAAACTATATAGGAATTTATCTATGTACGCTATAGCAGAGGCAAGAATGCTACTTGCCCCAAAATGGAAGCAGAAGTCCCAGCAAAGGAAGAATGGATACAAAAACTGATGGAATATGCAGAAATGGTGGAAGAATAAGAAATCGAGCACTGGCAGGATTATTGTAATAACCTGCAGTTTTATAAGAGTATATATTTAAAGAAGGTGAATAAATGGGCAAATTAAGTTAATTTGGATATGCTGAAGATATTAAAAATAAATTTAAGGAACTGCAGAAGAAGGGGGAAGGAAGTCAAGCTTTGAAATGTTAAAATGACTGTAAACTTAGTGAAATGTATAAAACTGAAAAGTATAAAAAATAATTAAAATACCTGAGCCACGCAGAAGCAGAACCAGCAACAGAGCCCCTCTTGCAGTTCTGCTGCATGGGCAGGCTGGCCCTGGAAACCAGACTCCAAGCTACTCCACTCAGGGTCACAGACAATTTTGGGGGTGGGGGGGTTTCAATTATTACTTTCAGGTACTCCTCTTTCCATGTCCACTATTTCTTCAATTCTTTCATTTCTCTTCTGGCTGTGCTCGTAACTATTTCCAGTAGACTCTTGAACTAATGTTCTCTTCTTCTGTTCCCTCAGATTCGCACTATGCAAAATACCTGCACATACAAATAAGTGAGTGGTGTAGCACAGGTTGTTGGCGCCCGGGGCATATGTGTGTGCACTGCTCCAGCCCAAGTCTTTACCACCAACCAAGTCACATCAGTCTGAGCCAGTGATGAGTGAGGCAAAGCAAGGGAAGGGAGAAAGAGGCTCAAAGCTGCCCCGCGGGGAAAAGCGGTGTGTGTGTGCTGTGTTTTCTCAAGCTGCTTCAAATCTAATTAAAAGACGTTTTTGCTAATTCCCATTTAACTATGAGCAACATTGGTCCACAACAACCCCCAAAGGTGCTTTCAGGCAGTTGCCCCCTTTTAGGATATATAAAATTATAAAGCAGGGTGGGCTGAACGCTGCAGCCGATTTAGACAGTTTGCTGATGCAGCCTGCCATTTGTACAAAGAGGGAATATGCAATAGGGGTGTGCTTTTGTCTGGTAATGAGTGGGACAATGAAACAATTGGGAACCATTCATTTCATTTATTGCTAGTAAAGAAATGAATGTAAGACTTTCAATATTCCATTCATTAGGAAACAAATGCCATATATTCATTTGGAACTTATTTGGAGTCACTTTAATTTTAATTTTCTTCTAGTCGCTGGAATAGCTCACAGGAGAGACAGGGGGTGGAGTGGGGGGGAGAGATCTTTAAACCAGGATGGCATAATTTGTGACCCTGTTGCTGGACAATAACTCTCCCCTTTCCCACTGGGAATGATGGGGGAAGTGTGATCCAGCCCAGGGGCGTCTTGCCCATAGAGGCAAGTGGCGCGGGACGCCAGGGCACCAAGTTCTGGAGGGTGCCAGGGAAGAGGCGGAGGCTGGACGTGGTGCCTCTCAGCATCAGCTCGCTGCCCTCGCCCGCCTGCCCACCTCCGCCAAGCCACGCCAAAGCAGTGCTGCACTCAGAACCTCCTCCTCTTCCCCGCCGGAGGAGCCGCCCTCCAGCTGCTGCCCGCTTCCTCCAGCCCTGCAAAGCTGCCAGCAGTGCCGTAAAAAGGTCGGCAAGTCTGGGAAATGGGGGGGGGGGACACCAGAGGGATCTTTGCACCGTGGCGCCATATATAGGTACTTAAGACAGCCCTGATTCAGCCCATTCTCTTTGACCTCTCAATAGTTTTCGGTACTGTTGACCATGATATCCTAGTGGAGTAGGATATCAGGGAGATGGGGTTGCAGGAACTGTACTTCAGTGATTGAGGGATGCGGGTCTAAACCACAGAGCCTAGGGCTTGACGATCGGAAGGTCGGCAGTTTGAATCTCCATGACAGGATGAGCTCCCGTTGCTTGGTCCCAGCTCCTGCCCACCTAGCAGTTCGAAAGCATGTCAAAGTGCAAGTAGATAAATAGGTACTGCTCCGGTGGGAAGGTCAATGGTGTTTCTGTGTGCTGCTCTGGTTCGCCAGAAGCAGCTTAGTCATGCTGGCCACATGACCCGGAAGCTGTTTGTGGACAAACAACGGCTCCCTCGGCCTATAGAGCGAGATGAGCACTCAACCCCAGAGTCGTCTGTGACTGGACCTAATGGTCAGGGGTACCTTTACCTTTACCTTTAAGCATCCAGGGGTCCTTTTCCTTTTACCTTTGCCTTTTACTTCAGTGATTCTTCTCCTGCCTCCAGAGCCATTGTTTGGCACCATAGAAGTTGTTTGGTGACTCACAGGATCCCACTTTCAGAGCTTCCATCTCAATCTGGAAACGTCTGAAGAGAAGCTGGTGTGAGGAACAATGTGGGGTGGGACTTGCATGTATGCCCTCACCCTGCTTTTAGTCCACATGCATCCAGGCAAACATTGGGTTTGTGAGTAACTTCAGAATAAATAGAATTATTTTTAGAGGCGCAATTCACAAAGACCTGGCTCTGAAAACAACAGACACTGACACTCATTTTCAGAAGATTTGAACATTCAGAGACCCTCCCATGCATCCAGCCCCACCCCTTCCAAAAAGACCTTTTCGTCCTACCCTTTTCACACTGGAGTAATAAAACATTTCAGTAGCCTTTTTTTCCAATGTAAGATTTCCAAACGCTGACTTTCCCTCCCAATCCAAGAAGAAAATGTGTGAGGCTAAAGGGTCAGACTTCCTCAGAGGACTGGAAATCCATTTCTTTGGCAGTCTTGCAAATGCTACAACCCTGTTTTCAAAAGGCTGCTTCTTCCCTTTTAGGTTGGTATTGGATTCCCCCTTTCTTTCTATTTTCTTTCTGTGCTTTCACACTCTGTTCTGTTTTTCATATTGCTAGAACCACTCGTCACTTCTCTGCATGATCTTTCTATTGGTCGTTAAGGGTAGGGCATCAATCAATCTTGAGGTCACTTCAAAAAAAACCACACCACCCCAGCAGTCCTGTGTGGAGTTTGTATTTAATAAATCATTTACCGTAGCTGTGCCCTCAGCCACAGAGGTTCTATAGTTAGTTTACAAGCAGTAAAAAATAGTATAAAATAATCACAACAATTATTTAATGGCTGTGTTAAAATAATTACAAATGTCTAAGGTCTCCTGCTTCTGAAAAGATGATGATGTAGATGCCATGTTCTCTTCCTGTTGAGAATATTTCAACATTTAGGTACTGCAGCTAAAAAGGTGGTCTCTGGTTGATAGCCTACTCACTTCCAATGGCGGAAGAGCCCCAGAAGATGCCCTTTGTGCAGGGATGAGAAACTGTCGCCCTTCATCTCTTGTTAGAGTCCAACCCCTATCAGCCCAAGCTAACAAGGTCAACGGCCAAGAGTGATGCTCATCCAGCAGTGGTCCCCATAGTGAATGGAAAATCCACTAGTTCTGCACCTCTGCTGTAGATGCTGCAACTTTCTGGTGAGGAAGGAAGTAACCTGGGCTTTATTTTAGGTGGAGTGGTGGAGTTCATCAGGACAAACAGAGGGGAAGTTCCATTGAGGAACTTGTAAATGTTTTGGGAGGAGAGCTAGCATTCTTCAGAGGGGTGTGTGTGTGTGTGTGTGTGTGTGCGTGAGAGAGAGAGAGAGAGAGAGAGACAGAGAGAGTTTTCTCATTTTTATATTGCAATATATTTACAAGAAAGTGGATGTGGGTAGTGCTGTGGTTTAAACCACTGTGCCGCTTGGACTTGCCGATCAGAAGGTCGGCGGTTCGAATCCCCATGACGGGGTGAGCTCCCATTGCTCGGTTCCTGCTCCTGCCAACCTAGCTGTTTGAAAGCATGCAGTGCAAGTAGATAAATAGGGACCGCTCCGGCAGGAAGGTAAACGGCTTCCGGCAGAAGCGGCTTAGTCATGCTGGCCACATGACCCGGAAAAACTGTCTGCGGAAGCAGACAAACGCCGGCTCCCTTGACCTGTAAAGTGAAATGAGTGCCACAACCCCAGAGTCGTTCACAACTGGACTTAACTGTCAGGGGTCCCTTTACCTTTACTATATTTACAAGAGACTTGGTGGGGGAGTATTTAATTTTTAACAATAGACCATGGGAAGCTCCAAAAAAGTAATAAATATAATTTGGATTATAATTTGGTCTTTCTTATTTTAGTTTTTTTATTTTAATCAAAGTATTATGATTGGATATATTAATTGGATGATTCTTATAGGAAAATTAAAAAAATGATTTTAAAAATAATAATTTTAAACAATAGAAGTGAAAGGAATGGTTCTGCTTCCCCCCTTAGTTATGACAATCGATATGTATCAGCATCTGCAGCTCAGTAGAAACACTGGATCCTTTCTCTAGCTCTATTCCCATTTCTTCTAAGCATGCAGGCCTTTACACCTGCATACCTGGGTAGCTGCTTAATGTGTAACAAATGGAAACCCTCAGTGGAAGTGAATGAAAGCAGGGCTTGGACTATCTACCCATTACATTAAACAAAACACTGTTGAGAGAATTACTCTAATGTAATGGATCCTAAATAAAGCTACTGACATAATTCAGCCACTCTTTTCTCTTCCAGATTAAAAATAAACTAAAAAATAAACACCCCTGTCCACACCTCGTATAAATGTCATTTAATTCTCACGAGGGGCACACGATGACATTGTTATTGTTTCTTTACTCTCAACAATATGCCTGGTGCTCACATCACTCAACTGGAGACATGGGCTCAGGAGTGCTGTTCCCTTCCATGGGTGCAGCGTTCTCTGAAATTAACACCTTGCACTTGTCACATCAGGTTGGTAATCTGTTATTCTGGTGTCGCCTGTATAGGCACCATTAATCACCCCCTCCCCCTTTTTGGCCTCCATTCTATTCGTGAGAGTGACACCAAGGGAAAAGTAAGTTGTTATGGCATGACAATCCTGGGCAAAGATAAGTTATAGTGCCGTAAACAGAGCCGAGAAACGAGATTATGTTCCACACAGTGATGGATATTCTGCTCCGTGTTTCACGCAGTAGGAATATCTGAAGTGCAACAAGGGTGGATGGAAAAGGCCTTTCTGTTTTGCTGACTTTAAATAATGTGCTATAAAAGGTTTTCAGTGTTGTTGCTGTCGTGTTTAATTGCTCTCTCTTTGTTCCATTTAGGGCTTTAGAAAACGTGATCCCCGTCTTCCTGTTTTGGGACAAGTCCAATTTGAATGGGAGACTGATGTCAAGAATTCCTCTGTGAAGCTGTATTCCACAGAGAAAATGAAGCCATTAGCATAGCCCAATAATCACAATACTTCAGTTGAAATACTTGATGCATTTTCGTCCTTTCCATGGCTGATATTCAACTAAGTTTTACTCAGCTGCTAAAATTAATGGTCCTAATTTATGATATCTTCACATTAGAAGATTGTAACTCTGTGATGTCATTTCCTCCCACTGTGTTTCTAAGCTGCTTTCTTCTGCCGCAGTCCACACCAGATCGGGGGCAGGGATAACTCCACCCAGTGATTTCTTTTCCCACATCAAGCTCCAGTTCAGTGAAGATTTCATCTGTGCACGTGCCAATATCTGCACATGCACAAAACCTTCCCAAACAGTTCACACCAAAATGGAAATGTGGCTTCCATATTGGAACGGAACAGAAGCTGCTTTGACGGGGGAAAGCACACCATACAGGCGTATTTCTCTAAAAGCTATGGGATACAAACAGATTGCAACTACAGTGGTACCTCAGGTTAAGTACTTAATTTGTTCTGGAGGTGCGTTCTTAACCTGAAACTGTTCTTAACCTGAGGCACCACTTTAGCTAATGGGGCCACCCGCTGCTGTCGCGCCGCCGGAGCACAATTTCTGTTCCCATCCTGAAGCAAAGTTCTTAACCCGAGGTACTATTTCTGGGTTAGCGGAGTCCGTAACCTGAAACATATGTAACCTGAAGCATATGTAACCCGAGGTACCACTGTAACATTGTTTGAACCCAGCTTAAAATACTGTGGTGGCAGCACACTGGAGCCACAGTATGCAGTAATGTGAACAACACCCTCAATTATGTTCATTAATTTCAGTGGGTCTATTGTTGGTAAAATTTAGTGGAATACCACTCCATGCTTTGGCATAGATCTCATTAATTTCAAGGAAAACTGCCCTGTGGATTGTACCCCTACTTTTGCAATCATGTTATTGCACATATCTAGCTAATATTAAGAGGGAATGGGCTGGTTCTTGTTCAACTATCCTGCTGCCACTATCTAGACAATTTCATTCAACTGCAGCTGTTTGCTAGTTGCCTGTAACTCAGATAACCAAGATGATTCTCTGCCACCTTTCTCAAAGCAGCTGCCACCTATCTTGCCCCTTCATGTGGCACAATGAAAACACATGTAAATTTACCCAGCTGGGAGGGAGGGGGGTAAATGTGATTAAAAATCCTCTCAGAGACTTCAACCTCTTGAGGCAATTTGACTGCCCTTGAACAAACTGTCAGTAAGTTCTCGCTCTGAGATTACATTACACAGATAAATTACTTCACAACACATGCATCCTAGATTTTCTTCTTCTTCTTGAAATAGCTTGAAAAAGGGGGCAGGAAATCAATCCTTTTCTATCTGGTTTTTTGAAAATAGCACTGGCCCACCTAAGCTCTGGAGCTGTTGTGAAAGAAGGGAGAGGAAGTGGGGGAATCAGATAACGCTCAGGCCTGCAAGTGGTGTCATTTAATTACTATTGATAGGAAAGAAAGGAGAACACATTGCTGTGTCACACAATCAGATTTGTTCCCTCTCTGAACTGTTCTGTGGGCGCCTCCCCATCCATTGGTCATGTGGAAACTGCATCCATCTGTTGGTCGTGTGCCTGAATGTTGAAGAACAACTTCCAGAGAGTGGAAATGGGACAAAATTGGATTCGGTTCACATTGAAAGGCAAGACTTCTTAATTCCCACTTCCCAAAACCGAAAAGCAGTGAAAACGGCGCTTTGAAATTCGCAGCCTAGTAATGTGTACAAAAATGCACACACTATGGCGACATGTACATATGAATTCACACATTAGTGAAAATAACATACAAAATGCATTATATGAGGGGAAACTGATTTGCAAAAATGTATATATTAGGGGAAATTGCATACAGAATTTTGCATTAAAATGCGGTGAATTTCCATTTTAAAAAACAACAAAAAATTGAAACTGACACGGAGATGTGGAGAAATGAAGAAGGGGAAAATGAGAAACAGAGAGAAACTGAAATTGACATATCCAATTGTCCCTCCTAAAGGATAGTATATGGCAATAAGACTTTGTAGCACCATACAGAGTAACAGTGGAATTCTATAATCTCAACTCAGAAGTCCAGTGGTACCTTGGCTTTCAAACAGAATGCTTTCTGGGAGTCCGTTTGACTCCTGGAACCATTCAAAAACCAAAGTGCGGCTTCCAGGAGTGTCCTGCAGCCAATCAGAAGCCGTGGAAGCTGCGCCAGACGTTTGGCTTCTGAAAATCCTTTGAAAACCCAAACATTCACTTCCGGGTTTCGATCGTTTGGGAGCCAAGGCGTTCAGCTTCCAAGGTACGACTGTAAATCCCATTGGGTCCAGTGAGCTTTACTCCCAGCCAGCTGAGTGAGTATGAGAAGGCAGCCTTAAACAACTGAAGCATAGAGTCCACCTCTCATTGGTAAATGACAGTATAATATTTACTGGCCCTAAAGGTTGTTCAGAAATCATTGCTGATATGAATAACATGAGCATTTGGCACTCATACAATAAGTTCCATACATAGATTTTTCAGAGTGTTTTATGAGTTACTTTAATTAATTCAGTGCTCCCGGCAAATAAAATGTATAGAACGAACAAATCCTGGAAAGCCATCAAAGCCGACAGAGCCAGGATTCCTTAGAATTAATTGGAACCTGTTGAAATTTGCAATTAACCAAAAGGACTTGTAACAAAATGTTGCAGTATATTCTTATCCCTTAATAGTAGAGCTTCTTTCCAGGGTCCCAGTTAGCTAGTCATGCCCATCTGCATGATACTCCATTTCGTTGCTCCATGTTTTCTTTTCCCAGTCTCTCTCTCTCTCTCTCTCTCTCTCTCTCTCTCTCTCTCTCTCTGTTTGTGTGTGTGTGTGTGTGTGTGTGTACTTCTGCAAACTTTGTGTTGTCCTGAGAACATACCCTCCAGCATTTCTCCAAATGAAAATAGGGATGTCCTACAATCATTCCATATCTTAGTTTGGATTTGAGAACCTCAAGCCAAATTCTCATGAATTTTCAACTCTGCAACTGACTGTCATTTGCAGTACTAAAATCATGTTAAGGTCAAATATAGTATGTCCAAAACACTAAAACGCCCCTCAGACCAACCATCTGCTCTTGTCTTTAATGTTCATTCTTTTTTCATTCATCCATACTTTTGAAATATACATTCCCAATCTGACCATGCAAAAACAAAGGGTTAGTTTTGCTCCAAGAGTCCTGAACTGACCCTCATTCTGATGGGACTTTCCACGCAACTGGTTGAAGTGAGAACCAATTCCATGGATTTCCTACAGGAAATGCCACAGTACTTTGAGACTCAACTTACTCGGTTCAGGGTTCTCAAAAGAAAGAAACGGAGCAGATAAGATTTCAAACTTTGGAGCTCAAATCCAAACCACTTTGGTCTGGAACTTGAGACTAGAAATAACTCAAGCGGGATTTCTTGAAAGATTTCCAGGACTTTCTGGGGTTTGGCTTGTCCAGTAAATACTCCAGGAATAGCCTTTTGGAGGGATATTTTTCAGCAATGTTTGACTTCCTGTAGCATGCTGAACTAGAATATTCAATTTATTTTCTCTCCCTTTCTTTTCTTTTTCAAAGAAAGAACTTCCCATACTTATTTTAGAATTCTAGAAGGTTCATGCTCAGTTCAGCTAGAGGTTAGGCCACAGATTCCTCTTTGGTCAAAGGAACTGGTCTGCTTGTATGTGCTGCGTGACCTGAAAGCAATTGAGAACATTGCTGAATAGTAATATTTCCGAGACAGGAACAGAAGAATGAGAAGGCAGCTCGGTGCACTTTTTGAATACTTCAAATATTTGGATCCACCACACAGAGTCATTGAGGGGGAGGAACCACATATCCATTTATAGAGCTGTAAAATACAGCTATATAAATAACCAGTTCATATAAACAACAACAGCATGGATTTCCTGCCCCTTAACTGTAATGATGACTCAGTCTCTAAAGCTTGTGTTATTCTGATGCAATGGGACAACTCCCACATATTACATGGTTGTAGTCCTACACCTCAGGACTGATATCTGTAGGATCATCAAGGCACTTCTGCAGAAGCTTGAAGTGAAGCCCAGAACACCAATAAAGAGGACAGAAGCAGGGAATAACCAGAAGCATCCAAAATCTGAAACAGGACTACACAGCTTTGTGGCCCACCATACACTCAGGAAACGTCCTGGATCTCATGTGCACACAGAAGGTCCCAGGTTCAACCGCTGGGCTCTCCAGGCAGGGTTAAGAATGCCCTTTGTCTGAAGCCCTGGAGAAGTGCTGAAACTGCCAATCAGGGTGTAATGGCCTGGGATTCAGACTTGGAGGCTGAACCTGAGGAATCCCAGCCTGCACAGGAGTCCCTGTCTCCAGAACCAGGGCTGGGGCTTGAGCCTGAAGGGTCCTAACCTGTGCTGGATCCTCGGGTGCAGGCACCAGCTGAGTCTGCTCTGGCTCCTGAGGTGATGGAGGACCCAGTGCCTGCAGATGCTCCACTCTCAGCACCGTCAGGGGAGGCTGAGGTTGCCTCTGGGTCCGGTAACCCTCCAGCCTCTCCTGAGCTGCAGAGGCTCAGAGAAGAGAGGCAGAGGGAACTAAGTTCTCGCAGGAGGCGAGTCAACTGTGGACCAGGGCCGTCCTATGCCTTGGGGCAGATAAAAGCCATCCAGCCCAGTCCCAGGTTGTGGGAGCAACATTGTTGGTAGCCTGTTCCTGCCTGCATCCTGTCCTGCTCTTCTGCCAGAGTTCCTGACCTCACCTGACTCCCTGCCTTGGACCCCACTTCAGCTTTGACGGACAGCCTCCATACCGCACCCTCGACCTTGGACTGGACTTGGACCTCACCACACGGTTAACCCTCGGGACTAGCACACAGTATCAACAATACTGAGCTGAATGATCTGACTCGGAATAGAGCAGCTACCTCCTTTTCTACCAGGAGGTTACAGGCAAGTGTATCGAGCTCTGTTTTCATCACTGTCACCTTTCCTGAAAATACCTTTAGGCAGCTTCCGACTTGGCTTGTTGCTTCTTCACCTGGGTTAAGCTTGTCCTCAAAGTTTGAGCAGGCCCTAGCAAAATACCTTCTGGTGGACCTAGTGATTGAGCAGAAGCATCACTGTGATGTGCTGTGGGCTGCTCAGATTATCCACATGGCTCCTGGTTTAGTGTTGCTACCAGGCTTTCTGGGAAATTTAACTTGCAGCCCCATTTTGGAGGTTCTGTAGATGACTGAAATGGAGGGCAACTCACAGACTGAACTGCTTGGTGTAGATCAGGGATTGCCAATGTGGTACCCTCCAGATGTTGTGGACTCCCATCGTTTCTGACCATTGGCTAGGATGGCTGGGGCTGATGGGTGTTGCAACCCAAAATATATGAAGGGCTTTGTAGCACGGGGACCAACCCCTGCCCAAAGCTGATAGTTTGCACTATTTCATCCATTTACATTCAAAGAGCTTCTTCTGCCTCTTGAGAATGCTCGTTCTCACAGAGATTTTTATTTGCACCTTGAACAACTCTTTTCTCCCATAGACTGCATCCTTCCTCCTTGTTTCGGTTTTGTATGATAGAAGTGAAGTGGAAGCAGAAAAATTATTGCAGGTTGACATGCCTTTAGAACAGGAGGTCACCCTGCTTTTGAATATGTTCCACTGAAACCAACAGGTCTGCCTCTTGAAGAACATATATTTAAAATACCACCAAGCAGGAAAAGCCACACACACGAATCTGAGGGCAGACCTTTTTCTTTTTCTTTTTTTAAAGCAACCCTTACCACATGAATTCTACAGCTGAGGTACCACTGAGTATTAGTCACAGGCTGACGCAATGTGTGGCATTACACACACACACACAAACACACACACAATCACATATGTACAACCTTGGGGGTTGCTGATAGTACCCTTTCTAATTTCCAGGCCAGGAACAAGAGTGAGAGAGGATGGGCTGCGTGGGGTCTTCAGAATCAGAGCTGCTCTTTCTTGAAGGGAGCGAAGGATAATATTGGCACCAGGTTTCCTTTGACTTGAAGCTAATTAACACACCCATGGCCACACACAAAGCAAGCCTGGCAGCGGATGAGCTCATAAACCACACTCTGTAATCGACGTTGCTGGCAGCACTTTGCTCTCGGGTTATGTTTGCAAACGGTTCTCTTGCTGAGTCAGCTGAATCTTTCTGTGGCTGCCTTGGATAACATAGCGGGCCTAAACTGCTTTTATTAGCTATAGCTGCCAAAGGTCTATTCTAAGGCTTCATACAAAATGCATGCGTGTGTATGTGTGTGTGTGTGTATGCATATTTATTGTGTGTTTGTAATTCATTAATTTGTCAGTCACCTTCTGCATTAGTCTTAAGGCGATTCCACAAAACAACTGAGCCTAATTCTAATACTATTTTAATTCTATTTGTATTTAATTACATTTTAATTATGTCTTTTCTATGTTTTTAGCATGTTCTGTTTTATATGTGCATACCGCCTTGCGTCCAGACTGGGGAAAAGGTGGGAAAGAAGAAGAAGAAGAAGAAGAAGAAGAAGAAGAAGAAGAAGAAGAAGAAGAAGAAGAAGAAGATCCTCCACCATAGTACAAGGAAAAATAGATTTAAATACAATACAAAATGACCTTTCCAGCTCACTGGAAAATCATATTTATGTGTTTCTTGAGGTGATAAAGACATAGCATGCTTTGTTGAAAATAGAGGAATAATCCAGATGTTGCTAAACCACAACTCCCATCAGCCCCATGCAAGTCTGGTGGGAATTGTAGTTCAGTGGCCAGAGGTGCTCCACACCCAATCTGTGGGATGATGAAGGAAGCAACTTTCAGGAGGCGATTGGTGGCCTTAGAAACGTCAGCGCTGTGGCACCAAAGTATGATTTCCCCCGCCCCCAAAGCAAACTAAAGAGGGATGTTCTCCAGGATCACAGCAGGGAAGGAAGGAGTAACTCCACGACCCATCCCTGCTGTTTATCAGTTTCCCCTCTGTGGATGCATCTTACATTTAAAATAAACACACACCCTGAGCTTTAAATGCAAAACCGTACACACATTTAGCACCACATCTTTCCCCTAAAATACTTTTTTAAGAAGTCCATTTGCTTTTAATGCGGCAGCGGGAGGCTGGGGGCAGGGGGAGAGAGCAGCTTTTAGTTTTGCAGCCTTAGAAAGTAGATGAGGTGGAAAGATGAAATATTTGCTGCGGTGGCAGCTAAGACTGGAGAAGGATTAAATCCAAGGTAAACCCTTTATCTAAACAGAACTGGTGTTTGATGCCATCTCCAGCAGTAGCTGGCCTAATCTGGCATTTTGTGTGTGTGTGTGTGTGTGTGTGTGTGTGTGTGTGTGTGTGTTTCCTGAACTGTTTCCCTCACTATCAGCTTTTACCTCCAGAAGATTTAGTCAGTGGGTAAGTTTGGCTTTTCCAATTGCCTTTAATGACATTTATCTTTATTTATACCCAAGAACAATCAATGGCCTCCATCCCCTCTGATTTTTCATTACAGTTTTGGAGCACTTATTATATGAGCAGTTAATGGCACTTTGAGAAAGCCCCACCTGGGCCATCAGTTCATACCAATGGTATTGCCCTAATAACAAAATATCAGCAGTGTCTGTCTAGATGCCAGGGCTAAATAGATGGCAGGCTGACTGGAGAGATAACAGGGTCAATGCTGAGGGAAAAGAGGCTTTGGAGATGACAACATAATTTGAAAAAAGTAAAACCCCTAATCCAGGATTTCTACCCATTATTTTTCTTTCCCCTCCCAGAATGCAAGGACATTCAGCTGTCTCTCCCACAGCTAACTTTGAAACACAGGATGACAAATAAGAATGGTGGCTGCAGAGATTTACATCCATCTCCTTACCATGTCATAAGGACACCAATCTCAAAATATAAGGGTGTCTTCTCTGCTGATCAATCGTTCCCTATTACATAGTGAGAATATGAATGTATCCCCTTATAGACATGTGTGTGAGCATGTCCAGGTCTGAGAAACACAACCCAAAATATTGCTGTGACTTTGCATACAAAAGCATGGGGGTGATGGGATCCATTGTTAAACTCCCTCTTTCTTTTTTGTTCTTCTCTTTATCTTTGTTCTGTTGCATCTCAGGTTCTTTTTATTTATTTTTAATTGTTTTTATTAGATTGGTCCAAGGTCTCATACACACCTTGTGTGTTGCTGTGGCAGCAGCTGCAAACATCGTTTCCCACGGAAAGGTCAGCACAAAGTGATATGCAAGTGAGCAGACCTGATGAATCTCTTGTATCATCGAACAGCAAATGAGAATTACAAACGGGGAACTGGATGTAATATAAAGCTAGCTGGCCAACCTGAGCTTTGTAATCACATATGGTTCCAACATGTTGCTCTGCAAAAGACATTTTTAAAATATAACTCATGGAGGATATATAATTTCCAAAGCAGAGTCCATTTTATCTACAAATCAGTGTGGCATCTCTCATGGACTACTATACAGTGGTACCTCGGGTTACATACACTTCGGGTTACATACGCTTCAGGTTACAGACTCCGCTAACCCAGAAATAGTACCTTGGGTTAAGGACTTTACCTCAGGATGAGAACAGAAATTGCGCGCCGGCAGCAGCAGGAGGCCCCATTAGCTAAAGTGGTGCTTCAGGTTAAGAACAGTTTCAGGTTAAGAATGGACCTCTGGAATGAATTAAGTACTTAACCCGAGGAACCACTGTACTTAAGTGCTGGTTGACTTGAAAACACTCAGTTCATGTATCACAATTTGGACCAGGGAAACAATATTAAAACCCATGTCTATTGTTCCAGCCCCCTTCAATGTTCATGAAAAAATGAGGACTAAGCTCCATTAAGTTCCAAATGAAGATAGCATGCAAAAATAAGAGACTCAGGACCAATGCAAGACCTTTTGCAGTCACTGCCTTCACCCTACTTGTAGCCCCCTCTCCACTGGCTTCCTCCCGCCTCCTCTTCCAGTCACTATCTGCAGGTGTCCTCTGGGACCTTCCATTCAGCAAGCAGAGTAAGCAGTAAGCAGAGGATGTTTTGACTAAGGGCTCAACCACACTTACATATTGCCCCATATTTTCCAGGCACAGGTCTGGGCTTTAAAGCTCTATGTCCAAATCCCGGATCTTTCCCCCTGAAACCCCACTCTTTAAAGCTGCAGTGCAACAAATGTCAATTCGGGTTTTTTAGCAGATTGCAAAATTCAGCAGTAAAGAAGGGTTCAGTTCAGACTGAAACCAGAGACAATGTGCCTAATGGCTAAATCTCATTGCCCATATGCACATAGGTCAACCTGTTGTTGTTGTTTAGTCATGTCCGACTCTTCGTGACCCCATGGACCAGAGCACGCCAGGCACTCCTGTCTTCCACTGCCTCCCGCAGTTTACTCAAACTCATTCTGGTAGCTGTCGTCCCCTTCTCCTTGTGCCCTCCATCTTTCCCAACATCAGGGTCTTTTCCAGGGAGTCTTCTCTTCTCATGAGGTGGCCAAAGTATTGGAGTCTCAGCTTCAGGATCTGTCCTTCCAGTGAGCACTCAGAGCTGATTTCCTTAAGAATGGATAGGTTTGATCTTCTTCTCAAGAGTCCCCTCCAGCACCATCATTCAAAAGCATCAATTCTTCGGCGATCAGCCTTCTTTATGGTCCAGCTCTCACTTCCGTACCTTACTACAGGGAAAATCATAGCTTTAACTATACAGACCTTTGTTGGCAAGGTGATGTTTCTGCTTTTTAAGATGCTGTCTAGGTTTGTCATTGCTTTTCTCCCAAGAAGCAAGCGTCTTTTAATTTCGCGGCTGCTGTCACCATCTGCAGTGATCATGGAGCCCAAGAAAGTAAAATCTCTCACTGCCTCCATTTCTACCCCTTCTATTGGCCAGGAGGTGATGGGACCAGTGGCCATGATCTCCGTTTTTTTGATGTTGAGCTTCAAACCATATTTTGCGCTCTCCTCTTTCACCCTCATTAAAAGGTTCTTTAATTCCTCCTCACTTTCTGCCATCAATGTTGTGTCATCTGCATATCTGAGGTTGTCAACCTACTGGACCCTTAAGGAAGATATCAAGACCTATTCCTTTGCAGGGCTCCCCACCACATTCCTTCTTCCTGCCCATGCATCTCTGTGCTTCTCTTCTCTGTGGCTCCAAAGCACAGGCCACATGCTTCTCAGATTCCATGCAGTCCCTGCCTGCTCTCCTCCTCTGGCCACCCTGGTCTATTTTTCTGCAAGCATTCAGGCTTCTTGCTTTAGTTCGCGCTCTCGACCACACATCTAGGAGGACGCCAGTTCAGTGCACTAACTGATCCTCGACCTGCTGGACTGCACTCTTCCTACAGTGCGCATAGAAATGCTAACTATGAAAAACAAGAGTTGCCCTCAGAGTGACCTCACCCCTGGAAATCCAAGCCTAGCAGGACGCACCATCTGCTATTATGGGTTGCCCAGGCTTCGTGTGTATAATTATGTAACCCTGGGGTTTTCCACTTTAGAATGAAAAATCCATTTTGTCACTTTCGTACCTCTAGCCAGTGTATAATTATGGGGCGGGGGAGAGATAGTAGTGGAATCCACAAGCCCTACTCCTGACTTCCCTTATTACGTTTCTAAAAAGTCAGCAACAAGGGGGAGGGCAGCCCCCTCTGCCCCCACCTGTAATTTGAACACTGCCACCAAGCAACTTTCTCTTTAATCCAAAAATGTTGCATTAAAATAGGAAATCAAAGCACGCAGCCATCACTAGAAACAAATGCATGAATCTGATGGAATTGTCTAAGTTGCCATGTTCCTATACTACTATTTTATTTTTGCTATAAGTGCACATATAAATAACTAAGGGCAGTGCTTTTTTCTGGGGGACGCAGGGGTATGCATGCCCCTAAACATTTTGTGAATCTAATGGGAGAAGAAACTAATATATATATATATATATATATATATATATATATATATATATATTAGTTTAGTTTCTTCTCTAGCACAGTGAATCGTCAGTTACGTTGCTTCCCGCAATGGCGGCCTTATTTCCTGTCACAGTGTTTCCTGAGACTCAGACGGAAGCGAGTGTTTAATGTGTCAGCTGTGTAATATGAGGTAATGCATGTTCTTTGTACTTTTGTCCATTTACTGTATTTATTTTTCCTGATTTGAACTATAATCTTCAGTCAAAACGAGAGTACCCCTGAACATTTTTTTAAGAAAAAAAGCACTGACTAAGGGTATGCCACAAAATTATTGCATTACCTTAGCTCTCTGCCTATAAGTTGCTGTCCATTACAAACTTATGGTATACCAAGGAGAAGGGGGATTATTTGAAAGCTACCTTCTCTCATCCTGCAGGCACATAGCATGGTTAAAAATCTAGACGATTATTTATGGTCACAAAGAGACAATTGCTAGCTCAGAATGTATAATCTGGGTGCCCTGTGGTATGCTTAGGGCCCATGCTTAATTTGTCGCAAGTTTATTGTAAGAAGCTTTTCCGCTACCCTGCCCAATTTATCACATCCAACTACGCAGTCAGATAATGGGGAAGGGAAAAGGAGAGAAGGAAGTTGCAGCCCAATGGTAGTTTGCTATAGCTATAACAGTATTTGACAACAAGGCCAATTATGTGCATTTGGTCAATTGAAAACACTGGGGGAAATGTGAAAGATAATAGCAGATTTTAGTATTGTGCTAGACTCGCACACACACCCCTTGCTCCACGCACACTTTCTTAATTATGTACAAAATTTAAAATGGAAGACACTGCCAGAAATCATAGAGAAAATACAAAAGATGACAGGATGGTGTGTTCTGAAAAATGAAACTACCTCTATCGACAAAGGATATAAAAATTTAAATAAAATACTATCTTATGGAATATGGTTGTGTCAGCATGAAATATTTTATAACCAAAGAGAGAGAGGGGGAAATTGCCACATAAGCCAAAAGGGAGGATTTATATTTCAGCATTCAAGTCTCTTTATAAGTGATATGAAGTTGTACAAAAAGCTCTGTTAGCGACACGTGTTGATGACTTCCTTTTGGTTCCCATCATGCCCTGCTTTGCTGCCATGATGGGGTGAGAAAAATCACATGTGGGCTGGGATAGGTACAGTGGGATATTCTGCTGAGGCACTATGTAATATTGCTTGAAATTCGTTTTGGCATTTGAAATCAGATCTAGGGGCTGCCCTTCAATTCAAATTAAGATATTGTTTCTAACAGCTTTGTGATGGTGCCAGAACTGCTTGAACCAATGTATCAGTTATTCCTGGTTGCTACTCATCCTAGTGGGTCTGCTCGTGCAATAGGACCTTCCTTCCTTCCTTTTCCTCCCCACCTGCTGCATGCCTCATGTCCCAATCTGCCCCAGAGGGTTATGGGAGCAGAAATTCATTGAATTTGTAATGAACATGATTGGATGACACTGTCCTCATTTCCTTGGGAGGCATAATTAACTAACAGCTTTGTGGCTGCTGTGTGTCAGAATTGCTTGAAGCAATGTATCAGTTGTTCCTGGTTGCTGATATCTAGGTCCTAAGCCAAAGTCCTGCCACCCTCTTTGATAATCCAGCCCTGGCTAAAATGGCCTCAATCATGATTGAGTGAAAAATGAAACTAAGTGCAGAAACAAGTACAGTGGTACCTCGGGTTAAGTACTTAATTCGTTCTGGAGGTCCGTTCTGAAACTGTTCTTAACCTGAAGCACCACTTTAGCTAATGGGGCCTCCCACTGCTGCCACGCCGCCGGAGCACGATTTCTGTTCTCATCCTGAAGCAAAGTTCTTAACCCGAGGTACTGTTTCTGGGTTAGTGGAATCTGTAACCTGAAGCGTATGTAACCTGAGGTACCACTGTACAGATAATCTCAACTGCTCCTCAGCCTTCCACCTGGACAGAGAACATGGACCACCAGTGCCCATCACCATGTGAAGATCTCTGGTCCAGAGGCACGGCTTTCATCATCTTTGTCATCATTGGTTTAAATCACAAACAAACCATGTCAGTGGGGAGAAAAAGCAGTACATAAACAATAAAAAAATGAAGGCAGTATATGATGAAGTGCTAGCTTCATGTTTCCTTCATGTCCTGCTTACAACTTTCCCAGAAGCATCTGGCTTGCAACTGTGGGAAGCAGAATTCTGGACGAGGCAAACCTTTTCCCTAGCGCTGAGCTGAACATTCTCAGCCAAGAATTTCAGTTCTAAAGGAGAGGTGGGGGAGAGAAGAGGAGTGAAATGGCTCCCCTTTCTTCACCATTTTCATTGCAGCTAGTTTCACAGCAGCGGTTGTGACAAAGAGAGCTTTTCTTAGCACAGTGACCAGCTGGCAGCTGACATTTCCCCCACCAGAAGGACCTGAGAAGCATGTTAGGATATGATGTAGCCTCATTGTCAGTGTACTTTGGTGGTGAAATGGGCAGTTTCCAGCCAGTGATAATAATAACTTTCTTTTCAAGCACCACCAAATCTGATATTTTAGTTGCATTTTCGCCACCCACTTTGATGCCCACGAAACAATTATTTTCCTAATGATTAGATTTGAAGTTGGTGGTGGTTCTTCAAGGTTTTCTTTATAGATTTGGATGCCAAATATTTGCCAGAAATTCTATGATATATGTGTGTGTGTGCTCGCACAGACAGAGACATACACATATACACACTGTTGTGTATATGGTGTATAATTTATAATTTGATAAGTTAATTTAATTTACCATTTAATGTTTTAATATGTTTTTATATATGTTGGAAGCTGCCCAGAGTGGCTGCGACAACCCAGTCAGATGCATGGGGTACAAATAACAACGACAACAATTTATTATTATTAGCACTGAATATGTATTGTATATTGATTCCTGAAGTTCATATTGCAAATATTCATTTAGGGTGATATTCAATGTTATACTCAGAATAGACCCATTTGAAATAAGTGGGACTATATAACAAATCATTTTAATCCAATGGGTCTACCCTGAGTATGGCTATCATTGGCTATCATCTATGAGCTATAAGAACTGTCATTTCACGAACATTCCTTTGCCAATGTTTAGCACAGTTCTAACTTATTTAGCACATTTTTTTTAAAGGAAGGTGTATTTCTAAGCTCTGAGAAAAATATGGATTGCACCTGGAGCTTCTTCTATGAGATCAGCACACCACATACACAACAGTTTAAAGGAATCATTAAAGATTTTGACTGGAGTCATAAATACAGAGAAGTCAATCAATAATTCTAAAATATAGCGTCTTTTTCTTTTATCAGCCAAGGGTGAAACACAGGCACACCCACTGAACATGGCTTTAATTGAATCACAGTTGCTTAAGTGTTCTCAGGAGGTGATAAATTAAAAAGTGTTATGCATGAAGGAAATAGGTTTCCACAAGCTGGAAAAAGCAATAAGGCCTGAACTTGGTAATAAATTGCTGGTTATCCACAAAAACCAAGTTGCTACCAATAAAAATTATCTGTGCACCTTTTTTCAAAAAAGAAAAAGAAAAAAGAAGGCACAAAGAACATGTTTGCTTCTGTTCTCAAATTAACAAGGCTATCTATAAAAGAGGCAGAATTATTTCCTGCAAACAAATGTTGCCTTTTCTTATCCTTTGTGTTGTTTACAAGAACACCATTTAAATCAAGCACAACAACACCATTTAAATCAAGCCATAATTTGATTCAACTGCTGTTCTTTTTTTGAAGTAATTCTTTGTTTAATGTTTGATGATGGCATTGCTGGCTAAATTGACTGGCATTTGCTATCCAAATAATGCACTCGGTTACCAGAATCTTTTGACATAAAGCAGTAAAACAAATACTAAACTATGTGTTTTATGTGAAATTTCTGTTTGAGAAGGAAATCAGGACATACATTTCAAGATGAATCAATGTAATTACTAAGGAATCTTCCGCACTTTAGTTTGCCCTTCCATTTCCCCAGGAAAACCCACAGTTTAATACTGAATTGGAACAAACAGCAATGGGATTTTCCATGGATTGCTGTTTGTTCTGATTAACACTAAAGAACAGGTTTTCCAGGGTAATGTGGCAGGGCAAAGTCAAAACCACTTGAACCTGTGCCTAGAAAACCATTTGTACCCATGCTTTCTAGGTATGGGACAAGTGGAAGCATGAATGAGCAAAATTATACTGAGCAAAATTGTGTACCAAAATAAACGAATTGGGGGAAATGTGCATGAAAATGTATATGAGATTTGGCTATCCTCAGGATAGAGGCAAGCTGCACTTGACTGTTATGAATAGCATCAGATCTTTCCTCACTTTACATATGGAATCGATGTACTATTTACTTGTTAAATTTGTATCCTACCTTTGAACCCAGAAGCCTACTTTTCCTCATGGTCAGTGCAGGAGTTGCCTGTATGCTGGTGATTTGGAGAGGAGTGAGCAGCTAAAAATTGGAGGAAAATGTCTCAAAACCGTTGCCTACTGTAGTGTGGCCCTTCTCCTTCTGGCTTAAAATAATAATAAGAAAAACCTGGCAGTTTGAGTCTTAGGGAAGTTAAACAGAAAAAGGATTTATTTCACAATAAGAATGGTAAACGGAAATATTTTGGGAGTTAGAGAGCTTCGAAGAATCAGCAAAATGTACACACCAAACTCAGCAGATATCGCAGACTTTTCAATAAGATGGTAAGTGTACACATTAGATTTACTTTACTTACTTAAACTTATCACAGAGATGTTCCAGCTTAGGTTTCAATAACTTGTGAGTTCTGAAACAGGCTGGTACTCTTTGTTAGGCTAGTATTAATCTGCCTATTGACCTTCTGATTCCCCACCTTTAGAAATCTCACACCTGAGGCTCCTCTACAGTGGTACCTCTGATTAAGAACTTAATTCATTCTGGAGGTCCGTTCTTAACCTGAAACTGTTCTTAACCTGAGGTACCACTTTAGCTAATGGGGCCTCCTGCTGCCGCTGCGCCGCCACCATGCGATTTCTGTTCTCATCCTGAAGTAAAGTTCTTAACCCAAGGTACTATTTCTGGGTTAGTGGAGTCTGTAACCTGAAGAGTCTGTAACCTGACACGTCTGTAACCTGAGGTACCACTGTATTTGACTCAGCAAGGTTTATTTCTTTTAGCTGGAACTCACCAGAACTCCATTCCGACACTTCTCAGGTGGGTGCCATTGCCATTATAAGAACAAGAGTGGCATTCATGGTGAGTTCTAGCACCTCTTTTTTTCTAGAAAAATAGCACTGTGCACACTCCCTTTCTAACTGGTTTGGGATTCTTCTTCTCTCATTAGGAAATCTATCCCCTTCCTATGGAAGTGGGATTTAAGTAGAGTGTTCCCTGAGAACTCCACTTCTCCCAGAATTCAGCTTTCTCGTGTCTGGATACCCTTTGACAGACAATAACCACTGTCTTTCAATCTAGCCCCCAGCTCAGAGACTGCCTTCTCTGGCTGCAAATATCCCCTCAGGGTGAGTTTTCCACGGCTCAGAGGTTATACTGTTTCCCCAGCCCAATGCCATGAACAGAGTCCTGTCTCCACCCTCCTTCTGGATAGCTGTACCTACCGCCAATCAAAGTGAAGCTGTAGCTCAGTATATTCCACTCTGGTGGAATTCCACCAGCATTGCTTTTTCCTGGACTTTCCATCACACCTACGCATTTGGAAACTAATGCAAACAACACCATTACCGATATGTGTTAACATGTTCAGACGTAGGAACAGAACAAACCATCTACTTCTGTAAATGAAGAAACAGTAAAAAAAAAAACCCATAGAAATGCATGAAAGGGTAAGTAGAGCGAACATCCCAGCTCCGCAGTAACACAACATATGGTCAACCCAAGGAACAGTAACAGAACAGTAACAGCAACTCGTGGCATACTACAACTCTGGAAAACCACAAGACCACCCACAGTCATCGGCAGTGCTGAGCTTAGCACACATTTTTAAACTGGCAAGCCTCTCCTCATTTCTCAGATGGTAAGCTGGTAATTTGTATTCAGCCAATGCACCTCCCAAAATATTCTTTAAAATGTACATGATCGTATGAGCCTAGAGGAGGAATGGAAGGTGAGGGACTTTAGTTGTTTAAAAAGCAAACAGAAATTATTAAGGTTGTTGTTGTTGTTGTTGTTTTGCAATTGCCTGACCCAACTGAGGACATCTCAGAAGTTCCCTGATAGTGTGACTGACTGGTTCGTTCTATTTTTATGTTTCCAGGTAAAGTTCAGAGAGGTGTGCATTTCTCATGTAGGGAAAAATATCTAATGCATGCATCTTTGTGGAATTGACTGAATGCCAATAATGGGGGCAAATTCACTGTTGGAAGTCTTAGGTCCCATCCACATCGTACATTTGAAGCTGCATCATACCACTTGGCTTTTCCCAAAACATCTTGAGAACTGAGAATGCTGAGAGTTGTTATGAGACACCTATTCCCCTCATGGAGCTACAGTTTTGACAGGGTTTAACAATCAATCCTCTTTTCCCAGAGAACTCTTAGAATTGTAGCTGACAAATCTCTCTACCTTTAACGAACAACAGTTCCTGGGATTCTTTAGGGGAACCCATTACAGTGGTACCTTGGGTTACAGACGCTTCAGGTTACAGACTCCGCTAACCCAGAAATAGTACCTCGGGTTAAGAACTTTGCTTCAGGTTGAGAGCAGAAATTGTGCTCCGGCAGCGCGGCAGCAGCGGGAGGCCCCATCAGCTAGAGTGGTACCTCAGGTTAAGAACAGTTTCAGGTTAAGAACGGACCTCCAGAACGATTTAAGTTCTTAACCAGAGGTAGCACTGTACTGTTTAAAGTGGTCTGTTACTGCTTTAAATGTCTATATCAGCAACGTGACATCAGCCAACATGACATTCCTGAGCTAAGTTCAATGTATTAGTGTTAGTGTACAAAGCCCTGAATGATCTAGGATCCGGTTACTAGAAGGAGCACCTTGCCTCCTTATACACCAGTCAGGTCATTGTCATAATGCAGAGAAGCTCTCCTGACTGTCCCACAGGTGTTTGTTTTGCAGTCAGTGGTGTAGCATGGGTTGCCTGTGTCCGGGGCATGCAGGGGGTGGATGGG
The DNA here is from genome assembly GCF_964234715.1 of Podarcis melisellensis. Lineage (NCBI taxonomy): Eukaryota > Metazoa > Chordata > Lepidosauria > Squamata > Lacertidae > Podarcis > Podarcis melisellensis. The sequence continues at coordinate 28,785,497 of NC_138542.1, forward strand.
AGAGAGGAAAATGGATGGAGTATGCATGCACATTCAACTGCCTAGTAGACATTACAGCCAGAGAGATACAAAGAGTTGTTCTGTTGTCTGAAGAGGTCACTTCCTGATTTGCAAGGAGAAGCCATTTTTAATGGAGCCCGATGACGGAAGCACGCAACTGTATTGAGGCAGCACCGAGTGTTGAATTTTTGCACCCCTTAACAATTTTGTGCCTGGGGCAACCACCCCCTGCCCCCCCATGCCACTATTAGCAGCTTCTGCTGGAACTAAAGCTTTCAGAACAGTAGCACTAACCCTTTGGGATACACTTCCTGTTGAAATTAAACAGGCACTTGCAAATCCTGATCTGTTCCATTGTTTGCTGAAAACATTTTTGTTCTGTCAAGAGTGTTTAGAGAACACACTTAATTGAATTCCTTGTTGGATCACTTGATCCTGTCCATTTGCAAAATGAAATGTGACTGTAGATTTTGCTTTAATTTGGGGGAACACTTCCACAATATTTTATTATAATGAGCTGCTGGTTTAGAAATGCCTTTATAAGTAAAAGTGAATATTCACATGTAATGGCGTCAAGCTAGCAGTCACCTTTCCTGTATTTGTGCATTCGGTTCTTCCTATCAAATTTCAAGTCACGTTGACACCACTTTGGATTCATAACCAGTTCAATATAAGCTTCACCATTTCTCCACTACCACTACCTCCACAAGTCTCAAAAGCTTGAAAAACCTCTGATATGACAGCATGGGCACTGCCAAAACATGTCTTGTTTTAGTTATTTCATACCAGGACCAGATGTAGGTTTGATGAGGCCCTAAGCTACTGAAGGTAATGGGGCCCTTTATATGCCCAGCTGCCCTTTGTCAACAACAAATTGTCACTGTTTTTTGTGTTGAATATATGCTATATGGTAATTTATGGACCTAACAGGTATCTAAAGCCATTTGCACATAACAAAATATGTATTTTATCAAAGTAATTGTTGAACTGAAATACAATTAAGTATATTAATAGTGAAATACAATGAAGAAGTATATTAATAGTGAAATAACTATTAAGCTCTAACTTAAAATGATTTTTTATGCATAACAAACTTAATAATGCAAACACATTGGCATTACATCGTAGGAGCCTACACAGCACATAACACTGTTGCTGTATGTAGGTTTTATTTAATTTGTTTTTTATCTTATATTTTGGAAATGTACATCCAGTTATTTTCTTTTAAAAAAATTTTGAGGCCCACAAGAGAGTGGGACCCTATGCCAGGCTTCCTCATCCTCGGCCCTCCAGATGTTTTGAGACTACAATTCCCATCATTCCTGACCACTGGTCCTGCTAGCTAAGGATCATGGGAGTTGCAGTCCAACAACATCTGGGGACCCACAGGTTGAGAACTGCTGCAAGCTATAGCTTGTTTAGGTTATATGTAAATCCAGCACTGTTCCATACTACATAAACCAAATTCAAAACTTTACCCATTTCCTTCGTTCTGCAGTATATAATTCCATTAAAATGCTTGGCAGGTTAAAAACCAAGCTATTATTATCCTAGAATTATCAATGTCTCTTAGCATGTTAAAGCCACAGACAATTGCAGAGTTTCCCCCCTTATCTGTTGGATTCTCACCACCTCCCTGTCCCTCCTATCAAAATACACAAAGCTCTTGTTTATTTGTTATCATTAAGGTTTCTTGCTGGGACACCAGTCTCCCCCAGTCTCTTTCCCATGCATGTATGCTTCTAAGCAGGGCAGTATGGATGCTCATCAGATGCCCAATATACATTGTAGACCATTTCTAACACAAAAAAATGCAATTAAGATAATGTTAATGACTTTATCAGATTTTTTTTTTAAGTAGTTGAATGAAGTCATGGAATTTGGCTCATAGCAAGAGATCTCTCTACACACTTTTTATTTATGACTTGCTTTCCACCTACGCTGACACAGCTGGGAATTTACAACGGCACCAAAAGCATTACAAGTAGTAACCTCAGAAATTCCACATTTTTATCGGGCTGCATTATTATGGAACGTTTGTCATGCAGCCCAAACGCTGTCAGTTCTGTAAGTGATTTACGGCAACATCTGAAGGAGAAAAAAACCCGAAACAAAAAACACGGGGGAAGGGATAGGAACTCATCCCTGTATTGGACCCTACTGTTTCAGAAGATATTCCTGCCACATCACATTGAGGAACACACAGAACTAGAAAACGCAGCATGCTTACAAGTGCATATCAGGAAAATGTGGCTGAAGAGGTCTAAAAGCAAAGCCCATCCTATGCCTGTCTACCCAACAAATTCATTGAGACTTGCTCCAGAATCACAAGTATAGGATTGTGGCTTTAGAAATGTCACACACTAGTCGTATAAAACCTCTGTTGAGGGAAATATATTGATTTTAGGTCCTCCCTGAAAAATACACACAAGAAAGATGCAGCCAAGGGCGAACATAATTATTTAACAGGTGGGGCTCAATGAGAACACTGGTTTAATATTTGATAATATACAGATGCACACAAATCAAAGCAGCAACCAAAAAAAATGAAGCAGTGTCTAACCAGTGTCCATTAAAGCTAGTGAAATTCTAGGTTGCATCCACCGAAGTATAATGTCCAGATCAAGGGAAGTAATAGTTCCACTCTTTGCTGCCCTAGTTAGACCACGCCTGAGTTCTGTGTCCTGTTCTGGGTGCCACAATGTAAGAAGTGTTAAGTTGTGGGTGAACATATCAGACGGCACAGCGATTCTTCAAACAGCTCTTGTTTATTCACAGGCCCAAACAGAACTCAACTGAAGGGTTCAGTCAGCCTGCTTATATAGAGCTCCAGTACAACGTAACTGTAACAATTTTCTAAAACTATCCAATCACTGAACGTCACTTTCGATCCCTTATTTGCATAACTATCTACAGTATCCCCCTGCTGGCCCAGGGTGAGAACTTCAGTACATAACAAGAAGGATATTGACAACCTGGAAAGTGTTCAGAGGAGGGCGAAGAAGATAATAAAAGGTCTGGAGACCAAGCCTTATGAGGAATGGTTGAGGAATGTTTAGCCGGGAGAAGACTGAGACGTGATATTAAAGCCATCTTCAAGTATCCGAAGGGGACCCAAATGGTAAGAAAAGAGCTTCTGATGAAACATTCTGTCATTTCAAACTCATGTCCTATCACCTCCGCTACACCTGTATGAATATCAAGCCACAAACTTTATTTTATATCTGTGTTAGAAGGGAAAATAGCATAACATAGCTCTGGATTCCATGAGCGCAGAGTGTCAGGGCCAACCGTTTAGCCTCTTTCTAACTAATAAAACTCAGATGCCTGAAACTGTGTGTGGAAGCAAACTAAAAATATATTTTTGCAATGTTTCTACCTCCAAAAATTAATGTGTGACAACATGTACTCTGGAACTGGTTCCTCCATACAGGCACATATCAGAATGAAGGGTGCCTTGTGAAGAAATCATAGCTCTTCTTTTCAAAATGTGCACAGTGTATTTGTCCAGAGGCAACCTTCACAGCCAACACAAGCGGCAAATGTTTTTTTTTTACTCAGGAATTCCATCTGTAAGACATCTGTAAGAGGTCCTCAGTGTCCAGCAATTGGGAGTTGACAATTGAAACTGGAGCTCCTCTATTAGCTGAAAAGTGTTGCAATATGCTTAACAGCATGATACACTTAAGCACCATTAAGGCCCATTGATGTTACTAGGAGATTTAAGTACAGTATATGCCTATTTGCTCTACTTAAAATCAATGGAAATCAGAAGTGCCCAACTTTGGGTAGACTGGGCCTTCTGACAAGATGTAAAGCCATAATACGAAAAGCAGAATTTTACACTTGTTCAGGTCCCACCCTCCTCTATTTTGGCTTGGTGTCAATTCTTTCTCCTCTTTTTCTGGAATTTCCCAGGATTGGAAAGCCAACTTGTTGAAAGCCCTCGTCTAGGAAGAAGAGGAAAAGAATCCAAAAGTCTGCCTATCTATGCACATCTCACCATGCAGATCTTTAGCTCTTTAGTCTAACTTATGGGTAGGCAAACTAAGGCCCGGGGCCAGATCCGGCCCAATCACCTTCTCACCTTCTAAATCCGGCCCGTGGATGGTCCAGGAATCAGCGTGTTTTTACATGAGTAGAATGTGTCCTTTTATTTAAAATGCATCTCTGGGTTATTTGTGGGGCATAGGAATTCGTTCATTCCCCCCACCAAAAAAAAAAACATAGTCCAGTCTCCCACAAGGTCCGAGAGACAGTGGACCAGCCCCCTGCTGAAAAAGTTTGCTGACCCCTGGTCTAATTGTCTGTAAAATTAAACTCTGATCTGTCATTAGTGTAACTCTAGATAGAAGTATTGAAAATTGTTGAGTATGAGCATCCAATGAATAATGAGATTACTCTTAGGAAAGTATAGGATCGCACCACGAGCAAGCAAATCTAATTTAGGGTTTCTTACATTACTGTCTCGGAGCTGTGTGTCTTAACCCTGGAAAAATTAATTTCTCTCAAAACACCGTTAATTATCCCCAAATGCTGATATCAGTGTCTGCCACCACATAACCACATCTGGCAACAATGAAGACAAATTAACAATAACAGTCAGAAAACCTGGCAATTCGATAAACAAAAGCATGAAAAATCCATTCTGTACAGTTAGACCACCGGTGACTGAAGATGGATTAGCTTCCTGTCTCCAATGCTAGGGCTGAAATTAAAGAGGGAAATTACACTGCAATCTGGATGCCAGGTTCCTGGATGGGGAGAAAAAGAGAGAGCTTTGACTTCACTGGGAGGGGCAATGGGGAGGGGAAAGGACCTTTTGATCCAGACTTACTCTCTGAAAGATGCAGCCTACAGAGTTCTGTTCCAACAGCTGCTTTCAATTAAGCTTTAAAAAGTCTGACAACTATATAAATTTGCACCTTCAAAGTGAAGGGATTTTTTTTTAATTTAAAAAGAGACTCATAATATTAGCCTACAGGGAGCCACATGGGTCTAAGCACATTGTTGAGATGAGGATTCACAACTTTCAGGAGCCCTCAAGTAATGAAAACAGATGAGGGTAAATTAGGCTTTCAATACCTTGATATACATTTCTTACCACTCCACCATTTTTGCTTAAAAATGGTGTGGTTGCAGGGTTCCCCCACTTAAAACCTGGTCTAGATGAATTGTACCATTTAACTGAAGAATACTTAAATGTGTATTTTTAAGACAATAGGGAATTATGTGCTTCCTCCATAAGTTGGCCTCCAATTCCTATCAACTGCAGCTACCATGGTCAATGGTCGAAAATTGTAGTTCAGCAGTATCTGGAGGCCACAGGTTAGCCACCCCTACTTTACTTTAGAGTAATAAATGGATAAAAAGGTAAAGGGACCCCTAACCATTAGGTCCAGTCGTGGCCAACTCTGGGGTTGCAGCGCTTATCTCGCTTTATTGGCCGAGGGAGCCAGCGTACAGCTTCCAGGTCATGTGGCCAGCATGACTAAGCCGCTTCTGGCGAACCAGAGCAGCGCACGGAAACACCGTTTACCTCCCTGCTGGAGCGGTACCTATTTATCTACTTGCACTTTGACGTGCTTTCGAACTGCTAGTTTGCCAGGAAATACAGGGATAACCTCGACTTAATATAGGGCTGCAAATACAATGGCTTCTCTGTAATATATAAACTTCTGCACATGCAGGGAGAGTAGAGAACATTTTCAAGTAAGCCCTCTACTGTGTGCATATTTGGAGGTGATGAAAATCATACCACACACCCTGAAAAATATTTGAGTTCCCCTTAACGCATTATACACAGAGACACGGGTGGCACTGTGGTATAAACCACTGAGCCTAGGGCTTGCTGATCAGAAGTTCGGCGGTTCGAATCCCCGCAACGGGGTGAGCTCTCGTTGCTCTGCCCCTGCTCCTGCCAGCCTAGCAGTTCAAAAGCATGTCAAAGTGCAAATAGATAAATAGGTACCACTCCGGTGGGAAGGTAAACGGCGTTTCCGAAAGCTGTTCTGGTTCACCAGAAGCGGCTTAATCATGCTGGCCACATGACCCGGAAAAACTGTCTGCAGACAAACGTTGCTCCCTCATCCAGTAAAGTGAGATGAGCACCGCAACCCTGGAGTAGTTTGCGACTGGACTTAATTGTTGGGGGTCCTTTACCTTTACAGCATTATACACATTTATTTTACCAATATACTGAATGCGTGGAGGGGTGCGGGTGGTCAAATCCACAGGCATAGGATGTGGGATATCTGGCATGACAGTGTTATATGAGCAAAGAACCTTGAGCTTGTAGTCAGTCTCAGGATGATCATGCCAGCAGTGTTAATTGCAAAACACAATTTTAGGGTGCATTAACAGAACCATCGTTTCCAAGACTCAAAAAGTAATCGTTCTAGCCAGACCTCGTCTGGAATACTGCGTAAGGTTCTGGTCACAGCATTTTAAGAAGGATATAGACAAATCGAAAAACATTCAGAGGAAGGCAACAATGCTAGTCAGTGGTTGTAGGAAGTAGCTTAGTCTCTATAGTAGCACTGAGGAATCTCTGGCCTGCAGGCCAAATGAAGGCCTCGTTTGGTCCATGAGGTTGCTTAGGCCAAACCATGCTCACCTGTCCTGTATGATCACAATGTGGGGCAAGTGAAGATGCAGCTCCCTACCAAAAGGCCCCAGCTGCCCATCATCACCTTCAAAACCCTGTGCTTTTGCCCTTTCGGTTTGTGGAAAGGTAGTTTCCCCAAAGGTATTGGGACCTGTGATTTTTTAACTTGTAACCTGGAATGCACTGTGGACATCAAAACTGTTCTGGGTCTTCCCAAGCTGGGTGGACAAGCATTGAAATGGCAAATGCGATTCAACATAAGCAAGTGTTAAGGGAAGTACAACAGGGCAAAACAGTCTAACTTCCCATATACGGTGGTACCTTGTGTTGCGTAACCTCCAGGTTCGGGTTACGGGTATACTTCTGGGTTTTGCCGCTCGCACATGTGCAGAAGTGCTCTATAGCACCACGTGCAGAAGTGGCGCCTCTAGTTATGGATTTTTAGGGGTGCACACGGCACCCCAAAACGAATTAAATCCGTAACCAGAGGTACCACTGTACAGCTTTGGAGACTGAACTGACAGTGACTGATGGCAAAAGTGTTTGGATATGTGCAGTGTAGCCCCACAAGTACTTTGCCCATCAAAGTGTTTTGGCTCAAACAGAGCAGGGTGCCTTTTGCTGTTTTCGAGTGAGGATACATAAGAAGTAATGTTCCCAGTTACTTCTTTACAATTAGAAGACTTCATCAGCTGTAAGCTTTGTTCTGTTCCTAGGCAGGTAACCTTCTGAAAGTGTTATGAAAATACTTTATTGGAGTATGCTTTCATAAAGCAGGCTTAACAGACTGTTGAATGACTTGATAAACAGGGTTTAAAACTATTTTTCGATCTTTGGCAAAAATAGTAATAATTGGACATTGCTACATTTTTAGAGATGATTTTGTTTGGGAAACTGAAATGGTAAAATAACAAGCATAAAATGATTAACTCATATTGGTTTGGGAATGTTTTCCAGTGGTACGCAATCAAAGATTCATACAAATCAAACATGTCTGCCTTCAGGAACGCATCACATGTGGATGGGCTGTTCCTTTGCATGTGCAAAGCTCTACATACAACTTGGAATTAGGCCAATGTATGGTGGGTTTGAATATGCTGTTGCTCATTTTGCTCTGCAGAACTGTGATGCACATTGGCGAAGCTGCCTAAATCAAAAGTAGCAGCTCAAGTAAAATAATGAACACTATCTTGCAAAGGAGACTTACAAGTGCCTTTGTTCAGATGCCAAATATTCTGCTATGGGCGCTTATGCACTGTAGTGCAGACAAATTGGTGAAAAGATGGTTGGAGGAGGGAAACGACTTTTTCATTTCTCTGAACATAAAAAGCCGGCTGTATATTTCTTTTTATTACAGTGCTTCAAGTGCACAAGGCAGCCCAATGTATTAAAAAGTGATATGGAAATATGACCATTTTACCTGCTTATAACTTTGGAATGACCATTAAATGCACACACACCCACCCCTTGGAAACAAAACATGTACATATGTTGGTATTCCTTTAGAACACTTTAGCACCCATTTCAAGAAAATGAAATCTGTCTTAGTAACAAATGCATAGTTATTATTCACACCATTAATTTACAAAAAGGTACCATTCAGTTAAAACAAAGCTATAAAATTATTAGAAATATATTCTATAAGGAATGTATAATCTGCATAAAAATGTATAATGTTTTGGCAATAAAACTGCATCTGTATAAAAAAAATGTATTTCTTTCTTTCTTTTTGAATCATAGCCCTAATAAAAAAACAAGTATGGAGTGTCTTCTTTCCTCTCCTTTTTTAAATAATGTCCACTTTGAGGTAGTATATTCCTTTGGTTCATAAATCAGCTTGCAGGGTAGAGGGGGAGCTATGTATCCAACTCAGAAAACCGAAAAGCAGGAGTCCTAAAATTTTCAGCAGCCTGTTTGTATGTACAATTGCCACTGTCCCCTTCATGAAACGTCCGGTCTTTTCTGTTATCATCCTCAGACTCTGAGTCAAAATTCAATGATTCACGAGGATGATTTTGAGAAGCTCTTGGCTGCCAAATCGAAGGCTGCCTACAACTTGAGAAGGAATCAAGCTGGTGTCTCCATATAGGTTTCCCAAACGTTCCTGAAAGACACACACAAGAGAGAAAACATGTTTGTCAAGTGCTCTCCATTAAGAAGGGACAAAAGGCCACCCTACAGACCAGTGAAATGTTCTTAAATCAGATTCACCTTTCTACCTCTGCCTTTTGACACAGTTAAATGTTGAAGTTAGTAACAAGATGCATTTCTAAAATAGTCAACTCCCCGAGTTTAGCCAGAGGCGGTATACATGTGGCTGCAGATTTTCACTCAACACTATTGCCAGCTGGTTGGGGAATTCTGTGTGAAATGGGTGCTGAATGCTGAATTTCCCAACCCAATGTTGAAATAATAATAATAATTTAATAATTATTTGCACCCCGCCCATCTGGCTGGGTTTCCCCAGCCACTCTGGGCTGCTTCCACAAAGACCAAAAATACACTAATAATGGAGACTGCATGCTCATGGTTCACATTTATTTGCTTTTTCAAAGCTATTTTAACCACTGAAAGCATACCCATGAAAGTGCCGCTTGTAGTAAGAGGAGGCAGCTCTTGATTTCTGCTAAATTCACATGCATCCAAATTCAGATGCAAGCTTCTTGTCCCACTGTCTTCACGCTGAGTGTAAGCAGAGGGGAGCAATTTACTACTTGGAGGGTGTATTCCAGAAATGCTGATATACTGGTCAAAAGGATCTTCAGGCGGGTGGGGATAGGGGTAGCATTCCTTTTCCTTCAAGCAGCTTGAGTCATACAGGTCCGCAGACACTGTCCTTTGCTCTGGATTGCAGCCTTAAACAAACACCATAAGCAAAAAAAACAAGGTTAGGTTAGCTTCGCTAAGCAAAAGAGAGCCTTCAAAAAGAGACAATGAAATGCAGCAAACTATTTTAGATATACATATGGAATGAAGATTACCTGCGTGGTATACGTCAAACATATCTGGGCCACATATATTGCTTTTCAAATATATACTTCCTGAAGTTCCCAGATAATGACATAAGAATGGATCTGTTACAGCTTCCAAGTCATTTTCGCTGCAGTTATCTGTATTGCAGATTCCTTCAAAAGAGAAATGGTGTATAGGTCAGGATCCCTTTATTTTCACTTTAACAGTCATATATGAATACATATTATAATTTTTTATTGATTTCAAAGCAATATTATTTTGAGGTACTCTTTATTAGGTGTATTTAGAGTCCACCCTTCACCCAAAGGTCCCAGATATCATACTAATTTGAGAACTTAATGAGATTTTTCAGACTTAGTGGTTTCCAGCGTTGTGCACCCTTAACATGCAGTTCCACAGAGTCTATTTAGATGGTGTAGCACTGACCACGCTGTGGGACCTCTCAGCTTTCTGTAAAAATGCCCCTAAATTCTAGAAGTAGCTTGTCAAAGGTGTGGAAAAGCTGCTGCTTGGGCAGGGTGGTGGCGGAGAGGATCTCCTAACAACATTCCTTAAAAAGACCTGGCTGTGCAGCCCTCTAGATCACAGTCCTTGCCAGGGTCACTTTGATAATGTTCCTTGTCAAGTTAGGTGCACTTATTCTGGCACAAGATTTCCTCAACAGCGAGAGCTATAACAAGGCTGGGGAATCTGTGGCCCACAAGCTGTTGTCCCATCATCTCTGATCATTAGTTGAGGCTGATGGGAGTTGCAAGATTATTATTATTATTATTATTTACAGTAATACCTCTGTGAACGTACTCCTTGTCTAGCGTCCATTCCAGTGTATGTCCGCAGCAAACCCAGATGTACCAGAATGGGCTACTTCTGGGGTTTGCCGCTCGCGCATGTGCAGAAGCTCTTAATTGTGCTTCGCGCATGCGAAGAAGCGCAAACCACTCCATGCGTGCGCACAGATGCGGCACTTTGCCCTGCGTCCTTTTCGGCTAGCGGTAGGGGCTCTGGAACGGATCCTGGCTGCAAAACGAGGTACGACTGTATTGTTTATACCCCGCCCATCTGGCTGGGTTTCCCTGGCCACTCTGGGCAGCTCCCAACAGAATATTAAAAACACGATGAAACATTAAACATTAAAAACTTCCCTACACAGGGTTGCCTTCAGATGCCCCTGGGAAGCCACAGTGTCCCCACCTCTGATCCAGAGTGTTAAGTAGGGCACAAAATATGGCTGCCACACCAAGTCCTTCTGTTGCATCTCACAGAAAGAACCAGTGGATACAGACTTTGACTTCTGGATATGGAAGACTTGGGAAAGTACTAACTTGGAACAAAAGCACCTCTGCATGATGCTGGGGAATGGGGAAAACTGAACTTATCCTGTCACGACAGAAAGGTCTCATCTGACTCTCTTGCTGAAGACACTTGGTAGCATTCGAATCACTGCTGTATTGATGTCCTTGGCCAATGGTTGAAAAGTTTGGCTCCAGGTGGGGGGGGGGGAGATGAAATAAAATACACAAGAAAAATCTCCAAGCCATTTCCTGGAAGCACTCCTCAGCAGGATAAAAATGTATGAATTTGCATCTGTATACACCAATGATCTACTACTGAATGCTAAAAGATGGCAGGTGTTTTGATATTCCAATACCCTTTAAGGGACCATAGCCATTAGTTGACAATTGTCTCATCAACAGAGTCTATCTGTCGAAGAAGGTACCCTCCATGAATTAAGGACAATAGTGATTGGATCTCTAGCTTTCAGATGGTACACTTCAACATTTTGAATGCTTACCACCGCTGTCTCTTTGTTGTAAGAAATATCCTCCCACGGATGAGGATGAAGATACAAAATGATGTTGACTTCCATTCTCCAATGACCCATATCCATCTTGCCTTTCAGCTAGAGTTCCCTGGGATGACAGATAGCTTGGAATATCAGCAGGCAGATTTGTCTCATCTGCGATTTAAGCAAACACACGGAGCTATCAGCATCGAAATTCTTTGCCGCATTTTAAGGCTAATGAGCAACAGAGGGATGTATTTGAAAAGCTATTCGCTCTTCTGAATCGGAGTCAAGAGACACAAATAAGCCTGGAAGAAAAACCTCTGTAGGTTAACCACAAACATATTTCAGTCTGCTCTTCCGGTGCCAAGTTTCAGTTTACACACCTGTGTTTGTGATGCTGCAATCTTCATTTCTCCTTCTTGTGTGGTATATGATGACCACCCACACGAGGGAAGTGCCCACCACGCAGCACACCACAGCTATGATCACAACGCCCACAGTGGCCCATCCATCATCGTCCAAAGACGGGGCAGCGTTCTGAGGAGAGTCACAGGTTGGCGTGGGAATTACGCTGAGGCGAATGTTGCCTCTCTCTGTCCCAAGAGTATTAGACATTTCACACGTGTACTTCCCAGCATCTTCAAAGTCTGTGTCCACAATGATGAGCAACTGGTTTCCTGCTGCAAAGAAATGCCTCTCGGTCACCATCAGAGTGCTGTCGTCTTTGGTCCAGTTAAGCCGAGGCGGGGGGCTACCACCGGCGATGCACTGCAAGACGGCCGTTTCCCCTTTCGTCACCGTTCGGTCCAGCAAAGGCCTCAAAAACGAGGGCGTTTCTGAAGGAAAGAGGAGGAGGAGCAAATATATGAATATATGAATGTTGCCAAGAATGAATCTTTATTTGCGTCAGCCATCAGCAATAAAACAACAATATGATATACAAAGAATAGAAAGAAAAAGTCAATTATATAAAATCCATTTTAAGGTTTTGAATCAATAGTCAAATAGTGGATCTTATTCTGATTGCCCCAGCTAAAAACCTTGCAACCTTTGCTGTCTCCTGCTCATCTTGATCTGCCAAGAAAAAGGACACTGTGACAGTGGTTGGGCGACCCGGAATGGACAATAAAAGATAATCTCATTCCTCAAGTCTTTATAAAGAGTGCAAGCCAGAAGGGCATGCGCCACCGATTTGGTACTGCCATCTCCGCAAGGACGTAAGCATTTTTCGTGTGGAATCTGTTGGAATCGTCCCTCAAGTACAGCCAAGGGCAATACATTCAATCTTGCGAGAGTAAAAGCGCGTCTGTATTTCAGAATTGCTAGGTTATGCAGATAGGGTGCCAGAGAGTTGAAATGGGAAGGTGGAAAATAGTCATACCATGGGCAAAATTTCCTTATCGTGGCCAGGTTGTTCTGACACTCGATATCATTTGTTGTTGTTTAGTCGTTTAGTCGTGTCCGACTCTTCGTGACCCCATGGACCAGAGAACGCCAGGCACCTCTGTCCTCCACTGCCTCCCGCAGTTTGGTCAAACTCATGCTGGTAACCTCGAAAACACTATCCAACCGTCTCGTCCTCTGCCGTCCCCTTCTCCTTGTGCCCTCCATCTTTCCCAACATCAGGGTCTTCTCCAGGGAGTCTTCTCTTCTCATGAGGTGGCCAAAGTACTGGAGCCTCAGCTTCACAATCTGTCCTTCCAGTGAGCACTCAGGGTTGATTTCCTTCAGTATGGAGAGGTTTGATCTTCTTGCAGTCCACGGGACTCTCAAGAGTCTCCTCCAGCACCATAATTCAAAAGCATTGATATCATTTAGGCACTGACAAATTAGACTGTTTGCTTTACTAAAACCCAAAGTGAGTAGCTGTTGTGGTGATAAACCACAAGAGTGAAGTTTTTGATAGACAATTTTAGTCCAGGCGCTCTTGTGACAATCTTGCAGCACTAGGGATATTAGGCCGGGGGGGATTTGAGTCCAAGTCCAAAAATATCTCTAAAGCTTTAATCGTGTTATCAGCAAGCAAAGACAAAGGGGCACCCCCCAGTGTTCAGCTGGCAATCACATTTTATCTTACCTAACACTGTTAATGTTGCATTAGCAGAGATGCTCCCAGCAGTGTTCTGAGCTGTGCAGCTGTAGACACCAGTATCTTCGATTTTGACATCCACTATAAAGAAGACATCGTCCTCAGGCATCACGTGCATGCGTCTCTTACGTGCTGCGGGAAAGTCAGTGCCGCCATCTTTCTGCCAAGCGATCTGGGGCACTGGGTGGCCGACTGCAGCACATTCCAGCCGTGCCATCGCCCCTGCACGGATGGTGAGGTCCATGGGCATCTTGGTAAATGAAGGAAGCACTACAAAAAACACAAAAGATGCAAAAAGATACAAGTGAGTTTTCTTATTAGATAGCGTACAGACCAGTTTTCAGTATGCCCATGCAATGTAAGTGGAATTGGTGTCACCATCGATTCATGGACGATTGTTTCCCCTGCTCTCTACCAGCTAGCTGGGTCTAGATTTTTTAATGCCCAACTCCGAAGGAAACATCTGCAAGCTGCTTTTGAAAAAGGACTGATTTCAGGGAAGCATATACAGGGCAATCATTTCCTCATCCCAAGCACTAGCAGAATAATATTACGAAGTGGCTGTTTGCTTTGCTATCAATTCTGTTGCTGATTCTCTAGTTTATTTGGGGATAGATGAACCTGTCAATATCAGTTTCTCTCGGTGTGCCTTGTTTCTTCATCAGATTTTTTTTATGTAAAAAAACTGTCTGCATGAAAATCTGTATGCAATTCCTGCCGATATGCACATTCTGCATTCATACTGTGATTTGAGAAAGGCACCACAAAATTTGTAGATGTGCATATTTTGAATGATTGCTGCCTTCTGGTTTATGCATTAATTCTGGGAGTGTGAGTTGTGTGAATTTCTCCCCCATGATACTGTATTTCATTTTACTTGAATATTTGACTGAATGCTCTCTTTAACTGGGTATATCTTGGATGACAATTCTTTGAATCTTTAATGAACCAAATGCAGTCTGCTTTATATAAATAATTTCTAAAGAATCAAATGAGGTTTAACAGGTTGTGACGTACACAACTCGGGAAAACATATATATGAATTAATCTTATTTTAGACAGACCATATTCATTCACAGTTCACTCCAAGGTTAATTCTGGGACAACTTTGTTGGATATAACCTACTGAATCCCAGATATATATATATATGGTTTTGGTGCATTCAAATAGAATGTGCTTTCACATTTGTTCCCCTTGTGTCCAGAGAAGGCAGCCAACAGCATCTCAACTTCCAGTATCCAAATATTTCGGGTGATGCCTTTTGGATTACATATGATATGATTTTTGTTTAATATACAGGTAATCTCAAAATGCTTACTGTTCACTGTGAGTTTAGCTTTGACAGAGTAGGATGAGCCAAAGTGATTTGAAATAACACACTGGTATTTCCCCTCGTTGCTGAATTCCACATTGCGCAGCCTAAGAATGGTGGTATATTCCATCACTTCGCCGCCCTGTGCCCTGAGATGTGCGTAATTCTCCATTTCAGCATCATGCAGCAATTCATTGTCCTTCTTCCAAGCAAAAGTCATCGGGGAATCGCTGCTGCTGGCGGCTGAACATATAAAACTTAAATTGGAACCTTTGATTGCTGACTGAGTTTCAGGCTGTACAGTTATCTGTGGCTTCGGAAAATCATCTGTGAATATAAGAGCAAAGGGGGGGGGGGGGAGAAACGAATTGCAATAAGCTCAGAGACGAAAGTGAGAGACCAGACTAGACCTTTAATTATAGGTTTGGAAGAATCAAGTACTTAAAAGAGATATGATGCAGATTTCCAATCAGCAGTCTAAATCATGGGTGGCGAACCTTTGATTCCAACTCCCATCATCCCTGACCATTTGCTACAGTGGCTGGGGCCTGATGAGAGTTGCAATCCAACATCATCTGCAGGGCCACAGGGCCCCCCATCCCTGGTCTAAATTGTACTCTTGAGGGAGGTTCTTTTACCAATAGCTGGGGAAGCGGGTGACGCTAAACCACTGAACCTCTTGGGCTTGCCAGTCGGAAGGTTGGCAGTCAAATCCCCACGACAGGGTGAGCTCCCGTTGCTCTGTCCCAGCTTCTGCCAACCTAGCAGTTCGAAAGCATACCAGTGCAAGTAGATAAGTAGGTACCTTTCCGGTGGAAAGGTAAACGGCGTTTCTGTGCGCTCTAGCTTCTGTCAGTGTTCCGTTGCGCCAGAAGCGGTTTAGTCATGCTGGCCACATGACCCAGAAAATTGTCTGCAGACAAACACCGGCCAACAGCATCTGGTGGAACACTAGTTCTCCATCTCAGGTCTACAGAGTAACTTTGTACTTGAGTTCATCTCAGAAACTGTGTCCGTCAAAGGCACCATCCTTTCCCAAATAAGGAAGCAGCACACATACACAAATGGATCCTCTGTTTCTTGTCTACAGAAAGAGGGCGTTGCTGGATTGGCTGGGGCAAGCAAGCTCAGGCCTCCCATTCCCTCTGATGTTTGGTCATGCTGCTTCCGCATGTGGTTGGGGGTAGGTGGGGCTAAGGGAAGATAAACAGGGCTCTACTGAATCCCATTGGGAAACTGTTGTACTCTGAACACTATAACGTTTTGACCAATCAACTAATGTTTAGCATTTCACTCATGAAGCAGAAGTACATTCCAACTGCAATTCTCTATGCATTTATCTGGCAGCTGAGTCCTACTGAACTCAATAGAGCTTGTTTCTGAATAGCCTAAGATTGTACTGCCAGTTTCCACTGCTTGTCCGCTATTGGCTTTGCCACTCTGTCAAGGGAGTAAGAGGTGGCATGTTAAAAGTCAGGTTCCTGGCCTGGTGTAAAATTTCATTGCTTATAATCGCAGCAACTTCCATATTGCCTTTTCACCTTTGGGTTGTGCAGCTTTGGCCCAGGGAATACCAGCTGACAACTTCTATTGCATAATCATATGCTGATCATACACAACAATGCATCAGCGAGATTATTTTATATTTTAAATCTCATTTTCACCCTCTTCTTTTTTTTGAAAAATTGCCTTTAGGTCTGAAATTTATCATCTTTTGATAGCCGGGAGAAGTACAAATTACATCAATTTCGAATTATAAGGACAAAGGAACCGGTAAGCACACAATTTCATTTTGTTAAAATGTCCCGTTTCTGTTTCCTCGTCTTCTTTTCTTCCCAGAACTTTAACCTGGCATGTTGAATTAGCTTCTAAAACCACATACACACAGAAAGAGTTGTTTTCATTAAATTTAGAAAGGCATGTGGTATTTTTCTCCTGCTGAGCAATCATTTTAATGAATGCAAGGATGAATATTTAAATTACTGTCATTCAGCTGCAAGATCTGAGAATTAAGGAGCACAATTCTTCTTGACTAAAAATATATCTTTAAGCAACATTTCCCACTGAAACATTAACGTGATAACTAGGCTATGGAGATCAAAAAGTGTTTATTCAATTCAATTAATTTGTTTAGTCCATTAAAGAAACCAAATTTTTGTCCAGTTTTTGGTATATGCTGCAAAGAAAGTTTAATTCAAACAGTAACTTTCTCAATTAGACATGAGGGATTTATTTTAAAAGTTATTAAGAAGCCATATTGCAAAGATGCTATAGCGTATATATTTGCAATGTACTGCATTCCGGTGCTTCCCTGCTGAATGCTTGTAACATTGGTTCAGCTGAAAGCATGTCTCTTTCTTGTAGAAGTGATTTTTTGTGGCTTAATTTCCCATCTCTAATAATGGGGTCAATTATGCTTTTGGACCTACAGTTTCATTAGTTATATTTTGCAGCTCTTCAGAGCAAGCCATGGTAGGTTTTTCTTTTTACAAAAGCTGCATTTCTGCTGCCCGTTATGCATTCATAAATCATTTTCTTTTAATGCAAGTGTTAACTGTGTACAAAACTCCAGCCCAAGTTTGCTTAGGGCCACCAACTATGGCCATTAACTGTGGCTATGAAAGAACACTTTTGACAGTGGTTCAATGAGCAGCACATTCATGAGCAGCACAAAAATAACAGAAATCCTAAACCTGAACCTTCCTGCACTGGTGTGTTTTTCACTGTAAGAAAGATAAACCAGAGTTAACCCCTCAAATATCCACAATGCATGTCAGATTGTTTGCTCTTTCTGGTCAGTTCCCGTTACCACAGGCTGCCTGCTTCTTTAAAACATGCTCACGTTTCATTAGCTGTCAGGACTGGACAACCTCCCTCCCTTCCATTGTGAACCGAGAGATGCAAAGATATTCTCACTGTGAGTAAGGTGATGCAGCTGCCCTCCAATAGGGTCTAATGAGGAAAGTGCTCACATCATTAGGGCTGGGAGATATATCATCCAAAATCACTTTGAAGTCCATATTAGGATATCCGTTTCATAATTTTTGACTTGGCGATATATCACGAATCATGATGCGTCTGCTATGCCAAAAACGTAACTTGAGAAAAACCATAAAGACAGCCAATGTCCCCACATAAAGGTAAAGGGACCCCTGACCATTAGGTCCAGTCGTGACAGACTCCGGGGTTGCGGCGCTCATCTCGCTTTATTGGCTGAGGGAGCTGGTGTACAGCTTCCAGGTCATGGGGCCAGCAAGACTAAGCCACTTCTGGCAAACCAGAGCAGCACACGGAAACGCCGTTTACCTTCCCGCCAGAGCGGTATCTACTTGCACTTTGACATGCTTTAGAACTGCTAGGTTGGCAGGAGCAGGGATCAAGCAACGGGAGCTCACCCCATCGCAGGGATTCGAACCGCTGACCTTCTGATTGGCAAGTCCTAGGCTCTGTAGTTTAACCCACAGCGCCACCCGCATAATTCCATCCTTATTCAGACACTGTGCTATATCAGTATACAGTATTGTGAAGTTTAGCTGGTGATATATCAACAATGCTGAAAACCAGATACTGCCCAGCCCTACACATTGTTTTGTGGTCCAATCTCTTTCTACTCTCTTAGAAATTAAACTATGCCCAAACAAAATTGATTGTGGAAAAGACATTGGAATTCCCTAATTTTGGGGATGGTAGGTGGAATAATTTTGCTGAGTTGCAAACACACAAAGTGAGTCTGTGAGAAAATATTTCCCTAAAGACCATGAGCTCAATAGAACTTCCTGGGCAGCTGCTAACATGCTGGTCAAAATAGAACGGATGCCTTTGTCCCACCGCTGACTCTTCTCTTTAGGAGGTGGGAACCAGGAATGCTGGAGCTTTGCTAGAGCTCTCAAATGTTCTTAGATGTAGGAGTGCACAAAGGCCATAAAAATGAAATATTGCGCTTAAAGATGACTATGTGGATTTTGTATGTTAACAAAACTCCTGAAGAACGTCTTAACCTCTGCACAATGAAGGTGCTATTCATATTATACATATTCCTGCATTTTTGCATTTAAGAACACTAAGCATGCATCTGTCTAAACATTTCACAGAATGCCAAAATATTTAGAACAATGCTTACCTAAGTGGCATTCACATTTTAAGCCTAGCAGCATATATGCATTTGCCACCACAAACCACTGAGCCTTCTTTTGTACACAATATGCAACTATGCAGTACACAAAACTTAATCCTAAACTGTCGTTCCCCATCTGAAATAAAACCACAAACTTGAAATATCTGCAGTGCAGAGCTCATGAACAGTGGAGGGGGTGGGGTGGGGAAGAGTATTTTAAACAAATAAACAAAACTATTAACCCTCACAGTTCAGGTAATAAAGCTAAAGCTGTTTACATCTGCCCTGAAACAACCATCTAGACGGCAATGAAAAAGGATTACAAAAAACAACAACCTTACCACACACAAAATCTTCTAGGCTGACAGCAAGCACATTCCTCCCTTTTAGTATCTGAGGGTGGGCACAAGTGGCATTGACGAAAGCCTGGAAACTGTTGTCCATCAGCCATTCCGGTAGCCATTTCAGCTGGCAGTCGCACAAAAGGCTAGAAGTGTTTAGGTACCTATAAAACGAAACAGGAGCGGATTCCATTCATAGGAAGCAGAACTTCACAGCTTCCAGAGCAGGAAAGCAGTATTAAATCAAACCCGAAGATAAGTTAAGAACCAAAACTGATCACAAAAATCAACGGTGTTGCACTGATTTATTTATTTCGTTTGCAGCCTGGCCGGTCACAACATCTCAGGGAAGGTTCATGGAAAGGTGAGAATCATGGGCTATCAGGTGTACATGTGTTGGAGGGAACATATTACATGCTTCTTGCTCATCCTGGTCTAACACATATATAAGAACTGAGTGTGGCAGTGTGTACAAGTATCCTGCCTCACTCTTAACCTACCCAGATGTGCTACAAAGCCAGCACAGAAGGATTAACTTTTTATATAAATATAGGAAGCTGCCTTATACAGAATCAGACCATTGGTCCATCTAGTTTGTATACACCTGTATGCCTGAAGAAGCGTCTCCACCCCCATCGTTCAGCCCGGACACTGAGGTGCAGCTCCGAGGGCCTTCTGGCGGTTCCCTCATTGCGAGAAGTGAGGTTACAGGGAACCAGACAGAGGGCCTTCTCGGTAGTGGCACCCGCCCTGTGAAACGCCCTTCCATCAGATGTCAAGGAAGTAAGCAGCTATCTTATTTTTAAAAGACATCTGAAGGCAGCCCTGTTTAGGGAAGTTTTTAATATTTAATGCTGTATTGTTTTTAACACTCAATTGGGAGCTGCCCAGAGTGGCTGGGGAAACTCAGCCAGATGGGCGGGGTATAAATAATAAATTATTGTTGTTGCTGTTGATTGTCCACACTGAATGGCAGTAGCTCCCCAGGGTTTCAGACAGATGCTAGGGATTGAACCCAGAATCTTCTGCATGCAAGGCAGATATTTTATAGCCCTTTCCCTATACAGTGGTGCCCCGCAAGACGAATGCCTCGCAAGACGAAAAACCCGCAAGACGAAAGGGTTTTTCGTTTTTTGCGACGCTTCGCTAGACGATTTTCCCTATGGGCTTGCTTCACAAGACGAAAGCCCATAGGGAAATCTCCGGGGACCTCTTTTAAATGCTGGCGGTGGGGAGCAAAGCCTTCCCCCCCCTCCGGACTTCAGAAGAGGTCCAGGAAGGCCGGCGGGGGCGAAAGGCTTTGCTCCCCACCGCCAGCATTTTAAAAGCGGTCCGGGATAGCAGGGAAGCGCTTCCCGCTATCCCGGACGGCTTTTGAAGGCAGGCGGGGGGGAGCAAAGACTTTTGCCCCCCGCCAGCCTTCAGAAGAGGTCCAAGACCTCTTCTGAAGGCGGGCGGGGGGCAAAAGTCTTTGTCCCCCCTGCCTGCCTAACCGGGGGCTTTTAAATCGCCCCGGGACTGTCCCGGGGCGATTTAAAAGCCCCCGGACGGCTTTTGAAGGCAGGCGGGGGGAGCAAAGACTTTCGCCCCCCGCCGGCCTTCAGAAGACTGGCGGGGTCTATTGAAGGCTGGCAGGGGGCGAAAGTCTTTGCTCCCCCCTGCCTGACCTTCCCGGGAGAGCGGAAAAACGCGCTGCAATTCTCCGCTCTCCCCGACGGCTTTTGAAGGCAGGCGGGGGGGGGGAGCAAAGACTTTTGCCCCCCGCCAGCCTTCAAAAGAGGTCCTGGACCTCTTCTGAAGGCTGGCGGGGGGCAAAAGTCTTTGCTCCCCCCCGCCTGCCTTCAAAAGCCGTCCGGGGGCTTTTAAATCGCCCCGGACAGTCCCGGGGCGATTTAAAAGCCCCCGGTTAGGCAGGCAGGGGGGACAAAGACTTTTGCCCCCCACCCGCCTTCGGAAGAGGTCCTGGACCTCTTCTGAAGGCTGGCGGGGGGCAAAAGTCTTTGCTCCCCCCCGTCTGCCTTCAAAAGCCGTCCGGGCGCTTTTAAATCGCCCCGGACAGTCCCGGGTCTTTGTCCCCCCTGCCTGCCTCTCCGGGAGAGCGGGAAGGCAGCGCTGCGTTTTCCGCTCTCCCGGTAAGGCAGGCAGGGGGGAGCAAAGACTTTTGCCCCCCGCCAGCCTTCAGAAGAGGTCGGGGGACAGACTGTCCCTGGACCTGGTCTGAAGGCGATTTCCATAGGAACGCATTAATTGATTTTTAATGCATTCCTATGGGAAACCGTGCTTCGCAAGACGAAAAACTCGCAAGACGAAAAGACTTGCGGAACGAATTAATTTCGTCTTGCGAGGCACCACTGTACTTAGAGGAGAATGAGGGGGACAGAAACAAAACCTTCCCCTACCTTACCTCACTGAGCTAAATCCTGTGCTGGCTCCCTGGTATCAGAACCAGGGTGGTGGAGGAGGAAATTACTTAAAGAAGCAGAGCCCAGCATGATTAAGGGTTTGGTTTTGCGTCATGTACATGCAGCTGAACAGGTAAGTGTCTAATATAGTCAGTGCCGGACTTATGTATAAGCTAAACAAGCTATAGCTTAGGGCCCCACTCTCTTGGGCACAACCCCCAAAAAATTAAAGAGAAAAAACCCTGGATGTACATTTCCAAAATATAAGATAAAAAACAAATAAAATAAAAGCTACATATAGCAACAGTGTTTTTGTTGTGTAGGCTCCTATGATGTAAGTAATGGGCCCCGTCTGCTAGCCTGTTCCCTAAAATATCACTGGTTTGTTCCTTTCTATATACAGGGTGCCTACATTCTGCATGTGCAAATGGCTTTAGATACCTATTAGGTCCATAAATTGGGATGCAGGTGGTGCTGTGGGTTAAACCACAGAGCCTAGGACTTGCCGATCAGAAGGTCGGCGGTTTGAATCTTCCCAACGGGGTGAGCTCCTGTTGCTCTGTCCTTGCTCCTGCCAACCTAGCAGTTCGAAAGCACGTCAAAGTGCAAGTAGATAAATAGGAACCACTCCAGCGGGAAGGTAAATGGCGTTTCCATGTGCTGCTCTGGTTTGCCAGAAGCAGCTTGGTCATGCTGGCCACATGACCCGGAAGCTGTACGCCGGCTCCCTCTGCCAATAAAGCGAGATGAGCACTGCAACCCGAGAGTCGGCCATGACTGGACCTAATGGTCAGGGGTCCTTTACCCTTTACCTTTACCTAGGTCCATAAATTGCCATATAGCATATATTCAACACACAAAAACTGACAATTTGTTGTTGACAAAGGACAGCTGGACATATACAGGGCCCCATTACCTTCAGTAGCCTAGGGCCTCATCAAACCTAAATCCAGCACTGGGTATACAGTAGTTCAGAGTGGCCCTTGCTACTAGGGGGGAAAGAATTTCTGTCTTTTTATAGGACCAAAACAGAGTATTATTACTTGTTGCGCATAAACTTCTAGAATTATCCTTGCCTTAGCTGTATACCTCAAAATACGTACAGTGGTACCTTGGAAGCCAAACGGAACCCGTTCCGGAAGTCCGCTCAACTTCCAAAAAGTTCGGAAACCAAGGCACAGCTTCTGATTAGCCGCAGGAGCTTCCTGCAGCCAATCAGAAGCCACACTGGATGTTCGGGTTCCAAAAGAACGTTCGCAAACAGGAACACTCACTTCCGGGTTTGCGGAGTTTGTGAGCCAAAACCTTTGAGTTGCAAGGCATTCCAGAACCAAGGTACGACTGTTATTTCCTTTTTCAGATCCACAGGACCTTTTTTCTTAACTGTGCCCTATCTTGTTCAACAACAACGTGAGAAAGTTGCTAAAGGTACTGCTTTTCATAATAAATGCATCATCATTACTACCAATGTCCATTGCTATGATTATGTGATATATTCAAACTTAGCGCACGTCTCATTGGGGCAAACTAGAGACACTTACAATTCTTTAAGTTTCTTCATTTGTGAAAACGTGTTTCCTTGAATTGACATGATGGCATTGTTACTTAGATCTCTGCGGGTGGAAACAAAAGGAAAAGGCAAAATGTGAGCTCAAAAGGCGAACAAAGTCAAAGCAAATTCTCACATTCTGCTAAAATAAAACATGAAAAAGAAGCAGCTTGTACCATATAAGTACCACTACACAGAGGCTCATTTAAAAGATAATATATCATAGAATTGTAGAGTTCGAAGGGACCGTGGGGATCATCTCATTAAAGCCCTGCAGTATAGGAATCTTTCACCCAATGTGGGGCTCAAACCCATTCGGTCTCAGCTGAGCTACCCCTGTTGTATGATTTGACTATATTTCCTAGATACAATGCAATTTGGCAGGGGAATGCCATCTATAGACCCTATGCTGCAACACAGAAAGTCGTCTCATACTCAAACCATCTCTAACTCAGTCTACACTGATAGGCTGCTCCCCGGGTTTCAGAGAAGGCTTTCTTCTCAGCCCTTATTGGAGACTGAAACTGGGATTGCAACTGGGAACTTGGCTGTGCAAAGCTGTTCCTTTGGAGGAAGAACTGTGAGGGGAGAGACTCCATCAGGCAATGCCTCTTTCCACCTGCCTTGCCCCACCCTCCGGTCCAGGGTCTCCTCATAAGGAAGCTGTTCCTGGAGGAAGAACTGTGAGGCGAGAGACTCCATTAGGCAAGGCCTCTTTCCACCTGCCTTGCTCTACCCTCTGCTTCTTAATGTGTATTGTATTTTTTGATGTACTGTGGCTTGCTATTGTTTTATTGATTATAGTTTCGATATTATTGTAACTGTTGAGTGGATTTCTGTTTAACTTTTCTATGTTGATATTATTATTTTATACTATTCTAATGATTGTTGAATGTTACTTTTTTGACAGAGGTTGACTATTATAAAGTTATGTTTTATTATCACATTTTTGTATTGCATTAGATTGTTATAAGATGTACATTTTTTGTTCTTCAGCTTGTAAACCGCCTTGAGTATTGTAAGATAGAAAGGCGGTATACAAATTAAAAATGATGATGATGATGATGATGATGAAAGCAGGAGCTCTACCACTGACCTATATGCCCCCTTTGAAGGTTATCATTGAGTTGGCATCATTGCATATTTTAAAAATTGTCTGGTTCAATGTGATTTTCAACTACTTACAGGTGTTCAAGTGCATCCAGACCAGAAAACGCTTTCTTAGTAATTGACCTAATCCGGTTTCCTTGGAGAAGCCTGGAAATATAAAACACTTAACATGTAACAGATGAAAATGAAATAGATGCATGATTTTTGGAACCGTTAGGAGAGACTCTTGATAATTGCTTTTAAGGCATGTTTTACTGCACTGTGTCTACCTACCTCTCAACACTTTCCTCTCCTAAATATATACATGTATTCTGCTTCAGTTACTGGAGAGATGAAGGCATGTTCAAAGTCTTTTAATGTATATAATTTGGTGAAGCTTTTTTTTTTTTTTTTGGCAAGGGTTGCCAGCCAATTTATTTCTACATCTGTGCATTGTGAAGAAAATCTTTGCATTCTAACAGAGCCATTGCCTCTGGATTGCCCTGCCAAACATCTGCCCTTGTCTGCCTTATGTAGCTTTCCACTAACATTACTGCCTCTAATTTCTACTCTGAAGAATCTTGGTGAAAGCTATAAGGACTGATTGCATGACACCATGCATGCAGTTAAGATAATCCAAAGTCTTTTCAACCGAAGAGTATTTGGAAACTTTTTTTGTAATTAATGAAAAGAGAGATGTACTGAAAAGAGGGACACGGGTGGCACTGTGGGTTAAACCACAGAGTCGAGGACTTGCCGATCAGAAGGTCAGCAGTTTGAATCCTCACGATGGGGTGAGCTCCTGTTGCTCGGTCCCTGCTCCTGCCAACCTAGCAGTTTGAAAGCACATTAAAGTGCAAGTAGATAAACAGGTACTGCTCTGGTGGGAAGGTAAACGGCATTTCCGTGCACTGCTCTGGTTCACCAGAAGCGGCTTAGTCATGCTGGCCACGTGACCCGGAAGCTGTATGCCGGCTCCCTCAGCCACTAAAGCAAGATGAGTGCCGCAACCCAGAGTCGGCCACGACCGGACCTAATGGTCAGGGGTCCCTTTACCTTTACCTTACTGAAGAGAAGCACATCAAGGAAGGCCGGGTTAAATTAAGGTGACTCCAAAGAGCAAATCAAGAAAAAATCCTGGTGTTTCTGGACTTTTGCTCCAAGGTTTCATAGGATGTGTTAATTCCCACTCTGCCTGCCTCCACTTTAGCTAATTTCGTCTTTCCTCATTACCCTTCTCCCTCCAACTATAAGCTAAATAAAGCAGATTAATATGAGAATCAAGCTTCTGCTAGCTTTGCACTGTTGCAGCTCAGACCTCAGCAGAGAGGGCTGTGTCAGTGAAGTAGAGTGGTACCCCGGAAGTTGACCAGAATCCGTTCCGGAAGTCTGTTCGACTTCCAGAACCTTTGGAAACCAAGGCGTAGTTTCTGATTGGCTGCAGTAAGCTCCTGCAGCCAATCGGAAGCCATGGAAGTTGTGTCAGCTGTTTGGGTTCCAAAGAACATTTGCAAACCGGAATGCTCACTTCCGGGTGTGCGGCGTTCGCGAGCCCAAACCTTCAACTAACAAGGTGTTTGGGATCCAAGGTATGACTGTAAATGTTAACGTACAGCCAAGCACCCTAGTGGCCAAATCCACCTTACAGATGACTTCCAGCTTCCCTCAACCACTAGCTTCCCTCAACCACTAGCTTCCCTCAACCACTTGCAATACTAGCAATCTTTTCTTTCCCATCCTTCCTGCCTAGTCCTTCTTTAATCTTTACTTTTGCCTCCATTGCCTCTCTCTAATGTGCGAAAGCGGAAAGAGATCTGGAAGGACAATAGCAGCTGGGGTGGGATGGGGAATACAGAATCTGCATTTGAAGATAAAGCAGTAAGTTGTACTTACAGCCACCTAAGTTTGTCAAGTCCAGAAAAGGCGCCATTCATATCTTCAATTGTCCAGGAGATTTCATTGTTTTTAAGATCCCTGTTGAAAGAAATAGATAAGTCAGATCCAGGGTCTTCAAAGTGTACAAGTAAGTTTAAATCACAAAAGCAATTGATTCCTAGAAGGAAGCACATTGGGAATCCAGCGGCATGTTCACCCCTAGCCTAAATGTTTTACCCAACTGGAAACCCAGGAAATTGGTTACTCTTTCCAAACACAGTGCTTAGAAGCACCCTCTTAAAAGTCGTTTTCAAAAGCAGCAGCTGCATGTCATAAAATCAGCAAAGTAAAGCAGCCCTGCTATGTCATGATTTTACTTTTTGTTCAACTGATCATATGACATTTTTATTTTTCCCACGCCTGTTGTGAGGAATTATTCTAAAATGTGAAGTATATATACAGTGGTACCTCGGGTTACATACGCTTCAGGTTACATACGCTTCAGGTTACAGACTCCGCTAACCCAGAAATAGTGCTTCAGGTTAAGAACTTTGCTTCAGGATGAGAACAGAAATCGTGCTCCGGCAGCGCGGCGGCAGCAGGAGGCCCCCATTAGCTAAAGTGGTGCTTCAGGTTAAGAACAGTTTCAGGTTAAGAACGGACCTCAGGAACGAATTAAGTTCTTAACTCAAGGTACCACTGTGTGTGTGTTTGTGTGTGTATGAAATAAAATTGAAACAGTTAAAGTAGCTTCAACAGTTGTTGTCAATGCATATCAATGGCAGCAGAGACGAAACCTTCCTTGTATCAAGATGTATTCATTGTTTAGAATTCCTTCACATTCATCTACACTAAGATAGTCTTGGTATTGTAGAGAAAAACCCTACTATGAAACTTACAAAGTCTGCAAACTCGATAGTCCTCGGAAGGCACAATCGGCAATGTAGCTCACTCTGTTGTTCCCAACATTCAACCTCACAAGTAGGCTTAAACCAACAAAGCTTGAATCCTCTAGCCGGGTTAAATGATTATAAGTTAAGTCCCTGCAAGTTTGAGAGGGGGAGAAACGTTTGCTTTAATCAGAATTAATAAGGAACCCAAACCCAATTCACAACTCGTCCCCTGATTAAGTTCAGCCTGATTATTTTTGATATAAGCTTGCACATTATTTTCCATTACACAGAAAATAGCAGAATGGGCTTCCTTATTTAAAAAATTACAGTAACGAAAGACCAAACATAACTTTTATGAAGGGGGGGGGGGTGGAACGCAGTTGGCTTCAGCTCCTCACAACAAAATATCATTGCATTAACTAACACACAAACAGCTGTTGCCACCTTTAGAAAATCTTGTTACAAAAAAATTCACAGCTCACTGGTAAGCTGCTCATGCTTTGGCTTGTACCCTGCTCTTAAAAATGGAAGGGTTTAAACACAAAACTACTACTCACAGCTCACTGAGTTTTTGGCAAAACTCCCAGGCATCAGGGCTGATTCTGCTGATAGCATTTTGGCTAAGATGGAGCTGCTGCAACATCAGCAACCCATAAAGCCAGCCTTTGGTAATCTCTGTTAGGTTGTTATGATCCAGCTGCCTGTACACACACACACACATACATAGAAACAGAAAAAGGGGGGGAACGACCTTAAGTTTCATATGAAAACTTAAAAATCAATACATAACAAGAAGAAATTAAGGCTCTTCCTAGTGGAAACAGAAGCCAGAAAAGTTTTACAGGTTTGTGGGTTGTACATTTATATATTGTTAGCATCGCAGTTACTCAAAATAAGCAATGTACTAAGGGATTCAAAAATGGTTATTTTTTGAAGACTATGGAAGCGTATACTTACAGGATTTCCATGCTACTTAATCCCCAGAAAGCTCCATCCATGAGCCTAGCTAGCCCATTTCTTTGTATTCTTAAAGATTTCAAAGAAGGAAGTCCTTGAAATGTAAGCCCATCTATTTTTTTAATTTTGTTACGGTTCATTTCTCTGAGGGGAAAAAAAAGAGGTCCAAGTTAACTAAAATAAGTTCAGACTTCCCAGCATATATACACTGAGGTCCAGCACTGAGGGCCTTCTGGCAGTTCCCTCACTGCTAGAAGCCAAGTTACAGGGAACCAGGCAGAGGGCCTTCTCGGTAGTGGCACCCGCCCTGTGGAACGCCCTCCCACCAGATGTCAAAGAGAACAACTACCAGACTTTTAGAAGACATCTGAAGGCAGCCCTGTTTAGGGAAGCTTTTAATGTTTGATGTATTACAATATTTTAATATTTTTTTGGAAGCTGCCCATATATATGGGACGCGGGTGGTGCTGTGGGTTAAACCACAGAGCCTAGGACTTGCTGATCAGAAGGTCAGCAGTTCGAATCCCAGTGACAGGGTGAGCTCCCGTTGCTCGGTCCCTGCTCCTGCCAACCTAGCAGTTCGAAAGCATGTCAAAGTGCAAGTAGATAAATAGGTACCGCCCCGGCGGGAAGGTAAACGGCATTTCTGTGCGCTGCTCTGGTTCACCAGAAGCGGCTTAGTCATGCTGGCCACATGACCCGGAAGCTGTACGCAGGCGACCTCGGCCAATAAAGCAAGATGAGCGCTGCAAACCCAGAGTTGGGCACGACTGGACCTAATGGTCAGGCGTCCCTTGACATATATATATATATATATATATATATATATATATATATATATATATATTCTGGGCTGCTCCTCTCTTGGTACAATCAGAACGTCAAAGTGTGGCCCCACAAATTGTTGATTACGTACGTTGCTTGTAGCGATATGGAACAGTAACAAATAAAAGCCAGATCTTCCTGAGGTACCAGGATAACATTGTGAGCAGCAACAGTACGTTAGCATTCTGAGGGGCATTACTCAGGGCAAAGCAAGCAGATCATATCCACCTGAAACCTTAGGACAGGGATGTTGGAAATTGTGATCTCCATTGGGTTGTTGGTCTACAGGTCTCATCATCCCTGACAACTGGCCACACTGACTGCAGCTGATGGGAGCTGGTGTCTAGCAACATCTGGAGCACAACCAGTTCCTCATCCTCGGTTTAAAACATGAATGCATCATGAGAACTATGCCTCTGTTCTATCTAAAGCTTTCCTGCCTTTATGTGGTTACTACTGAGGTTGATGCTCAACCGCTGCCAGAAGCCTGCAAGACTAATTTAAAACAGTTAGGCTGTACTCACAGATGCTGGAGATGAGGGAGTTTAAACATCTTCTGTGGGATGGCTGAAATTCGGTTCCTGTTCAGCTTTAATACTTGAAGTGTGCTAGACAGGTTGTCAAAAGTGCCTGGTTCCATGGAGATTATTCGATTATTATTAATGTGGCTGTGGAAACAATGACAGTTAGCAACTATGGAAATTATAGCAGATTTCATACCAAGACCTCATTACCGACTACGTGGTAACTGCTAATCCTAACTTAAGAACTTAATAACCGCTTTAAAATATCCCCCACCTCTGTCAACCTCCAATCGGTGGTTAAGGGGAGCTTTGAATGGAAACATACATTTTGCCTTCAGCCAAAGTCTATGGTAATAGCAGACAGGAAATAATCAGCACTGATCCAATGGCAAATATAATTTAAATTCTGAAATAATATTTCAATGACTGAAAGATATTCTGCCCTTCCACTCGTAGAAGGGACCATTAGATTCAACCCAATGTCTTTATAGGACAACTATTATTTTTTAATGAAAACATCACACATACTGAAAGGGCTGTTTTTACTTTAGTCTACTACTTTAACTATGCTTATCAGACAGTAAATTAATATATGATTTTAGAACTCAAGATGTAATGAAAGCTTTGTCTTAAATAAAGTTAAACTTACATGTACTTGAGCATCAGAGAAGGAAACGACTCCGCCTTAAGCACAGAAATATTGTTGTTGCTCAAGTCCAAAGTTTCTAGAGACTGGAATGGTTTCAGGTCTTCAGGCAAGATGTCTGTAATCTTGTTACTTGTCCTAAATTAAAATTTGCATGTCAAATTTAAGGCAGTTTCCAGACAAGTAACGAAATGATTGTACTTCCCAAGAACTTAAGGAAAAATAAAAAGTTTTGTCAGAATGAAGGTAGCAATCCTATATTCATGCTCCTGGCCATATGTCCCATTGAACTCCACGGAGCTTATTTCTGACCAGACATGGAGAAAACTGCAATGTCAGAGCCACACATAAAAGCAAAACAACATAAAGATTATGGAGGGTTGGTGGAGTCTCTGGTGTGCATTGGGGCAGGGGGGATGCAGGGGGAAATGAATGGAGGGGAAGTCTCAACATTTCCAACCCCCTCCCCCCCAAAAAATCACATACAAGGAACCATGAGCAAAAGAGGCATAGCACACAAAAAGAGAAGTGGGGAGGGAACTATTAAGATGCAGAAAGCTCTGAACACATGGAAAAGCCAGAGAAAAATGATAAAAACATGAGAGAACAGAGCAGCTAGTCAGACGGATGAGCTTGAGCAATGTGCAAAGAACAAAACATGGGGAGGAAATCAAGAAGAGGAGGACAAACAAAACATGAACGTCTTTGGAATTAAGAAATTTATAATTAATACCACCAGGAAAAGAACAAAAAAAGGAAGAGGTAATGTAATGTAAGGCAGGAGAACAAGAAGCAGAATTCAGGAGCCAAAGAAGGGAACTCTGTGACCTTGGGAGCCAAAGAAGAAAAACAACCAAAACCTGAACACAACAAGAATAAGGCCTTCCATGTACACATCTAATAACAGGGTATGTGATCATTGGAACTTTGCTGTTCTGCTACAGTGTTCATTGCCATCATATCTTAAATTAAAATTTAGTTCTTTTGAGGAAACAAATTATTCATAGTTTCCTAATGACTATTTCTTTATTTGCTTCCTGTGGGATAGTTCAGTTCAGCACAATAATTGTAGACCTGACCCGGGAGGTATCAGGCACTAGGTCAGTCACAGTGTCAAACATGCTGCTCTTATTCTGTCAAGAGCACAATTTAAAATAACCAGAAGCTCTCTTCTCCTCAGCTATCAACCCAAGAAAAGGACCACCAGTCGCCTGCTCTGAACAAAATTATAACAATTTGATCTCATGTTTGTGTGTAGGATAGGGTGCCACCAGCAAAAGAGATACCATGTGCCATGCTTAGAGGAATAGAAGGTGCTTTAAAGTTTTCATAAAGACTGCATCGTTTCATCCTTCCACATAATTTCAGGATGTTTTTCTGCATACAGGATCCAACCACGACCCTCTGAAAATTCCTGTCCAAATTGGCAAAGGTCACACAGCAGCAACTATCCCATCAGGCTACTAAACAGATGGGGGGAAATGGAAACACAGCTATCCCATTGCCTCTGGCCTACCCTCAACAACAGCCAGTTCCATCCTAATTCCATTCCAACTGGTCGTCATAAGAACTGTGTCTCAAAAACTGGTACCCGAGTTTGCTACCAACCCATACATACATACATACATACATACATACATTCCTTTGGATGTCAAGCCTAAAAGCAGCAGGGATGATCTTACTATTGATCTTGGAAACTACTCTGGGAGCCTTTTCAGCTAAAGAATGAGGGTAAAAATGCTTGAGATCAATAAATGATTGGCAATCCTTGTTGAGATGCCTGCCAGCAGAGCCACCTCCAGGTTTGAGGGAGTACTAGGCAAAGAGCTTTCTGCTGGGCCTTCTCCTACATCAGGGATGAGGAGTTTGTGGCCCCTTGGGTATTGTTGGGACTCCCAACTCCCCATCAGCCTCAGTCAGCATCACCAATGCCCAGGCATGATGCAAGATGGAGTCCAACAAACATCTGGAAGGCCGCAGAGATTCCTCGCTCCTATCCTTCATAGATAAGATTGTTGGGCTTCTGAGGCAAGATGCCACGAGCTGCCTCTTTTAAATTGCCTTCAGTACTCTGGAGCAATGCAGGAGCCCTCTGGTAAATTCAAAATGGTGGTTCAGAGCCCTAGCTGCCTATAGCAAGAAACCCAAAGCAGGCATTGTTGCTGGCGACCCAGTTGCTGGGCACTGGGTTACTAGAAGTTGCTGGAAGCTGCCAAGTGCTGATGCCAGGCCCGTCAGGCTACTTTATGGGGCAGATTAGAAAATATGAAAGGGCAGAAACGTAATGTGGTTTATCATGTTTTAAATCTAAGCAGAGGGAGAAGCTGGCTTGCCCACCTCAATTCTGCTAAAATTATACCATTTGAGGGTACTCTGAGCACATCAATGGGACTGTTCCTTCAAAATAAGTTGTTTCTATTTAAAACAGGATGTCTGGCAACTGAGGTACCCATATAAGCACTTAAGGGAAGTTAGAGGCTGAGATTAATCACCACTCATTAAAACCAAGAAATTGGCTAAAAAGAGAAGCCAGAAGTTGTGGATTAACTAGCCCTCACACCAGATGTGTTAAAAAGAAGTGATATTTTGTTACACCTCAGACATTGTTCTCACTCAGCATCAAGTTTCAGCCCTTGGCTTGTCGAGTCTAGGCTCTTTAAATTTAACTCTTAGCTGCAAGGTCTTATTTAAATCTTTTTTTAAAAAACCAAACCCAACGGATGAGCCATGCGGCAGATTTATGAGTGAGCAAGACAAAGTTAGATAACAAGTTTAAGAGGCTTTAGTTTAGACGTTAGTGTTCATAAGGTAATTACTAATAAGGTACTAAAAACTGCCAATTACTTGAGTGACAAATAAAATTTTCCTTGCAGTAAAACTGTGCTTCAGCCTAAGCCAGCAATTTCCTGAACTGCACGCCTCCTAAATTGCAGTGTGAAAGTATTCAGTTAGGGAGAGCGTACACACTGCAGTCTTTGTGTCACCATTGCTTCATAAAAGAGAAATTTCTTACAACTGGCTGGATAATAGCCCCCGCCCCCCATCATGAATTTCAGCTGTTCCTAATGGATCTGAATAATCTCACCTTCAGATCAGATGTTAACTAACTGGCAAATTACTCCAAAGCAGCCTCCTTTACAGATAAGGCTTGCTGGAGCTTTATTGTGGGAATACGGGAAGAGAAAGAACATTCGTTTGTTAACTAACACCGGGCAAGACATTAGTAGTTTAATTACATCTCAATATAGTTCAAAGGCAGAGTAAGTAATTAAACCACACTAAATTTTTGGTGCTGGTTATCTGAAAGATGCACTTGAAGATAAATCTCTCTCATCTCTGCACTGAGTGTTACACTGTCTTAAAGAACATCATACCTTCAGTCAGAGGTCCTCAATCTTTCTAGGCCCACTGGCCCACATGGAGTTTTGAGAGCAGGTCACAGGCAAAAACCCCTTTGCTCCCTTCTGTTCTTCCTCCCCACAACGGGCAAACTATCTGCCCCCCTTTTTTTCTGAATAAAAGTCAAATCCAGAAAAATGAAACTGGATTTTAGTAAATTCACGTAATTCTAAATCCTCCCCTCCAAAAAAAGCCATAAAATTAAAACTTATACAGTGGTACCTCGGGTTACATATGCTTCAGGTTACATATGCTTCAGGTTACAGACTCCGCTAACCCAGAAATAGTACCTCGGGTTAAGAACTTTGCTTCAGGATGAGAACAGAAATTGTGCTCTGGCAGCTCAGCGGCAGTGGGAGGCCCCATTAGCTAAAGTGGTGCTTCAGGTTAAGAACAGTTTCAGGTTAAGAACGGACCTCCAGAACGAATTAAGTTCTTAACCCGAGGTACCACTGTACTGGTAGACTGCACCATTAAAAATGTGAGTAAATCACAAATCTAAAGCTTGCAAGAACCACAAAAACACTGATCCAATGCAGAGATCCATATGTGTCATCATGATTTATTTATTTATTTTGCAAAGGATTACAACAAAACCTCCAATGAATTACAGAACACATCTGTGGACCCAGAGGTAACCTATAATTTGATGACAGTTTTGAGGCGATCCCCTGAAAAAATGAGGAAAATTCAAGCTCTCACATAAACTAACCTGAGTTAAATTAGATCTGAATGTCTCTTATTAGCAGGAACACCAACAAAACTTTGACGTTTCCTCAGACCTCAAATATTTCCTTATATATAACAAGTATGTAAGAGCGCTGTCATGCCGTAGTTTGCATAAGTGTCAGCAGGTGGCGCTACAAACTACAGGGGGCAACAAACTGGGCTGTCAGAGCTGTTGAGCCATCACAGCAGAATCAGAGAATTAGGAAGCAGCTTGAGGTACAAGGACAAGACTATCAGGACAGGGCAGCTACCCAGCAACCACTGTGCTCTGCTACTGTCCGTCTCACACTGATGATGCCTGTTAGTGGGCATCCTATGACAGGACAGGGTGGTTTGGTTGAGCTGTAGGTAGGGGGTTGGAAATTGTGAATGGAACAAGCACAGATACAGCTCTTGGGGCTCCCAGTATCTACACCTGTCTTTCTCTGCCTTGAGTCCTCCAATGCTGTTGGGCTACAACTGCCATCACCTCTAAACTAGCAGAACTAGTGGTCAGGGATGATGTGATCTGTGGTCCAACAACATTAAGGACCGAGGGCTGAGAAAGGCTGATCTATACCGAATATAGCTGGGAAACCGAGGACATCAACTGAAGTCAACTGGTGAGTGCAAAGGAAGAGGAACCTGAATGATGGACACAAATCCCCAGATACTCTGATTTAATTGTATACTTTTTGTTTCAAAATTAGCATTATATCTGAAACACAAGAATGTGCCAATCATGGCTATCAATCACATCAAAGCTCAGAAAGATTATCAACAGTGGTGACCATTTACAGGATGTCTATCATTACCATGAGCTTCTGGAGAGGAAAATAATGATTTGCCTAACATACTATAAATAAAACAAATTAAAACATCTTTTAAATCAGGGTTGGGCAACCTGAAGTCCAAGGACATATGTGGCCCTCTGTATTGTTTCATGCAGCAGAAAGGACAGAAAAAAACTTCATGAAAGATGAGTGGCAAAAAAACAGAATATATACTTAAAAGCAAAACTAAAACCACACAACTATTATGATTGTGCTGATGGTTACTGTATCCTTAATGTGAGCTGATAATTTATCAGTAGCAGTATTCAGATATTATTTCTTTTCCTTTATTTTTTAATAATCTTATTATTTCTCTTCATTAAATTTGCAAATAATATATATATAAAATTAAACTAAACTTTAACAGAGTAAGGACAAAACAGGGTATTCACTCATTTCAAGCTGTACTAGTAAAATCTGCAGTTTTGGTCCTAACAGGTTACTCACACTTTTTGATAAAGATCAACTCCCTTCTTATTGCATTACGTTTTGCTTGGCAGGCATTCAGATTTGATGTCAGACCATTTGTGGCTCTACCTATTCATCTTATTGAGAGAGGCAGTGTTGTATATTTTTAACTAGTGATTTTATTTATACTTGGATTTTTGCTTAGGCCAACTTGTTTTTAACTTCTGACTTTTACTGATAATTTTAATGTATCTTTTTTTGTTTCTAATGTATATTTTTGTTCTACTTTTTGTTTAATGTATATTATTTTTGTTCTAAAGCTTAGAGATTTCAACAATTAAACAGTGTATATTTTTTAAAAAACCCTTAAAAGTAAAGTCATACCTTGGAAGTCAAATGGAATCCGTTCCGGAAGTCGGTTCGACTTCCAAAGCATTTGGAAACCAAATCGCGGCTTCTGATTGGCTGCAAGAAGCTCCTGCAGCCAATCAGAAGTCACGGAAGCCCCTTCGGACGTTCGGATTCCAAAAAACCTGAACAGTCACTTCTGGGTTTGCTGCCTTCGGAAGCCAAAACATTCGAAAACTAAGCTGTTTGAAAACCAAGGTACAACTGTACAGTGATTAAATAAATAGAAATTCCAAGGTCCAATAATCTATTTGGTTTAGGACAGCCTTTCTCAACCTGTGGGTCCCCAGATGTTGTTGAACTCCCATCACCCCTAGCTAGCAAGGCCAGAGCTCAGGGATGATGGGAGTTGTAGTCCAACAACATCTGGGGACCCACAGATTGAAAATCACTGGTTTAGGACATTGAACATCTTCTATTGGATTGTTTCTCTTGGCAGAGGACTCTCACTATTGTGCAAACAACTAATTTCACATCTTTCACCTCCACTTCTAATAAACGCCAAACGGCCCTAGCCCTTTGACAAGGAAGACTCCAAGCATGACTGGATCTCTTTGTGCCTGGAGAAGGGAAGCAGCAGCAGAAGCAAGAGGAAATGTCAGGAGAGACTGCTGCTGACTCCTTTCTCATCCAAATCCTGAGAGAATCATAGAATGAATTGTAGAGTTGGAAGGGACCCCAAGGGCCATCTAGTCCAACCACCTGCAAAGCAGGAATATTCAGCTGCCCCATATGGGGATCAAACCTGCAACCTTGGTGTTATCAGCACCACAATCTAACCAGCTGAGCCATCTCTCAGACTCTCTTCCAGGGTTTCTATGTTTCATCTGCCTAAGTCCAGAGAACTGCAGAAACTATAAAGTGGACCCCAGCTATATCTTTTGCCTCCACCAACTTCAGCACAAAAGAGAGGTGCTCAAATGAGAATAAGAGGAATCCTGGTGGACCAGATCAAAGGCCTGTATCCCAGTATCCTTTTTCCCATGGTGGCCAACAAGCAGGACAGGAAGCCAAGAGTTGTTGCTCAGTAACTGGTCCTCAGAGGTACATGGGTGGCGTTGTGGGTTAAACCACAGAACCTAGGACTTGCTGATCAGAAGGTCAGTGGTTCAAATCCCCACGATGAGATGAGCTCCTGTTGCTCTGTCCCTGCTCCTGCCAACCTAGCAGTTTGAAAGCACGTCAAAGTGCAAATAGATAAATAGGTACCACTCCAGCGGGAAGGTAAACGGTGTTTCCGTGCACTGCTCTGGCTTCACCAGAAGCGGCTTAGTCATGCTGGCCACATGACGTGGAAGCTGTATGCCGGCTCCCTCAGCCAATAAAGCGAGATGAGCACCGCAACCCCAGAGTCCGTCACGACTCGACCTAATGGTCAGGAGTCCCTTTACCTTTACCTAACTGGTCCTCATGGCCATACTGCCCCTGAAACCAGTAGGAAGCGTATAGTCGTCATTCCTTACTGATGAATCTTCACTTCCTTCACAATCCTTTACACTTCTGTGACCTCATCTATTTGGCACGCGTCATACACACTGGTACTCCCAGATCAGCCTTTGCTTTCTGTTACCATTTTCCCTTCCAACTTGCTCTGCCACAGACCAAACATTTAACATGCAGGCGTATTCTTCAGCTTTACAGTGAACCACATTCAAGAGCTTGCAGAACCTGCTCCTTCCTCCCTCTGTTTGCAGTCCTTTGTTTGCTGCCTCCCCCCACAAGTACAATTTTACCACAATTTTCATTCCTGGGCCTGACTCCAAGTGGATTCCAAGAACGAAACCTTGCCTGTAATTCAATAGGTCATGCATGCACCTTCATCTCAAGTTCACAACTTCTTTTTCAAGGCTCACGTACCCTTAAGCCCACCACAACAAGTTGCTAGTACATGACCATTTAAACATCTGATAAAAACAGTTTTGCTAGTTTCAGATATAGAAGCTTATACTTTTAGGCTTGTGGTCTGAGATCCCACCTATTTCCCCCACCCCAGTTAGCCCAGAAGACCAAAGCACTGGTCATGTTCCCATCACTTGTACAGCTGCCAGAAATGTGACTTCCATATGTGTCACAGCGAACATACAACTTTATACCTTCTCAAAACACACCGGTTGACAAGGAGTTCAGGTTATATCTTATGGCTCAAAAAAACCCCCAAAGGAATGAGAAACCAAGTTTATATATATAAACAAGGGACAAGCTTGTATGTGCACATTCATCACACAAAAACCATGCCATCAAGGAACGACTAACATGTGAAAAACCATCAACAGATCAAGCAACACAGAATGTTTGTGCTAACATCATTTCACTGGGGGTAGTTCATATATTCATCTCCAACCCATCAGGTTGTGAATAATTAAATGCTGCATATTTTAGGGGGGTGTTTTTAATTTGGGGGTTGGTGGAGAGGGATAGCAGCTAGGAGCAACCTGGAAATTGCTGAGATTTGCCCAGTGCTCATAACCAATGATTGCACATAGTGATCAATATCCACACAACACAACTAGTCATCTGGTCCCCTCCCAAAACAATTTATAAGCAAACACCAGAAGTAACCAAGGTGCCACATCAGATAAGCTCACATGATTAAATAAATTATTTGAGAAATTATTTAAACAGCCTAGATGGTTGAAGTGACTGTGCCAAACTTTGTATTGTAAGGGAAAGACAAATATTAAGTGGGGGGGCATTCTTTTCAGCCTCAGATGTGAAGGTTATTTAAATATAAAGTAGTATGCTCTAGCACAACTGCAGGTCAAGGAGTTGTTGATCTTAAATTGTGACTAGCTGCAGCGCACAAAGGGAACCAGAGTAGCAGTTACACACTTCCAGCAGTAGGGGAGCTACGCTCTCTGAGATGGGGTGAGGTTGAGAAAGCTCTGGTTTCACAGTGGTGGTACCACAGTCCCTCCACCCATGCTCTCATGTACTGCTGTTGGTTGTGACAATCTCCCAATGTTGCACTGGGGATAATAGGAAAACAAAGTTATGAGGATGAGGAAATGGTTGCTGAACTCTTCAGGTTCCAACTGAAATACAAAGTCAAAGAACACCAGTCATTAACCAACTGGGCCAGTCAGCTCAACAGCCAAACTCTTGGGCACTTTCTTATTTCCAATGCAAGGGGTTCTTCCAGTTTTTTTCTAGGACAAAATTTGTCAGGCAAGAATAGTCTAACATCTTATTTCCCTACCTGTGCCCTCCAGCTGTTTTGGACAACTTCCATCAGCCCCAGTTGTAGTCCACAACGGCTGGTAGACACCGTGTTCCCATCGTTCAGCCCGGACTCTGAGGTCCAGCTCTGAGGGCCTTCTGGCGGTTACTTCACTGCAAGAAGCGAAGTTACAGGGAACCAGGCAGAGGGCTTTCTTGGTAGTGGCGCCCGCCCAGTGGAACGCCCTCCCAGCAGATGTCAAAGAAATAAACAACCATCTGACTTTTAGAAGACATCTGAAGAAAACCCTGTTTAGGGAAGTTTTTAACGTCTTATGTTTTATTGTGTTTTTAATATTTTGTTGGAAGCCACCCAGAGTGGCTGGGGAAAACCAGCTGGATGGGTGGGGTATAAATAATAAATGCTGATGATGATGATGGTTTACTCTATACAAAAAGATGTCCCAAGGCAGCTGCCTCCCATCATGCAATTCTTGTATCAAGAGCAAAGTTAGGATGGAATCGCACAGCTATTTACAGCACAAAGTCCCCTTGAAAACTTAACAATGTGGTGACTCTAATCGTGCAACAATCTGATCACTTCTAAACTTCTCTAATGTTCAGAGGCGACATTCTCATTTTGGATGAGGCACGTGGAAGTGCAGGAGACATGGCAATACCCCAGCCCTCAAGGTGTGAGGATGCAATGGACTAACTCTACGCACTTATCACTACCATGCAGAGAGTTTCGGCAACCATCAAATTATAGCCGTTATATGGTCTGCTTATCTTAACTCTACCACCGCAAGATAACTACCAACCGTATTACATGCCTTTCTCAGACATTCATTACCAAGGCAGACATTTCATCCCATTTATGACTGTTAGCAAACAGTAAACCTCACAGAAGCTGTACCTACCCTCCTTGAGAGAGTATCACAAAAGTACCAAGGAGCAAGAAGACGAAGACAGCCAGGTATGTGTGAAGTGTTTTACGAAATACTTAAAACCACACAACAGATGGCCTCACAGGTGTTTTGTTTCACTCATCACCGTTCTTATTGCAAAACAAAAAAAATTGTTCATTGTTTGCCCACTATTAGGTGTCTAGTACACACTGTAAGACTCTGACAAACAATCCTATTACCTCACAGTCCTCCCTCAGGCTTGTATAAGAAGTAGACCGGACACAAAAGCCAAGTGGGCTGAAATGCTGAGCCACTGCTGCGTCATTTTCACAGCATAACCTTGTGCATGTTTATTCAGCAGCAAGTCCGGCTACGTTCAACAGGCCTTACTGCCTAGGAAGTGTAGGACTGCAACCTCAAGTTTAATAGGTCCTCTCATACAACACATATATTCACATCACATTCCCAGCTCTGGCAAGAAGTCAGGATGCAGAAGCAAGTACATTAGACAACCTAAACAGCCTGTGACAAACAGGTCTAATTTATGCAAGCACTTAAGAAGGAATCCCATCTAAAGCAATCCCACTGATGATGATAATAATTATATTTATATGCCACTCATCTGACTGGGTTGCCCCAGCCAGTTTGGGTGGCTTCCAACCAATTAAAATGTCAAATGCAGAACAACATCAAACATTAAAAACTTCAAATGTCTTCTAAAAGTCATATAGTTGTCTATCTGTTTGACATCTGACGGGAGGGTGTTCCACACGGCAGGCACGGCTACCACGAAGGCCCCTCTGCCTGGTTCTTTGTAACCATTTTTTTTTTTTTTTTTTTTGCGAAGAGGGAACCTCCAGAAGGCCCTTGGAGCTGAAACTCAGCATCGGGGCTGAACAGAAGATATGCTAAGATTTCATGATATGGCAATTTGTAAGTCATTCATTCACAAGGGAGCTTTTTTAAATTCAAAAATGGTTCTGTGCATGAAAATGGAATGGCAAAGACACTACATGAGGACCTTAACAGAGTGAAAAATAAATGAGTGAATTGACCTTTAAATTGGTGATTAACTTGCACAACAGATTGTACTATGCTGCCTATTGAACCACTCGTTGACTCCAGCTTATCTACAGCAATCAGAAGGTCAACACAAATGTTAAATGTAAGGCCCTGGAGCCTTATTAGAACCTGTGGGATTCCTAAAACAAGTGTCCACTCCTGTGCTGCCTGTAACACACAATTCAAGCATGTAAAAGGCTGTCACGTGACATGTTTGAGGTGCCCTTGCAACACCTTGCTTTCCTTGTACTATGAACTAAGTCAACCAGACATCACAAATCAGATTTGATAGTGGACTTATTTCTAAAGCCTTGTTGCTTCCCTACCTTTGCAGGAGTATCTCTTCCCGAGATATACAGTACTCCAGGAAGAGAAAAACTTTCCACAGTTAACAGCAAAAAGAGAATTTTGGGGAAATGCTTTCACCAAAAGCGCAATTGATTTTTTTTTCCATAGCAAAAAAAATACAGTGCCACTGAACATCTGTCAGGTACTGAATTCTGTTCTTATGAGCATCTGTGTTTTACACCCTACTCCAGGGTGTAAATCCTTTAAATGGGGGGAAAAAGGTCCTAGAGTCATCAAAACACAGCGGCTTTGATTGTGAGAATATAATATCTATCTTGAGTTGTTAATTTACTGCTGGTTAATTGTTCTGAAGAAACACCATGCGGTTCAGATAGGCAGGCTGCTCCTCTGGCAGGAAAAAATACCATGCACACTAATTTGCATAAAGATCTTCTATACCAATAGCAAACACATACTTCATATATGGGTCATTATCAGCCTCCATCACAGGCTGAGCGGGTTCTAGCTGCTCAGTCCCACTCCCTTGCCTCAGAGGACCTTAGTGGGAACTGTTGCCTGCTACCCGCAGAACAAGTCTCGTCTCCATCACCAGCTGAGTGAGTGCCACTTATTTAGCATGACTCCCTTGTCTCAGATGTCATCAGTGAGCTCTGTTGCCTAGTAGGAAAGACTAAGGAGGAGGACAGGGAATGCCAACTGCAACCAGGGCCGGATTTAGGTTTGATGAGGCCCTAAGCTACTGAAGGTATGTCCAGCTGTCCTTTGTCAACAACAAATTGTCAGTTTTTTGTGTTGCATATATGCTATATGGTAATTTATGGACCTAATAGGTATCTAAAGTGATTTTATTTGTTTTTTATCTTATCTTATATCTTATATACATCCAGGATTTTTTCCTTTAAATTTTTTGGGGTCCCCCAAGAGAGTGGGTGCCTAAGCTTTAGCTTGTTTAGCTCATACGTAAATCCGGCACTGCCTGCAACCCTCTGTTGGGAATCTCACTTGCCCTACTGATTTCAGTAGAACTAATCTCCAAGTTTAGCAGGCCTGAGCTGCAAACTCTTTGCAAAAGTTCCTAGGGAGTAAGTTGCATTGAACCAAGTTTGACTTAGGCATATTTCTGCACAGCTCAACTCTAAAATCTGTTTTTATCTGTTTTACATTCTTTGTTAGCTACTCCAATAAGAGCCATACTGAAGGGCATGTATATATATATTTTCAAAATAAATAAAATAAACAAGTACTCTCACTTCAATCTACCATGTGAGGAAGATGACAGCGCAGTAATTACTTCAGACTTAATGAATGCTGGCAGCTTGTATCAAATTCATTTGTGTCAGTATTTAACCCCAAATCTCTGGGTCATAGTGTTAAGACACACAAATAATAATAACATCAACAACAACAACAACAAAACCCAAATTGCTCTATTTTACTGAGTCATAAAGTGGAAAATGAGGGGGGGTTCATATTGCACCAGATTACAGTAGTCTTTTTATTCTATATATAGTTATTGCAGTCATTTGCAGCCTAAAAGCAAAAAGAGCCCATTTCATTCTGAAATTCAGCAACCTTTGCCACCTCAGAATTGGTGACCCTGGCTGCAAGTTACACCTTGCAGAGAATTAAAAAAAAAAGTCACACAGACACTGCTTTTAAAGCTGTGCTGCATAAAAGCTCCTAGATGTATCTGCCTACAATCTGGCAAGCTTCATCCACTCTGGAGGGGAGGCTGTGCTTGCAAATTTTATCCACTCCTATGAAAAGTTTTTCAAAAAGTTATAAACCACTTTTAGATTCCCTGTCATAGTATATTGGGGGGGGGGAGGGAAAACGACTTTGTTTTCAACATATCTAATTCTGTTCTGCATGAGTCAAAATGGAAAGACACAGAGCAGCCCCAAAACAGATTGGGCTGCTTCCCAAGCTGCCGATATAGATACAAGTCAAATCTTGTTGCTGGTGCACACCCCTAGAGAATATTGTCAAAAGATAACAAACTTTCATCCTTATGATTCATGTGCAGTCAACAATAAAGAGATATAATTTAAAGTAGCCTAAGCCACTGAGAAGCATATTACCAGGAAATAAGTGTGTATGGGGATTTGCTCCTGCCTCCAACAATTCTATCAAACAGCCTTTTGCAAAAAACCTCCTTGGAGGGACAGGGCCACACATGGGGCTCCTCTAGCAGCAGCAACTTCCATGAAGTTACTTTAGCGGAAGAGAAAGCTCCATGCCTCGTGGGGCAATGCACAGAGAGTTGACATCTTCTTGCAGTGAATT
Source organism: Podarcis melisellensis (assembly GCF_964234715.1). Taxonomy (NCBI): domain Eukaryota; kingdom Metazoa; phylum Chordata; class Lepidosauria; order Squamata; family Lacertidae; genus Podarcis; species Podarcis melisellensis. The sequence continues at coordinate 28,828,957 of NC_138542.1, forward strand.
GGAAAGCACACTCTGAAAGCACCTCTGGGTGTGAACATCAGAATGCACAGCAGGTCCCATGTCAAGTATCCAGACACAGGGAAAAACTGGCCTCGCCATTAATATAACTGGTATGCGCATGGAAGAATAGTGTGTTTATTTTACCATTTACTCATCAATGTCAATCACACATACCGTTGCAAGACAGAAGGCAACGACTCCCCCTTATGCAGTGAAATATAGCAGGGATCTGAATGAAAGCCAATACAATCAAGAAGTCAAATGCTCTCGGAAAATGACAGCCTATTGGACGTATTGCAAGGCTTTCCATCATTCTTCACATATTGGTTGGCTATGTCAAAGCTGAAGGGTGAAACTTATTCGCTGGTGCCCTCCAACTAAAGTTTGAGAAGTAGCAGCCAAACTGCACGGAGAAGGCAGAAGGCTGAGTTTGCCAGTGCCACAACGGGCTCTCAGCAAAGCTCACTCCATCACTTTCTCTGTAGGACTGTATGAGATACAGCACTACTGAAAAAGTGCAAATTTTCATATAGAAATATAGAGGCAAGCCCCTATTTCTGCAGGGGTTACATTCCGAGGCAGTGTGCGCTTCAGTGAATTCACGCATATTTGAAACACACTGAAAAAGCCTGCAAGCGCCCTGCTCCACACTTGTCCTGCCTCCACGCCACTCTAATACAGTGGTACCTCGGGTTAAGTTCTTAATTCGTTCTGGAGGTCTGTACTTAACCTGAAACTGCTCTTAACCTGAAGCACCACTTTAGCTAATGGGGCCTCCTGCTGCTGCCGCGCCGCCAGAGCACAATTTCTATTCTCATCCTGAAGCAAAGTTCTTAACCCTAGGTACTATTTCTGGGTTAGTAGAGTCTGTAACCTGAAGCGTATGTAACCCGATGTACCACTGTATTATAAGAAAAGGCAGGGAACATCTCCCGATCCACTTTTCCCCCACCACACATGATCTTATAACACCTCCACCAAAAAAGTGTCTCTCTTCAAAAACTCACACCCTTTGTAATCATGATTTCTTCAGTCACAATGCTGAAGAGTTGATTAATGGGTTGGGAGTTGCCAGAGTTTTTATCACGACACCGGGGCATATTCTCATAGAGGCTGTCTGTGTTATGAACCCTCCATGCATCTCTAATGCCGGATGGCTTTGAAAGCAGCTGGGGTAATGGCAAGAGAAACCCTCTCCCTCCACCACTCTCAGAAATTTATTATGTCCAGACAGGGAAACCTTTCCTGAATTATTACTTTTTTATTTTTTTAAATCAGAGCATAACTTAGGACTGAAACCACACTTACAAAGGAGATTGCCATGGACCTTCACTTTTAATGAAACAAAGGAAGTGGCCCTCATATTGCCAAAGTATAACAGAAACCAGGTGAGCATCATTCATCTCACATCCACTTCTCAACTACAGGACCAAGGGAAGCCTAAGAGCAGGAGTCAAGCATGTCCACATTCACAAAAAGTGCCTTTTCCCCAATTCAGAGACTTCCATTCAAGCACAAAAGTAGAGAATGGAGAGAGTGAGTGTCTGCTTCTATGCAGAGCAAAGAGTGTAATGTGCAGAATCTGTGGTCACACTTCACAAGTGCAGAATTAAGTACCGGACACGGAATTTCTGCATGCTAGAAATTTGCACATATGTTTGTTTACAGCAACATAGAATGGAACGGAGGTGGTGAGGGCAGGATGGGGTTTTACTGCCCAACACAGACCTGAGAGCGGTAGAAACAGAAATATGCAACAGATGCATGTGCAGATTAGCTTCATTTCCTTAACTGATGCAGGCCACAGACTCCAGCGCTTCTCAGCACATTGTTTGGGATATCCTGGATTTTTCTTATTAGAACATATGCCACGCCGGTAATAGCAGTCTCGCCCCAGAGTCAAGCTGCAAAGGTGCCAGCCGCACTCCTATCCTGCTCCAACTCATCGGAGGGATTAGTAGCAGAGAAAGGAAGAAAGAGAGGCTGCCAGATATGGAGACAAAAAAGAAGCCCGTCTGCTTTCCAAAATAAGCCAAACGTGCTCTGGGAACGGGAAAATCTGACACAACGATGGCAGGCGGCCCAATGCTACACCCATTTCGAGGAGCAGTTATAAAAGCTCACTCAGTTCAATTCCCAGCCCATATTTACCTTCCTCCCAATTCAAAAGGCCACTAGTCGGACTGGGTTGATACAAGCCATGCAGTTTTGAGCAGAGCGGTCAATTGGCTTCCATGCCAATTGACAGGGCAGCACACACAAGAAAGGTCACACACAAGCATTGATCGGAGCAGCATTTATCTGGTTCAGTCAGAATTTGTGGAAAGGTGCTAATGGGCACACACTGCAGGCTGAGATTAGGAGCAGTTGTTGCAGTTTGGCCAGATCACTAGTACAGATTGATAACCTGCGCTGCTTAAAATGAGAAAATGGTTACACAATACTGCTAGTTGCCCAATGCTTTGCACCCCTGCAACCTGAGAATCCTACTGCAGCAAGTTCTAAGCTTGAGAATATTTGCTATGGGGCTAATATTCTGCTCAAGGCAACACTGCCACAGAAAAGGTATACACACACACACACACACACATACACACACTAGGCAAGAAGGAGATCAAAGGACAATTCTACATATCTGTTCCAAGAATGGGGCAACACTGAGTTCAAAATGTTATCTGTTATGAAAAACTAGCCTGTTATTCCAGGCAACAGCCAAAGAAAATCCACATGCAGCGGGTGCTTCTATAGTTTTCTTTAGGATGCCCTGATCTCTGGTGGCAAAGTGAATTAAACAGTTTAGTAGAAGCTCTCTTTTTCTCTCGAACAGATCCTCATCTGGGAAAACACTGCGCGCATTCATCATCCTTAAGATCCTCATGGGAAAGTCAAGGTACAAGCAAGTCAAGCTAGGACACAGGTGCCATTGTTTAGACTATTACAACGCACTCTACATGGGTCTGCCCTTGAAGGTGGTTTGAAAATTGCAGGTAGTGTAAAATGGTACTGCCCAAGTCTTACTGGGTCTGGCACCTAGGGATCATATCACACCAGGTTTCAAAGATCCACACTGACTGGCATCAACTCTTGACCCCAATTCAGGGTTTGGGTCTTGACATACGAAACCCAAAATGACTTGAGGCCTAGTTATTCAAAGCAGTGACAACCCATCCATTTTAACCTGTCCACCATGATTTGAGATCTACTGTTAGATCTCCCAGCTTTAAGGGGAGTTTTGGGGATGTATGTGTGTGTGAAAGAGATGGCTATTACTTGTTGAAAGGCCTTTATAGGAACAGCACCCAATTTGTGCAATGAGTTCTCCCTAGAGCTCCACTGGCACCAACATTGTTCAACATTAGGGCAACTGTATCAGTCTTGCCTAGATCTCAGGCAAGAGACACACTGTGTTTAACTGTGTTTCGGATAGTGTATTTTGTTTCACTATTTTTTATTGTTTAGCCTATTTATTGCTGCCTTGGGAGGTCATAGGACAAAGGCGATACAGTTGCACCTTGGTTTTCGAACAGCTTAATTCTCGAACATTTTGGCTCCCGAACACAGCAAACCTGGAAGTGAGTGTTCCGGTGTGCGAACGTTTTTGGGAAGCCAAACGTCCGATCAGAAGCTGCACTTTGGTTTTTGAACGTTTTGGAAGTCAAACGGACTTCCAGAACGGATTCCGTTGGACTTCCAAGGTATGACTGTATATATAGACATTTAAAATAAATCAATAAATCTCAAGAATGTTGGCTATAATAGCAAGTTCTGGATGGAAGACTCAATTCTCTTTCATTGTGGGGGTTGTTTTTTGGGGGGAGGGGACAGGTGATCAGACAGCTGTGAAAGATGCTGTCAATCCAGGTCATTCACCCCAAACTCTCATCACTCAAGTCTCAAAGACTGCAATATTGTGTTGTATGCTAGTAACACAAGCTTTAAGAGAACCCTGTGTTCACTGTATGTGGTCCTTCAAATATTTAAGGAATGCAAATAAGCAAATATTTTAAATATCTGTGTTTAGGGATACAGAATATGGCTCTGTATCATTTATAGCAGTTAAAATCCAGAATCCCCAATATTGGAGGGTGTGGGGGACTGCATTCATTCCGTGCTAATTTCTTCCAAAACAGTTTTTAATAAGGATGATAAAAATAAGCATTTAAATGCTCATTTGTCAACAGTTGAGTACATAAAAATGAATGGGACTGTGCTGAACCAAAATCTTTTATGGCTAAATTTTAAGTCAAGCAAGGCAACACATTAGTATTTCCTTTAAAATTCCCCCATGAGGTCTAAGAGAGGACATATCCACAAGTACCAGTCAAGTAGAAGATGTGGGTACTCTGCTTTGAAAGTAATGCTCACTTTTTAGCATTCCCCAAAAAAACTCCCTTAAAGAGGATACCGGACTGCCAAATAACTGCACTGATTATCTACCCCAGGGGTCGGCAATCTGCTGACTGATACTGCTTCTGTTAACATACCCTAAGATTGTCTTGTTTTTTAAAAAAAATCTGGAGCATAAAACATTTGCTCAGAACAGCAGACAATACGTGCTGAGTACAATTCACTGCAGAAATTCCTAGGCACACAAGGTAAAAACTTAAAGCCTCAAACTTATACAAGGGTTACTCTTCACTGATTCAAAGAGGGACACTGGAACATTTAAGAATCTGAATGGGAAGCAGAAGTATCAGTAGATTCCTTTAGATGACATACAGATAATATTTGCACACTTCCTATATCATTTGTGCACATGCAAGCACACACGTATCACCAGGACTCACTTAGAAACAGAACTGACCCCTATGCAGAAAATAAGGCTAGCAGTAACACAAACACACACGAGAGAAAAAGTTTTTCATAAAAGCTCCTATAGATCTTCCTTCAACAGAAGTCAGCCTTTAAAAGGGGGGGGGGGGACATTGCCATAATGCGGCCACACTGATTCCTAAGATGTCTCTTCCAAACTGCACAACCTCAAAAAATCACTTCCAACTTGCTAGATACCAACTTGGCACAACGTATGGAAAATTTAAGTTCTGCGGTGTCAGGAATTTCACAGTACAATCCCATACATGTCTACTCAATAGTAAGCACCATCGATTACAACAATTCCTACTTCCAGGTAAGCAGGTACAGGATCACTGCCTCAGCCATTCTTGCACATTCTAAGCTGTGAGCTCTGGGAGACTCAGCTTCATCCTGGCAGGCCATAGGGTCGATTCTGCTTTGCAGGGGGTTTTGTGTGCCTGTGTGTGGCGGGGAACAGTTAGCTTGCAGAATGTAAAGCGAACATCCCTGATTACATACTCAACTGCCACCTGATCCCTGTCCTTTGCCTTTATTTTATTTTGTGCTCATCCCAAAGTTGGGCCCATGCTGTGCTGACCTAAAGGTGGCTTTCATGTCAAAGCAGCCATAATAAATTGCTACTATTTCTAATTCCAGTCATTCTCTGCAGAGGTCAGGAGGTGGATGGTACATACACTTGTAACCTCAGCCGACTTCTGCTGAGCATAATCAGAAGCCTTCGGAGGCCATTCAGAGGCACTGTGTGAGTTTCAAAGGACAATGGTAACAAGACACCTCTTCTCAAGCAGCCCAACTGTGCCGCATAACAATTCCACATCTTTTCAGGAAGCACCTTAAAAGAAATGTGTACTTCTATTTTATTTATAAGGGGAAAAAGCACACCATACACACAACCAAAATCAAATAAAGATCTTTATATTTGGCCGGCTGGCTAAACTAACATAAACTCACAAGTTCAAGATTGTGAGACTTGACTTTTGAAGTCTTTTCACAGCTGCAGAGGAATATTTTTAGGTTTTCCTGAGCTGCAGTTACACTTCTTTGAAATGTAAAAAGTAGAGGACACAACAGAAAGCTGTGGTGGCTGGTGCTGATTGAGACATGGTAGGGTGGAAAACGGGGAAACCAACAGTGGATGGAGCCAGAACAAATGAAAGGCAGAACCAAGAAATTCAAGTTTTGTCCCTCATCTTCCTCCTTGTGGTGTTCTGTTGCAAGGGCAACTCTGAGAAGGAAGCCAATAGGCAATGCTATTCACTGGATTGGTCATAAATAATGAGGTAAATATTTGAGGCCTTGCTAAGGGCAGATTGAGGTTGGTGGGGCAATCTCCCATTTGCACTAATGGAGCAGCTTCCACTAGCAGAGATAAATAATAATACTAATACTACTACTAAAGGTAAAGGTAAAGGTAAAGGGACCCCTGACCATTAGGTCCAGTCACAAACGACTCTAGGGTTGCGGCGTTCATCTCGTTTTATTGGCCGAGGGAGCTGGCGTACAGCTTCCGGGTCATGTGGCCAGCATGACTAAGCCACTTCTGGTGAACCAGAGCCACACACGGAAACGCCGTTTACCTTCCCACTGGAGTGGTACCTATTTATCTACTTGCACTTTAATGTACTTTCAAACTGCTAGGTTGGCAGGAGCAGGGGCCGAGCAACGGGAGCTCACCCTTTCGCGGGGATTCAAACCGCTGACCACCCATCTGACTGAGTTGCCCCAGCCACTCTGATGACTTCCAACAAATCAAAACATCAAACATTAAAAACTTCCATATACTGAGCTGTCTTCAGATGTCTTCTAAAAGTTGTATAGTCATTTATCTCCTTGACGTCTGATGGGAGGGCATTCCACAGGGCAGGCGCCACTACCAAGAAGCCCCTCTGCCTGATTCCCTGTAACCTCACTTCTCACAAAGAGGGGAACTGCCAGAAAGCCCTTGGACCTCAGTGTCCAGGCTGAACAATGGGGTTGGGAGACGCTCTTTCAGGAATATAGAAGATCTAGCCTTGTTCTTCAGAGCCCATGTGATAAGATTTCATGGTATGGCAATTTGTAAGTTGTTCATTCACAAGGGAGCTTTTTTAAAAATAAAAAAAGATTCTGTGCATGAAAATGGTAAGCTAAAGACACTACATGAGGACCTTAACATAGTCAAAAATAAATGAGTGAATTGATCTTAAAAATCTTGATTAACTTGCACAACAGCTCAGGCTGAACGGTAGGGGTGGAGACCTTAGAAACTAAACTTTTACGCCTCAAGTTGATATTTCACCTATGGAATTCTATAGTAATAGGCTGCTGTTAATTTTATGGACCAGCTCTCCACTTCTTCTTCTTTTCCCCCATAAACCATCTGCCTTTTCTTTTCAGTTCTCTCCTCCACCCAGCTTAATCTATAAGAAAGCCACACCAATATCAAATGTCATTCAGCTCTTTCCCAAATAGGAGCAGAGCAGACACAGCGGCTGCAACCAGCTGACTTAGCTGACCTAGGCTCAGAGTAAAAACAGCAGGATAATAAGTCACCAGATGTAAGCAATTGAATACTGATCACTTTCATTAACTGAACGGCTTCCCAAAATTTACCATATTATTTTAACCCTTTAGCGTCCTCTACCAACAGACACCGTGCAACTTGTACTTAAGTGCAGATTTTCACTGTTAGAAAAAACGAGACAACCGTGAAGCAATCGAATGGCACTTCCAAGTCACACAAAGAACAACATTTTTTACTTACTAAGGATCAGAAAACCTAGACTGAGAAGTTCTTACAAACATTCCATTTCACAGGAGCAAAAGGTTATGAGTTGGAAAGTTGCCAAATTCTTGAGAAAAGGGAAATTATTGTGATCAATGTTCAGAATGGGATGTTCAATTCTGCTTTTCTTAATTTCTAACTAAACATACAGACCTAGAATTTTAAAAAACAAAAATATGGATCATTAGAAAAAGGTAAAAGTCTTGACAAAGAGGTGCTCTGTTCAAACACTCAATTCAACTGGTGGGAGTTCAGCCTTTTTTTTTAAAAAAAAGAAGAAGAAGTACTTCATGTATGCAGATCCATATGTTCTGTTGGACTGAAGTCTGCATGTTTCCCATAATCTCTATCTTTGACATATTTTTGGAAGAAGCGGCTCTACAAAAGCCAGCAACCAACTCCAAGCAAGCAGCAGCAAAGGAAGCCACCTTACACAAAATCAGAATGTTGATTCCCAATCACAGACTATACAAGTGTAGGCCTGGTTTGCACACAATGCTAAACCATAGTTTAGCTCTACATGCACGAGTTAGAATGAGCCCAAGCACACCCAACCCTCCCCTCTCCTCCCACGCAACTAGAAGGACTTCTGCAATATTTAGTTTCACTTGTTATGAATCCTAGAAAGCGAAATTAAGCTGTACTGAAGTGCTTCTCCTAGTGGTCCAGAAAGGAGAGGGAAGTGTGCATATTCAAGGTTTCATTCACTGGAGCTCATGTTATCTTGTCAGCATAGTGTTAAATCATGGTTAAACATTATGTTTTCAAATATGAATAAAAATATTTTAAAAACAGACTTACAGAGTCAGGAGAGTGATGTTTGCTGAAACAGGTCCCAAATTGGGTATGGCTTCAAATTCATTACTGTTTAGTTTTCTGCCAACATTAAAAAAAAAAAACACAAGTCAGCTGACACAGAAACAAGAGCCGATTGGTATTTTCTGATTTCCACTTGACCATTTTAACCCATTGCACTAACTTAAAGTAGCCCCGCCCCCCGCCAAAGGGAAGTGGGGACAACCTACGGCAACAATGACTTACATAGATACCCTCTGAAACGCCCCCCCCCCGGTAAGTTATAGTTTCATTTCACATTGTATAATTTTGTGCCCATGCATCGCTATGAATACCACCACTCAAAATCATTTAAAGGAATGTATCTTACATCATGCATATTATAGTCAAACAGAAGAACATGCAGCCACTTACATTTCTCGCAGTTTACCAAGGTGACTCAAGGAACTAGGCTTGATTGAAGACAATTTATTGTGGCTCAGATCTCTGCAAGGATAAAAGAAGAAAAAAAGTTCTTGTGTTAACTTTCACCAATATCAGGTACATTTCAAAGAGAACAAGCAAGTAGCTTGCACAGAAGGAAACTGGATCATATATTGAAATATAACACATAAAATGCACACTGATTTTGTTGTGCCTCTCCCCTCCATCTACAGATAACCTTGTTATTGTTCTTCTAAGGCAGGTGTGAGGAACTTGTGGCTCTCCATATGCTGTTGGTAAGGGATGCAACTCCCATCATCCCATACCAGTGCCTTTTCATTCTCCACCATCTGATCCAGGGGTGAGGAACTGGTGACTTGCCCAACGTTTCAGGACTACAAGTCCCATCATCCACAATCAATGGCCATGCTGGCTGGCTGGCTGGCTGGGGAGTGTTGAAGGCCCACAGGAAGATACTTTTGCATCCGCTTAAGTTGGTTCAATTAATTGCCAATAAAACACCGTCACAGTTCTACATCTCCTATTCAGTATATGAGCCAAACTCCCCCCCCCCCGCCCCGCCATAGAAGTCTAGGGGGCCAAAGATTGTTGTTATAGTCTAGCGACATCTGGCAAATCCAACATAAAGCTGTTGCTCAATTTATGGCTTTCACCTGGTAAGTCTAAATTTGCAAAGTCTAGGTATATTGACGGCTGGGTGGTACGGAAACCTCTCCTCTCCTGTGTTCACGTGTCTTTGCACCATTAATTCTCACACATAAAAATGTTAATGCAAGCCATATGTGAGTAGTGGAAAACAGGCCTGGATAAACACTCCGGCCTCAAGGCATCGACATTTCGAATGCAAAGCTGAACGAAACAGCCCCATCTGCCACAGATGTGTCTATCCTGCAGCATCCTAAGCCCACTTCCTCATGCGCATCAGCCATAATGGATGGAGGCATAAGTCTTTCCAGGGCACCCTTGACGGAACTGAAGAGATGTAGGCCAACTAATTCAACAAGACTGAAACGGTGATCTGAATTAAGCTCACTTTAACACAGAGAGAGGCCTTTCTGCTGCCTTGCGCCTCAACTGGAATATTTGGCCTTGGCTCACAGGGATTAGAAGAAACTATGCAAACCCACAGCCAAAATACTATGAAGTCATGGCTGTTAAAAGTCTAATACATTACTGTTCATCCTGCATTAGACAAGAATCAGCAATTATTTCAACAAAGAGCTTTCAAAATCCTGCTGCAAAAAAGTGCTGTTTCCAACAACCTGCCTTTCTTCAGTTCACCTAAAAAGTAAGAAAGCAGGATGGGGGAGGGGGAGAGACACCCTATGAAAATTTATTTAAAACATGCTTGTTTGCCTTAGGACCTACCAGACAGTATCAGACATGAGTGGATTTGTTCTGCTGTAGTTATAACATTGGGGCGAGGAAGGGGGGAGGGGGAGAGAGAAATCTGGCAGAGCCTTTAAACTATAAAAATCCTGCAATTACAACCACTGCTGTGCATGATCACCAAACTGGAGCCAGACACTTTCACTCAGAGCTCAAGCTCACCATCCATCTGGAGTCCATCAAGGCAACCATAAGCATAACAACTTGCATTATGTTTCAGACTAAATTTGTGTTTTCTGACACTGCCGATATCCACAGATTTTCCATGCACTGTGCTGCTTTAAAGCGGGGCGGGGGGGGGCTGGGAGGAGATGCAAATATCCCTCAAAAAGCCCTTAAGGTTTTCTTAAACCTGATTCGGAAAATTATGACTCCCATCCCAAAAAAATTACAATGTGCCTTTATTGCTCAACAGCTCAAATCAAACAATTACCAGCACTTTAATAGGTCTTCTATTTATAGCAATTTTTAACACTATCTAGAATCTACAAGGAGAAGATGACTCTTTTGAAGAGATAAGCATTCCTGCAAAACTGCTAGAAACAGGATGGGAGCTAAAATAATGATATAATCCTTTCTGAAATCAGCTTCTCCCCTGATGTAATAGGTTTTTAAGTGTGCACATTTGTCTTTTTAAAAGGGCAGGAGCAACAAATACAATTTCTTAAACCCGTAGAAAAAATAATGTGAACAGACCTCCTCCTTATAATTTAGGAGCAGAAGCTGGAATCACAAAAGTGGTGGAAACACATTTTCCACTCCCAATTGCCTCCTCCCTCTTTGCCCTTCCCTTAAACCACAGTACATGGAAAGAAAAATCTCTACAGTGGTTTAAGCTTACTAGTAGCACTTTGAAACTTATAAGGCGGCTGGATTCAGGCATTTCAAGTGCAAGCTTCACTTTTGAAAGCAGAGCACATTTTAAAATGCCATGGTGTTGGTACAAACTCAAAAGTGCAGCTTGCACACTCTTCTCACCTTAGCTTAGAAGACACATAGTGGACTGCTGGCCTGGAAGCTTTTTCCTGCAAATGGAAAGCTCAGGAAGACCTTCTTGAGGGGGAAGCTTCTGCACATGAAACTTCTGGTGCAGTTTTGCTTTCAAAACAGAATTCCCCAATGCTCTCTCTCTCTGACGAATTATGAGAACCAAGTGTGTATGACATAAACTTAAAGGACATTTTAACAACCCTCTGCTAAAAGATAGCAATACTTGCTGCTATAGTGTATAAATGCAGAATTTAAACTCATCAGTTAACATTCTTTTCAGTTCACAAATGAACAGAAATAAATATTTATCTAGAGTCGACACTTGAGTCTGATTGAGGGAGGGATTGACATTTTGGGGGGAGGTACATTAGATAAACAGAAGGGTGTTGTATGTTTTCCATCTCCCTTCTCTACTGCATTAGCAAGGAGGAGAGCATTTGCTTCCAGTTGCAACTAACTATGGTTTGTTGGTATGTGGGGATCTGGTTAGTCTTCAAACTATGGTTTAGTGTAGCAAGTCATGATCAGAAGAACCAAGGTTTGAACTCTGCTTATTTCCCAAAACTGTGGTTAAGGCAAACCACAGTTAACCTGGCTTCAGAAATATCGATAAACTTCAGTTAGTTAAAGCAAAGGTGCTTTTAAGAGATAGCTTATAGGAGGAGGGACAGTCAGAAAGCAGGACAATCAACAATTGAAGTATTCCACAGTTCCAACTTTTAACAATCCTTGGTTTACGGAATGGTACTAAGCTGTACTAAATAAGGTCTTCCAAGCCTGTGTTTCTGTGTTTGTCCAAGTAAGTGCTCACCATAAAGGGTGGTGTTATCAGCAATACGATTCACAAATAATCTCAACAAAGTGAAGTGGTGAAGAAACAGCTCTTCGGAGGTTTTATAAATGTGTATGTTAGGGATCAGCTCCATGTGTGCCATTTAGGTGCAATCAATATGGTCTTTCTTGGAAATGCCTGAAACTTAATTCAAAATTTTAAAATGCAAATCCAGCAGCAGCTTCTTAATCAATTCCCATTGGGGCCTTTATAGCTGCTAATTCAGCAAAAAGAAGGAAAGCTAAAAAACAAAGAGGCAGGCTGTAGCTGTTTTAAGACACAGATCCAAAGTGACTCGTAAATCAGCATGCTATGTTCAGATTTTAGTCTGGAAAATGCTGAAGAACAGCTGTGAAAACTATCCAAACTTTTTTCCTCTGGCAATTCTGGTAAGAACTGGAAGGTTTAGAAAATGTAAATACCAAGATGTAATACAAACATTAGCAGAAACCATCCTTTAGATTTCCCCCTGTCTCAGTGACAGCTTCAACATTCCTAGACAAACCCTGGTAAAATAATCTAGAATTCCAAAGAGAACTGAAAAAACAGCAAAGATGTATGGCGACTGCTCAGAGTCTCTCTTCCTCTCCCATCCTGGCTGCTAAACTTTAAACCTAACAAAAGCGAAGTTCTTAAACTGTAGAGTGTTTCTCTTGAGCGACTAGCCTCCTGCCCTGAAAGCAGAGGCAAACCGTAAAGAAAATTTGTTGATAAACTATTACAAACACTCACAAGCTCTGAACAGTCTTGGTTTTATTTAAGTCTGTGAATACCTCTTCAGTGAAAGCCTGTAGTAAAAAACTGTGTTAAAATTGGCCACTTTCCCTCACTCGGAGACTTTTGCTATGTCAACTGCAATTACAAGAGTAACCACAACTCAGACAACACGTACAGATAATACAATTTTGGTCCTCCAACAGCCAGTTCAAAAAACAGGTCTGGGATTCGCAGTTGCATCATTTGTTCCAACCCACCACCCAAAATCACATCCAGCAAGAAATTTGAATGTAAAGGGGGGGGGGATAGGTTTTTCACTCAGATGGCTACCAGTGTTTAAGATAGCAAGAAGAGCCTGCTGGATAGCCCATCTAATCCATAATCCTGTTCTCGCAGCAGCCAACCACATGCCTGCAAGCAGCACTTGTGCACAAGAGCACTCTCTCCTCAGAAATGGGGTGGTTGTCTTGAGTGGGAAGAACTAAAGGGACACATGCGATAGGGGAAAGCTCTGGTCAAGCGAGAATTAATCAGCATCTCTCTACAGCACGGATGAAGCACTTCTAGCCCTCCAGATGTTGTTGAGACTCCTATCAGCCCCAGCCAGCATAACCAATGGTCTATGAGAGGTTTACTCACAAAATCATAGAACATAGTGTTGCAATTAACCCTGACGATCATCTAGTCCAACCCTCTGCAATACAGTTGTCCCATACAGGGATCGAACCTGCAACCTCAGCATTCTCAGCTCCACGCTCTCACCAGTTGAGCTATACTCAAGCAACATCTGGAGGATCCTCACCTCTGCTCTACAGAAGGACCTAAAATTCACTTCAGAAATTTGCACTGCTTAGGGCAGGCATCCCCAAACTCGGCCCTCCAGCTGTTTTGGGACTACAATTCCCATCATCCCTGACCACCGGTCCTGTTAGCTAGGGATGATGGGAGTTGTAATCCCAAAACAGATGGAGGGCTGAGTTTGGGGATGCCTGGCTTAGGGTAACTAAGTCTATTAAAAATCTTACAGGAGTTAGCCTGCAATCCCCCTCCCCCTTGAAATAAATTATAGTAGACTACACTAAGCTTACTTCTGAGTAGACACGTATGGGGTTGCACTCTTAGCATGCTATTTTGATCATTTTTACATGCAGCCTATTCCTTAATATGTTTGCTCAAAAGTAAGCTGCATTCTGGTAAAGCAAGCATAGGATTGCTCTCTTGAAGTCCACACCCCAAGACTGCATTCCTTACACATTTGGGAGTAAACACTACTGAACTCGTGTGGTTTGCTCCCAAGTGTGAAAAGGAATGCAGTCTTGGGGCGAAATGCTAAGCACTCTGGAGAACACATTCCTCTGCACAGTTTACTCAGAAGCAACCCTACTGGAACTTACCTCCCAGTAGATGTGTTTAGAATTACAGACTTTCTGGAAAGTAAGATCCTCTGAAATCAGTAGGAACTCTTCCCTGGGAAATATATTGGTGAGGTGCCAGAGATTTAAGATTTTTGAAGCAAGTAGTTTTGGTTATATAATCAACATGAACTCCCATCACGAATATTTTGGCAAACATGCTTGCAGCCTCATATTATTCACAGACAAAACTATCTGGGACAACAGTGATCTACGCTAATAACAACAAACTATTTTGTTTCCTTATTGCCTCTTAACTGCCTTGAGTTCTTTAGCAGTCTCAGTTCTGCTGCATAAGAACAACAGGAGGCAAGAGAAGAAGGCCACATGTCTGCCTGCACGCTTTTTAAGGGGGGTGGAAAAGCAAGTAATGAACAGGAACTTCTAAAGGCATTTAACTCAAACAAAAGAAACATTTGCACAAAACCTAGCAGACCACATGGTCTGGTGACACCTACAAAGATGGTAATCCTGTGAGTTTAAGAACAAGTGACACAGCTGCCCAATGAGTGATCACAGCAGGGTTCCTTACAAAAGGCCAAGTGCTTATTTATACAAGTGGAGCCCATTTTTCACACTTCTTTTAAAGGAATGCGAATGTACATATGGACAATTTACGTCTCCAGGGGAAATCCAATTAGAAAGCTTCCACTGTGCTAACTGAAACAACAAAAGATCTGTTTGTTTTAGTGGCCACTAAATTAACTGTCACAGAGATATCTTGCTATTATTTCTGTTGACCCAATATCCGTCTTAGAAAACAACCCTTTAAAATCAGTTTTAATTCCTAATTAGCATTTTTTCTATAAATTACTTGCTAGGATTTCCTGTGGTTCCACTTGTTTGTTAGATTGTTACTATTGCACCTTTAACCAAGTGTCCAGGAAAACTACCATCATATTTGATAAACTTTTGTTGAAAAGTTTACAGGATTTTTTGTTTGTTTAAAATCAAATCTACAAATGAAAATTGTGACAAACGTTTCTTGTCAAATAATAGCTTGGCCTTTAGATTCTTCAACTATCTGTGGCTCCGATCGTATACACAACTTAAAGGTAAAGGTACCCCTGACCATTAGGTCCAGTCGCGGACGAATCTGGGGTTGTGGTGCTCATCTCGACAGCTTCCGGGTCAAGTGGCCAGCATGACTGAGCCACTTCTGGTGAACCAGAGCAGCACACAGAAACGCCGTTTACCTTCTCGCCAGAGTGGTACCTATTTATCTACCGTACTTGCATTTTGAAGTGCTTTCGAACTGCTAGGTGGGCAGGAGCTGGGACCGAACAACGGGAGCTCACCCCATTGTGGGGATTCGAACCACCAACCTTCTGATCGGCAAGCCCTAGGCTCTGTGGTTCCCAACTTACCTGGGAGTAAATGCCATTGAACTCAATGGAGCTTACTTTTGAGTAGGGACTGTTCTGTTAATGTTCCACAGAGTCAAACCCAGTGTTATCAATACAACAGTCACTTTTTCTCAGTAAGGAAGACCTCCAGAGTAGGCAATTGTACAGAATTAGCCAGAACTAATTCAAAGACTTCCTGTTTACTTTAAAGTTCTTATCTGCACTTGCTTCTGAAGTGCAACAGAAAATTAATAAACCAATTGAGATGTGATTGAAATGACAAGAGGTTAAGCTCAATCACACTATTCCAAAGTTTTTCACCTACTTTCTGACTTTAGAAAATTTCCAAGTCTTTGTGGAGGAATCAGTGTGGATACTAGATAAGAAAATACCAGCTCAATCATGTCCATCTCTCATGCTTGTGTTGATGAGTTAATTTAACAGCCAGTGGAATCAGTAACTTAGCACAAGAGACTGAAACCCACAGCACAATGAATGAATGCTTGTCAAGTTACAACTACTTTACTGTGTCAATAAATCATCACGTGAACAAAAGCACAAGAGACCACAACTTTTCTAAAACTGCTCTCAGCTTGGAAGAATGTTGCTCAGGGACCATACTGGGTCCCATGTTTGCTTAAACAAGTATCAGCCAGAGCAGTTCTCAAAAATCCACGTTTTTTATATAGCCAACATTTGGAGAAAGTGGAGTTGGAATGTAGGATGCCAGAAACCCTTGTTTTAAAGCAACATATTTAATATACATTTAATTAGCAGAGAGTCAGAGTCCCCTGCCTATTAACACAATGGCATTTCAATACATATTTGTATTGCTTTTAATTCTCTATGGAATCCTGTATTGTTTCCAAGCCATATTTCTGCATCATTCTCCCAATAACAGAGACTCCCAGGGCAATGGTTTCTGCACATGAACTAAAGATGTTACCAACTGTAGATCAGCATCCTCCTTGTGTAAAAAGAAACTCTGTTTGGATGCTTCCTGGTGAATATAGCAATTTTCATTATGCATTAGGCTCATCAAACATTAAGTTATATGTACATGATATAATAATGCAAATTTCCACATGAAAGTGCCACCCATTTCTTTGACTTTTTAATGTGTCATTATAGGATAACGGCATTGAGGAAATGGAAGGGGGGACAAAATTGCATCATTTTTCCAAGGAAAGGTACAGATCACTGTTAGAAACTGAAATATGAAAGCTAGGAGCTACATGGCACCTTAAACCTAGGTTATGGGCGCAACAACGGAATGTCTAGGTGCACTTTTTTATAACGAGAATACAAAGCTGAAAATGAATGAACTGCAGCTAAAATGTTATGTTCATTTTTCACAGCCTTCCCCTACCCACCCCCATAATATTCTTAAGAGGGTCTCTCCTCCAGTCTTCAGAGAGTAACTGGAAGTAGGGAGGCAGAAAAAGGTCCTCCTTTCCTTCCACTCTGCAGTTTTAATCCGAAATCTTAGGCGCAACACTGCGCCCAGAGCTCAAAAACTGATCACACTGATGAAATTCCCTGTCGCAAAATGCACCTAGAACAATGGGAGTTTCAGACACAATAGGCCTGGGATGTTACCCCTGCTCATTACACTCCTATATGCTGTCCATTCTAGACGGAAGAAATCCACTTTGCCCTACAGACACACAACTAACCACATTTACACATCCCTCTGCCTCAGACCCCACCCCCCACTCAGAAGTTTCAAGTTGATTACTTGCGCCAGTCAAGACTGACATCTGGAGCTGGTACCCTTAGGCCCCAGCATCTCAAGGCCCTGGCACCTGCCAACATGAGAGGTTTGGACCCGTCTCAAGAAGATGAGGTTCCACCCTCTTTGAAGCAGTCTTTCCTCTTTACCACCTCCTCCTCCTCCTCAAGGGAGGCAGAAATCAAAGCAAGTGGGAGATGCAAGGGGCAGCCACTTCCCCCCTCTCTCTCCCCCACCCCACACATAACCTTTCCCTCTGCACAGCAGTGGGAACAGAACCCAGCCCTGCTTCCAGATGGAGCACCTAGGCGAGGGGGGCGGCCTGTTCAATGCCACCCTGGCTGCTCCTTCACCCATCCAAGCCCTCCCCTCAGGACCACAACCTTCAAAGGAGCATTAGGCAACTTTATGAAGGCAACCAGCAAATTACTAGTTACGGCAACCGTGCGCTACCTCCAGGAACAGAGGCGGCGGCAGCAACAGAAGAGAGCTATTGCTTTCCTTCCACGCTTAAGGGTTTCCCAGAGGGAGCTGATTGACCACCGCAGGGAAGAGGATGCTGGAATACATAGGCCTTGGCTCTGAAGTTCTTACAGTGGGTTGGAGTTGCCCCCACCAGGGCCCAACTCCACATGCTGGCCCAAGAGAAGCAGTGGTGTCTGTTTTGCTCACCTATGAGCTCCCCATGTGTAGCAGCTTGGAGGCACTCCCTCTAGGAAGGCCCAGCAGATTCCACCCATACCTCCCTGTTGCGTGAGAGAGAGAGGGTAGGGCAGGGCCTCTGCCTTATCTCTCACCTGCTCACTTTCCAGCTGGCCTCTGGGCAATGCAACAGGCTGAGATTGAGTGCAACAGTCCCAGTTCCACGTCCCTGTTGCCCAGAGAGAAATAAAGTGAGGGGATTGTGTTGAGGGGGTGGGATTCCTCAAAAGGAGAGGTGGCTCTCCATTATGTTGGTGGGACTCCCAACTCCCAGCCAGCGTGGTCTATGGTCGGGGTTGAAGCACTGGTTTTCCACCTCTGCTTTGAAGCCATCCCTGTCACCTGACAGCTCACCTGCTTTGGAGCCAGGAACTTCACTTGGACGCCCTGCCATTTGGGTGGGATCATCTCCTCCCCCACAGTGGCAAAGCACAGACCGTGTGTGGATGCTACTAACCTCTAGGAATCAGCCTGCTAAGAGGATGGGGAACACAAGGAGGGCCACTCAAAACATGCCACTGCCCCTATGTGCAGCTCAGGGGTGCAGCATCTGCCTTGCCCACCTCACAAGGTCCTGGGTTCAAACAACCAAGTTTTATTGGCAGACAGAGAAGACAAGAATATATGAATCGAAACCTAGAATTGGCATCTGTTCACGGGAGGAGATGCTTCGAGATAAAACTATACAGGCCTAATAAGGTGAAAAAGCAGCACCCAAGTCTAGGTCCTGGGTTCTCCAAGAGGCCCAAAATCTTGGCGAGCCGCTGTCAGCCCGCGCAGACAACACCGAACTACATGGGACTCTGCAAAAGGTTCGTCCCTTCCACACTCCAGCCTGTTTTAAACTTATTAAGCGGTGCAGAAATCAAATGAGAACAGGAATAAGAGCACGCGAAAGAATAAATCAAAGCCATTCGCTCCTGGGACGCGGGGAGCCCGGAGCGCCCCCTAGCGCCCCTAAGCCCGGCAGGAGCGAAGCCCGCTCGCCCGCTCTCGCTACTCACAGCTGCACGACCCAGTCCGGGAGAGGCTCGGGCACTCGGCTCAGCTTCAGGCGGCTGCAGTCCAGCAGTTCCCCCCGGCAGCGGCACGGCAGCGCCGGGCACCCTTCGGCCAGCGCCGAGGAGGGGGAGAAGGCGGCGACCAGGCAGCAGCAGCATAGGAGCAGCGGCGGCAGCGCGGCGCCCATGGCCGGAGCTCCCTTGGCGCGCGTCGGCGCGGCGCGCTTTCCGACGGGGCGGCCGGGCGCGCTCGGGGAGCGCGGAGCGTGTCCCGTTTTGGGGGTGCTGGGCCGGAGGTTCCCTTCCATGGCCGCCTGCCCCCGCTAGACCCGCGGGCGAGGCTCCGCCGCTGCACAGCCAACTCCAGACGCCTCGCCAAACTTTCCGCCGCCGCCGTTGCCTCCTGGTCGCGGCAGCGCTTGCCTGGGCCCGCCCCCTGCCATGTGATGACAACAAGGCGGAGGGCGGGCGCTCGGGAAGAGATGCTCGACGGCAGAGGGAAAGCAGCCGGCCTCGCCGACGGAGCTGCCTCGCCGAGGCCAGCAGTCCCGCTGTTGGAGGGACGGGGGGGGGGCAAGACCTCCAGGAAGCGCTCCTGGCTTCCCCCTCTTTTCTACCCGCCTTCGAGGCTTTCTACCAAGACCCGTCTGCAAAAAAGAAACGCGCGCAATTTCAAGAAGTCCCCCAGTCCGCAAACACCTCTCTCTCTCAGCACAGGAGCCAGCTAGCAATGCCAATCTGCTAGGAACTCACCACGAACGCCTCCCTTGTTTTCTTATCATGGCATTGGCACCCATCTGCCTGGAAAAAAGAAAAGCCCTGCAACAACGGGTGCCATCAGTGCCGGAGTTACTGATAAGCTAAACAATCTGTAGCTTAGGGCCCCACTCTCTTGCCCCCCCCAAAAAAAAATCAAAGGGGAAAAAAACCCTGTACAGTGGTACCTTGGGTTACATACACTTCAGGTTACAGACTCCGCTAACCCAGAAATAGTACCTCAGGTTAAGAACTTTGCTTCAGGATGAGAACAGAAATGGTGCTCCAGTGGCACGGCAGCAGCGGGAGGCCCCATTAGCTACAGTGGTGCTTCAGGTTAAGAACAGTTTCAGGTTAAGAACAGACCTCCAGAACGAATTAAGTACTTAATCCGAGGTACCACTGTATGTACATTTCCAAAATATATGATAAAAAACAAATAGAATAAAACCTACATACAGCAACAGTGTTTTGTGTTGTGTAGGTTCCTATGGTGTAAGTAATGTGCCCCACCTGCTAGCCTGCTCCCTAAAATATCACTGCTTTGCTCCTTTCTATATATAGGGTGCCTACATTCTGCATGTGCAAATGGCTTTAGATACCTATTAGGTCCATAAATTACCCTATAGCATATATTCAACACAAAAAAACAGTGACAATTTGTTGTTGACAAAGGACAGCTGGACATATAAAGGGCCCCATTACCATCAGTAGCTTAGGGCCTCATCAAACCTCTTTGAAGACTTAAGGACAAAGTTTCATGGGCATCTACTGCAATTTGGGGGGGAGGGGTTTGAAGTAAATTTTTCCAAACAAAATGATTCCTCTCACCAGCCCAATCCTGTTATGCTCTTACGGCCTTCTTACCAGGTCACCCTTTTAGCTGTGAGCAGGCAGTGGTGCCACTATTGAACAGGGGCTCCCACTCACCGCCATTTTAATTTGCCCAAATTGCAATGCTCCAGCTCATAGATCTGTGAAACACTGTGTTTACTAGGCGTAAACCCTGCTGAACTCAATTTGGTTTACTTCTGAGTCAAATATATATTAGGATTGTACTCTTAGGGGGACATATACACCCATTTTTGTCATGTATATGAACAGTAAACAGTCTATAGAATGCTTTCCCCAGTAAGGCCTGCCTGGCACCTACATTAACATCTTCTTGGTGCCAGTTTAGACTTCCTTTATTCCCAGGTATTGATGGCACCTGCTGGGTTTTTTAAGATATTTTTCTATTGGGTATTTGTAATGTGGGATGTTGTTCTGTTCCTGTTGCTCTGCTTGAAAAATGTGTGTTACTTTTCTGCAAGTTGTCTCGAGTCGGTCTTGATATGAAGCATATAAGCAATGATACTATGCAGCAATGAAATGAAATTATGAAATGCAATCATTATTATTTGTTTACATTATAAAGTGATGCAAAAGCATGCAATACATGTTCTCTTTATATCTTAATTGAGTGAAAATAGCATACATCAATGAAAAAAAGGCTAGCCTACTGACTGCATAATGCTCCAATTCCTGGAGTTCATAGGAAACAGCTTAAAAAAAACAAAAAAACCACCATTTTTTTCCTTCTTATCTAGAGTGTTGGCAAGGGCAGTGACTCATATGCAAGTGTTAATAGAGGCATTAAGCTTTCAGCTTTCACTTTCAAGAAAAAGAACAGAAACAAAGCTTGTCTGAACTTATCATGCCGACTGAAACGTTTTTGCATAAGTGTAAACTATAAACGGGTGGGAAGGTTTCAGAAATAAAGAATAAGCATAAACAAACTCAGATCTTTAAGGATGCTTTTATAATAACAGGGGCTTAATAAAGCAATATATGCATTACAGATATACTATTAACAAGGCACAGAACTCTTTTAACATGCTTAAGAAAGGGTGGGAGGCAGCATTGGTAGTTATTATACACCCAAATTAGTGGCTTCAATAAAGTACAATGAAACCCTTGTGCTAATTCAGTTCATGCCCCCTTGGTGGAATGACAGTACCATAATCTACAAAAAGATGCAGGGTGGGGTTCCGGTTTAGCAGCCATGAACCATCACCAGATAATACAATAATTGTTTCATGCAAAAACTGTGTGGCCCAGAACTGGGCAAACACTGGATGTGTTTGGAACTTATAACTATTTGTGTTATGACGAAATATGGCATATTCTCATGTTAATTCGTATTGAAAGCTGTGTTTTGGTGTATGGGGGCAACATCTTCATTAGGCCTACCAAAATGTCCACAGAGTAATGTGCAGGTTTTCAAGTGCACCAGAATTCTTCATCAGGCTAGATGTAATAAATGTAGCGGGGTAAGGGAGGAGAGAGAAAGGCTGTTCTAACCATCTGGAGTGAGTCTTTAAGATTGAGCGTGGGATTCAATGGATGCTTTGCAGTTCAGGTGGCACCCAGGCCTCCCAGGAAGGATAGAAGATGATGACAGGTCCTCTCTGTAAATACAGCAGCCATATGTTAGTTCTGTGTCCATTTAGGCAAAACAGAAACATCCTTTTGTAGGTGACAAGCAAGAATAAAGAGAAACTGGACTGTAAAGGTAGCCATATTCACCCACAAGAAATTATGGCACACAACATTTTTGTCGTTCTATCAAAGGTATTGGCCTGATAATGCATTTTGGAAGTTTTCTCGTGTCTCAACACAGCTACTTTTACCTTTTTTGTAGCATGTAAACTGCAGGTGGTGGGAGCAGGGGCAGAGGAAGGGGAGTGTGGTGGGGGCGGACTCACCGGGTGTCACCGCTGAGGGGGGTGACAAAATGCCAGGCGGCACTCACCGCAGGAACTGCAGCGCACCCGAGCCATGTGTCCCTCCTGGGAGTGACGCGGTGGCTTGGGTGCCCGCTGGCTCTGCGCTGCCCCAGACAGTCCACCTGCCGCCTCCTCGCCCCCAGCTGTAGGGCAGGCAGATTCCTAGGAGACCCCGCGAAGCATCCTGCCCCGGCTCACCCCACTTGCTCCGCCGCTGGGTAGGAGATTAGTGGGACATGATTTAGAGAAGCAAATTGCCTGTTTGGGGGATCACAATTTCACAAACACAAATCCATGAAATCAATATAAGCAAAGGCTATTTCCTAATCGTTTCTTTCCTGGTTGTTTCACAAGAAACAAATCAAATTTAAGCTGCTTAGGTCACCCAGTGTACCATGAGGCATTGAATGTTAACTTATGTTTTGCAAAAGCTGAGTTCAAATCAGTGGGAGATCATGGGCTAGTTGATCTCTCTCAGTCTATCCAGGGTAGGGCACCTCAGATCCAGCTGCCAAATGTGGCCCTCCAGGCTTCTCTACCTGGCCCTTAGAACTTTTCCCAGAGCACCTAAATATCCTCCTTAAATGATTTTGCTTGGGTCCAATGGCCCTTGATAATGACTTCCTTGCCTGGATGCAAGTTAAGAGAGGCGTGTGTATAAACTAGCCTAGTGTACAGAGGCAATGCCCCTCCCAGCATGCGGCCCCTGAAATGTTGCCTGGAAGGGAATGTGGCCCTCAGACTGAAAAAGGACCCCCACTCTGGACTAGCCTATCTCACAGGATTTTGGTGATGATAAAAAATAGAACAGCCTCCATGCATATCCATTCTGAAGTCCTTGAACTAACAAGAGTGAAAACACAGAGCAAATTATGTACCAATTTGTTTGGAGAGGATTTATTTCCTTATTCTACTCTTGAGAAAATAAGTCATTTGTATTTGAGTTCAACGGGCAGCTTGAATGCTATGAGAGACAGGCATGGAATATAGCACATTCCTAGAGCAATCGACAGAGATGAAAGCTAACTACAAGCTAAGGATGAAACAGCCTGTCCCAATCACCTTCAGAAGGGACTTTTACATGCAGTAGATGGACTGACTTTAATCTAATACGATAGACTTCTTTTAAACTAGAACCCCTGTCCTAGCTCCCACCCAAAACATGACAACAGAGGCTCTTACTTGCGAGTAAGAAAGATAACTTTATTCAGATAAGTAATGGTCCAGGCTCAGCTGCAGGCTTAGGAGTCAAGAGTCCAGGAGAAGGGCAAAAAGTTCAGAACTGAATGAAAGCAATGGAGATGTCCCAACAAGTTTCCGTGCTCCTCCCACCAAACTTTTAAAAATGTAGGAATGGTGAGGGTGTAGATACACATTGCATCTGGGCAGGTGACAAATGTCCCACCTATGGAAGCAGTGCCTGGATCTTGGCAACAAAGCTGAACCTTTGCCTTCTGCTGCTGTTTGCTGCACAACCCTGCCCCCACAGTGGTTGGTTGAGGCCCTCCCCAGGCCCCCATGATGCTCTGCATTCTGAAGGTGGTGGAGGGGAGGGCCAGGGTTCCTGCTCCCCCTTCCCTGGTAAAGGTAAAGGGACCCCTGACCATTAGGTCCAGTTGCGACCGACTCTGGGGTTGCGGCACTCATCTCGCTTTATTGGCTGAGGGAGCCGGCGTACAACTTCCAGGACCATGTGGCCAGCATAACTAAGCCGCTTCTGGCGAGAGCAGCACACGGAAACGCCGTTTACCTTCCCACTGGAGCAGTACCTATTTATCTACTTGCACTTTTATGTGCTTTCAAACTGCTAGGTTGGCAGGAGCAGGGACCGAGCAATGGGAGCTCACCCCATCGCGGGGATTTGAACCGTCAACCTTCTGATCGGCAAGTCCTAGGCCCTGTGGTTTAACCCACAGCGCCACCCGAGTCCCTCCCTTCCAGCTGGAGTCAAATGGAAAGAGCCTCCATTTTCCAATCCCAGTTTCCACAATTCACCCCCTTTCTCCCTCACTCATCTGCATCTGAGACTGCCAACTCATGCCCAGTCCCAAAGAGGCCACAGGGATCATGACAGTCCTCTTGGTCCATTCATGTGCTTGAAGTTTTAAAAGAAACATTAACAACCTAACAACTATTTTATTTAAAGTCTTAGGCACCCATTGCTTTTTCCAGGAAAACAATATTCTCTGTTACCTTCTATTTCCTTATCTATTACTTTCTCCAAGAAGGACCCACAGCTGTTCCCATGGTGCTTCTCCATTTAAGTTCTGTACTATCCAGAACCAGATCCTGTTAGCATCAGAAGTTCAACTAAATCATGTGCTTTCAGAATATTCCCAGGGGTGCATTTAAATTTATAAGTGACCCTGAGTATATACTCCTATGTAAGAACACCCCAAGTTCCAGATCCCATAATGGTGTCACTTAACTTGCCAGGATGTAGATGAGGCGTGGCAGGGTGGCAATGAGATCAGAGCTGTGCGGACACTGGTGGAGTCAATCCACCATTCCCACAGGTGCACCAAAATAGACCTGTCACCCTTTGCCACAACCCTGACCCAAGCCAGCCCCATAAGCTGTAGCAATAGAAATGCTGGGAGGTTAGCTCCATGTCTTCATCACCCCCTGTCCATCTTCTTCTTCTTTGGAGATCACTCATAGCCAAGTAAGATGGTCTTCCATAAACACGGTTTTAACAATGAGTCCGTAAGTGGCTGTGGAGGCCAATTCTGGATCCACACATCTTTCCACAGTGGGGACATTTGTTTCCGGGCGGGAGCTGATCATGGTGTGGATTTGCCAAGCGTGCCTTCCTCCTAGCATGTTTCTCCCTTGCGTCCTAAGTCTGAGCATCTTCAAAGTCCACGATACCTTTGGCAAAGGCTGTTTTCCAACTGGACCACTTGCAGGCCAGTGTTCCCCAATTGTCAGTGTTTATTTGCCTTGAGAGAGTCTTTCAACCTCTTTTGTTGACCATTATGCTTTCCATTTTCAAGTTTGGAATAGAGTAACTGCTTTGGAAGATGATCATCAGGCACCCGCACAACATGACCAGTCCAACAAAGTTGATGTTGAAGAAGAATGTTGATGTTGTCCTGGGAAGACAGGCGAACTAATATCAGTGTACAGTGGTACCTCGGATTAAGTACTTAATTCGTTCTGGAGGTCAATACTTAACCTATAACTGTTCTTAACCTGAAGCACCACTTTAGCTAATGGGGCCTCCTGCTGCTGCCATGCCACCGGAGCACAATTTCTGTTCTCATCCTGAAGCAAAGTTCTTAACCTGAAGCACTATTTCTGGGTTAGTGTAGTATGTAACCTGAAGCGTATGTAACCCGAGGTAATAATAATAATAATAAATTTTATTTATATCCCGCCCTCCCCAGCCGAAGCCGGGCTCAGGGCGGTTTACAACACTAAAACAGTACAAAAGTACAACACAACACAACACTCTAAAATCATTCATTATAAAATTAATTCAATTCTGTACTGGAAGAAGCAGAGATCACTCACACACACACACACACACACACACACACAGGATGCTACTGGCTGGTACTAATTGGTTCACTATAAACTGGATAGCAACTCACAGGTCAATTGTTGTCTACCAACAATAGATACTCTCTATGCAATCTCCCTCCATTTCCCAGAAAACGTGCCATTGTCTTCACAAAGCCTGAGGTGCTCAGACACGGAAAGTTGTAAGGGGACCATAAACTCTACGGGACCTTGCTATCTCAGTTAGATGAAGAGTGGCACCACGATCTGAGGAAGTGCCTTTCGCAATTTATTTACCCTTGCATCTACAGTCTCCTGAAAGAGATAGCGATAGCGATAGACACTTGAAACGAAACGAGACTGGTGCACTGAGCCAACTTCAACAGCAGTTTTTTTTCTACAACATATGTGGTATATAATCATTTGTCAGAACCATTGCTGTTGTTCATTTTTTCCCCATCTATAGTTCGAGAAATCTTGCCTTAGATACTGGAATATCTATGAAGCTATCCTTTTACTCATATATACTCATATATTCTCTAGCCAGAGCAAGGGATACTTTGCTCCTCCTGTTATTCCTGTCCCCTCTTTCCCTACCCTTCCCAACATCTTTTTTCATATAATCAAAATAATGCTTTTGCCCCTGCCAGGCATAAAAATATCAATTGATAATCCTTTTTATTTTATAATAACACTAAAACCTGATGACCGTTTACCACAGTTCCTGTGATTACTCATTGCAATTCCACATGCCTTTGAGGAAAAACAATAAAACGTATTTAAATAATTTCCCAGTAATTGCAGTTCCTTTTCGGAGTGTGTCATAGGTCCACAGTGAATGCCCTGAAATGCGTGTAGAATTCTCCTTTGTGGTAGTAATTATACTTGACTCTATGTGATCCAAGACCCAACCGTGAAAACCAAATTATGCATAATTTGAGCTGGGCTGATTACAACTAGCAAAACCATATGAACTCTCTCTGAAAGCTTTGCCTAGGGCACCAAATATTCAGCCATTTGTAGCCTTCGCCCAAATGTGGAGTGTTTATCTCCATTACAAATAAACTCAAGTATCCTTCTGGCAATTCACATTTCATAATGATTGCTAATGTCTTCAAGATATGTCCTGCATATGGTAAATGGCAAGTTAAATGTAAGCTTGTGAGTGTGCTGCAGAGGGAGGGGCAGTCAATTAAACATTCATCATTTAAGATTATGTAACCATATATATTTTTTAATATAGGTCACAGTCCTAAAACCAGACCCTTTCAACAAGATGCACTGAATTTGTGTGTGTTTACTTTCTGATCCTATAAAGATTTCTTGGAAGCGAGACCCATTAAAATTGGCAGGTTTATGAAAAACAGCGAGATGCCATGTTTTTCGAGACACATAATTTAAATGAAATAAACTTTATAATGCTCCGTGTCAAGAAGACACAAATAAGCCCCCATTAATTACAAATACTATTATAATTATATCATGTCCTAGCTCTGGTTTTTGTGATAGGAAGGTTGACATCTGGGTCCCTAAATTTTACCCCTAAATTTTCGGAATTACCTCTATCATAATCCAAAGTAGAATTATACTTTGCAAGCAAGGTAGGACCTTAAAGTGGTACCTTGGTTCTCAAACTTAATCCATTCCATAAGTCTGTTCCAAAACCAAAGCATTCCAAAACCAAGACGCACTTTGCCATAGAAAGTAATGTAAAACAGACTAATCCATTCCAGACTTTTAAAAACAACCCCTAAAACAGCAATTTGACATGAATTTTACTATCTAACGAGACCATTGATTCATAAAAATGAAAGTAATAATCAATGTACTGTACTATAAAATAAATAAGACCATATTGTAAATGATAAAAATTAAAATAATTTTTTTTTCTTACCTGCACTGATGATAGTTATTGTTAGGATGAGGGGCTTTTATCCCTTTCTGCAGTAACACAATCAATCAGTAGCTGAACTGGGTTCCACACAGTCACAAAAACAAATTAACCAAAAAAGCCTCAAAAACAAAAACGCTAAATAAATAGCAAAAACAAAAGCGTGATACTTAATCCATTCCGGAAGTCTGTTTGACTTCCAAAATGTTCAAAACCAAGGCGCACCTTCTGATTAGTGCAGGTGCCCCAGAAAGAATAGCTGACAACTGCATCATATGTTCGGCTTCTGAAAAACGTTCGAAAACTGGAACACTTACTTCTGGATTTCTGGCATTTGAGAACCAAGGCGTTTGAGTACTAAGGCGTTTGAGAACCAAGGTACCACTGCACTGTGCCTTCCTGTATCAATATCAAGAGGTGGGGAGGAGGGAGAGACTGGTCCATTGACTTTCATGAAGCAGTACAAGACATTACAAAAATCTATTTTGGGAAAAAATATGAATTCCGATTGATCTGGCATACAGAACAGAAGCAGAGTGAAGAACTGCAGATAAAAGGTAATGGGTCACAGGCGGGGGGAACAGAGCTTCAGAGAGGTACAGTAGTAATTAGTACAATAAAAGATTATTTGCTTTAATTGTTTTGTTCATTATAAAAAAAGATAAGCCACAAATTGCATATCTAGTAATGGAACATTTTATAAATGTGAAACAGCAGCTTTAGTAATATTAATACACGAAATAATAAGGGGCATGCATCCTGTCCTGGAAAATTAATTAATATTATTACTATTAAATTAATTACCCTACACTTCAGTAGCAGGTCCTAGGATGGGTTACAACAATTTAATTTTCAGAAGTCAAAACAGATTACAGTTGTAGGGATAAGGCTGGTTCTGAAAAAACACAGGCTAGGCTATGTATCTGCTTCACATACATGTTGCTTTGACCTACGGTCAGCAGATTGCAATGGCAACAGTAATCCTCTGGTTTTGATAGTTGTTTGAACAATGATTTCAACCAGAGCTTTCCTCACCATCATAGCACCATGACAGGCAAGCTACACTGGCCAAAATACTGTAAGCGTGTTATTGCAGTTACTAGAAGACAGGAAAGTTTCCCTCATGGTTCTTCTTTGTCCTTACACGTCAACTGAGCATATTTGTACTGCCATGGCTTCCCTCAAGTAACCTTGATAGTTTTGTCAGGGTATTCTGATCTCTGTGTTATGGTTTGCTAACACAGAACCCTCAGAATAATCCTGTAAGGTAGGCCAGACTGAGAGGTAGTGAAATGTCTACTATTATTCCTGGCTTTTCAGTCCAACACTTCACCAGGCTCTTTGCAGAGAAGCCCCAGAGACAGATCAGGTGGGGAAAGGCCTGCGAGGTTATGAGGATGTCAGCACGGAAGGTAAAAAAAAAAAAGTATATTAAATGATCCAGCAAGATAGGCAACAATTTGCAAGTGTTCCATGGAGCGGGGGAGAGGTGACTAAGTTTGAGAATTGCTGTCCAGAGGTAGAGTTGAAAAAGATGTTTAAATATACATTTGTAAAGAGACCAGAAGCCTTTTTGTTAGGAATAACAGGAGGAGAGATTAATAGAAGTGATGACAAACTCTTTCAATATGCAGTAACAGCGGCAAGAATATTAATGGCCCAAAAATGGAAACAAGAGGAGCTACCGACTCTGGAAGAGTGGAGAATGAAACTAATGGATTATGCAGAATTAGATAAAATGACCGGGGAAATTAGATATCAAAAGGATCACAAGTTCATCGAGGATTGGAGAAAGTTTACGAATTATCTGGAAAACATATGTGATGAACAGACAACGCTAGTCGGTTTTAAAGAGGCTTTGTGATGTTAAAGGTGTATTGTAAAAAGAAAGAGACGAAAGGATATTACTAACTGGTAATATAATATATTGAAATTGCGTAACAAATAGAAAATATGGATGATTGATGGAGGAGCTGGTGGAAGTTCAAAAATTGGAAATTTGTGAATATGGATGTGTTGACTAATTTGTAAAAGAAAATTTAATAAAAAAATTATTAAAAAAAAAATTCAACCCAGAGAATCTTTTCTCATTCCGTGGTGCTGTCATGAAATATAACATGAGCATATAACTTCTTACACATTAGCTTAAATGCTCACTTTAAATCCAATCTCAGAGCAAAGAGTGAAGTAGGAGTAGGGTGCTGCTACTGAGAGTTGACTGGGAAGCAGAAAGCCCTTACACCAGGGGTGGCTAAACTGCAGCCTCCCAGATGTGGTTGCAACTCCCATCAGCCTCAGCTGGTGTGCCCTATGATCGGGGATGACAGGCGTAGTCATTCAGTGACATCAGGAGGTCCACAGCTTAGCCAGCCTTGCTGCAAGAAGCAAAGATCACCCCTGTTGAAGCAACGATTCTTCAACATCAACTTCGTTGGACTGGTCATGTTGTTCAGATGCTTGATCATCATCCGCCAAAGCAACTACTCTATTCTGAACTTGAAAATGGAAAGCATAATGCCAGTGGTCAACAAAAAGAGGTTTAAAGACTCTCTCAAGGCAAATAAACACCAACAATTGGGGAACACTGGCCTGCAAGTGCTCCAGTTGGAGAACAGCCTTTGCCAAAGGTGTCCTGCACTCTGAAGATGTTCAAACTCAGGACGAAAGGGAGAGATGTGCTAAGAGGAAGGCTCGCTTTGCAAACCCTCACCATAATCAACTCCTGCCCAGAAACTTATGTCCCCATTGTGGAAGGATGTGTGGATCCAGAATTGGCCTGCACAGTCACTTATGGACTCAATGTTAAGACCGTGTTTATGGAATACAATCTTACTTGGCTACGAGTGATCAGCAAAAAAGGAAAGACACCCTTCCTGTGGAGAAATGTGAGGTGGCATTGGAGCACCTGCCTGGGTCTGAGCTTCTCTACACCTTGTCTCCACTATCACCTTGTATCTCCAGCCTATGAGAGCGTGAGGGTTCCCATCCCCTTTGGTCACCTCTCAGAGGCAGAGAGGTACCTCTACTGACCCCGAACCTCAACTTACCGTCAGTCGCTACACTTCTAGATACTTCCATCTTTCAGTAGCTAGTCATTAACCACACACTTCTCCATTTCTATTAACTTGGAGAGGCTCACACAAGCATAGTTCCCAGTTAAAAGCTGATTAATCAGCATATTACAGGGGGATAATATTTCTTTTAAAGTGTCCCTTTGTAATTACTGTCTCATGCTGTCTTCTGGCAACGTTTGCGTCTGTTTACTCCTGCAGTTTGACACATTGGAAAGAGCTTTGCGGAGCGAGGGCATTTGGCGCTCTTTTGGCCTCTGCATATTTTCATGAAAGTAGCAATAAAGGATGTGTTATGACTAGATAAATGAGAAATTGGTTAACGAGTTTCAAATTGCTTATTGCCTCAGGAAAGCTTTAAATAAACCTTCCTTAGATGTTACTTCATTTGTTAGGATTCCAAAATCAAGTTTAATACAAACAGTGGAGTGGAGTGAAGAAAGTACAGCCGAAAAATATTTCCTTTGAAGCTTAAAGAACATATGAAAGCACATATTAAGACAAATATTTTTCTTTGATTTGCGCATTCTTTCATTTTTAAGATGGGGGAAACAGTCCTATGAAATAAGAACAAGGCCAGATAGCAAAATGTGAAGGCCTCTGCTGAACCCCCCGTTTCCCTATATGTTCTTAGTTTTCAGTTTTCTAAACAAGTAAAATGTACAGTTTAATTCTCCCTGTCTTTACTCAGGAGTAAAACCCCATTGTTCTCAATGGGTTTGCTCCCTGGTAACTATTGTCAGCTTGCTGAAAGTCGCTAGAGTATGGTCTTCTTTAAAACATTATACTGCATAGCAGGGGCTGCAGGACCTCAGACCTGGTGAATGAATGTGGCCCTCCACAACCTTCTACCTGGCCCTTGAGACTTTCTTCGGGCCATACCCACTCACCAGTCTACTTTGCACCCTCACTGAAAGATTCTGCCTGACTGGAATGTGCCCTTAAACTTTGATAATGATTCCTGTCTGCCTTGATGGAGGTAGAGGGGTGTGTGCATGTGCGTAAACCAGAGAGCCTCTTGGGCTTGCTGATCGGAAGTTTGGCGGTTCGAATCCCCACAACGGGGTGAGCTCCCGTTACTCAGTCCCAGCTCCTGCCAACCTAACATTTCTAAAGTGCAAGTGCAAGTAGATAAATAAGTACCACTGCGGCGGGAAGGTAAATGGCATTTCCGTGCACTGTGGTTTCCATCACAGTGTTCCATTGCACCAGAAGTGGTTAAGGCATGCTGGCCACCCAGAAAGCTGTCTGTGGACAAACGCTGGCTCCCTCGGCCTGAAAGTGAATGAGCACCACAACCCCATGGTTGCCTTTGACTGGACTTAACTGTCCAGGGGTCCTTTACCTTTACTGTAGTGGCCCCGAAAAGGTTGCTCAGAATGCTATGTGGCCACAGGTCAAAAAAGGGTCTCCACCTATAGGATATATACTATAGTCACATGAAAGTGAGGAGGAATTAAAGAACCTCTTAATGAGGGTGAAAGAGGAGAGCGCAAAATATGATCTGAAGCTCAACATTAGAAAAACTAAGATCATGGCCACTGGTCCCATCACATCCTGGCAAATAGAAGGGGAAGAAATGGAGGCAGTGACAGATTTTCTTGGGCTCCATGATCACTGCAGATGGTGACAGCAGTCACGAAATTAAAAGACGCCTGCTTCTTGGAAGAAAAGAGATGACAAACCTAGACAGCATCTTAAAAAACAGAGACATCACCATGCCAACAAAAATCCATATAGTTAAAGCTATGGTTTTCTCAGTAGTGATGTATGGAAGTGAGAGCTGGACCATAAAGAAGGCTGATTGCCAAAGAAGTGATGCTTTTGAATTATGGTGTTGGAGGAGACTCTTGAGAGTCCCATGGACTGCAAGAAGATCAAACTTACTGGAGCACTCACTGGAAGGACACATCCTGAAGTTGAGGCTCCAATATTTTGGCCACCTCATGAGAAGAGAAGACTCCCTGGAAAAGACCCTAATGTTGGGAAAGATTGAGGGCACAAGGAGAAGGGGACGACAGAGGACAAGATGGCTGGACAATGTTCTCAAAACTACCAGCTTGAGTTTGACCAAACTGCGGGAGGCAGTGGAAGACAGGATTGCCTGGCGTGTTCTGGTCCATGGGGTCATGAAGAGTCAGACACGACTAAACAACTACAAACTATAGTCACATGGACTCTTGCTTAGCATGACGGGAAGGCAAAGAGATTCCAATTGCATGAGGGAAAATTCCAGGATTTTATAGGTCGGGTGAGGCAATGCCAGGGGACTCCCTTAACCTCCAATGTACTTAGAACTGCCTTCAGCTTTGTCAAGTCAGACACCAAGCCAGTTATGTGGTTGTCTGGGAGGGGATAGTGGGCATCTTGCCAGATTTGTAGTCCCAGCCAATGACCAACCATGCTGCCTTCTGTAGCCAGCCATGCCCAGAGACTATGCCATATCTACATTGCTAGGTTTGCAGTCAGTCTTAAAGAAACACAATCCCTGAACCCCCTCCAGCGAACACTTGCAAATATGTGGATCATTTAATATACTTTTTTTTTTACCTTCAGTGCTGACACTCAGCAACCCCCCTCTGTAGGGAGAACCAAGCAATCAGGTACCAGATTCAGAGCCAAAGTTTACCATGATAAGCCAAACCAGGTAATAAATGCAAGACCTTACAAAACTAAGCAGAACTCTTTAACCTAAAAATGGCAGAAGAGAGATACAAAGATGCCTTTGGGAATCGAAGTACAGGCCAAAAATAGCCAGAGGTAGTTTGCCTCACCCTAATACCAACCACAGACCCCACCAGCAAACTGCATCCAGGCATTGTGGTCGTTGCAATACCCAAATGGGGGTTATTAGACCCAGGTCAAAGACCAATTTTTATACAGAAAGCCCTTGATACAGGAGGGTAGATTTTCCTTTAGCCCATCTGGGTTTAGGGCCTGTCTCCCAGCTCTAGTGAGTGTTCTTGCTGGAAGATCATGCAGCTACTAAGTGGATGTCTGCACTGTCTCTGGGACCTTGACACAATATTGCATCAAACACCCTACATGTTGGTAAGTTGGACTAATTAAATGGAACTTTTAATTAAACAGAAGACCATAGCCGGAACCCTAAGTAAAATGAACCATAGAAATTGGAATTTCTTTACAAAAGCAATGTGGTTTATTTACATTTTTTGCTATTCTTTTTTTTTTTACTTGTGTTGAAATAAGTTACTCAACAAAATCAAAAATCTCTCCCACCTCTTGCATGGTAAAGGAGCACTACAGAAAACTTGGTTAAATTTAGGGCCCACTGTGGGGTAATTTGAACTTGTCTCATAATAAAGCAGCAATTTCCATGGCAGGGACTGAATCTGTGGAAATACTTTAAGGATTTAAGCTGTCCAAAATGTCTGGTATTTTGAAATGTCTGCTAATCATTTTGCTTTTCATAGTCCTACTGTCACCTTCTTTCATGAAAATGCTTTTTTATAGCATTTTTCTCCTGCAGCTTTTTATATCAATTTTGCTCTCAGTGTGGAATAAAAGTGAATGTCAGAATGCCATGCACTTTGGAAATTTCTTTCTTTCTATCTGAAGCACACCTTTCAGCAAAGTACGATATTTTCCGAAGACCAAAATTGCCCATGAATCAGCTAAACATGCAGCTACTTGAAGAAAACTTCCTTTCCAGTATATTCAGTAAACGTATTGCAAGATTGTACAGGGTTTGTTCTAAGATGTTTGGCAGTAGAGGGGATGTGTTGAAAATATTAGTTCAGCAAAAAACAACCTCACAAACTTCTCCATTTCCCCTCAGGAGAAAATCTGATGCAAAAGTGATCCCATGCAGAAATGGGATTCTATTCATTATTTTAACCTGTTGTTAGGAGGGTGAAGAAAACCTGAAGAACAGCTACAGGCCGGTGCGATAGTGACTTTCTAGAATTGTAAAAAGGCCTTAAGTTCTTAGTGGAGGCCTTTTGCAACCATTGAGCCTTCTTGGGTGCAAGACCTGGACGCATCTGCGCTACACAGTTAAAGCAGTATCATCCCACTTTAAACATCCCCAACGCATCCTGGGAACTGTAGTTTGTTAAGGGTGCTGAGAGTTCTTAGGAGACGCTATTCTCCTTGCAGAGTACAATTCTTAGGGTGATTTAATCATCAATCTCTCTTCCCCAGGAACTCCAGGAATTGTCACTTTGTGAGGGGAATAGTGGGTGTCTTAACAACTCTTAGCACCCTTAACAAACTACAATTTCCAGGGTGCTTTGGAGGAAGCCATGATTGTTTAAAGTGATATGACGCGACTTTAAATGTATAGTCCAGATGGGGCCTTAAGATCTGAGATAGTGGCAAGACCTGACATTTACTTTGCAAAGACTTTAAGACTGAGTATTTGTTATTTATTGTTATTCATTACATTGATATCCTGTCTTTCCTCCAAGGAGACGAAGGCTGTGTATGTGGACCCCTTTGCCAGTTCCCAAACACAACACAACCAGTATGGCTGCTGCTGGGATGCTGTCTCCAAAATGCCTTGCTGCTCAAAGGAATGACCCCTTCCTGGTCCTTTCTCAGAGAGAGCTGATGCAAAATATTATTGTTATTGATTAAATTTCTATACAGCCCTTCATCCAAAGATCAATATACAGTGGTACCTTGGGTTAAGAACTTAATTCGTTCTGGAGGTCCGTTCTTAACCTGAAACTGTTCTTAATCTGAGGTACCATTTTAGCTAATGGGGCCTCCTGCTGCTGCTGTGCCGCCGCTACACAAGTTCTGTTCTCATCCTGAAGCAAAGTTCTTAACCCGAGGTACTATTTCTGGGTTAGCGGAGTCTGTAACCTGAAGCGTCTGTAACCTGAAGCAGCTGTAACCTGAGGTACCACTGTAAAAACAAAAAAACCACCAAAACAAACAGAAATAAAACCCTCGCCCAGTGGCGTAGCGTGGGTTGTCAGCACCCGGGGCAAGGCAAGTAATTTGACCCCCTAACCTGTGGATTTGCGCCCCCTAACCCTAACCCCCAGATGTTGCGCCCAGTGCGGCCGGCTCCCCTGCACCCCCCACGCTACGCCACTGCCCTCGCAACAGTTTAAAAGGCCATACATTAATTAGCCAAAGGCTTTGGAGAAGAGGAATGTTTTTGCCTGGTGCCTAAATAGAGGAGGAAGAGAGCTTGTTGGGTGTTTCCACCACACCAGCTGAACCAAAAGTAAGCTGGCTCTGATAACAGGTCAAGAGGGAGCTGTAGCAAAGATGAAAGAAGCCATGGGGCAGATGGAAGGAGGAGGCAATGTGGGGGGAAGAGATAGTGGTGGCACTTACAATGCACACAAGTAAGGATGGAACCCATTGCTTACAACCCATAGTATATAACATATATTATCGTGGATCAAGTAGAGGAAACGTGATATGACTTATAGTCTGACAAACCATCACCTTAAAATCTGCCTAGGATACAAAGAACTGCTGTATGGTCTCCTTTTCTTTGTGCAGCAGTGCAGATCCCTGAGCCAAATCACAAACTGCTTTTCAGTTTCAAAAAAAGTTGTTTGCATGAAGCATGAGCAGCTGCTGTTCCAGGAAGACACCCTCAGAGCTTCCTTGCTGCATGGAACTAGATGTTTTGGATCCCGGCCTAAATCTTTTAACTTGGACAGTATGGCGATGGGCAGCCATTGAGAGACGTGCCATCCACCCGAGCTGTTTTTAAATACTTGCCAATTTAAATGTTAAGCATTTTGCTTTCTCTCTCTGAAGCGGTGGAAGACATCCAGATGATTAAATGTCTTTATCCTGTTAAAATCAGTCTGAAGCTCAGCTATAATTTTCTAGATATCCTTTCAGCTTTTCCTGTTTATAAGCCTTTTATGTCCATTCTGGGGAAATGCAGAACACCTGGGATTGTTCATTATTAAAATACTTAATAAAATACATTTCTAAAGTTCAGCAGCATTAATCTTCCAAATGACTAAATTCAATAATTTCCTTGACAGGGCAATCAGCTACTTTGTTCCCAGCGGGTGAGTGTTAATGATTAAAATAAAGACATTTGCAATAATATATAGTTTGTCAAATAAATTACCCCAAATAATTTCATGTAAAGGCAAGGTATTCAGCCCAGCAATGACCAGCTGGGTGCAAGAAGAAACCTTCCTCTTAGGGTGAAAATAGAAAGGTTGACAAACATGGCATTGGCTTCAAAACCAACAAACCTGTGTCACGTTTGATGAACTTAGCACATGGTATGCTTTACTTGCAGAGGGTTCCAGGTTCAGTCCCTAGAGAGAGTAGGGAAAGCCTTCTTTGAAATAATGGAGAGTGTAAACCAGGCATGGCCAAACTTGGCTTTCCAGCAGTTTTGGGACTACAACTCCCACCATCCATGACCACTGGTCCTGTTAGCTAGGGATGATGGGAGTTGTAGTCCCAAAACAGCTGGAGGGCCAAGTTTGGCCATGCTTGGTGTAGACCATCGGTGGCCAACGTGATGTTCTTCAGATGTTCTTGGTTTCCAACTCCCATCAGTTCCAGCCAATATGGCAAATGATCAGAAACGGTGGGAGCTATCATCATCATCATTTATTAAATCTCTATACCACCCTTCAGCCAAAGATCACAGGATGGTTTACAATAGACACAAAACACATAACATTATAATTACAAACTAAATCAACACCACCACCCCAAGTTTAAAAGGCCATCGATTGTTTAATTAGCCAAAGGCTTAGGAAAAGAGGGATGTTTTTGCCCGGCACCTAAAGGTATCCAACAAAGGCGCCAGGTGAGAATCTTTGGGTAGAGCATCCCACAAGTGGGGAGCCACCGAAGAAAAGGTCCCTTCTTGTGTCACCGCCCTCCAGACCTCTCACAGAGAAATGAGTGTAAACAATTATGTGTTTCAGCTTGTAATTTTTTTAAAAAAACCACACCCTAATAAATATGAAACAGTATCCAACTATACCATCCCATCAGTATCCAACTATATCATCCCATCCAACTATATCATCAGCACAAGGATTCTTATTAGAAGGACACAACTTCCCCCTGTGACATTACCATGTATGAGAAAGTGCTGGAGGGGAAATAGTTAAATAGGTTGCACAGACAGGACCCAGGGGGTGGAGTCAGTGGGTCTATAAAGGAGTTCTGGGAGGAGTTCTGGGGGGAGTAGTTCGTTGGGAGTTCTGGGTGGGTAGTTGGTTGGTTTGAGAGGGTTGGGTGGTTGGGAAAGGCAGTTGGTAATAGAGAGACAGTTAGGGCAGTTGGTCCTTGAGTGTGGGGTGGTAGCAGAGATAGTGAGAGGAACATAAGACTAAGAAAGTAAAGAGGAACACTGTTTGGAATGCTGTAATAGTTTTGTTTTAAGTCTGAAATAAAATACACTCTTCTTTATGAATTGAAAAGCTGACTGAGACTGAAGTCATTTTACCAGGGAGGACCTGGTTGGTGGCAGCGGATTAGTGGTGTGCGGGTCGATAGTCCGTGAGACGACCGGGGGCTCCGTATGAATGCCACACCCCCTCCCCCTGCTCACCCTTAATCTGTTCAGGGCTCCCCACCCTCCACAACACTCCATACCAGATTTGGGGAGCACATGAGGTCTGCATGGAGAGAGGAGAGTGGAAGTGTAGATCCTTGTTTTGATGTAACCACCCGGAAGCACAAACACCATTCCAAATTTATTAGAAGACAGTTGGGAAATCACGAGCATCCAAACATTATTGCTTATATTCATTCATACGTTTATTTCCAGCTTGTCAGTTCACCATAGCTGGAGAATCAGACACTTTCCCTTCTGTATTGCACACCAAAAAGTTTGGAGCCCTTAACAGATGCTTGAAGCATTTT
Organism: Podarcis melisellensis; assembly: GCF_964234715.1. Classification (NCBI taxonomy): domain Eukaryota; kingdom Metazoa; phylum Chordata; class Lepidosauria; order Squamata; family Lacertidae; genus Podarcis; species Podarcis melisellensis. The sequence goes on from NC_138542.1 coordinate 28,867,725, forward strand.
TTTTTAAAAAAAAAAACCCGGCCTTTAATCTTTCTTATTTCCAATGTAGTGAATTGAGTTTTAAACCAAACTTTAAAACCGTCCATTTTACGTAGGGGAAATTATGTTTGCCATTAACATAAATAATAACATGCATTTAGGAACGCTTAACTTTTAATGATGGTTAATTTGCTCTATCCTTTATTCTGACACATTTCAGTGTCTCTATCATTGTTATTGATAGCGCCATTGTTCTGAGACATTCAGCAGTCAATCAAGGCAGGAAACAAAGATTTGAATATTTTTTTAAAAAAATGAAACACTCTTCTCATTAACTGAGAGACTTTCACACATGAAAATACATTGGATGAAGCTCACTGGTTCATTTCAGACCTGGGAGAGCAAAGGTGATAACTAGATTGCAGTCAGAAACGAGAGTTGGGTTTCACAATGAGCTTCGACTAATTTGTAAACAAACACAAACACAAATCTTTTGGCAGCCTGCCGGAGGATGGGGGGGGGCTGTTCCCCAGCCAACCATCTCATGAGAAATATAGCTTAGCTGATCTTGAGATAAAAAGATTTTTCCAAATATATTCAGCACTGATTGCCACCTCTCTCTTGGAACAGAACCAGGCAGTGATCCTTGAGGAACTTGCAACATGGTAACTCAAGACTGTCGAATGTTTATGAGTGTAGCGGTTCTCCAAAGACCTTCCTAAAGGAGCTTAGCAAGGGAAAGCTGTCTTTGCTCTAAGCGTCAATCCAAAGACAACCTGCAAGTCACTTTCACCTGGTGAAACTGGAGCCATTCGATTTATTATACCAGTGTAGTCAATACAGTTGTTGTTGTTGTTTAGTCGTTTAGTCATGTCCGACTCTTCGTGACCCCATGGACCAGAGCACGCCAGGCACTCCTGTCTTCCACTGCCTCCCGCAGTTTGGTCAAACTCATGCTGGTAGCTTTGAGAACACTGTCCAACCATCTCGTCCTCTGCCGTCCCCTTCTCCTTGTGCCCTCCATCTTTCCCAACATCAGGGTCTTTTCCAGGGAGTCTTCTCTTCTCATGAGGTGGCCAAAGTATTGGAGTCTCAGCTTCAGGATCTGTCCTTCCAGTGAGCACTCAGGGCTGATTTCCTTCAGAATGGAGAGGTTTGATTTTCTAGTCAATACAGTAGTCGATAATAATTCCTATTTTATTGTTGGCTCATATTTCTTCATTGGTTTGGTAAACTCTTGTCTGCCACTCTGTGAAACCGGGAAGCAAATTTATTGACTTCTTATTCGTTTAGTGCTATATTTAGAACTATGTCGGAGCTATCTACGCACATCTGAAAGAACAAGTTGGACAACTCCCTACCCCAAGGAGCATACCATCTGAAATAGATACAATGGAAGAAAAGCAAGCAGGGATAGGCAGAGGAGGAATATGTGATTATTGCATCCTTTCAGCCTGCATGTGCTACTAATGCTATAACACCAATGAGCAGCAGCATCTCTCTCTCTCTCTCTCTCTCTCTATCTCTCTCTCTGTGTGTGTGTATGTTGGGTGGGATGGAGGCTTAGCAGTGCCAGCCTGCGACAAAGTTGAGGAACCTCTGGTTTGTATCATGGCAAAGGCAGCACCATCACTGGGAGCTGGGCTTTTCTTCAGGGGGCAATCACAGGAACTCAGTTCTGGCCCCTCTCAGGTGGGCGCCATTGCCATTCTAAGAGAATGAGGGAGGTATTCATGGTGAGTTCTGCCACCTCTTTTTCTTGAAAAATAGCACTTACTGGGAGGCTGCCATCACCCCGGTGCTCTGCCATCTGCTGCCGCTGCTGGTAAATGATAGGGGTTTCATGTGAGTGCGTGGCAATTCCAGAGGGAACAGGAGAAGTAAAGTAGTGGTGATAGGGAGAAGAGAAGAAAGAAATAATAATAATAATAATTTATTATTTGTACCCCGCCCATCTGGCTTGGCTTCCCCAGCCACTCTAGGCGGCTTCCAACAAAGATTAAAAATACATTAAAATGTCACACATTAAAAACTTCCCTGAACAGGGCTGCCTTCAGATGTCTTCTAAGTGTCAGTGTGTGGGCTGAACGATGGGGGTGGAGACGCTCCTTCAGGTATACTGGGCTGAGGCTGTTTAGGGCTTTAAAGGCCAACACCAACACTTTGAATTGTGCTTGGAAATGTACTGGGAGCCAATGTGTGTGTGTGTGTGTGTGTGTGTGTGTGTGGAGAGAGAGAGAGAGAGAGAGAGAGAGAGAGAGAGAGAGAGAGAGAGAGAGAGATGAATAGGAATGAGATTAGGAGAAAGAGGGTACGTAGTTACATTTGAGTCAGGTAAAATCAAGAGTTCAAGCTGCCAGGGCAAAGCAGCTCCTACCTGATGCTCTTCCTTGTGTATTTGTTTTCGTTTATTATCCCCACCCCACCCGTTCTGCAAACAGCACTCAACGACACTGTATGAACGTACAGTAAAAATTCTATACGTGTTAATAATACTGATAAAGGATCACATAAAAACTAATCAAAAGGCTGGTTCATAAACGAGCAGTAAAGCCTTGAGACAAATTGGTACATAATGTGTGAAGGAGAGTGGGGAAAGAGACCTCCTTGGAGGCTTGATTTGGTCCCTGAACCTGAATTTGCTTCTCCTCAGAGTACAGCTACCACCCCAAACACAATTCCCTGTCCCAAGGAATTTACTGACTAATCCTCAAGGCATGTTTCTCTTGATTACAGCTCCTATGGTTTTATAGAGGGGAGACACTTTGCGTTGTCATCAAGCAACAGAAAGAGCTAACATGATTATTATGCCATTAAGTGTTTAGAGAAAGTCCTAGAACAATCAAAACGTGCTTAGCGAGACAATTTGCACTTACGCAACGTGTCTGCCTCAAGAATGTGTCCTTAATTTGGCTCCTCTGTGATGATCGGTTCACACAACGTGTTTGGCATGGTGAAATGAGGGATGTTTACCCGTTGTCTGCTCTGTTATTCTAAGTTACCTCCCACAAGAAAGGCTGTGTGGCGTAGTTAATGGTGTCACAGAACACTTTTGGAAGAGTTTTCAGAGTCACAAATCAGTCAATTAATCTGCAGTGCATCACCATGGCATCACAAACAGTTCAGTGGTTTTTAAAAATATTGTTACACAGCACCCCAACCTCCACAGCAGTACGGAATTCCAGTGGTCCAGGCACTTACCCAGGGTGTTTGCTTTGTCTCGTACACTTCAGAGTGTGCCCCACCTGAGGGAGGCACAGAGAGTGTCCAGGGGACATACCTAGTGCCATTATTGTCAGTCTTTTGGCACCAGTCCCATAACTTTTTGTTCACCCAGTTGCTTATCTTCTAATGGGGTCAGTTGTCCTTATTAATAAGTTTTTAGATGAGCATTTTATGTATTTTGCATTGTTCATGGTTTGAAAAAAAATTCCTGGTCTTAAATTGCTTTTATTTATTGTATTCTGGCTTGTTAAGTTGCTGCGAGAATTTTTTCCTTTTGCATAAAAGCTAATGACAAGCATAATAAATACAAATTGAATGTGTGCATGAAAGGGACCAAAATAACTCCCAGGTCCCATTTTATCATTTAACCTTTTCTTTTTGAATGGGATTCTGACACCAGAGGTTCCATGTTGCCCCCAAGATTGAGGGGCAATGGTGTGCATTGCACATGTGTGACCTCACACGCATCACATGTGTGTGATGTCACGTGTGTGATGCGCACACAACATCACGTCATCTGAAGGAGGCCAAGCACTCCGGAGGAGTTAGACAATGAAGCTGTGCCATGCTTGGCTCCCTACTCAGTCTCCTCTGCCCTCTCAACAATGAAGGGCCCCAACCCCCTTCCAACAAATTTTGAGGGGGGTGAAGAAACTTTGGCTCCCAAGAGTTGGCACACCTGTCTGGCACCATTTGCCTTCTGCAACCAATGGGAAGGCCATAAGGTCTTTGTTTCCTTTGCTAATTTATGAATGGATCTGTTGACAAATTTTGACTTGCTTGATGGCTTCTCCCCATGTCTAAGCAACCTTTAAATCTGTTGAATTTCCACGAAACCTGCTCAGTTAAGAGGAAGACGGGACTCTCCTCTGAGTCTAGGCCGGTTCCTTGGTGCCTGTAACGTTTTCTCCTCCAGTCAGCCTGTTACTCTCCATCTGATTTTAATAGGAAAGACATCTCTATCCTCCCCTCAAAAAAAGGAAATACTTCTTTAATGTTCCTCAGCAAAGTCAACATTTATATTTCCAGACTTCATTGCACACAATCCAATGCGTCCCCCCTTGCCACCGCCCCACCATGCATGCTTTAAAAAAAACCACCCAAACGGTTTTGAGTATCCTACTTCAAACAAGATACAAAGCTGCATAAATGGGTCACCGCCAAAATTATTCTTACAAAATAAAAACCCGAGAATGCCTTGGAAAATAGTGTGGTTATTGCCTCATTGTTCCAAACAAACAAGGCATGAAAAAATGGATCAGGCCAAGCCGGGTGGCAAGGACCCACGACTTCCTGCTGGTGCTGCTGCTCCTGCCCTGGGCTCCCTTTGGCGGTGCTCACTTGTAATTGACCACAACGCCCCGTAGTAATGCGACATCTATTGGTGCCAATAGAAGCTTCTCTCCTGTGGCTAATAGCAGTATTGGAGTGTGTGCATGATTTTCATTAAGACTCTTCAGCAGGAGGAGAAAGGATTTAACATTCCTCCTGAGATCTTACTGTCCCAATGTTGATTGCTGACTCACCCAATTGTCCAAGAGAAATATCTTATATGCATCCATACATTTAAAGTCATATATAATTCCCCCGCCCCCCAAAAAACCCTGCCTTAGATGCAGAACAGCCAACAACAACAGCAACAACAACAACAACACCCCTGCCATCTGACTAGATATCCTCAGCCACTCTAGCCAGCTTCTAGGAAAATATAAAAACATATTAAACCATCAAACATTAAAAACGTCTCTGAACAGGCCTGCCTTCAGATGTCTTCTAAAAGTCAGATTGTTGTTTATCTCCTTGACATCTGAGGGGGAGGGCATTCCACAGGGTGGGCACCACTACCAAGAAGGCCCTCTGCCTGGTTCCCTGTAACTTGGCTTCTCACAGTGAGGGAAGCTGCTAGAAGACCCTTGGAGCTGGACCTCAGTGTCTGGGCTAAACAATGGGGGTAAAGGCAATCCTTTGGGTATACAGGGCCGAGGCCATTTAGGTCTTTAAAGGTCAGCACCAACACTTTGAATTGTGCTCGGTAACGTACTGAGAGCCAGTGTAGATCCTTTCAGACCGGTGTTATATGGTCCCGGCAGCCATTCCCAGTCACTAGTCTAGCTGCCGCATTCTGGATTAGTTGTTGTTTCTGAGTCGCCTTCAAAGGTAGCCCCACGTAGAGCGCATTGCAGTAGTCCAAGCGGTGGATAACCAGACCAATGTTATCTGCTCTGCATGCAAGTCAGTCCCTGACATCTCCATTTAGGACTGGGAATGTCGCCAGGCAGCAGCCCTGTAGAGTTGATGCCAATCAGTGTGGACATTACTTAGCTAGACAAGTTTCACTCAGCATAAGGCAACTTCCCATGTTCTTACAGTTAAAGCAGTTTTGTCTGTGGATGGCTATTTTTGAGTCCATGATCAAAAGATAAGGCCCAACCACCCACTTCCTCCTATTCCCACCACCACAGGTATTGAGTTCCATGTATCTAAACTTTGGGAAGTACCTGTATACTGCAGAACCACATTTTCCTGCTTCCTCCATCTGTTGCATTTACTTTTAGACTACGGGAGAATGGATGATGAAAAGACCATGCCAACACTCCCTGCTGCCTGACCGAATTTCTGTATAGAAATCTCACCATGAGCTATGTTAACACCCACTGTTGCCGTGTCATGTCTATCACTGAGCGCCAGGAAATGGACTTCAGTGGCAAACCATATTAAAGCAGTCGTTCAATTTATTCTGAACTAAAAAGAAAGGGGGGGGGAATCCTCCATTTCAAATGAATTGCAGTGCAACCTGGGAGTCGATCAACATTTGTCACTGCAGGAAGCGCACCACCAAATCAAAGTGCAGTCCCTGTTCCTCTGAACAACGTCCTGCTCCTTTAGCAGCAAATCCAGCAACTTTACCTCTGAGCTAGACTCCTAGTTAGAAACATGTCTTTCATTTGTGGGAACTAAGTCTGTTATTACACAATTTAGCCCCAGAAACAGAAAATAGGTGAAGCAAGCTGTAGCTCGTTTGAACATGAAAGAAGAAATCACCTATTGCTAACCAAGAAGATTGATAGCATTTTTTTTTACCCCTGCAGAAGTCTGTATTTGCATAAAAATAGTTTCTCCTTTCCTACTGGAGGAAATAATGAAGACTCTAGTAGTCCCGAAGAGATCTGTAAAAGAATCTAAATTACAGCCAGCTGATGCCGTGGAAGCCTATTTTTCTGAACTTTCAGGATTGTACAGCTTGCAATTCCACTCTGGGTTCATCTGTCATGATGAACGACACTGCCAACCAGTGATTTTTATAAGAAAGGAGGGAGCAATTCAGTGTATATCCCACTGGCAGCCTCTCCTAGTCTGGTGCCTTTGAAATATTGTTGGACTCCGACTCCCATCAGCCCCAGCCAGCGTGACAAAGAGTCAAGAATGGTGGGAGTCATAGCCCAACAACATTTGAAGGACTCAAGCTTGGGAAGGGCTTTTCTAGACCACAGAGCAAAAAACCCCATAAAGCATGGGAACCTGTGGAAAGACCGCTTGTTAAATAATCCTTTCCCCTGATACTTCTAGTTTTAAAATCTTGAAGTTCAGTTAGGGATTAGACAAATCCGTCAATTTCAGTTTCCCTCAGTTTCTCATTTTCCCAATCTTCAGTTCTCCACATTGCTACATCAATCTGCTTTAAAAGGGGGGGGGGGAAAGTCTTCATGAAAATCAACCAGTGTTTTATTGCAAATTTCTTCAAATATACACATTGCTTTAAATGTATCAGCTGTTTTTTGTGCTTTTATTGGTTTTCTGCAGGTTTTTCTTGTGCATTGCCTTGAAATAATCAGATTCTCAGATTCTCAAACCTTTATTGGCATATCTACAAGATTCCATGGGACGCGGGTGGCGCTGTGGGTAAAACCTCAGCGCCTAGGACTTGCCGATCGTATGGTCGGTGGTTCGAATCCCCGCGGCGGGGTGAGCCTCCCGCCTTTCGGTCCCAGCTCCTGCCCACCTAGCAGTTCGAAAGCACCCCTAAGTGCAAGTAGATAAATAGGTACTGCTTTATAGCGGGAAGGTAAATGGTGTTTCCGTGTGCTGCGCTGGTGCTGGCTCAGCAGAGCAGCTTGTCACGCTGGCCACGTGACCTGGAAGTGTCTCCGGACAGCGCTGGCCCCTGGCCTCTTAAGTGACATGGGCACACAACCCTAGAGTCGGACACGACTGGCCCATACGGGCAGGGGTACCTTTACCTTAACCTTTACCAGATTCCAGTAGGGTTCAATTAAAAAAAAACACCTCAACAAACAAACAAACAAACCCCTGCATTTAACACTTAAGTTGTATAGCATCCATGAATCTTCACTACATGTTGCAGAAACCTGGCTACTATCTCCATCATATCCACATCCTGAGTAAACATAAGGAAGGATTAATAAACTTAGATCAAATTGTCTGATGCAGTGCAAAAGAACATGGATGACTGAAACAACCATGTAGGTGATGGTGATTTGAATGCAATTTTGCCTAATATAAACATTTTTAAAGCACTTCCCATTATATAATGCACTTTTATATATCATTTTCACTATTAACATTTCTAGGCACACTTTACCTCCACATTCACATTTTTATACACATTACTTGGGCTTGAAAGCTGCTTTGCAAAATTCAGAGGTGTGCGAATTTTGAAGGATGGCTGCATTTTGGGTGTAATTTCAGAAAGTGAACATGAAGTAGATTCCCTTTCAATGTGAACCAAATTCCTCTCCAGTCCCTAGCTTTAGTGCAGGATGGTTTGATACCTGTTGTTGTTGTTGTTGTTTATACCCCACCCATCTGGCTGGGTTTCCCCAGCCACTCTGGGTGGCTGGCAACAGAATATTGATAATAATAAAAATAACAAAGTGATAAAATATCAAATATTGAAAACTTCCCTAAACAGGGCTGCCTTCAGATATCTTCTAAAAGTCAGATACTTGTTTATTTCCTTGGCATCTGATGGGAGGGCGTTCCACAGGGCGGGCGCCACTACCACACATAGCACACAGAACCAGCAGTACAGTGGTACCTTTACTTACATTCACCTCTGGTTGTGTATCCTTTGGGATTTTTCTGGGTTTTGCCCCACGTGCATGTGCAGAAGCGCTCTACCATACCGTGTGCTTGTGCAGAAGTGGTCCCTTCAGCTGCGGAAACCTTGGGATCCGACTGGAGCTCCGGAACAGATCCCATCCGCAACCAGAAGTACCACTGTAGTTCCAACCTTCCAACTGTGCTGTGGAGGTTATTAGAACAAAAAGGCAGAAAATGCAGACATTTATGTTTAACCATTTATTTATATTTTATATTTTTGCAGGACAGTTACAGAGTTGAGTGTGCATGAGGATGAAGACACATTTCTGCATCACTGTATAATTTTCAACTACTGGACTTTTTAAAAAAAATGTACCTGAGTGGGGTCTTGAGCTCTGCCCATGTGAAAGTGTGAAGGATGTACAATTTGTAGACTGTTTCACAATGTCACCTAACATGCCTAACGTGCAGGTGGAGAGGGATCTACATTCATAAATGGGAATAATCCTGCTATATGCACATTCACTTGGACATGCGAAAAGGCTCATAGTTTTTGAGAAGTGTGTGTGGTATTCTGCTAAGTTATAGTCAGAGTGGACCCCACTGAAATGAATATACAGTGGTACCTCGGGTTAAGTACTTAATTCGTTCTTGAGGTCCATACTTAATCTGAAACTGTTCTTAACCTGAAGACCACTTTAGCTAATGGGGCCTCCCGCTGCCGCCACGCTGCCAGAGCACAATTTCTGTTCTCATCCTGAAGCAAAGTTCTTAACCCGAGGTACTATTTCTGGGTTAGCTGAGTCTGTAACCTGAAGGTACCACTGTAACTAAGTTAGGTCGATTAATTTCAACGAGTAAAACCTGGCTGAATACCATTCTATGTAGCACCAAATTATGGCACGCATACTGTTTTTATGCAGTTTTGCCTGCACAATTACAGCAAAATATGTACTGAAAAGGCCTCTCCCGTCTTATCACGGTTATTAATAAACCACAACAGAAGCCTTAACCTTTCTGTAACCCAGAATATCCAATCCACACATTTCCTTTCTTAAGTGTTTTAATGAGGGAAATTAAGTTGTTGCGAGCTTTCAGTAAATAATGGCACATTTTAATTTCATAATTGCGGAGCTTAATTATATCATTACTGTTTGTACCTGCAGTTCAGCAAGGAGCACATTTGATGTTTTGTTGTTTCTGTGCAATTACAGGTGGCATAACCGTCAGAAATAATAATGGGCAGAGGAGCAAAGGACTCTGGCAAGAAAGTTGCTTCTTCAGAAGTCAGCGAAGCCATGGAAGAAAAGTATGTAGATGTCCCTGCATTTCTGGTTCTTCCCTGAAGAAACCACTCACTTTATAGTTCCTCTATCATTTCTTTGGAATTCCTCTGTCAATTGTATCATACACCCTTGACTTGTTCAATGCAAGAGCTTTTAAATTAATGATTCATCATACATTTTGCCTATGATTCTGTTGGTTCTCAGGCCTGCAAGTAGTCCAAAATCTCAGTGGACACCAGCTGTCTCTGCCTTACAAACATTTTTCTGTATCCTCAGGCATTTCAGTCTGTTGCATATGCTAGTCTGTTTTAAGGATTTTATCTTCTGTTGTTATTATTATTATTATTGCCTCCCACAGCTCTCTAATTGATCGCTAATGACAGGACGTATCCTTCCAGGAAGAAAATGAGTATTTGCTAGGATGTGTACTGTGAGCAGATATTTAATAAAATGCCATGTTAACAGAAAACATTGAAAACAAAGGCTTGACAACTATGGATTCCAGTTCTGACTAATGACTCTATTTGCATTTAATTATGATTAAGAAAATTAAACTTGCTGTGTGAAAGAATGACTTGTGGGACCAAGCCACAGAGTAATACTTTTGCAAAGATGCAACGAAGCCTTATGCAGGTGTAAATGAGAACAATCCCTAATGCCTGTGAGAATCTGCTTCATAAAATAGATGAATATTTATTTGGCAACACAGAGCCACAGATTTAATTTTATTTCAACCATCTACCTGAAACACTGATTTACAGGACAGTCTAACATTGTTGGAAGCTGTCACACCAGGACTAATACTGATGTAGATATAAATCCATGCTAGGTTTCCCAACCTGGTGCCCTTCAGATATTTTGGACTACAGTTCCCATCCCCTCCCCAAGTAAGCATGACTGTGGCTTCTGGGGTTGATGGGGGGTTGCACTTCAAAACATGTGGAGGCCACCAGGTGGGGGAAGTCACATCTACGCACTTAAGGCTCAAAGAAAGCACAACAGCCAGAGAAATATAAAACATGAAAATACAAAAAGAAAGGTTCTTTGGTAACTGCCATCCACCAATTGTCAGAGGATCATTTGTTCCTCTGCAGACAGATGTCCACACCTGATATCACATATGTTGTCAACCGTGGGGCAGGTGGACATTGAATAGGGAAAATGGGGCAAAGGCCAAATTAGGACCCCTACTGGGTGTAGTTAGGCTGGTGGACCAGAGATCCCCCTCTGCTGCTTTAAAGGCACACAATTCCTGTCAGAAGAAAGGTGATTAAACATATAGTATGATAATAATAAAAATAATAAAGTGATAAAATGATGATATTGACGTCTGGTAGTGCTTGACTGTAAATAGGCAGTAGTGATTAAATGTATCCATGTTATGTTATCTTGTTTATATACACCCTAACAGTTAATGTATGTGCATCATTTGCCTCAGACACCATTTGTGTATTATGGTGCCTCCCCCAAACTCCCCATGTGAAGCAACCCTATGATGTACCCCATTCTCAGTACAGTGGTACCTCTAGTTACAAACTTAGTTTGTTCTGGAGGTCTGTTCTTAACCTGAAACTGTTCTTAACTAGAGGCGTGCTTTTGCTAATGGGGCCTCTTGCTGTCACTGCGCTGCCGGCACACGATTTCCGTTCTCATCCTGGGGCAAAGTTCTCAACTCGAGGTAACTCTTCCAGGTTAGCAGAGTTTGTAACCTGAAGCGTTTGTTACCTGAGGCGTTTGTAACTTGAGGTACCACTGTACATATACTATGCCAGGCAGGCAGAATGACACCATAGCACTCTTCTCGGTAGTCTTTAATTCCCAGGATCCCTGTAGACACAGAATTGAAAACAACAAACAACAACAAGAAAGCCACCAGGATCCTTCCCAGAGGACAGCTGGTGGTGGCAGGAAGGGGATAGTCAACCTGTGGCAGACTTTGGGGCGGTCTTTCTCTCTCCTGCAATCCTTGCAATAATAATAATAATAATAATAATAATAATAATAATAATAATAATAAAAAATTATTTATACCCCGCCATCCCCAGCCAGAACCGGGCTCAAGGCAGCTAACACCAGTAAAATTACAAAAAAATAAAAATAAAATAAAATAAACCAATTTAAAATACAGGTTAAAAGATAATTTAAAATGCAGCCTCATTTTAATAGTAGCCCATAGATCAAAACCATAAGGGGAGGGAAACATAAGGGTCAGACTGAGTCCAAACCAAAGGCCAGGCAGACTTCCGGGTCGGCGCCATCGCCGAATGGCGGGCTCCCTCCGAGCTCCGGAGGGAGCCTGCTCGGCAGGGGCTGGGTCCTACCGCACCGGCGATGCGGGGACCCGTAAAAACCACGGCCACGGAGGCCGTGGACATGGAGACTCGGCTGGCACCGTTAGCGCCCTCCCGACTCGTGAAGAGCCTTTTTAAAGGCTGTGGATCGGGTGCCGGGGAGGAGCGTGGTGCTTTGAGTCCTCTGCTATCCCTGCCGAGCGCAGCCGCGAGCCATCCGGCGGAGAGCGCTGACTTCTTCTATTGAAAATTTGGACCTAAAAGAAGAACCCGTGAGTAATTGGAATATGGACTAAAAAGAGAGCTAAATTTTTTAAAAAATTGGGAGCGAACGGGGGAGGTGGAAAAAAGGAAGTCAGCCCCCCCCTAAATTGTAGAAGAGTCAAAACAAAGGACTGGATAACTAAGATCGAGTGGAACCTTATCTTGCTGAACTAACAACTTCGCGAGGGAAAATTATAAGATTGAGCTGGAGGAGAAAAGTGGAATTTGTATCAAAAAGCAACCCCCCCCGAACCCCTGGAGCGATCCGTGAAAGTGCCTGGAGAAGAGAAACGGAGGTTTTGACAGCTGTCAAGAGCTGTCAAAACGGAATAATAAAACTGAGACTTTGTTATGAGGACTTTGCCGGCTACATTTGCTATAAATTGAAGATAAATTGTTTCAAATAAGGATTTACAAGTTACTTGGACTGGTGGACGTGATCCGGAAGGGAACATTGTTACTGTAATCCATCTAGAGGAGCTGAGGGATATTGCATGTGTTTTCGACGGGAAACATGAACAGTTGAAGGGAACTTTTAATCTCCTGGGAAACTGCAGAAATGGAGCATTATTTTGTCTACAGAGGGTTTCACCCTACCGGGAACAATGGATCTATCTGTTCAAAACTGAAAGGAACATGACGCAATGTTCTGCTTTTGAACAACAAGCCTCTGTAGAGACACTAGAAGCTTTTGGAAAAAGAACATTTCTGTGAGGGAACAGGGAAGTAAAAAGGAAGAGAATGATTGACAAGAACAAGGAAGCAACAAGAATGGGACAGAGTTGGGGTGGGAACATTTGGGATATCCAGATTTGACAAGCTTATGGTTATAAATTTGGAGTTTTTACTCCTGGTTACAAAAATCTGGATAGAAGAAATGGGCCCCTTTTTGATAGATTCCTCCTAAGACTGGACTGACAAGAACAAGGAAACAACAAGAATGGGACAGAACTGGGGTGGGAACATTTGGGATATCCAGATTTGACAAGCTTAGGGATATAAATTTGGAGTTATTACTCCTGGTTATAAAAGTCTGGATAGAGGAAATGGGCCCCTTTTTTGACAGACTCCTTTTAAGATTGGACTGGCAAGAACAAGGAAATAATAAGAATAGGACAGAATTGGGGTGGGAACATTTGGGATATCCAGATTTGACAAGCTTATGGATATAAATTTGGGGTTTTTACTCCTGGTTATAAAAATCTGGATAGAAGAAATGGGCCCCCTTTTTATTGATAGACCCCTTTTATGATTGGACACGTGCAATTTAAAAAGGCCGGTAAAGGACCAGAGGGATGTGGATTTATTGAAATGTGGGATCGTCAGGAAGAGGTTAGAAGTGGAGGGATAGGAGGAATGCAACAGGGAACGAGGGGAGGGAAATTTGGAATCCAAAGGTTGTAAAACTATTATTTGTTTTTATTTTATTATTATTAGTATTATATTTGAAAGGGGGGAACTCGTGGAAGGGAATAGATCGACCTTAGGGGATGGAAATTTGGATAAATTAAGTTAATGAGGATGAGTGTATTTTGGGAATAAGAATTTGTTGAATTTTATTGTTTTTTTGGAAGATTTGGAACACAAGAGGGGGTGGGGAGGGGAAGTCCTGGATATTGGAAAAAAGTTTATGAATTGGATGTTATTTGTTTTAATTTGGAAAATCTTAATAAAAATTATTTAAAAAAACAAACAAACCAAAGGCCAGGCAGAACAGCTCTGTCTTGCAGGTCTTGCGGAAAGATGTCAAGTCCTGCAGCCATAGAACAGTTGATGGTAGATTGCCCTGTAGGGGTGGGGAGACAGAGATATAAGAACATAAGAAGAGCCTGCTGGATGAGGCCAATGACCCATCTAGTCCAGCATCCTCACAGTGGCCAACCAGTTGCCTATGGGAAACCGGCAAGAAGAACATGAGGACTCTCTTCTCCCACAATTTCCAACAATGTGACCTATTTCACACTGAAGAACAGGTAGCAGTGATTCTGAGATGCAGCAGAATATGGTGACTGGTTCTATATAGTACTGAGGCTTGTGATGCTATCTTCAGCGCCCTGAGAGGCCTGTGTACCATTGCTGCAGCTAGGGCACTTCAGTAGCATCAGAAAGTCTAAGTCACATGGATACACAATGCAACATCTTTCCATACCAGTCATAACTCAAATTCCAGAATGTAGGGTGCTACTATGAGAAAAGAGCCACAGCATTATCTCTTCCCATGTGACCTAGATCTAATGATGCCAGGGTGGCATGGGAGGATGATACTGCCTCTTCTCACACCCAACGCCAAGAGGCACAAATGTTGGCATGGGAAAGAGCCTTGGTATGGGCTCCTCCACCATGACCTACATCTTCTGACAGCACCAGACATCAAAAGAGGTCCAAGGAGGCCATTTCAAGTAGTCATCAAAGAGAAGGTCATCAAAGAACATGTCCTAGCTCAGTGGTAGGGCATGTTCCATGCATGTAGAAGTCCCAGGTTCAATCCCTGACATTGCTAGTAGGAAAAAGTAACTGGTGATGTAAAAGACCTCTGCTTGAAATCCAGAACTGTCAAAGCTTCTGTGCTCCTAGATCAGTTATAGATGAATCAACCTAAAATACTGGTACCTTCTCAAATGCTTAGAACAGGAATATCTTGGCATCCACAATTGCTTTCATCAGTTTCCTGCGAAACCTCGACTCTTGTCATGCCATCTTGTATACAAAATTAAAATATGTGAATGATGTGCATTTCAATTGCAATCAGTGGACTTAAACTGCATAGTAACATGCTTAGGAGCACAACCCTTTATGTATTTATAAAATAATTTATTTAGCTGTCCATCAGTAAATATTCCCCGGAGAGCTTGCAAACAAGGCACTATTAGAAAACACAATATTTATTAATTACAATCAACAAAAAGCAATAAATGCCAGTTGTCTAAATCATTTCCTTGCAACAGACAGCATAAACAGAAATGGCTAACACCCTGGATTTGAAATGAAATGTAAAAGCCTGGATGAACAAAATAGTCTTCTCCTTTACCTGTCTATTCAGAAGTAGAGTTGTGCACGCACTATATTTTTAAAGAATATTTATCTGAACCACATTCTTTCCCTCAAAGACTTCTGGGCACTGCAGTCTCCTCCTCACAGAGTTAATGTTCCCAGCAACCCTTAACAAACTAGAGTGCCCAGAATTCTATGAGGAGGGAATGTGCTTTGAATGTGCTTTCAAGGTATAAATGTGTATGCAATAAGTCTCACTAAGCTCAATGGGACTTAAGTGTTCAAAAGCCTGCAGTCTAAGTCCCACTGACTTCAGTAGGATATAAGCATGCCCGCCTTTTGCAGAATTTCAACCAGACGTTGCTTTCGGGATGACAGCAAAGAAAGTAGGTTAGCTGACTTTGAAGATTTATGCAGATCTCTAAAGATTGTTTACATGGAGCTGGTTTCGTAAGGCAGTTATTTGTTGATCAAGATCTTCCTGCCCTTATGGAAGAACTGCCAGCAGCAGGCGTGACCTGCAATCCAGATAGCAAAGGAAACGGGTGTTTTTCCTTATGGGATAGGAGTTGATATAACCTGGCACTTGCTGAGAACAGCAAATTCCTTTTGCAGATATTTTGACCTTAGGCGTGCAGGTTCTGTGGATGAACCTTATGTTTTCACTTGAGCTATATTATTATTATTATTATTATTATTATTATTATTATTATTATTATTATTATTATTCTACCCATCTGACTGTGTTGCCTCATCCACTCTGGGCGGCTCCCAGCAGAATAGTAAAAACGCAATAAAACCTCAAACATAAAAAACTTCCCTAAACATGACTGCCTTCAGATGTCTCCTAAAAGTCAGATAGTTGTTCATTTCCTTGACATCTGATGGGTGGGCACCACTACTAATAAGGCCTTCTGCCTGGTTCCCTGAAACCTCACTTCTCATAGTGAGGGAACCAGTGGAAGACCCTTGGAGGAGGACCTCGGCATCCGGACTGAACGATGGGGGTGGAGACGCTCCTTCAGGTATACAGGACCAAAGCCATTTAGGGCTTTAAAGGTCAGCACCAACACTTTGAATTGTGCTTGGAAACATACTGGGAGCCAATGAATGGTAGTTCCTTTAAGACAGGTGTTATATGGTCCTGGTGGCTGCTCCCAGTCACCAATCTAGCAGACTTTAGAGTTGGGATGGGGAACCCTTGGACCTCAATACATTGCTAGACTCCAACTTCCACCCTCCTGGATCATTGTCCATGGGATTGATGGGAGTTGGCGTCCAAAACCTCTGGACTTACAGGTTCCCCAAACCTGTTTTAAAAGGTAATTCAGGCATCTATTCTTGAGTACTCTCAAGCTATGTAACATTCAATTCTATGATGGAAACTCGCTATGAAATATCTGCTTTTGTCCACCTTTCCACCTGATCTTTTTCGATACCCCATCCGCTCTTCTCTGCTTGTTCACTGTATACTTGACACATGCTTTCGAACTCTAGCACACCTGTTTATCCCAGCCTGAGAAACAACAAAAATGAACATACTGAAACAAAACAGGATGGGGAAAGATAAGTTTCCTACACCTGCTGCTGCCACTACTGTTGTACACAGCGAAGGGCAGTGCTAAACTGCTTTGTTACATGTAGTATATTATGCCCTTAGCCAAATATTTGGTAGCCAGTGGTGAGAGATACGCAGTGTCAACTGAAGCTAAAAGCCAACAATATGTAGACCTGAACCAAGAGATACTGGGGAATAAATGGTATTACCGTACTTGCTGATACTTTGAATTTAAAACATTTTGCACCATGTTTGTTTGATTACAACATACACAACCCACTTACTCTGGTCTAGCAAACAGTTAACAATCTCCTTGTATCTGCAGACCCAGATAGGAAGGAAAAAACAGAAGATTTCTCAAACACCTAACAGGTCACTGTAGACAGCTGGTGTGCTGCATTGGGCTTGGCAGGTTAGTTTTTCTAAGCTTGTAGTTGTGTGTGTGTGTGTTTTAAATAATAATCCCTTCTGCATGTTTTTCTGCAAAAGAGGTTCTCCCTCCCTGTTATATTCAACATATTAGCGAAAGTTAACTTCTGCAAGTGCCTGATTAAAGAAGTGCTTCCACTTAATGTTTGCTTGTTCTCCCGACAAGATCAAACATGTCTGTGAGAACTAATAACAGCAGTTACATTCCAAAAAACACAGATCTAAATTTTTCAGGCGCTTGCAATGTGTTTGCCTTGGCTCGGCCAACGTGGCATTATAGTCTATGCCGTGATGGAATGATAATTGGGTTTTGATGAAAAACATCAATCGCCATTGCATTGTGATTCGCGTTATATTTGCTTTAAAGTGAAGCTCAAAGTTGTTGTGAAATAAAACCGTTTGGTTTTGGTGATTGCATTTTAAAAGCTTCATCCCTTTTGCTTACAGGGGCTGTATGTGAGTCATGGCTCGAAATCAATAGAGTTGTGGGGATTTTTTTGTTTTTTGTTTTGAAAACACATACACATACAGAGTGGGATTACCTGGGGGGGAAACTATCAAAGGGCTTGTCATTAAAAGAAATATAAAAAACCCTGTTCTTTGTCATTCCTACCCCCAATTTCATTTCACTCTTAATCCTAGTTATAGCCATTGCTTTGCCAGGACTGCTGCTAGGAACAGGCACCTGATTTTGATGAACGTTTTAAAAAAATGGTTTACCAGAGTCGTTCTCATATCTGCATGAGGAATGATTCAGCTGCGGTTTGTGGCGAAATGAAATTCAAGTAGAACTTGCCCAGAGTGGTAGAGCTGCCTTTGGAATATATCTACATACATTATCCTAGCCAGGTGCAAAGACACCCATCTTTCTCCCATGGTGGAAAACAAATGTTCAATTATAAACAAACAAAGGGTGTGTGTGTGAGAGAGAAGGAAGATGAGCTGGATACTGTTTGAGCATTTAATCTCGCTGCTAGCAACGGCAAATGACTTTGAGCAAGAAGCAATCTGGAATTAAGAAGGCTAATGTTCCTACACTACTACTAATACTAGTCTTAATAAATGACGAGTCAGTTGTGTCGTACAATAAGCATTCAAATGAAGGTGTGGGCATAAAATGTGGGTGGGGAGCAGCTCCACTCCTAAGGTCCCTGTTCCCACCTGCTCCATCACCCACACCCTTCCTGTGTTGAAAAAGGAAGTTTCTAAATGGATAGAGAAAAGTTTCTCTCCTCTCTCTTTTTCTCAGAACACTAGAATTTGTGGCCATCCAATGAAGTTGAATGTTGGAAGATTCAGGACAGTTAAAATGCATGGCTTAGTTAGTTAAACTATGGAACTCATTGCCACAGGAGGCAGTGATGGCTACTAACATGGATTGAACCCATAGGAGCCAACTCCTGGGGGCTGAGGTCCCTTTGCCCCACCAATAAAATATTTGAGGGGGCTGGGGCATTGATGGGCATTGCCCTTCAAATGGTGTGTGTGTGTGTGTGTGCCACATCATGGGATTGATTATGCAGGGCAAGACTTTTGCTGAGATTCTTGCATAGTCAGGGGTTGGACAAGATCGCCCTTACAGTCCCTTCCAACTCTACAATTCTATGATTCTGTGATAAACATCTACAAGATTCCTGTGTGTAGCAGTACATTGGTAACCTTAAAATGGCAATCAGAGCAAAAGCTGCAGGAAATGGATGCAACGTTTTTGCATTTAGGCATCAGGATCAGAGGAGGCTGAGTCAGACCCCTGTTCCTTCTAGTTCAGCATTGTCTATATCAGGCATGGCCAAACTTGGCCCTCCAGATCTTTTGGGACTACAACTCCCATCATCCCTAGCTGACAGGACCAGTGGTCAGGGATGATGGGAATTGTAGTCCCAAAACATCTGGAGGGCCAAGTTCAGCCATGCATGGTCTATATTGACAGGAAGAGCATGTCCTGGGTTTCAAAAAGGAGTGTTTTCCAGCTCTGCCTGGAGATGTTTTAAATGCAAAACATCTCTCCCAATAAGGTAAATTCCGGTACTTTACTCAAAAAGTTTGTATGATCAGACTGGGCTTTCCCAAAGAAAACTTTAGCTTCTCACTCTAACTGTTGTAACATTCCTGTTTGGCAGTATTGCCAAGAAGGTGTGAGACGGTTGGCATCACCCTTCCCTCAGTGACTGTGTCATAGAATATTTTTACTCTTCTGCAAACAACTCATATTCAAAAGAAAAATATTTCTCCAAAGGCTTTATAACTTCTTCTAGTGCTATAGAAATCCCTCACAGAAAATAAAAAAATGGGTTGCTGCTACCCAGAGGCACAAAGAGTCTTCGTTATTAAAAAATGCTTGCCTAATTAGTTTTTCTTTCAAGTCGAACCACTTTCTTAAGCAACAACTTGGCAAAGCGGCCCACATGAAAATGAACAGAGATCGTTGTTTTCACACCACCTTTGTAACTAAGCAAGCAGCAAGTAACTCTTAATTATTTAAAGGTTGCTCCCTTTTTTTTAAAAAAGGAATCTCTCTTCATAATGGAAGTAAGAATGACACAAAGCTCTGCAAATCACACTTTTCAATGCAAAGCACTAGCCTAACTTAGCATTGGTGCTGCCTGTGTTATCTGTAATAGTTAACTTCCTTTTAAGTTTCAGCAAGACATTACACACACACACACACACACACACACCCTCTATCTGTGACATTCTGGGCTACAAACTACTGACTTTATTGCAGAGTCAACCCCTAAAACTTGCTGTTTCAGCTGTCAAATGATAAAATTATACATCCTTTGTTTTAGATTTATTCTCTCACATTATGCCTTTACTGCAAAAAAGGGGAAAAGGGAATAAAAACCAGCTCCATGCTGTATTAATGATGCATCTTTAAGAAAGAAAGGAACTAAACAAACTTTAAAAGAAACTCTAAAATATACTTTCTAGCACTTTTACCCAGGGATGGCTCCTGGCTTGAGAAGGTGCTGGACAAAGTCCGCAATTATGATGATGATGATAGTGATTTAAACTTGTCAGTTGCTTGTTTGTCTCTGAGTGACTCAGAACACATTGCTATGGGTTCGTGGAGGAGCAGAGATCCCCCAGATCCCTTGATGCTAGATTCTTGGATGCTGGGCAGCTCTGGATTTATGTATAGGCTAAGTAGGCTGAAGCCTAGGACCTCTAAATCTAGGGGGCCTCACCAGCCTGCCTGCTCCTCCATGCTGCAGTGTCCCCTCTCCCAAAATTGCAAACCCAAGACTTCATGCGAGAGCAGGGCAATTCGGGCCCAGCAACTATGAGACTCAGGGCTAGCCAGTGGGGCCCAACCTGAATTTTTTGTAGGGCCCCAGTTCACAGCCAAAGTCTGCAAAATCTTAGAGATATAAATAAAATCCATCTAGATTGCCCTGGTGCAAGGGCCTCCTTAGGAGCAGCCCATGGGGCATAATTGGCCCAATTGCTCCAATTGCCTTAAGGCCAGCCTTGATGAGACTGTGCAGGGGTTGGACTGACAAGCCCAGCCCCTTCTAGGTCCCTGGTGTCACTATTCAAAGTATAAACTCAAGGACTTGTTATGGAAATAAAGGGGGGGCACTTATTAGAAATCAGTTTTGTCACTACTTCCCCTCCCAAACCCCAGGACGATGAGCCCAGCCACCTTTTTTTCACAGTCGCATAAGCACTATACTACAGCATGGCCATAAACCTGTACGTATACACCCAATATGTACCAACGGAGATTTATGTTACTGCTTTATGAATGAACGCTATATTTTATGAATGAACTCTGTATTTTGTGAATTACTTAAGAGCCACCAATAGGGAGCTTTAGAATCTGACAGCTAACCAATTGGGTACTACCAAACAGCAACCCCTATTGCTGAAAGCAGAGAACCAGCAGGAACGCTTCAGCTCAGCCTTTGCACTGTTGACTGAACACCTCCTGCCATGCAGATAATGGAGAAAGCTCGTAAATTGTATACCTTCTGGTTTTGATTGGAAAAACTTGTTGCATTGTTGCAAGAAAGTGTCAAAATTGTATCCCCTTGTACTTGACAGTGCTGATGGACTACTAACCTGCCCTGTCATTTGATAGGGTGCCCACTTGCCCTCCTTCTTGACATGGAATGCTCTCTGTTGGAGTCTCCAGTATAAAGACCATAAGAAGGGAGAGGAGGGACCTTGAAGTTCCCAACAGCTGTTAATCAAGCCAGCAAGCAAGCAAGCACACAGGTCACCTTTGTCATAGCCAGGACACTTATGTCCTGGCCAGGCCTGCACCCAATCTTGTTTTTGTACAATCTTGTTTGTCCTCAGTAACCAAAATCATATTATCAACATATACAAGCAGAAAAGTTGTTTTCCTTCATTTCCAAGGAATCCTACAAAACAAAGTGGTACTAGTAAAGAAAAGTTCCAGGGTAGCAACAGAAAGCAAACTAAAAATGCTTTTGTAGTTCATCAAAACTGTCCAGCAATATCAAGTTATAGGAAAACTGATGTTATTAACAGTAATTCTTCTAGTTGGTTAATTGCTTCGTTAACTTCCATGCACATGATGTGTGATGCTAATTATTTCCCCCAAGAGTTAAATGATAACTAATCAGAGGCAGCTACAGTTGCAAATGGCAACAAAATATCTGTGCAAGGAAAAGGAGCAGGTTTGCTCAAGTGTGTTGCAGGTAGAAATACTGTTTGTAATGATGTGAGAGCAGTAGTTTATTTGTTCGAATTAAAAAATAAAAAAGTTTTGAGAATTAAATTCTAGATTAAAATTGATTACTTCATTGTGAAGGGGATTGTAAGAAAAGCATTGGGGCCTAATTTGAATAATAGAGTGCCTGGTATCTGGTGGGCCATCTCATCCTTTATTTACACACTGTGGCTGCAGACCAAATCACCTTCCAGGAGAGTTATGAGATTCAGGTGAGGATCAGATGCCTTGTCAATCCCAGCAGGTATATAAGAGGATGACCGCCCTGGCCAGGCCTTCGCCTCCTCCTCAAGAGAGATTCAGAGGGTGGCAACACGAGAACGAGCCTTCTCTGCAGTGGCTCCCTGTCTGTGGAATGCTCTCCCCAGGGAAGTTCGCCTGGCACCTTCATTATACACCTTTAGGCGCCAAGCAAAAAGCTTCCTTTTCAACCAGGCCTTTGGGTGACCTGATTGACATCCTATACCCTTTTAAAATGCGGCTCTTTTTCGGGGGAGGGATGTTATTAGGTTATTGCTTTTATTTTGACTTAATATATTGTGATCTTTTCTGTGAACCACCCTGAGAGCTCCGGGTATAGGGCGGTATATAAATTCAATAAATAAAATGACCATCAGGATTCTCCACGGTGACTTGCCATTATTTCTTTATTTCAAGGGATGGTCCCTTATTTAGCAACAACATTTAGCATTGCGAAATGGGGAGCTGTTGGTTGAAATAAGGAACAAGCGGGCAAGCCAAGCTGGAGTTGAATTCTTCTAGGAAGTTGAACTGGTTTTGTGTCACTTGTTGTTTACTGATAATTCCCCCACATACCCCACCAGCTACAGGAGGGACACTGTGTATTTAGGAATGATGAATTATTCTGATGGTTAACTTCTTCTTCCCATGTTATGTTTACGATGAAAAAATAAGTGAAAATAAATACAAGCAAATACAACCTTTTGAGACATAGGTAAACACTCTTAAACAGCTAGCATACGCATGTGCTTGTATCTGTCATTATTCTAAAGAACCGCTGTGTAATATATTCACTTTGTACACATGCACAGATATTCTGCAGCAAGAAATATGGTCACGGGAAGAACTTATTTACGCTCCAGCTTGCATTTGACGGGAAGCTCCTCTGTCGACTCCTGAGCTGAATCAACAGCTCCCTCCCCTGTTAATTTATGCCGAGTTAGAAATCAAATTGCAATAAAGTTGTGCCTGCAATAAAACAAGTGTGTGTAGACCATAACTGCTGCATGATTGATTTCATGATATATAACTCCTTTCATTGTGAGCCACGGAACAGGTAGAGGCATGGTAGACTAATTTGGTTTATATATACAGCTGTAAGGCTAGACACTGCATCATTCTTTTCGCAGACCCATGACTCTAGGCATGTGGAACTCGTAGCCATGACAACAATAAAGCAGTTCTGAATTTGAGCCTGAACTAAGAAACTCTGCTTTGTCTCCATCACTTCCTGTTCATGACCTGACTTTCCAAGCTCCCTCTCTCTCTGGGCTGAAGCCATATGAATGATCTATTGAGTAGAGCGACTACTGCAAGCTGATCCTGGAACACACGGGCTGATCTTTTGAGTTTCTCGCTGACATGGGCTCTGGCTGCAACAATATTTGAACAGTTAAGTTCTGCAAAGGGCCCTTGGCTGCAGTAGCTCTTGGCGCGGGTCTAAGCAAGGCAGGATGCTGAGTGAAGCAAGTGTGGTGACTTTCCCCCCGAAGCCTGTGTCTTCTGAGGGTCTGGCATTTGCTGGGTGGTCTCCCCCCCCCCTTGCCTTCATGGTTCAAAGACATGTGGATTCACACATCCCAAAAATATATAGAGCAGGGGTGGGGAAACCCTTTTCAGCATGTGGGCTGTGCTCCTTCTTCACAGGCCTGCAGGCCAGGAGTGGGAGTGTCCAGAAGACAAAGTGGACGGAGCAAAAGGTATGACTCTTAAGATTTGTACAGTGGCATGCCCTCCAACTGTCCTGATTTTCCAGGGACAGTCCCAGAATTACGAAAGCCAACCCCAGCTTTTGATTTGATTCTGGAATGTCCCTGTTTGCCCCACTCAGGGAGGAGTATGAGTCGGCTCTTGTCCCAGGCAGCCACCACCACGAAGAAGCACCCCATTGCCTCTCCATGGCCTCTCCATGACTACTGCTTCTGGCCTCCACCTTTCGGCAACTCATAGTGGCTGCTGGAGAGTGGGCAAGGGAGAGAAGAGGCTGTCACTGCTGAGGCCCAGGCCTGTGTGACAGGCTAGCTCTGAGGGGCAGGCAGAGAAAGGGAGAGTGGAGCAGAGCACAAGGAATCTTGATTATTAATGATTTGAGCATCCATGTCTAATCTTGCCCCTTTCTAAAATTTATTTATTGGCGTGTGCTTTTCTTTTTGTAAATATACCAAAGAATAAAATAAAATAAAATCAGGATTAAGGGGTTTTCTCAGGACAGTGGAGGATGTGTCCTGTTGGTGTAGTGATGGTGGCATTTGCCCTTCTTCTGAAAGGAAATACTCTGAGGGGAGGGGACCAAAAAAAGGGGGGGGTCAAAGTGTGTCAGTTGGAGAGGAGTGAGAAATGTCCCCATTTTCATCTGAGGAATGTTGGAGGATATACAGTAGGCTACAGCCAGCTTTTTCCTCGCAACCCATCCACTCCCCAAACCTCCTCACTCTAAGCAAGCAAGAGAAATTATCACAGTTCAGGAACACATTCCAGCTAAGCAAATGCATTCAAGAAGGGAGCAGAGAAGAGGAGGGATGTGGCCTTGGAAGGGCTGTGGGCATACCCTGGACAGGGTCCCAAGAGCCCATAGGTAGCCTAGGCAGACAAGTCATAGATGCCACATTGGTTGATCCTGCTTTAGCATGTCATTTTCTGAACACCCAATGGTCACCTTACAATAGACTACCAAGCTGCACATGGCATGCCAGCCATATGCAATGACCTGTAAGATTCCTATCAACCCTTTCTGACTTGCACAAGCCTAGCTAGTCAGAAAAAAGGGAGATGTATCAAGTTCCCAGTAGTGATGTATGGAAGTGAGAGCTGGACCATAAAGAAGGCTGATCGCCAAAGAATTGATGCTTTTGAATTCTGGTGCTGGAGGAGACTCTTGAGAGTCCCATGGACTGCAAGAAGATCAAACCTATCCATTCTTAAGGAAATCAGCCCTGAGTACTCACTGGAAGGACAGATCCTGAAGCTGAGACTCCAATACTTTGGCCACCTCATGAGAAGAGAAGACTCCCTGGAAAAGACCCTGATATTGGGAAAGATGGAGGGCACAAGGAGAATGGGACAACAGAGGACAAGATGGTTGGATAGTGCTCTTGAAGCTACTAATATGAATTTGACTAAACTGCGGGAGGCAGTGGAAGACAGTAGTGCATGGTGTGCTCTGGTCCATGGGGTCACAAAGAGTCAGACACGACTAAACGACTAAACAACAACATCAAGTTCCTGGTGGTCCATCAAACATGGCTGGTAGGTTGTGTTTGGCTTTGTGGATCTTCCTTTTTCCAGCTGGCTCAGGTCTTGTGTCGGCATTCCTAAGCCTTATGCAGGGCCCTAACACCTTAGCAACATCCATAGCTGCCTTAATCACCAGCCCCGGTTTGAAGCTGCCATTAATTTCCCACAATGTCCTCTGATATTGCTCTGGAGTAATGAGAAAAATGTCCATGGTGGCCCACCAGAGGGCACTTTGCCAGGGGTCCCCTCAAGTCAGCTCTGATCTCTATTCTCCTTTGCAGTAGTTTGAATCAATGCTTCTTTCAAGTGCAAAAGAAGAAAGTTCTGCTAATTGTGTGTGTGCGCGTGGCAACAGAAAAACAAGAAAGCTGAATCATTTTCTTCAATGCAATGCTCATATTTCTAAGGATGAGGAACAGATCAGCCACTATCTTTATTTTGCTACTTCCTAGCTGTACGGTAATGATCATTTTCAGGTGTTTAATGGACCTTAAGAAACATATGTATTGCTTTTTTATAATTTGAAACAAAGAGTGGAATTGTGTTTGGATTATTATGCTAGCAATTTATTTTGGATAGAATTCAGTGCCTTCGCAGTAAACACAAATGTCTGAAAAATCCACTTTTTACTCCGTAAACAAAAAAAGATTGAAACCTAATTTACTGAAACATACCTTGCGCAGGATACTGAATCAGCATCTCCTGTCAGATAAACTTGGGGTTCTTTTATTAAGTAAAGTGAAGGTGTAAAATATGTTACATTTCAGAAGAAACGGAATAATTTCTTGCATAATGTAACTTGAGCTTTTCTTTCTTTTCAGGAGGAATGGTTTGTTCTTGTTTGTGATAACCAGAACTGGAGAGAGAGAGAGAGAGAGAGAGAGAGAGAGAGAGATGTGAAGGGAGAAAGACAAGCTGCAGAGGAATTCCTGGGCTAGCCTATGCAAAACGAACTGGCCAAGCTACAGCCATTAAAAAACAATACGGGGACCATTGAGGGCCATTGGCAATACAAGAGAACTGTCCTTTCCACCACCTGAAAGTGTGAACAGAGACTGGGGATTTGGAAGGTTGCCAGGGTAACTGGGTGTGAGGTGACAGGACAAAAGGAGCCTTGAGTAAGGGTTGCTGGGAAAAAGGAAAACTGGGATCCATCTTGGGCAGGTTGGCTGAAGTCTGGCTGCACTGTTGTGGAGGACAAGCCCTTCTTGAAATGACCATGCTGTAATATCAGGACTCCCTCCTGTCAGGAGCTCATCCTGCACTTGAGTAGGACCCTGGCAGAGACACATGCCCGATTGGCATGTTCTCTTCCTCCTGGTCAATCGTTCGGGAGCTTCATTAGCTTTTTTAAGCCTGAACATTACAGCGACCGATGCAAACAGACATCGGCACACTTAGGGATCCGCAGAGTCTTCGCAGTTGCATAACAGAACTCAGCAACCCAGCATTTTGGCTAATCTACTTTATTTACATATAAACACACACGGAACACTGAAACATGGCGCTCTCTCTCTCTCTCTCTCTCTCTCTCTCTCTCTCTCTCTCTCTCTCTCTCTCTCTCTAGCATCAGACAGCAAAGAGAAAAAGAACAAAGGACAATAGTCCCACTTCACAGAACACAGTAACACAAACATCCTGTCTCCGTCACTTCTCACTCTGTGGAGTCAAAACATATACCGTCATGTGAAAGACAAAAAATCCCATGACTGCAATCATGGAGCAGGAATTCTAACACCTCCATGCAGACTGAAGGTGTAAATAGGTGGACAAACCACATTTCTTAAGCTACAACAGTCTCCGCCATATATCAATTCTCCAAAGGAACATAGACCCTAGGTGAGTACCTGGAACCCCATGGGCTCTTGCCATCGCTCGGCAGAGAGGGGGGGGAGGCACCCAACTTTTGTACCAATAACTTAGCCATTAAATATAGAAACAATAACAAATACAGCAAACGATCCAACCACAGCCATTAAAAAAATGGAACAACCAGTTATGCTTCCTAAAAGCAAAGGTCTTAAGCACGTTAGAGAGAGGGGCTGAAAGGAACCAGGACCAAGCGAAAGATTTTTATGACGGCAATTTTGTTTTTACCCTTGGCCAACAGAAGTGGCACCCAAAGCTATATAGTCCTTGCATCTTTTGTTCTGCCCCTATCTGGACTACTATTAGGACAGGCCTTTACCATTTGCTAATGACCAAAGCAAATGAAGGCACTGGTTCCTACAAATTCTTACAAATACATGGAAATCCCACTTGAAACAATGGGGCAATGTGCACCTCAACTTATAAATGGCTCCAGGCCAAAACTTTGATACAAAAGGTTATTCATTCCAGTCTAAGCTGATTTTGTAGGCTTCTCTCCCCACCATGACACCCCCTCCTAAGAAAAAGAAAACCCAGGAAAAAAAAGTATGGCTGGTACAGGAGAATAAACACGGAGAAAATGTGTTTAAATCAATAATAATGCGGGGAATTGGTTTTCTATATATAAAGATAGAGCTAAAGATAAAGCATTTTAAAATTAAATTCTCTGCATGGCAGGAGATAAAATATAATTATTTGGCATGAAAGGAAAATAAAGCCATTAAATACATTTTTGTACACAGCTTCTATTACTGGGGGGGGGAGGGGGGACTTTAATATTAAGACACATATGAAATTGTTAAAAGGATAGAATTAAAGAAAAAAGTATTGTTTTTGTACATCAACACCATGCACTGACAATACCCCACTGTCATTTAATTAAATTGAGATTAAAATTTTACGA
Source organism: Podarcis melisellensis (assembly GCF_964234715.1). Classification (NCBI taxonomy): domain Eukaryota; kingdom Metazoa; phylum Chordata; class Lepidosauria; order Squamata; family Lacertidae; genus Podarcis; species Podarcis melisellensis. The sequence goes on from NC_138542.1 coordinate 28,895,758, forward strand.
AGCCCACGCTACAGAAAAGAACTGCATATTGTTTCATGGCAGTAAATCACCCAAATTTCATATATATTTGTACAAGCATTTTCTAGAGTGCTACAGATAATTTTATTTGCACAGATCACATTTTGCCAAGATAAGAAGTTTTGATTTTCAGTGCAGCTCAGGATAATATACTTTCAGACCATTCAACAATGTTCAAAAAAGAGCACTGCATTTTTGGTATTCAGAAATGTTGCTGATAAAGCTTAGTGCGAAACAGCAGAACAATAAATGCAATTCTTAATGTGTAACAATGTTTTCTTCCAGTTAGTTATTGCATAACATTAAGATTTGTGCTGAGTTGCAAAATGTTTAAGCTAAACAGGTCGTTTAATGGCTCAGTTTTAAAACTTGCCACCTCAGCAAATAAATGCTTAGAAATGGTCATACCAACCTTTGTACTAGCACAATATCTTGCCAGCTTTCCCAGGGTGCTGTTTGATGGAACAAATGTTTGGCGTTAATATAAATAAAAAAAATAGTGAATAGAGTTGTACGCACTTGGGAGTTCAGTTATATAGTGCACGAAGTTAGGGTTGTAATGTCAACTTTTGACTCTTTAGCAAGGGGTTGTATCAATTTCAGTGGGCCTACTCTGAGTAGGACTAGCATTTGATACAGCCCAATACATCTTGCTTCGGGGCCTGATGCACATAGCTATTAAGCTCATTAGGGCTGCCTCCATTTTGTTTCACCTCTGCAAACCTAAGAATTGATTTACGCTCAAAACATCCTGCTACTTTTCAGTTTACGTTTTGTGAAAAATCACAGAAAAGGCGGAAACTATCAAGTAAGGAAACACTGGGTGACTTGAATAAAGTGCTGTCTGAATGCAGCCAGTGTCTGCTTGTGTGCTTGCATGTACAGGCAACCCCACATTTATGTGTTTTCAAAGCACGTGTTGCAGACCTGGAAGTGATATGAAAAGGGGCAAAAGCGGTTCTAAAAGAGCGCGAAAATGGCACGAAAACAGTGCCTAGCAATCCCACAAGACTTTGTAAATGCAATCCCAGGAGTCCTTTGAAGCCTGTGGAGAGATTTTCAGCAAGGAGGTTTGGAGGGATCAATTGTGGTTGAGTATGGCAGATCTGTTGTTTTTTTTAAAGGGTTTTCAGAGGTTTGCAGGGTGTTTGCAGGCTTTTTCAATGGCGGTCCAAATAAACACGTGGAATGTAACCCCAGTGTAAATGGGGTATGTAAGGTCAGATAGGCCAGGAAGGGGTTACTGGGCAGTGGCGTAGTGTGGGGGTGCAGGGGGGGCTGGCCGCACCGGGCGCAACATCTGGGGGGGCGCGCTCCACGGGTTAGGGGGCGCAAATTACTTGCCTTGCCCCGGGTGCTGACAACCCACGCTATGCCACTGTTACTGGGTGTGCCTTAACTATCACTCTGTAGTCATGCCATCTGAAAAATGCTTAATATTGATATTTCAGAGTGAATAGATGCATAAACATTCAGAATTCACGCATCTCCTTTGGAGGAGGGGGATAGAGAATGAAAGGCGCATTTCACACACAAGCGGGAAATATGAAACATTCCTACTTCCTGTTTCCTTGTATCACTATCACACTCAAAGTTACTCTATATGTGGGTAGCCGAATGTCACTTGCAGTTTCTTGTCTTCCCATGATGAGCAGAAATGTGTCACCAGAGAGCCTGGGTGTCTGTGTGTGTAGCAAAAAACTTTATAAGCTGCAATTTACATTTATTAGTTTTCCAGGCAGAGAATACAGAAATTGGAAAATATCAAATGCAGAATAAACTTGGAAAAACACACACATATATTTTGTTCATCATTATTTTTCAACCTTCTCTGTTCAAGAACAAACTAAAGTCATGCTTAAAAAAATAAAATAGACCCTTCTAGTCATGTGATTATCAATGTATGGTCAAGGCTGCTCTAGGAAGGGCTGAAACCTTGGTAAAATAACTATGTTGCATATGTAACTGGAAAATATTTCAACTTATACCCTAGAAAAATGCTGTCAATTCAGACAGATGCTGATACACTATGGATAGGTCACTGAGCTGAGTAATGTCAGGTCCTTTTTATTAATGGAATATGCTTCTTCAAGTCAACATTGGATCCAATTCATCAGCACAGAACCAATCACGACTGTGCCGCTGTATTGTCCTTCATCCATAGTGAATAATCAAACTATAAGGCTACTTAAGGCTGCAATCCGAAACACAAAGAAGCTTGCTTCTGAGTAAGCATGCACTGTTAGATGTGCAGTCTTTCTATGCGAGCCTTTCAAGAATCTGTGCTCTTAAAAGTCTGGAAAGTTGCCTTGTTTAGAATTAAACTTTTATTCTCTGCTATATATAGCAATGTCTTTTAAAGGCTTCCTTGCAAAGAGTCATTGATGAATGCAAACTAGGCTATCTGCAATGCACACACACGATAGAAAGCCATGCATAAATTGTATGATTTGCTTGTGACTGACTGTTTATTTACTCTTTCTTTCCAAGGGGTTTGCAATCTACTAATTGATTTTCTTTATGCACCCTTAAAAGGTTCCTTGTAACCTAGCATCTCCCGAGTCCCCTGAAATTGGTCATCTGTGTTCCTGTTATAGCAGAAGTTGTGCAGGAACAAATCATTTTCCATTGGCTTTGCCTTTATACATCCCCTCTTCTTTAGTCTTGCTCTCCTAGCTGGGGGATAGATGTAAAAGTGATGAGAGCTTGGTTTATCCTTGGCCTTTATTATCTGATACCCACACACACACAAAAAAGCAGAGCTTTGATCTACTTCCTTAGAAAGATAATCTGAGTGATTATGTGGCAATGTGTTCATTGGTAGCTATAGGGATATACCTCTTTAATCTCTTGGTGTTGAATACTTAATCCAGTAAGGACTCTTGGCACGGAGATTTAAAGAACAAAATAATTAAACTGTTCGCAGGCATTGTTTCCAGGAATGCCGATGTCTGGTAGCTTTACCACTGCTGGGTCTCGCATATAGCGGCTTTGTAACGGAATACTTTCTGCAAAAGCAACAATGCACTTGCGCATTCCAAAGCGAAACACAGCAGAATGGATTATTTTCCTTGCCACCATACGAAGTCTAGGTCCCTCACAACAGAAACCTAGAGAGTTAATATCTGCTACGGCTGGAATCAGCAGTGTTTATATCAGGCAGTTCTCAGTTAAAGCTGGCCTCTGGCCAATAATCTCTGCCCAGGTCAGAAATGTTGGGAGACGTGCCTAGAGACCTTCCTATTACTTTTCAGCTCTAGAAGGTCCTCAGGGAGACAGCCATCTGCAGAGAGCAGGACATTGTCTGGATTGTGTCTGCTAGCTCTTCAATAAAGTTCAGATGCGGTTCATTTTAGCACCTGTCTCAAGAGGTTATTGCACCCTGTCTGAACACAAATCATAAATCAAAGCAGGCCGACTCTGAGCTGGGCCACAGACTCACTAGAAAGGTTCATAAAGTTTTTAATGATTCCAGGATGAATTTCACCTTGAACCTACGCATCACAATGAATGTGCTGCAAGCTGTAATCATCATCTTGCTGCTGTGCAGATTTCTTAACAAATGTAATGGCAATAGCTCGTCGTTTTGACTCTCACCTGAACAAGCCTAATGGAAACAAAATCCAGTACCTATTCAGTTTTTGTTTTAGAGACACAGCTATCAGGTTAACAGCTAGAATCTGTTGGGAAGTATGTCTTTCCCCAGTCCCAATACAACAAATTAAGATTCACACAGTTTCTGTGCAATTCTTACACATTGACCAGATTTTGTGCAAGGAATCTTCACAGTGAGCTACACCCAATATTTGGACGTTGTCATAGTGTGCGAGTATCACACACTTCCGATTTCAATAATTATCCCTCTTACGTGGAAGGGCAGTGCTGGATTAAATCTGGTGGAGGTCCCTGGGCAGCTGAAATCTCAGGGCACCCCTTGCGAATTATCTTGAAGCTTCTACTTGGTTACCCGCAAATATTCCACTAGGACCTGGAGTCGGTGGGAACTTGCAACACACCTAACTCACAGAAAGCTTTGTATCTGGAGGTTTCTTGTGCACAAGCTCTAGTGGGATAACATTGAACTAAGAAAGTTTGATTGTAATATTCTCTCAAGATCAAATAAATATTTTTCTGATCCATTGTTGTGGGCCCCTAAAAGGTGTGCCCTCCTCTTCCTATTTGATAATCCGGCTCTGTGGAAAGGGAGTATATGAAACACTTCACAGATCCCTCCTGCTGGAATGAGTTCCTTTTCTTTGTGGGTTGAATTTAATCATCAATGAATTAACCTGACCCTGTAGGCTGTCATAGAGACGCAAATTCATAATGAATGGAAGTGGCATGTGGATCTGCCAGCAATACATGATTCAAGAGACCACAAAGTATGGTGTGTGGTTTTTTTATTGATAAGAGGGCTACAAACACCCAACCCCACCACTAGTCGTGTGAGTCGTAGACAGCAAGGAGGATCAGGCCCCTGGTCCCTCTCTTCCCTTTAAAGCATCAGCAACGTGGGAGGATTTCCACCTCTGTCACCACAGTTAGTGACAAGCCATGCCTGTGCTGATGTTACCTTCTTTCCATATGGCAGCTGCAGTTACAACTTTTCCGATTTACTCCTCTGGAAGTGCACCGTATTATCCATTCATTTATTCATTTTCATTTCATTTATGAATCTCTTCTCAAAGCAATTTCACAGTACAATAAAAACACACATAAAACAATGGCATATATCAAACAGTTAAAACAATAAAAACAATTTCAAATCAATCTCCCCTTAGAAGGCTCATTTAAAGAGGTGAGTCTTCACCAGATGCCTGAGATGTAACAGGAGGAAGTTCCAAAGGGCAGGAGCCACATCATATGGACTCAAACTCGGATGAGATGTTACCTGCAAGATGCCCACTTCTACAGGGTGCGGTGATTGGCTGGCTACATAAGAGGGTGAGATAATCTAAACGCATGGAAGTTTACACCATCCTACACATCCACAAAGCCAATCTATCCTAATTCCTTATGCAGTCTATGAAGAAGCTTGCTTACTGCTATGGTGTTGGGGGTCAATCACAGCCTATTGAGAAGCTTCACAGTGCTTGGGAAAATGGCCAAGGAGATGAGGAGGCATCAGTTTGTGCAAATGCTGCTCTCATTGAGAGACTCAGGGCGAATCTACACTCATTGGTTATAATGTCAGAAATGCGTTATAAAAATGTAGAACAGTGAAACTTTGACAATGGAAAACTGCATTGAGAGTTATGTAATGTTATACTTCATAATGTTTGTACATATCAATGTAGATCCAGCCTCATACTGTACTAGACAGGGCAATGGCTTTATCCCATCAGATTTGTTGATGTGTAGGATGGTACAAGCCTCCATCCCTCAAAATATGGGCAATCAGAAGGTTGGCGGTTCGAATCCCTGCGACGGGGTGAGCTCCCGTTGCTCAGTCCCTGTTCCTGCCAACCTAGCAGTTTGAAAGCACATCAAAGTGTAAATAGATAAATAGGTACCGCTCCAGCGGGAAGGTAAACGGCGTTTCAGTGGGCTGCTCTGGTTCGCCAGAAGCGGCTTAGTCATGCTGGCCACATGACCCGGAAGCTGTACGCCGGCTCCCTCAGCCAATAAACGAGATGAGCGCCGCAACCCCAGAGTCAGCCACGACTGGACCTAATGGTCAGGGGTCCCTTTACCTTTATTAATAACACAGCAAATGATTGTATCCAGCATGATCTTAAAAACCTTTCATGCTTTGGGACATAAAAAAAAGATAGTATAATAGTATAATAATATTGTTGCAACTTGGTTGCATATAGTTATCTATAGTTACCTTATCATGTGGTGGGCTGTGAAAGCCTTTAATCACAGATACGTCATCTCATGCACTTCTATGTGATGGGGTATTCATATTTCTTCTAATCCCCCTAATAGTTAACTCTGTATGTTTTCAAATTTTTTAAATATAAAAACAGACTTATTTTAATTTGTTTTCAATTCTGCAAGTTGACTTTACATTTATTTCCAGACCCTTCCCCCACAAAAAAAACCACATTTACGCTGAAACTTTGACGCAGGCAAACAGAGACATGTCTGGAGGGGGCCACTGATGGGGAAGCAGAACATTGGAAGACAAAATGGTGAGAATTATTATTTTTTGCAGCTGGGCAGAAGAATGTCGTTTCAGAACTGAGCTTGCTGGCAAAGCCCCAACTGTATATAAATGGTTTGCAGCTGGTTTAATAATCAGTCTCAGCCTCTGGTAAATGGGATAATTGTTATTAATGTTTGTAATGTTTTTTGAATAGCATGAATCATCGTAATCAGATTTCCTCCCCCCACCCTCGGTTTCGTTTGTAAGTATATATAATGGTAAAAGAGTTGGACAATATATAGAGTAGCTGGATTGTATAAAATGGGCGATAACCATTGCCTCACCGTCTCAAATCCAGACAGTGTGGTCTGTTTCTAAATTTGCATCTCTAATAATAGCCTCGTTCAAAATAATGTAGGCATTGTGGAAAGAATTAAAAATAAATAGAGCACTTACATAGACACCCCATTCAAACCTTACGCATCATGCACAACATTTTTCTTCATTGTTCTCACTGGAGCTATATCCAATTTAATCCCGAATAGTGTAATTTAACTGACAATGGCTTGACTACTTCCCTTGGCAGTTATTTCCAATGCCAAATTACTGTAACGGTGGAGAAGTTTTCTTTCACATCTAACCTGAATGTTTTTAGTTTTCGCTCATTACTCTTCCTCTTACCATTTTAAGTAATGGATCCTTTCTTCTTCTCCCTGAATACTACTCAAACAGATGAACTGTATGAGCAGGATTTCCTCAGGGTGGAATTCTGTCACCGTTGACCAGGGATAAACAGTGTTTTTTTGCCACTTCACTGCCTCTTCGACAAACACACAGCAGATATAATAACTGCGCCAGGGATGTTGTGTCCACCTGAAATTAGGATGGCTACTTAAAAAGCAAGAAAAGCTAAAATATATCATGGAAGGATGGTCAAGGCCAGAGCGCAACATGTTATACATATTTCAGAAGCAAGCAATTGGCCATTGTCATAGCTCCCCAAGTGACAAGTCAGCTGATCCGAGTAGATATACAGATTCAATTCATATCCAGCAAAGATTTTCAGTGTCTTCAGTAGCAAGCTCACATGTACACACATACACTAGGCCAGGGCTGGCCTCATAACTCACCACCCATGGGCAGCTCCTGCCTGCCCATTCCTCCAGAGGTAGAATTACCTGGCAGCAGCTTCTGGATCTGGGAAATTATTTAATCACCACGCTAAATTTCGAAAAATGGTATGGGGCACCTGACAGTATTATGCTGGGTGCTCCTGAGAATTGTGGGAAATTTAACATGGTAGGTGGTTTTCTGCATTCAGTTGATGCTCTATCTGGAAAGCACCAACATTGTGAACTGCCCTGAGATCTGTGCCTGTAGGCATTAATAATAATAATAATAATAATAATAAGTTATTATTTATACCCTGTCTATCTGGCTGGGTTTCCCTGAGCGGCTTCCAACAAAAGAGTTAAAATACCTTAACACATCAGTCATTAAAAACTTCCCTAAACAGGGCTGCCTTCAGATGTCTTCTAAACGTCAGATGGTTGTTTATTATTTTGACATCTGGTGGGAGGGCGTTCCACAGGGCGGGTGCCACTACCGAGAAGGCCCTCTGCCTGGTTCCCTCTAACTTCACTTCTCACACTGAGGGAACTGCCAGAAGGCCCTCAGTGCTGGAACTCAGAATGTTTCTGGAGGGGTGTTAATATATTCACTCAGTGCTTTTTTAAAAACAAACAGACAAATGTTTAGGGGTACTCTCATTTTCCTGCTCATATTGAAGCCAAACTTAGATTCACAAAACGTTTAGGGGATTGCGTACCCCTGTGTCCCCCCAGGAAAAAACACTGTATTCACTTATTGCTATCAGTTGAGAATGCCACCTGTAGACCTTTTCATACCCATTAGCAAACAATAAGTGTTTTTGTTTTGCTTTGCAAGGGATGCACCAACATTTCAAATTCTGAGGATGGGAGGGCGTGCACATTGTCAGAGGCCAATAAATAATGAGGTTCTCTTGGTTTGATGTTCACTCAGCATAAATAGACCCTGGCAAGGAGGCAGGGGGAAATTGCAAAAAAATACAATATCCAGAAATCCAGATTCTCATTCTTTGGAGGTTTTGAAGCAAATGTCAGATGACCATCTGTCATGGATGCTTTAGCTGAGATTCCCGAATTGCTGAGGGTTGGGCTAGATAGCACTCAGGATCCCTTCCAACTCTCTGTAATTCTGTGAAATAATTATGTGAATGGACTTGCTTAGGATACCAACAGAAGGGCAGCTCTCCGCAATAGCAAAGGAGGCAAATCTGGTCTTGAGAAACATTACAGATTGAGAGTTAAATATGCTCAAATAGCATTTGACTTCATTTGAAGCATAAATATCCAGTTGCTTTGTGTCAACGACTGCAGTAGCTAAGGGACAAGTTTGAAGCTGTAAATGCAAAGCACAGTTTACATTCCCCCCCTCTTTGTGAGGTAGGATGCTGACTGTTCCAAAACGTAGCAGAACAACTGTTTCCCAGAGCTCAGGATTTGAATATACTCTTCAAACTGCAGACCACACATGTGCATGGAACATCCGATGGTGTCAAAGGCAAAATTACACTTAAGCTCACCACACAACCAATAAATCTGATTTTAGATTAAATTGTTATAGACGTGTCTCAAGATTCAGGGGGAATTCTCATATTTCTGAGAGACCGTTTGAGAAAGAATAGGGGAAGGCAGCAGAAGCAAAGACCTCATCCTGGCTCAGCCACAGATATGCCAGTGGAAATTCCTCATCTCAGCTCAGAAAGGCAACTGAACCAACACGGGAGTAAAGTGAGTCCCCAGAAAGGGCTATTTTAGGGGAGTGGGCGGGGGCATGGGATGGGGCAGGAGGAGCCTTACCCCTTTTCCAAACTCTGTTCTACTTGGCCATGTTTCCTAGAAAACCAGCATAATTTACACCAGAGAAAGGGTGGTGCAAGTCAAACTATTTTAAAGGCTTGTTTTCCCTCTGCCAGGCTCAGATCAGTTCAGCCAGCAGCAGTCTTGTTGCTGAATGGAGTTTGGAATAGGGTTGTTACCGTGGCCTAATTTACCTCAGCATAAATTACACTGGTTTCCTGTAATCTGGATTGTTCTGCCTGTGTACAAAGGGAATAATGGATATCAGAAGCACCTATTAAATGGCAAAGAGCAGGAGGAGGAGGAGGGGGGGAGGAGAGAGAGAGAGAGAGAGAAAGTGAGGTAGCACACACTCTAATGTCTTGTGGCAACTATAAGGCAAACATATTCATGATGTTAGAGTCTTTTGGAAACTTTATTTCACTTCATGCAATGTTATCTTGAGTTACAGACATAAATAGATGTGTATGTGTGTGCCTGTATTTTGTTTTTTTTTTGGGGGGGGAGTTGTGTCCGCTTTTTCTTTTGCATAGAGACTGGCCTGTTTTTCTGACATAGATCATAGACGGGCATTCTACATAAACAAATAAAAGACCATTTTTGTAGGCTATATATTAGCTTGATGGTAATTCATGCATGAAGGGGTTAAGGCCATAGAGTAAGCTGTCCTGCCAGGCTTAGCTGGATCACATCCCCTCATCTTAGGAGGAAGGTGTTGGGAAACACTGAGGCTGATGCCTCTCCCCCAACACAACACAGCCCAAGATGAGTCATCACTCCTGTGTCCTGTCACACTGATGTGACCCATATCCAAGGACATGAGCACACGACACTAGCAGAGTCCAAACAGAAGCTGAGCCTTGAGGTGTGACATCTAAGCCTAATTTATTCTGTACAAAATCAAACGTAACAGAACAAAGAAAACATGGCTCCTCTCTTTCTTCCTTGGAGAGAAGGGAAAAGCAAAAACTACCTGAACTTCCGTTCCCATGACATCCAACACTGTGGAATGTAAACACAGACGTGTGACAACAACAATCACACAACTGCAGCACGGAGTAATGAAATTCCCAACATCAGGGTTACTACAATCTTTGTTCTTTTTCTTCCACCATGTGAACCCTACCAGTAAGGATGTCTAAGCTGAACGATGCAAGCTTAGACTGCATGGCTTAAGCAAGCCAGTTTTGTGTTTCTATACAAATAATTTAGAAACACTTTCCATTTCTGCCTGTCTTTTCTTGTGGCCAGCTCACCCTGCCCCATTCCCTGGAGAGCAGCAGATGCCATGAGGGCAAGGGCAGAGAAAGGGAGGCAGTGGGGGTGGGCCGCCCCAGGTGTCATCACTGAGGGGGGTGACATTTGGCATGCCACCCACCCGCGACTTCCCCCTTCCCCCTTCATTTTGACTGCTCGGGGGAGGCCTGGGAGTCACGGGCGGGCAGCGTGCTGTTGCCCCCCACTCCCGGGCTGCTTGCAAATCAAATTTTCTTACAATTAATCATGCCAAGTCCAAAGTTCTAATTTTCACCAAGAGTCGAAAAACCTATAATTGGAGAATAGACGGAAAAGCCATTGACCAAGTCTTTAAATTTCAATACTTGGGAGTCCTTCTCCAACACAACATGGGCTGGAAGGTCCATCTGGCATATGTATTAAATAGAGCTAAAGCCCTTTCCTTTGCACTACTGCATTTTTTATTCTCAGATGGGGCTTTCCATATTCCATCAGTGTTAAAAGTTTTCAAGGCAAAGGTGATTGCAACAATAGCATATGCAATCCCAATATGGGGGTCCTTTGTTAATCTAACCCAATTGGAGGTAATCCAAAACCAGCTGCTAAGAAGGTTGCTAAAATTACCCAGGTGTGCAGGCAATACTGCTATACGACTCGAACTAAATGTTACATCTCTAGAAACCACATTATGGAAATGCATCCTCTGTTACTGGTTGGCATTATGGCATAAACTTCCAAATCTCCACTTGATACAGTGTCTCTGGAGAGACGACTTCCCTAGCCCCTGGGCAAAAATAATACATGGGAAACTTGTGTCCTTAGGACTATCTCCATCTGAACTACTAAAATTGGATTTAATTTCTGCCAAGAGAATTATAACTCACAAATTAGAGGAGATGGATTTACAATTTAATATTGCGACAGGTGGTGGCACCTGTTCGCCGATAAACCTTGGCTTAACACCACCAACGAAACTTCCATCTTATTTAACTACCTTATCTGTGGTGATGCACAGGTACGCCTTTATAAAGGCTAGATTCAATGTTTTCCCATCAAATGTGTTGGGTAACAGACTCTCCAACGGACAGATCTCACTCCTCTGTGACTGTAAAAGTGGATCTATAGAATCGTTATATCATATAATCTTCTGTTGTCCTTTACATTCGGCTTCACGGTCCAAGTTTCTGGCCCCATATTTATCAAGAATTGCTGACAGACCTCAGGAAGCCCAAATAATATACTTATTAAACGTTGAAGACTCAAGTAGATCCCTTGCAGTCGCTAGATACCTGATTAATGTCTTATTTCATAAGAGGAGAAATGGATCACTGTATGACTCTGACAGCTTAGCCAAACTTAAGAACCATCAATAAGTGCCAGAACTAAGACGCATTTCCCCCAAAATCTGAGGGATTTGAATTGCGGTTGACATAGAGGGAGCTTATTGTGTATAGTTTACTTAATTGAAGTAAAATTGGTTTTATAGGGGTGTTTTAACTTGGAACTGTTTAAATTGTATTGTTTATGGATAAATTTTGATGTATTGTTTTTAGATATGGGTCAATGGCCGTAATAAATCAATCAATCAATCCCGGGCTGCTTTCTGGGGGGGGCGGAGTCTCCCCTGAACTGTCAAAAGGAAGAGGGAAGTGAGGAAGTCTGCTGGCAAAGTGGTGCAGCTCCCTCTAGCCCCTCGCCCAGGAAGCAGCCTGCCATGGGCGTCTTGCTCCACCCCCCTGGGTGTCTCACCCCCTGGGACGCTCGCCCCGCCCCCATGGCCCCATCCACGGGTGCACAGCATGTGCACCACTCCAGGTGCCAGAGCAGCTACCTCCGCCTCTGTAAGCGGGTACTGATGCTACACTGTCTTGCGCTGCTGGTGCTGTTTACAATACCCACCAAGCTGTGTGTAATATGTAGCTGTCGCTCTGAATAGCACTTTTGCACTCGATGTAGTCCATGAAAGCTGATGCCGTCATAAATTTGTTTGTCTTCAAGGCGCCCCAAGACTCACGGTTGCTTTTGTTGCAACAAAGTGATGTGGCTACCCCCCTGGAAATGGTTACTTTCCCTGAAGTCAGTGAAAAGTGCTACACGCTGAGGTGGAATTTGGATGGAGCCTCTCAGAAGGTTTCCTTCAGATCCCTGCAGAAAGCTGACCAAAAACATCAGTTCTGCTAGGTCGTAGTAGAAAACTTTTAGAGCTCTTAGGAAATGTACTGAACATTTAAAAAAGCCTAACAATGCTGCGGGACGCAGGTGGCGCTGTGGGTTAAAGCCTCAGCGCCTAGACTTGCCGATCGAAAGGTCGGCGGTTCGAATCCCTGCTGCGGGGTGCGCTCCCGCTGCTCGGTCCCAGCGCCTGCCAACCTAGCAGTTCGAAAGCACCTCCGGGTGCAAGTAGATAAATAGGGACCGCTTACCAGCGGGAAGGTAAACGGCGTTTCCGTGTGCGGCTCTGGCTCATCAGAGCAGCGATGTCACGCTGGCCACGTGACCCGGAAGTGTCTCCGGACAGCGCTGGCCCCTGGCCTCTTAAGTGAGATGGGCGCACAACCCCAGAGTCTGTCAAGACTGGCCCGTACGGGCAGGGGTACCTTTACCTTTACCTTTAACAATGCTGCAGTATAAATGAATGGTATATTGGTGGTTAGAAGAGCGTGTTTGTTAGAAGGGTTAGTTCAATATGTCTGGCGTGTGCGCGAGCACACACACACACACACACACACAATGCAAGCAGATTCCTTCCTAAAGTGAAACAGGTCTGCATCTGATTGGTGTCTGGATGAGAGACCACCTAGAATCTATAGAAGAAAGGTGGAATATACATGAATAATTACATAACGTTACAGATGAAAATACAGTGGTACCTTGGGTTACAGACGCTTCGGGTTACAGACGCTTCAGGTTACAGACGCTTCAGGTTACAGACTCCACTAACCCAGAAATAGTGCCTCGGGTTAAGAACTTTGCTTCAGGATGAGAACAGAAATCGCGCGGCAGCGGGAGGCCCCATTAGCTAAAGTGGTACCTCAGGTTAAGAACAGTTTCAGGTTAAGAATGGACCTCCAGAACGAATTAAGTTCTTAACCTGAGGTACCACTGTACAGGAAAAGGAAAACAGAAAGAACAGAGGCTGGGATGTAGCATCTTCTTTTTACCTGCAGCTGAACTCTGAATTTTCCCTCAGGCTGCCATTACTCAGCCGATTCAGATACTCTTCCCCAAGCTTAATTCTCTTCCTTCCTGGCCCTCCATTGCCCTGAGCTTAATTATCCTTCTAGGTATTAATGTTTGCTGGCCCATGAGCCCCTACCACCGGAGCTTCCTTCTGGAGGGGCATCTTAAATAGTAGGGGCTATTTAGCTTGGACAAAAAACTGACTGAGATTAGGGATGACAGAGATGTATACAATTATGAACAGAAAAAAGGAATGTATTGTCTGGTACACTCATGTTGGATGGTTGGCTGAGTTCAGGACAAAAAAAGGAAGCAATCATTTGTGTAGGACACCATTAAATTACAGAACTTATCACCATGGGAAGTTGGAATGAGCACTAACACAGATAGCATTTTGAAATGTATTTGCAACATTGCATCTTGGCCACAATAGCTAAGAATAGAACCTAATATTTAGGAGAATTTTATCTCCGAAGGTAAACAACAGGAGATGGCTAGGTCCATAATGCCTCGCTTGTCAGCTTCCTAGGGTTTTGATTACCAGAGGTGGGTTTATAATTTGATTCAGCAAGGCAGCGATTACGTTCCCACACAAAGATTTTGAAAGGGAAAATTCGCAACCTCATTATGGTAACACAGTGTAGTGGTATAAAGGTAAAGGTACTCCTGCCTGTACAGACCAGTCTTGCCAGACTCTAGGGTTGTGCGCTCATCTCACTCTATAGGCCGGGAGCCAGCGCTGTCTGCAGACACTTCCGGGTCACGTGGCCAGCGTGACAAGCTGCATCTGGCGAGCCAGCGCAGCACACGGAATGCCGTTTACCTTCCCGCTATAAAGCGGTCCCTATTTATCTACTTGCACTTGGGGGTGCTTTTGAACTGCTAGGTTGGCAGGCGCTGGGACCGAACAACGGGAGCGCACCCCACCGCAGGGATTCGAACCGCCGACCATGCGACCGGCAAGTCCTAGGCGCTGAGGTTTTACCCACAGCGCCAACTGCATCCCTGTAGTGGTATACTCCTCTATTAAAACCCTGTTTTTCAAGCATGAAGGAATTTAAGGCTGAAAACATGCAATTCCTAAGTACCATCTGCATGTTACTTGCATGGACGGCAGTCACAGGTTCAAGCATCTCAGGATGCCTTCAAGGCAGCATTGCCATGCCACCTGTGCCTCTGATGACCATATGTTGCCTGCAAGGGAACCTCTACGCATATGCAGCTGCTCATACATAAGCACAGTTCCTCTCCAGTTAGTGCCCTACATGCAAATAATGCATGAATAGAGCTTAATCTTACCCTCTAGGAACTCTTTTAGTAAATGGAGTGTAGCTGGACAAGCTGGAAATCCATGAATCCATTGCCCTGTTTCCAAGGTGATGCCCTGCTGTACCATTGGTTCCCATTCTTCTCCCCCTGGCCACGTTGAAGTAGCACAGCAGTGCCACGATTTAGCCATGGTGTTACTTTATTTGCATGCAGAATTTGCTGGTGGCATATGAGTCAATCCATTTGCCATGAGTAAGCACTTGTTCTGAGCAGGATGGTCATGTCTGTCATATAATCCATTCTACTGAAGGTCCTGCTTCAGCGCTGAACCAGTGATGACACATGCACCTTAAAAGGTAAAGGAACCCCTGACCATTAGGTCCAGTCGTGGCCGACTCTAGGGTTGTGGCGCTCATCCGCTTTATTGGCCGAGGGAGCCGGCATACAGCTTCCGGGTCATGTGGCCAGCATGACTAAGTTGCTTCTTGCGAACCAGAGCAGCGCATGGAAACACCGTTTACCTTCCTGCCAGAGTGGTACCTATTTATCTACTTGCACTTTGACGTGCTTTCGAACTGCTAGGTAGGCAGGTTGCTAGGTTGACACATGCTACTTAGATCAACGCATTTTCCTTCATAGAAAGTCACTGTTTAATGGGTGGAATATGAGTTATTCCACCCTTATCTTGTTAGCTAATGCAAATAAAGTTTCTATCATCTATCTATCTATCTATCTATCTATCTATCTATCTATCTATCATCTATCATCTATCATCTATCATCTCTATCATCTATCTATCTATCATCTATCATCTATCATCTATCTATCTATCTATCTATCATCTATCTATCTATCTATCATCTATCTATATCATCTATCTATCTATCTATCTATCTATCATCTATCTATCATCTATCTATCATCTATCTATCTATCTATCATCTATCCATCATCTATCATATATTGAAAATAAATAATGTCATATAAGTGACATTAATAAAATGAGACTATAAAATAGGGACCCTTTGTCTAATCTTTCCAAACTTTGCCAGGTGCAATGCCCAGAGATGGGGGTAGTTCAATTTCTGAAATTATAACCTTGCCCAGTTTTATAGTCAAGTCTTACAATAGAAGGCCCAAGTCTATAAGAAGCACGATAAAAAATAAAAATAAAGCAGTAGTATCTGAATTGTACCTCTCTCTCTTTTTTCTTAACTTTGGTATGATGTAATCAATCCCGTGCCTCCAAAAGAAATAGCATGTTTTCCAAGCCATGGTCCTCTTTAGCAAGAACTATCTTTTAAAAAAAATAAAATCCCTTCTTTTCCCCAAAAGAACCGATCAGCCTCGGAGGAGGAAAACATCCCTGTGTTTCTCAGAATAAATATTCCCTGCTAGCTTTTTGGCATCCATTGAGACCACCCTTTCAGAAAGAAATCAGATCCTAACCAAACAAGTATGTGTGTTTGCGTGTGTGTGTGTGTGTGTGTGTGTGTGTATATATATATATATATATATATATATATATATATATATATATATATATATATATAGTTTTAAACCCCAGCTGTTAAAACATTTGGGCTGATTGCCGACCCCCTTGCAAAGCATACCGTCATCTTAGACATTTTGCTTGTGTGTTTGAAAGGAAGCGTAGACCCTCTGCAACGAGGGTGAACAGCATGGCTCATTCCCATTCTCTCTTGCTGCTGTCCTCCTCATCACCACCTTCTTTCCACATTCCTGGAGGACAGTCGGAAGATTTATTGTATAATTTCTTTGGCGGCTGTTAGCCGAGCGTGCAAGTACAGCTTGCTTTAATTAGGAAATCAGAGCATTTATTTTATGTAGGTCACATCAGTTTTTGATTCTGAAGCTCATAAAGTTATAACCTTTCTGAAAAGTCAGCTAGGTCTGCATGCATGCGGATGTGTGTACGGCTGAGCTTTGTAGGAGGAGAAAGAATGACTCACTGAAGGCTTCTGAATGTCCCCCATGTGCCAGGAAACACAGTCCCCTCTCTTTGAGACAAATGGCGAGAAAGACCTTTCTCTGAATATCTTGATGTGGCACTTGACAAAATCTGTATATTGTCTGACAAGCATAAAAATGCTTCCAGGCAGGATTTAGAATGACAGACGAGGCCTCCAACTGCCTGCAGTCTGGCAGTTTTGGAAAGAAAACAGCCTATCGCGAGAAGTATATTTCTATCTGTCCTTATAATTCATATCCATTGGAATTACATTAAAATAAAATGCTCTATCCATCAAAGCACTAAGAGCTCCCCTTTCAAAGAATTTTTCAAATCTTGTTATCAGATAATGGCATTTCGGCTGCAGTCCACATCTGGACTATAAGTTTAAAGCAGTGTTACAGCAGTTTAGAGCAGATGTGCACTCAGAGGCAGAGAAAAGTGGGAGCGGTGGGTGTGGCCCGCCCCAGGTACCATCCCTGAAGGGGGGTGACATCACTGTGCTCGCAGCGGCCATGCACCCCCCAGGATGCTTGCGGCAGGTAGGTACACACTCCCTGGGAAGCTCGCTGCGGGTGGCCGCCCACCTCCTGGGATACTTGTCCCACCCCCGGGACATTCACCCCGCCCCCTGGGATGCTAGCCCTGCCCTCACAGGTGGCTAGCCCCACCCCCCCGGGTGCACGCCGCTCCGGGTGCTTGAGCACTTAGCGCTGCCTCTTTCTGTACTATGCCTTTAAAGCATATTCAACACATCTGAGAAGAAGAAGAGTTTGGATATCCTGCTTTATCACTACCCGAAGGAGTCTCAAAGTGGCTAACATTCTCCTTTCCCTTCCTCCCCCACAACAAACACTCTGTGAGGTGAGTGGGGCTGAGAGACTTCAGAGAAGTGTGACTAGCCCAAGGTCACCCAGCAGCTGCATGTGGAGGAGCGGAGACGCGAACCCGGTTCACCAGATTACAAGACTACCACTCTTAACCACTACACCACACTGGCTCTCAGAGGCGCCCCAAAATTTTGAAGGACGAATCTAGGCCCCATCAATATTCTCCAGCCTGTGGCAGGCCCCGTTGGACCCTCCCGCGGCTGCAATGGGTCTCGGGTGTACCCACCAGGCCACAGCAGGCCCCACCAGGCCTCCTCCCACTGCTTGACATCACACGCATGCCACACGTGTGACATCACACACGTGCGCTGCCGCCCTAAGATGGGTGGGACACAGAACACGTGACACACATAAAGCAAATTACATAACGTCCCCCAAAGAATCCTGGGAACTGTAGTTTTCCCATCACAGAGCTTCAGATTCCCAGCAACACCTTCACAAACCTACAGTTCCAGGCATTCTTTGGGGGAAGTTGTGTGCCTTAAATGTGTGTTGGATGCACTTTCAATGGATCTGCCTTATTCATCAGTTATGGCTTCCCCCAAAGAAATCTGGCAACTGTCTTTTGTTAAGGGTGCTGAGAGCTGTTAGGGGACTCCCTAGCCCCTTCCCAGAACTACAGTTCTTTGAGTGGTTTAACAATTTGTCTTTCCTAGGAAATCTGGAAATCGTAGCTCAGTGAGTGGAATCGGAGTTTCCCAACAACTCTCAACACACTTTACAAAATACAGTTCCCAGGACACTTGGTATTACAGCACTTTAAATGTATAGTACAGATGAGGCCCTACACACACTTCCATGGGAGTGAAGTCCAGTTGAACTCAGCGTGACTTGCTTCTCAGGAAACATGCATAGGATTTCCATTACTTTTCTGATGTTTCCAGGGATTTTTCTAAGATTGCTCCTCTCAGTCTACAACAAGTACAACCAGTTCATTGGCCAAGACACTGCACCATCCTGCTGTCAAAACACAGGTGCTTACTCATTAAATATCCAAATTTGCTTATTTATGATGTTGGTGGGCCTGCTTCCAGCATAGACACCTCATGGAAGACAATTGAAATGCTAAAAATGCTAGGTGTATATTCCTGTAATGGACAGTAATACACCATAGGAAAGAAGTTTCAAATGGATCAATTCTTTCCTATGATACATACCAGAATCTACCAGAATTCCTGGCAAGCCTTTGTGTTGTCAATAATTAGAGATATGAACTTTCTGGAAATCTTGAAGCCATAACAAAAACCATAAAAACAGAAACGATCACCATTAAAAATAAAGAAAATGATTCTGTATTTTGAAAATTATTATGGGTTATATTCAACTAAGTCCTACCCAGAGTAAACTTACTGAAATTAATAAACCTAAGTCATGTCTATTAACTTCAGTGGGACTGAATAGGACTAACAGTGAATCAGATAATGGCATTTCTCCTTCTCTCTTCCACAATCAGACATATATTTCCATACAAAAGCTGTGGAACAAGGGCCAAAGGACCAAGACTCAGTGAACGCTATGTAAGCTTTAATCAGTCTTATTTTCTGAGCTATCACTATCAGTTTCTGCTTCTTCATATGTGTCACCATATTTATCATGGACTTCTAAAAACTGAAGGTTGGTCTGGACTGAAGCAAGCTTTCACATCTACCCTTTCACAGGTCACAGTCCAACATTTTCCCATTTTTCAGAAAAACAAAACAAAACAGGCTTCTGGGGAAATGGAAAAGCACACACATGCTGACACAACAGTCTGTTTCCGGACCCCTTTAGCTTTGCAGGACAATGCTAATAGCTTTACCTTCCCCGTAGAATACCTGTTTCATGTGCTGGCTATTGTATAGCCTTGGAGACAATGTGAGAAGTTTCTGCATGGACTCATATGTACACTTTGGCACCACAGAAAGGTTTTATATATAGATAAAATAAACAGCAAATGACTTTTTTCCAATGGGGAAAGAGGGGTTGCATTAACTCAATGTGAGACATAGCTTTAGATTCCAGCTGTTCTTGAGTGATGGTATAGGACTGTTTACAAATATACACCCGCATGTAAAATTTCATTAAACTCCTGCAGAGCAATGGATTGGGTTTTCTCTCCCTATTTTTTGCCATCAAAAGGTCTGTATATGTTGGCAGATATGGCAAGACGAAATTTCCGCCTGGAACAAGATCACAAGTATTTGCAGAATATAATTTCTCATCGTCGTAGATCCATGAAGCAAAATCTGGAAGTTTCGCCAAATGCCAGATAAGTGCTGTAGACAGGCAGACTGTCTCTAGTGGATTGTTGCTGGATCAAAGAATGATCAAGTTTTCATCCTAGCTCTTTCACTGACAGCGTGTGGTCTTTGGCAAATCACAATTCTTGTCTAGTATCCTCTTGTGTAAAAAGAAATGGAGTTTCAATATCTGCCTATTTCACTCAGAGGAGAGTTAAGTGAATGAAGATTGCAGTACTTGATGCTACAGCAGTTTAATAAACATGTACGTGTGAAACAAAGAGCTGATTCTCTTTATTTGGTGCACCTATTTTATGTACACATTACCTTGGGCACGGATATTTGGTGCACATCCAAGGGGAGCACTATTCAAGTCCAGATTTAATGTCTCCAACACAAAACCACAACATGAAACTGCTGAATATATATCAATAAGTTTAATGCTATCACTTGCAGATTGAGCTGAGACAGCATTTTTAACACATCTGTAGAACATATCTGTAGAACATTATCAAAAACTGTTTTGTGAGTTGCCACTGTTGTCTTTGGGTTGCATCTAGTGTTAGTTCTAGTCAGATCAGACTCATTGAAAACTATGTGCATGATTAACTTAGGTCTATTAATTCGAATGAGTCTACTCTAGGTATAACTTAGTTGCATGCAACTTTTTATCTGTACTTTCCCTCTGAAGTCACTGTCTATCAACCTCACTGCCACCCCAACAATGTGTACAGTGGTACCTCGGGTTACAGACGCTTCAGGTTACATACACTTCAGGTTACAGACTCCGCTAACCCAGAAATAGTGCTTCAGGTTAAGAACTTTGCTTCAGGGTGAGAACAGAAATCGTGTTCCGGCGGTGCGGCAGCAGCAGGAGGCCCCATTAGCTAAAGTGGTGCTTCAGGTTAAGAACAGTTTCAGGTTAAGTATGGACCTCCAAAACAAATTAAGTACTTAACCCGAGGTACCGCTCTATATAGCTGTAACTCAGGATCTGCAACTTCAAGCATCCGATGGCATGAACTATAATAATAAATAATAATAATACATTTTTATTTATACCCCACCCTCCCCAGCCAGAACCGGGCTCAGGGCGGCTAACACCAATAAAATTACAATAAAACAGAATAGAGTGGGGGAACAACAACAAAAACCAGTTAATTAAAATACAGGTTAAATTATGGGTTAAAATACAATTTAAAATGCAGCCTCATTTTAATAGTAGCCCATAAATCAAAACCACAAGGGGAGGGAAACATAAGGGTCAGACTGAGTCCAAACCAAAGGCCAGGCAGAACAGCTCTGTTTTGCAGGCCCTTTGGAAAGATGTCAAGTCCCGCAGGGCCCTGGTCTCTTGTCACAGAGTGTTCCACCAAGTCGGGGCCAGTACTGAAAAGGACCTGGCCCTAGTTGAGACCAATCTAGCTACCTTGTGGCTTGGGACCGCCAAAGCGTTGTTATTTGTGGAGCTTAAGGTCCTCCGTGGGGCATACCACGAGAGGCGGTCCCATAGGTACGAGGGTCCTAGGCCGCATAGGGCTTTAAAGGTCAAAACCAGCACCTTGAACCTGACCCTGTACTCCACTGGGAGCCAGTGCAGCTGGTAAAGCACTGGATGAATGTGGTCCCATGGCGAGGACCCCATAATGAGTCTCACCATGGCATTCTGCACCCGCTGGAGTTTCTGGGTCACCTTCAAGGGCAGCCCCACGTACAGCGAGTTACAGTAATCAAGCCTGGAGGTGACCGTCGCATGGATCACTGTGGCCAGATCAGGGCAAGAAAGGTAAGGGACCAACTGCTTGATATGGCAGAGATGGAAAAATGCCACCTTTACTGTGGCTGCAACCTGCACCTCCATGGAAAGGGAAGCATCAAAGGTTACACCCAAGCTCTTGACAGAAGGCGCTGGCACTAATTGAGCCCCGGCAAGAGATGGGAGTTGGCGCCCCAACCCCATGTCATCCCGACCCATCCAGAGGACCTCTGTCTTTGAAGGATTTAACTTCAACCAGCTCCCATGCAGCCATCCAGCCACAGCTTCCAAGCATCTGGTCGGTGTGTCTGGGGCCGAGTCAGGGTGGCCGTCCATCAACAGATAAAGCTACAGCCCAAGAAAGCTCATGCCATAAGAAATGCATTTATCTTTTATGTGCCACAAGATTCTTTTGTTGTTTTTCCTGCAAGAAACTATCACGGCTACTCTGCTGGACACATTTTCATGATTATTCAGCTACAGGGGAATGAACAACTAATTGAAAGACTCAGAAAATGGAGTTTGCTTGAGAGAAAGTAAGGACTTCAATGAGCTGGCAAGGAAAAACAACAAGGTACTTTGAACATCGTCAGACAAGCCATCTTATTTTCATTAGTAAGAAATGCAAGACTATTGCTAAATATAGCTACGTGACTAAGAGGGTGACAGATTAATGAACACCTTTATGGGTTCTTAATAACATTCTAATTTATCCTTGTTTTCAGCCTTTTATCTTTGATTTTCATAAATGTTCAGGCAAGCCAGGTTTTGTTCGTGAAAATTTTCAGGAGTCTAATTTCAGGCCTCTGGCTGAGATTTCTTTAATGAAAATTGTTACTTTGTTCAACACATTTGTATAGTGACTAAATGCTTTTTTTGCCCTTAAAGAGGTCTCTGCAAAGGCCACACTGTAATCCTGCCAAGACAAACAGCAGCCCAACGTGACCTACATTTCAATCAAACAGCTAGAATTTAAAATTTGGACTCATAAAGAGTAGATTAATCGTCTGATTAATACTCACTATGAATATTCCCCAAATGAGTCACAATTTTTGATTTTATTACAGACCATGTGCTAGGCCATTTCTGAATAATGCAGAAATGCTAAAAAAGCAACACCCTTTAAAACCTAGGAAAAGCCAATTCAATTAAGAGTTAACTTCAGAAGTTGCAAAAGTAAAAGTTTTCCAAACTCAAAATACTTTCAAGGACAGTCATTTTGGACTATATTACTAATCAGAACATAATAGAGAAATCAATGCTTAAAATCCGCTTAGACGCCCAACCAGGGATTCCTGAGCAACTCAAGAAAAGTGCTAGACAAATCCTGCTGGTTACTGATAATTGACTCAGTCTCTTTCTAACCCCCAGGAAAGCCAGAAATTCTGCAAAGAATGTCTATATAGTTGATTTGTCCACGTGCAGGGCTTCGATGTAATCCAAAACCAGATTACACAGTTGCTCAGCAGGCAATATAAACCCTCCCTTGAGGAGCCTGTTGGAAGTGCAGTGATCACTGCACACCAAGCCAGATTGTGCAAGGATTGGTGTCATCTAGGACAGCACTCATCCTGATTCCCTAGCACAATGATTATGTGGTGTGGTTTGTGAATCTCCAGTCTTTACTGCCAAATTTGCAGTGGTTTCTTCCCACCATTCACTTGTTCATTCCACACTTTTCAGTTCATTTCTCGGTCACTTTCCTAACTGCAAGAAGTTCATTTAAAAAAAAAAAGCAGGCTGTGTTATGCTTGGGAGTCAGGGCACTTTAATTCATTTTAATTATGCATACCTAAATTATGTAATTTTTTTGTTTTTTAATATTGTAGACAACCCTGTGATCTTCGGATGAAGGACAGTAAAATTTAATGAAGAATAATATTTTTTTTAAAAAAATATCGGTATGCACTTGAATCCCTCCTACAAAACATTGTTAGTCTGGAGGCCTCCGTAGATAGATAGATATCAATAGCTAGTAGATTAGCTACACATGATGTTTAAACCAACAAGGATAATAGTTTCCGTGTTATGGTCAAAATTCAGTTTCTTGCTCTGGAGAACACAAATCCTCATCTTTTTTAATTTTCATATTAGACTTGAAGGACACAAGCCATTTGAAACATTTATATCTATAAGAGTTTAAAGTCCTCTGTGGGGTGTTTAGTGGGGCTGGTGGTTTAACATACCTTTCACCCCCTCTGTTTTTCTCTGCTCTGTTCATGTATATCTTCTGCATATTATCAGCCACAGACCAAATGCATGGAATGGGTCTCTATGTGTTATGGTGCATTGCCATTCCCTCTTTGCTGGCATTTGGCAGGGCAGTGGAAGAGGACCACTACAGAGTGGGGCTGTGCTGTTGTGAGTCCTCCTGCCAGGACCGCAAAAAGCCCCAAGATAGGATGTTTAGGGGCAGTGATGGAGGTGGTGCACCAGATTCTTCAACATCTTCAACTTCAATTTCAGCATCAACATCAACTTTGTTGGACTGGTCATGTTGTGTGGATGCCTGATTATCCTCTTCCAAAGCAACTATTCTATTCTGAACTTAAAAATGGAAAGTGTAATGCTGGTGGTCAATGAAAGAGGTGTAAAGACTCTCTCAAGGCAAATCTAAAAAAAAAAAAAAAAAAAGTAGTATAAACACCAGCAATGGGGAAACACCAGCCTGCGAGCACTCTAATTGGAGAACAGCCTTTATCAAAGGTGTCATGGGCTTTGAAGACACTCAAACTCAGGACAAAAGGGAGAAATGTGCTGAGAGGAAGGCACGCTTGGCAAACCCTCACCATGACAAACTCCCATCTGGAGTGGAAGGCTGTGTGGATCCAGAATTGGCCTCCACAGTCACTTATGGACTCACTGTTAAAACCATGTTTATAGAAGACAATCTTACTCAGCTACGAGTGATTGCCAAAGAAGAAGAAGAAGAAGAGATTTGGATCTATAACAGGTGATGCAGGAAAAAAGCAAGCAAGCAAGCAAGCAAACCATCTCCGGCTAAGAGTAGCTGTGCTTCAGTTCATGCATTGTTTCAGAAAGTGTGAATTAGGTAGGTTCACTATAAAGACTGAACTGAGCCAAGTTTACCAAGTCTATCCCTATCTTCCACCCAGACTGGCAGAAGCCTTTCAGGCTCCTCTACATCTCTTCGCCCTCTCTTAATAAACCATCAGAAGGGGATTCAAACTAGATCTGGGCCTAGCATGTGTTTAATTTAGGAAAATAAAATCACATTATGAGTGAGTCTTTTTTGTTTGAATGATTATGTGGCAAAGATTCCATTTGTTCACGAGCTGGAGACATTAGAACAGGAAGCTCCTTTGCTGAAAAATGAAAGAAGAAAGGGAAAAGAAAAGAAGAAAGCTCTTTATGCACTTGCCCTGGAACATTTGGGCCGTGTGTGTGTGTGTGTGTGTGTGTGTGTGTTTGTGTGGAGATCAACAGCAATATCATCACAGTGGATGCACACTATCTTTATTGGGATAGCACATTTCAGAGCAGTTTTATTTCCCATTTCTGGTGCATTATCTTTTGTCTCCCATGCTGTGTCACAGCATGTTATCTTGTTTTGCCACAAGACGCCATGTGAAGCCTTCAGAAAGAAAGAAAAAATGAAACTCCAAAGAAAAATGTATACACACTTTCCTATTTCAGAGGCAGCACAGTCCATACTCTGCAAGGAACACGTTGCAGGCGCTCATCAAAAAAACTGGAATTTACATAATTCCCATGCATTTGCTTCTACCCGTTTAATGTTTGCTTAAACAATTGTAATTGAAGAAAATGGTCCACGATTAGCAATGTTATCCCCTCTTTTAAAGGTATTCTTAAATACTGAGAGAGAAAATGAGACCTTTGACTCAAGCAGCATGAATGTAATTCTAGACCTGACATGATAAAAACAACAGGCAAGGCAATGAGGTGAGGGAGATCGGGAATCTTACAAATCACTCGCAGAGGATAAAGGCAGAAAAGAGGGTTCAATTCTATAGCTATACAGATTGGAGCTAGGAAGAATAGAAGTGGCAATAGCTATTTTTAAAAGCAGCTCACAACAAAGTAGCACAGCTCTGGAGGAATCCCACCAACCTTAGGTAATGGGGAGCCACACGACTGGTTCACTTAGAAGAGGGTCCAAAAGTGATTCAACTTTGAGCATATTATTCAAAAATATTGAGGCTACTGGCTTGGGCAGAGCCAAAATATCCTTTGGGGCAGAGTCACATTGTCCTCCCTTACTCATAGCCATAGTAGGTAAGGGAAGAGTTAAACCAGAGACTCATTGGAGGGAGCCCATAGGATCATCTAGTCCAATGCAGGAATTGTGGGCACTGCAATTTAAGAAGGCTGTTAAGAAGCTGAAACGTGTGCAGAGGAGGGCAACCAAGATGATCAAGGGTCTGGAAACCAAGCCTTATGACAAACAGTTGAAAGAGCTGGGTATGTTTAGCCTGGAAAAGAGGAGTCTGAAAACATATCTGATAGCCATCTGCAAATGCCTCAAGGGTTGTCACATGGAAGATGGAGCAAGCTTGTTTTCTCCTGCTCTGGAGCCTAGGACTCAAACCAATGGTTTCAAGTTACAAGAAAGATTCCAAATAAACACCAAGGAGAACTTTCTGAAGGTAAGAGCTGTTCAACAATGGAACGGAGTCCTTTGGGAGGTTGCAGGTTCTCCTTCATTATAAGTTTTTAATCAGAGGTAGCATTACCTTCTGTCATGGATGGTTTAGCTGAGATCACTCAGATTCCCCCATCCTGATCTACACAACCCCCCGAAAAATTTACATTTGGTGCAAAGACACAATATCTCATTTGGCCCTGGGTATTCATGCATTTCTGACAGAGGACACTTCTGAAGGGTATGTAGAATTCACCCCAGTGAAGTCCTGCTCTTCAAACATGTAGAATGCTTAAGGTTCAAATGAATAAAGTACCATATTTTTTGCTCCATAAGATGCACTTTTTTCCTCCTAAAAAGTAAGGGAGATGTGCATCTCATGGAGCAAATGTGTGGTCCCTGGAGCTGAATTGCCCAGGGGCAAAAAGCAGATCATGCTTTTTTTTTTTTTTTTGAAAGAGGGAAGTGGGTGTTGAAACAAAGCCACGTTTTTGCATTGGGTCACCCCAAATTCACCATCAGATCACACAGCATGTCCATGGCTACAGCCTGCACCAAAAAAGCCACGCATCCATTGTTTCATGGGGCCACAATGGTGCAAAAACGTGGTTACAAAGCATGGATCCACATGGATCCTTAGGATTCTTGCATTGGGCTACCCCAAACTCACCATCAAATCACATGCCTGTCTGGCCACAGTATGAACCACAAAAATCATACATCCACTGTTCAGAATAGTTTTTTCCTGTTTTCCTCCTCTAAAAACTAGGTGCATCTTATGCTCAGGTGTCTCTTATGGAGCGAAAAATACGGTACATATTGTTTTCTCCTTCTTCATGTTGTTGGGGCCAGACCAAGCTGTGAAAATCAGCGCTGACTTCAGACTTGAGGGGCTTCTCATTATTGTAGCCATAGTGCCTTTCCACCAGGATTCCCACTCACCCAGAAAGCTCACCCATCAGCGATGGCGCCACTTCAACTTGTGTCTCTGATCAGTGTTGGGCGATCAACATTTTTAAAATTTCCAGAACACGCCCCCAATGTAGCATCACTTTAATGAATTATGGGAAACACAAAATGGTGACTCAGAAGTGCAGGACAGGGGGCAGCCCAAGTAAAGTGAGCAACAATGATCAGTCTGCTGATCCTGGTGTCACTGCAGAAAATGGCACACCTGTGCCTGAGTTCCCCTTCCTCTTCCGTAGTTAAGGAAATGTGGGGCACGATGTCATGTTGTGCAAATGCTTGCTCCTCCCTCCTCAGGTCAATGAACGACATGGAGCGGGCGCAGGGAAAAGCACAACATGTGAACACATTTCTTCAATTATCCATTACAGGGACTGGAGGGATAGATCGGGTTGCCATGTGCAGTGGCAGCCAGCCATCACTTCTGAAGTGGCTTTGAGTAGGTCTTGAATTCATTGTACAATTTCCCTGGAGAGACAGTTAATCCCTCAACATGTCAAAATGCCTTTTCCTACGCAGCTGTTGTTGTTGTCCTTTCCTGCATATTCTTTGCAGCTGTCATCTTGTTGCTTCAGTCATAATCCAAATGCAAAAAATAAAAATAAAATTGTTTGATACATGTAGCCCATAAACCCTTCTCCTCCAAACCGAGGACTCATTACTGTAAATAAAACCCAAATATTACAGATTTTACTTTGTCAGTCATCAACTTCTGAAAAATCCATGACCACTTAGAAAACAACTGAGAGCAAATGAGTGATAACATCCCGCTTTTACACTGTACCCACTATTTTTTTTTTCTCTCTCTCTGCAATCAAAGATGGGGGAGACAATTGATTCTGCTTGTATTTAAAGGCCTGAGGGTCATTTGGACTCACAGCTGTCCATGGAGGCACAGGTCACCTCTGTGTCCAGTGCAGCTGCCTACCAGCTCCACCTGGTATGCCAGCTGAGATCCCACCTGCCTGCACACTGTCTTCCTAGAGTGGTACCTGCTCTGGTTATCTCCCATTTGGACTACTGCCATGGGGCAGGTGATTTGGAAACTACAACTAATCCAGAATGCAACACCCATCCTAAAGGATCTACACTGGCTTCCAGTATGTTTCCAAGCACAATTCAAAGTGTTGGTACTGACCTTTAAAGCCCTAAATGGCCTTGGCCCTGTATAGCTGAAGGAACGTCTCCACCCCGTCATTCAGCCCAGACACTGAGGTCCAGCTCTAAGGGTTTTCTTGCTTTCCCTCACTGCAATAAGTGAGGTTACAGGAAACAGGCAGAGGGCCTTCTCAGTAGTAGTGCTCACCTGTCGAGTGCCCTCCCATCAGATGTCAAGGAGATAAGCAGTGCTTTTTTTTCTTTAAAAATGTTTAGGTGTACTCTCATTTTCCTACTCATATTGAAATACTGCTTTTCAATAAGGCCAAACTTAGATTCACAAAATGTTTAGGGGTATGCATACCCCTGCATCCCCCCAGAAAAAAAGCACTGAAGATAAGTACTGTAACTATACACACTTTTAGAAGACATCTGAAAGCAGCCCAGTAAAGGGAAGGTTTTTTAGGAAAAAAATAAATGTTTTTATATATGTTGGAAGTTGCCCAGAGTGGCTGGGGCAGCCCAGTCAGATGGGTAGGGTACAAATAATACCATTATTATTATTATTATTATTATTATTATTATTATTATTATTATTATTATTATTATTATCATTATCACTACTAATGCACATTTTCCAAAACCATGCATGAATCAAACGACAGTCATCTTTTGGCATTCTCCAATCAAGTAATGGGTAAACATATATTAGTTTAAAATAGTAATGTACACAGGGCATTGTTTTAGGGGAACTTGCTTTGCGAAGATGTGTATGTTCAGCAAACTCGCATATAAACATGTATATTAGGATAAATTAATACTAAAATGTTGGTGAGTTTTCATGAGGACTTAAAAAAAATACCTTACTGATGTGGAAATGTGAAGAGCTCAACTTGACTGGAAAAATGAGAAACCACAAGAAACTGAAACGGACAGTTTTGCCCATTCCTAGCTACAGTACACCTTTCCCTAAACTTAAAAGACCATCACTGGACTGTCTGAGTTGTTTGTTCCCACCTTAAAAGGGCTGGCAAGATGAAGCTGGGTGCTCTTCCCAAGTGAAGGAATGCAATAGCACTTGGGGAAGCAGTGAGGGTGTGGAGAAAGCAAGATTGGAGGCTAAAGGGTCTTGCTTATGGATCGGTATCCTCATCACCATAAGTCATTGTGAATATAAACCCAGAGCATGGTTAAGTAAAGGTAAAGGGACCCCTGACCATTAGGTCCAGTCGTGGCCGACTCTGGGGTTGCAGCGTACAGCTTCCGGGTCATGTGGCCAGCATGACTAAGCCGCTTCTGGAGAACCAGAGCAGCGCACGGAAATGCCGTTTACCTTCCTTCTGGAGTGGTACCTATTTATCTACTTGCACTTTGATGTGCTTTCAAACTGCTAGGTTGGCAGGAGCAGGGACCGAGCAACGGGAGCTCACCCTGTCACAGGGATTCGAACCGCCGACCTTCTGATCGGCAAGTCCTAGGCTCTGTGGTTTAACCCACAGCATATTCCAGAGTAATTTGTGTAGACACCCAAGGATATGAATGCTGGCATTAGTCTTATGGATGAAAAAATGGAAAAATAGAGAGACGTACAATACAGATTCAACAGGTTACCGGTATATCTTTGCAGCTTAGGTGCAATTATATTCTTACTCCCAGCATATTCCCAACCAAGGCATTGCAAGCTAACTTTACAAGCTTCCCAGCTTTCCGCTTTCATAGAAAGACTTTAATGCGACAGATTGCATTTTCTGTTTCTGCGCATGCAATTACGGCATTATTTTGTTGCTATTAGCGAGCCATTTCATCCCAAAGTGCCTGGACAAGGCAAAGCGATGGCAAACAGCGAGTCTGTTGACACGGACGTTACGATTGATTGACACTGGCTGCGAGCAAGCTCAGAGGTATTTGAGTCCTGAACCCTTGGAGAAAAGTTGCTCTAGGCAAAACTGCAAGAGGAGCGAGCTTTGTGTTTTGGATCTCCTGGGACCTGTAATATATTGAGGGGTGGGATAGACAGAATAAATTACTGTCATTTATTATTTTATATTGAGCAAAGAAATGCCTGCCAATATAGCAAGGGGGTTGGGGAAGGGGAAAAAATGCAATTTCTTTCTTTAAAATGACTGTTCAGCAGTAAAAGCCTCATAAATGCTTCCAAGTTCCAGGAATAATTTTCTGGGCCAAACTCTGTTGCACCTAATTTTAAAATTATGTCTGTATTATAACCTCCTGTAAAATAATGCATGCTCTTTTTTAGTGGGTTTTACCTGAGATGCTTGGCTAGAATAGATTTCTCCCCGTATAAAATGTATTATCTCAACAGGTAAATTGAACCAATATGGTAAGTCAGGTAGATATTCGGGGCCAGATGATGGGGCTAAGGGTTGGGCTTATTAAACTTGATGACATGCAATGGTGTGGGGTGATATTAAAGGCTTGAAGGCAGAGTATGGTCAAACCCACTGCTTATGTACCAACCTCCATGCACTGCAACACCACATTTTGTAGACCTTCTGGCCTTCAGAGGCCACTGAGGAATATCTGGTACTGCTCTTCCATGCAGCTTCATGTTAAGAATGGCACTGCAAGTCACAGGAATGCATGTCTTGACTGAGGACCTGGCCTAACAGCTGTGATTGCACAATTTTACCTATTACCCTGATCACTGTTTTATACTGGGCTTTGAACAACTGCAGTAGAAAGGATAGATGGTAGCCACCAAGCTCCAACATTTCCATTCCTCTTCTACAGGCAAAAAACCGTGAGCTACACATAACTTTTTGTTGTTGTTGTTTAGTCGTTTAGTCGTGTCCGACTCTTCGTG
Organism: Podarcis melisellensis; assembly: GCF_964234715.1. Lineage (NCBI taxonomy): Eukaryota > Metazoa > Chordata > Lepidosauria > Squamata > Lacertidae > Podarcis > Podarcis melisellensis. The sequence goes on from NC_138542.1 coordinate 28,926,804, forward strand.
ACCCCATGGACCAGAGCACGCTAGACACTCCTGTCTTCCACTGCCTCCCGCAGTTTGGTCAAACTCATGCTGGTAGCTTCGAGAACACTGTCCAACCATCTCGTCCTCTGTCGTCCCCTTCTCCTTGTGCCCTCCATCTTTCCCAACATCAGGGTCTTTTCCAGGGAGTCTTCTCTTCTCATGAGGTGGCCAAAGTATTGGAGCCTCAGCTTTAGGATCTGTCCTTCCAGTGAGCACTCAGGGCTGATTCCCTTAACAATGGATAGGTTTGATCTTCTTGCAGTCCATGGGACTCTCAAGAGTCTCCTCCAGCACCATAATTCAAAGCATCAATTCTTCATTGATCAGTCTTCTTTATGGTCCAGCTCTCACTTCCATACATCACTACTGGGAAAACCATAGCTTTAACTATATGGATTTTTGTCGGCAAGGTGATGTCTCTACTTTTTAAGATGCTGTCTAGGTTTGTCATTGCTTTTCTCCCAAGAAGCAGGCGTCTTTTAATTTTGTGACTGCTGTCACCATTTGCAGTGATCATGGAGCCCAGGAAAGTGAAATCTGTCACTGCCTCCATTTCTTCCCCTTCTGTTTGCCAGGAGGTGATGGGACCAGAGGCCATGATCTTATTTTTTTTGATGTTGTGCTCTCCTCTTTCACCCTCATTAAGAGCTTATTTAATACCTCACTTTCTGCCATCAAAGTTGTGTCATCACACTTTATACATGCAAAATGTAAATTGCAATTAGCATAAGGTCACATAAAGTTTCTTCAAGTAAATGAAAAAAAATTGTTTAGTCATGAGATTAGCACTTCAGGCAATTGTCAGACAATGCAGAAAATAAAAAGCTACCGGTTTTCCTGAATTATTTCCTCTGCCTTACAATGTCCTAGGAGTTGATGGGAATGCAGTGATGTGGCTGGTGAGTGTGGCTTCCGGGATGTGATCACATCACATGATGGATAACAGTTGAAGAGGGCTAAAATTGCAAGTAGGTGAAAAAGGCTGTTAGGGTTGTGTCAGGGAACTGACATCGGAGCCAGAAGTGGAGGCAGGGCTCCCAAGCGATGCCGGAGAAGGGCCAAGCAGGCAGAGAGGGAACTCATCGGCTGGGGAAGGAAATCAGCGTAACACCAGGGATAAAGGGGGGCAGATGGGGGAATCGGAGAGGGGGCTCCAGGACTCTTCGCCGGAGACCAGCGGGGAGAGCACAGGTCCTCTGCTACCGACACCCACCCTACGCAGAAGACTTCCGCGCAGGGAAAGTAGGCGTAGACTTGGCGTCAAAGAACTTCTTTGCTGGAAGAAGTTCAAGAAACGCCCACTGACGGATTCTGCTAGCGACTGAACAGCCACGAAGTGAAGGGCTGTCCAGCCAGGAAAGGTTTAACCAGGCAACCTAGCCAGGAGTGGCGCAACTTACGCACGAGCAACCCCATATAACCATTACAGGTTGGTTCCAGGCAAGCATTCATTAATGAGCAGCATTCCATAATTTGGACAACTGAAAAATATCTTTTCCTAAGCACCTTCCATTTAATATCTGGTTGGGTGGTGGGGCCAGGAGAAGGGTCTCAGACAATTATTTTTCATCATTATTAATCAGGCAGTCTTACGTAGGATGCGGTGTTCCTTTGACTGCCAGTGTCCTGTCACACAGGGCTATAAATGTGAACACCAGAGCTTTGAATCATGTTTGGAAATGGTCTAGGAATAAATATTTATTTATTTATTTATTTATTTTAAGAGTGAGATGTATTTCATTTCATTCACAGCCTAGGACCCTCGTACCTATGGGACCGCCTCTCCCGGTATACCCCACGGAGGACCTTAAGGTCCATAAATAGCAACACCCTAGTGGTCCCAGGACCTAAAGAAGTTAGATTAGCCTCAACCAGAGCCAGGGCCTTTTCAACACTGGCTCCGGCCTGGTGGAACACTCTGCCTCATGAGACCAGAGCCCTGCGGGATCTGATTTCTTTCCGCAGGGCCTGTAAGACAGAGTTGTTCGCCTGGCCTTTGGCTTGGAGCCAATTTGATTCCCTCCCCCTCTTTCTCTCCTCCTGTGATGAGGCTGCATTTTAATATTTTAATGTTTCAATATTTTAATGTTGTATTTTAATCTTGTTTTTAAGTTGTATTCATTCAATTTGTTTTTATTATTGCTTGTTAGCCGCCCTGAGCCCGGCCTTGGCTAGGGAGGGCGGGGTATAAATAAAAAATATTATTATTATTATTTACCTGAAAACTAGCAACTGCACTTCATATCAGTTCTTCAAAACTCCTTGGGGACTTGCTGAAGGGTGGGATACAAATAAGTAATGAAATTATGTTATGACTATTTCCCCCATATGTCAAGTAAATATTACCTGTCTGGAAAACCAGTGTCTGTGTCCTTATCTTTGCTTGAACTTCAAAACCCTGTATATATATTTGAAATGGTTAAGTAAAACCCATTTTATCTTCTGGAACACCTTTGCAGAAATCCTTTAAGTTAAATGGGTGAAGGTGAACATATGGTGTGTTTGTGTGTGGGGTTTTGTTTGGTTTTGTTTTAAATAAGGCTTTAAGCCCTGGGAAAGCAGAACTGAAGGGCAATGGATGTTTGCCATCACATAGAGGACCAGGAGCTGTTTACTGCTATTCAAGGAAGGATGCCAATAAGCCTAGTCTGAACTGGATATAAGTGTGGGCTAGTCCTCCAGATCTTGTTGGACTGCAGCTCCCATCATCCTTGGCTATTGGCCGCTCTGGCTAGGGCTGGTGGGAGTTGTATTCCAAATCATCTGGAGAGCTAGACATTTGCCCAGGAACAGGAATGGGAAGGAAATCTGAAGGTGAATTTAGCGAGTTCAGATTTCCAAACCGATATCTGTTCTTCAAAATTCGCTTCTACAAATTGTGCAATATAGGGCTCCAATCCTATAATGGTGTATTACAGTGATACCTCAGGTTAAGTATTTAATTCGTTCTGGAGGTCCGTACTTAACCTGAAACTGTTCTTAACCTGAAGACCACTTTAGCTAATGGGGCCTCCTGCTGTCGCCGTGCCACCAGAGCACGATTTCTGTTCTCATCCTGAAGCAAAGTTCTTAACCTGAGGTAATATTTCTGGGTTAGCGGAGTCTGTAACCTGAAGCGTCTGTAACCTGAAGTGTATGTAACCCGAGGTACCACTGTATATCATCATCGATAAATTTCTTGTACAGTGGTATCTCGGGTTACAGACGCTTCAGGTTACAGACACTTCAGGTTACAGACTCCGCTAACCCAGAAATATCACCTCAGGTCAAGAACTTTGCTTCAGGATGAGAACAGAAATCGTGCTCTGGTGGCGCGGTGGCAGTGGGAGGCCCCATTAGCTAAAGTGGTACCTCAGGTTAAGAACAGTTTCAGGTTAAGAACGGACCTCCAGAACGAAATAAGTTCTTAACCAGAGGTATCACTGTATAAGCCAAAGACCATGACCAAAAAGTGCACACAAATAATGCATATATTCTTTAAAATATACAAAAATGGATTGTGTTAGGTCAAATTACTTGTAGAAATGTGTATATTAAGAGAAATGTGGATGAAAACTCATAAGAATTTTTGTACAGGTTTTTTTTTAAAAAAACTTCATTAATAGAATGGAATTGCCCCCCCCCCCAAATGAGGGGAACTGAAATTGACATGTTCACCCATCCCTTTCTAGAGTAAGCCCCATTGAAGACAGCAGGACTTTCTTCTGAGAAAACATCTGTGGAATTGTGCTGCAAACTTTTTTTTTATGACCATTTATCTCTTTTTTGCTCATCTCCATTTTTGCATGGCATCAGCTTAGATTCCTCTTCCAGGGTAGCTCCTTACATGCAACCGTGTAACGGGAAATATTTGTTTGAAACTAGCAAGCACCTATTCCCCACCTCTTAAATTTTCTTTAAGGGGAAGAAAATTTCATTCCTGTACGGCTGTTGCAAGTCAAGTCAACACCTGTGAAAACACTTAGCCGAATGGAGATTTTTTTCATCCTCCCAATGAACCCATCCCAGACCATTGTTTGGCTGCCCTCAGCCACAGGCTTTGTTTATCCATCCTCTCAGGCTACCTCAGCTGTGACAGTTTTAGGATTAGCCCATTATTTGCTATCCATACATGGTGCAAAGAACAAAAAGGCTGGTTTAAAAATTGGTGGCAAGAGAAAGCTGTAATGGGGAAGAAAAGAATCAGAGTCCCCGAGGAAACTGTCTTTGACATTTTATTTTATTTTTGTTTATTATTTTTACCTTAAGGTCATCACTGAATTCCCACCCTAAGGCTTTTTTTTTTTTGAGAAGCCAGTAGAGAAAGCTGAAAAGAAGCTCTGAGAGCCCCCTGTGGTTTTCACTTTTTTCTCCAGATGTGACTACTCATGAGGCCTTTCACTTACTGTACACACAGAGAACACTGGTGAACTCTACAATCTCTCTAATAAATTCATTAAGGTTTAGAGAAACCAACTCTTCCCCACCTCTGAAGTTCTGAACTCTTTAGAACCAAAGACTTACATGCTACTGATAGTTTGTAGTCCATTGTCTCAAGGGATTGGCAGGAAAATGTTGTGTTTCACCTTCTTGTAGGTTGGTTATATTTTCTTTAGGCTGCAACGTTCATTGAATGCTGCCAATGGAACTTATGCATGAATAGCCAGACAAATAAGATTGCCTCCTTGAGATCTCTATCCTCGGAATCACTGCAGTGTAGTGTAAAACTTCTGTGAGGCAAAGATAGGATGGATTCCGTCAACACACACCAATGGAATTCCACTCATTGGTGCATGTGAGTGAGTGGGCATTGCCTGGAGAGATAGGAAACTTGGGCAGCACAGTAACAGTAGAACAAAACCAGTTTTTCTGTGTCCCAAAAAACAGAGTTTATTCTGCTCTCCGGATAGCGGAAGGCACTTGTGTGATCAAGTCCACAGCAAGCCCAAAGAAATGAGAAGTTTCATGCAGTATATATATCCTCCAGACACCCTCTCCCCCTTCCCCAGCCACATCAGCTTGTACACACAGGTTGACATCACAGATGTTCCTGCTCCGGCACTCTTAACCATAAAAGGGATTTCCTTCCTGCACTCCTGACCATAAAAGGATATTCCTGTTCCTACTCCTATCTTGGAGCCAGAGGTCACCATCTCCAAGAACATGCTTCTGGCGTTTTTCCCAGACTTGGGTCTGTGTGTCTTTGTGGTAAGAACATAAGATAAGGCACAAACATGTTTTCTCTATTCTTCTGATGCAGTCAGGCTCATCATTGATGTCACAAACGGATAAAGGAGAGAGCTGTGTTCTTGTTATGCATTTGCTCAATGGCTCAAATTATGCATTTTAGCCAAGGAAAAATAGGGATTTTGGTGCAGTTTAAAACTGCCTGCACAGTCAGTTTTGGGTTTGGGGAAACCCATTCCTTCAAGCCCAGCAAAGGCCTCGTAAAAAATGTCAGTCTCTGCCTGACACTGAAAATATGTTGGAGCTAGGTGGACCTCACCAGGGAGATCATTCCACAGATAGGGAGCCACAACTGAAAAGGTTCTCTCCCTTGTCATCACCTTCAAGCTTCTCTCAGAGGTCATCAGTAGCCCACTAGATACCTCTGAGGAATTTTTAAAGGTCCTTACATTTTATATCCTACTTTCATTCCACCATGGAATCCAAGGTGGAGGGCATATGATTCCCATGAGGTAAACTAAGCATGGGCCAGATCCAGACCTACTCGATTCCAGCAAGGTAGACAATAGGCTTCCTCTGCTGTTGTTCCAAAGTGATTGGTATTATAGCCCTACCTTCGTTGACCAGGATTAAATAACAGGGTACAAAGTCACCCTGAACTTCCCATCACTTAGTGCTGTGGGAATGATTCTCTGTTGCCAGACTAAGATGTTGGTGGAAATAGTTTTTTAAAAAAATAAAAAATTAAACACAGAGACATTTCAAACTTTCCAAGGTGGTCAGTCTCGTCTTGCTTCTTTGACTCTACGATACAGTTGGAATTCCATGGTTAAGTAACTAATTTTCCATGCGCTGTGTGTATGTGTTTTTCCACAGTTTCATTTGCAGAAGTACTTGGTAATAGCACAACTTAATTGGCATAGCTAATGGAAAATGTTTTGTTTGTAATTATTTTTTCTTATTCATATTTTTAATGTCAATTGGTCTAGGCAATGATCACAACTATAGCAAAGTTTTTCTTCTGCACAGAGAGAGAGAAAGAGAAAGAGAGAGAGAGAGAGAGAGAGAGAGAGAGAGAGAGAGAGAGATTATGAAGTTGAAATAAACTTTGTAGCCAATGAGACTCTGAGATGACAAAACCTAACCTCACTTCTAGTTGATTAAGCTTGCAGGCCTACACACATTTTCCTGAGAGTAAGCCCCACTGAGTTCAGTGGGGCTTACGCCTGAGTAGACATGTACAAGATTGCACTGTAAAATATTATAAGGCTTGAATAATAGTTCCCAAGTAGATTCCGAAACATCTTATTTCAAAATACAGTTATGGGAACAGTGAAACACTATATGCTGCTGGCAGACGGATGCAAGCGTTTAAACCTTTAATCAAGCACTGCTGCACATTTCAGATTATAAATTGTTTATGAGTGAACTGGAGTCTTTCCACACAAATCTATTTCAATTTAATAAAAGTCTGGAACTTTTCTATGCAGAATTCTGTAGAGCATAGTATTCTAGTGTTCCGATTTCACTAATGTTATGGTTTGTTCCAAAGACACAAAGGTCCCTCAGCATGAGTGAAATGAGACCAGTTTGTCGCAGTTAAGGTCACAATCCTTTCCGCAATGACCTGGCAGGAAGGACTGTGGACCATGCTAAGGATTGCATTCAAACACATAATGAATGCTTTGGTTTCAGAAAGGTGTGCAAACAGCTCTGTGCCTTCCTTGATGAATTTAAGAAAATAAGAGCTTGTTGGATCAGGAAAATGACCTATCTAGTCTAGCATCCTGTTTTCACAGTGGCAAGCCAGATTTCTGTTGGAAACCCAACAGCAGGACCCGAGCATGGGTTGCCATTTCCAGAAACCGGTATTTGGGGGCATATTGCCTCTGACAGTGAAGGGAGAACATCGCTTCATACCCTCCAACACCCCTCAGATGAAAATAGAGTCATTTCTCACACACTCCCAACTGGCCCTCCTGAACCCCATATTTTTTGTTCCCCACAACCACAGAGCATTTCCTATTAGAAGTAGGGTGAGTGCTACCACCACCACTTCACCAAAGGGACCCAGGACACATGCCCTCCACCATCTTGAGAAAACCCTTTCATCCCGATTTTAATTTACCATATTGGCCCGAAGATAAGTGGCACCCGAATATAAGCCGCACCTTTAAAATCCGGGGGTGGGGGGATGAAAGGAAAAAAAGACAATACCCGAATATAAGCCGCTCCCTTAAAATTCCTCAGGCACTCACATTTTACTGTATGTGTTTCAGCAGCGGTATCGTAAAAGCGAATTTTTGTAAGGTCGCAAATTTAAGCCGTACTTTAACTTTTCACAGTCGGAATTTGGGAAAAAAGTGAGGCTTATATTCAGGCCAATACGGTATTCTCGGGTAGATTTGCAAAAAGAAAAGCGCACAACAATAAATAACTTTTAGAAAGAAAATGGCTTCGATTGGCCGGCTAAACCTGGTGAGTGTAGCCAATGAGACTCAAACCTTCAGTGAGTTGGGGACTTGCCCCCCTCCCCCACATGCATAGGCAGGCTCCAGCAGATTGAGCGAGACGAGATCAATAGTGAGTGCAATGGTCAAGAAGGCGGTTTCTGCACATGCCGTAGAGAGAAGCAAGGGGCAGATGGGGCTTGTCAAATTGGGAAGGTTGCCCATCTAGGAGAAGGAAGACTCTCCAAGTCCCTTCCAGAGAGGAAGGGCAAACCAAGCTGATGGACTATGCCAAAATGGCAAAGCTGACTGGGAAACTCAGGAACCAAGAGGACAAAAACTTTACAAAGAATGGGGAAAATAATAATAATTTGTCTAAGCAGATGGAAGCATTGGCAGGATTTTGATTTCACTTGTAGTGTAATAATTACCATGGATGATATGGATTGTTATAAAAGTTAAAGTTTGGAAGAAGATGCAGTTTTAAATGTTTAAAATGGGGCTCCAGGGAGGGGCTGGGGGAAGTCCTAAGATTCAGAAAAAATCTCTGTATATGGTTATATATTTGGACTTTGATAACTTTGGGTTGGAAAATTCAAATAAAAATCATTTCAGAGAGAGAGAGAGAAGGAAGGAAGACTCTCATCCTAAACCTCTGCTGCCTTGTGGGACATCTTTGGGAGAAGAAAAGGCTAAGAATTAAATCCATCACTTTGTAACCTGCAGAATGGAACTCGCCTGTCTCCCCCAGTGAGGAATATGAGTTCCATACTTGCAACTCGCCTTTCTCACCTCCTACGGATTCCTCCTTCAGACTTATCCCAGGAAATGCAAACAAGAGTCACGTGTCGCTTGCTTACCCAGGAGGCCACTGCTGTATATTTTGGCTCTTCAACCCTCAGTATGTTTTCAGTGCAGTATACATGCCATCTCAAAGAGCTGTTTCCACTAGATCACTACTGGGACAGAGAGTTTTTATTTCTTTTGAAAGCGACCCCTCCAAACGAAAGACCGCAGGTTCACTAGGTACATTCAATAACCTGAAATAAGTGCCACCCACAGGTTCTTCATTCACACTCACTAACATGTTTTTTTTGGAAGGTATCAGGACGTGACTGACCCATATGAAATACCACAGGAATTAAAATCACTGCCACGGGGAGCTGTCCCTGTGATGGTGGTTTTCAGTAATGCCGTTAAATTTGTCATGTGAATAGTACGTGCCCCCGTGAAATTTCAGAAGTGAAGGTCTAGCCCAGTCTTTGGGTGCCTGTTCTGTGAATCACTAAACAAGATGGCCTGGCCAAAAATGATAGACAAATCTATGTTCTATTGAGATTTCCCTCAAATGAGGCATGTAAGTGATTAACTTTCTGAAATGGACAAAGATGAAGCCTGGCAAAACATATTTAATAAGCATCACTGCCCTCTTGTGGTCAAGTCTCCCTCCTAAGCGAATGGCATCCAGCTTTTTACAACAGGATCTGGCAACAGAATTAAGTGGACCCAGAAGTCATCTCTCTCCTAGATCCTTTTGGTTCTACTGTTTTTTAGCTTACTCAACTAAAAATGCTTCTGACTCAAAAGTGGATTTCTGGACCTCATCTTCTGCTTAAGAACTGAGAAGCTGATTAAAGGCATGTGAGTGAGAGAGGGCAGATAGATCTAGAATTGTTGACATTGATTTGGGGAAATGTTTTGTTCTTTAGCTCTATCCTTGCAGGCTATGTGCTCCATCTTTCAGGAATAAAATGTACATTTCCCACTTGTGCATTTCTGTGTCGGCTTAAAACATGAATAGGATTAATCTCCCCATTCCCACATGCCAACCTTTGAACTGGCTTCTCTAGCTATCCCATTAACAGCAATCTGGTTTGTAGCGATCAGCGGGTGATAATGTTTAGCTCCATCCATGGGATGGGAAATGTCACCCACTGATTGTTACAGACCAAACACCTAAAAAAAAAGATAGGAGTGAGCTCTCCCCACCCAGTTAGCCAGCAAAACTAATTGCATGATGGATTACAGTATTTCCTATAAATGTGTTCTTGTAGTTTTATCCCACTAGCTTTAAAATGAGGTTTGGCTGATCTTCTGGACAAGACATTATTGTGATGGTTCCTGTTGCACCAGCTACAGTTGCCACCACCAAAGTTTACAAGGCAACAGTCCTCTTTATGTTTGAATATGTCAGCAGATGACTATGTACATAATGGCTAGAGTGACCTAGCTATATCCTGCAGATATAGCAAGAGGGACAGCTATGTGACAGCAGCTCTACACTAGTGTATGAATTGGCCCTGGGTTTGGTTGTAATGGATCTTATTTGTGCTGCAATGACATTTCATATAAGACTGGTCCTGAAAGACCTACATTGGCTCCCAGTATGTTTCTGAGCACAATTCAAAGTGTTAGTGCTGACCTTTAGAGCCCTAAACGGCCTTGACCCAGTATACCTGAAGGAGCATCTCCACCCCCATCGTTCAGCTCAGACACTGAGGTCCAGGGCCAAGGGTCTTCTGGAGGTTCCCTCCCTGCGAGAAGTGAGGTTACAGGGAACCAGGCAGAGGGTCTTCTTGGTAGTAGAACCCGCCCTGTGGAACGGCCTCCCATCAGATGTCAAGGAAATAAACAACTAGCTGACTTTTAGAAAACATCTGAAGGCAGCCCTGTTTAGGGAAGTTTTCAGTGTTTGAAGTTTTATTGCTTTTTTATTGTTGTTGTTGTTGTTATCATTATCATCAATATTCTGTTGAGAGACGCCCAGAGTGGCTGGGGAAACCCAGCCAGATGGGCGGGGTATAAATTATAAATTATTATTATTACCATTAGTTACTGCAAATCATATCACTGTATCACATTGTCTATACATTAGATCATCCTCTTTAACATTTGGCACACTAATAGTAGAACAAAAGCTTTACCCTTGGAATAGCTTTTATCACTCACACATAACATTTGCTATGAATCATTAAGAGTACATGTTCTTCTCCATTTACTACATGCTAATAATGGATTCCTAGGTTTTGTACATCAAATAAAAAGGGGGAAATAATATTTCATTTAGATGTTATACAACGCTGGTTCCAGTATAATGCTCCTCGAATGAATGTTCTTTGAAACAATGAGTAATAGAAATTGTAATGCACTGGCTTTTGTTTTTGTTACCCATTAGAGGGTAGAGACAGCACTCTCAATAGTAGCCTCAATAGTACAGAAAAAACAACATATTCCATGCATCAGACCTATATGCTAATGCCCTCTGCTGGATGAAATCAGGAGTGGCTCAATGTTTCCTCTTAGCCAGAATCCGTGTTTGGAGCCATTAAAAAAAAGCTAAACATTTGAGAGGGAAGCAAGTCTTATAATTTAGCATTCCTGCAATCTAAAATCTAGAGCTCTGGTTATAGCAGAATTGAACTGAAACACAGAGAGAGTTCATGCCATTAGATCAAATATATATTTCACATTATCATTTCTCTTTCAGGACTAATTCACTATGGCTTGCACCCAACTAGGCCCTATGGAGAGTAGACCGGTCAGAATAACAGACTTAATTAACTAAAGTCAGATGATTTCAATAGGTCTACAGTGAGTGAAATACAACCCTTTCTTCTCCTCTTCTGTTTGCAGATAGTGAGTGGATCACCAGAATTATTTACGAGGAATACAAACTACCATTTTGCATGGTAACTTACCAGGAACGCCTCCCTCGTTCTCTTAGAATGGCAATGGCACAAATAGTCCCAAGGCAGCATTGCTTACCCAGGGTTGTTTTCATTTGAAGTGAGGGGGGATGTCATTGGAGACTTAAGGCCTTTGGTAACATTTGTATCTTCTTTTACATATACAGTGGTACCTCAGGTTAAGTACTTAATTTGTTCTGGAGGTCCGTTCTTAACCTGAAACTGTTCTTGACCTGAAGCATCACTTTAGCTAATGGGGCCTCCTACTGCCGCCGCACCGCCGTAGCCCGATTTTTGTTCTCATCCTGAAGCAAAGTTCTTAACCTGAAGCACTATTTCTGGGTTAGCGGAGTCTGTAACCTGAAGCATATGTAACCTGAGGTACCACTGTATACATGTTGAACATAAATAGAGACCCATTTTAACACACCAACAAACTGCCCAAGTCTAGCGCTTCCTTATCAGATCTCTGTGCAAACACCCAGCAACCTAAAACTAAGCTCTTTGTGGATTTCTCAGTCTATCTCAAACTCAAAACATGGCCCATTTTCCTCCCACACATGGACCACATTTGCAAGTCACAATAAGCCAAAGAATGGAGGCACACAAATGTGATGTCTCCCAAAGAGAAGCTTACACCTGCTTTGCTTCTCCCTGGGCTTCTTAGCTGAGTATGGTGTGGCAGCTTACCCCGTGTTGTCCAAATCTGGGAGGAGAGACCTTAATCCAGGTTCAAATGAATGATAAGCAAAACTTTGGCTTGGCTTCCACACTGGAGGAGCCAAATGGGTACCATCTTCACCTTGAGAGCTAGCATGTTTGTACTAAGGCATTGTTTGTCTTAGCATCACATGTGAACATGGACACAGGCACCTTGCTCAATCCCCTGGCTATGATGAATATTATCTGATTTCCATTAGCTTTCTTAGCTTCCATGGAAACACATTGCCAGAATTATCATGGCCCTTTGTCATACATGAGAAATTGCCCTGGGGCAACCCACGCTGACAGCCCTGTGCTGACAGAAGTCTGACAGAAAACCCATAGCAATATAATCCAGTCTTTCAGAAGCCACTATGGAAGTTAAACCTGTAATTGTTATACGGGTATATTGGGCCCAGGTTATCTGAAAGATCATATCTCCCTATACAAACCTGCCCAGGTGCTAAGATCCTCAGGCGACCGCCTTCTCTCAATCCCACCAAAATCAGAAGCACATTTGGTTGTGACACGAGAGAGAGTTTTTTCTTTGGCTGCTCCCATATTGTGGAATTTCCTTTCAAAAACGGTTAGAGTGGCTCCTTCTTTGCCATCCTTCTGCAGGCAGGTTTAGACCTTCTTCAAACAGGCTATTGAAAATTAATGCTGTTCAGTGGGCTGCTGTCAGGGCAAGGTGTTTCTAATTGCTGGTTTAAAATGTATTTTGATGCATATTAATTATTGTTTTGAACTAGTTTTTTTACTTTGTATTTTAAAATGTTGTTTTCAAATGTTGGAAGCCTCATTGAATCCCAACTTGGGAGGAAGGTGGGAGATAAACATATCAAATAAATAATAATAATTCCAGGACTTCATCTTCAAAATACTGCATTTTTCACCCTATAGGACGCACCTTTTCCCCTCCAAAAATGAAGGGGAAATGTGTGTGCGTCCTATGGGGCGAATGCAGGCTTTCGCTGAAGCCTGGAGAGCAAGAGGGGTCGGTGCGTACCCCTCCCCGCTTGCGGAGAGCTGCCTGCACCCCGAAGCCTGGGGGCACGCTGAGCTCAGCGCCCCCCAGGCTTTGGGCTTTGCGCAGCTCTCCCACGGCTTGCAGAGAGCTGCCTGTTCTGGGGGCAGGGGTCGGGGAAATTTTTTCCCCCTTTATTTCCCCACCAAAAAATTAGGTGCGCCCTATGGGCCGGTGTGCCCTATGGGCCGAAAAATACGGCATATTACGGTATTTCTTACAGTGTACCGAGATGGACAGTGTAGCAACATACTCTTTTTGTTTTGTTTTCTATGTGACCAAACTTCTTTTCAGCTCCTGTGAGTACCAGTCAGCAGCCCAGCAGGTATGCAAGTGAAGAAGTACATTTGCCTCATTTGACTGCTTACTGCCGTGGAATTTAATATATCTGGAAGTTGCAGGAATATTGAAGATTTTAGCGGAGGAGATTAACATGATGGCTCAGAGAAAACAGGTGTCCTTTTGCTATAAGTCTAATTTCATTCTTCTCTCTGGATAATAATAATTTGGAATGCACTGACTGCAGAGTCATAAAAAGATACTTAGAAGCTCAACAGTAGAACAGGATCAAATGAGCTGCATTTGATTCTTGCCCAGCAGTGCCAGCCTCAGTTGCTGGCATTTTCCAGGTAGGTCCTATTTTGCATAAGGTGCAGCGCTCAGAGGAAGAGGGTATGACTGCCATCCTGTATCCTACTCTCTGTAAGCCCTCTTGGATTTACTGCTGAGTAGACAATGTACTCAGTATAGTGCACTGTAAGTTTGTCAGTTGCTTGGTATTATGTTGAGAAGAGGGGATCTGAGCTATTGCAAAGACATTTTAAGTGATTTTTAAATACTGATCCCTATACCATTCTGGATTTCTGGATAAGCTGTCTTATACTGAGTCAGACCATTGGTCTAAAAGGTAAAGGACCCCTGGATGGTTAAGTCCAGTCAAAGGCGATTATGGGGTTGTGGCGCTCATCTCGCTTTCAGGCCGAGGGAGCCAGCATTTGTCCACAGACAGCTTTCCAGGTCATGTGGCCAGCATGACAAAACTGCTTCTGGTGCAACAGGACACTGTGACACAAACCAGAGTGCATGGAAACGCAGTTTATCTTCCTGCTGCAGTGGTACCTATTTATCTACTTGCACTGGCGTGCTTTTGCACTGCTAGGTTCGCAGGAGTTGGGACAGAGCAATGGGAGCTCACTCCGCTGTGGGGATTCGAACCGTCGACCTTCCAATCGGCAAGCCCAAGAGGCTCAGTGGTTTAGCTATTGTCAAGTGGCAGCAGCTCTCCCTGGTTTCAAACAAGAATTTCCCCAGCAATACATGAAGATGCAGGCCATTGAACATGAGACCCTCTACATACCAACAGATGCTCCACCACAGAGTTATACCCCTTCTCTTATATAAGGTTTGGCTTCCAGATGACATCTACCAGAGCCTAAACTGCTGAAGAATTCAGTATGGAGCATCAGGGTCTGTGATATCACTAAGCTGTGATATCAGATGATATCAACCCTGTACCCCAACTTTTCCAAATCACCTCATTTCCTCAGAAGACTGTTTTTTTTAAGGTGGTGCTTTAGTGTCAAGTGGAAATATTGCAAAAGGCAATGACAGCAGTTATTTCATACAAACCAACCTTCTCCTCATGGACCTGTCTCATATATTCTGCAATGGTTTACTTACCTCTAGTTCACAGTTCCCTTACCCATAAATAGTGCAACTTGTTATGCCAATAACTCTTGGCTGCCAGAAAAATTAACTATAATGCCAGTTCCCCCTCCTTCTGTTCTCCCCCGGTAAAAGCCTGTGATGACAAGAATTATAGAGCAGATGCAGAAATTTAAGCATGCATTCAAATCCCTTATCTTTTACTATTCAAATGCAATTATGAAGTGTGTTTCTTTTGCATTTAATTAGAGAGTAGAACAGATGGTGAAAGCTTAGCATAAACTGATGTGTCCATTAAAGTAATTTGTGCTGTGCAGGGAGATAGGCCAAACCCTGCTCTGTTACCTGCGTGATTCCAGGGGTTCGGTCTTTGGTGAGGATTTCAGGAGGCCAAGATGGCACGTGAAGAGGTTGCTATTAACTAAGGAGGGAGCATGAATTGCTCTCTAGCTCTGAATGGAGCTAGTCACCTCTTAGTAAAGTGTTCGGATCAGGTAAGGCAAATCAAGGTGCTTTGTCTGAAGTACAGTGATGGCTGGAGGAGCATGATTATTAATGTTTTTATGTTTTGTCATTTGTGTAATGAATTCTTCATTTTAAAGTCAAGGGTTGTAATGGATGTTGAGATACACTTTTGGGGAAGTAAGAAGATAAGCTGATGATTGTAGAATCCTCATCACAAGATTGGATACAGGGAAAGTGGGGAGACAGTTGTTTCTCCCTCTCCTGTTTTGTAACACATTTTGATCCGTGGCAAGGTCAAATGTGGACTTCAAAGCTTCTGAAACACCATTTGCTTCAGTTTTTGTCTTGATTCCTTGTGATTTGCATTGAAAGGAGATTTGGAATTCTTTGTTCATTTTTATTTTACTAAGGTCTCCATTGAACCTTCCTCTAAACATTCATTCCAGATTAGTACACTTTAAGATATCAGGAAATATTGAAAAGAAACAAAAATGAAAACAGCGGAGTGAAATCTGAGAAGGAATAGTCCAGGCCCGTCCAACTCCCAAGAGACTGCAATCTACTCCCAGTGTACAAAAACTAGCAGTGATCTACCCATTGTCATTGAGGATTGACCAGAGTTGTTGAGGTTTTCTTAAGGGAGAACGACATGCTTCGCTCATCTCACACTCCACAAATAACAAACGCACACAGCACTAAAGTCAATCAACGTATTCCACATCGCAATTAGACAACAACATGCTTCGTCCACTAGACGCGACGGAGGGACAGGGCGAAGGGGGCGGGGGAAGGAAATATTCGTTCTGTAGTTATTCTAAGCCTGAGATTGATAAGGATCCTGTGATCTACCAGGATCACCTGTCAATCGTGGTCGACCAATTGAACATGTCTGGAATAGACCAAATAGCTTCTTTATTAGGGCGACTGGGCCACCAAATGGCTTGCAAATGTCTTTCTCCGTACCAATCAGCTGGTGGGCGCTGCAAAACATCACTTTGAAATCTGTTTGCAAGTGCTTCACAATAAAACTGCTCACAAACAGATTTCAAAGATGAGCCTAGCTGGCATCGGTTCACTATCATGGCACGATACGCGCTTTCCTGCACATGAGATGTCCTCTCGGGTCTTTGTGTGTTGAGCGCAAAGATCTGGGCGGAGTTGCTGACAAATGTGTTGTGGAGGTTATTCATCCTTGCTGGATCCAAACAGCGGTGATAGAGTCTGCTGACGTTCCGGATCACTCTTGAGAAGGAGAGAATTGTTTATTCACTTTCAGTCAGGCAATCAACTGCATTACGGAGGCAGGCATCCCTGGAACATAATTCTGGAAGGGGTGACATTTTGCAGGACTGAAGAACCAAAGAATTAATCTGGAACCTGAACTTTTATTATCACATGAATGAATGAGATGGGTTTAAAACACAGGCTGACTTAAAAGGAAAAATATGAAAGCGTAGGCCTCTTCTAGACAACCCATTTCCTGATGCCCATGCTAATTTCTTTGCAGAAAGATTAGATAATGTTATTGCATTTCCACTTGCTTTATCACTCACAAGACGTCTAATCTTTCAGGGAAGTGGGTCTGTTATGCAAGAGCTTCAAACCAGCTTTTGATTGTACAACCTGAATCTGTAGCAATGTGATTGAATCTCGCTTATAAATAGGGACAGTGTGGAAGCAACCTCACTCACCTGTTTTGAAGATACAGACTGTCAGGTAAGCAAGGACTTAAATACAAAGGGCAAATTTTGAGGAGGAATTTGAAAGCAGAGATAATCAGAAACAAGCAGTATCAGACAGCTTCCGGTTTGTAGGCAGCACATCGGAAAACTGGCCTGAAGCAGCATGCAGTAGTATTTGAAGCTGACATACTCTAGCTGTTGTAAAGCACTTACCGGTACTAAATGTTGGCATTTGTGCTTTATTTAGCCATTCAGTTAACAATTTCATTAAAAAGATAACAAAGAGGAGTCACATTTTCAATTTTGAGGACAATCCCAACTTTTGGATGGTTGTCACATTTTATATACTTTTGAAAATGTCTGTTTCACCTTTAAAACACCTTTAAAACATCATAGAAATACCATTTATAACACTGTGGTGTTTGTTGATTGCACTCATACCAGTGATCTAGTTCTTTAAGCTGGGTTGCTTCTTAACCCACTGGCATAGTATTAAAAACAGTTTGAGTCTGTCTTAACTCATTACAGATATATACAACACATTACTAATTTGTTCCATTTTGAACCTTATCTGAACTTGGTTCACTCTAGGCATTTCCCGCACACTCCATCTGACTATATAAAGACAGGAATAATTTTTTTGCCTGCTTGGTAAATAATTAGCAGCTATTTTCTGCAAAGGTTTGGGTTAGATAGCCTAATTAAAGCAATCATGCAGATTATTTATCATGCTTAATCCTAATCAGTTTCCACTTCATCCCAGCAGGGTCCTATATTACACTGGACATTCGTGTTTTTTCTTGCCTATATTTCAGAAATTTTATTTTTAAACAGCTCAAAATCTTTGCTTGCCTGGCTTATTAGTTTTGTGCATAGATTTATGGCCCAGTAGTTCAGTATGGGAGATAGCAATTAACCACACATCAGACAGACCGTCACCTCCAGTGGGCTCAAAAACTAAATTAAATGGGGGAAAACAGAATTCAAAATACATAATGCAGCGTTGTGTGTGCATAAATCCAGTTTATGCAATCATTCCCTTGTGTTTTTTTGGAAGGAAAAGAAACATGCAAATGGCATTGGAGCACCCATTTCTCACATTATGTAATGAGTTGAATCCACACTAAATAAGCTTAACTTTGTTCCCATCAAAATTAAAAGGACTTAAGTTAAGCCATGACTAACTCATCCCGTCAATTTCAATGGCACCTGAGTTTTTATAATTTTGTTTGGATACAAACTTCTGCGCATAGCGGAGGAGAAAGGGAATCATTTGCTCTTTCATGACACAATCCCTTTGTCTGGTGCTTCCTCCTCAAATCCTATTAGCATAACTCATTGTAAAGCGACTTATTTCTCATCATTCAAGCATTCCAAACTCCTGCTGTAAGGAAGTGATCAAAGCACTGAAAAAACCCTCACCCTTGAAATAAAAAACACAGAATAACGCACATCCTCCCAACTGAGCTCTGCTCCTCTTTGTCTTGGGACTGAATAGATTTCCATTCTGTAGTGATTCCTGCTGCTTGGCAAAGGAAGTCTAAATAAGGCTCCATGAAGACCAAACAGAAAGTCCAGTCAGCGAAGGAGGACTTCGCCAGGGTCTCTACCCCAGCCATGCTCATTTCTATTTGTGCATCATAGACCCCATCTGTACTATACATTTGTAAAACCACATCATATCACATTAAGCAGTTATGGTTCCCCCAAAGAATCTTGGGAACTGTAGTTTGTGGAGAGTGCTGAAAGTTGTGAGGAGTCTCTTCTCTCAGAGCTACAGTCATCAGAGCTATCTGGCAAGAGCAATATAATTTGTAACCACGCTGGAAACAGCAATAATCACAATAATTTTATTATTTGTACCCCACCCCACTGGGTTGCCCAAGCCACTCTGTAGCTACTTTGTGTTCCTTTGAGAGGTTTCCTGTATCTACAGTCAGACTACAGTAGCTATGCATTATCATACACTTCTTATATTCCACATGCCATGGAAAATTCTGGTGCAGAATTAGGCTTTCTCAAATGGCAAGCTTTTACTTAATATATATATATATATATATATAAATCTCTGGCCTCATTGTTTCAAAGAGGGGTTTTTTTAAAAAAAAAGTGCAGTCTGATCAGATCAGACTGGAAGGACCACGCAACCAAAGTGTCTTTGATTAGCACAGCAATTGGTTCCTTCCTGTGCTGCCCATTAGTTTTCTTTCTTTCAAAACTGCGAGAAATCGAGATATTGGAGCTGCTGTGCTTTTGTGTAAATTAAGTCAGTTTACGCATGTCTGTCCAGCTTATTAGGAACATAGGATTTTATTTTCCTTGACAACAGATTTAAGTTTGGGTTTTTTTCATCACAGAAAATATTCAGCTGTGCTCTTAATATTATGTATTCATGTGCCAGGATAATATTTGCATTGCAGATTTTCCTTTTTAGGGTTTTGGAATTCTTATTCTGTTTCATGTTATCACTCTTCAGGAAACCTTTATTAGGCAAAAAAATAATGTCTCCTTTGCACTGTATTATTATTTTTTTGTTATTTATATATCACACCAGCTGTGTGCAATGCTCTTTACAAGCGAGTATGAGACGTTGCCCTGGGGTTAAAGACTTGCTTGAGAGATGGAATTCATCACCAAAAGAAAAAAGAAAAAAGTCACTCTTCAGAGGCCTCCCTTCACTTTATTTCACTTATGGCAATATGATCTCGCTGTGTACCCTGACCTTGGGAAGTAAGACTTCCTTCGTAACAGAGTGCCAATATGATTTGCTAGATCTTCTTTGTTTCTGTACTGGTGTGAAGCCTGGCGTCGCATGCCAGGATCAAGCCAGAGACTTCAAACAACCTTTAGTGTCCTATGATTTGAGCTTACTAATTACGATTTGAATTATCTTATGATTTGAGGAGCATCAAAATCATTTTGATTCGGGGCCTTTGGAAACACAAGTAGCCACACAGTTCGGTGAAATGCAGAATCTGGGCCACCCGTAATATTTAGTCTAAATCCTTCGCCTTGTAATCTGAACCCATGGGATTGGTTCTGACTCTCTGAAGCAGCAGTGGGGAATCTGTGGTACACCCCCCCCATGTTGTTAGGCTACATTTCCCACCATCCCTGACCATTGGGGTTGCTGGCTGGGGCTGATGGGGGTTGGAGATCGACTGCAGCTGAAGGACCAGAGGTTCTCCACCCATATTCTGGAATAAAATAAATCAGTTTCACTCCCTCATCTTTGTGACAGTCCTTCATATTTTTGAAGCTATCACATTGCCTTTTAATGGTCTCTTCTCCCTGGTAAACAAACTTTTTTTTTTAAAAAAAGCAACCTCCAGCTGTTGGAACTATTGATAAGTGAATTCTCCCTAGGCAAATCAGATTAGCTTAGAAATGAGTTGTGCTCTTTCCCCACAAAATAGCAACAGCTCTGTTTATAGACAACCACCCTGATTCCCCAAATCACACACTTTCCTTAGAAGTGTTTCAGCAAAGGTTGGATAGCCATTTGCCATGTATGAATTAGTTGAGATTCCTGCAATCCAGGGGGCTGGACTAGATGTCACGCAGGATCTCCTCCAACTCTACAATTCTATGATTCTATTATCCACAACCCCTCACCCATTCATTTAAATCACACTTACCAGCACCATGGGAGTAGCTCTGGGTGTATTCCATCCAAAATGGAAAAAAGGAAAAGGAGGGAAATCAAATCTCCCCTTACCTTTTGCCAGGGACTGGACCGAAGAGGCTGAGAATGGTGAGGAGAGGAAGGCAGAATTGAATTGGAGCAGCGGTTTGAGGAAGGTCACAGCTCAGAGACAGGCGAAAATAAGAGTTGGGAGGTGTTGGGAGAAGGGAGAGGGGAGACAGAGCCAGGGAAGGCAGAGACTGAGCTGTCAGCTGACACATTACCACTGGAGAACATTTCTGACCCCCCCCTTCTCCCAGAACTCGGCATTCATTGAGGGTGCAAGAGCAAAGAACTCAGAGTCAATTAGCCCCTGGTGACCATCATAAGGGAAAGTGCTGTTGGTAGGAAGGGAGGTGGGAGGAGCTTAGTTGGAGCAATGCCATTAACAGGAGGCAGCCTGCATTCCTTATTTCTGGCTGTGATGATGGAATAAACTCCTTAGTAAGAACTCTTTGTTTTCCTCTGTTCCTTGCGGCCACCGGGAGAGGGAGCGAATTCCCTGGAGTCTGGCACCTTTCTTCTCTGACACACTGCTAGCAGACGCTGGTGGGCATTGGAAGTTTTTCAAGTTTCGATTTCCCTCACTTTCTCCACCAACTAATCCACACTTCTCATTATGTGGCTTCCATCTTTCTCCTCCTGTTCTGACAAAACCATGAATTAGATGAAAACTCACATTTTAAGGGTAAAAAAATATGTGTCATGGTTTGCAATATACTCTGTCTGCCTCTCCAGAACATTTTCAACTTCTATCTGTGCACTCTTACCAAGAAGCAATTGGCATTGAAATGAGTAGGATTTACTTCCAAGTAAACATGTCTAGCACAGACAGCATGTAAATCAAATGGTTCAATATCTGAACCCAGACTTGGGTAGGATGGATTAATTGAGTGCTGAATTTTCTTTTCTTCATAAAACTATCAAATCTCATTTAAATTGTAAAATGTTATATGCTTCACTGACACTCGCAGAATCAGTGAGAACAGGATAAAGAAAATTCTTCCCTTAGGCCATGAAGTTATAGCAGATGGTAAAATGCATTTCTTGTCTTTAAAAGGAAAACTGGCACAATAGTATCTTTCTTTTATTTCAAGCCCAGAAAAAAAATATTCCTGGATATATTGCTAGGTTATTAGTTATTGTCTTTACCATTTTCGTTTTAAGCATTTTCTTTTTTTATTATTGTTCTTTTTTATTATATGCAGGCTGTACACAATATTGTCACTGTGTTTATGCTGGTATGGGAATAGAGAACTTGTAGACCTCCATATGAGGCTGAACTCCATCTCCCATCGTCATTGATCATTAGTAGTCCTGGTAGAGGATGATGGAAATTGTAGTCCACTAACATCTGGAGGGTCACTGTCTCCCCATTCCTGCTCTAGCAAAATACCTTACAAGAGGCAGAACCTAGGTGAAACTTGATCATATGTTTTCCATTCCAAGTCCATCTGTTTAGGCATTGGACCACAATAACTTTCAGGTCTATTTCGATGATATAATCTATTAGCATCCCAGTGGGTGGTTTTAGATGTGACATGGTGAAGACATGAAGTGTGACTCTTTCGGTGATCTGGTTAATAGTGTAAATGCTTTGACTGCCACAGTACATAAAAGAGATGGAACACATAGTGCATTTGTCATAGACTTATTGCTGTAAAAAAATGTTTCCCAGTGATAAACCGTCTCCTTCCTAGTTATATGTGATGTGGAGTGGGGACCACATTTCCCTTAAATGGGTCATTTTGCTCTTTCTGCCTCTGAGGTCCGACAGTGCTCTAAAGAAGACTCAGGTGGTGATGAGGTTTGGACCACTTCCCCTAGTAACTTTCCGCACAGCCTTGTAGCATCATCAGACTTGTGGAGAGGGGGACCAACCGTCCCTCTATCTCCTAGACCCTGCAGAAGCCAGCCTATTAAGCAACAGTCAAGGGCCTTTTAAGGAACATGGTGCCATGTTTCGAGGCTATGAGAGCCAATGCAAAGCCTCACATGGTTTCAGCACCTTGTTTTTTTTTAAAATATTTTTTATTAAGGATTTTCTTGTTTTACAGAAGTGTAGTGCCTCGTATTTTTTCTTCTTCTTCTTCCACGTAGCGTTTTTACAAATCTGTTTCATTTGTTGAGGCATTAGGGGGGGAAGAAAAAAGAAAGAAAAAAGAAAGGGGGTGGAGAGAGGGAAGATGGATGGGGGTGGGGTCGGGTGGCGGTGTTTCTATTATGTTTAATGTATGTAGAGTTTGGTGTCAGCACCTTGTTGAGGCAACAACATTCCATAGCTCAGACAGCTGGGTCCACTGGGAGCTGTCCAGGGTGCTGATGTCTGCTTCGAGAGACCTGCCTTGATTTGTTTGGACTGAATTTGACTGGACTTGATGAGTCTAGAAGATTGTGGCCACCTGCTCTGCAAGCCTCAACTTCCAGTAAAACAGGATAGAGAGGTGATTCCTGATTCTTCCTGCAGCCTTCTCTGTCACCTACATGCTATGCTACTCCTCCAGTTCTTAAGATCAGATTTTCAGAGGGTTCAAGAGGCTACAGAGCGAAAGGAAGAATCAGCAAAAAATGCCTTCCCTCTTTTCTTGAGAGGGATAATTCTATGACTGTAGCTCTACTTACAGGATGTCTGGATCCATCTGATTGTTTCCAATCATCTCAAAAGAAGTTCAGGCTAAGAATGTGAAGGAAAACCTAGCATAGGTCTTATTTCTAGAAGAATGATGTGTATATACGCTTTCCCCAAATACACAATATAGCAACTGCTTGAGGAAAAAGCAAGTTTGTGCCACCAGCCCGGTAAAGATTTTCACCTCAATGGTATATACTGTATCTTTTAACTTCACACTGAACTGCTGTTAAAGTACAGTAATTTTCTACAATTTGATCTTTATCTCAAAACAGTAATTTGTGAGCAACACTCCAATATATTGCTGTGTACTTTAAGATATTTTGTGATTTCTTGGAATGGGGTTTTACAATACAAGCCTTCCACTGTAATTTTTTCCTAGAGTTTTTTTCCTCCTTCACATCTAAATTATATTCATATGGTTCATTGTTTCACAGCATGGATAACCAGGGAAAGCAAAACAATATTACATGTCCACCAGTTCATGGAGGACTGGTCTACACATGCTCTGTTCATCTCCAGCTCTTTTGAGTGTAGGACTAATGCATGATGGATGGTGTGGGACTGTGAAACCTGACACTGAGTGATCCACACCTGATGTTAACTGCTGTGTTAGCACCATCCCTGATACCTGCACATTAAGCCCAGATGGAGCTCCATTCAGTCCACTTGCACAGGGCCACCAGACAGTGGCGTAGCGTGGGGGGTGCAGGGGGGGCCGGCCGCACCGGGTGCAACATCTGGGGGTTAGGGTTAGGGGGCGCAAATCCATGGGTTAGGGGGCTCAAATCCACGGGTTAGGGGCACAAATTACTTGCCTTGCCCCGGGTGCTGACAACCCACGCTACGCCTCTGCCACCAGATGCATGACACACTTGGTGCTCTTCTGTAGGTACCAATGCTCAATGCACAGATGCCAAGGGCAAAGCCAAGAGGAAGAGTTCCACCTGACCTTCTAGTTTTAGTCCAATATGTGGAGAGATGTGTGAATAGTGCTAACAAGATTTTCTCTTTGACATCATCACCATATTTGACATGCCTTTCTTAGTAGACCTTACTTCCTGAATCACTGACAGGTATTAGAAAATCTGATAAATTGACTGGTATTAGATTTTTCTTGGCTTTTCCACTGAATTGAAGTAGCTCAGATACGTACAGATCATACCAAGTATATGACTTTTCACTCAGAAGGCGCAGAATATTTGACCTGCGTGCAAGAATGAACAGAGGATTATGTTTCTTTTTCTTATTGTAACAGAAAGGGATTTTCAACAAACTTTATCCATTTCCCCTCCAAAGATTCCCATGTTTTCACTTTGTGAACTTGGTGACTCACAGGCCTTAAATAGGCTCCAATTAAAGAAGATTGAACTAGATGATTATGCAACACTCAGTGCTTTGGTCTCACTTGAGGAAAATAAGGAAGTAATCAGAGTATTCTCATCTGGGTAATTATTGCTCTTGCTGATGGATTCCATATTTACCATGGCTGAATATCACTTGCAGTTCACACTGTTCAGTGAAGCAAAGCAATCTGGAAGACTATGCCCAGTCAGAACTGATGTGGATGTTTATTCTTGCTGTTTGAAAACAAGGAAGACTGAACAATAGGTTACAGAGGCAGGTATATGTAAACGGATTCCTTGGAACAAAGTCTGGATGTTATTTATTTCTGGACTTCTTTGAAGTGGCTGTATTGAAGAACCGCTCTATTTCTGACAGCTTTGGTCAACATTTTAATTGCTTACAGGTCAGTTTTAATTTTGAAATTCCCATTGTTTCCCGTAAAAAAGAAAAAGGAAAAAGTTGAGCTTTAGAATGTAACCCTGAACAAACTTACTAAGGAATAAATCCCACTGAAGATTAAATTTTCTGATTAAATTGATTTTGTTTTTATGGTGTATGGTTTAAACAACCCTCATATGATTGTTATATTTGCTTCTACATTTGCCACTGCTTGGGATTTTCTGGCCTCCTTCCTTTTTAAAAAATCTTTTTAGTATACATAAGTAGCTCTGTTGGTCGCATCCGCATAAGTTACGGAGCAATCCTAACTGGAGTTGTGGGAGTGTGATGTGGCAGGTCTACTATCATATTTGAAACCTTGCTGACTTCTGTTGGCCAGGACAGAAGATGTGTGGGAGGCTGGCTTCTTGCAATTTTCAATAAGCCAGTTCCAGACTGGTGCAATTGAGGGCCCCATGGACTGGGCTCTTTGGGCAATCTGCAGGGCTTTTGATCAAATGCATCCAAAGCAATTGGTAGATCCTTTTTCCTTGTGATGCACTATTTCAGGATTTCCCTTTTGCTATTGCTGATGGGAAAACCTGTGTGCTGGTCCCGGGGGCTAACTGAGAAGTGAGGTCTGAGTCCAGTCCAAGGTCAATGAAGGCAGTCCTTAGAAGTAGAAGCTGGGTGAAGGGCAGGGTGACGGGTGAGGTCAGGAGCTCTGGCAGGGAAACAGGTAAGGGATCAGGCCGGAACCAACCACCAACAAAGTTGCTCCTGCAACTTGGGACTGGGCTAGCTGGCTTTTACCTGCTCCGAGGCATAGGGCAGCCCCGGTCCACAGGTGACTCGTTTCTCTTGCAGGAACTTAGTTCCCTCCGCCTCTCTGCCCTGAGCCTCTGCAGCTGGAGGGTTACCAGACCCAGAGGCAACCTCAGCTTCTCTGACGGGGCTGAGGGTGGAGCACCGGCAGGCAATAGGTCCTCCATCCCCTCAGGAGCCAGAGCAGACTCAGTTGGTGCCTGCACCTGAGGATCCAGCAGAGGTGAGGACCCTTCAGGCTCAGACCCCAGCCCCAGCTCAGCTGGTTCTGGAGGCGGGGAATCCTGTGCAGGCTGGAATTCCTCAGGTTCAGCCTATGAATCCGATTCCCAGGCCATCACAACCTGGTTAGCTTTCTGTCCACCTGGTACCTGCACCATAGGCAAGCCCCATTGGCCAGCAGTGCCCGTCATCATTGATAGAGACCTATGTGCTATGCTAAGCTCTCGTGCATGTCATCAACATTGTGTGAGGGTAGGATAGTACCCTTAGTCTATAGTCTGAACAAGATCTAATATCACAGACATTTAAAGCATACCATTATTTAAAGCAAGTGGGTGTTTCTGAGAGATGAAGTATTATTTATTTATTTATTTATTTATTTATTTATTTAAAAAAGGATCCAATACTGGCATGGGTTGGATGATATTTCCTTCTAACAGTGGACTCTGGTGGTTGAGTACCTACTGGGTTGAAAGTGAAATGCGGAGGCTCCCAATTAAGGCATTGGTTGCTACATACCAAGGGCATACAAAAGTACATAACACCAACGGTCCTTTTCCTTTAGCAGATCAGAGGGGAATCCCAGCCCCCATCAACCACTCTTCCCTCCCTTTGGTCCATACAGTGCAAGAAGATTCCCTTTCTGGACAGACCTGCGCTCTGAACAAGAACATTCTTGGGTCTGGGGAGATCCCTGCTGCAGGTCCTGCTTCTTGTGTCTAATTCACTTCTTCTGACCTAAATGGCCCAGCTCCTGCTTTTGGGCTTCCCTCAGGCAGGCCTTCTGGTTGGCCACTGTGAGAAACAGGATACTGGACAAGGTTACACCTACAGTGGTCAGGATAAGAAAACAAGAACTCAAGAAGACCCTGCTGGATTAGCCACTGGCCTATCTACTCCAGACAGTGGAGGTAGAACACAGCTGTCAGAGTTAGTAGTCACTGATGGTCTACTACTACTACATCAAGCTACTGCCCATTACCCATGCAGTGTGGAGGAGTACTTTCTTTTGTCTGTCCTGAATCTTGCAATATTGCCCTCAGGTTCTAGTAATATCAGAGAGGGGCAGAAACTTTTCTTTATCCACTTTCTCTGTATCATGCATAATTTTATACACTTCTGTTGAGCAAGGATATAACTTGCTTAGATGTATAACTCTTCTGATAGAGTTCATTTCTCTTTAATTTCACTGCTTCCTTGATTCACCTCTTCTTCTTCTTCTTCTTCTTCTTCTTCTTCTTCTTCTTCTTCTTCTTCTTCTTCTTCTTCTTCTTCTTCTTCAGCACCACCACCACCACCACCAACAACAACAACTCACCCCCCATTAGTGCTTCTACTAGTGGCTATCACAACTCATGTCATGGTGTTATGACCAGATGAGTCTCGACTGTTAACCTCATTCTTTAGGTTATGTTTAAGATTTCATAAATTACATATTTGTGATCCTTTCTCATTGGATGTTGCAGTAAGAAAGAAGTGGCCTTCTGTTACCATGATCAAACCCATCAAGTTTGTCTGTCAAAATGTGTGATTTCCCAATGCACAGAACATAAACACACACAAAAAAGACAGCAATTGAGTCTGCTAAACCATATAACCATTCTGATCGGCAAACTTCATTTCTGACAGTTTGCGGTGAAAGGTGGCTCTGCGTTCTTCCTTCTTAGTTGCTTAGCTATTCGGTGTACAAAGCAAACACAGAGAAAATTGTAATTTCATTTGGATTCAGTGTTCCTTCCCCTTGTGTTAAATATGGGAAGCCCAGGGTGGTTTGGGTAATGTAATGGAGCTGAGCTATATACCATTAGGTGGCATGTACCCATTCGTCGTCGGAATAGCGTAGTGTATTGGGGGTGAACCATGCACAGGCCTGCTAATCTTAAAATGTCAGTGCTGAGGGGAAAATGAATGCAAAGAAGCAGACAGCCTGTCTACACTTTCCTCTCTGCTGTGTGACTAACTGGGGAATTTTGATTTGTTCACTTGCTAACCATGCAGATATCATTATTCTCAACAGGGTTTTTATAGGGCTGCTGCTACAGGCCACAGCTCCCCCCATCCTGCTGTTCTCTTGCTCTCTTGGTTGTGTGATATATGCTTCTTTTTATAACAGCAATCTTCTACCAAAGTCTGCACTTATGAAAATATAGACCGCAATAACAGGCTGCTCAGGCTATATAAATGGGCAAGAGAGAAAGAAAAGTTGCTTCTGCAAATATTCCTGAATGATTTGGAACCAGGTTGGAAACTTCTGACCTGCAGGTCTAATTAGACTCTCCGGGCCTCCCTATTTATCCATTGAGGCTGAGTTGGTCAAGCCAAATGTAAAGTAATGTTTCAAAGAATCATAAAGTTGTACGGTTAGAAGGGAGCCCAAGGATCATCTGGTCCGACCCCCTGCAATGCAGGAATCACAGCTCAAGAATCCCTGTCAGATGGCCATCCAACCTCTGCTTAAAAGCCTCGTCCGAAAGTGGTGGTCTTTCATTTGTTGGGAATCTGTTGGACAGATCTTAGTTCCAGAAAGTTCTTCCTAATGTTTCATTGGAATCTCCATTCTTGTCATTGGAATGCAAATGTTAAATCCAATTTTATGGCACAAACTAAAATCACCTGTATGTGAATTACCATAAAATAGTGATGCCCACCAAAGGGACTCTTGGGCTTGCCGATCAGAAGGTCGGTGGTTTGAATCTCCGTGACGGAGTGAGCTCCTGTTGCTCTGTCCTAGCTCCTGCCAACCAAGCAGTTCAAAAGCAGGCTAGTGCAAGAGGATAAATAGGTACCGTGGTGGTGGGAAGGTAAATGGTGTTTCTGTGCACTCTGGTTTCTGTCATGGTGTTCCGTTGCTCCAGAAGCGGCTTAGTCATGCTGGCCACATCAACCGGAAAGCTGCCTGGGGACAAACACCGGCTCCCTTGGCCTGAAAGCGAGTTGAGCACCACACCCCATAGTCGCCTTTGACTGGACTTAACCGTCCAGGGGTCCTTTACCTTGTTTTTATCTTTTTAGTGATGGCCACAGTTCAAATAGTTCAATGATGGCAATGATCTCCATGTAGGGAAAGATGGATATGAAACAGAACACTGCTGAAGTTAAAAGCATAGGGCCAATTGCTACAATGTGATCTTATCATAACAGATATAGTATCAACTCAGCAAAGTTGGTTTCCAAATGCATACTCACCAGGTCAAAGTTACACAACACAACTGTTTCCCCTATTTCTCCACAAATGGTGGCATAGTGTGATTAGATTTGCCAATCAATCAAGTCACAAGTCACACGCTATGACGCTATTCTAGATCCCTTTGAAATCTGTTAGATGAGTAAGTGTGCACATATCTTCCAGTTGACTTATAGGAGCAAGTTAAAATCTCCATCCGCTTCTTCCCACATGTGTTCAGTGCGCCAGAGTGTTCCATTTCAATGAAATATATACATCTGGAGGTTCTCCAGGACTGGATCTCATTAATCATCCTGATAGAATAACTGCAACCATCATTGTGTATGGAGACTGTTGCTTGTCAGCAACAAAACACGAAAACATTATTAGCAATTAGGTGTCATGGGATACATGACACTAATGAAATAAATATCATGCTCTTTATTAGGGGCGTCGTCTAGGGGATTGTCATAAACAACTTTGCCCGTCTGGGCTGCATAATCTTTAGCAACCTCTAACAAGTTTCTTGGAGAGAGATTACTTTGTGCCTCTACGCAGAGAGTTGATGTACTGCTGCTGACATTATAATGCATTTTAAAGAGGAGCACTAGGACAATTTCCTGCAATTAAGACTTTATCTGGGGACCAGACTCTGCCTGAGCTTCACGATGCTGCTGATTATTAGTTGTGCATTTAATTTACAGCGAAAATCTGTTTGCCTGTTAACTGTTTTCACACATGGGGCAGATAGATAGGAACAATAGGTCAGCCTAGATCTCAGAGTGTTGGAAAGTCAAATTACGTAGCTCTTCGGTGTATGTCGAACCACTTATTTTGTCTCCAGGCAGGCATGGCAAAGCAGTTGTGACCAAAACCGTGAATAGGCAAGACATGAGTGACGTATTGAACTTTATCAATAACTTTATTAATAACAGGGGAAAGAGAAGTGTAGTAAGCTGACTTCAACCTAGGGAGAGCCAAACCCTGCCCATTCTGAAGAGCATGACAATGCATAGCCCAGAGGTGGTTTTTAGGGTGGTGCAACAGTTACAGCAAGTCGGTGGGACCAAATTTTAGCATTGTACAGGGCTCCGCTGAGATTTGAGAGCCCCAAATCTACCCAGAACACAAACTTTTGGCCACAGATAAAGACTCAGACAAAAACTTGCCTATAAAGCCTGTGATCATGCGTGCAAGTTTCAGAGGCTTGCTTGCATGCATTCACATACCTTGCACTTCCCATCTGAACCCCTCTTTTCTTGGCCACAACAACACTCTAGGCCTGGCATGGGATGGCTGTTGTATTGTCTGAGTGCTTCAGCCCAGGCCTCATCACTTTCTTAACCCTCAGCGACATACATGGTTTTCCTGGGAGTAAGTTCCATTCATAGGACTTTCAAGGTACATATGCACCAGACTCCCTTCTTAGGGTTGCTTGTGGAGATAAAGTCCATGATCTCATTGTAGGTCCAGTTCAGTTCAGTTCCTAAGTTTATTGCTCTACCCATGACAAACGTAGCAATAGTATTAACGAAATAATACATAACATGCATTCCATGCATAATAAAATGATACATAACATAAATAAGATATCAGAAACACCAAGAAGCTTAAAATCTAGCTTAATTTCAGATTCTTCTTCTTATTTTATTATTATTTCTTAAATTGATGTACCGCCTTTCATACCATACATAATAAAATACTATATAACATACAACAGAAAGGCCAACAAGCTTAAATCTAGCTTAATTTCAGATTATTATTCTTATTATATTCTTATTTACTCAATTTGTATACTGTCCTTCATCCAAAAAAGCCCAGTGTGGTTCTCAACAGAAAAATACAGAATGAGAATGCAAAAGTAAACCTCCAAATCACCAAAACAGCTTATAGAAAGCTACCTGATTTTTGTGTGTGGGCAACCAATGTATGGAGGGCCACTCTGTTTGTTATGAAGCTATTATTGTCACTCAAAAGAAACCAAGTCATTTCTGCTAGGATGTATCTGTTTGCTTGTGGGAACATCTCACTGTAGGTGATTAGTGTTCATTGCATCTGGCTCTTAATCAATGTGAAACCTGAAAACAGAGAATAAGAATATAGAATCAGTAGAAAGCAGAAAAGGAGAAATACTGAAAACTTTAGGTGCATACAGAATGTTTTCATGTCCTTTAAAAAAAGCAGTTTCTTTCTTTTTTTGGAAAAATGAGTTGACTTATTAAAGGAGACAAACAGTATCAATATGTCATTACTTTGGTCTAATTACAATTCAAGAGAAAAAAAGTGGGGAAAACATTTCAGAAAGATACCCAAAGTTTCATGAAATATACAGTCAAGCAGGCCTGCAATAGAAGAAAAATACATTTATTATTATTATTATTTCTGGAGATGACTAGAATTCTCACCATTCTTTTTGACATCCTGTTTCCTTAAGCTGCTCAGTTAACAAATGTTTTTCCCTAAGGCAACCAGACATATTTTCTCTGACCTTACAAAAAGGAGGCCCTAGAAATAACTAATCTGTTCCTGCTGCAATGACTTCCTTTTCCTTTTTATTTCTGGTGACAAATTTGACAGTTGTTTGTATGGATGACTAACTAGTAATATGATCCGGGTAGGTCGGTTTGTTTTCACCAGTATGCTGAACTAAAAGCTACCATATTAAAACTGAGGTGAGGGAGAGGAAAGAGGGCTCAGCGCCTCTTTACAGAAATGATGGAGAAGCTCACTAATTTTGCTTCAAAATTACCGTATTTTTTGCTCTATAAGACTCACTTTTTCCCTCCTAAAAAGTAAGGGGAAATGTGTGTGCGTCTTATGGAGCAAATGCAGGCTGCGCAGCTATCCCAGAAGCCAGAACAGCAAGAGGGATTGCTGCTTTCACTGCACAATGATCCCTCTTGCTGTTCTGGCTTCTGAGATTCAGAATATTTTTTTCTTGTGTTCCTCCTCCAAAAACTAGGTGCGTCTTGTGGTCTGGTGGGTCTTATAGAGCGAAAAATACGGTACTTTTGCTAGATCCCTGAGATCAGCCAACCAGAAAAAGGCATACAGTTAGACTAAAAGAATTGGGTGTCCCTGAACAACATTCTGAGCTTATGAATTTGGTTTGCAGTACCAGAATTGAGTTCACACTACTTTCCCACAAGAATCCACTCCTGATTGCCCAAAGTGTTCTTCAGTTCAGTAACCTAATTTAGGTAGGAAATGTCACTTTGTGGTGTCTGTTATTGAACAATTGCTGATCTACTGCAAAGCACTAATAGATCCTGATCTATCTTCCATTAAGAGATGCAAAATCTTGCTGATGTACAAGCCCACCCAGAGATCTACTATTACTAGGGCTTTACTATCTACCCGCATTCTAGAGCAGAGCTTTCCAAACTGTGTGTCGCGACCTATTACAGTAGTGTGTCGGCTATAGTGTGTAGGTGCGTTGCACAAACACTCCCTGTGCTCCTCCTGGGGCTGTAGCGGAGCTAGTTTAACCTCCAGTTTGGTAGTGAAACTGAATTACTATGTCGTGAAATGTTGCATGTCTAAAAACTGTGTCACCAACAAGAAAAGTTTGGAAAGCTCTCTATAAGAGCATCTACAACTGGGCCACCCTCCTGGAACTCCTTTAAACTGTCCTCAGTGGGGCTGCTCTCACTATCAGACCAATCAAAAGCCCATCTCTGTCAAGGGCATGGCTTTCACTTGTCTCAAATTCCCCTAAATAGGTTTATGCTGAACCATGGGCATAGAGCCATTGCGTCTGGGAAGAAAGAATGGGAAAAGAAAAGAAAAGAAAAGAAAACCTGGAATATAATGAATGGCATGTAGTTTAAAAGGATTTTTTTTTTTACGTGCTAAAAATATATGTAAAAAAGAAACTTTGCAAAAGCCAGAAACCTTTCAGTGACAGAGCTACTCTGTTGTGGCATGTTATAATTTATCTACTAAATGCAAAAAAAAGATGTCAGGCTGCTTAGCACCAGAAGCAACAAACTGAGTTGGCTTTGACTAGGTGACTCGACTGATGCTTTTGACAACTTTGTCAAAATTATGGCTCTGGTTTGCTTTTGGCATATAGATATTAACTGTTGCAACCGAATTTTCAAAGGCAGCCTACTAAAAAAACCTGTGCTGTAAAAATCTGTCTTCTAAAATTGATGGCTGGCCTGGTGATAATTCCAACTCCTTAATATTCATGTATAGAAGACAGCAGTGGCAGAATGGAATGTTGGTCTGTTGCAAAAATGTGATGCGAATCTTCACAAAAGTCATTTTCTCAGATGACAGAGCATCGGATCTAAAAACTAGTCCCATGTGACTGTAACGCCTACTTAAGGGTCTTCCCTTATCCAAAGGTACTGTGCGCTGTGACAGAAGCAGCTTCACCATTTTTACTGACAGTTTTATGTCGCTGTCCTTTAAAGTTTCAGTCTAGATTTCTACATTTTGTATATTTTATCACCAATTTGAGACCTACAGCTGTGGTACATGAGCATCATTTAATGTTTCAGTTTAGATTTCTACATTTGTATAGGTTATTATCTTCTTGAAATCTACAGCTGTTGACAATCATGTGCAAGTGAGGAATCCAGCATTGTCTTGCATAGTTCCCATTCATCTCAATGGGCTTTTGCAAGAAAAACTCCATACAGGAATTTATTATTTGGAACGTGGGGAACTGCCATTTGTCCACCTAGCTCAGTACTGTTGACACTGACTGACAGCAGCTCTTTAGGGTTTCAGACAAGGGCTTTCCTTATCCTACCCAAAGATGCAGGGGACTGAACTATGGACCTCCTACATGTGTTTTGCAACTGAACTAACAAAGATCATTGTTTGGATCTCATTGTCTAAAGGACCACCTATTCCCAAATGAACATGCCATCTATTAATATCATGAATGAGCCAGCTCCCTGTGACGGTTTGCAGCCAGCTCCCAGTGAAGGTTTGCAACCAGCTGAAGAAAGCAGCCAAGAACAGAGAGGGTTAACTGACAGGCAGGATGAGCATCAGCTAGTGCCAACTCCCCTGCCCCTTGGAATACCACTTGATAAGGGAGTGGCTGAGAGCAGGACAGAACGAGCCAACGCTCTCGAGAAGTGAAACCTGATGCGAACAGAAAAACAATCAGTTTGTCAGAACAGGAAGAGATTGGAGCTAAGCCAATCCCTCCTAAGTGTAGGCTAAGGGAAGGACTGTTAGACTGGAAACAAAGCAAGAGGCGCAAAGTGAGAAAGTTCAATATCTTCTGTAACCGGAAGGAGTCTTCAGAAGGGTCATCATGATTGATGATGCCGGGAGGCTGTGTTAGAGCCGTCTGGAGCTATCTGTTGTTTTGACAATAAATCATCCTTTTTAATTAACTACGCTTACTGTGTGATCAAGCCGGGGACTGGAATCCTGACAATTAAGAATGTCATCAGAAGACCTCCTTTGGGTTCCTCTGCCATCACTGGCTAAGTGGGTGGTGATTGGAAGAAGGATCTTCTCCGTTTGTCATGGACTGGCAGGATTCAGAGGAATGGTGGGAGGTAGCAGCTGGGGAACCACCAAGGAAAGAAGGTTCAGAGCTTAGGGGTTAGTGGTGGGATGACAATGTGTGGTCAGAGAGAGAAGTAGGAGAAGATTGGGAAGAGGAGATGCCAGAAACTGAAATGAGTTTTAGTGAGTAGGGAGAGTCTGTGACAGACAGAAGTCCAGAATCAGAATCAGAAGCAGGGAGGAAAGAGGCCAAGAGACAGAGATGAATCAGGCTGGTGAAGAAGCCAGAGTGTCTTCCCCCTCCTGCTGTGACAAGCCCCCTCCCCACGGCTATCCCAGGACCAGAAGAGGTATGAGGCAGGAGGGGTAAAGACAGATACACTGGCACAGTCTCAGATTGCTTGGGAAGAACCTGGGAGAAGAGGGGACTTAGACAGCTGTAGGAAGGTGGGGACCTTCAGTCTCCACAACTGTCTCACAGGGGCAGGACCTACTGAGAAGAGTTGCTGTGATCATTCTGCCTGGCACTCCTGAGCTGACCTGGTTTCTTCTAATTAACAGTTCACTTACTCTGTGTAATTTATTGCGACACTATGGTAGCACCTCAACTTTGGAACACTTTCCTCAGGCTCATCTGGTTTCCATGGATTGTATTTTAGGGCTGTTATTTGTGTTATTTCAGTTTGAAGATCTGTAAACGGCCTTGATTTGTTTTCAGTTGTAAGTTATAGTACCATTTCTAATTTAATTAATTCAGCAAACAAACAAGTGAAGTGTACCTTTATTTATTTAATCGACTGTAATATTATATACTTTTATATATATTATATACTTTGACCAAACTGCAGGAGGCAGTGGAAGACAGACGTGCCTGGTGTGCTCTGGTCCATGGGGTCATGAAGAGTCGGACACGACTAAACGACTAAACAACAATATTATATACAGTGGTACCTCAGGTTAAGAGCTTAATTCGTTCTTGAGGTCCGTTCTTAACCTGAAACTGTTCTTAACCTGAGGTACCACTTTAGCTAATGGGGCCTCCTGCTGCCGCCACGCCACCGCCGTGCGATTTCTGTTCTCATCCTGAAGCAAAGTTCTTAACCCGAGGTACTATTTCTGGGTTAGCGGAGTCTGTAACCTGTAACCTGAAGTGTCTGTAACCCAAGGTATCATTTTATTCTGTTTTTAAGCAACCCTATTACTCTATTAATTCAGTAGGTAGTGGAAGCTAATAATTTCTTGGGATATTTTAGGGTAGGTTTAGTTGCATTAGTAAAGAGAGAGCAACACAAAGTTCCTTTAAAAAGTTTTGCCTAGTGACTTCCAGAGGTGCTCTCTGAGGAGCTCCAAGGTATTTTAATATAATTTAACACTTTCTTTCTTTCTTTCTTTCTTTCTTTCTTTCTTTCTTTCTTTCCCCCTTTTTTCTAAAGTTTTCTTATCATTTTGGGTACAGATGGTGTTAAAAATAAATTTAGTCTGTATTCTAGGGAGATCAGATGATGGGGCACATTTTTCCTGTATTGTTTTATTGTAATGTGATAAAAAGCTAATGCCTGTTGTTTAATCTGATGGTTACTTATGATCGATCAAAACAGGTGTGGATAGCCTGGGGTCAATCTATTGGTTGTTGGAGTCCAACTCTCACCAGCCCCTGTTAGCATGGCCAATGGTTAAGGATGATGAGTTCTGTAAGCCCAACAACATCTGGAAGATCACACATTCTCCATCCCTGGATTGAAACCTTGTTGGGTCCATTGACAGTCCAGAGGAAAGTCGCCACAGAGGTGCAGACATTTTGTTTCACATCAAATTGCTCCCTTTTCAAAACATTGTAGGTTGCATGAGATGGCGAGGTCCATTCTGGAGCAAAGACAGACAGACAGGTGTAATATCTTTTCAGCGCTTCTTTCAAAGGAAGGGATGCTGAAAGGATAATGAATTCACAAATCTGAGTCTCACCTCTCTGTGTTTGAAGCAGAGCAGAGTGAATGCAGATCAGGCTGATATTTCTGCAGGTGATGCCCCTGAGGTCGGACCAGATAAGATGATTTATGGAATTGTTAGTAACCCCGTGTGATTAGGATTTGCCCTATTCCTTTTCTCCCTTGCTTTTTCTAGCCTGGCTTCTCCATTTATCTTCTATAGCTTCCAAAGGTTCTTGTACTCTGAAACTGTGGGCTTGATACTAACCGAAGATTGAACATCTCTCTTTTAATTAATATGATTTATTAGGCTGGAAACTAAAACAATACTGCTCCAGTTTTCATAGCTCCTCTCATTACTGACTCCTTTTATTGAATCCCCCTTTTCTGATTTTCCTTGTTAGCTTTGATAAAAACTCTCAAAAAGCCATAAAAAACCCCCTCACGCCACACTCACACAAAAGCCCTGTGGAGCAGAGTGCCATTGAGCGCTGAATCTATTTACGATTCTATTCCCTTCCACATTGGGATTATGACAATAGTTTTAGGCGGCAATGATATAACAAGGAGGTTTATTATATTGCGGAGGAAGTAGAAGGTGGCTATTTCTGTCAGAATACAAAGTAGCCTTTGGCCTCTATCAAAGAGAAGTGTCATCACACCATCTCATTGCCTTAATTAATATGTGCTAGCAAACCTAGCCCAGCTGTTTCTTTCGGGGGATATTAATCATCCACTGAACTGTCCTGAAATTAACTCCTTCCACTGCAGTAAAGCTTCTTCTTTTATTTGCTGCCTGTTGCCATAATTCAACAGCTACTTATTCCGGAGCTGTCCTACCGAACCCAAGTTAATCTGACTCAAATGGTTTGAACCACATACTAGTGTTACATTGTGGTGCAATAGAAAAAGCTACCTTTTGAGAGGGAGGATTGAAATTGAAATCCTATGGGTGGCAAACCTCTGGTGTGTGGGCTAAATGGCTCTGTTTGTGTCAAGGACTGGGCAGAGGAGGAATGGTGGAGACCGTCTCCCCATCCTGACCCTTCCAGGGAGGAGGAAGAGGAAGACAGTATAGATTTACATCAGGGGTTTGAGGAAGATTGCAGCTCAGAGGCAGATGAGGGAAAAGTTGGGAAACACCAGAGCAACACCTGGCTGACATGTTGTCATTAGAAAGTATTCCAGACCCTCCATCTCCCAGAAGCTGGCGAGCCTTAAAAGTAGGAGAGCAGACTGGGAAAGGTTATGGAACACCGGAATGAAATTTACGGCATGTAGTGCCTTAAAGGAAAATATTATGAAAATGATATACCGGTGGTACATGACCCCAGTCAAGCTTGCAAAGATATACCACCTGTCTGACAATAAATGTTGGAAATGCAAGGAGGAGGAAGGGACATTCTTACACCTCTGGTGGACCTGCCCGAAAGTGAAGGCCTTCTGGGAGATGATACATAACGAATTAAAAAAGGTACTCAGATTTACTTTACCTAAGAAACCGGAGGCCTTCCTCCTGGGCATGGTAGACCAGAGAGTGGTTAAGAAAGATAGAATTTTCTTTATGTACGCTACTACAGCAGCAAGGATCCTGATTGCAAAGTATTGGAAGACACAAGATCTACCCACGCTGGAAGAATGGCAGACGCAGTTGATGGACTATATGGAATTGGCCGAAATGACTGGCAGAATCCGAGACTTGGGAGAAGAAACAACGGAGGAAGTCTGGGAAAAATTTAAGGACTATCTGAAAAAGCACTATAAGCTGTATGAATGTTAAAAAAAAAAATGCTCTTTTTAGGAAACTATAGCTTCAGCTTTTGTGAATTATTGAAATGGAAAATAAGGTACAAGAAGCCAGAGGTGATGTAATGAAATAACTTTATTGTGTTGAAACTAAAATTTTTAGGACTTGGGTTACAATGTTTTTGAGATTAGGTAACACGATAAAATGAAAGATACATTATTGTGTTGAAATAAGTTAACAAATTGCTGATGTTTTGAATTTACAGAGAATGCAGGGTTCGGAAGATGGGGGGAAGTCCATTAGATTTATTGAAATTTGTAATTTGATGTTTGATTTTGCATTTTATAAATTTAATAAAAAATTATATTAAAAAAAAAATAAAAGTAGGAGAGCAAAGAGCTCAAAGACAAAGGGCACTTAAAGGTAAAGGTAAAGGTACCCCTGCCCGTACGGGCCAGTCTTGACAGACTCTGGGGTTGTGCGCCCATCTCACTCAAGAGGCCAGGGGCCAGCGCTGTCCGGAGACACTTCCGGGTCACGTGGCCAGCGTGACATCGCTGCTCTGGCGAGCCAGAGCCGCAGACGGAAACGCCGTTTACCTTCCCGCTGGTAAGCGGTCCCTATTTATCTACTTGCACCCAGAGGTGCTTTCGAACTGCGAGGTTGGCAGGCGCTGGGACCGAGCAGCGGGAGCGCACCCCGCCGCAGGGATTCGAACCACCAACCTTTCGATCGGCAAGTCCTAGGCGCTGAGGCTTTAACCCACAGCGCCACCTGCGTCCCTTAAAGGGCACTTAGGGGCACCCATAGAGGAGATGATGAGAATGACGAATGAGGAAGTGGGAGAAAAGGGGGGAGAGGGGATTTCACTTGGGACAATGCCATTATCCAAGAGGCTGGGTTCTATAGCTTCTCTCTGTAAATATAGAAATAAAAAAAAGGACTGTAAGAAACTTTTCCTTGTCTTTATAATTCCTGGGCAACAAGCTGGGAGCCACTGACAGCACTCTGACACATGCTGGCCCTGTCCTGGGCCCTATCCTTGAGGGCTTTTGCCTGGCTGCCATGTTTTCTTATACAGTGGTACCTTGGTAGTCAAATGGCTTGGCTCCCAAACAAATCAGCTCCCAAACGCTGCAAATGTGGAAGTGAGTGTTCCAGTTTGTGAATGTTTTTCAGAAGCCAAACGTCTGACGTGGCTTCTGTGGCTTCCAACTGAGTACAGGAAGGTCCTGCAGCCAATCAGAAGCTGTGCCTTGGTTTTTGAACCATTTTGGGAGTCGAACGGACTCCTGAAACGGATTTAATTTGAGAAGCAAGGTACCACTGTATAGTAATAAATGTCTCTTCTGTGTCTAGATATAGAAGTGTCTTTATTGTGATGGTTTTTATTGATTTCATAAAATTTTGATAAAGCCTGATTGTTAAAACAAACAAACAAACAAACAAACAAAACCTAAAAGCAGTTTACAAAAAGATATGTTGGTATGGAGCAGAAACCTCTGGCTTGCAAAACTGGAATCTAGGCTGTGTTCACACTCCTCTTTACAGTGCAGCCAGCAAATTTCCAGTGCTGGATTTTTAATCTATGTTTGCACATGACTTTATAAAAAAAATGCATGTCCATTGTTCTCCTGTACAGTGGTATCTTGGGTTAAGTACTTAATTTGTTCCATAGCTTCGTTCTTAACCTGAAACTGTTCTTAACCTGAAGCACCACGTTAGTTAATGGGGCCTCCCACTGCCGCCGCACTGCCGGAGCATGATTTCTGTTCTCATCCTGAAGCAAAGTTCTTAACCCGAGATAATATTTCAGGGTTAGCGGAGTCTGTAACCTGAAGCGTATGTAACCCGAGGTACCACTGTACTTTGCTATACGATGCTACTGTTTGATGGGTTGCTTCTCAAACCAGCTTTGCACTGATTGGTGTCCTCAAACCATTCTGAATTCATTTCTAGCAAGGTGTGAGCGCTCTTGTATAGGGTTAAAAAAGGCCTTAAGCATGAAATGTAAGGTTAAAAATGCCTTAAATACTACTACCACTACTACTACTACTACTACTACTACTACTGACAACCAACCAACCAACCAACCAACCAACCAACCAACCAACCAACCAATAAAGCATTGTCATTTTATTAAGGCTTAGCACCTAAGTGTCTGATCTAGTGCGTGTTCATGCCACAGTAGCTATATGTTACTCGGCTGCAGGAGAAACAGATTCTTCCACTCCCAATGGTTCTTATCCTTCACCTTCAGCATTTCTGCATGGCAGGTTGGGTCCTCCAGATGTGCATCTGCAACACATCCAATCTCATAATTGTCTGCAACCATTCCATGCTGGTTTCCTGCCAGTCCCTACCAGGGATGCCATCCTAGAAATATTGCCTGTTTCTTCAGTGTATATGCAATGACTAAAATGGTTGTAGAAACTGCTTTTCCTGTCCTGTTCCTCCTCAATTCCCTGCTTGCTGTGCAATAACACAAAAGTCATGGATGCTTCAGCAGATTAGAGTAGGGTAGTTGGTGCAGGAGTCAAGGTATTTGCAATGGATTAAAAATTCCAGTTGCAGACTCTTCTACGGTCACAAATCCTTTATAAAAACAGAGGTGATCTCTGGGCTGGATCGTGGCAACTGTGATTTTAATGCTTTTTTAATTTTAACTTATACTCCATCTTAAGCCTGATGGGGGAGGTAGTACATAAATGTCTTGATAAATGAATAAAGAAACAAAATGCCATTTTAAAGTGGTTGGCACAATGTTATCAAGTGCAGATGTTTTACCCATATCAACCTAAATAAGGTTAGGACAAACAACTGCTCAGTATGAAAACACTGTTTAACACTCACATTGCTAATCAACCAATTAGTGCTCAACACCTTTTAACAGGAAAAGTGCTAATCTACCATTCATCTCTGTCATGGGTAATGACTTGTTTAGTGCTGACAGCTGCTAATCAGGACTTCAAACACTTAATTGGGCAAAAATAGGCATTGTGTCCAGAATGGAGGACAAAATCAGATGTATTTCTTGAATCAATATTTGTATTATTGAGGCTGCAATCTTGAGGGTAATGCAGCTTACTTCTGAGTAAACATGCATTGGGGAATGTTCAAAGCATGTCACATGCTTTACATAACTCACCCAAGACTCATAACTAATCTGCATATTTAAATAACATACAAGATTTGCATAACCCTAATAGAATTTATTTGAACAGGGTGACTAGCAAGATAAAGTTGGTGGAAGTTGCATGTTGGAGCTGCAGTCCTATACTAGCTTACTTGGCAGTAAACCCCACTAAATTCAATGGGGCTTGTTTATGAGTAGATATAGACTGAATCACAGAGCTATTCACTGATATTTTTATTCTGAAACTGCTGCTATCTCTAAGTAACCTTGAACGAATAACCTTGAATGAACTAGATGATCAGATATAACAAAAGATGAGTATTCTCTACATTTAATAGGTGCATGAAAGAGGACTGAGAGAGCTTCACCTGTCAAAATTCTTCCAACCTATGTATTGAAATAAAGGAGACTTTAAAAGTGACTTGAATTTGACAGCCTTATTCTCTAGCATCCTTATAACTCAAGTATAGCTTTGGAAAACCATAGTCCCTTTGCAAGAAAATGATGCAAGACTCAGTCCAATTCAGAGCCAAATGACATATGCTGTTAAATGCATTTAAAATGGAAATTGTCAGTGTTGGTGCTGACCGTTAAAGCCCTAAATGGCCTTAGCCCAGTACAGTAGTACCTCGGGTTAAGAACTTAATTCGTTCTTAACCTGAGGTACCACTTTAACTAATGGGGCCTCCCACTGCCACCGCGCCACCACCACGCGATTTGTGTTCTCATCCTGAGGTAAAGTTCTTAACCCGAGGTACTATTTCTGGGTTAGCAAAGTCTGTAACCTGAAGCATCTGTAACCCGTGGTACCACTGTATACCTGAAGGAGCATCTCCACCCCCATTGTTCAGCCCAGACACTGAGGTCCAACTCTGAAGGCCTTCTGGCAGTTCCCCCACTGCGAGAAGGAAGGTTACAGGGAACCCAGCAGAGGGCCTTCTCAGTAGTGGTGCCCACCCTGTGGAACACCCTCCCATCAGATGTCAAGGAAATAAAGAACTACCTGACTTTCAGAAGAAACCTGAAGGCAGCCCTGTTTAGGGAAGTTTTTAATGTTTGATGTTTTATGGTGTTTTCAGTATTCTGTTGGGAGCCACCCAGAGTGGCTGGGTCTCCACAGCCAGATGGGCGGGGTATAAATAACAATATATTATTGTTATCATCATCATCATCATCCTGCTGGGCAACCACAGATGAAGATTGTATTCCAACATTGACATGGGAGAAAACTTCCCACTGGTGTTGATCCTGGTTGGGGACCCCTGCAATGATGATTTTCATTAAAAATAATTTTTTCACATTTAACAAAATTACATATATTTTTCCCTGGAAAAGATCCTGATGTTGGGAAAGGTTGAGGGCACAAGAAGAAGGGGATGACAGAGGACGAGATGGTTGGACAGTGTTCTCGAAGCTACAAACATGAGTCTGACCAAACTAAGGGAGGCAGTGGAAGACAGGAGTGCCTGGCGTGCTCTGGTCCATGGGGTCACGAAGAGTCGGACACGACTAAACGACTAAACAACAACATATATTTTGGCCCTTATAGTCTTAAAGCAGAGGAAATAGAAGGTATCTTTCAGCATTTCCTTCTCACATATGTACTGTGCTTCATTCCACGCCCAATAACCGTGGGGCGACTTTGCACTAAATTGTCTGCATTCCCTCATTTTATTGTAGGTACTTTCTTCACGCCTTCTTTAACAGAGTCAGGAAATGGAGATATCAAAGCTGGAGGGAGGGAGAAAGCTGAAATCTTGTGGATTTTCAAAAATCCCCAGGTGTGTTCAAAGTTACAAAACACTGCAGAGAATTACTGACTGGCCCTATCACTCATGTAAGGCAAAGGATTTAAGTCTGGAGACAGAAAGTGCTGGGATGCTCTAAATTGATACTCAGCCAAGAGCATCAGCCAGCTCACGCCTTGCTGTCAATTTCAGATTCCTGGACTGGCACACATAGCTGGAGACAAGCAGCTGGGGAGTGAAATTCTGCACATAATTGTGCCCAACTGTCATATTAGTCCATGTTTCTCTGAAGAATTTTGTGGGCAATTTAGCAGTCCAAATAATAAGAAAACAGTATTGTGCCAGTATTATTGTTGCTGAGAACTGGAGAGGGTAAGATGGCCAACAAAGTAATGAGCAATAATTAAATTCTGGAAATAATCCAAGGTGTCTGCTGCATTAAATTCAGCTTAGTGCATTTGATTGTTTTGGCTATGCCTACTAGTTAAGCAAAATCTCTTGCGGTATTTACTAATGATTTGGAAAATACAGGGGTGTACATAGATGTACTTTTCAAGCAGTTAAGAAGAGAGCAAGACACTCAACTGGGTGGAGAAAAGGTATAGTACCCACTAAGGAAGAAAGACAGTGCAAAATGTTTGAATATGCTGAACTGGCTGGTCTAACGAACAGGATAAGAGAAAACGAAGATAAGGAATATAAGGAGGAACTGATACAGTGGTACCTCGGGTTAAGAACTTAATTCGTTCTGGTTGCCCTTTCTTAACCTGAAACTGTTCTTAACCTGAGGTACCACCTTAGCTAATGGGGCCTCCCACTGCCGCCATGCGATTTCTGTTCTCATCCTGAAGCAAAGTTCTTAACCCGAGGTACTATTTCTGGGTTAGCGGAGTTTGTAACCTGAAGCGTCTGTAACCCGAGGTACCACTGTAACGTTTATTGACTATTTCAAGAACCAGTATAGACAAATGCATAGCTTATCAGGTCTCGTGTAAATCCAGCAGAGTTGAAATAGAGTATTTAACAGATAATAAATTGGATGATTAAAAAGATATGGATTACGCGGAGTAGTAGAAAAGCAAAAGGAACCAGGGAAAGTGTGGAAGGAAACTCATATGGTATATGAAGATATGCTGTATTTGGTATGGTTGTAAGTGGGTCAGGGGGAGGGGAGGGTGGTGAAACATGCTATCTGTTCCCATTTTTGAAAATGCAAATAAAACGAAGAAGAAGAAGAAGAAGAAGAAGAAGAAGAAGAAGAAGAAGAAGAAGAAGAAGAAGAAGAAGAAGAAGAAGGAGGAGGAGGAGGTAAGACATTTAGAGTAGTGGCTAGATTCTTGAGCCTTTAGTGTAGATGCCTGTGTGATGTCTCTTCCAGTGGACATTCATCCAGATTTGTTTGCAGGGAGATTAAATAACGTTGGATATTTAATGAACAATCACTCTGGTTTGTTTGTGGGGAGGTTAGTGCTATCCCACACTTCCCAGTGCATTTTCTGG
Source organism: Podarcis melisellensis (assembly GCF_964234715.1). NCBI lineage: Eukaryota > Metazoa > Chordata > Lepidosauria > Squamata > Lacertidae > Podarcis > Podarcis melisellensis. Next base: position 28,971,451 of record NC_138542.1, read on the forward strand.
TCACCAGTGGTGTAGCATGGGTTGTCAGCACCCGGGGCAAGGCAAGTAATTTGTGCCCCCCAACCCGTGGATTTGCGCCCCCTAACCCCCAGATGTTGCGCCCGGTGCGGCTGGCCCCCCCTGCACCCCCACGCTACGCCACTGCTGGTCACTTCCTTTATTGCAAAAAGTATGATCTTTTGGGAAGCAGATTTGTTGCATGACACCTCCCAACTAACCACATTTATGCAACTTGATTGTGATTGAATTGCACCTGGGGGGAAAAAAACTGTCTAAAAACATCCACAGTGTCTGTACTGGCCCCTCTTTCTTACTGAATTAATCAAGTTCCATGAACTTAGAGCTATTTAAACAAAAGAAATCTGGAAATTTTGTCCCTGGTATGCATACAGGAACAGATTAATCATTTATACACATGCAAATCATTCATATAAATGAGCCAAATAATGATCCAATTCAATGCAAGAGTAAACACTTGTGTGTCAGTCCTGGCTGCCTGTCCATCCACCCCATGCCCTAGTCTTTCACTAGCACAGTGAAAGGTTCTAGCAATAAAGATGCTTACAGAATCTCCTGCTGAAATCCTCGCATAATTTTTTTGTAATGGCTACATAGCATGGCTCCGTTACAATTTTGTTCAGAAGTATTTAGTGGGCTTTATCCTCCAATAAGTACTATATGTAGAGGTTCCGGTGTCAGAGCATGCTATCCCAAAGCGATACCATCCCTGAGCCACTTTGCAAGGCTGAAATGATCCCAGCCTCGCCAAGCAACACTGGGCCGTGTACTGCTCTGCAAGGCTGGGATCTGATCATATCCCAGCCTCGCAAAGTGGAGCTGGCTCAGGGAGGGCTGTGCGAGAAGGTTGCCATGAGCCCTTCAATCCCAGCCTCAGCCTTGAAGGGATAGGATCCAAAGGCACATGGAGTCCTTTCTCTTGGTGCCCTCCATGAGCTGCTATGAGAGGCTGGGATCTGATCAGAAATCTCATTGCTTCCAGTTAAACCTACCCTTTACTCTGAGGTGGCCCCATGAAACTGAAAGACAGATCCAGTCATGGGTGGTACAAACATCAGCCAATATATGTGAATGCCCCTTCACACACTCCTTCACAAAGCCACCCTCCAGCTGCTTATCTGAGCTCAGGAGGTAAAGGAGTTGACACGTTATTTTTGAGGTGAAAACTCTGCCATGGTATTTGTTCCTTAATCGTTGTTTCTGCTTCCCACCTGGAGAACATCACTTGATGCGTTGTGTGCAGAGCATAGATATGTGAACTCTCTGCACGATAATATCTAAACAGCCAGTTGCTCATTCTCTGTGAGATCTTCACCCCCACAGAGTCAGCCTACTTTGCTTTTATATGAAAATATTCAATCAGGCGCTTACTGCTTGTCAGAAGAATTTCAATGGCGCTATAAAGCATGTTCTCCAATAAATGAGAGCATGTGTTGCGGTGTGGGCCACCAGGCCAGGCCTCTTGTTGCCAGGCAGGTTAATAGTTGTTGCCTGGCATCATTATTGGGTAACCGGGTTGCTGGGGCAAATTGTATGTTGCAAATTGGGTGGGTGGGACCATAGTCTTTAAATATTGGTGCACTCTGGTTTCTCTTTCTCTTTGCAGAGTGCATCGGATCACCCGCCCACCCGCCCTCTTTTCCAGTTGACCTTGCTTTGCCTGTCATGGGGTCGTCTGCCTTGGCGCAGGGGCCTAGTAGGAATTTTGCCATTTGGTGATTGGCTGTGCCATTTGGTTTTTGCCTACTACTCAGCAATTCGTCACAACTTGTAAGGTTGTGGTTAGGCATTGGTTATAATATGCTGGTGGTGGAGGGGTCAGGTTAGGCCGTGCCTGCCCCTCCCGTTGCGCTGAAGGGAATTCCGTTAAAGGAATCCTGGGGCTTGCCATGATTTCGTCCAATCCCTGTCATGGGACCAGGGCCGCCCAATCCCTGTCATGGGAATCCTTGTCATAGGACCGGGCCGGCAAGCTTTCGGGGAGTTGCTGGGGTGAGCGGCGTGGGTCCGATGCTTAGCTCAAATGATCCCCAAGTTAGACTTTCCCTTCTACTGGCTACCGATCGGACCTCGGGATGTCAGTTCTGTCCCAGGTGGGGGGACAGATAGTCATAACCAATGTCTAAACAACCACTCACTGATTTTGTATTTAATAAAGTTGTGGCCAAAATAGTGCCCAAAAACCAAAACTAAATTACGTGTTATGTGTGAAGTTATTTGAGGGGTGGCCTAGGGACCTACACACGCAAGGGTAAGTAGGGAAGCTGGTCTCTCCTGAATGCTTCCAAGGAAGGTGACTCGAGTATCTGATTATGTGCATCTCTCATTCACCCTAATAATATACATGTTTCATGTGCTTTTTTGTGGAAGGGATGAGGGAGTCCGCTCCTTGAACATCAGGAGGTCCTTTCAATCTTCTAGAAAGAACAGTTGAAAGCAACGAATCATTTTATAAATGATTTGTTGGTTTCACCTGTTATTCCAGCAAGTGGCATACAGTGGTACCTTAATTAACAATTCCTTCTGGAGGTCTGTTCTTAACCTGAAACTGTTCTTACCTGAGGTGCCACTTTAGCTAATGGGGCCTCCCGCCACCACCGTGCGATTTCTGTTCTCATCCTGAAGCAAAGTATCTGAGGTACTATTTCTGGATTAGCGGAGTCTGTAACCTGAAGCATCTGTAACCTGAAGCTTCTGTAACCTGGTACCACTGTACAAATCTGTGTGATTTTCCACGAATAACCACAAGATATATTAGACCGCAACATTATAATGGTCTGCTACAAATAGTACCACTGCATTTCTTTTTAACACTGCATATTTTGTGTCACTATAGAAGTCCTTTCTCTCTGTGGACAGACCTCTCTCCCACTCTCCCTATACAGAAGATGGTCTGCCATAGGCATTGACCTGTCCCAGGAACCATAGGATTGTACTCTTAGTTATGCTTAACTCTGCCTGAAATCAGTGGGACGACTTAGCTCTAACTTAGGTTCATTTATTTCAATGGAACTTAATTATAGCACACTTTTTTCTGGATGGGCAGTACAGTAATATGTGTGCAACACATGTGCTTTAAAAACTGCTTTCAGGTCTGGGGGATGTATGGGTTGGGAGATTCATGCCCTGGGTTGGGTTTATGAATCCTTTAATGAAAGGTCAGCTTTGAAGCACAGATCAATTGGTGGGAGCAGAGGGAAAGTTAAGCGTTCTCAAGATAAAAATATTTTCTGAAAGATACATGCATCATTCAGTTTCTGTAGCCATCCACCACAAACCTATTTGTTGATGTGGTGGATAGCTTTGTTCATTTAACTTTATTATTAACAATTAAAATCCTCATCGTTGTCTTGGACGATCATTATTATTACTGATGATCATCTGAATGTATTATGGAATGTCCACTGGCATTCCCAATGGTTCCCAAATTATTTACTAACTACACTTTACCAACACATAAATACATGAAAATATGTGGATGGGTTTCTTATTTCTATAATTTGGGGTGATACCCAGATCATTTAAATTACTGGGGCTCTCTGGTATTCTTTTAAGAAAATGTTCAGCTAAATTGTAGAATCAATACGAGCAATTGCTGTGATAACATGTGCTTTTCTGTGAAACCACTTTGTAACCTAACAGCAATAGCCTCTGGAAAATTTTATTTACTTTTATCTTGGTGCTTGCAGCAGATTATATGATCCCCCTTACTGGTACATTATTTGTAAATGGTGTTATGAAAGCTGGAGTAATCCCATCTGAAAGCATACCTTGGGAAACCTTTCTAAGTCAACAAGTGCTCAAGGAAAAAAGAAAATGAACTTCAAATACTCAATAGGGTTTTGTTTTTTAAATTCATGTTCCATATAGCTGCTCTTACAGACCAGAAGTTGTTGAAGAAGAAAATGGTCTTATGGAGTAGTTTCTTCCCTGTTTTTCACCTTCCTTCAACTTTCCCCTCAGTCTGTATGGAACAAAGGGAAGGGAGCCCTGTTGTGTGGTTAACAAATTTAAAGAAAGAGAAGAGAAAGGTAGAGAGACAGTCCAAGGTTTGTGTTTTCCCAACTTTCTTAAATTGTATTCCCATTGTGCCATATTTGAAAAAAAGAAAAGAAAAAAGATAAAGCATTAGTTTTTCCTCAGCTGGTTGTGCAGAAAGTTCCACGGAAGACTTTATAAAATAATTCTGAATTCACCAGTTCAGTAACCTATATCTGAATGGCTACTGGTATAAGCTTTATGTACGTCCAATTCCCTGCTTGGCCAAAATCCTGGGTTTTTTTAGACAATGCAATCTAGCATCAACACTGCTTATATCAATTCATCCGTTGTAGTTTCCCTGGTAAAAGGAAATCGGTCTTATGAAGCGTGCAAAATATTGTTCCATGCAGCTTCAGTATAGACGTTAGCTCTTTGACTCCATAGGAGGCTCCCTACCACATGCCTAGCGCAGTAAGAGCGCATTAAGATTTCTTTCTGAAGGCTGAAGTGCAAGATCTGAAGTGTTGGATCTGCCTGATGCATGGTGCTGAATCCACAGCTTAAGAAAAGAAAAAGTGGGAGGGAGAACTCTGGTTATTTATATGTATGTATTCCAATTTATCAAACACTTTACCCAAGCTCTAAGCATCTTGAATAATTAATGAAGCACATACATAATAATAAACATTTACATTCGGTGATTTATTTTCCAACCCAAATGATGCCTCCCGTGAAATATTTCCAAATCCCCACGAGCAGATTCTTATCATAAACAACCAAAATCTCCTCATCAGTCTTCCATCCAAGGAAGGACCCAGAGAACTGCACTAGTCTTGTTGGCAATCGGGAAACTCAGTAGTATATATATTTTCCTCCTGGAAAACTATAGGAAGAGAACAAGAGAAAGCACCAGATGTTGCTGGCATCACCATCCTGAAACGTCTTGACCATATTCCTCCAAGAGAAAAGGGACATTTATTAGGCAGCTGTGCTTAAAAATTACCAGTAACTCTTTTATGGCAGTAGTTCCGTATTACTATTCAAAAAATTTGGCATGAGATTTTGATTATGAGCTCAATAGTTACCATATTTTGCCCGGTTGAGCCGATATGGCATTGATTTTATTACTGGATGGCAGAATATGTGTTCATACTTATTGTGTATGTGTAGAGGGCGAATCCGATGTATCCTCAATTTTCGAATGGGTCAGAAAAATCTGAGACGCTGTTTTGAACCAAAGAGACACATTTTTAAAAGAAGCTATTATGGGTGTGTGTGATGTTTGTTCAAAGATAGCCTTTCTTTATTATGTTTTGGAGCAATATTTCCAAGATAAATTACGACCTTGTATCTTTTTTAAAAATGGTTATTTAGTTTTCTTATATTTCTACTACTTTTGTAACTGTTCTTATGCAACAACATGAAACACACAGACACACCTGTCCTGATTGAGATGTGGTGTGTGTGTGTGTGTTTATAGTACAGCATTCTCAGCACGGTGTGAATTGTGATGTCTATTTTCTAATGAAATTAAACTAAATGTTGTGTATGAGAACACACAAGAAGCTGCTGCCTCAATTGTCCTGGAGAAAACGTCTTCGGATCTGGAAGTCTTGATCCAGAAAACAATGTGTGACCCCACTTTTCAGAGAAATCAGGTCCTCCCTTAAAAAAGGCACGTATTGCGGTGAGACCTGGACAACCGACACCCTGTGTTGTGGGTGGGTACATTTGGACAGCCACAACACCTGATTGGTAGGTCCCTTGAAGCTGGGTGCAATCTGGCCAATGGGATGCAGTCCAAACGGTTCGAGGGACCTATTTATGCCCATGCACATGACCCAGAGCTTCCTCTTTCGGTGTGTGCATTCGGAACACCTGCCCATGTCTCCCTACTTTTAGGGCTTTGTGTTTTACCTTGCTGTGACATCGTGTGTCGTCTGTCATTGGAACAGGGGCACGGCAGGAATTTTCCCCACTTGGCTGTTTGGCTGTTGCCATTTGGGTTTCACCTGTAAGGTTGCGGATAGGCTCTGATTCAGGTGATAGGGATGGGAGAATGCTCTCGCCATCCCTATGTGAAGGGTATTCTGTTGAAGGAATCCAGGGACTCGATGGTTTGGTCAACCCCTGAGAGGGGGTTGTGCCTGGGCCTGAGTCCAGGGGGACATTTGGGTGGGGGAGATAGCCCATTCCCGGCTTTCTGCTTATCCAGGTGTTCACCCTTGGCTGACCTATGCTGGAACCCTGGGTCAGCGCTACCTGCATGGCAGGGAGCGAGTTGAACAAGAGCCTATGCAACCAGTCACTTTCTGTAATCAATAAAGTTGTGGACTAAATTCTGTCAAAAACCAAAACCAAAAAATTATTCAGGAGGGAGGTTTCTGGGTCTGAACATGCAATTGATTTTTGCCATTGTAAAGAACTTGTGCCATAGCCTTGTCAATAGTAGGCAGCTACACTGTGTGAGCATTTGATTAGAGGTCTGTGGTGGGTCCTCTGCTTATCATGCACCCAAACCAAGTTGTCCAAATTAACTCATTTACCTGTTGTATCCTTATGAGTCTGGGTTTTTTTATATGGCTGCTTATGTTAGGCCTGGTTCCCTGAAGACCTGGGCGCTCTGGTTCTCCTCCCCCAGCCAAGAGTATTTCATTTAAAAACAATTAATCCAGAAACTTTTGTTTTATTTATAAAATAAAACACAAGCTGCTTGATCAGCGGTATGGTGCAGCCCATTTAAATCATGCATGTTTTGGACATTGAGTAAGAATTACAACTAGTCCAATGCTTGCGTTGGGTACAATTTGTTTGTCAAATATTTAGAGTCAAATATTTCCTACCCATTTTAGCAATGATTGGCTGCATGAGGAGTGCTCTACTGGGCCAGGTCTGGTGCACAAACAAATTGCTGGATGGCCTGCAAATCTATGCCAGAATTAGTTTATTCGTCTTCTTCTCTGGTGATCACTTGTAGTCGAGTAAGATTGTCTTCCATAAACATGGTTTTTAAAGTAAGTCCATAAGTGGCTGTGGAGACCAATTCTGGATCCACACGTCCTTCCACAGTGGTTTCCAGTTGGGAGTTGATCATGGTGAGGGTTTGCCAAGCGTGCCTTTGTCTTAGCGCATTTCTTCCTTTTGTCCTGAATTCGAGCGTCTTCAAAACTCATGACACCTTTGGTAAAGGCTGTTTTCCAATTGGAGCGCTCACAAGGCCAGTGTTTCCCAGTGGTCGGTGTTAATGCTGATATAGCAAAGACAATATAGAAAATTAGCTTTAGATATACAGTGGTACCTCGGGTTAAGAACTTAATTCGTTCTGGAGGTCCGTTCTTAACCTGAAACTGTTCTTAACCTGAGACACCACTTTAGCTAATGGGGCCTCCCGCTGCCACCGTGCTGCCAGAGCACAATTTCTGTTCTCATCCTGAAGCAAAATTCTTAACCTGAGGTACTATTTCTGGGTTAGCAGAGTCTGTAACCTGAAGCGTCTGTAACCTGAAGCGTCTGTAACCTGAAGCGTCTGTAACCTGAGGTACCACTGTATTAGAGGGTGGATTTTTTTCTATAATTGTTTTGCTAATGATATTATTCAATATTTTAGCCAATGCCATCTTTGGTTCATTCCTGAACACAGGACTATAAATGGAGTCTCAAAATCAGTTCATGATATGAGGGTGTGTATTCTTTAGTGGAGTGGGGCAGGGTAAGGAAGGGGGTCAGTTGTTCAAGAGAAAGTCAAAATTTCATTAGGCTAGCATGAACCTTTTGTGAGAGGCCAAGCAACTCTTTGGGCATCGGCAAAGACAGGCTGAATAAAACTCTCCACAAAATGTAATTACCTTTCTTCTCAGCATCAATAGAAATAGATATAAAATATTAAAGTCAAAGGTAGATTGCTTAGTAGAGAAGAGAGCAACATTTTCTATTTCTCTAGAGAAATCTTGTGAACTATTTTGTTCAAAGCGACACTAATTACCATCATGTGATTAATCACAGACTAAGGAACGTCTGAAAGATTGCACTAATAATTTAGAGAGTAGAATGAAATTTACTCCCAATATCTTTGCCAAAGCAGTATACAAACTACCTGAGATTTACTTTTATAAATATAACCTTCATATGGCCAACAAAGTATTAAAAATTAGAACATGAATATGCTCCTCTTGCTTTTTTCTTTTTCTTTTTAATGAAAAGCAGCCATAGGAGGATGTCAGTTTGAGCAACTGTATGGTATGGGAAGGAGCTGCTAACCCTATCCTTTGTTTGTTCACATTTGTCTTTGTGCTTTCTCCCTGTTGGGAAAAGCTGCAGAGATCCAATTGCTCTTCTCTTTCTCCCGTAGGCAGAAAAGTAGTGTGGTCATATTTGACCACAGAACTGACAGGAACAAAAAAGACCAAGCAACCTTCCTCCCCAAAGTTATTTCTCCCAGGTTGGCAACCTCCCGCTTCAGCTTTTCATTAAAAACTAAACCAACAAAAGATTGTTCACACATCTCCTATGTAACATCTAATTTGGCCCTTAGGCAGCAACAGAAAATAATTATCTCTCTGTTCATTTAGGTACATGGTATTTGCAGAAAATCATAATTACAAGTTTAAAATGAATAGAGGTTTGTGTGTGTGTGTGTGTTTGGTCAACATATAAGTAACTATTCAGCATTTCTGGTAAAAACAGGCAGTATTTCAGACAAAAAAAAAAGATAAACAAGTAAAATTAGATACCATGAAAATTTAATTACAGAATATGATATGAGAGGAAATGAGTGACATTTCACAGATGAGAGAGAAAATTAGAAATTTTAAAATGCTAATTTTAATAAAGTCAATTAACACACAAAGCAATGTGTTATATGTTGAAAGACTTTTTTAAAAGGCAGTCATGAGTTTTTTAAGAAGAAAAGGATAGCATTCTGCATTTTAGATCCAGTTTGTTGAATAATTGCTTCTTTTGCTTTTGTAAGATATATTTCATTCTCTTGATACTTAATTTACAATGGGGGAAAAATGCTTTAGTTCTTGGTTGTGTTTTGTTTCTTGGAAATTTCCCCAAACTGTCAGATAATGCATTTTATATAGTATAAACCTCAATGGGATTATTTTCCTTTTGAGATGAAAATAGTTTAGTCAGTAGAGCATGAGACTCTTAATCTCAGGGTCCTGAGTCCGAGCCCCACGTTGAGCAAAAGATTCCTGAATTGCAGGGGGTTGAACTTACTGACCCTCATGGTCCCTTCCAACTCTACTATTCTATGAAAAAAAATTATTATCTTTTTTGGGAACAATTAAAGTATCACAAGTATTTTCTGGGAAATCATTGTTGCAAACCCTGGTTCATCTTGTTGGAATCTCTACTCGGCCAAGCTGATAAAGCTCATCTTCCGGCCGAGTCCTTCGGAATCGCCCTCCGACGAATAATTAACGACCTGAGCCTCTGATAAGGCTCCAAGGCACGTTCCCCCATTCAGTAGAGTTTCAAAGCAGCAGAAGTGATGAGATTTATGGCTGCATGCTATGCTTTATTACTAAGCTACACAGAGAGCAAAGAAAAATACATCCTCTCCCTGTGAGAGCAGACAGCAACTGAACAAAGGAACAGAGAAAACCAGTACGTCACATCCGTCTCCCTTCTCCCGAGAGACTTCCAATAGCCTGGACTGTCTCTGGAATGTAAACAGAGCCTTGTGACTCTAAGTAGTTGCACAGTGGCAAACAGAAACTAACACATCTATGGTCATCTTCAGACTGGACATGTGAGTGTTGGAAGTTTCTAGGGCAGTAGAGTGTACACTCCAGGCTCTTTACCAATGCCCTTGCATGTGGGTCTCCTGTCTGAGCAAAAAGGTTTGACTGAACACACTTTAAGTCTGCCTGAGATCAGGGTTCCTGATTGTGTATAGGCCTCTAAGCCTGCATTCAAACCATATCTCTCAAGCGCTGTGGCATGCCTTTGAAAAGTCATGGCTTCCCCCAAAGAATTCTGGAAGCTGCTGTTCGTTAAGAGTTGCTAGGAGACCTCTGTTCCCCTCACGGAGCTACAGTTCCCAGAGTTTGATTATTTCTTAAACCACTCTTGGAAGTGTGGCTCTGTGAGGGGAATAGAAGTCTCCTAACAACTTTCAGCACCCTTAACAAACTGCAGTTCCCATGATTCTTTGGGGGAAACAGCCATTATTTAAAGTGGTATGATACTGCTTTAAATGTATGGTTTGAATGTGGCCTAAGTTTGCTGACCCATGTCCATGGGGCGAGAAGGTAAGCAGTGTTTCTGTGTGCTCTGGTTTCTGTCATGGTGTTCCGTTGCACCAGAAGTGGTTTAGTCATGATGGCCACATGACCCAGAATGCTGTCTGTGGACAAACGCTGGTTCCCTCGGCCTGAAAGCAAGATGAGTGCCACACCCCGTAGTTAAATTTGACTGGACTTAACAGTCCAGGGGTCCTTTACCTTTTACCTTTACCACACCACTCTGGCACCAAGACAAGTTGATGATTGTTGACTGCGCAGGTAGTACTGAGTGAGCACATTGCTCCAACAAAGGTCATAGGTGAGGCTTTATAAATCTTGTTCTCCAGCTCACCATTCCCAAACTCCAGCCCTTGAACTAATACGTCTCTTGAAGGACCACCACCACCCTGTCACTTTGTCACCCTTCTGTGGTCTTGTGCCTGCTGTGTTATTGGACATTTGTGGTACCTCAGGAACACTTGGTTTCTCGGATGAGTCAGGCTCCAGGGATGTCATCTATTCAAGCTCCAGCCCCCTGGGTTCATGCTCCATGGGCTCTGTTGACTAAAAAAGTATACAATTATAGTGTTGAGCTATGTCTACCCACATCAACATCATGAACTGTGTTAGATTCCCCAGTTGGTGATAAAGGAGCCCAAGACTCTGGAGATTCTCCTCCTCTTCTCAAGGCCATGACAAAAAGTAGGTTAAGTAGCATGCATGTAGAACTTGCTCTATGCTCAACACCTGAAGGTCTGAGAGGAGCCTGCGCATGCAGGGACACTGGGCTTGCATGGATTCCACACCCCTTTACACACTTTTAAGTCCTTCACGTTCATATAATTCCCACAACTTTAGTAGAAACACCAAGGCATTCTGTCTAAAGCAGTGCCCAAATTATGCCCCTCTCCCTTTTGCAGCAGTATTCAGACACCAGTTGCTCTTTTTTTTTCCAATCACACTGCTGCCACCTGAGAAAAAGGGTAGCTGCACGGGGCAAGCCTAAGAGAAGAAGAAGAAGAAGAAGAAGAAGAAGAAGAAGAAGAAGAAGAAGAAGAAGAAGAAGAAGAAGAAGAAGAAGAAGAATAGTAGTAGTAGTAGTAGTAGTAGTAGTAGTTTGGATTTGATATCCTGCTCCTACCCTAAGGAGTCTCAAAGCGGCTAACATTCGCCTTTCCCTTCCTCCCCCACAACAAATATTCTGTGAGGTGAGTGGGGCTGAGAGACTTCAGAGAAGTGTGACTAGCCCAAGGTCACCCAGCAGCTGCATGTGGAGGAGCGGGGAAGCGAACCCGGTTCACCAGATTACGAGTCCACCGCTCTTAACCACTACACCACACTACACAAAAGATCTATTCAGGTGTTATGAAAGCAAGCCACATTGTAAGTGCATGTTGAGTACGCTTAGAAGCTTCCTGAGTATGAGGAGCCTTGTCATGGGGAGGTTGGGAGCAGAGGGACCAGGGGCAGTGTGTCTTCACATATCCAATGCATTTCCTTTTAATAATGGCTGAGTAGGGCTCAAGGTGTCAATCGTTTCCGTGAAAACAAAACACACCAGCTTGCCTTTGAGGAAAGAACGCTGGTAACAGATTCTCATTTGCGGTGTCTGGCACGGACAGACACAGACAAACACACACACACACACACACATCCTGTAGGCCTTCAATTGCTGTCAGGGATGATGGAGTGGAAGCACTGAAATTGCTGAAGAGCTTGAAATTGGAGCTGATGCTATGCCAAGAGAACAGTAACTACAAAGCAGGGCTCTGATTAGTCAAGAGGAAAGAGTGTTGGAAAGCAGCCTTTCGAAAGAGGTTGAATACACATGTCTTACCTGAGCCCTAGCTGTTGGCAGAGACTGGAAGTGATATATTCATTATTATGAAACCATAGAGTCTATGTTAAAAGATGCTCCATTTTAAAGCTGCTTGATTATACACTGTGAACAACACATCCTTGCTATTAATTCAACACCTGGGCTGGATCTAGATGCGTAAAAAATGTGAATTAGTTAAATGTGTTGTAAATGTCATACAGGGAATTCCCGTTGGCAAAATATGGGACTCCACAGCGCCATCTGGTGTCACAGTGTTATAACACATATCAAGCACCTTATCTTTACGAATGTTGGTGAGCCCCTGGACTCAGTCCACACATATTGGTCGATGGTCATCAACTAAAGAAGATGAATTCATGTGTCACATTTTAGGGGGTGCATATGTGTAAAATGACACCCTATTTTTACCTTTCATTGAAAGATTGATACAGAAGTAGATCTACAATGTAGCCTTTCTTTTACATTGTCCCCTACAAAGTAGTAAACAGTGGTTACATTTAGACCACACACCTGAAGCATCACCTGGGCTTTTTTCAACCAGAACTTGCCAGAACTCAGTTCTGGCCCCTTTTTTCTAGAAAACTTGTACAGTACTGGGTATTAGAAATCTATAGACTCTACCATTCCATATACAGTGGTACCTCGGGTTACAGACACTTCAGGTTACAGACACCGGTAACCCTGAAGTAGTACCTCAGGTTAAGAACTTTGCTTCAGGATGAGTACAGAAATTGCACGGTGGCGGCGCGGCGGCAGCAGGAGGCCCCATTAGCTAAAGTGGTACCTGAGGTTAAGAACAGTTTCAGGTTAAGAACAGACCTCCTTAATGAATTAAGTTCTTAACCCAAGATACCACTGTATGATAACTAGTTGTTTCAATGTCGCCAATCATTCTCCCACTGTGAAAAAAAATGTAAATTGTAAGCTCCTTGGAGCCGATAATTTATTTATTTATTGTATCTGAAACTCTATAAAACACCATATATGCTGATTACACTATATACATAATAAACAGTAGTTTTAAGAACAAGCAAACTGATGTTAAGAGTATTCCTTTATATGTCAGTATTGGGACCAACAAACAAATCTGTAACAAAGACTGAATTAATCTCCATCTCTCTCTCTCTCTCTCTCTCTCTCTCTCTCTCTCTCTCTCTCTCTCACACACACACACACACACACACACACATATACACACACACATTTCGCAAAAAATGTTGGTTAGAATATATTATTTCTTCCACACCTTATGCTCATTCTATGATTTATCTTCATGAGTTCAAGTTGGCTTCATCATTGATGAGTAGTGAGGGATATTTACACTGTTTTCTTTATCTTTCCAGCACCCTAATCGCTCTTGAATGCATAATTGAGCACAGCAGGTCTGCTCTGCTCTTCCACATGCTCGCCCATTGTTTTCTGGTGCTCCTGGCAGTTTCCCTTAGATCTTGCAATATCCCTGATCTCTCCGAGTCACTTTATTAAGCTCCCTTGGTAGCTTCCTTCATAGTGGGGCCTTGACAGCGCTCATCAATTCTGGATACTTCAATTAATTGCACCACCATCTTTCAGGACTCCTGGCTGCTTCAATTAGCTCCTTATACTGCTGGTGTTTCAGATCCCCCAGCAAAAGAAGCAAGCTGTGAGGATGTTAACAGTTCAGTGAGTTAAATGCATTGACAATCTTCAGATAGTCTAAGGCAAAATCAAGAAGATGAAATATGCTTGAAATGCACTTGTTCCGTTTTCTAACAAATTATTTTGTCTAGTTCTTCTGGGCATCAGGATGATGACTTCAGCAGGTCCAATAAACAAGCATACCCTCCAACATTTCTCCAATCAAAATTAGGGGTGTCCTACTCCATACCCTCCAAAATTTCTCTGATGAAAATAGGAAAAGTGGGACATTCCAGAAGGGCTTCTCTAAATCTGGGACTGTCCCTGAAAAACAGGGACACTTGGAAGGTCTGAAAGTAGAGTCTTTGGGACAAATGTCAGGCTTGCTTCAGTTTTCTGGCACTAGCAGTGGGCATGGCCTGCTTAAGGGCCAGATACAGCCTAGTCACTAATAGCATGTGTTGGACAGGCAGACAGGGTCATAGCTCAATGATGGATAATCTGTGTTCATGCAAAAAAGTCTCAGTTATAATCCCTGGCATCTCTGGGTGTAGACAATGCTTTGCTCGACAGACCAATAGCCCAGCCCAACAGCTCTCTGTGTGATGAGATAGACAAATAGATGATAGAGAGATAGAGAGACAAACAGATGACAGATCTATCCATGACTCTGTGGAGGCAGTGCACACAGTTCATCAAATCCCCGCATCAGGACCTCCTAAATTCCAACATCCCACAAAGTCCAATTTATTGTACGCATGGATCCATAGAATTATTCTGCAGAAAGGATCTTTGTTCTTTGGGTCAATCATCTACTAAAGGGGTGCCATATTGCTCTAGATCAGCGTACAAGCTACATATGTACTAGATACAAGATGTGTTGATTCACCATTCTGAGATGATACTACTACAGAAGTGCTTTCAGGTGCCCCCCCTCATGTATTCTACGTAGAGGAGGTGCTTGCTAGTCCCACCTCTCCATCACATTCCTGGCAAGCCATCCTGACACCCCCTCCATGCATTGAAGGAGTAATGTTTGAAGTAGGTGGTCTTCTCTCAATGTGGAGGCTCCCAACACAATTTGGAACTTTGCAGGAAGCCTCCACTGATAAAACAAGCTCCCTGCTGCATATGTTCAGTACCTATGCATGGACTTCAGTGAGTGTTGGCCATCAGGTAGGGGGATGGGGTGAGGACACATGAAAGGTAACTCCTGAAAAGAGCTAATGCTAAAAGCTGAAAAGGAGCTGGGCTGAACATTGAAGAATAACAGCCTTAGGAATTCGTAGCAGCAGAAGTTTAAGAAGGAATCATCAAAAGTGTGTGGTGTGTGGGATAAGGATAATGATCTACCAGAAAAAAATAGAGGAAATGACGTTCTTCATTTGCTCTGGACTGTAACTTCCTGATTCCCTGACCAGCATGGGCAATGGTCAGGGGTGATGGGATTTGTAGCCCAATAAAATCTGGAGGATACCATATTGACTACCTGCGAACTAGGGACTGTTTCTAGAAAATAAATTGATGCAATTGTGTTTTGCTGCTGTGCTCCTGGCTATGAAATTGAGAGTGCGATGTGATTTGGAGCCTCCCCATTTCCAAATGAGCTTCATGCTGCCTTCCCCACAATTTTTCCCAAGGTTTGAAACATTAAACCAGTCTCCATTATACCTTCAACACTTTGGTCACATCTTGGGCATAAAGATCTATGGGGCATGCAGTTCCTACCAAAAATTCTACTTATCAGGAACATGTGAAAGTATATCTTCTAATTAGAGCTATCTTCTAATTAGAGCTATACTTAACTCTCCTGGTCACTTCCAACACCTGAGTTTCCTCATTCAGAACCGAATCCACCCCTCCTAAACTGCACACCACACACACTTTCAGGGGAAATGTCAAACCATGCACACCACCTGCAAACCAACTTCCAGTGCTACAAAACAGTTGCCTGCCTCCAATATCATATTTCCACTCTCCCCGATCAGCTCATTTGGAAATCAGTTTTGGTAGGTTTTACCTCATTCTCCCTTCTTGCCAGAAAGATTAGTCAATGGAGATCTCACAATGGAGGAGGCGATAGATCCTCAGATGCCTCCTTGCTGTGTTTTACTGGTGAGTTTTCCAAAATTATATTTTTTCAAAGCAAAACAAAACTGAGGTTGACATGGACGGCATCATCACAGAGCTTTACCATGACATTTAGATGAATGCAGAAGAAGGAAGCCTACAATAGCTCTGTGAAGATTGATGACTTGTCTTTAGCTGCACTGGTGCCGAGAATGACTTTTAGACTGACTGATTTCACAGCACATGGAGGGAGGCTCAGAAATGAGAAGCTGACTGTAAACAAAGCATGGGTAGATCCTTTCGGAGAAAGTGTGAGAAATGTGTTTCTTTCTTTCTGTCACATTATTATAGTCCCCTCAATGCATCTGTAATAATAATAAGCCCAGATAATGATCCAAAAATTCTAAAGGAAGAACACTCAATGATAGATGGATGAGAAGAGATTGACATTCTTGTCTGGACCTTTCCCTGTCCACCTCCCTTTGATTGATTCACATCCCTTCCTCTGCTGGTACCGATAGCCACAGACCACTTTTGTACTTGCAGGAGGAAACAGCTGTTCTTTCCAGAAAGCAATCAGTATTCTCCAGCTTCATCTCAGCTGTCAATATGGATGCTGGTCCTCTGACATATATGTTGAAGTCCGAGCTGGGAAGAGATGTAAAGGAGGAAACCATGAGCAAACCAAGTGCAGCAATCTGCAGAGTGGGCTTCCCTAGAACAAGGGAACTCCAAATGCAACTGACGGTGAACACTGTAATTCCAGGATGTATTTTGATCTTTCAGATCCACAAAGCATATCTGTGCCCAACTTGGCTAACCTGTGAATCTACCTTTCCCATTGCCTCTTGACTTTCTTTGGAGCACCTGTGACATCTAAATCCTAGCTCCTACATTTCCTAATTCACCGTCATCAATTTAATTTTTTACTGTTCGTTCCCCATAAGGTCCCAGGGTGGGTGCACCAATTTATAACACAATGTTTATAAACAGTTTAAAGCCAATTAGAATCACAAGAATAGTGTGAGTCTAAAAATATTTAGCAGAGATATCACCTTTAGCAGAGACATCACCTTACCAACAAAGGTCCATATAGTTAAAGCCATGGTTTTCCCAGTAGTGATGTATGGAAGTGAGAGCTGGACCATAAAGAAGGCTGATCGCCGAAGAATTGATGCTTTTAAATTATGGTGCTGGAGAAGACTCATGAGAGTCCCATGGACTGCAAGAAGATCAAACCTATCCATTCTTAAGGAAATCAGCCATGAGTGCTCACTGGAAGGGCAGATCGTGAAGCTGAGGCTCCAATACTTTGGCCACCTCATGAGAAGAGAAGATTCCCTGGAAAAGACCCTGATGTTGGGAAAGATTGAGGGCACAAGAAGAAGGGGACGACAGAGGACAAGATAGTTGGATAGCATTCTCGAAGCTACAAACATGAGTCTGACCAAACTGTGGGAGGCAGTGGAAGGTAGGAGTGCCTGGCGTGCTCTGGTCCATGGGGTCACGAAGAGTTGGACACGACTAAACGACTAAACAACAACAACAACAAAAATATTTATCTCAGATGTAATGGTTCTACTAACCACCCTAGTACAATTACTCAAAGTTATAGCATGGTTTCTGTAATGGTTCATTTTGGCCTGCACTCTGTCACTTTCACAAATGTAGTTAGGGGTGTGCGTGTGTGTGTGTTTTAAATAAGTAGGTCTATTGCTTAATTGTTTTCTATTATTTGCTCAGCTTGAAAATCTCACCAGACCGTGCTGTTAAATTTGACAAAGTGTGCATTTTAATTATGTGTTTGGTGTGTCTTTTTAGTTTTGCTTTTCAAGCCAGCTAGCAATGAGACAGCATAGTGTGTATTTGCCATTTATTTGTGGATTTTGGTCACACAAAGTGTTACATTATTTTACGTAGCAATATTTCCACTTTTTATTAGACTCTGTGGACTTTATATTATTGTTATTTTTTCGCTGACCTGTAGCAATCAGTTATTCTGATTAGATTTTGTAATTGTTTATCCGTCCAAAAAGAAAAAGAAAGAAAAAAGAAAGAAAATTGTTAGTAAAACAATGAACTTCAAATGCAGCAGTAAAACAAGCTGGAGTTCCTCATGCATACCAAATATTAAATTATGCACCTCAAAATGCAATGTAATACGAAAGCTATTATTTATTCAGGTTCTTTTCTATGTGACTGTGGAAACAAGCTAGAAAATGTGATTTTTTTTGGACTTGTACCAGTCTTTATTTATTCATTTATTTTTGAGCAACGGGATCAATGTTCCCTTAGCAATGTGCTCATGCACCCTCAATCTTCTAAGGAGAGCAAGAAACCCATAAAGCATAATGGGAAAGGGCAGCCTTGCTGCAACAATTGTACCTTTGTCATGTGTGGGAGGGGGAAGTTTAGGTCCTGAAAGAGATGTGGGATATGTGCTCCAATGCTGGAGAGAGGAGGGGACACATCCTTCAAAGAAAACAATTATGGGCCCCACCAGACATCCTTTTTTTATTGTGCATTCATGATGATTTGTGCTCATGTTGGCATTGGGGCGATTATATGTGATCCTGCTTTTAATATTGCTTGCACCTGCAAAAGTTTCAGGGTTGACATACTGCTTCATTTCCAACTGCTGAATGTTCCTGTAGCTTCCTGCTGAAATCCGGTAACTTTTCAGACCAGAAATATTTGGAGGAAGGTGTTGTCCTGCCTTTGTTGTACCATAGCGCCAGAGTGCCCCATCAGATATCCATAATGTGGCTACCTTGGGGGAACATCACAAAACAACTAATAAAGCAGAATGATGTGTGGATTCTCTGGTATAAATCCACCACAAATGCTGTTATTATTGCAGCAATGAAATGTTGCGGACACCAGTCTGGGGGGAAAAGAAAGGTTCTCAAACAGTGAGGTAAGGCTACAGGAGAAAGTGGCTCACCATGTTTTGTTTGGGCATAGGCAAACTCGGCCCACCAGATGTTTTGGGACTACAACTCCCATCATGTGGTCCTGTTAGCTAGGGATGATGGGAGTTGTAGACCCGAAACATCTGGAGGGCAGAGTTTGCCTTTGTCTGGGTTAGAATCATAGAATTGTAGAGTTGGAAGGGATCCTGAGGATCATCTAGTCCAACCTCCTGCAATGGAGGAATCTCAGCTGACAGGTGGTCATCCAACATCTAAACCTCCAAGGAAGGAGAGTCCACAACCTGCCAAAGGAGACCATTCCACTGTCGAACAGCTCTTACTGTCAGAATGGTCTTCCTCATGTTTAGTTGGAATCTCCTTTCTTCTAACTTAAAGCCATTGATTGAAGTCCTACCCTCCAGAGCAGGAGAACTTGGGAAGGACTGCATGTGGTAAAGAGGAAGCACTTTTTCTGGAAGGAACTAAAATTTAAATACCTAAAATTCCACAGATATAGAAAAGATCTTTCTTGTCATCACTGATTTCACTGTCCTATAAATGCACACAACAAACAACCCATCATGGTTTTTTTTTAAAAAAAGAAATTTCATTGACAGTGGAAGCAAGCATTTATATCAAGAATACCAAATTAAAAACAAAAACATTTTTTTAAGAACCACCAACCCAAATATGGAAGTTTGAACTAGAGGGTCAATTTCCATATCTATTGGTGAGGGTTGTGGTATCAAAAAAATGTAAAAAGTTGTTTGGATAGTATCATTCCTTAAAGAAAGACATCATCTACACCAGCATTAAGCAATAACAGAGAAAACTGCAGTTATTGCAAGCCAGTATAATAATTTGAGGTGAGGACTAGTGATCTCCTCATCATACTTTGGGGTTAGAACAATCTCTATTACATAGCTACAGAGTTTATTACAAAGAATATCCAAGATGATTAGGGTCTTGATTCAAAACCTATTGCAATCAATGGAAAATACAGCGTTGACTTTAATAGGGTTTGGATGAGGTCCTCGAAGAAGAAAAATGTAGAAAAATGAGCATATTTCACAACTATCACATTAACCGGCTAAGGCAAAACCATCCATCTTTTCTAATGGCATTTTACTAAAGATGGATTTGATCTATTATTGCGTGTAAAAGCTGACTCCAATGTCTCAGGCAAGAGGCAAGTTCACAAAACACATATTCTAGAATAGGAGAGAGATCCAAACTATATTGTCTGTGGTGTTGACTAATTTAGTAAACAGTCAACCACCTTCCCACTATACTTTCAGAGTCGGTATAAAACTAGTTTTATGGTTGCTCATATTAAAATCATGAGAGACCACTTCAGGTAGTCTCTCCTTCATTGGTCACATCTACACCATGCCTTTAAAGTACTGTTATACCAATTTAAACTGTCATGGCTCCTTCCAAAGAATTCTGGGAATGTAAGGAGTTCCATTGTTTGACTATGCACTGCGTAAAGAAGTATTTCCCTTTTTTTACCTAATCTTACAACCTTCAGCTTCATGGGATGTCCACAAGTTCTAATGTTAATGCGTGAGGAAGAAAAACTTTTTTTCCTATCCATTTCCTCAATGCCATGCAAAATTTTATAAGCTTCTATAATGTCACTTCTAACTCGCCTTTTCTCCAAACTAAAAGGTCTCAAGTTAAAGCTATGGTTTCCCCAGTAGTGATGTATGGAAGTGAGAGCTGGACCATAAAGAAGGCTGATCTCCAAAGAATTGATGCCTTTGAATTATGGTGCTGGAGGAGACTCTTGAGAGTCCCATGGACTGCAAGAAGATCAAACCTCTCCATTCTTAAGGAAATCAGCCCTGAGTGCTCACTGGAAGGACAGATTGTGAAGCTGAGGCTCCAATACTTTGGCCACCTCATGAGAAGAGAAGACTCCCTGGAAAAGTCCCTGATGCTGGGAAAGATGGAGGGCACAAGGAGAAGGGGACAACAGAGGATGAGATGGTTGGACAGTGTTCTCGAAGCTACAAGCATGAGCTTGACCAAATTGCGGGAGGCAGTGGAAGACAGGTCTGCCTGGTGTGCTCTGGTCCATGAGGTCACGAAGAGTCGGACACGACTAAACAACAACAACAACAACAAAAGGTCTCAAATGC
This sequence comes from Podarcis melisellensis, assembly GCF_964234715.1. Lineage (NCBI taxonomy): Eukaryota > Metazoa > Chordata > Lepidosauria > Squamata > Lacertidae > Podarcis > Podarcis melisellensis. The sequence goes on from NC_138542.1 coordinate 28,992,266, forward strand.
TGCAACCTTGATGTTTATTTTAATGTGATGCTATCTCCTTTTTTTGCCAATGGGTGGGCTGTTTGTTTCAAGAACATGGAAACTGGAATTGAGAGCTCATAAAACCTGTGATTGAAAATTGGATATTGGAACCGGTATATTAGATACTTCATAGATAACACTTCCTGTGAGAGATTTGAACAACCTCTCTGATGCAGCTGGGAGAGATGAACTGTGTCAGTGCGACATCTTAGCTGACTTTCAGGGAGCTTCCAGAACAGCTGTTTTATTGGGTATTCATGCTAGTACAGTCACAAAAAACTTGTGCAAAAATTATACATTGTCACCTCTGACATATTAATGCAGAGGTTATATGACATTGCCAGTTGGTGGCTGTTATCCCATACTTTTCAGTGCAATTTGACATTTTTTTTTTCTGAGCAGACCTTTTGCAGTGACGGGGTAATTCTCCTTCAAAGTGTGGGATAACTACCATGCTTTGTACAAATAAATAAAAGGTCTGGAGGTGCCTTCTGTCTCTGTGTTTATTACAGCAGAAGGGTTATGACCAGCTTCCTCCATCCTGGTCTTAATGGCTAGACTGTTCTTGCTGTGTTCATTTAATTAAGTATAGCCTTCTTAATCCCAGCTCTTGATGTACCTCTTCCCTTCCCTACGAGGGGAAAGTTTGAAACTGATACTGCAAATGTTCAAAGGCAAGAGTAAAAAAAAAGCAGCTATATGGCAATTTGTGGAGGTACATCTTGGGCGATGATCACACTGAAGGAAGATTAAGGCAGCAAACAGTTGAAAAAAGCGTTTAGACATTCTGTGCTTGCTACATGTTCTCGTTTCTCAGCTAGATGGCACTATAGATGTTGCCTCAAATGACATTGCACATAGTAACAAGAGCGTGTGTCACTTTCTTCCTTCTCCTTCCTTCTTCCTGGATGAGGCCTTTCAAGGTTTGTGTGTGTGTATATATGCACACACATGCAGGGAGTAGCAGTAGTACTGAGAGGAGGTTAGCTTGCTGTAAAGAATCTGCAGTAGCCAAAATATATATTCTTGTCACTCAAAACCCAGTTGTGTAGAGATACTTTTTGACTAGAACCATTTTTTCCAAGTGAATTTCACGGCCAAATTCACTCACAGCAAAGGAAAGCAGTCCCTGGGGGAAAGGGTGCAAATGCATTCCTGAATTAATCCAAATTATTACTCTTTGGTTGGACTGCAAAGAATATATATATACACACAAACTGTCACTTGGTAAGATGTCAAGTATCAAGAATGATGGAATATGTTGATGCCATATGTCCATAAAGTATTCTCCACATTTATCAACATTACGCTTAACCCAATTCTGATATATGGAGGTTTGCGGCTGAGACAGGCAACTTGACTGAGATTGATGGACCCCACTGCGGAGAATAAGAATATAAATCTTTGTCTTATCACAAGGCAAAAGGAGAGAGTAAGATAGGTATGAAGCAGTGGACATAATCTGTTTAGGTTTCAGAGAGACACTTGACATACTATGGGACTATAGGATAATATATCTTCAGGGTAGTAAGCAGAGTACAAAGACAACTATATACAGGCTTGTTTGCTTCTCTGTGTGGCAATGTGTGGTGTCACAAAGGGCGGGCAGTCCCCCCACAAACCCATTAAAACACACACACATTTTCATTGTGCTATTCTCCCTTCTGTTTAGCTTTCTTTACTTCCTTCTTTTGTCTTTAGCAATGTTTCCCTCTTATAAACACATTTCAACAATAGCAAACCTTAGCATTTAAGACTAGGTTTTGCCCACTAAACCAGGAGATGCAAAAAAGGATGCTACATTCACCATGTTCTTGCTGCTTTGAGACTCCGAAGCACTCCAACTGAAAGGAAAAGCACTTCTGGGGGTCAAAGCAGGGTTCCTAGTGCCATTCATGTCAATGGGTGGAGTGACAGCCTCTCAGCAGCAGACTCTCTACCATTTACCAGGATTTGGAAAGGTGAGGTCAGGGCTTCACAGTCACACCTGCAGAGCTATTATGCTGTAAGAGTCGCACAGCAACACCCTTGCTGTCCTCTCCTACCTGGTAAGTGGCATAGCATGGCTTACTGTGTCCAATTTTATATATTCCACGGGGCGCTTTTATGAAAACCTAATGTACCTGTTGTAGGTAGAACACACAAATGCCTGTATCAAGAAAGTCTTTGACGCCCTTTCACTTTTCTATAACATGTATGTGGATGTGATACAGGACCAATGGAAGACTGCTGCTGTACCTCCACCCCATCGGCAGTGGCGTAGCAAGGTCAGGTGGTACCCGGTGCGAAAAATTTCTTGTCAACCCCCCCCCCCACACACACACACACTTTGAAATCTAGTTGGGCTCCCAAGAGACTGCAACCTACTCACAGAATAAAAAGACTGGCTGTGATCCACCCATTGTCATTGCCAGGAGTTGCTGAACTTTTTTTATGGAAGGATTGACCAAAGTTGTTGAGCTTTTTGGGGGGAGGCTTTGACCAAGTACAACAATGCGATGTCGTTGTTGTTATACAATTCCATTCACAATATAGTTTATGAAGCATTTCTGTATCCTTCTGCTGTGCTGAAGAAGAATTCCACGAAACAGTGGGTATATCCAGAATCACTGTTCACTACGTCTGTTTGCGGACCACTTCGGCAGCGTTGGACATCATAAAACATAGTTTTACGGCTTGTTTTCACCAGATAAGAATCTGACCCATTGCTTCTTTCAGAGATTTACATAGTCTACAAAGACTTTCAGAGACTTATAAGACTTATGTTTATTTGGTTCTATGTTTTCAAGAGAATCCATCAAGAGTGCATATCTTGTGACTTTCAGAGATTTATAAGATTTCTGTTTATTTGGTTTTGTAGAGAGCGCATATTTCATATATTTCATACTGTTCAATGTTCTGTATAGATTATATAAAGAGTTCATACTGACATCGCATTGTTGTACTTGGTCATCCTGTTGCATTGTGGCCCCTCTTGGCTTCAGTGGCTGGGCTGGCGCAGCTGGCTCACCCTCCATGCCCCGGGCACCGACAAACACCACTACGCCACTGATCTATGGCAAGGTAATCTTGTGCCAGACCCATTGAAATGAATGGGACTAGGAACATTTTTCTCCAGAAGTCATTCATTTCAATTGGGCTTGTGCTGGCCTATTGCTACTGATCAGTCCCAAGAACTCTTTGTCCTGGGATGTCGTTCCTGGCTTTGTTAGAAAAACAAGATTGACTTGCCCCTTTTATTGAGCTTGCCACGTATTTATATATTTATATATACAGATATAGCTATCTTAGCAGCCTTGTAAATTAGGCGGTCTGTAATTTTAATTTCAGAACATCATTGTATCAGCAGTGTTACACTGAAGATGTCAGTACTGTTTAGACTCCTACACCAAGAAAGGCAGGCCCTGCAAAATGAAAAATATATCTGTAAGTGGTTTTGCAAGTACTGATACACAAGCAAGCCAAATTGAGACAAGGAAGGATGTTGGTCTTTGCCAGCCCAAATGATTTCTTCTATCAAGTGTCAGATTTGATGGCTAAAACAGACCAGACCCTACTTAAATCTATCCTTTGACAATGCTAATTGCATATTGTATATGAATTTGTGCGTTTTCTTGCTGTCTATCGAACATTTGGCGAAAGAGGGTATTTCCATCTTGAGATAAGCTTGCTGTTCCCCAGAGAGAAGGTGTAATGAAGAATGAAGCAACTAGCCAAGAAAAATTGCTTGTCTGAGTGCATAATTAAGTTTGATTAAAATAGGAACTCCCTGCATTATCTGCTATAGGTCCGTATCGTTGAAACACCAGGAGAGGTAAGGTATTAGCTGGATTTATGAACTGAACTAAAAAGCATTGGGTTCAGAAAGTAAAAATAAAAATGAGAAACTTCCCAACTCAGATGTAATGGGATTTTTGGCTTTTAGCAATCTAAGTGGAGGAAATTCACTAGTGAAGAAATGTGCTGTACACAACAGTTGAGAAGAGAAGAGATTGTGAAACTAAATTGGAACAACCAGCAAATGCCTGAAGATGCCTATAGGACAAAAGCAGGGATGGTTTTATGTTCTCGCCCAACCTGCAATGTGTATCATATTTGTGTAGGGAGATTCTCTTTGGACATTTGGAAATTAAATAGGAGTGGCCAGTGTTCAAGCTGCCCATCAACATTTGGCTGGCCACTATGAGAACAGGGATGCTGGAGTAGATGGAAGACGGACCTAACCCATCAGCCTCCTTGTGTGTTCTCAGCATTGATGCCTGCAATTTGCAAGAAGTATATAGATTTTGGATTTGTTAGACCTGGTGTATGTTCATTTATTTGGTTTCTACACCATTCTTTATCAAGTGTGACCTCAGGGTGATTTCCAAACATGAACATGGTTATTATTACTATTATTTTAAGGATTATAGTGTTCTACACCATGGAGGCTGGTGCATTACAGAAAATGAGATGCTGCCCCATGAAACTCAGTCTGCCCTCAGATAGCTCTGGTTTCTAATTACAACTGGTCCAGAGGATGGTTATGGCTGTCAATTTCCTCCTTTTTATTCTCCAATGTTGGGAGGAGGATGGGGACAAAACTAGACAAAAGGGGACAGGGAGGAGGATGGGGACAAAACTAGAATTAGTACTTCGTCATTGAGATTGTATGTAAAACGAAGGCATTGCATTGTTGCAATGATACCTTAAACTGAAAAGTACAGTGCCCGTTAAATAGAAGGAAGGGGGAAGGGAAAGCTCCTCAGTAAGTCTCCAATTTCAGCAGGTTGCATTTTCTACGTGATGTTAGCTCTGTGGATCAAACCACTGCAGTATTAAGCTATTTGTTTTTGCACATTGTTACACTGGTAACTAGATGCCCAGAGAAATGTTTTGCTGTTGCCCGTAAATCTATAGCCATTAATTCAATCCCCACTCCCTCAAATGTAGTAAGAGTGACTGCAGTCCTCAGTGAGTCGTTGGCAGTACAGTAGTCACATATTTTAGATTAGACCTCCGTTCCTTTCTGAACCAAGTTCCGTACCCGAAAAGCAACAACAGCTGGTCTCAGGAGCTGCAAGTGCCTGTTGTTTTTTTCAGATCGAGCATATGCTGCCAGTATTGTTGTTCCACCTGAGTCCAGTTCCCTTACAGCTTGCGTTGTCATCGTCATTGGAGTTTATGTGCCCGCGAACACGTAAAATGGTCTATGAATCCTGTCTTGGATGCTGTCCAGCATAATCATAAACTCTCTGGGGTCTACAAAATTCAAACGTCTCACTTAGTACCTGAGAGATGGCTTGAGTAATGAGGAAGAAATCTTCTTCCTTTCCTCCTGTCAGGCATAGCCTGTGCCAAATGAGCAAGCATCTGCTAGTGGAAGCAGACTCCCCTTGCAGCAGAAATCCCTTCATGTAATGCGAGGAGATGGGTTATCATGAGCGCAGTACGTGGAGCGCTTGGGGGAAGTGATGTCCCACTTTTAGGTACATTAGAAGTGCCTGAGGAGGGGGAGGGATCACTTGTGGATATTACAACTCTTACTGCTTTGCGTTCTGGTTCATCATTTGCACAACGACTTTGCAAAGTTGTGGAGCGCCTTAGTAATTTACTTACTGGGCTTGCCTACACACGAATCTTTGCTGGATAACCAATTCAATGCATTATTCTTCCTCAGTTTGATGGTTTCCAGATCTTTTGGACTACAGCTCCCTTGCGCAAGAATGGCTGTGATGGCTGATGGGAGTTGTAGTCCAAAACATCGGGAAAAACACCAAGGTGGGGAAGAAGGCTGCTAGCCATCATTATCATTCCCATCTGACAGGCGGCCAACTATGACTGAAAGATAGTCACACCATCTTATCCAGGTATCTTAGAAGATGCATGATCTTCTCCATGGGTAGGTAAACTAAGGCCCAGGGGCCGCATCCGGCCCAATCGCCTTCTCAATCATCCACGGATGGCCTGGGAATCAGCGTGTTTTTACATGAGTAGAATGTGCCCTTTTATTAAAAATGCATCTCTGGGTTATTTGTGGGGCATAGGAATTCATTCACCCCCCCAAAAAACATATAGTCTGGCCCCCCACAAGGTCTGAGGGACAGTGGACCAGCCCCCTGCTGAAAAAGTTTGCTGACCCCTGGGTCACTTCTCCCTAGCATCACAGATCTGAGTTCTTTTTTTCTTTTTTTAACCAAAGGGTTACAAGTTTTTCATGTCCTCTCTCTTTGCATTTGGATTAGAAAATACGTATTAAAGGCTTGTTGGCATCGGTATCCTTTTCCTAAGGTCCACTTTTGTTCAGCTTGTCCTGTGACTCTTTCTTCGGCCAGCTGTAATTTGCTTCTTTGTGCTCATTGCCACGTTCCACTTTGCCCCCACTTCGATGGCATGAAATATGTACATCCCTCCGCAGTAGCGAGCCGCCTTGGCCTGGATCCTCTCCACCTCCTGTCAACTTCTTCACAGAAGTCAGTTTGTAGCCTGCTCTGCCATCTTTTTGATGTTAAGCACCAGCATTCCAGCGGGACCCATCCTTTGTTCAGGGCTCATCTTGTTCCAAAATGTCCCGCAGTCTCCAAGCATTTGGAAACCATACAGAAGCCAGTGTGCATGTTAAAGGCCACTCTGCACATTACACAGAAGGCACACAGGAATTAGTTGGATGCCCCTGGACAGACATGTTGACCACATTGGTTTTCATTCCATTTTAGGAACTGCTTATGCATCGGATTGCTTCACATGGTGAGTTACATGCCAGTTTTGTTCAAATCCCTAAGTAGATGTATATTTCATGATGGAATTTCAAAATGTGCTGTGAGTTTCCAGTAGAAGTGAGATGGGAATGAGGGGCTTGCTGTTTTGTAATTCTGTTATCTACACTACACCATTAGCCCAAGAAGGAAAAGAAGATAAAATATGGGGGACTTTTATCAAAGGGGCGAAAAATGGGCTAAAATATTGAAGTCAGAGAAGCTCCCTTGATTTGTCCTATTCATCTTTCCCTGGGGAAGAATTCAACTCTGAGGCATCTAGGATAAGTATCTAGAGATTAAATGGGGGGGGGTAATCTTCTTTAGTAGAATTGAAGGCAGAAAACAGATTTGGCAACATTTTTTATTTACCAAAATGTATATACAGCTTGGTTCTAAGTTGTTTACAAGAAATATTAAATTCATTGATTTAAACAATTTAAAACACTTTAAAATATTTAAATTTAATTATAATTAACAGAAAAAATAAAAAGTTTTAAACACATCAACCTTGGGGGTGGGCAGCACTGCTTTGCAGTGGTTCCTGTTCTGTTTAGATGCTCATTTCAAGAGAGTGTTGTCTGGGGGGTGTTATTTGGTCCCATGAAGCCTTCGAAGTGCGGTTCCTCAGAGTTTGGTTTTATCCTCCATGCTGTTTAACATGTACATGACACCGCTGACTAATTTTCAGGCAGAGTATAAAATATGAATAATGAGGAAAAGAGGCAAATCTTGGGTTGTGATGGGGAAGAGCAATGAAAAGCTGAACTGAAAGAAGAACAGCAAAGATTAAAAGGTGACGACATAGGTGAGTAAAATGCTCGCAAACAGAGATACTGTGAAAACAGATGACTTAGTGAGGCCTTGAGTAGTCCCTGTGCTTTCAGTTTGGCTATGGGGTGTGATAATTTCTGCCCAAGACAGCAATCTTATGCACACTTAAGTGGGAGTAAGTGAACTCAGTGGGATTTATCTCTAAGTAAATATGTGTAGGACTAGGCTGTAAAACTCTGGAATTTTCTTCTGCCAATAAAACACACCAATAACTAGACACAAGAGGCTTATCAGATGTGTCAAAAAAAATCTACTTGATGGCAATGGGGGTTGTGCTATGACTTTACTGCAGATTTGATCAATCTGCACTATGTAAAATATTTTTATCTTTTAACAGAGGAAGGAGCATTTCTTATCTGTTGAAACTATCAGATGTGATTTATTTTTATCGTTTGAATCCTCCGCTGTTCCTGTGCTTGATTAATTTATATTAACATTGCCTGGGAAGAAAAGCAGCTCAAAATATAAAATGTAAAAATGGGAGGTTAAATACTCCCCACCATCCTGACTCATTCCTGTCTTCACAGATTGGTCCCACATCTTGGTTTTTGTACAGTGGTGTTTCATAAAGTACTATTTAAAATAAAACAGTATGTTTAATAAAAGCTCCATCGCACTTAGCACAGAAGAGGTGGTGTCTCCGGAAAATAATTTGCAGCCTCTCTTTCAACATGGAAATGAAGGAGTGGTGAGACTAGCAGGAGGTTAACAGACCTATTTGCAAGGAAGCTGCATTAATTTTTCTCTGCAATCCACCCACTGAACTATGGCTAGGGGTGCGGGAGAAATTCAATTTGCTTTACATTTTAATATGAACCTGGCCCATATTATAAAATCTGATTCCCCCTTATGTTGGCGGGCTTGTAAGGTACGGGGAACATATTGGCATATATGGTGGGTATGTAATTATGTACACAAGTTCTGGAAGCAGGTTTGCAATGGAGATTGCCAGCAATAATGCCCAACAATTACCTTGGATGCTAAACTTTGTCTCTTATCCATTTTTGATGATGTCAATGGAGACCTTACATCTCAACAATTAAAACAAAAAAAATTCCTTCCAGTAGCACCTTAAAGACCAACTAAGTTAGTTCTTGGTATGAGCTTTCGTGTGCATGCACACTTCTTCAGAAGTGTATCTGAAGAATTGTGCATGCACACGAAAGCTCATACCAAGAACTAACTTAGTTGGTCTTTAAGGTGCTACTGGAAGGAATTTTTTTTGTTTTGACTATGGCAGACCAACACGGCTACCTATCTGTAATCTCAACAATTAGTTCTGTACTGGTTTGTTGCCTCTCATCTAGTGATCTCTCAAGGGCAGAAGGATCCACCTTGTTATTCTATGGATCTATGGTTTTAAAAAGTCATAATCAACCCAATTTCTGAAAAAAAGGACTGATAAAATTTGGGCCACTAGAAGTGATCCGAATCGCCTTGACTTTACTTCTGCTTGGGTGGCTATTTGTGATTTATATGACCAACCAATTTCATGGTTGGCACATTCCCACTAAATATGAGTTTATTTGGCAACATTCATGAATATTTGGTAGAAAAATGGCAGAGTATATTTTACGTGCCATTTTTTAAAGCTTTCTGTGAATATTATGATTATTATATTATTATGTTAAACATTTATTCTTCATGTTTTCATTGCTGTTTTTAAGTACAGATACAGTGAAGCTGCAGAATCAGCTGGGTGCCCCAATTATCCCTTTTGTCAGGGAACTGCCATTGGAGCCAGAGGGAGAGGGAGGGTTCCAGAGGGGTTCGGGAGAGCGTCCCGGGAGGGAGAGAAGCAGCCCATCTGCTGGGGAAGGAATTCAGCGTAGCACCAGTGGAGAAGGGGGGCAGATGGGGGAATCAGCGAGGTGGCTCCATGACTCCTCGCCGGAGATCAGCGGGGAGAGCACGGGTCTTCCGCTGCCCACACCCTCCCTGTGCAGAAGGCTTCCGTGCAGGGAGAGTAGGCTGCGACTAGGCATCAAAGAGCTTCTTTGCTGGAAGAAGTTCAAGAAACGCCCATTGACGGATTCTGCCAGCGATGGAGACAGCCACGGGTGAGGGTTCACCCAGGTAACCTAGCCAGGTGTGGTGTTGATTTACGCACGAGCAACCCCTAGAACCATTACACCTTTGGAATGTTTTCCTCTATTAAGGTCACTTTTAAGGAAAAGGCTTAAAAGCAAAAGGCTAGTATTGTGATGTTTTAATGTAATGCTCGGTATGTGATTTTTATATGTCTATATTGTATATGTGGTGTGTGTGTGTGTGTGTGTGTGTGTGTATAAGTTTTTCAGGTTTCTAGGGAGATTCTGATCCTTATTTTCCTGTTCTGCTGGATTAGTAAATGCTAGTTTCGGTGAATGGAATTTGTCTAGGTAGCAAATGTTAGACCATGAGCTTTGCACCAACAAAACCAATTTAAGACAGCTTCTAATGAGATCCTCATAGCAAATAGAAATGACTAAATAGATGGATATAAGACTGAGATTAGAGGAATGCAGTCACGGACTCTGCCAATCTCCTTTAAGCTTCAAAAATCTCTTAATTATGTTACTAATCAAGGATCAAGATTGGTATGGCCTGCAAGAAAGGAAAGGGGAGAGAGGAACACCATCCATCTGTTTCAATTTAAAATGAAATGCTTTTGTATCTCTGCAGCTCTTTTAATATATCTCTGGAGTTCCAATTCTTCCATTCAAATTTCTGCGTGTAGCAGGTAAAAGACGAAATCAGGATTTGCAGGAACTTGTCTCTGAGACTTGTTTTCAATAGGACACGTTATGGGAGAGAGTTCCTTTGAGCATGTGCAGACTGGTGCTCCTGATACTCTTGCTAAGATGACCATTCTTTTGCTGAGCCCCCGTCGCTCACATTTTGTCTGTGTTCTGAATTTTCTAGCCATGCCTTTCCCTCTCGGGGGAACTATATTTCTACTCAGTCGTTTCAAGCAGGCAATTACAGCTTTTCAGTGTAACTCTAAATCCTTTGTACCAGAGCCTACAGTGCTTCAAAGAGGGGGGAGTCGCAAGGCAAGGAGGAGGGAGCATAGTGTACAAAAGAATTGCATGGCATGTGTTAAGTGGAGAGGTGCTTGTTTAACTTGTACAGAAGAATCAAGGACAGCCTTTTAGAAGCACTAATTTGGATTCAAGTTCAGTGTGCATTTGACTGGTTTGCTGAGGATTGATCCCTGCCCTTTCAGTAAGACTCTGGTGCCTTATTAAAATATGACATCCTAGGAGTATATAGACTATTGTAAATGAGAGAAGTGCTCTTGCCTGAGATGTGATCCTATCTTTGTGCTTCTTTGGAGAGCGGGAGACTATTGTATAGCTCTGCCTTAAGAGCACTGACATTTCTTATGCAATTTCAGTGGCATATGGTGAAAAGCAGTTTTCTGTACACATTCGTATTATTATGCCTCCCAACATTTGCAGCCCAGAATTTTAATACTGATACCCAGTGCCTTTTTTCTAAATAAAATAAAATAAAAATGTTTAGGGGTACTCTCATTTTGACTCAATAAAATCACCATTTTATAGTTCAAATCGGGGGAAATAAATACAGTAAATGGGCAAAAGTACAAAGAACATGCGGGACGCGGGTGGTGCTGTGGGTTAAACCACAGTGCCTAGGACTTGCAGATCAGAAGGTCGGTGGTTCGAATCCCCGTGACGGGGTGAGCTCCCGTTGCTCGGTCCCTGCTCCTGCCAACCTAGCAGTTCGAAAGCACGTCAAAGTGCAAGTAGATAAATAGGTACTGCTCCACTGGGAAGGTAAATGGCATTTCCATGCGCTGTTTGCCAGAAGCGGCTTAGTCATGCTGCCCACATGACCCGGAATCTGTATGCCGGCTCCCTCAGCCAATAAAGTGAGATGAGCGCCACAACCCCAGAGTCGGCCACGACTGGACCTAATGGTCAGGGGTCCCTTTACATTTACCTTTACAAAGAACATACATTACCTCATATTACATGGCTGACAGCTCACATTAACTTCCACATTGGCATGAGGTTGTGTGCGCTAACACCTTCCCTCCTACTTCCAACACATTTAACGCTCACTTCTGTCTGAGACTCAGGAAACACTGTGACAGGAAATGAGGCCACCATCGGGGGTAGCAACAGAACTGACGATTCACCGTGCTAGAAAAGTTACTATTTTTTTTTTTAAAAAAATAGTTTCTTCTCCCGTTAGATTCACAAAATGTTTAGAGGTATGCGTACCCCTGCGTACCCCCCCAAAAAAGTACTGCTGGTATCAATATACAGTGGTGCCCCGCAAGACGAATGCCTCGCAAAACGAAAAACGCGCAAGACGAAAGGGTTTTTCGGTTTTTGCGTCGCTTCGCTAGACGATTTTCCCTATGGGCTTGCTTTGCAAGACAAAATGTCTTGCGAGTTCTTGCGAGTTTGTTTCCTTTTTCTTAAAGCCGCTAAGCCGTTAATAGCTGCTAAGCTGCTAAGTCGTTAATAGTCGCTCAGCCGCTAAGCCACTAATAGCCGTGCTTCGCAAGATGAAAAAACCGCAAGACGAAGAGACTCGCGGAACGGATTAATTTCGTCTTGCGAGGCACCACTGTATAGACTTGAGTTTAGCCTCTTGGTTAGTTGTCTGTGGTGAGCAATAATCATAATTGTATAATTTAACCTATATCTGCAACTACCAGCCCCAGCAACAACCCATCAAGTCCTTTAATGATATCACCATAACTTTGTGTAATGCTTCTTTATGTAGACTTGCTTCCTGTTTCGTTGTCTTTAAAACAGCCATGCAATTATTCATTCTGTGTTTCTGCAGTGATGCTTGAAACTTTTTCTTAATCTAACATTATTGCAAAAATGCTTACGGATGTGACTTCTAATGATATTAGAAGATGGCTTCTCAGAAAAGGAGGTGGGCCTCCTTATGAAAGCACAGTCACTAGAGGAAACCTAGGTTCCTTCCTGAACTCCATTCTCCTAATTAGTCTTTCCCAACCTAGTGTTCTTTAGCTGATTTTGAACTATGACTCCCATTAGCCTCAGCCAGCATGGCCAATAGTTAGGGATGATGGGAGGAAAACATTGGGAGAGTACCAGTTGGGAGAACTTCATAGATTCGATGGTAGTTCTAACTGAAGCAGGAAGCAAAGTCCTCGTTTATGACTCCTCACTTATCTCTATTTGCAAAATGTGGGTGCAAAAACGAATAAGCCATCAATGCTTGGAATAGGCCACCTCACTCTCTTTGTTTATGTGGCCTGGGTTTCTTTTTGCTTCTATGGGCTCATCAAGCCCTTTTTCAATCAGGCTATGGGGTAGGGCTGCTCCCTATCTTCCAGGCAATGTATGTTTCTGCAGTTACACAGAGAGAAAATATTGCCCTCCCACCTGAAAATGTTGAATTAAAATATTCTGAGCATGGTCGCAAAATTCAGATTTTCACACCAATAATGAAAACCCCCGAAGATCTGTGAATCTGAATTTCGAATTCACTTGTCATATTCTAAAAAGATTATTTTGTTTCACAAACTCGACATTCCAACTACCCATAATCTGAACCTCAATGCTAATAGATATATTTTGGTTTTATATAATGAGTTCTGTCTTGAAGGCGTATTTTATATCACAATTCTATGCATTTCTGCTTAGTAGGTAAGTATGTATGTGTTATATTCACTTTCTTTCAGCTTTTGTTTGCCCCAATTCTGCATCAATTTGCAATTCTTTCTAAATAAATGTATGCATAGAAATTCATGTGCACATTTGCAAGGCATCTTAATTAATGCATCTTAATATAGGAATTTTTGTTCACAGTTTGGCCTGATATGAACATTTTTTTGCAAGTAATTTACTTCCCCCCTCTAATATATGCAAGGCTTGTGTGCTTTTTGGTTGGAGACCTGCACCACAAAACTGAGGGAAGTGTGAATTTCAAAGTATAGCTGTGTTTCTGTTCACCTATTGATTTGGGGAATTTGGTACATTTCGATTCAGATGTGAACTGAGAAAACCCTCCCTGATGCCTACTAAGAAGTAAGCCCCATTAAGTTTAACGGGACTCAATGTCACAGCCTTAAGATTGCAGCCTTAAGAAAATAACAAAGCATTAAGAATACAATTCTGCGATTCTATGATACATGTGCTGAAGCTTCCCCATGCCTTCATGAATAAATAGCATCACTTGCAACAATGCCTGCCTTCCTGTCAATCACCCAAGCTTCTTTTTGAGACTCCCTGTTTTAACAAGCACAGAGAACAAACTGAGTTTTTCTAAGCAGGAAAAAAAAAGGACTGGATGGAAGAAGCTGACCAGATGTCCTAGAGCTTCGTGCAACATCTTTCGTGCAGACATCTGTAGCATCTCTTCAATTTTACATCAGGTGGGAGTTTTCTCAAGAGGAAAGGTATAGATTTTCTTTTCTCCCAACATAACTCAGGGTGACCTTGCGCTTCAGGTTATTACTGCATTTTAATCTCTAGACTGGATGCTTAAACCCAACAGAAAAGCAGGGAGATGCACATTGTTTAGAAAAGGATGTTCAAGTTGAAAAGCATCCATTCTCAGTGTTTAAAGTGCCATTCTGTGCCTTAAGGGGATCTAATATGAAAACAAGAGTTGCTCCTATAGAATAAAAAATATCAGAGGTAGGGTGGTGTATCTTCTAAAACACGTAGCTTGTATGAATGTTACAAAATTCAAAAATGACAGTGAACAGAAGGAGCAGTTATGGAGTGCAAATAATATGACACCACATGATCACATCCAACAGTGTTTTATCCTAGACTCTAGTCTAGATTAAGGGTAGCCAGAACGGAGCCTTCCAAATGTTGCTGGAGTGCAACACTTATCATTGGTCATGGTAGTTGAGGCTGATGGAAGTTGAAATCCACAATGTTAGTGTATCTGTCCAGAACAACCTCTGAAGTTGTGGGAGTCTAGGAACAAAAAGATAACCATTCATATGAGAGATAATGGAATATCAGGTTGTATAGAAATTTTTTTTTGGGGGGGGGCATGCTTGAATACTCTGTGCTGCTTGTCCTATGACCATGGGGACAAGGTATCAATGAACATGCAGATCTCCTAATTGTTTGAAAACAAGACTTACTAGTTCAGCTATTCATTTTCCTCATGATGAGGTGAGTTGGGCAGGAAATGGGGGGATCCAGTGCTTTTTCCCCCCTTAAAAATGTTTAGAGGTACTCTCATTTTCCTACTCATATTGAAATACTGCCCCTCAATGAGGCCAAACTTAGATACACAAAATGTCCCCCCCCCCGAAAGAAAGAAAAAGCACTGGGTGAATCAGTAGCAGACTTTGGGCTCTCAAGTTTCAGTGGCAACCTGTGCGATGCTAACACTCCATTCTACAGCCTTGTTGTGGCGCCCCCCCCCTGCAGCCCTGTGCCAATGCCACCTAACTGATCGCTACACCCTAAAACTGCCTCCAGGTGGATCCAAGGTCCACTGCAAGCAAGAATTTTTGGAGTTAGTAATGATCGGAAAGGCCTGACATTTAAAGCTGCGTGGGATTCTTCACCTAGTGTTATGCAAGCATCACAGACTTGCAGCCTTGCTTAATCAAAGTTTAAAATTGGGATCAGGGCAAAGGCATGCACACAGGCTCATCTTCAGTCTCACAAGGATATCTTGAGCGTGTTTCTTGAATGCACTTAGCTCTCCTCATGACTGGGACAACTTATGAGTCCTAGTTACAGTTACCACTCAGCTGAACATGCTTGAAAACCCTCTTCAGACCTTTGTGCTAATCACAGCAGCCTCCACATTTGAAGATGTTCAGGCAGGACTGCATCTCTGTTTTCACACCAAGTCTATTCAGGTGAATGCCTGAACATGCCTAATTGTCCCTGCTGGAAGAATTTACAGTGCCTTTTCTTGTCATTCTTGTGTCTACACGTAATTATTTCTTTGGCATGTTCCTTTTTTGGTGGCATTAAGGGAAACTGTGTCATGCTATTTTTCAAGGAGCAAGCAACTGCCATTCACCCAGATGTGGAAGGGTGGTAATTTTTCATTCCTTCTCATAAAAAAAAAAAATCTGAAATTCTAGGCCAACAGGGAAACATTCTGACTGTACCACTTTGGGAGGCTTTCAGGTTATTAAAGTACTGCGTATGTCAGCTGTCAAAACTCTTACATCCCAATGCCGTTCTTTCTAAGGAGCTTCTGAAAATGAACTTTCTGCACTCCGAGCTCAGCAATTTATGATTAAATTGGAAAGTTGGAGAAAGTCTCTGGAAAAAAAGAAGTAAGACGTAAAGTAAAATGATTAGCTGTAAGATTATGGGGTGGGTGTTTATGTGTATACGAAGCAACACAGGCCAAACAGCAAATGTGATGTAGGAACAGATGCATTGATTGAGTACATCCGATTCCTGAGGGTGGGGGTGGCGAGGTTCATGCAGATATATTCTTAAATTATGTACTTTTCCATACATAAGATGAGGTTTATTTCTTATAAAATAATGTCAAAAATGGGGGGGGGGGTCTTATAGACGGATATTGCAGAGGTGGGACAGGGGATTGGTTGCTGCCACAAGGAGAAGATTTTCTGGGGTGATTGGGCAGGTGATTGGTGGCTGTGGCAAGGGCTGCTGTCGATTGGCTGTTGCCGTGGCAATTGGGTGGGCGATTGGTGGCTGCTGGTGGTGAGCAGGCAGACAATTGGTGGGTTTAGCAATGCACGCGATTGCCATTGTTGGTCTGGCGGGTGAGTTTACTTTTGCAATCCCCCCCCCAAAAGAAGCTCAACAATTCTTGGCAATCTCTCTCCCCTCCCCCCATTTTCTTAATTTTGTGTCCCCCAACATAGGGGGCATCTTATACACAGGGGCGTGTTATACACAGAAAAATACGGTAATATGCAATTCTATGCATCCTTATTTCACAATACACCAAACAACCAGGATCAATGGGGCATTCTTCTAACTAAGGACATATCTGGTGGTGCTCTTTGGCCATGGTCCAGTGATAGCTTTTCCTGCTGCAGCCCAATTGAAATGAATACCCTTGTATACCCATTTGAGTTCCATGAGGCCTGAAGCAAAGCTTCCAGTGATGATGCAAGAAGCCACAGGTAAGCAAATGTTCCCCTGGAAAATCATTTATTCCCACCCGTCACTGGAAGCATCTGCAATTGCGATGGTTGAACAAAAAGGTAGGTTTTCTTTCATGTTGACGTCTAACATCCTATGCATTTGAGACTAAACTTGTCTCCACAGAACTTCCTCTGCCTTTTCTCTGCCACAACCTGCTTCTCTCTAGCGGTGCCACTGAATGGATTGTACTTTAGATCTTTCCCCAAAGCTGTCGTTTTATGAAATTGACATAAAAGATGCATAAGATCGCCTCTTGTCAGGAAGACAGTAAATTGGATTTCAAGTGTATGAAGTGTTTGCCAGTAGGTGTAAACAAGTGTGTTAGGCAGATAAGCTGCAAGAAGAGGGCCTAATATTACCGTGTAGCAATAACCCTGACCTATGTGCAGTAAAACGAAATGTACAATCTGGTTCAATAAGGTTGCTGCTGATGTTGGAATGATTTAATCACCGTCCTCAAGATTGGTAAAACCAAGTCAGTGCTAAGATTAGGGAAGGTTTACTGAGTTACAAGAACACACAATACAGGAAATGTGGAGGTACAGAAGAATAAACGGATCCATGTGTGCCCTGAATCATCCTTAGGAAAGAGACGTATCCCAAGCAAAAATGTAGCAAACAGAAATCTTATCTTTCTATCCATCATTCTCCAATCGATACTTTTCGGCCAAGTTAGTCCTCACAAGCTCCTCTTTATTTATATATATTAAAAATCATATTTTCTTAAATTTGGTACGGCTACACCACGGTTTCCCAAACTTGGGTCTCCAGCTGTTTTCTGTTTTTTGGACTACAGTTCCCATCACCCCTCACCACTGGTCCTGCTAGCTAGGGATGATGGGAGTTGTAGTTCAAAAAAACAGTTGGGAAACCCTGGGCTACACAGTAGTATGAACTGCTGGACGCAGCCTTGGGATACATCTGTGCTTCTACTGCCACATTCAGGCTATACATTTAAACACTATGATACTGCTTTAAATAGACATGGCTTCCCCTAAAGAATTCTGGGACCTGTTGTTTGTTAGCTACGAAGTAGGTCCTATTGGTTTCCTTAAGATTTATTTCTAAACAAGTATGTCTAAGATTGTGCTGGAAGGAGAGTTGCATAGACCTATGTGTGGAAGAATGGTACAATTGCCAAGTAAACATATTGGTCAAGTAAAAACATATTAGGTCCAGTTGTGACCGACTCTGGGGTTGTGGCGCTCATCTCGCTTTATTGGCCGAGGGAGCTGGCATACAGCTTCCGAGTAATGTGGCCAGCATGACTAAGCCACTTCTGGCGAACCAGAGCAGTGCACAGAAACGCCGTTTACCTTCCTGCCGGAGCAGTACCTATTTATCTACTTGCACTTTGACGTGCTTTTGAACTGCTAGGTTGGCAGGAGCAGGGACCAAGCAATGGGAGCTCACCCCGTCGCGGGTATTCGAACCACCGACCTTCTGATTGGCAAGTCCCAGGCTCTGTGGTTTAACCCACACCTGCGTCCCTTCAAATATATTGGTCACTTTCCCCTATATTTTCACAGGCTTAACTGTTTCCCCTCATTTCATCACAGAAAACATCAAATGATCTTTCCTTGTTTGGTATTCTCAGTCTCAAAAACCTAACAGAGAGACACTAAGAAACCAAAAGGAATGTTATCGCTTTCTTCTTTGTCCTATTTCACACTCTTTACTTCATCTTATTATTAATTCTCTTTCATTGCAAGCCGTGTGTGTGTGTGTGTGTGCGCGCGCGCGTGCTATAAACACCCTCACACATGCACTTTGCATTGCTTACTATTTCCTGGGCTGCTATTAGCAGACAGCAAATTAGATGGGGCGGGGAGTGGGGGATAACACCAAAATTACCATTCTTTATTCAATTATTCAGCATTAATTAGCAGGCTTGGTAGTTCAGGGACTGCTTCTCCTCATGTCGGAGCAGAGGTTTTCAGTTCAGAATGGCATCTGTCTCCCAGTGTTCGCGCAACAACAAAAATTAATAATGTATGGATTATGTCACAAAGGCAGAGGTGCCACATTCATCGGTCTCCCTGGCATTTGAATGTCAGAAACTGTGAGGGAAACATTGCTGTCTACTGCAACCTCGGGGGTGGGGGGAGCCTCTGCACGCTGGAATAAATATTGATACTTAGAGCTGCATTAAACTTCCTATTTCTGACACATATTTTAGGGGTGGGAAAAGATTCATTCTTTTTATAAGAACGGGACCTCTGAGGTAAAATGGCCATCAGTCACAGAATTTTTGAAGAAGAAGCTCAGCTTAGGCTTCATTCTGGCCTTTCACTCTCTCTCTCTCTCTCTCTCTCTCTCTCACACACACACACACACATACACACCTTTGAAAAGCTACCCATGGAAAAGAAAAGAGAAAGGCAAGGCTGACCAAAATGGGAAAGGCATCCTTTTTGGCTTGAATGCTTTTCATCACAATAAATTTCCAACAGCCTGCAGAATATACGTTCCTTCTTCAACCCATTGTCCTTGGCCAGATTGACACATGTCTGAAACGAGAATGGCAGGTGGCAGCCATTTTGCTGACCATTGACCTCAGCAGAAAATCACAGAACTCTCTTGCACCAATCGCAAAAGGGATTTGATTTTTTTATTTATTTAAATGATTAATAACCTGCTATCCATTGTTGACACAATTCCAGAGCAAGGAACAACATTAAAATACAGGAAAATGATATTTAATGTAAATACAACTTAAAATAAACTCAATAAGTACACAAAGAACATTTCCAACGTTTTAGCCAAGTGACTCAATTCTGTATATGATTCCCAGCAATGCAATGTGAACTGGACAGTGGTAGTGCATTCTTGCTGGTTCTGTTGGAGCTCTGAGAAGGTTTAGATTCCAGAAACTAGGGTTGCCTTCTGGCAGGTCCGTCTGGAATGGGAACAGAGAGCAGGGCTTTGCAGTCATTCTCAATCAAGTCTGACTAGCACATTAAATGGTGGGGAGGATACAAGATGGCATTTTGATACCAATGAAGCCATGTGGACATGTGCAAGGACCACGGATCCCACAATAAATATCCATCTTGAAGAAACCTTGGTCCTTCATTGATTAGTTTCTGTTCATAGCACTATGAAGTTCACTGTGTTACATTTATTCCACTCCTTGGAGAAGATCAGCATAGGACATTTTCATCTCACAATACACCTTGGTTGTCAAACACAATCCATTCCGGAAGTCCATTCAACTTCCGAAAACGTTCGACAACCAAGGCACGGCTTCCGATTGGCTGCATGAGCTTCCTACAGCCAATCGGAAGCCGCAGAAGCCACGTCGGACGTTTGGGTTCCAAAGAACGTTCGCAAACTGGAACACTCACTTCCGGGTTTGCGACGTTTGGGAGCCAAAACGTTCGAGTCGCAAGGCATTTGGGATCAAAGGTTCAACTGTAGAATACAGCTGTAGAATACAACTCTCAGCTGTGATATTTTTCCTTGTACTGGCAAGTTATGAAATCACTGTGGTTGTGGCAATAGCTACCATGACATGAGGCTACATCAAAGGAACACTTGATCACATGCTATATCCTCCATGCACCTGCATTACCAAGCATGGTTAGACTATGGCACATGGAGGAGATTTGAAGCATGTGAACAGCCCTCAGAGAAACCCAACACATACTGACCTCCTTTGCTATAATTCTCTGCTGCATCTTCAAACCCCTAAGTACCCTCCATCTTCCATTCAAGTGGCAAAGCTCCTCTTGATTTTAATAGAACTGGACTGTGTCTTTCTCGATAACCTCAATAATATGAAGTCAAACAGCTTCCCCGTCCACTGGCATTCAGCATTTCCATTGCCACCCATGCATTCTCCAGTTTCAGAGCGCTGGATACTGCCCTTGGCTTTCCCTTTTGCATGCTGGTCAGCTTTCTGCTTAACCGAGGGAAAGAAAATAAAGAGGTAGGAAACCTATGCAGAAATTCTGCTAAGTTGTTTGCATTCCACTGAAATACTTCTTTAGCTGAAGGGAATCAAATCAATGAAATATGATGAAACCATATGCTCATTATTTCAAAAAGAGAGCAGCTGCTTCGGGGAGTATTGAAAAGATTTATTAATTCTACCAGTACTGCTCATTAAGAGTAAGTATCTCCATACCTGTCTTGCTCAACAAAAACTCCTCAAAAGCAAAAATCCACCCCCACAGAGTTCACATGGATGTTCATTCCTGGCAGTGGTCCCGGCATTATTTTAGGGCAGAGAAAACAATATGTGAAACGGATGCTACTGGCAAAGTAGCGTCAGAAAAACAAGGAAGGAGGGGGGAAAAAACATAATTTCACAGGGTGGCAGAGGGAAGAGTTGTATAAGTGCCATTACAGTGTGGAAGGAAGACTGGCATAGAGGAATTCTTCCTTGTTAGGGGGCCATATGCGCTTTTAATTGAGTTTGCAAGTTTCCAGGCAGGCTGCCAAATGGAAGTCTTCCTTCTGGCAAGAAGGATAGAGCCTCCTCTCATGCTCCACTCCCAAGATGTTGCTGCAGAAAGATGTGCGCCCCCCCCCAAAAAAAAACCCCAAACATTATGAATCTGGTAATTGATTATATAGGCCAAGCAATAAACAGGCCACTAGTTAATGCCCCAGAATTTTATCAAGGTCACACCTATATGCTAGCAATGCAAAGAGGTGAACAATATGGATCACAGTGGTATAGTCACCGGGGAAACTTTCAAAATGCAGGTGATCAGATGCTTGATTGTTACATCTGGAGCCTCACATTGACGCATTAGACATGACTTGTAACCCTTCTCCGGAGAGCACCGGAAGAGAGTGATCAGCAAAATGATATTTAGTAGCTGCAGAGCAATACAAATTGGGAAACAACCATTTTAACTGTACAGAGTATTTTATATTAGCTCTTCCCTATGAGAACAATTTCTCCAGCTATGTAGATTTTCTTACAAGCTGGGAGAATTCCTCAAAGCTTTGCTACCTAAACAAATAGGGAAAGTTGGGGTGAACTTGGTACGTGTGACACCAGTCTTTGGAAGTGTGCGCTTCTGGATGATGTCTAAATAAAGAGAATATTATTATTTCACTGGGTCACCATAATACAAGTTGGGAAACCAATTTTGGAGCTATCGTTGGTTCTAAGTGTAGCATACAATAGTGGCAGCCAATTGTTATGTGCAGAGCACTGAGTTTGCTTCATTATACAGGCAAAGAGTATGCTGACTCAGTCATTGGAGAAGGACTTCTGATTTTAAGTAAACATTGACAGTACCTTAAATGGAACATAATTTAACAGATCCCAGAAACAGGTGAGATATCCATAGACAACTGAAAGCACAGTCCTTGTCATAAGAAACAGAGATAATTGATTCCACGATACATGGGAGGGTAAATGAGAGGAGAGGAAAGGGTGGTGAACGAAGACAAAGGAAGGACAATGCTAAAAATCAATATTCAATTATTACATAAAGCTACGCACACAGACTGATAGTATGGTATGTTAAAAATGAAATAAAAACAAAGGCACCACAAAGGCTGAATTCATTTCTTCTTCATCATCAAATGTGCCACAAAAGCACACAGGAGGGATTAGTGTGTGAAGTTAGTTTGCCAGAACATTGGGACAATCAGACTTTTTAAAAAATGTTCCCAATACTAGAGAATATGTTGCACTATGTCTGCTTTAAATATGTTCCCTGGGTGATAGTGGGGCTTGTCATGAGATGGGAGTCTCTCATTTGAAGGTGTCTAGGCTTTAGGATGCAGAAATTAAAATGCATTCCCTGGGAAGGCTTCATGATGCCTCTCCTGATGTCACTAACCTCTGCCACATTTAACGAAGTCCCAGTCTTTATGGCTTCTTCCCTTTCTTTGATGGTGATTGGTTTTCTGGATCACCTCACTGCTGAGACCCTTGTCCCCTTTTGGAGACAGTAAACTGGGATCGGACTAGGAATCTTCCCCAAACCTGATAGAAGTCAGTCAGCATACTTTACTAGATCACATTTATATGGAATTTCATATATCCAGAGGAAACAAAAAACAATTTGCAATAATAAAGCAGTACAAATATAAAAATACAAAGCGTTGGGGGGGGGGGATAATTTAAAAAAGCATAAAATATCTGCACCCTCCAGACAGAATGAGCAGCAGTAGCCACCAGAAAAACCTATTTTCATCAGTGTTGTGCAAATGCCCCTATAAGGTGGCAAGTGAGAGTCTAGCATATAACTTTGAATGGATCTGAAGTCCTATCCCTTGATATAAAACGGCAGCACTAGAGGTCTCTGTTTGTTTGGAATTCAACCAGCTGCCTCAGGCTGAAGAGTAGCAAGAATAGGGCTTTTTTCCAGCTAGAATGGTCACAGTTTTAGAACTGTCTCCTTATCAGAATCCAGATGGTTTTATGGCCTTTAGCAGGCATCTGACCTTGCAAATTGAGATGGAAGTGGAAAGCACAGCTCAGACTTAGATGTCAAGGTTGCTAGTCCTGAATTCCTTTATCCTCCCTTATTTAGCTTTTGCTATCTCCAGAACCATCTGTGAAATAGTTATCTAGGCCAGTGGTTCCCACACTTTCCGGCCCTCATGGACCACTTAATGATTGTTCTGCCTGTAGTAGCATTTGTAATGCATTGTTTGAGAAGCTGTATGGTTTTTAATAGTACTTTCATTGCTTCTTTTATTTCTTAGATATTGTATTTTCGTGTATTACAATTTACAGAAATTCAAGTTGTGCAATAAAATACATATGAGAAATAAACGTAACAATAAAAATACAATTAAAAGCAGGTTGAATATTTAATGCGAAGGATTTGGAAGGCATAAGATGGATTTGCTTCCCTCTAATAAAACAATTCTCTGATAAATGACCTTGATTGACATTGGAGCAATATGGCCTTTATTCTGCATGAAATGAATAGTAAATCTCAGTATTTAAATTTATTTATTTGTGTTTTATTATTTTGCATGATATTTTCATGTCGATTTTTACCACAGTAGTGGTCCCAAGTCATTTTCGAGACCAATAAAACAACACCAATACTACCATACATTTCAAACGTGGTTTTTTTTAAGTCACCATTTTAAAAACGTCCTCAATAAATAAATAATAATAACAAAACAAATAAATAACAGAAAACAGGAATGAGTTCAGAAGTAATATGTACAAGGACTCCAAAGGCCTGGGACAACAAGAATGTATTAATTTAGTAAAGGAAAACTATTAATGGTGTGGCCATCTGTGACTCCAGAGGTAAGGAGTTTGGAAGTTCATAGGAGAACATCTGGAATTGTCGTCATATGTGACTGAAATAGGCAGGTGCTGGAGAGGAATTTATTCTTCTCTGTGATGAAGATGACTTCAGTCTTTTCTTCTTTTCCCTCTCTGTGTCTGTGGGCAAGGATGGGGAAGAATTTTGATTGGGTCTGCATTTAAAGGTGAACTTACCTAATTCAGAAACTACACACAAACCAAAACACAGCCACCCCCTCAATATGCGCACTCTGCGCCAGTAATGAATGCTCCACCACTGCCCTCTCGGCCTCAATGATGTGGTCCAAAGGAAAGCAGAGCAATACATTTGGCACCAGCTTGACAAGCCCCATCTGCTCATCACTTGCTTCTACAGGACATGCAGAAACTATCTTCTTGACCATTGGACCCACTATTGGTCTTGTCCACTCAATCCTATAGAGCCTATCTTCACAAGCAGGGGAAGTCCCTGAGGGTTTGAAACCACCTGGTTTAGTCAGCCAGTTGAAGCCATTCCCATGGTATGGCTGCTGTCACATGCTGACAGCTTCTAGGAGCCACAGGTGTGGACCAAAGGTGGACAAACTACCCCAAAAAGAGCATGACATGTCCCTCATCAGAGGTACTGCCTTCATCCTATCACCACATATACCCCCATTTCAATATAGCACTGGGAATATATAGCACATGACCAAGCTCCTGATATATTATCTACTCACAAGTAAATTACATTCACCCTAGTTGCCTCAAATAAAATAAAAAATGTTGTTTAAACCCCAGCTGTTCTTTTCTTCCCATTGATCCTTCCCAGTTTCTTCTTCTGAGGGATTAGGGACTAATTTTCCCTTGGATCACCTTTCTGTAAATTGTTACGTGAGTTTACCATGAATGAGGGGATGTCTTTAACTACTGATATCCTCACATTTTTATTTTTTTTAATGTTATTAAATGGAGCAACTGAGGCTGGTCCATTTGCCCACAGCCAATCCTCATTTGCCTGCCTTCTTACAAGTCCAGAGGTCAGCTTCATTCCCCTTAGTGTCAGTGTTGCCTGTTTAGTATACCTGAAGGAGCATCTCCACCCACATTGTTCAGCCTGGACACTGAGGTCCAGCTCCGAGGGCCTTCTGACAGTTCCCTCCCTACGAGAAGTGAGGTTACAGGGAACCAGGCAGAGGGCCTTTTCAGTAGTGGTGCCCACCCTGTGGAACGCCCTCCCATCAGATGTCAAGGAAATAAACAACTATTTGACTTTTAGAAGACATCTGAAGGCAGCCCTATTTAGGGAAGTTTTTAATGTTTGATGCTTTATCACTTTTATATTATTATATTCTGTTGGGAGCCACCCAGAGTGGTTGAGGAAACTCAGTCAGATGGGTGGAGCATATGTTGTTGTTGTTGTTGTTGTTGTTAAACTCTGCAGGAAGGAGAGACCAATGCATGCCTTCCCTCAATATGCCCAGCTGCCCCTAAAGGGAGGTGTGTGTAACCCAGGTTTATCTCACGTGCAAGTTGATTTTATAACATATGGAACACAGTTCTTTTCATAACATGTGCACACTTTACACTGAGGTAAATTCTGTCGACGTCATAGGGATTTTACCAATGTAAGTTGTCTTTGATTTGCTCCGTTTATCTCCGGTTGGCTGTGGGGGGAAACAACCAGTCCTTAGCAGAGGGTGTAATTTGCTTTGACATTCAAGTTACAGGCAATAAGGGTTGATTGCCAGTAAATTATACCAAATAAGCTCTGCCAGTCTTGATTTTGGAGCAATGATGAATAGAAAGCTACCATCATTTCATGAATGGAAATATTCCTGTGACACGTTTTAGAGGTTTTAAGGATAAAAGTGCAGCAGAAAAGAACGTTCAAAGTGTTTGCGCTACAAGGCCCTGCTGCTCTCCACACACAGGTATTCAAAAGATGAAACATGAGTTGGTAACAGGCTGTAGTGTCAGCAACTGGCAAAATTCTGTATGTCAAAGGTTCTAGTTCAGGGGGTCAGAAAACCTTTTCAGCAGGGGCCAGTCCACTGTTCCTCAGACCTTGTGGGGGGCCGGACTATATATTTTTTTGGGGGGGGGGGATTTCCTATGCCCCACAAATAACCCAGAGATACATTTTAAATGAAAGCACACATTCTACTCATGTAAAAACATGCTGATTCCCGGACCGTCCGTGGGCCGGATCTGGAAGGCTATTGGGCCAGGTCTGGCCCCCGGCCTTAGTTAGCCTACCCATGTTCTAGTTCAATCTGTGACTTCTCCAGATAGGGTGTGGTGGGAGGGGGGACTCTGTCTGAAATCATGCAGAATGGAAGTTTTCACACTTTTCACTCCCAGGACCACTTGAGAAAATTACCAAGGTCCTCCAGTCACAAAATGGCGACCCATGGAGGCAGAGATTGACATAATCAGTTATCATTTTCTATTGATAGCTAATTCATTAGTGGTGCTGACTTGGCCCCCAGATTGTAGGTGCCCAGCGGTGCATCACCTGCTGCCTTGCCTCCAATGGCTTTCCAACAGTATGGCCACGGCAACTGGGCTGGGCCCTCCACCTCTGCCGTGGGGCCTCTGCACCCACAGTGGAAATTCCATGGATGCCAAGATACCCAGGACCACCCCCACCCCTAGAGTTGGAGCCTATGAGTTCATCTTTATTAAATACTTTGACACAGCATTTTCGAGGTGGCAAGGAGTTCCATAGCTCAGCTTTCTTGTTGTACAGGCATTTGCTCTGGAGAAATTGTGGCTCAGCCTCCCCATTTTAGTCAGAATTCACTGCCAGAGGCTCTAAGCAAAGGCCTCTTATTTTTAGTTTTCCCTTTCTACTGTGCTACATGCCTTTCGAAGTTGTTTAAAAATACAATTCCTGTAATTTCTTCTCCTATTCTCCTTTCACACTCAAGTTGTACCTTATTCTTAACTTTCCCAATTTCTTTCATCCCTCCTTTTACATTAGCTTCTTCCTTCTATACCAACTTTCCTCTCTTTTCTCCTTACTTTATATTCTCATTTGTTTGATGAAGAAGAAGATAAAATAAATATTAACCTTTTACTGTGTATGGGGTGTTAGGAGTGGGGTAGTGCCTTTGGTAGGGGACATGGCCATGTTCCTTCTGGGCTGGCCTGGCCTTCCTTGTCACCTAATCTAGTTATGTTTGGCCACCTCACATTATCTTGTGGTCATTTTATCTGTGAAGGGGTACATTTTTGCTTATGTCACAAACAGTGTATGGAAAAGTGGAACTTTCATTTTTTTTCCATTTTCCATTTTTTCTTTTCAGATGTATACATTTCACTGATTTTACAATCATTTTGACATTTTAAAACATGACTTCCTTCCCCCTCTTTCTGCAGTTCCTTAAATTTATTTTTAATATATTCTGCATATCCAAATTAACTTAACTTATTTATCATCTTTAAATATATGCTCTTATGTAACTGCAGGTTCTTACAATAATCCTGCCAGTGTTTTTATCTGCTTACAATTTATCTGTAAATATTCAATAAACCATTTCCATTCTTTTATAAAAGGTTTGGTATCTTGATTTCTTATTCTTCCAGTAAGTTTCGCCATTTCTGCATATTGCATAAGTTCTTGTATCCATTCTTCCTTTGCTGCAACTTCTTCTTCTTTCCATTTTGGGGCAAGTAACATTTTTGCTGGAAAAGTGGAACTTTTGAAGACAGAGTTGAAAAGCAGCTATAGCTCTTGTTAGTCCTAATCAAGATGGCCAATAGTCAGGGATGCTGGGAGTTGTATTCCAAACCACCTAGAGGGCCTTAGGCTGGGTAAGGCTCTGTGTTACATGATCAAGTTTAAACAGAAACAAAAACCCTCTAGCGCAAAAGCTAGAAGAAGGGACCTTGCTTTTAATCCAGCAACTGAAATATAAATCTGTTACTGGGTTATGTCTAGGGAAAAAAGAGGTTAAGTACTACATGAAAAGATATATTACATTCTTATTTGTCCGGAGAGATTCAAACCGTAGATTAGGCTTCCTT
The DNA here is from genome assembly GCF_964234715.1 of Podarcis melisellensis. Lineage (NCBI taxonomy): Eukaryota > Metazoa > Chordata > Lepidosauria > Squamata > Lacertidae > Podarcis > Podarcis melisellensis. The sequence continues at coordinate 29,020,216 of NC_138542.1, forward strand.
TGAAATGCTCGTCTTAATGACGTTTTTGCCCTTTTACACAAAGCCAGGGCATCCAATCGATAACAATGCATGGAAAAGGAGCACCATCGCTTTGAATCACCCACACACATACTTGAAACACATGCTTTTATTTCTTTGTAGGGCTCCTTTGAAGTACTGACCTAGCCTGGCTCTATCTAGTTTATGAAATCTGACATAATCACACTGCAGAGTAAATTTCCAGTAAGGAAGGAGAGAAAGAGAGGATTTCTGCATCTCCCCCTAACCCTTTCAGCTCCTCCTGTTTTGTTCCTTTGCTATGGAATCGCTACAGGGTATACAAAAGCGGCGATGTAGTATTTATAATATGGCGCCATTTGTTTGGGAATGTATGAGAAAGAAGTTTAATTTGCACACTTTGAATTGTGTGCTGATAGTCGAAAAGCAAGATAGCATATGGCCAGGAATATTATAATTCTTTGTACAGCTAACATTATTAAAACTCTTATACTCTCTGAATAGATAAAAATCTTACTAAAAAGTTTTAAATGTGCAAACAAATTGCTGAGGTCCCTGAGTCACAACGCAATAAAAGAGCATTTTTAATTTATAATACTCCAGAGGGAAATGTGTTTAGCATTGCTTACTCAAAGAGAATGTGAAAAGCAGAAATAATTCACCAGCAGCTGAATGTTTGGAGTTCTTCAAAATAGTCTCTCTCAGACATTCTGAAATCATGGCCATTCTTTCAAATTGATTAGATCTTTTGCAAACACACCACCCCTGAAATCTTCATTGGTGATACCCACGTAATTTCTATGCTGCGCACTGCTTCATGGTGATGCCACTGAACTTTTTAATTCTCTGACTTAGAATACAAAACTCAGCAACTTAGAATGTTTGCCATTATGTGACCTCATATTTCCCTCCCTGCGAGAATTGAAGCTACAGGGAACCAGGCAGAGGGCCTTCTCAGTAGTGGTGCCCACCCTGTGGAATGTCCTCCCATCAGATGTCAAGGAAATAAACAACTAGAGAAAGTCAGCAGGCTTGTTTAGATAAGTTTTTAATGTTTGATGTTTTATCACATCTTTAATATTCTGTTAGGAGCCGCCCAGAGAGGCTGGGGAAATCCAGCCAGATGGGCAGGGTATAAATAATAAATAATAATAATAATAATAATAATTATTATTATTATTATTATTATTATCATCAGACAACCAAATGAACTGAAGGCAACTTACACAGCATTATATCAATAGCACTTGCCAAAGGAAGGTGGCTGTAGGTGTGTTTTGTTTTGTTTTTTAAGTGAGTGAGTTGAGGCCAATGACAAATTTCATCCAAGGATATGCATAGTGTGTGTGTGTGTGTGTGTGTGTGTGTGTGTGTGTGTTGTGATGTCCTCTAGAGCACACTGTGAGGAGGAAAAGAGGCAAAGCCTCCAAATGCTGCTAAGAAATCATTCTTTATCAAACATAATTCTTGTAAATAAGAAGCCCAACATGTTTTGGTTGTACAAACAACTATCTTAAGCTAAAGGTAAAGGTAAAGGGACCCCTGATTAGGGAAGAGAAAATACAGTTATTCTATCAAAGTAACATATCTCTTGGCTTTTGCTGCTGGTGCCCCCCCTTTTTTTTTCTTACTGACCATGTGCCTCATTCTCTCCAAGTCTAAAATCCTCACTTTCTCTTGCCTGAGGTAACTGGCCTTTACCAATCAGGACAGAACTTGGACTTCCATTCCTTTCTTTCTGCAATTTCTCTACATACACTATGGTGAATTGGTACTTAACATGTACACACCATTATTGAAATTGAAAAATAAATACTGAACTGTATTTTCAACATCACTCTGACATAATGCACCATCTTTTCCAACACTTATTCATCAGGTCATTCATATCCCACCTACCCATATGCATGTATTTTGATATACATTCACACCATTTCATTGATGGTCATAGTAGGGACCACAATGCAGAATACTAATGGCTAATGTATAATTAACAGGGAAACGTGAATTGTAAAAATGAAACTGAAAATTCCTCTTCCTTCCATGATTCTCACACTTGCTACTCATGATAGCGACACACAGATGCTTGGCAAATGCTACACCGGCAAAACTGCCCAAGCATTGAGGCCAACTTTTGAAGCCCTAACTGTGTCTCCCCATCATCAGAATTTCAGGACCTGGGACAGAACCTTTTTGTTGTGTCTGTGGAATAGGCTCCCTTGGAGGATTCCCACCTGGCTATTGAATTTGTTGTGTACATTGTATTATGTATTTAAAGGAGGGAGACAAACACACCTTATTGGGGTGGGTATTTCATAAACAGGGAACCACTACCAAGAAGGCCCTATTGTACCGTAAGCAAAAACTGAGAAGCACCAAACAGCCGCAGCACCAACTGATCATAAGGGGTGTGTGTGTGCTTTTTGAGGTACTTGGGTTCCAAGGCTTTGTACAGAATGCCCAATACTTTAGTTTGGATCTGCTAGCTCACATGCAGCCAGGGCCATGCATTTAAGTCTGGGTGAGTCATGGTCCTACTGGACTGCTTCATCTGTCAGGCACATTCTGCAGATTCCAGACCATATTCAAGGGCATCCCCCAACTCAAAATGGATTTTTAAATAAATGGCAATAGCAAAATATACAAATGTTTAGTCGGCCCTCATGGTTCTTTTGTGTATAGGGTTTGATTTGGTCTTCAGTTGTTATGGCTAGTTTATGCCTACAATAAAAACATTCTTGTTGTTCTTTCTCTTGGTAATGAATGGGGGGAAACTTCTCTTTTTTTGGTATTCAAATAAAAGACAACAATAGTCTCCTCCTTACATAAAGCTGAGCATAGACAAAATAAACCCTGGATAAAAGACAAATGAAAGCTTGGAGGCACAGAGATGCCACCTACCTGCAAGGCAGTTTTGTAATACAAAGTGTTTGCATAGTTAGGAATATTGTATCTCTGCACTGTCAGATTAAATACAGATGTCACTAAGAATCTACCCATAAACATAAAGTTTCATTACTTGCATATATTGTGCCAAAAACCTTGCGTCTCTGTTGGGAAGCTGTAGAGACAAGACAGGCATGGAATGCTGACACAACATGTATTCAACTAGCATTTACTCAGAGTAAACCCACTGAAAATAATAGACTTCAGTTAGCCATGGCCATTAATTTCAATGGATCTACTCTGAGTAAAGTTGGTCAATACAACCCACACACTCCAAGCTAACACTAAGATAAGCTCAAAACACTGCACTCACCAAAATGATTTTAAAAAATAATCTAGAGGACTCCAAGAATGGTGTAAAAAAGGGGAAGCCCCTTTTCACAGGAGTAAGCTCTCAAGATATAGAACATATTTCAGCACAGCTCCACCAGTGACAGAAAAAGAGGATACTTTTCCAGATTTAGCCATGATTCTGTACTAGTTTTCCTCTCCTACAAATGTTCAGAATCTCTCAATATGCATTTCGAATATCAACCTATATTGAACGATGTTCAGCAGAACAGCTGAGGAAACATTACTGAATATGCATTAGGAAAGTTGGAATCCCTTTCTAAAATTAGTTCCCCAGGTTTTCAGTATCATACATCATCTGAACGAGTCCACTGTGCTTTCTCCACTCCAAGTTTACTTTGGAAGTACCATTTTTCAGCATAATAGCTGTTCTTTTAAATTTTAATTTTAATGCGAAGTGTGAAAATGACAGTTTAAACCAATAAAAAGTCCATCCCCTTTCTGTGTGTAAGTTACATACATCATGTGTGGTTCTCCAGATGTTGCTGGACTGATGCTCTCATTTTCGTCTTTTTTGGCAATTCCTCGTAGCTGAGTAAGATTGTCTTCCATAAACACGGTTTTAACAATGAGTCCGTAAGTGACAGTGGAGGCCAATTCTGGATCCACACGTCCTTCCACAGTGGGGACATTGGTTTCCGGGCAGGAGTTGATCACGGTGTGGATTTGCCAAGTGTGCCTTCCTCTTAGCACATTTCTCCTTTGCGTCCTGAGTTCAAGTGTCTTCAAAGCCCATGACAACTTTGGTAAAAGCTGTTCTCCAACTGGAGCGCTTGCAGGCCACTGTTTCCCAGTTGTCAGTGTTTATACTACATTTTTTTTTTTTTTAGATTTGCCTTGAGACAGTCTTTAAACCTCTTTTGTTCACCACTAGCATTACACTTTCCATTTTTAAGTTCGGAATAGAGTAGTTGCTTTGGATAATCAGGCATCTGTACAGCATGACCAGTTCAACAATGTTGATGTGGAAGAATCATTGCTTCAACACTGGTGATCTTTGCTTCTTCCAGTACACTGATATTATTTTGCCTGTCTTCCAAAGTGATGTGTAAAAATTTTCGGAGACACTTGATGGAATCTTTCGAGGAGTTGGAGATGGCGTTTATAACTGGTCCATGTTTCACAAGCATAAAGTAAGGGTGGTAGTACAATAGCTTTGTAAACAAGCATTTTAGTTTCCCTGTGAATGTCCCGGTCCTCAAACACTCTGTGCTTCAATCGGGAGAAAGCCGCACTTGCAGAGCTCAGGCAATGCTGGATTTCGGCATCAATGTTGGCCCTTGTGGAAAGATAACTGCCTAGGTAGGAGAAGTGATTGACATTTTCCAACGTTACAACATTGAGTTGGATTTGTGGTGCTGCAGAGGGGTTATTGTGTATGTGTTGGTGCAGCACCTTGGGTTTTTTGGATGTTGAGTGAGCCAAGCTTTTCGTAAGCTTCTGCAAAGATATTTAGGATGGTTTGAAGGTCATCCTCCGCACTACATTGTCATCAGCATACTGAAGCTCTTTGACGGAAGTTATGGTAACCTTACTCTTTGCTTTCAGCCTGCTCAGATTGAAGAGCTTTCCATCTGTTCAATATATGATCTCTACTCCGGTGGGGAGTGTCCCCTTGACAAAGTGTAGGATCATGGCAATGAAAATAATGAATAGAGTTGGGGCAATAACACAACCCTGTATAACACCTGATCCCACTGTGAATGGTTCACTTTGAGAGCCATTGTTATCTGCAATTGTTGCTGTCATACTATCATAGAAGAGCCAAATGATGTTTACAAATTTATCTGGGCAGCCGATTTTCAGAAGTACAGTCCACAGGGCGTTATGATTTACAGTGTCGAAATCCTTAGTCAGGTCAATAAACACCATATACAGGGGTTGGACTTGCTCTCTGCATTTTTCTTGAAGATGTAGAGCAGTGAAAATCATGTCCACTGTCCCCCTAGAAGGCCGAAAAGCATTTTGGGATTCAGGAAGGGTCACCTCGGATATTGTTAAGAGATGGTTTACTAAGATCCTTGCAAGAATTTTGCTGGCTGCAGCTAATAGAGAGATGCCTCAATAGTTTCCACAATCAGTTCTGTCACCTTTTTTTAAAAGAGCTTGATAATTTTGGCATCCCTAAAGTCTGCTGGGATTTCTTCTCTTTCCCAGATTTTTTCGATGAGCTTGTGAAGTTGTTGTGTAAGTTCAATTCCGGTTACTTTGAAGATTTCGCCAGGTATCCCATCAGGTTCACTGGCTTTGTTGTTTTTCATTTGGTTAATAGCTGTGCACATCTCTCCCAGATTTGGAGATACTGCAAGCTCATCTCTAACTTGTTTTTGCAGAATTTGTGAGAGGACCTCAGCAGCTACTCTGCTCTCAGTCCTCTTCTCTCATCATCCCTGGCTGGGGTTCTCAACATTGGCCATGCTGGCTGGGACTGATAGGAGTTGGACAACATTTGGAAGACCATAGTTTCCCCACCCTGTTCTGCTCAACTAATAACACTGCAGTTTGGTGCACTTTATGTTCTTCTACGTGGATGTGGCTTTGTGACTTTCATCTTGATCCTCAACTACAAGGGTGTTATAAGCATTCAATGAGATGTGTTTGTAGCAGTTAACAAGACATACTTGCATAGATGAGCAGGGCATCAAGTGTTTGCCTTGATTGGGCAAACTGTGGCAGCTTTCCCCTTTGCTTGCCTGAAGGCAAATAAATTTATCTCCAGCTGTGAGAAAGCAAAAGCATAGGAAGTTGCTTCATACTCAGTCAGACCTTCTTGGTGACTGCTCCCAAATTTTGGAACTGCGTTCCTAGAGAGGTTTGACTGGCTCCCTCCTTGTTTATCTTCTGCCAGTAGGTGAAGACTTTCTTGTTCCAACAGCTTTGGAAACTGACACCTTTTAATGAAAAGGCTGGTGCTGTGCTGCTTTTATTGTAATTACCGATATTTGAATGATATAAGAGGGGGGGGAGGGAGCATTCTATCAATGTTTAATTGTCTTTTAAAATATGTTTTTAGAGGTTCTTACCTTGTGTCCCTGTCAGGTAAATTGGCAGGAAATAATAATAATAATAATAATAATAATAATAATAATAATAATAATAATAGGAGGTCTGTCTATCTCAGTATTGTCTACACTGATCAGCAGTGACTCTCCAGGGTTTCAGATCTGTTGTTCTCTCCAAAGAAATTGACTTTGGCGAAAAAATAGAATCCAATATTACATTCATTACTTTCTGATTAAATATATCAGTTAGCGTTATGCTAAGATAATGGCTATGGAAGCAATCACAACTAGCTCTCTACTGCGTATATTGAGGCTGTTGGTTTTAAAATGGAAATGTGGTAATGGTTGCAGTTTATAAATATGGGCATTATTTCATCAAATTTCAGAGGAAACATCTTTTATAGAAAGAGGTTATATGTTGGTGGCAATGCTCTTAGTATTATCTGCATCTTTTGATTCATGCTGGGCCTTTAAGATGACTTTTTTAAAAAGACAATGTTTTGATTGCTGTCTTCATTATGCATCCTCTGTGCGTCACCTAGACTGAGATGTTGTAATACTTATTATAATCAGAGGACACGTCTGTTAATTGACAGCCCAAGTTGATAGTGAACTTTGGTAAATGCAATCTAGAGACTACCAACATCATAATTAGACGACATCAGCTTGTTTTGTAACAGATAAAAACTCCCAGGGCCAATTTGCATGTTCCTTTTTTTCAGTTTTGTGACTACAAGAGTCATGCTTCTGCATATCTAGAACCAAAAAAATATGGTGTGCAGAATGGTAACACACAACTGGTAATGCCTACAATTCGCTGGAGCACACAGATCTCAGACTGCTGAGAATGTCGTGAGTTCCTACTTAATTAATTAATTGTATTGTAGACAAAGTGTGCAGAGAGGTGAGCGGCCTCTAAATTTGCAAAGTATGAAAGCAAAGGTCATATTTTATTTAACTAATCCTATGTCTTCTGGGCTCCAGGAAATCATTAATTTTCACTTGTCTTGATTAGGCTTTTTCTAGCCCATTAGTGATTTCACACATTTGTTGAGAGTCACCACTCCACCTAATATCAAGGACCACAAGCACAATTACTGCCTCACCTTACTCTGTTGGCATGGGACTTACTGAGTAGTATCCAATGCTAGTTTTCCTCAGAGTAGACCCATTGAAATTAATAGGTATGACTAACTTAAGCTCTGACAAACCTAGACAGCATCTTAAAAAGTAGAGACATCACCTTGCCAACAAAGGTCCGTATAGTAAAAGCTATGGTTTTCCCAGTAGTGATGTATGGAAGTGAGAGCTGGACCATAAAGAAGGCTGATCGCCGAGAAATTGATGCTTTTGAATTATGGTGCTGGAGGAGACTCTTGAGAGTCCCATGGACTGCAAGAAGATCAAACCTATCCATTCTTAAGGAAATTAGCCCTGAGTGCTCACTGGAAGGACAGATCCTGAAGCTGAGATTCCAATACTTTGGTCACTTCATGAGAAGAGAAGACTCCCTGGAAAAGACCTTGATGTTGGGAAAGATGGAGGGCACAAGGAGAAGGGGGCGACAGAGGACGAGATGGTTGGATAGTGTTCTCGAAGCTACCAGCATGAGTTTGACTAAACTGTGGGAGGCAATGGAAGACAGAAGTGCCTGGCATGCTCTGGCCCATGGAGTCACGAAGAGTCGGACATGAGTAAACGACTAAACAACAACAACAACTTAAGCCCATTAATTCAAATGGGCCTACTCTGAGTGCTGGATACATCCCCTAGATGGGAATGTCAGAGAGGAGTAACTATGAATTTGGCCAGGGTATGAACACCGCTAGGTCTTACAGCCACATAGCACAGCATTCTGTCAGTATTACTATATCTATGTGGATTTGCTTTTTGTTTGCAAGCCACTTTGTGCAGCTCTAGGCAAGATAGAGTGACTGACGAATTTAGTTAATAATAATTATAATACTAGTATGATTCCCATGCTCTGGTTTCCTTCTCACTTCCTTGCCCTAGAAAAGGGAGGAAAACGGACACTCAATTTCCTCAGGAGCTCACCAGATCAGCTGCATATTCTTCACACTTTGCTGTTTTCCCTTCATCTAACCTTTTGCTAGGTAAGCTGTTCACCAGTGTATTGTGAAACGCCAAATTTCTCAGAAACATTGCCCTGGTGAAAGCATTATTATGAAGACGTTTCTAACTGTGAAGTTCCCTTGTACTGCCCATCCAGAAAAAGATATAGCTGGGACCATGTTTTAGTGACCCAGCCACAAGGTGAGCAGGGGCAGATTATGTGGGGCTGCCCCACAGAATCACACTCTTCTTGGGGGGCAAGGGCAGTTCCCTGGGAAAGACTCCTGAGATCTGCTCCATCTCCTGTAGGTGAGCAGCTCATTTTAATGTTCGCCTAGCCATATGGGAGCTGAATCATTGTATAATACGATCTCCAGTTGGTTTGGAGAATGTCTCAGGGGCACCACAGAGCACAAACAAACTGATGATCTGCTCTGAAATTCAAAGAGTGCTTGCCTTTCAAAAGGGCAGGAGGCACATCAAACATGCTGTCCTTTGCTCTGGCCTATTCTTCTTAAAATAAACCATTGATTCCAAGCAAATTCTTTTCCCTTCATGGTCAGCTTTCTCCCGTGACCTTTGTGCCTTAGGCCAATCCCAAAAGGCTGCAGCTGCCTCTTAAGGAAGATGATATCATCGACCAGATTCATTTCCTGCTAAATAGTATTCATCAGCATTTGAGTCCCAGGGATGTGATCCTTTAGGGACAGGGCTAGCCAATATGGTGCTCTCCAGATGTTGTTGGACTACAAATCCCATCAGCCATTGCCAGGATGGAGATGGTGGGAGTTGCAGTCCAACAACATGGCCATCTGTCATGGATGCTTTAGCTGAGATTCCTGCATTGGTTGGACTAGATAACCATTGGGGTCCGTTACTCTACAAATCTATGATTCTAATATCTGGAGAGCACCATGTTGGCTACCCCAGCTCTGATATTTAAGCTGCCAAAGGTCTGTCTTTCTTTCTTTCTTTCTTTCTTTCTTTCTTTCTTTCTTTCTTTCTTTCTTTCTTTCTTCATGGTTTTTTGAAACAGCAGTTTATCTTGATCCAATAAGGAAATGTGTTTTGTTTTTCTATGTGTGAGAGGGTTTTGGTTTTCTTTTTTGGCTTAGAAATTTTGTTAAAAGAGCTAATTCAATGTAAGCACATCAACTGTCAGTCCTATCCCTGGCTAATATACAAACACCAGTCTTTCCCTGGCAGCAGTGCTGTCATCAAGTTTGAATTGACAATAATGACAGCATACATATAATTTTAGGAAAACGTCTCCTTACCTAGAAAACCACCGGTGCTAAAGCAAATACAATCTCTGAAATGGGGGGGGGGGTCAGACAAGGGAAGGAATTGGTGAAAATCAAGTCCTTGGTGCTGGTTCTTGATGCAAGGCTATTGAAAACACACACACACACAAACACCCTTTAGGATTAAAGTGATGACCAGACCAACCTTGCCTATTGTTGTTGCATGATTTCCCTATCCGAGCACCTGTTGTACCATCTGTTGGGAGAAATGTAGACAATTGTGCATGATATTTGCTGAAAGTGAATTGAATAATGTTAAATTTTGTGTAACAAAACCTAATAAAAATATATATAATAAAAAATATATATTTTTAACATATTTCAAACATTTTGAATACCATTTTTATTTTCTGTCACCTATTGATGGTGTCTGCTGGTGCAAGGAACATTCCTGTTCCTGGCTTCATTTTGCTGCATATTGTGTATTCTTGTTTTTAATTATTCTGTATTGAATTTTAATATTCTTTTGTTCTTAGCTGTGCAGGCAATATTTATTGCTTTATCAAGAACAGATAATCCAGTGGAAAGAACACAAGAGCCAAATAAAAATGATTAAAGTCAGTGTGGCATTGTGGGTAAGTCTGCTCACCTTCAGTGGTGGGTGGTGTTGCAGCCAGACCACATGATCTGGTGAAGGGCTGGGTCAGAGGGCTGCTGAACAGTGATTGGCCAATGCCAGCAAGTTTTGGGTGGGCATCCCCAGGGGCGGAGCCAACCAACGAGCCAGCCAATGAGCACTGCCCAAGTCTGTTCCCAGAGTTGCTGGACTAGGACCTAGGACCTAGGAAACCCAAATTCAAGTTCCCGAGTGACCTTGGGCCAGTCCCTGTTTCTCAGTTTAATTTACCTCACGGGGTTGTTGTGAGAATAAAATGGGGGGGGGGAGTGTGTCCGCCACCTCACCCTCCTTGTAATCATAAATAAAATAAAATAAAAACAGGAGGGCAAATAATCAAATCAAATCACAGGTCAGGTCTTTCTACATTTTTAAAAAAATGACAGAGAATAAAAATGGTAATCAAAATGTTTGAAAGATGTTAATACAGTGGTACCTCGGTTTAAGAACAGCCTTGTTTATGAATTATTCGATTTACGAATTTCACAAATCCAGAAGTAGTTTGCGAACATTACCTCGGTCTAAGAACGGAATCCGAATGGTGGAAGGGCACCGGAGGCAGGAGGCCTCATTAGGAAAAGCGTGCCTTGGTTTAAGAATGGTTTTGGTTTAAGAAGGGACTTCCAGAACAGATTAAGTTTGTGTGTGTTTGTGTTTGTGTAATTTTATTAGCTTTTTTACACAAAATTTCACATTATTCAATGCACTTTCAATATGCAGTAATAATTTCTTACATTTTTACTTCCCATCCTCACATCTGTGATGTTCCCATTGTATTCCTGTATCTGCTGCCATAACTGCCATTTATTTCCCATTGCATCTTAACTTATGTGAAGACAGTGAGAAGGTCCTTGTTCTGTTGTTGCCCAAAGCACTGCCTTTTGTCTATCTTGAATCTCCTACCACGCAGCTTCATTGGATGACCTTAAAACTATGAGAGAAGGAGAAAAGGGGTCTTCCTATCCACTTTCTCCAAACCATGATGCATCATTGTATACACACCTCTATTATTTCCTCTGTTGTTTACTTGCCTTGCATTTTAAAAACAAGAGGGCCAGAGACAGTGGGTTGAGAACCAAGGGAAAAGGGCATCTAATTGGGGTGATTCCCCTGCCCCAGTTTCCTAGAAGGGTCAGTCAGTGAAGCATCTAATGAAGAGAGAAAGAGAGGGAAGGAAGGAAGGAGAGACATTCTGTATGCAGCTGAAGGATTCAATGTAGGATTCGAGAGCTATTGTGACAGGATATAAAAATGTACTCATAAGAGCTGACCTTAGCAATGCTCTCAAGGTGAGACAAAAAATGAAATTGCCAACAAACATATTACAACTAGTGATTAAGTGGCTTTTTATACACTATTGGGAACACTGGCACAGACAGTTCTGATGCAGAAGACAAGGTAACTTCTGATTACTTCCTGCTGTCTCTGTGTGGTGGTCTGATACCCAGATTTCAGTGGGGAAATGGCTTGAATGTGTGGGAGACATGAGTGTTGTGCATTATACGTCATTGGCTACAATGAGGAGGAGTTAAGCACCCCGAGAAATTATGCAAGGGATGTTCCTCAGACGGGCACATCTTACATTGTTTTCATTAAGGGCACAGATTTATCACAATTTAGTGTTGGGGCATGGCTAAAATGAATAAGGAGCTAACTGGATTTCTGAGCGTCACATACGGTGCCATCCTAAGAGTTGGCAAAGGGAGTTATAGGTTATGTTGTCTGCTATATTTTTCTAAGAAATGTGTGGTTCTTGCATTCATTTTTGTCAGAGGCAGGGATTGTCTTATGGCTTATATGACGGGAAAGTTTGTTTTGCTGGGCAGGTTGGGTCCCCAAGTGTTTTCTTTTTCTTGCCAGCAAATGGTTAATGAATGGCAGCCTCTGACTGGCCGGGGTTCCAGGAGAGGGGGCTGAAAAAGAGAGCATTTGGAGCGAGAGTTTGATAGGTTGGGAGTATAGCTTGGGAGATAGGGAATGAGAGGAGAGAGACTTGGTTCTGTGTAGAAGAGACATCCACTCTGAGGAATATAACACAAGCTAGAGAAAGGAGTCTCTGAGTTTAGTGTGAAGGATGGTGTGTGGTGTCCTGTAAGAGTAATCAGCCAGGAATTAACTGGGAGGCTGAGTCTGAACCAGGAGAAGTAGAAGCTGTGACAATACAGTCTACTTAGGACTCATTCCAGTCAGGAGGGGAGAGATTCTTCTACAAAAAGAGAAGACCTCCAAACCAGTTGGGAGGGGTGTGGAGATCCCTTGGGTCTGTTACTTGGAGTACCTCAAGAGTAGGGTTGTCTAAGGGGTGTGTAACAAACAGAAAATACCACCTTGTTTAAGAACCAAAGTATTAAGCAGCAACAGCTGTGCAACAACTGAGAAAGAACTGAAGTGAAATAACATTATAATCTGAAGTAGCTTATGTTTTACCCACTTTGTGTCATAAGCTTCCTTTATTTAATAAAACCATTCTTGTTTATTTGATCAAATCCTGCCTGAGACTCCAAATTATTAAGTTTTCCCTTCCACAAATCCCCCACAAGATAATCTGGGGTAGTTTGTAGGAATTCATGGAATTGGTGTTCTGTGAGGTGGGTGCACTATATTTAAGTGAGAGAGGGCCGAATGGCGCCAGGGGGGAAAGTGCTGTTACACCGTCACAGCCTATTCTCCTGTGTGCTAAGATTATATTTATGGGTTCACAGTTCTGGCATCTGGATTTAACTAAGGTAAGATACTCATACAAATAATTTTCTCCAAGGGCATGCAAATATTGCAAGGCAAATCGATAGGCTTCTTCACTAATTGAACAATTTTACTTCATAAATTATCTGCCAATATGATGGAACACAACACTAGGTTCTTCGCATTAAATAATGATTATTTATTAGCACCAAAACTTCTGCATGCCTTTCTGAAGTACTAGTCCGGTTAAGATATATAATACAGTTCTGCGCTTTGGATATGACAGGCAACTGTAAAATAAACAATACGGGGCTGGCCTATCAGCACAAACAAGAGGGAAGGGCAGACATGGCTATTAAAGCACTGGGTCTCTGAGTGTAAAATGATAGTGCAGAATCATAAACACTATGATCACACTTTTACAGTAACCTACCAGAACCAAAATAGCTTCCAAAATCAATTAGTACACTGCTGAAATGAAGAAAGCTTGAGGGAAACTCAGGAATGGGGTTTTTGTGTGAAAGGGCTGAGTTTTGTAGTGGAAAGAAATTACCAGGCTGAGAGAAAGTTAGAGGTGCCCTTGTTGGTAATGAAATAAATAAAAAGGTCCACAAACTTTTCCAATATGCAGTAACAGCGGCAAGAATATTACTGGCCCAGAAATGGAAACAAGAACAAATACCAATGTTGGAGGAATGGAGAATGAAGCTTATGGACTATGCAGAACTTGATAAACTGACTGGGAAGATTAGATATCTACGAGATCAAAAGTTCATCGAGAACTGGGGAAAATTAGCTGAATACTGGGAATGTATAAGTGATAACGGAATAACGTTAGTGGCATTTAGAGAAGCTCTGTAACAGCATAAGAAATATTGTAAAAAAGCAAAATAGAAGTGGGGGGGTAGGTATAAAGGCAATACTAAAATTTGGAAATGTGTATTTAAAGAAATTAGAATTTGGATGATTGGCAGAGAAGCCAAAGGAAGTCAAAAACCAAAAAGTTTAATAGAAATTGTAATGTGGTATGAATCTATGGAAAATTAATAAAATATAATTTTTTTAAAAAAAGAAAGTTAGAGGTGCCCTGTTTATTTCTTAAAAGTATATTTGGCCTCCTCACTAAGCCATTATTTTGAATGTGTTTTCTTCATTTTTGAGATCAATAGAAAAACACCTAAAGCAAGGTTGACTGAAGCTTCAAACCCATGTTGGAATGGATGCAGCATTTACGAAAGCCAACAGCACGAGTAAAGCATCAAACATGAGTAGAGCCATACTATAATAAGCACAAGCACACTGAGCTATTGTTATAATCGATGCTGCCACCAAAAGAGCTGAACGGTATTATACATCAGGTATTGATACTCTGTTTTGTTCTAACTTATATAAGTAACTTGACTCACTTCCTAGCAACAGAGAATAACTCAAAACAAAATTGTACTTTGCCACTAACTCCACACAAGTGAGCAAAAGTATGCCTACCACAGCGAAATACAAATATGTATTGCATGCAGGGGAGCGGACTTGCCCCCCACATTGATGGGGCTGGTGTTACATGACCCTTCCTGTACCCACCTGGCACACCAGTGCTCTCCTGGCAGCGGCAGAGGCTGGGGAGGGTGAAATTTGCCACTGGGCAAGTGACTCGGAAGTTTTAATATCAATAAATGCCCATAAGTTGACAGCGGAAAGATCTTGGGGAAAGTTTCTGTGTCTCTCAAATTGTCTTTTGTTTGTCCCTGGCTAAATGTCACAAACAAAAGATATTTGCAGGAAGGTGAAGAAAATGATGGACGAGATTGTTCTCATGTTTAGATGGCTTCAGGCCAGTTCACACATGTAGTTGTTTTGGAGTCACAGTGATTATGGAGCTCCTGCCAGGCTTGTATCCATGGGCGGCAGAAACAAAAGCTTCTGAAAAACAATTGTGATGTCCCGTTGTCTGCTAAAACAACAGCGAAGAAAATGGGAAATCGGTCAAAAGGGAAAGGAAGTCCTCCAGCATCAAATAACTGGGAATCATCTTGTAATTCTTTGGAAAGCGGCCCTGGCAAAGAAGTGGACTTTAATTAATTCCTGATGAATAGACCCCTAGTGGAGGAAGTGGAGGAGTCTGCAAAGAGACCAAGCAGCCAGGAAGCATAAACGGAGGATGTCTTGTGCTTCAGAACTATTTCAGATGGTGAGGCAAATGCAGTGATGTTCAGGGGGAATTTGTTTATAGGCAAGCCTAAACAAAAGAAGCTGAATGATGAAAGGCCTTATTGGGTGAATTATTTTTAAAGTTTCAGTCTCAACAAATCTACGGCGGCAGTATTGTTAGTGGGTCAACAACTCCCTCCGCCTTGTTTATTATTGGTTATTAAGCATCAACAGCGTGTTCTTGCTTTGTAGTTGAAATGGAAGGACCCGATGAAATTGTATTTCGTTAAATTTCTATGCCACCCTTCACAAAAACATACAGCGTGATTGCAAATGAAAACAATACTCCACATACAGACAGAGTTTAAAAGGCCATAGAGAAGAGGAATGTTTTCACCTGGCGCCTAAAGTTATGTAATGAAGGCGCCAGGCGAGTCTCCGTGGGGAGAGCATTCTACAAGTGGGGAGCCATCACAGAAAAGGCCTGTTCTTGTATTGACAGGAAATTGAAGGTTGTTCATTAGCTTCAGCCAGTGCAGGATTATCCAGGCCAGATGAATTTATCATTCCCATATGAAAATTGTACTTTCCAAGAATCTCCAACTCCAGTTGCCAACTGGACATGTGAGCAATCAGATGACAGAGCTGTGTGCATAGAAGCAAAATACGGAACTCCAAATGTGTGTCTGTAAAAAGAGCACATTTATAGGCCTCTACACTTTCTTATCAAATACAGGCAGAGTTACTAAGTTTTATCGGAGAGAGGATTTGTACATTCAACATGGGGGGGGGGAGTTCTGGGTAAAGCTATCAAACTCATTCATTCCTGCTCATTATACACTTCCTAAAATCGCAGAGACTTTATCATAAAAAGTGGCAACTTTAAAGACAGGAATTGTTTAAAAATATAGAATAATATCCAAGGTTTTGCCTATTTTTCTTTGCTTTATGAGTTTAAGTTTCTTTACGGTACCGTAGTTCACAGAACAATACTTCTGGTGGTTTTTTTTAGGTACTATGAGACTCCTTGCTTTTTATGAAGTTTGAATCTGTACAATTTCTGGACATCTATGTGTCTGCCAGATAAATATCTGTCTTACTGGAACAGTACAATGTTTATTTGGGTTTTCCAGAGACCAGAAGATCCAATACAAAATGTTTTCCATTTAAATATTATGCCTAGTCACACTATCAGTTTAACATATGGTGGTTAGTAACATGTGGTGGTCAGGGGTTCATATAAGACAAACAATCTTACTGTGGAGTAAATCCCATTGAACTCAATGAGACTTACTTCTGCATAAACATGCTTAGGATTGCACAGTTAGTCTGATTAATTCATCAGTAAACACTATTTACCTTATACCGTTTACCCTATTTACTATTTATCCTGCTATGAATCTGAAGAATGTCATCTCATGTATATTTAAAACGTCTTTCATTCTTCTATTTTGCAGGTGTTTTGCGGGGGGAATTTATCTCTCGTTTGCATAACTCAATAGAAGAAACTCCAGATTGTTTTATATCAGGATCATTGTGCAAATCCAACTTCCCTCCTGGGGATGACCTTTTTTCCCCAGTTTAAGCTCAAAAAAGCGATCTCGCCATCCTGAACATTGTTAAAAACAAATGAGCCAAATTATATGGATGCCAATGTGAATTCAAACAGTTTCATGGCTGAAGCAAGAAACAAGCAAACACTTGAAGACATTTATCTGTGCAGTCAGAAACTGACTGAACTTTTGCAGATGGGTGTACAATGCACCCTCTAATTTTCCTTGGGGAATCCCACCAAATCTCAGGCATTCTTCAACGTAAGTTTTCAGCACATCACTCTCCCCTGGTTCAAGACTATAAATGTGTCAGCTTTTGAGGATATGTTTACACAGGCATTCACTTGATCCTTCAACCTGAACCTCCTGTTTTAATTGCTGTGCTGTGTATTGCCGTGGTTTTTAACCAGGGTGCCGTGGCACCCTGGGGTGCTTTGAATGATAGGGGTGCCGCAGGCCACACTGACCTCTGTCCCTCTTTCCTTCCTTCCCTCCTCAGATGCTCTTTTGCATCTCTGCCTCTCAAAGCAGCCCTGGCTACAAGCTCCTCAGGTGAATGGTGCCTCTGGCCAGGGGTTGCTTCCCAGGCCCCTGTGGGGCAGTGGGAGGAGGCACCTCTCTTTGGGGCAGGGGGGACAGCTCAGAGACCAGGGACGGCAGCAGCAGCTGCCCAGAGGACTCCGAAGGAGAGGGAAGAGGCTGAGGGAACACTCCACAAGGGAGGGTGTTCAAAAAGGGGTGAGGTGCTCCCAGCTCTGCAGGCAAGGGGTGACATAACTGGGCTCCTGAGCCCCTCAAGGTTGCTGCATAAAGAATGTAGTTGGTCAAGGGAGCCATGGACTCAAAAAGTTTGAAAACCTCTGGAGTATTGTACAGTGGTACCTCAGGTTAAAAACTTAATTTGTTCCGGAGGTGTGTTCTTAGCCTGAAACTGTGCTTAACCTGAAGCACCACTTTAGCTAATGGGGCCTCCTGCTGCTCTCGCGCCGCCAGAGCACGATTTCTGTTCTCATCCTGAAGCAAAGTTCTTAACTCGAGGTACTATTTCTGGGTTAGCGGAGTCCGTAACCTGAAGCGTATGTAACCCGAGGTACCACTGTATTGCATATTTGAATGGTGGATGTTTATCAGTTAACTGGAATGTTCATTGTGTCTTTTAATTATGGATGTTTATATTTTAATGTTTGTGAAACTGGTTTTTATATTTTGTATACTGCTTGGAAGCCTATTTTTTGTAGCATCATTACTAACAACAACAACAACAGCCTGTCAATGCAAAGAAGCAATCATCTGGTTGATAAATCACATGACCCCTACTTGGGGTGTTTACCCTTCACTCAATTACAAGCATGCGAATGGGAGAACAGAGTTGAAAATACTGGTCGCATACCCTCTATTGGTCTAGCCCAGCTTCAATCCATACCTTCGGGGTAAAGATTTGAAGGGGGTTTCTGTTGCACACACACACACACACACACACAGGTTCTTCACATGATTTAGATAGATAGATAGATAGATGATAGATAGATAGATAGATAGATAGATAGATAGATAGATAGATAGATAGATGATAGATAGATAGATGATAGATAGATAGATAGATAGATAGATAGATAGATAGATAGATAGATATAGATAGATAGATAGATAGATAGATGATAGATGATAGATGATAGATAGATGATAGATAGATAGATAGATGATAGATAGATAGATATAGATAGATAGATGATAGATAGATAGATAGATGATAGATAGATAGATGAGATAGATAGATAGATAGATAGATAGATAGATGATAGATAGATAGAGATAGATAGATAGATATAGATAGATAGATAGATAGATAGATAGATGATAGATAGATAGATAGATAGATATAGATAGATATAGATAGATGAAAGATAGATAGATGATAGATTATAGATAGATATAGATAGATAGATAGATAGATAGATGATAGATAGATAGATAGATAGATAGATAGATAGATGATAGATAGATAGATAGATAGATAGATGATAGATAGATAGATAGATAGATAGATAGATAGATAGATAGATAGATGATAGATAGATAGATAGATAGATATAGATAGATATAGATAGATAGATATAGATAGATAGATATAGATAAACATAAGACTTTTATATTTCAGAAATTCTTCAAGGAGAAGAAGTGAGAGTTTTAAACTATGGTAACTTCACCATAGCTGGACTTCAGAGAGCAAGATTCGCACAAAATGTTCACATGAATTATACACTTTGGCCAGCCAGGGAGGTGGGAGAACCTTACAAAGGAAGATGATGTGTCTACATTAGGTGTTTACATTGATTATCACTGCAGCTAAAGCCATCCTTCAATTATAAAGATCAAACACCTCTTCTGCCTCTCACAGTGTGGAATAACAAATACTGCTCCAGTGAAGAATGCTCACTTTGCCTGGTTAAACAATCAGAAATCATATATGTAAACACTGCTAGAGCTATATATGCATTTCTCTTTGTTCAAAAGTCAACGAGGAATGCCAGAAAGGATTTTGGGTTCTTTCACATGGGTAAAATTAGCCTATTATTAAGGTACAATAGGACTAATTTCACGCTATGTGTGGCCTCTGGATGCATGGTGCATTGGTAATTGTGGATGTTATTCAATATGAGCATTCTCACTGCAAACATCTAGAAGTAGAATTGTACTTGCCGATGAACCATTTTTGACAGATGAAATCTTCACTATAGCAGTTGAGTATCCCCCCTTGCAAAGCCACACTTCCCAAATCTTTAATATCCCAAACCGAACCTTTCAAGTCTAATTGGACATTCTCTCCTAACAGTAACTGAAAGTTTTTGTGTTCTATGTGTATGCATTAGGTCTATTATATTAATGGATTTATTATTGGCCCAGAATATTGACAAATAAGAAACATCTCTAATATAATATGAAGTAAAATTGAGGAATTATGTTGAGAAAGATGCAAAGTTTGTTGAAATGATATTTGAAGTTGTATTTTGATTAAATAAGACTTGTAGGTCTCTTCTCATGGCCAAACCAAAAATCCCTACTACACCATTCATTGGAACATCTTTCCCCAACTTGATGAGCTGTATATATTTGGACTACAACTTCCATCAGCCACAACCAACATGCCCAATGGTCATGAGATTATGGGACTTCTACTAGGTTAGGGAAGGCTATATTAGGGGGAAAGCGGGGATGGATTGAATGACCTGAGCCAGCATTGCAGTTGCCATCAATTGTGGTTAACAAAACACTTTGGAAATAACAAAATGCCTGATAAATAAAATAAAAACGTGGCCATGAGCAGTAAAAGTGAAAGACTTTCCTGGATGATCAAACAAAACCATTACCATTTATTTGAAGACAGGAATTATACTGATATATACTTTTGTGGAAATTAACATCATCTTGCATTAAGAAGCAGAACAGGATGAAATAATTTATTTCATCCATTTAAATATCTCAGTTCTATTGACTAGGGCCCTGCAGGACTTGACATCTTTCCACAGGACCTGCAAGACAGAGCTGTTCCACCAGGCCTTTGGCCAGGGCACAGCCTGACTCCTTCCTTTGGCAATCTTCACAGAACTCTAGCCCAATGGTTGCCATCAATTTGATTTGAATTAATTTTATAATGAAATGATTTTAGAATGTTGTATTATTTGATTGTTGTTAGCCGCCCTGAGCCCGGCTTCAGCTGGAGAGGGCGGGATATAAATAAATTTTATTTTTTATTTTTTTATTATTATTATCAGAAGCACCAATAAGAACATAAGAAAAACCCTGCTGGCTCTGGTCAATGGCCAAACTAGTTCAACATCCTTTTCCGACAGTCGCCAACTAGATGCCCATGGGATGCTCAGAAGCAAGTCCTGAGTGCAGCTGCATGCTCCCCAATTGAATGGATGGAAGATGATTTAGAACTCTCCCAGGTGAGAGATAGGAGAGGTATTAGATGGTCCTGCGGTTAATGTACCCATGAGTGCTTCAGAGGTGGGGAGAGTATCTTACGTAGCCAGTGTTATTTTTCTTAAAAAAAGAGGTGCCAGAACTCACCATGAACACCTCCCTCATTCTCTTAGAATGGCAATGGCACCCACCTGAGAGGTGCCAGAACTGAGTTCTGGCGAGTTCAGGCTGGGGAAAAAGCCCTGCACATAGGTATGCTTGGCAGCGTTTCTTTGTACGTGGGTAGTAATGTTGCAGAGTATAATTGGTTTGCATGTGGGTGGTTGATTGATAGAGAAAATGTGTGAGATAGTGAATGACCGTAGTGGTTGGGTGGGATGGATGGTGAGAATGAAACTGGGCAGATGGTCATATGAGCAGTGTGTTTTATATCGTTTGGGATTGTACCTTATGGTGCCTTGTAATGCTCTCCCACTTTATTGATTCTGTGTTAATGGATGCTGTATATGTATTTGATTTTGTTTCTTATGTGGACCATTTTTACATTGTACTTATTGTGTGTGCTCATCTCTGCTTGTGTATGTATCTATAACTATTTTTTCCAGATGTACACATAATTACATTGTCCACAAATGGCAATAATATTAATAATAATTCCTAGCAACCGGTATTCAGAGCTGTACTGCCTCCAACCGTATTTTCATGTGAAATCTTTGTTGGCCATCTGTTTTGAAAATTGGACATAATTGTTCAGTCCTGAAGCAAACATTAGATGTCACTTGTACAAGATTGCCGCTACCCTAGAAGGAACCACCGCTTGACATTGGATAAAGTTGCTGCTATTCTGAATAGTTCCATGGGGATCTTATCCCTCAGCCGAGGGGATTAGCTATCATTTGATGGAAGATGGACTACCGACTATCTGTGTTTTACACAGTTACTGTGCGCCGTGTACAGTATATCTAGCAAGGTGTCATCATAATGGCCCCTGGGTTTACCCTACTGTACTATCCAGCCTGCCACTTCAGCAAAAAAATAATAGCTCCAGCAGCCCTAGTAGGACTCGAGAGGTTGTGAGAAGCCATTTTAACTAGAATGAAAGGGAATCCGATCACATTGTGAACAATTGCATCGTGGTATTGTATGTAATTACACTGGAACATAGCTTTGCTTTTAAAAAAGAAATCGCCTAGGTGGATTTCGGCGTTATCTCCTTAGTGCATAAGGGTAAAAGTCAGCCACACTGTCCAACTCAAATGCTGAAAAGTAATCTGAACAAAATGCTTCAAATAGTGACTTGTATCTTCCCATTGCAGCTTAATCTGTTTCCTGGCTACTCTACACACACACACCCTTTCCTCTCCCTCTCCCTACAGCATAGTTCACATAAGCAGCAAAAGAGGTGTAATCATACCTGCGAAATGTACTGCCAGGCTGAAGATGGGGGTTTGTGTGGTGTAATGGTCCCCATGAGAAAGAAAAGCACAATTGTTTCAGGAGCGGCATACGATTGCAGAATACGATAGCTGATCCTATACATGCCTGCTCAAAAGTAAATCTCTCTTTTTTATATAGAATATTTATTAAGGTTTTTAATAATAATACAATAAAGGTAAAAATAAAAAAATAAAAAATAGTAACAAAAATACAAAAAAAAATTTAAAAAAAAACATGCAGATTTTCCATTGCTTATTTTCCTTTAACATGTTTCCCGGACCTCCTCATACCTCCCTTTTTTGTATTCCAATTCAAATTGTTAGTTCAGCAAATCCTTACCATTAAATTTTAACCTGATTCTAAGCCCTTTTTTCTCTCTCTCTCTCATATTCCCTTAAAGCATTACAGCTGCAACCACTTAATTTCTATCCAACATCCTTCTAACATTCATTAATTTTGCAATATTTCTGTAGGTAGTCTTTAAATTTCTTCCAATCTTCTTCCGCCGACTCTTCTCCCTGGTCTCGGATTCTGCCAGTCATTTCTGCCAATCCCACTCAAAAGTAAATCTCTATAGGGCTTACTCCCAGTTCAATGAGCACAGGATTGCAGCCTAATTGTATGTAATTAATTGATTCAATGGGGGGGGAGTGTATGGTCAAAACAAAAATGTCTGTGAGAAAGATGGTGCACACCACTGTCAGACTTCTATTACTTTAAAATACCGACTTCCTTTTCTTAACCTGATCAAAATTTTATAAGAATCTAATCGATCAAAAATCCCAGCTTTAATTCGTAGACATGAAAACACCCTGGTGTTATTTAATCAGTCATTCATTCATCAGCCAATCAATCAATCAGGGGCAAAGTTAGGCTAGAATTCTTCTCTCTGACACCTAGCTTTCTATGTGTGGTGAATAAATACTAAGACTGAAACAATTCTGTACTGACTTATTTGAGGAAACCCCAATTAAGCCCAATGAGATTTATTTCTGAGTAGGCATGTGTAGGGTTGTCCTTTTAAGGAGTTGAAAACTGCTATGCCCCAAACTAATTTAGGCTGTGATACATGATCCATTTACATCAGAGTACAGTGGTACCTCGAGTTAAGTACTTAATTCGTTCCAGAGGTCCGTTCTTAACCTGAAACTGTTCTTAACCTGAAGCACCACTTTAGCTAATGGGGCCTCCCGCTGCCGCCGTGCCACCGGAGCACGATTTCTGTTCTCATCCTGAAGCAAAGTTCTTAACCTGAAGCACTATTTCTGGGCTAGCAGAGTCTGTAACCTGAAGCGTATGTAACCTGAGGTACCACTGTAGTTCTATTAAATTTCACAAGGTTACTCTCAATAGGCTTCCTTCAGCCAAAAGGGTGAGGTCACCTCTGGAAACGTATCTGCACAATCCTATTCATTTTTGTTATGTTGCCATTAAAAAAACAACTGGGTTGCCATATCCCATTGCATTTGCTTGGCTTTATAGCGGCAAAGAATTGTTCAGATCATTGTCTGCTAATGCAGTTCCAGTATGGAATTATGTTGTATTGCATCTGGGAAAACAAGCTTCTCTCCTTGTCTGAGACCTCTGAATGAATTATGTCTTCAAACAAACAAACAAACATACTAATATGCGAATAGCTCAGTTGATTAGAGTGTGGTGCTGATAATGCCAAGATTTCAGGTTCATTCCCCTTATGGGACAGGACATATTCCAGCATTGCAGGGGGTTGGGCTAGATCACGGGTGTCAAACACAAGGCCCGTGGGCCGAATCCGGCCCGCCAGGCCTCGTCATGTGGCCCATGTAGCCGCCGCCGGCCGCCAGCCTTCACCTTTTATTATCGCTTTTTTTTTTGACACAAGAAAGCCGCCTCTTCAGCGCATGCGCGGCAGCCTACAAGCCAGAGAATGTCTGCCCTCTAGCGGCGTCGGCTGTTCTACACAGGAAACCTCCACTTTACATGCATTCAGGAAACCTCCCCTTGTTTTTATATTGAGCGCATGCCATCCTGTGATGTGACAGATCCAACGGCTGCCTGAACCCTTCTCTCCTGTACTGTAAGTCCTACAGATACAACTGGCCCTTTGAGGGTGACCAAACTGCTGATGCGGCCCTCGATGAATTTGAGTTTGACACCCCTGGGCTAGATGATCCTAAATGTCCCTTCCAAGTCTACGATTCTATTTCTTTCCCAGAAACAATGTTCCTGCTTTGTTACCAACGGACATAATTCCTATTAGCCAATAGGTGGCACTGGAAGCACTTCACATTACCTAGCAGTCTCCTTTGAGAAATAGATGCTCTGTTTCACAGACGTAAAGGTATATTATGCACACAAATTAAAAGCCAAGGCACATTTAAAATTCTATCATTAAAAACATTACACATTTTCAGATCGGAATTATGGAACTATGGAGAATTGAAGAGAAGCCCTGTTAATATGAACAAATGGACTACGTTATTTGTAGCTTTGCTATAGAGAGTTTGAAGGCAGATTGTCTAATAATGCAGTCAAAGCCAGCGACATCCTGGGGAGCTTTCTACTACGAAGCTGAAAATCTAAATATCTGGTGGGAGTCAGGAGCTTTCTGGAAATTGGTTGATATTATTTTGTGGTGCCTGCCCAGATACCAATTTGCGATTCCTTTAACTGCTCTCATTGCTAAATCCTTGGAGAAAAGAGAGAAAAATGCATCACCAAGTCATATAATTTAATTTTTCCTCACCAGCATTCATCTGAATTTTATTAAGACTCAATCTCAACAAGCAACCTTGTCATTCAATTCCCAAATTGTTCTATGAACAGGCAGAAATAAATTAAATGTTTCTGACTGCATTTCAAAGAAGACTTGGTGGGTGGGTGTTAGGAATGGGGAGGGGGTAATTGTCCAACTTGGACTATGTTTGCTGAAGTAGCATAGTTTTTGGTTCAATCAAATGACATCCCAGGGTCACTGGACAGAAAGGTCCCCTCTCTTCACCAGCCACCCAAAACAAAGAGAGAATCTGTGTGCGTGTGCCAAGACCAAACAGAAAAAAGGGGTAAGGAATAAATCACAGATTGCTAAAACCACATTTTAGGTCAGCAAAAAAGCAAACTGGAAATGAAAGAGTTTGCCCCCCCCCTGAAAAAAATCACTTGATGTCTGAGCATGAAGGACTACTTGAAAAAAATGGTGGGCAGCTTACTAGGGTTCAAGCATAAGGTAAAAGGTAAAGGACCCCTGGACGATTAAATCCGTCAAAGGCGACTATGGGGTTGCGGCGCTCACCTCGCTTTCAGGCCAAGGGATCCGGTGTTTGGCCACAGACAGCTTTCCAGTTCATGTGGCCAGCATGACTAAACCGCTTCTGGTGCAACGGAACACCGTGACGGAAACCAGAGCACATGGAAACACTGTTTACCTTCCCTTCACCGTGGTACCTATTTATCTACTTGCACTGGCGTGCTTTCAAACTGCTTGGTTGGCAGGAGCTGGGACAGAGCAATGGGAGCTCACCCCACTGTGGGGATTCATACCACCAACCTTCCGACCGGCAAGCCCAAAAGGCTCAGTGGTTTAGACCACAGTGCCACCCGTGCTGTACTGGGCCGTACGGGGGTTCAGACATAGGACCTCTATACAGCTTTTTGTTTGTCACAGTATATCTTCCCCCTTTATCAGCATGCCTGTGTCTTGCCTCCACAGAATTTTCTACATGATTTCAGTCCCATCTACTACTACTCCATGGATTTACACTTGATCTGGATCCAAACAGATTAGGATATCCTAGGCTACATCGAGTTTAAGAGGCCCTATAGCTTTAGCAAATTCTATATTATTATGAAATCATATAAAACTTGAAGTTTAAACCATTTCATTAGAGGCTCCTCATAATATAAGGATCTACTGTAAACTTTTGCTTACTTAGCTTGCATTGCAATCTGGCCCTGGATTCACGTGACTTCTTCATTTCCTTGTTTATGAGGGGCTCTCTTTATTTTTCAGTTTTTCCTGTAAAACTATTGTGTAAACCAGAAGTGCTAATGGAATGTATTCACCAGAGGTCAAACACAGGTCTCCATGCTAAAGAAATGTCTCTCCACCACCCCACATTTTGAATGATTGGCACTCTTTGCTTGGGTGCCAGAAGTTGTTGTTTCTTATACAAATGCTTTCCCTTTGGCAGTCCTGGAAATGCCTACGATCTATACTTTAAAGAATCAGCATAGAATCATAGAATTGTAGAGTTGGAAGGGGACATGAGAGACATCTAGTCCAATGCAGAAATCTTTTGTCCAACCCACAACCCTGAGATTCACGGACTGAGCTATGACTACACTAGAATACAATCTTCCAGTACGTAGAATTGAAACATCTTTTAACCATCTGTCTCCTTCTTCTCCCATCACACACAGTAAAACATGCCATGTTTCTTGCCCAAGATATGGTCTGAAGTCACATGATGTTACCACCTTGCTGAAGCTAAGCAGGCCTGGGCATGGTTAGTGTCTGGATGGGTGACCACTTGAGAAAAAACATATATGCTGCCTTAAATTCCATGACAGAAAAAAGGCGGGATTTAGATGTGTTAAATGAAGAGTGGGGAACATGTGGCCCTCCAGATGTTGTTGGATTCCAACTCCCATCAGCCCCAGTGAGTATGGCTAATAAGAATGAGGGGAGTTCTGATTCAGCAACATCTGAAGGGCCACAGGTTCCCCACATCTGTCTCAATTAAAGAAACAAATATTTACCAGTCTACAGTGGAAATTTCCTCTCCTTAAAACACACCCATAAGTAATAATTTTGAAATAATTAATTTTATTTATATTTATATCCCAGCCTTCCTCCCAAAGGAGCAAAGGATGGTAAGCAGCAAAACAATACTTCTTTTAAAAAAATTTAAACATTTAAAACCATTAAATGTCATACCCTCCAACATTTGTCTGATGAAGATAAGGATGTCCTATTCAACAACAACAACTTTATTGCAGTATTTATACCTTGCCCATATGACTGGGTTGCCCTAACCACTATAGTATAGTATAGTATAGTATAGTATAGTATAGTATAGTATAGTATAGTATAGTATAGTATAGTATGTTATCTCCTTGGCTCAGGGTGGCATAACTCCATATTATCCAACATTTCTATGATGAAAATAGGGATGTCCTAAGGAAAAGCGGGACATTTAGGGATCAAATCAGAATCTAGAACTGCTTCTGTAAACCTGGGACTGTCCCTGGAAAATAAGGACACTTGGAGGGTCAGAAATGTTTCAGAGTTGCCACAATGTCCGTCATCTTTATCCATAGATTCTGGAGCTTTTGAAACAGAATTTTAGTTCTCTTGGTGACTGCACAAAGCTGTTTTAAACCACAATCTACATGAGGGTTTGTTCACAAACAGCCGGGCCAAATGTAATTAGTTCATTAAAAATGTTGTAATGGGAAGCCCCTGTAAGACATGAAGTGATTGGTTTTCAAATCGGCGCATGCATCAAAAGTAAGTCACTATGCGGTAAGGTATAGTAATTTCTGCGGCAGTTCATTAGAGTTGTTTCCAGCTGTTACCTAGTCCCAGGAATTTCTGGATGCTTTGAGTAACTGCTATTAACATGTTCATCAAGGGAAGAACATTTCTGGGCTTTTTGCTCTGTTAGAATGCACTTCATTAACAATAAGAACGGTATTTACAAGATATTTGCATTGACTCAGCACTACAGTTGTACCTTAATTACCATTACAAGGAGCTCTTTATATATTTCTGCCTGCATTGTCTGCTGCCATCAGGAAAATTAATGCCTCTTGTACAAAGCAATGCATTATTATTGCGGTAGCCTTTTGCAATGGGCAAGTCAGCTGTATTACTTGCTAACGAATCAGAAAGGGCCCAGGAGAACTGGAATACTTACAGTTAAGTTTGGTAAGCTAATTTTCATTTAAGAAGCAAATCGTTTTGAGGTGTGTAATATATATATATATATGCTTTCGTAGATTTTGCGTATATATATATATATATATATATATATATATATATATGCAGGTTTTGGTGTCCTCGGGTGTCTTCCCGTGTAAAAGTTGGGGTGTCTAGGCGACGTTTCGACGAGGTCTCACTCGTCATCTTCAGGCTGGTGCTTTCGGCTTCTTGTTACTGGAACAGAGCAGGATCTCAGTGTTTGAGTTCCTATAAATACTGTTGAGGGGGTGTGGTGTATAGCCTCCAATGTTCTGGGCAGAGAGGAAGTTCCCAGGCTAGTGTGCCTTTTCTTCTTTTGTTCCTTAATTGCTTGAGGGATATCTTGAGTGATTTCTTGAGTGATATCCTGAGTACCACTTAGGTGGGTCATTAGGTGTGGATTAGTTGCTAAAGTCTTTGTGTCTTGACCTCTTGAACTTTGTGAAGAGTTTTTTCTGAGAAGATGGCTGTACTGCACTTAGTTGTGCTCTGGCTTGGCTTCGTGTATAGGGGCGAGCTGTGGTTTTGTGGCCTGTGTCAGCCAGATCTGTGTAGGGATTGCAGGGGGGTGCAGCATCCGGAGGTGCCACCATGGTTTGGCTACTGGATGGTGTCTGTAATTTATCTGTGGAGAGGGTCTGGGTTTGGGTCTGGTGTGGTTGATTGGTGATGGCGTTCTGTGTGCCTCTGGATCTGGTGTCAGTTTTTGTGGGGAGGGCTAATTTCCAGATGTCTGGCAAGCGGGATGTGTCGTCACGCTTGTTCATGTTGTGAGGGTGTTTCTCTATCTCGATGGCTTCCATGATTATTCTCTTGTGGTGATGTTCCATGTTAAAGAGCAATTTGGAATCTGCAAAATTGCTCTTTAACATGGAACATCACATCCCGCTAATCCACACCTAATGACCCACCTAAGTGGTACTCAGGATATCACTCAAGAAATCACTCAAGATATCCCTCAAGCAATTAAGGAACAAAAGAAGAAAAGGCACACTAGCCTGGGAACTTCCTCTCTGCCCAGAACATTGGAGGCTATACACCACACCCCCTCAACAGTATTTATAGGAACTCAAACACTGAGATCCTGCTCTGTTCCAGTAACAAGAAGCCGAAAGCACCAGCCTGAAGATGACGAGTGAGACCTCGTCGAAACGTCGCCTAGACACCCCAACTTTTACACGGGAAGACACCCGAGGACACCAAAACCTGCATTCCTGTACCCGTGAAAATCTACGAAAGCATATATATATATATATATATATATATATATATATATATCCCCAGGAAAGGGCAAATCGGGGCTCTTAAGTATTGGGGTTTCAAGCTGGATGTGAAACCATGCACATAATTGCTATTGCATTATTTTATTTAAATTTGCAAGTGCAAGGTGTTGGGGGTAGGGACCAGATCAGGCCTCTGGCAGAAGAGTTTGTTCTCTGCTGGTTCCAGTCTAGCTCAGGGGTCTTATGCCTTCTGTTTGCACCCCATTGGTGCTAATTCTGTGAGTAATGTCATGCCTTATTTAGTCCTCAGGTTCTCAGAAAATCTCTGGAATGTTGTAGCGATGTCCATTAACACAAGAACATAGATGGTAAAGGTATGGAATGGGGAAGTGAATTTAGGAGAATTTGGGAGGGGAAATGAAGAGTGTGGTTAAAAATGGGTTGGGCTTATAAAACATGGAAATAAAAAGAAGCGCTGGGCAGACATAGGAGAGCTGAGATATAATTTGAGATATTTTACTGGAGGGTTTGACTGCTTAATGGCCATTGCAGGCATCATGCTCTCAATCAGGTCCTTTGCTAACTGCAGGTTTGGGATGCAGGCCATGTTGCTGGGCACGTTCATTGTGGCCATCACTTATTCAAAAACAGGGCTGGTTTGTTTGTTTTCCATTTGAGGGTCAAACAGGAGTTGGAATAAATCCATAGACAATAGGAGGAGGAGGAATGTGGCTCTCTAGATCACAGGTGGGGAACTGGATCTGGTCAGAGAGCCACATCTTTATTGCCACATGACCCTGTGCTCCTAATTTGACAGGAGGATGGGTCAACCCAGCTGTCAATCACCTAACATCACAATGATGTCAGCTGACCCGTTTTTGCCTGCATAGTTAGAAACCAAAACACCCAGGCAAAAACCAAAATGTGTGCAATACTTTCCAAGCACCAGCAACTAGCTGATAATCGCCACATGGGACGCACTGTGCAAGGGACTTTGCAGGCACCAGGAATCAGCTGCCTGCAAATCCAGTTTTGTCTAAGACCTGGCCACACCTGATGACTGTATAGGTTAAATAGGGAGGCCCCTGGGGCAGAGGTTGCCCACCCTTGCTCTAGATCCACAGGATCCACATACAGAAGGACTGTATGATCATTGTGAGCATGGGTTCGCTGACTGCATCAGGACCCAACACCTTGGCCCTCTGTACCTGAAGGAACATCTCCACCCCCATCATCCAGCCCAGGCACTGAGGTCCAATGCCAAGGTCTTTCTGGAGATTTCCACACTACGAGAAGTGAAGTTACAGGGAACCAGGTAGAGAGACTTCTTGGTAGTGGCGCCCACCCTGTGGAATGCCCTCCCATCAGGTGTCTGTTAAGCAACTGTTAAGCAACTATATCACTTTTAGAAGAAGAAAGACCTGTACAGGGAAGTTATTAAATGTTTGAAGTTTTATTGTCTTTTTAATATTTTGTTGGGAGCTGCCCAGAGTTGCTGGGCAACACAGTCAGATCGGCGGCATATAAATATTATTATTATTATTATTGAAGAAGAATCCCTTCTCCAAGTGTCTCATGCATGCTCAGGCCAGGTAAACTGTTCACAGTTTTTAAGGCAGCAGCAAGCAGTTATGGGGAAAGACTTCTCAACTGAGAAGAAATTATTACTGTAGAAATGATGGAAAGTATTCCAAGAGGTACCATGCCAAGAGGTACCAATTCAAGTCAGCAATTGGATATCTTCTGCAGAGCAAATCTGAGACCTACATAGCATCTAAATAGTGAAGAACCAAATTGAAACATGTTCAGCATCCAGAAGATAGCACCACTTTGTCTGGCAAAAAAACTATCTGTACTGTAACTATTGTTCAGGAGCAATTCCTCCCAGGTATTAAAATTCTCTGCTTCCTTGTTGCCTCAACATCCTGTGTTCTTGCATCTATTGCTAGAAAATGCTTTTGTTTCCTACTCGCCATTCCTTTGCTCTCCTGCTCTGACTTAAATTAATGCCTTGGATTTCCTTGTCCTTCTGGTTTGTACTCATTCTCAAGCTGTAATCCTTGGTTCATCTCTGACAATCTCCTCTGACCTTCAAGGGCTGATATGGATTGGCTTCTGCCCAACACGCCTATCTATCCAGCTTGATTTCCGACAACAACACATTAACCTTGATAGCCTTGAAGTTGGCCACCCACACATTGAAGCGAAGTAAACATTCCTTCTGACCGGTCATGCATATGAGGATATGCATGTGTGCAACGTTTTTGGAATAAAGTCTGTTCATTGTATTCATCTGCAAGGCTGAACCATGGTCAGAAATAACCACAAGTCCTGATCATAAAGTTGGAAATGAGCAGTTATCAAGACATGTGTTCAAGCTGAATATGCAGCTTGACTCATAATATGCAGGGAAATATTATATCTTGTCCATAGTTATTGACAATCTATACACCAGTTCTAGTGTAGAGCCCATTAGGAATGGTGCAGATTTTCACAGTAATCGAACATTAATGCAAGGTCCATGCTGCTCTTTTGGTCTTTGAAGGAATGAGCCAGGGGTAGGCAACATAAGGCCTTGGGCCGGATGCGGCTCACTCGCCTTCTCAGTCTGGCCTGTGGACGGTCCGGGAATCAGCATGTTTTTACATGAGTAGAATGTGTCCTTTTATTTAAAATGCATCTCTGGGTTATTTGTGGGGCATGGGAATTTGTTCATTCCCCCCCCCCAATTTTATTTTTTAAAAAAATAGTCCAGCCCACCACATGGTCTGAGGGATGGTGGACCAGCCCACGGCTGAAAATGGTTGCTGACCCCTGGAGTGAGCTGACTGGGTTTCATGCAAGCACCAGCGATATGTAACAATGCCTATTTTAAAGAATCCAGGACACAACATTTTCAAATCTAGGCTATTATACTAATGATACTTCGTTTGTTGTCATGTTCTGAGTTACATCAGCACTGACGTGCTGAAATGCGCATTCCTTGAACTCTGTTTTACTTAAGTGATTATAGTAGCCATTAACATTCACTGGTACGTTTCTGACCCTGTTGTTTTGTGTGTATAATTCTCCATTACATGATTGTGGGGTAGGGAGGTAAATGGTACCAGTAGGCTTATAATAACATAGGGAAATAAAGTTTAAAAGAAAGAATAGTTCTCTGTGCTTCTCACAGAAGTACTTGAGGTAATCTTTTCAATGAAATGGCTCACTGATCTGCACAATCAATGTTGCTTAGAAGTATATGCCCTGAAGCAAAAAAAATATCATGAACAGAGTGAGGATGAGAGAGTACTGGAGAAGGGTGGTGATGGCTGGAAGCAAACATTTTATCTATACCATCCTAGATTACTTTGCCGGGTGGAGGACCCAGCATTATCAGTTGGGGGGGGGTCACACAACAATGTCAGACTAGGTAAAGGTAAAGGGACCCCTGACCATTAGGTCCAGTCGTGGCCGACTCTGGGGTTGCGGCACTCATCTCGCTTTATTGGCCGAGGGAGCTGGCGTACAGCTTCCAGGACACGTGGCCAGCATGACTAAGCCGCTTCTGGCGAACCAGAGCAGCGCACGGAAATGCCGTTTACCTTCCCGCCAGAAGACTATGCAACTGTAAAGTCAAGAGAAGAAAGTCAAGTGCTAAAAGGGTTAAAGAAAAACTGTGCAGACAAACAACAACAATAATAATTTCTTTTTTTGTACCCTGCCCATCTGGGTTGCCCCAGCACCTCTGAGCGGCTTCCAACATAATATACAACAACAACACAACAGAACATCACACTTTAAATGATACCTTCTCAGTGTCACCAGCATCCTCAAAAAAAACCTGTTAGGTGCAGCAACACAAATGGGGATTGATGGCTGAGTAAACTTTAAAAACAGCAAAACAGTAAAACAAAAGGACTCTGTTCAGCTGCATGCACAAGCCTGATTAAATTCCTTTAAAAATCTATAAAAAAAGGAAAATGACATGTCAAAATTCATGTGACACAGCAAGACCGATAAATTACAATGTTCCTGGAGGCATGCAAATGGTTACTTGATGATGGGCTATGAATAGCAGTAGCGGTACTGTAAACAGTGGTATTCATTATGTAAGCAATGCTTGCCACACTGTCATGGGGTTCAAATATGATACAGCCATTTTCTCAAAGCACCAGATCAGAAAAGGGAAACTAAAATGCTCACGTGGATGGACTGACTCTCCCATGAAGAAAACGTTTGGGACCTTTCCGTTTAGAGAAAAGGCATGGCAGGAGTTTATAAAGTTATACATGCCATGGATGGAAAAAGTAGATGGAAAATGTTTCTCTCCCTCTCCCATAGCACTTGGATTTATGGACATCCAATGAAAGAAAGTACTTGAAATCATAGATTTGAGAGGCACTACCAGGGTCATCTACTCCAAGCTCTTCCAATCCAGGAATTTTTTGACCAACATGGAGCTTGAACTGTGAGGATACCCAGAGCTTACAGGGCTAACAGCTCAAGGGAAATGACGTCCTGTCACTGGGGTGTGTTCTCATCTTTGTTATGTGAACATTTTTACTTTCTGTTTTGGCTGCGATTAGGAGAGGCATCATGTCTTCGCTTTCTCCTGGCTGAACCCATGAGATTAAGGTCTCATGCTCTACCAACTGAGCTATTCAGAGGACAGCACATAGGACTCATCAGTGGCAGAGAAAGGGGGGTGCAGGCTGCCCCAAGTGGGCTCACAAAACGTTTTAGGAGTGACGTGGTGGCTTAGGCCCCTGCAGGTTCCGTGCTGTCTGAAACGGCAGCATGGGACTTGCCTCTGCCTACTGCCTCTCCCTCCCACTGCCCTACAGCTGAGGGGGAGGTGGCAGAGAGGCTCCAAGCATCGGAGAGGCTCGCCCTGCCTTGATGTGTGGATCACCCCGCCCCCGGCAGCTGGACACCCCCCCCCCGCACCAGGCAGCTGAGCGACTAGCTACGCCGCTGAGCTCATGCACATTTACCTTTTGCTCCAAGCTTTCTAGGCACAGGTCTGTGCTTTAAAGCGCTACGTCTGAGTGTTTTTAGGGTTGTTCTTGTTTTGTCTCTCCCGACACTTTCGCCACAAAAGGCCATTTTTTTTCTGATTCAAACAGCAATTCGGATGAGCCCATAATCAAACTGAGGTCCAGCGCCAAGGGCCTTCTGGTGGTTCCCTCATTGCGAGATGCAAGGTTACAGGGAACCAGGCAGAGGGCCTTCTCAGTAGTGGCACCCGCCCTGTGGAACGCCCTCCTATCAAAGAGATAAACAACTACCTCGCATTCAGAAGACATCTGAAGGCAGCCCTGTTTAGGGAAGTTTTTTATGTGTGATATTATAACGTATTTTTAATCTTTGTTGGAAGCTGCCTAGAGTGGCTGGGAAAACCCAGCCAGATGGGTGGGGTACAAATAATAAATTATTATTATTATTATTATTATTATTAACTGTAGGACTTGTTCCAAACAGGAGCCAGAAATGGCCACCAACCTAGATGGTTTAAAAAGAGGATTATCCACATTCATGGAAGGATGGGCTCCTGATAGCTACTCATCATGATGGCTTTGTTCTGCTTCCACAGCTGGAGGCAGCGATCCTTCTGAATAGCAGGTGCTTGAAGCCACATGAGGGCAGAGGGCTCTGGTACTCTGGTCCCACCTGCTGATTTCTCACAGACACCTGTGAGAACAGGATGCTAGACTAGATGGGCCAGTGGCTATTTCTAGTCCTCAGGAACTTCACCAATTGAGCATACTGTATCCACCAGGCTTGCACAACTTGTGACCTGTCAGGTCACACGCAGCCCAGCCATGCATTGTGGCTGTGATGGCCTGGGACTCGGACTCGGACTTGGAACCAGAGGAGACTCAGTCTGCACCAGATCCTTTGTCTCAGGCATCATCTAAAGCAAATCTGGGGCCTGATCCTGAAGAGTCCCAGTCTGCACAGGTTCTTCTGCAACAAACACCAGCTGGGCCAAGTCAGGGGCCTGAGCCTGCCCTGGCTCCAGATGTGGGGATGACCTCATTGCCTTCAGCTGGACCATCACTTACAGCTGCTCCACTACTGGTTTGGTCAGGCGAGGCAGAGGCGGCCTCTGGGTCTAGTAACCCACCGACATATGCCGAGCTCCAGAGACTGAGGTCTGAGAGAAGGAGAGACCTGAGTACTCATAGGAGGAGTGCTCACCTTTGGGCGAAACAGGGAGGTGAGTCGCCGGGGGATCAGGACCGGCCGCTATCCCAACAAAGATAAAAGGCTGTTGGAGCAACACTGCAGTATGCTAGATGCTGCCTGAGATCCTGTACCTGTCCTTGCCTGGTTTCCTGCCTCGTGTCCTGCCTTGGCCCTGTCGGACTGACTCCCAGCGAAACCTTCGGATTCTGGACTGGTCCTGGACCGCGTTTCAAAGGTTACCCCTGGGCCCAGCACAGTGGCAATCAGGACTTTGATCAAGTTCCTGCTTTTGCCCCACCCCCACCACCTAAAAAAATATAGCCTAGCAGGTCATAATATGTGGCTGGGGCTCTTGGCTGAGTCACAGGTTGCAAGCCCAGCCCATAAGGACCACCAGGGAAACCAAAACACCAGGGAGACCATAACAAAGCAAGCTCTGCTTTTGTGACACATATGCTGCAGAAACAATAATTCGGGAGTGTTCAGAAAGTCTGAATTTGTTAGAGGTATGTGGCTATTTCTTTTGGTACTTTCCAGGTTAATGATGAAAGGCGGATCCTCACTCTAATGAGGGATTCGACATGCTGCAGTCTGAAGAGGAGACTTGTTAATAAACTCTCATTGAATGATCACCCGCTGCTAAGTGAACAGGCTTGGCAGGCATAAATAAGAGACAGTAGCTGTTCCAAACTGCCAGAGGTCTTTACAAGGGGATGTCCATGCTGCTACACAAAATTATTAAGGGAAGTGACTGGGAGCGGGAGACACAGTATCCAGCTAACTATCAGAGAAATGACTTTTTATCTCTTGCTTCATTGCATTCAATTTCCAATTAGCTACTAGACAATGTTAAAAAAATATTTCAAATGCGGGTGGAATAAATAGAAAAGGAAGCACTTTTCTGAATATTGCATGCAATAGTGTGGATCAAATGTGGTCATTAATAATATAATAATTTTATTATTTATATGCCGCCCAACTGACTGGACTGCCCCAGCCATTCTGGGTGGCTTCCAACAAATTAAAACATGAAGCACAGTAAAACATCAAAAATTCAAAACCTTTCTATACAGTCATACCTCATGTTGCGTCTGCTTCAGGTTACGTGTTTTCATGTTGCGTCCTGTGGCAACCCGGAAGTACTGGAACGGGTTACTTTTGGGTTTCGCCTCTCACGCATGTGCAGAAGAGCTAAAGTGTGCCGCACACATGTGCAGACGCACCTCAGCTTGCATCAGTTTCGTGTTACAGACAGGCCTCTGGAACAGATCCCATCTGTAAAATGAGATTCCACTGTACAAAAACTGGATGTGATCTATGCCTTAATGTACATTTGGGGTACCATGTCTTGTTTGTTTGTTTGTTTGTTTGTTTGTATGTATGTTTGTTTGTATTAAATATCTATCCCACCCTTCCTTCCAAAAGAGTCCATGTCATCTCTTCAGTAACTGTTGCTGGCACCCGTCTGTCTTGGGAGACAATGGAGGAGTTGCACCTTTGCGATTGAAGTCAAACTGTTGGAAGGCTGCAGCGCCTCCTGTGGCTCCAGAGATGGATAGGGGAGAGACATGTTTTGTTGCAGCTGGGGCAGATGAAGGTGTCTGTTTGTGCTGCTGCAGATGCACCATGGCATTTCTTCCCTCTGTGCTCCTCCCAGCAGTCATTCCTTCTTAGGTCACTGCTATGGATGACCATCTGTCTCCAGGTACTGCAGTTACAACATGCTGCATTAACCGTTATTCTCTGCATTTGTGTTCTAAGGTGGCATGGATAATATTGGATCTGAATGTGTACCAAATGCCAGTAATTCTTTTCCAATTGACCTCCAACTAATCAGAGTCACATACAAACAGCAGACTGAAGATTTCCACAAATTCAGATGCTACAAAAACAGAGGTCTCTTAACCTGGCAGTGAAAAGACATGCAACATAGGTATCATTTTGGAGAAGGCATCCCACAACTAGGGTGCCAACACTACCAGAAACTAATTACTTTGGTTTTACACAGCACACTTCCAATAAAGAAGGCAGCTGATGAAGAACTTCAGCAGAAAATCTCAAGATATGGGTCCCAAACTGTTTAGGGCTCAGATAACAGTTTGCTCAATACTTACGTAAGTATATCCTAAAGCCCTCAGCCACAGTAATAGTTCACATGAACATTTTCCCAACATAGGTTTCCTAGCCTGCCAAAGCAGATCTTGTCTAGCATCCCAGAGTGCAATCTTATGTGAATTTTTAAAAGCAATGATGCTTCTGTTAACCCAAAATTAAATAGATTAATAAGAGATGGATGAGAATGATGCTTGACTGGTTTTTTCCTGGCTTGTTGTGAAACATCCAGGGTTCTGGCCAGATTTATGTTTTCCAGTCTGTGGACTCTGCCGGTTTGTACAACCCAATCATCATGCAAACTCAGTTTCAATTGCTATTGCCACAGCAGCCTTGAGGCATCATAGGAACATTCTATTTACAAGGCAGTTTTGGGGAAGACTCATAATGCAGCAAGAAGAGTTTTACAGTGAAATAGAAATTGAAGGTTTCAGCGTAAAAAGAAATAGCTAGAGGAGCGATGAGACAAAAAGAAATGTTAGATACCATCGCATCATTTGAAACAGACAAGATGTTGCAAGGGAGCAGTCAACAGGCCCTTTGCATCTTGTGCCTCAGTAATATCAGAATTCAAAATATGTTGTAGGGTAGTATTTCTAACAGTGCACTTTTAAACATATAATGTGTGAATTACATTCTTTATACCCTTCCAAGCCCTCATGAATCCCATCCTGCAGTCAGTGAACTCAGCCACACATACCTAACAAAGTGCTCTTTTATACAGCTGTACCTTGGAAGTCGAACAGAATCCGTTTCGGAAGCCCATTCGACTTCCAAAACCAAAGTGCAGCTTCTGATTGGCTGCAGGAAGCCGCAGAAGCCCCATCGGAAGTTCAGCTTCCAAAAATAGTTCGCAAACCGGAACAGTCACTTCTGGGTTTGCGGCATTAGGGAGCCAAAACATTCAAGAACTAAGCTGTTTGAAAACCAAGGTACAACTGTACAATGATCTGAATAAGTATAACCCCCCACTTTCATAAAATAAATCAAGGTGGTTTACAAAATAAAATCCAACCAAAGCAAAATATAAACCAGTATCTGTAAAACCAATTTTTTTGTGAGCTGAACATTGAACTGATGCAACCCCTCCACTCTTTGGCAAAGAGGGAAACAAAGGGGATGTGGGGATGTGGGGTGAGGTTAACGCCACGGCTAGTTTGATTTTCACTGGGATTGTAGCCTTATTTGATTTCACCGATTGGGTCTGCGTTGCTCCAGGACAGGAGGAAGGAAGTCAAATGACACCGAGGTTGGTTCAAAGAAAGAGTTTATTCTGCTCTCCGGATAGCAGAAGGCACCTGCGTGATCAAGTCCACAGCAAGTCCAAAGAAATGAGAAGTTTCATGCAGTATATATATCCTCCAGGCACCCTCTCCCTCCTTCCCCAGGAATCCAACCACGTCAGCCTATGTACGCAGGTTGACATCACATATGTTCTTGCTCTGGTATTCTTAACCATAAAAGGGAATTCCTTCCTGTACTTCTGACCATAAAAGGATCTTCCTCTTCCTACTCTTATCTTGGAGGAAGAGGTCATCATCTCCGAAGACACGCTTTGGCGTTGTTCTGGACTTAGGTCTGTGCGTCTTTTGTGGTCAGGACATAAGATAAGGTACAGATGTGTCTTCTCTGTTCTACTGGTGCAGTCAGGGTCATCCTGCCGTCACAAACTGATAAAGGAGAGGGCTCTGAGCACAGCCGGGTTTTTGTTTATACATTGACTCAGAGCTCAAGTTAATGGATTTTAGCTAAGGAAAAATAGGGATCTTGGTGCAGTTTCAAACTGCCTGCACAGTCAGTTTTGGTTTGGGAAACCCATTTCTTCAGGATGACTAAGTTCTCGCCATCTTGCAGGAGGAAAGAGCCCATAGACTTTGGTACATTCAGTCTCCTTGGAAGTTCAGAGCTTGCATTTCCCTTCCAGCCGCTGCTGCTCTGCAGGACCTTTGTTATCAGTGGTGGACACTGGGCCTGGTGTTAGTGAAAACAAAATTAAGGTCCCTTTTCAATATCTGTATGTATCTGCTGAGAAGATGAAGCTTTTGGAAGGTTCACCAGAGACTACCACATTGCCACATTAAAATGCTAAGGTTAATTAAATATGAAGGGTGGCGTAACTGTAAACTCCTGACATGATTCAGCAAAGTTGGGTGTTATAAAACGACAGTTTTATAACACAGATTTTGCAAAGATGAACACTTTCAATTAATTCTGAGTCATAGCGAGCACACAGACTTTTGGCTTGCACACATAATTCCCTGTGGCGTGGAGAGAAAGGGAGGAGATCTGCATAGTGCTGTGCTCATTCTGCTTCTCAGAGTGACGAGAAGTTTCAGTGCTGCAGCACCTATCTGGGTTAGGTTTCCTTTAGAGGGAGGTCATTGGAGGCTTTTTGGTGTTTACTAATATTTGTATTAGGGACGCGGGTGGCGCTGTGGGTTAAACCACAGAGCCTAGGACTTGCCAATCAGAAGGTCAGCGGTTCGAATCCCCGCAATGAGGTGAGCTCCCATTGCTCAGTCCCTGCTCCTGCCAACCTAGCAGTTTGAAAGCACGTCAAAGTGCAAGTAGATAAATAGGTACCGCTATGGCGGGAAGGTAAACGGTGTTACCGTGCGCTGCTCTGGTTCACCAGAAGCAGCTTAGTCATGCTGGCCACATGACCCAGAAGCTGTACGCCGGCTCCCTTGGCCAATAAAGCGAGATGAGCATCGCAATGAGAGTCGGCCACAACTGGACCTAATGGTCAGGGGTCCCTTTACCTTTACTTAATATTTGTATCATGCACAAATACATAGGTTGAGCATAGGTTAAAGCACAGCATGGTGCTCATCCAGACTTCCTTTTGTCCTGGATTTCTAGGCACAGATCCATGCTTTAAAGTGCCATGTCTGAGCACTATTATTATTCCCCCCCCCCCGTGTTTTTCCCCCGTGCTGATTGGCTGGTTTGAAGGATCCCTTTTGTCAGGAACCCACCCTGCAACTCTGAGGCCACCGGGCATTCCCAACAGGTAAGGTAAAGGACCCCTGGACGGTTAAGTCCAGTCAAAGGCAACTATGGGATTGTGGTGCTCATCTAGCTTTCAGGCAGAGGGAGCTGGCATTTGTCCACAGACAACTTTTGGGGTCATGACTAAACCGCTTCTGGCGCAACTTAACAATGTGACAGAAACCAGAGCGTACAGAAACACCATTTACCTCCCTGCCACAGTGGTACCTATTTATCTACTTGCACTGGTGTGCTTT
This sequence comes from Podarcis melisellensis, assembly GCF_964234715.1. Taxonomy (NCBI): domain Eukaryota; kingdom Metazoa; phylum Chordata; class Lepidosauria; order Squamata; family Lacertidae; genus Podarcis; species Podarcis melisellensis. The sequence continues at coordinate 29,060,947 of NC_138542.1, forward strand.
TGAACTGCTAGGTTGGCAGAATCTGGGACAGAGCAACAGGCGCTCACCCCTTCATGTGGATTTGAACCACCGACCTTCTGATTGGCAAGCTCAAGAGGCTCAGTGGTTTAGACCACAGTGCCACCTGCATCCCTACATTCCCCACAACACCTGAGAAGCATGTGAGGCCAAGCGGCGGGTATCGAGGTAGGAGCACGAGTGACCACAAACACTGCCCCCCCCCCCAGGAATGTGGTGGGTGGCCATTTTCTGAACTTGGCGCTGGCCCATTTTTCTGCACTAGCCACTAGCTGCTGGTTTACTTTGTACAGCCGACTTGATTCATGCAGGAAGGTGAGAATTGTGGAGAAGGGCCATTTCTCAGCAGTAAAACACCTGATTTGCCTGCAGACGGTCCTAGGTCTAATCCTCAACATTTCTTGGTAGGGTTGGGTGAGAGCTGTGCCTGAAATCTTGTAGGGTTGCTGCCAGTTAATGTGGACAGTCCTGAACTAAATGAACCCCAGGCATGGCTCATTATAAGGCAACTGTCTATGATCCTAGGTTCCTATGCTAACATGAACTTTAAATCCGTGTGCCTTTAGAAATTTCATAGGGCCAGCTGCCTCCATGCTCATTTCAACAGGTGAGATTAGATAAATGCTTTCTAGGTGACCTACAGATACCTGTGAGTTCCTGCTTCTCCCATTGTTTGCAGTGGGATGATCTAAGTCTCACTTGAATCCTGACTTTGCTTTTACCACCAGAGTCTTTTATTTTCCTTTTTGCAAGTCTACGGGGTTCACCCCAATAGCAATTGTTTGATGATAGCTTCTGTGTTACAGTAGCAAAGCTTCATCTCTCCTGGTATTAGCACTCTCCCCTGTATGTGCAGAATGCACAGCACTGCCCTATCAGATCAATCATGAATCCTGCACTTTCTGGAAATCCTGGGAGGAAATTTGTCGCCTACAAACTGCACGCTAGCAAAAGCTACCTGGCAAGCTGTTGGAGGCAATGTTTTGCCAAGCCGAGTTGTAAGGAGCAAATTATTGCTCCCACTTCGCCAATCATTCCATGCAGAATGCTTTCCCTGAAGTTGAAATTTCACTGATTATAGTCAATAGTCCTTTGACTCACCTCGTTCATGGCGTTCCTTGAAATTTACTGTCTACAGTTAGCATGCTTTGTGCTCGCAAAGGGGTAAGTGCCCTCCACAACTAGGCACAGCTGTTCAACGCAGCTCTCTTTCAGGCTCAGGGAGTCTCTCCTGTGATCTAAAACTCTACTACAATTTACTTTTGTTGGCTTGAAGCAACCGTCAATTTGAAAGGGATTTTGCAGCTTGGTAACTGAACTACAAGATGATTTGGGGGGGGGGAGCAGAAACAGCAGCCGCCACCTGCTGATCTGGCTCATTTTGTGTTTTAGCAAAGTTTCCAGCTAACACGGGCTATTGAAATTTGAACTGGAGAAACGTTTCTAGATTGTAATCAAGAGAGATCTGATGATCACCTTGTGGAAGCTTGATCTCCCCAATGGAGATGAGGATGAATGAAAGGAATTTGAAAGAACCTATTAGTGACTATCCAGATAAAGTGTTTTCAAATGGAGAAGCATATTTAGCGCTGATCTCCTCAGGGTTCTTGGAAAGGTTAACAGAAACTCAATAACTGATCAGCCAGTTATACACTCATGCAGTAGCAAAATGGGAAAGATCAAGGAAGACTGATAGAAAGTCAGTAAACCCATGGGTTAGTTCCATGAAAATGTCAACATACAGGCCCACTTTTCATTTTCATTCATGTTTAGCATGTTCTGTATCTTTCTAAATATAATCATCTGAAGAATTATCATGATCTGGCAACAGTCTTACAAATGGCATTACATATGAGCAGAACTATGCAACATGACTCAGAATTTCTATTCCCCACCCCAAAAAAGGTTAAGTTAAAGGTGTCTCCAAGAAATATGCAATAGGTGAATGGCCCTTTATTGTATTAATAGTTTTGCTTCCTTATTCAGCAGAAAATAAATTGATGTTAGGAACAAAACTTACGATGCTTGAGTATGTTACACTGGCTACAAAAACAAAGCCCTCCCCCATATATTAATGGGAGGGTGAACCAAGCACCACAAATACACTGTGAGTTTAGATTTGTTGTACTGTCACTGCTTTCAATCTGATACTTAACACATCAAAGAGACAACCACTGAACCAGGTTGCAAACCTTGCACTCCATACTTGAAGTGTCTCTGCCCTTCCTACTGAAAGCTGAAATTCCATTGTGTTAAATAAATAGCTCATTGTTTTCAATTGTAATTAGAACAGCATTTGTTTCCCCAAACCCCTTCAGAGTTGGAAGATTCAGGGCAGTTAAAAAGAAGTGCTTCTTCACACACAGCGTTTTGTGAAACTATGGACCTCGCTCCCACAGGGAGCCAGTGAAGGCCACGAACTTGGATGGCTTCAAAAGGGGATTGGACAAATTCATGGAAGAAAGGGCTACTGATGGCTACTAGCCATGATGGATGTGCTCTGCTCTCCACGACTGGAGGCGGCAATGCTTTTGAATACCACTTGCTGGAAGCCACAGGAGGGGAGAGGGTCCATGTGCTTGAAACCTGCTTGCTGGTACCCCACAGGCATTTGGTTGGCCACCGTGAGAACAGATGCTGGCCTAAATGAGCCATTAGTCTTAAATGAGCTCCCCAAATGAGCTCCCATTCCCTATGCGCCACCAGCAGCCAAAGAGTTTCCCGGCAAATCGTTGAGATTATATTGCAGTTCAGCAGTGCAATTCTTTAGGTGATATTCAGCCACTCTGCTGATTTTTAGAGGGATTCACTTCTAAGTGTGGATAGAACTTCTGTCTTAACTATTCCATGTTTGTTCTGCCTCTGCAGGTTACTTGGGCTGCCTTTCAGGTTGGTTGTGTGCTTGTTTTCTTCTCCTTTTAATATTATATTCCAATTGCCTTGAGGCCATGCCTTGTGAGTGGCTATGTGAAGGGTTGAGCCTTGAAAGGCAGGATACAATTACTGAGATAAAGAAACAAACATCTACAGCTGAATTTGTGTGCTGGAGGACTCGGGACAGACAAAAGAAAGTACTTATTTATGCACCACATAATTAAGACTATGGCATTTGCTCCCATAAGACACAGGGGTAGACACCAAGTTGGATAGCTGTCAGGGGCTAGACTGAGGAGGAATGGTGGGAGCCACAACCTCCTTTCTCTGCACCTACCCAGGAAGAGAAGGACCGTGTAGATTTCGAACAGTGGTTTGCTGAAGGGCAGAGTTCAGAGGCTGACAAGGGAAAAGGCTGGGATATATTGGGGGACCAGGAGGAAGGAGAAGTATTGGGGGAGAGTGTACTGGGCCCGGGGATTAACCCAAGCAACACGGTCCAGCTCTGGTCCTGTATCCAAGGATTCTGTGAGGAGTCAGTCCAACAGGGCCAAGGCAGGACACAAGGCAGGAAACCAGGCTAGGTCAGGCACAAGGTCTCAGGCAAGTTCTAGCAAACAGCAATGTTGCTCCCACCACCTGGGGTGGGGTCCAACAGCCTTTTATCTTTGTCAGGGTAACTGCCAGTCCTGATCCCCTGGTGACTCACCTCCCTGTCCTGCCCGAAGGCAAGCACTGCTCCTGCGAGTACTCAGATCTCTCCTTCTCTCAGACCTGAGTCTCTGCAGCTCGGGAGATGTTGGTGGGTTACTAGACCCAGAGGCTGCCTCAGCCTCTCCTGACCCAGCTGGTAGTGGAGCAGCTGTACATGATTGCCCAGCTGAAGGCAACAAGGTCATCCCCACATCTGGAGCCAGGGCAGGCTCCGGCCCCTGACTCGGCCCAGCTGGTGCTTGTTGCAGGGGAACCTGTGCAGACTGGGGCTCCTCAGAATCAGGCCCCAGGCTTGATCCAGATGCTGCCTGAGGCAAAGGATCCGGTGCGGACTGAGACTCCTCTGGTTCCAAGTCTGAGTCTGAGTCCCAGGCCATCACAGAGAGGCAGTTAACAGACTCAGCGTCTCTTGAAAGCAATCCTGACCCAACCTCTCCCCAAACCAGATGGGCTGTGCGTGTAGCAGAACAGAAATTTCAGAGGCAGAAAGCACTGACCAGCCTGCACAGGGGTGACGTAGATTAAGGGGGACCAAAGGGGTGGGACTTGACTTGGAGCAACGTCATCATTATAGAGACAGTGTTCCTTTGTTGCTCTCTGTAAATACTGAATAAATTACGTGGTAAGAGCTCCTTTTGGTTATCTGCCTTTTGATTGCCACTGGGGGAGGGATCGTAATTCCCTGAAGCCTTGCCAGAGCCTTGACAATGGCTTTAAAAGAGGATGAAACAAGTGGAGGGGGCTATCCACAGCTACTAGGCACAATGGCTATGTTCTTCCTCTGTAGTGGGAGACAGTATACTTCTGAATACCAGTTCCTGGAAGCCACAAGTGGAAAGAGTGTTGTCACGCTCAGGTCCTCTTTGCAGGCTTCCCACAGGGATCTGGTTGGCCACCATGAAAACAGGTTGCTGGACTAGGCGGGCCATTGATCTGATACTGTAGAGCAGTGTTCCCCAACCTTGGGTCTCCAGCTGTTTTTGGACTACAATTCTCATCATCCTTGATCACTGGTCTTGCTAGCGAGGGATGATGGGAGTTGTAGTCCAAAAACAGCTGGAGACCCAAGGTTGGGGAACACTGCTGTAGAGTACTTCTTATGTCAGTTCTCTTGAGTTTTGTGTATTTATTTACTTATTTTGAAAGGTGCTTGGAGACTCAGGACAATATGATGAGTTTGCCACCAAAGTGCCGATCAAGTTGCATCCTCCTCTGTGTGCAAAAGGCTGCTTAAAATGCCGTAACGCGGGTTTTGCGCAAGAGTGTCTTTTCACATAAAGGAGCACAATCAAGTAAATTAATATATAGCATGCTACAAGAACAAAACCCGACCTGTCATTTGATTCTTGCTTACGGTTCTGTGATATACTGCAGGAATTGTATGGCTGGGAAGAAAACAATTCTTTATGCATGGAGGTAAGCATTCCATCTTGAGCTCGAGGGAGTGTTGCAACGAAGCATAATTAATTATGCTAATACAAGCCGAAACTTACCAACCTCGTCCCTAGTCAATTTATTTCATGCTTTGTACTGACTATGAAACATTACATTTATGTTGCAATGGACAATCAATATTATATTTTCTAAATTAGTTGTGAATGTTCTTTTTTCTTCTCCCTCTTAGGCTGATTGGGTTATATTTACTTAAATCACCCCCCCTCCTCATTTCCACAGTTCCAGTTTCTGTCTAGGAAGGAAGGAGGGAGAAGAAGACTTTCCTTTCGAAGTACCAGAAAAGAGTTCACTCAGGGAAGGTCTCTTATTGACCAGTCTGTGGAAAGGTTTCTCATATTCAGGGATGAAGTAGCTTTGAGATGGAGAGCTTGTGATATATGAAAGCCTTTTGTGGTGTTGGATTTGCAAAGCAGACCAAGGAACTTTGCAGGGAATGTCAGTGCCCCATTCTCACCTTCCAATGAACACATGAAACCCTACTGTGGCAATGCCAAATATAGAAATTTAACAAGGATAGGATTTTTCCTTGCCCATTCCCAGGGGTACCTGAAGCCTGTCCTACATGCTTTAGTTTTTTATTTTAAAAAAATTGAAAATATTTCAGTTACACAAAATACGGTCGTACCTTGGATCTCGAATGCCTTGTGACTTGAACATTTTGGCTCCTGAACGCCACAAACCCAGAAATGAATGTTCCTGTTTGTGAACATTCTTTGGAACCTGAACATCTGACACGGCTTCTGTGGCTTCCAATTGAGTGCAGGAAGCTCCTGAAGCCAATCGGAAGCTGCACCTTGGTTGTTGAATGTTTTCGGAAGTTGAACGGACTTCTGGAATGGATTCCGTTTGGCAACCAAGGTACGACTGTAAAGTGAAAAAAATGGAGAAGGAAATCAAAAGCTGCATAAAAACCCTATAATTCTATACATATTTGTCTAAAACAAAGATATAGAAGTGAAATTATTATTCCAATACATATACATTTATTTATAACCTAATTTTTTATAAATGCTTTCCAGTTATCATAATATTTGTCCATACACAGTCTATGCCTCTAAGTTCATATGATGCAAGAGTTGTCATGTCTTTTTCCATTGATTAAAGGGGGACATAGATCTATCTTCTCAGTGGATCAATATCAGTCTTTTAGCCATAGTGAGGGTGCAGAGAATCCTTTTACATTGACCAGTTGTCAAATTCCATGTTGTGGGTAGGTAACTTAAAATAATATTATCCTCTGACATTGCTAGCTTTCCCCCCAAAGTAATATTTAGACAATCTAGTACTTTCTAGTACTGTCATTGATGAGATGCCTGCATTGTAGAGGGTTAGATTAGATGGCCCTCAAGGTCTGTCCCAACTCTATGGTTGTATTATTCTTTTTTGTAAACCGCTTTGAGGCTTTTTACAATCAAGCAGTGTATACACTTTAAGGAATAAAACGTGAGCTACATAAATAATAAAACAATGAAGGATTTGCAGAAAATACATCTATTAGTGAACCATACTGGAGGGAAATGCCTGCGAAAATGTGTATGTTAGTCAAATCTGCACACAAACTGCATTCATTGGGAGAAATTTGAACTAAAGTACCAATGAATGCTGGTGGATTTTTTTTTTTTAAAAAAAATAATAATCTGCCAATTGCTGTAGAAATGCGGAGAACTGGATTTAAGATTGGAAAGATGAGAAATGGAGAGAAGTTGAAATTGACAGACTTGTCTATCCCTAGACGCAGTCAGCATCCAGGTATGAAGGGAACTGGATCCCAACAACATCTGGGGTTAACCCCTGTCATGCACAGGGAACGACCCAAACAAGTGCTGCTTATGCAAAGCTGTGTATGTTTTATTAACTTTTGTTCAGGCCTCGTTTTTTTCCCCTTCCTGTTGTCTGAATGTGAAAAAGCAGTTAAAGCAATGCAAACAATTAAATTCAAAAAAGACCAAAGTGAAGGGAATAATTTGTAACAGAGTGTCTGCTGCTATATGGTTGATAAGCCTTCGGTGTGCGTACCTGCAAGAAATCACCAGGAGCAGGCAGTGTGTGCAAACAGGCTTCTCTTGCTAGATGAATAGGACAGGAAACATCTGGCCGAATGGGAACTCTACAGTGATTAATTTAGCTGCGAGACAGCATCTTCACTTCTATGCAGAAGGGGGAAAATGCTTTCATAGTCAAACTGCGGTCCAATATTTGTCTCTGCTGAAGGAAGCGGAAAGTTTAACGTAGGCAAAAAAAACCCTCCTCTGGTTTCATTTCTTCTCTTATGTACAGATGAGGGTTCTCTAAGTCAGGCACACATTGAAAACATTGTACTTGCATGGCAGAAGTAGCCTGACCAGGTGTAAGAATGCTCCCCACTTCACACAGCCGCCCTCCAGCTCATAGAGGATGGACTGTGTGTTGTTTCCATCCTATTTCCAGAACACCTAAAGAGGGCAACATGCACCCCCCTCACTGTGCTGTCCATATCCCTATGCTATACCACATCTGAAGCCATCAGAACTGTGTTCACAACTTTCCATTCTTGAACCTAGTTATTGCCAACTGCTCAACTAGGTGAGTAAAACTGACCTTTCTTTTCCAACATTTCTAAATCTTGGAAGCAGCACAGATGTTGCTGCAGCCAGAAAACAACACCAGTCCTGCAAAAGTAATACAATGTCAAAAGTGAAGGCTCAAGTTGAATCCCTCTTTCCCTGCTTTGAAAAGTAAACCACAAGTATGAAGACAACGGGCTGTGGATGTTGCATTTGGGAAACGGGTTCGAGTAACATGAGAGGAAGGGCTATGGGGGGGTGAGCTATTAGCTCTGCCCCCATCCTTGTCATCTTCCCTGAGTTGGAGGGTGACTGTATGAAGTATGGAGGCTGTGAGAATCCCAAATGTATTCCCAATAGATTGTTTACTTTGCATATAAAAGAGGCTGCAATATTGTTTCTGGTCGCCAAAGGTATACTTTAGGGTGGTGGTGTCAAATGACCAGAGCTCAAACTATATAACATTTAAAGTAGCCTACTTAAATCATGCCAGATTTTATTAGATATGATTTCACTGATCAGCAGCAGCACTACACAATTTCACGTTGATTTTGCTTAACTATACAATGCCTTCCTTGTAAATCTGCCATGTTAAGCAGAAACTGCTTATTCAAAGAAATTAATAATAAAAAAGTGGGTTTAAAATAAAATCCAATCAGTTCTTTCCTTTCAGAGACCAAGAACATTGACTATTGGAGTCAATCAGGAAAACATGGATTTCACTGGTGTCTGGCGACTTGAGCCAATATATCCTTCAAAACAATTAGAACCATCTGTGGTTAGCTAAGCATTTGATGAAGATTATAGCCAACAAATTATAGTTTTAGCATGCAGGGTGAAGAAAATGTGTTTACCTCCTGATGCGGAAAATAGTTTATGCTCAAATATTCTTACCTGTGCCAAATACAAATGAACAACGTTGGCAAGGTGGTGGGAACATAGTCCTCTTGCAGGAAGAAATTTGTCAGTAACTTTTATGGTCATCCTTCCATAAAATCTGAAGTGTGCCTTACTAGGTTTCTAATGTATCATTATTGATGATGCAGGGGTGGAGAATCTTTTTTCAACCCAAGGGCTGCATTATGGCAAACCTTAAGTCAATGGAAGACAAGGCAAGATGCAAAAGATGTGGGTGGGTGGTGTGGCAAGAGTCAACGAGTGGGTGAAGCAAGAGATGTGACCCATTTTTCTTCAGTAGGCAACACTCCAACCACCCAAAAGTAAGAGGTTTCTAAGCCCCTCCTCTCAATATTTCCATCCAGGAAAACAAAGGCAGCATGACAGTTCAAGGACAGATTCCAGTGATGCAAAAGCATTTGAGGTCATGGAGCAGGGCTGGTGAAACGCTGTTACATTATATATTATAGAAGCCCGGGGAGCCACATCTGACCTCTTGGTCTGAAGCTCCCCGTTCCTGACATATGGAGTTCCTTTTGCATTGCTGGAGAGGCCAAGTAGTCACTTTAACCATTTTAGCAGCTCCATTGCATGGCTGGTTCAGGTTCACCCAGTGTTGCAAGTCAGATTTCACTCATCCTGTAGTAATAATAATAATAATAATAATAATTTATTTATACCCCCGCCCATCTGGCTGGGCTGTATTTTTGCCTTTGACTTGTGATGCAGAACTTTCTATTTCTCTCAGTCAATTTCATCTTCTTGGTTTCAGTCCAGAGGTCTAATCTGTTGAGATAATTGTGAATCTTGATCTTGTCTTTTATGGTGCTAGCTACGTACACCTCTCAACTTCACATCATCTGCACATTTGAGAAGCAGCCCCTCTCCGCTTTGTTGTCCAAGTCATTTATAAAGCACAGAGCCTAAGATGGAGCCCTGTGGTACTCCACCCAAGGCCTCCAGATTGATACAGAACTTTGGGGCGTGGTTGCTCCAAGCTGATCCACCTAACAGTGGCACCATCCAGCCCGCATTTTACCAGGTTGACATCAAGGATATCATGGGAGATCATGGTCAGGAATTTATGAAAGGTAATAAACATACCAAAGTCTTTTGGAGTCAAAGAAAATTGTATGAATAAACTGACATGGGAGGACAAGATGGAGAAGGAGGAGTCTTAATCTGAAAATAATTTGCCACATTTGCAAAGCATAGCTTAATAACTGAAGGTGTTGTACCTTGCTTTTCAGTAGTTTACAGTGGTACAGTTGGGGGGGGGGGATATCACTAGATTAGTGGAGAGAGCAGCTTCCCAGGAAAGGGTCGCTGAAGGGGAAAACTTCTACATGGCTTCATTTTCACATACTACTCTTAGTATGTGTGAATGGTGTTTAATTTTACAACTTTGCCAAATAACAGTGATCCGTACTGATTTTGTCAAAACCATCTTCCTCCATTTCTAAAATCTGGTCCACCTACTTGTCAGAGCCTTAAACTCTGTGTCTCCAAAAGATTTGGGTCAAATCTTTTCACTTACTCCCCATTTCACAACTGAATGATATTTGAGAGAAACATGATCCTAGGCAAGGTCATTTTGTTGGAATCGTATTTGTTATCAGGGAATAATGATCATACTGCCATGTCAAAGTGACAGGAGTGAGAGTGAAGGCCTCATTCTATCTAGTAAAAAGTAACGAATCAGCACAACGCTCTGGACTGAGTGGGAACGGGTGATTTGGGCGAAACAAGTTTGAAAATAGATAAAGTGAGGCTTGTCCAAGATGAATACATCTCTGGCAATGCAAAAGGAACTACGCACATCAGGAGTGGGGAACATCAGACCCAGAGGTCAGATGTAGCTTGCCAGGCATCTCTAATATGGTTTTGTGAGTCTCCCCAGGCCACACATCTTCACCAGTCCTGCTTCATGTGTCCTTGAACTGTCATGTTGCCTCTGTTTTCCTGGGTGGGAAGACTGGGAAGAGGGGCTTAGAAACCTCTTAGTTTTGAGTGGTTGGAATGTAGCATATTGAACAAAGATGAGTCAAATTCCTTGCTCCACCTGTGGAACGCCCTCCCATCAGATGTCAAAGAAATAAACAACTATTGGACTTTTAGAAGACATCTGAAGGCAGCCCTGTTTAGGGAAGCTTATAATCATTATATTTTAATATTCTGCTGGAAGCCACTCAGAGTGACTGGGGAAACCAAGCCAGATGGGTGGGGTATAAATAAATTATTATTATTATTATTATTATTATTATTATTATTATTATTATTATTCACCTGCTTGTTGCCTCTTGCCCTTTCTACCACTGCATGGGACCGCTGGAAGGTTTCCCATAAAAAAGAGCCCTCAGACTGAAAAAAGATACTTCTCCCCTAGCCTACATCAATAAATATGCTGCAGAAACCTAGGAAGGTAGAAAGCACACCTGAGATTTTATGGAAGGATATCCAGTGATACTAATCAATGTTTTTAAAAAGTTGCCGATAAATTTCATGAGGACTATGTTCCCACCACCTTGCATTTGTTGATGATGAGGGCTCTGCATTTAGGTAATCTCATGGATGTTATAATTAATAATTATTGTTTGCTGCTTTTTAAAATGGTTTTAAATTTTGGAATGTTAATTTTTATTGATTTATAATTTATTTAAATCATATATATATATATATATACAGGTGTCCCTCCACTTATGCACAATGGACTCACGCATGACTGCGTATTTGCATGATGCCAGGAAATAAGTAAATAATTCAATTCAATGGTGGGAGAGAGCTGGAGAGTCCTTGTGACTCGTGAGGAGACCCTGAAGCCCTGAAGAGAGCAGAGGCAGAGCGGGGCTTTGTTTAGGCTGCTCTGCCTCCCCACCTAACAGCTGGCATGTGGGGTAGCACAGCCTCTTTCCCATGCATCCTCCAGCCTCCTTCTGCCCCAGAGCTTCAAGTCTAGTTGTGGAAATTGTTGGATACAGTATTTTTGGTGTGGATTGGAGAGAGCAGCAGAGAGGGCATTTAAAGGATATTTTGAGGGTGCCCCCCACTTTACGTGACTTCACTTATGTGTGTGGGCCCCCTGGAATGTAACTCCTGCATGAGTTGGGAGTACACCTGTGTGTGTGTGTGTGTGTGTGTGTGTGTGTGTGTTTGTGTTCCATCCTTCCTCTTGGGATCTTACTCAGTGCTGGTAACAGCAAAATGTAATTTATAAAATAGTTGTACAGCCATACCTTGGAAGCTGAAAGGCTTCTGGAAGTCCATTCAACTTCCAAAACTTTTGACTTCCAAGGCATGGCTTCCGATTGGCTGCAGGAGCTTCCAATCAGAAGCCACGGAAGCCCCACTGGATGTTTGGCTTCCAAAAGAACATTTGCAAACCGGAACACTCACTTCTGGGTTTGCGGCATTCGGGAGCCAAAACTAAGGCATTCATCAACCAAGGTACAGCTGTGTTTATAAAATCAGGGGGGAAACACAAGAAAAGCAAAATTACAGCAATTACTAACCACCAGCAACCATTCTCAATAGCCTGGATAAAGATCCATGTTTTGAGCTGGTGACTGAATGCCATTACATTGGACACCAGCCAAATTTCAGGGAGCAAGGATTTCAAAAGCCTCCCTACTTTCCAGCATCCAGGGTCAGGAGCAGCCTCTTCACTTCACTTGCCTTGGCATTGTGCATGAGCAAAAGTTTATAATACACTTCATAAAGGGACCCCTGACCATTAGGTCCAGTCGTGACCGACTCTGGGGTTGCGGCACTCATCTCGCTTTATTGGCCGAGGGAGCCGGCGTACAGCTTCTGGGTCATGTGGCCAGCATGACTAAGCCGCTTCTGGCGAACCAGAGCAGCGCACAGAAACACCGTTTACCTTCCTGCCAGAGTGGTACCTATTTCTCTACTTGCACTTTGACGTGCTTTTGAACTGCTAGGTTGGCAGGAGCAGGGACCGAGCAACGGGAGCTCACCCTGTCGCAGGGATTCAAACTGCCGACCTTCTGATTGGCAAGTCCTGGGCTTTGTGGTTTAACCCACAGCACCACCCGCATGCCTATACACTTCATACTTGACTTCAATTTACATGTGAATACCGTACGTCACAGCACAACCAATCTGATGCCTATCATTACAAAAGAATATATCTAGGAGGCATGCATGATGACACTTGCGTAGCCGCATTCCACTGAGATTCACATCAGCATGAAGGGCAGTGCTCAGCTCTGGGCACTGCAATTTCCCGTATGCTGACATACTGGAAGTTCCCTGTGCATTCAAAGAAACTGAGCCAGAGAAAGGCTTTTCTTTTTTAAAACTGCAGTTTAGTGCTCTCTTCTAGGTCTAGGCTTTCCCCTTACGGCTGTTACAAATACTAAGGATTGAACACTGTGGCAGACTGTCTTGCCAGAGTGGTGCATGCTCTAGTTATCTCCCGCTTGGACTACTGCAATGCACTCTACATGGGGCTACCTTTGAAGGTGACTCAGAAACTGCAATTAATCCAGAATGTGGCAGCTAGACTGGTGGCTGGGAACAGCCCCCGAGACCATATAACACAGGTCCTGAAAGATCTTCATTGGCTCCCAGTATGTTTCCGAGCACAATTTAAAGTGTTGGTGTTGACCTTTAAAGCCCTAGACGGCCTCAGCCCAGTAAACCTGAAGGAATGTCTCCACCCTCATCATTCTGCCCGGATGCTGAGGTCCAGCACTGAGGGCCTTCTGATGGTTCCCTTGCTGCAAGAAGTAAGGTTACAGGGAACCAGGCAGAGGGCCTTCTTGGTAGTGGCGCCTGCCCTGTGGAACGCCCTCCCAGCAGATGTCAAGGCAATAAACAACTATTTTACTTTTAAAAGACAACTGAAGGCAGCCCTGTTTAGGGACGTTTTTAATGTCTGACGCTGTATTGTTTTTAATATTCGGCTGGAAGCCGCCCGGAGTGGCTGGGGAAATCCAACGAGATGGGTGGGGTATAAATAATATATTATTATTATTATTATTATTATTATTATTATTATTATTATTATTATTACTACTACTACTACTGCTACTACTACTACTATTGCAGAATCTTAGAACTGTAGAGAAGGAAGGGATCCAAAGGGATCTAGTTCAACCCACTGCAATGCAAGGGCACTTCTGAAACAATGAGATCATACCCTCCAATATGATGCAGCCTAAATCTGGGACACCCCCTTCCTGGCCCAAAATCCCTTGTGAGTCAGATGACCTGTGCAAGATTGCAGACCCAGAAAAAGCACTTGTTTGGGCACAGTGCCCAAAAATGTGCATTTTGGGGTGCCATGCGAGATCAAGGACCCGAAAAAGCATTTCGGGGTGAGATCCTGGACCAAATTAATGCAAGAGCAAGGAGCCCAAAATGACGATCATGCTCTCATGGGGAGAAAACAGGGTTTCCTGGGTTTTTTAGGGCAGTTGACAAGTATATGATATGCCATGATAGTAGAATGACACAATGTTCCTATTAAAAACTGATTGCTTCTATCAGCATTAACGTAAGTGGGCAAAATACAGTTGGAGATGTTGATGCTGGAGTTTCAGAGCTGTGAAGCTTTCATAAATTAACACCATCACATTGGAAAGGGCAATGTATTTCTGTGACACGCTTGTCCTCTCCACAGGCTGAACTATGCAACGGTGCTGCTGGAAATTGGTTACAGATCTAAAAAAGAGGAACTAGCAAGGAATTCTTTCCAAAACACCACAATTAAAAACAAAACAGAGTTCCGCTTTATGTTTTCCATTACTCTGCCCTCTTTGGGTTAAAGGATGCAACATGGCACTTAACCTTGACTGCTTCTGTCTAGATCAAGTATCCATGTTTTCCGTTTTCCAGGAACTATCTGTGGTTCTGTTCTTGTCACTCGTTTTCTGCAGAGAGATACACTGTGCACGGCTAGCTGTTCCATGGAAAACAGCTGCCAGTGCTTGTCATGCCATCTGTGGTGTATGACTTTGGGACATAAGCAACAGCTCTGTGGAAAAACCGTGCCAACTTCCATTCTTAGTTACAATTGCTACCCCATTGGCATCAGTGGGATGGCACCGATACAACATAGGGATCTAGCCGATTGATTCGAGCCGCGAAATAATGAGCACCAAGGATAACCTTACCATCAGGTGACTCCAAGCATCTGCTTACAGTGACACATTGCAGAGGGCTTGTACACCGACAAAGGCAGTTTCAATTCTCAACACGACTTTTGCACATCACCTTTTTGTGAGAAGATCGGAATGCAGACCGTCGGCAGATCTGATAGCAGGCACAATAGTTACAAGCCCTCCTTTAGATCCTAGATGTTGCCCCAAACATGTGAGGTGGGATCCAGAGGCAAAGTGAATCACAGTAAATATTTCCCATGTACCGTATTTTTCGCTCTATAAGACACACCAGACCAAAAGATGCACCTAGTTTTTGGAGGAGGAAAACAAGAAGAAAAATATTCTGAATCTCAGAAGCCAGAACTGCAAGAGGGATCGCTGCGTAGTGAAAGCAACAATCCCTCTTGATGTTCTGGCCTCTGGGATAGCTGCGCAGCCTGCATTCACTCCATAAGACGCACAAACATTTCCCCTTACATTTTAGGAGGGAAAAAGTGAGTCTTATAGAGCAAAAAATACGGTATTTCTGAATGCTGCTGCAAAAATGCACAGCAGTGTGAAAAGACCCTGGAAATCATGGAAAGTGTAATCCTGATTCCTGAACGCCTACCATGATGGAGCTTTTAACACTTCCTGTTGCCCCACCTTATTAAATAATAATAATAATTTATTATTTATAGCCTGCCCATCTGGCTGGGTTTTCCCCATCCACTCTGTGCAGCTCCCAACAGAATATTAAAAATACAATAGAACATCAAACATTAAAAACTTCCCTGAACAGGACTGCCTTCAGATGTCTTCTAAAAGTCAGAGAGTTGTTTATTTCTTTGACATCTGAAGGGAGGGCATTCCACAAGGAGGGTGTCAACACAGAGAAGGCCTTCTGTCTGGTTCCCTGTAGCCTCACTTCTCACAGTGAGGGAATCGCCAGAAAGCCCTCGGAGCTAAAAATGGGGGTGGAGACACTCCCTCAGATATACTGGTTATTAAGTTTAACTGTGGGACAGAGAATAGGTGATAACTATCTGTAGGGCACAGCAGGCATCTGGGAAAAGGCCAGATTGGGTCTGATTCGGAACAGATCCCAGTGGAATCATGGAAATCCAGTGACCAAACATAACTCACATGGTTAGTTTGGCATGTACACATTAAATCTGTGCAAGAACCCTAGTTGCTCATACAGAAAGAGAGAAGGCTAAATGTAGCTATGAAACAGACCATTGCTCAGTTGGTAGAGCATGAGACTCTTAATCTCAAGGTTGTGGGCCCTACGTTGGGTGAAAGATTCTTACATTGCAGGAGGTTAGACTAGATTACCCTTGTGGTCCCTTCCAACTCTACAGTTCTAGGATCATGTATTTTATATTGTATCGACATAGATTATAACAAAATAAGAAATGGTAAATAAAAGAGTGCTTAAAACAAGGTTCAAATAATCACTATGTATCAAACTGATCATTATATAAGCAAACTGGGTTAAATCAGTGCAGGTGCTACATCCAAACAGCTCAGATTTGTTTAGCATTGGGCAAGTGCAGAAAGTAGCAGCAGAAAAAGAAACACAAAGATCTGTAGTTTTGCACGTTGCCTGGCCAGTCCTATTTAGACTGGGCTACCTGTGCTGACCTATTAATACCCTGATCAGCCACATGGAATAGCAGGTATGAAACAAATCCCGGAGTTGTCAGGTGCCAGCACCAAACTGATATACCTGCAATACCATCTTGCTTGAAGGTCTGCATCAAATAATTGTCTCTTTTAGACCATAAGAAAAATCGATAGGTCTTACTAGGTGGATTCTCGCAAATATGGTTTACCTTTCAGAAATGTAATCTCCAGAATGCAAGAAGGTTTTCATTATGAACATGCTTCTTCAAAAGTCCCATTGAATTCAGGGAGAATTCCTTCTGAGTAAACAAACTTAGGATCCATGTCATTGGCAACACAATCCTACACACGTTCACTCGGAAGCACATTCTGTCCTGTTCGGTGGGGCTTACTCCCAGGAAAGCATGCATAGAGTTGCAGCCTGAGTCTCTGGCTGTGTACACACCATATGTTTACAGCACCCCACCAAAGATTAACTGTTGTTTTCAAGGGTGCTGGAAGCTGTAGTTCTGCCAGCAGGTGAAGATCTTCTTCCAACAGGCTTGGGGGAATTGACTGCTTTAAATGAAAGGTCTGGAACTGTGCTGATTGTAATTATGTGTATGTTTCAAATTGATTTTATATATGTACGTATATCGTTTCAATTATATTAATGTTTCATTGTTTATTAAATGGTTTTTCTTTATTATTATTTTTAAGCGATTCTTGTTTTTATCTGTAAGCTGTTTTGAGCCCTGTAAGGGAAAAAGGTGGGGTATAAATAAATCAGGAGCGCCTGGCATGCTCTGGTCCATGGGGTCACGAAGAGTCAGACACGACTAAACAACAACAAGAATAAATAAATCATCATCAAGAACAACAACATGTAATGTGCATTCCCAGCTATTAACAGGTGTTCCTGGCACTGAGTCACTGTGTGTGGAAAGCAGAGGAGAACTATTTTCAAACAGAAGGTACATTCCAGTTCACATAGGTTTGAAATAAAGGTGGAAAACAGGCAGAACTGCTCTGAGGGCTTCTCCAGACCACCTGTTTATTTAGCATTCATCCTGATTTGCTGGTCTTTATTGATTTTTGTCCTGGTTAATTTATGGGGTAGTTATACGACCGCACTCATCCTGCTTTGCTTGCAGAGTGTTTACACAGATTTGTTGTGCTGGAGTAGTAGGGAATGAGGCGGGATGCTCTTTCTGTACCAGTGAGCAAGGATGCCAGAGTGGCTGTCGTAGATCTCTCCATGGGGAGCACCATGGAACCAACTCTCCCTGACTTGGGTGTCCAGAAAAAGGGGGTTTTCCAGGGAGGAAAGAAGAGGACATCACCGGTTGGTGCTGCTGAGCTGCTATAATTTGTACTGGTGGTGGCGGGCACTCCCATTCATTCAATGAGTCAATTGCGCCTGATGCCACTTGGAGGCAGAGGAGCCAACTCCTAGGGGCCGAAGTAGCCCCCCATAAAATATTTGAGTGATGGACCCCCCATGGGCAGGGGAGGCAGCTGCCACCCCCAATCAAGTAAATAAAAAAATACTTAACTGACCAATCACATTGCAGATAATTTGGTTCTGCTCCTAACAATACCTCAAGGTGTACCTCCATAATACCTCAAGGACTGCCTCTTCCCATGTGAACCTACTCAGACCCTGAGATCATCTTCTGAGGCCCTCCTTCATGTGTCTCCTCCTTGAGAGGTTTGGAGGGTGGTAACACGAGAGTGGGCCTTCTCTGCAGTGGCTCCCCATCTGTGGAATGCTCTCCCTAGGGAGGTCCGCCTGGCGCCTTCATTATACACCTTTAGGCATCAGGTAAAAATGTTCCTTTTTAACCAGGCCTTTGGTTGACCTGATTGACATCCTATACCCTTTTTTGAATTATGGTGCTGGAGGAGACTCTTGAGAGTCCCATGGACTGCAAGAAGATCAAACCTATCCATTCTTAAGGAAATCAGCCCTGAGTGCTCACTGGAAGGACAGATCCTGAAGCTGAGACTCCAATACTTTGGCCACCTCATGAGAAGAGAAGACTCCCTGGAAAAGCCCCTGATGTTGGGAAAGATGGAGGGCACAAGAAGGGGACGACAGAGGACGAGATGGTTGGATAGTGTTCTCGAACCTACCAGCATGAGTTTGACTAAACTGCGGAAGGCAGTGGAAGACAGAAGTGCCTGGGGTGCTCTGGTCCATGGAGTCATGAAGAGTCGGACACAACTAAATGACTAAACAACAACAACAACACTCTTTTAAAATGTGGCTCTTTTGTGTGTGTTCTTATTTTAATTGTATATATTGTGATCTTTTCTGTTAACCACCTTGAGACCTCTGGGTATAGGGCGCTATATAAATTCAATAAAATAAATAAATAGAATAAATCCTGGCTATACCCACACACCCCTCCCCCAAGTTGATGGGCATCGCCATTCAAATGGTGGGTGGACGGTTAAGTCCAGTCAAAGGCTTACCTGCAAACCCTGCCCCACCCCAATACAGTGGTACCTCGGGTTAAGAACTTAATTCGTTCTGGAGATCTGTTCTTAACTTGAAACTGTTCTTAACCTGAGACACCACTTTAGCTAATGGGGCCTCCCGCTGCCGCTGCGCAATTTCTGTTCTCATCCTGAAGCAAAGTTCTTAACCCGAGGTACTATTTCTGGGTTAGCGGAGTCTGTAACCTGAAGCGTATGTAACCCGAGGTGGTTGTTGTTTAGTCATTTAGTTGTGTCCGACTCTTCGTGACCCCATGGACTAGAGCACGCCAGGCACTCCTGTCTTCCACTGCCTCCCGCAGTTTGGTCAAACTCATGCTGGTAGTTTCGAGAACACTGTCCAACCATCTCGTCCCCTTCTCCTTGTGCCCTCCATCTTTCCCAACATCAGGGTCTTTTCCAGGGTGTCTTCTCTTCCCATGAAGTGGCCCCTTGCCTTGCCATGGTGAAGGGGCTTGAATAACTCAGAGAAGCTATGAGCTATGCTGTTCAGGGCCACCCAAGATGGACAGGTCATAGTGGAGAGTTTTGACCAAACGTGATCCACCTGGAGCAGGAACCGGCAAGCCACTCCAGTATCCCTGCCAAGAAAACTCCATGGACAAAGACAACCCGAGGTACCACTGTATTTTATTCAAGTTAGCACCCCTGCTGGGACGCGTGGCCGAGGATCCAGGGCGTGGCCAAATGGTTGCCCCCTGCATCCTGACCCTACGATCCTGATCCAGTTATGGGGCAATTTGTGCCCCCCCAACACCCCCAAACCCTTCAGGGCGCAGCTTAGCGTCCTTAGGCGCGCTCATGGCTCGGCCACTCGGGTGCCGCCGGCCCTGCCTTCCCCGCCGCGTCCTCGCCTCGCCTCTTCTCCTCTCCCGCCGCCGGGAGCCTTGGAGATGTTGCGGCTCAGGCAGCAGGCGCCTCCCCGCCGCCCGGCAGCCTCCGCCCCACTCGGCGAGGGCGGCGGCGGCGGCAGCGGCTCCTGGTCGAGCCTCCCCGGCTGCCCTTGACACCAATCCCCCTCGGAGCGGCAACAAAAAGCAGGCAGGGGCAGGTGGCGGAGAGGACGGCGGCGCGCCTCCTCCTCTTTCTTCCGCGCGCGGCCTCCGAGCGACTCCAGCCCGAGGCGGCCGCGGCGCACAAAAGGCCCCGCGTCTTTCGTGCCGCCTCTTTTCTTTCGCGGCGGCCTCTGCAGGCCACGTCATGGGGAAATAAATAAATATCGCCCCATTCAGCCAGTGGCAGCGAGCAGGAACCGGCGGCGGCGGCGGCTGGAAGATTAGGACCAGCCCACCCAAACTAGACACACACAGAGAGGGAGACCAAGCCAGGTAACGTAAAACGGAGCCATCCAGTTCATCTTTTTTTTTAATTAACCAAATAGATGGGCAGGGCGGCCGGGTTTCTAGGCAGAAGGGGGCCGCCGTCTGTTCCAGCCCCATTGTCTCCGCCGCTTCGTGTTTGAATGTCCCTGCTTCTGCCGCCCGAGTGTGTTGCTAACTGTGTCGGAATGGTGTCGCTTAAGCAACGAGAAGAGCGCCTGGTCTGCTGCTGCTGCTGCCGCCGCCGCCGCCGCTGCGATCGCGTTGGCTTTGGGATGCGAGGCGCCCAAGTCCGAGCTCACACTGTGGATGATGCATCACACACGGGGGAAGCGGGCAGAGCAGGCGCGAGGGGTGCGGGGTGGGCGGGAGACCCACACTATGAACGGCGTCCGCCGCCAAAGGAGCAGCGCGGAGTTGCAAGCAGAACACGGTGTCCCGCGCCCCCGTGGATGAGAAGGGCTTGGCCACCACCGGCCTTAGGGACGGATGGATGGGGAGCGCAGACGGAGCCCGCCTCCCTGGCTGCCCCCGTCCGATCAGTGACCTCCAGAGATGTACCCCGTGGAGAGAGAGCGCAATGCCAACTCACCCCCGTAGACCCAAGTGACAGAAGCCCATCCGAGCCACCATACACCCCTTAGAGCCACTCCCACGTAAGCCCCCCCCCCAAGACATAATTTATTGGAGGGGCCGCTCTCAAAGTGGATGGGCATTGCCGTGGTGCGCGGGCGCGCGCTGCGTCGTCATGTGGCCTGGGGCTCACCTGAGCGCCCCCAACATTTTATTCAAGTTGGCACCCCTGCACCACGTTGCGTGTGCGCGCCCGATCACAACCGATCCCCCCAAACACGTTGCTCTCCGGTTCCAGTCCCTAAAGCACGCCTGCAGCTCTGCTGCTTTTCGGAGAGGGGCTCTTCTTTCTCTCCCCCCCCCCACCCAAAGGAGCCATTTTGAATGGGGGAATGGGTGGCACGGTGGAGAAGGAAGCAGCTGCTTGCCTGGGCCGGGCACCGTGGCTTGCAAGAGTGGTGGGTTGGTGGGTGGGTAGGCAGAACGCGTGCCGCTACGTCGCTGGTGCGCCTTTGTGTCTGCGCTGCCGCAGCAGGAGGAGGTGGCTAAGGCGTGTGCACGCGGGTCTCCTTCTGGAGCTCCTTGCCCAGCGCGGCCCTTGCCTCCGCCTCCGCGCCGCGAGGGGACTCGGGGTGGCTAGGATCAGGCGGCGTATTTCTGGCCAGGCAGGTCTGCGTGGGGCTGGCTTTTCTTTCTCTACCCCCCCTCCTGCTTCTTGGTAGTCAAATCCTCCAAGGGTCAGGCGCCTGGAGCCGGATGATGCTCTTCGCGCTGGGCGGGGAGGCGGCGCGTCAGAGGCGCGCGTGGATGGCCTGCCTTTGTGCAGCGCGTCTCCTGGTTTCCAAGGCCCCACCTCGGCGGCGGCCAATGGGAGGCGCGCGGCGGCCAGCAAGGCTTGCCAGGGGATGAAGGAAGCGAGAACTCGATCCGTCGGCGAAGGGAGGGATGCCGACGTCACGAGAGAGGGGGCTTGGCCGGCAATCTGCAGCCGGTTGGCTCTGGCGGGCGCCAGGCCACGTGGAGCGCGGCGCAGCAGCCGCTGGCACCGCCGTCGGCCCGCACGCCGGAGAAGGGCACGCCAGGCTCCTCGCAGATGCAGCCTCCTCATTCATTCCTGGCGCCTCCGCAGGGCAGTTTGACCTTGCCGGGCAGTTTCCGTTGCGCGCCGCCTGCGGAGCTCCGGAGCTGTCCAAAGAAATCGTGTGCACGTTTTTTGTTTTTTGTTTTTGCGGGGGGGAATCGGCTCCACGGATCTGGAGGGAGCTTCCTTCTGAGTAAATAGATCAGGCAGTAAAGGAGGAATCTAACGTAGGATGGTGGGTTATGTCATGGACGTGTGGTCCTCAATTCATTTCATTTGCAAGGTCATTGGCTTATAGGGGACCGTCAGTATAGTGGCTTTGCTGCTGGGACTTATATGTGAGGCTCTGAATAGTGGTGGCCTTAGGAGTCGACTCCAGTAAGGACACCTTAAAAACGTGATACATTTGTTGTTACTTAAGCTTTCCAGGACTAGAGCCTACTTCTAGGTGCATGAAGTGCTTTGTTCCAAAAGTATGAAAAACAAGCATTGCATCATATAGTAGTTGGGCTGAACTGGGTGGGTGGGGGAGCGGTCAATCTTGCCCTGAATATAGAAATATTTAACCAAACCAGTTTAGCCAGTTCCATTTCAACTTCACTTTTTCCTTTCCTCGAACTTAAACCACACAACCTTTATATAAGAGCTGTTGATAAGGAAATCATTTATTTAAGCAGAGTGGTTTCTGAGGCTTTAAAGAAACAGCAACATAGAAATGCTATTTAGAACAGAAAATGTTTTCTCAAAACCATCTGAATTGCATTGTTTTACATCAGGATCCATGGCCAATAAGCGGTGCATCAATGGTGGGGAACCTGTGACCCTTGAGATGCCATTAGACTCTAGTCTCCATCATTCCTGGCCATTGGTCATACTGGCTGGGGCTGATGGGAGCTGGGAACAGTGACATCTGCAGGGCCATAGGTTCCTCATCCCTGTAGTCAGAAGAGTCCCAAGTCATCTTGCTGCCTGAGGATGAGAAGTCATTCCTATTCTTAGTACCAAGGTGAGCCAGATTGGCTGTTGCATCTTCAGCATCCTTTGCTGAACCAGATTGGCTGTTGCATCTTCAGCATCCTTTGCTGAACCTGAGACAACAGGCTAGCTTAGGGGTACAAGGCCCTGCCTGTAGTAGACCCTCTAGTGAAACCTGCTGATGAATCTCACTTGATTCCTTGGGCACCACAGGTCAAGATGGTGCCCTCAAGGGCTGAATGGTCCTGACATCCATTGAACTTTATCAGAAATAAAACCATACAATGCACCATAACCATGCACAGCAAAATACAAAAGGAAGATATAATTAACATTGGAGAGACACAGGTGATCTAGGCTTTTTGTTTGGTAAAGGTCGGCTGATCTTCTAAAAGAAAAATCTGAATTTGTTGCAGTTATTTTGTTTCACACAGAAGAATGGCAGCCCTCAAGTTAACACTCAAGGGCATCTCTTGTTAAATAATTCCATTTGGCAAACTTGTCACCAGACAAAGTAGCTCATACTAGGCTAGATGGTCCAGTGATCCATGAAGGCTTCATATGATTACGGTAATAAATAGAAAACACCCTTAAAAATGAGACTTGTCACATGTGTCATGCATTTCAGTAGAGAAAATGACAAGAAAAGCTTGTTGGGGGTGGGGAGTCAAGTTCTGTAGTCCTACAACCATGTATGCACTGGCCTCCACAGCCAGTGCAATTTTGGGGCTACTGCTACTACTACAGTGCAACAATAGGTAGAGCATCATGGGTTCAGCATAGATGTCCACACACCTGGAGCCTCCTGTGGTTTTCTGAGCTCCACATTTCAAAACAGACTTGCAGAGAGGCACTCAAATGTGGAGAGAAGAATGTGCCATTGCAGACTTTTGCTTCACAGTGGTTAATATACAGTGGTACCTCGGGTTACATACACTTCAGGTTACATACGCTTCAGGTTACAGACTCCACTAACCCAGAAATAGTGCTTCAGGTTAAGAACTTTGCTTCAGGATGAGAACAGAAGTCGTGCTCCGGCAGCACAGCAGCAGCAGCAGGAGGCCCCATTAGCTAAAGTGGTGCTTCAGGTTAAGAACAGTTTCAGGTTAAGTATGGACCTCTGGAACGAATTAAGTACTTAACCTGAGGTACCCCTGTAAAGGTAAAAAGGTAAAGGTACCCCTGCCCGTACGGGCCAGTCTTGACAGACTCTGAGGTTGTGCGCCCATCTCACTTAAGAGGCCAGGGGCCAGCGCTGTCCGGAGACACTTCCGGGTCACGTGGCCAGCATGACAAAGCTGCATCTGACGAGCCAGAGCCGCACACGGAAACGCCGTTTACCTTCCCGCTGGTAAGCGGTCCCTATTTGTCTACTTGCACCCGGAGGTGCTTTCGAACTGCTAGGTTGGCAGGCGCTGGGACAGAGCAGCGGGAGCGCACCCCGCCGCAGGGATTCGAACCGCCAACCTTTCGATCGGCAAGTCCTAGGCACTGAGGCTTTAACCCACAGCGCCACCTGCGTCCCTAGGTACCCCTGTACAAATTGGTTATTTAGCATGCTATTTGTGTTAGACGAAACTTAAGCAGTAACTTTGCTTCTTTATACATTTTTTTTAAAAAAAATCAATTTAAAAAGACACAAAAAAACCCCCCACACCTACATACATAAGTCAACATGTCCATAAATGACAAATCTTTTCTGTTAGTGAATTGCTGTCTACCTTGCCCTTAAAAAAAGAAAAGAATCTGAGCTTTCAGTGCCAGTGCTGTGCTATTCATGTACAATCTTTTTTTTCTAATCCATGTTGTGTCCTGGGACGCAACAGTCCCAGGGAAATAACCAGGAGTCTAAAATGATATAGTTCTCTCAAGCAAAAGACCTTTTGGGTTGTCGCCAAAGGCTGCACCTAAACTCTTATGCAAGTGCACTTGGGCTCTCTGCCCAACAGTTTGAAAACTCGCAGGCTACAGTTGTAAGCTCACAAGAAACGAAGCTTTAGCAAGAAGCCAAATGCTGACAGTGGCCTAAGGTACTAACGGAAGGTTAAAGTAAGAATGGGGTGGGGGTGGACATTCTCACATTTTACCTGTTCCATTATGTTTGCATGTGTTCCTGCAAGTTCTCATTCCGGAACTGAAGGAGAAGGTATGTGTTGTGTTGAGCAGCATTGATCCAGTCAAATTTTAGCTCTTAGTTTTGGGTAGTTTTGGGTGCAGTTTCAAATGTGGCAAATGTTGTAAATCGTAGAGAATAGCTGGTGCATGATATTGAGAAAGCAAAGCCATGTGTGTGTTTTGGACACTAGGATTTCAGTCCTAACAACATGTATGTGAACGTAAATTCCATTGAAGTCAGTGATATTTACCTCTGAGTGACTATGTTTTAATATTCCTTTTTAAGGCTCCCATTTAGATGCACAAGCATGTACTGGTGGGCGCAGCACACCCCAGGAACAAAGATCAAATATGTAATATCAGTGGAATTGTAAGAATTGTAATGAGATGAGATAAACTGCTTATAATAGAAGGCTACTTGGCCAACCATTGAGGCAAGTAAGAATCACTTCCAGGGGATCATATAGAAAAGCGTTTATATATGGAAGGGAAACAGTTTTTACTTTTTGCTTTAGACTCTCAATGTGCCACAAATGGCTATTGTGTGTACATGAGAGCACGTATCTAGCTGAGAATCAACATTTTGAAAGTAACATTTGTGCTTCTGTTTGTGAGTCAGTCCTCTCACCATTGCTTTATTGTTCTGCAACGGCAATTGTACGGTGTTGTCTTTTCCTTCTCCTGACTTTATTATCTCTGTTCCTGAAAGATAAGCTTTGTATCATAGGGGCTTTCCCGTGAAGCTCATCCTATTTTATAGTAGGCCATAGCAGGCTTATGTTGGGTTAAGCGGCTAGGCAAACTATACCTGAGTGTAGACTTTGAAATGAGCATTTGCAGCTATTGAGGGGGCCATTGCTTATCCCATCCTCTTGTCTGACTTGTATCTCCTCCATCATCTCCTTATATTACGTTCATCTTTCCTCTCTGCCCCTTTCCTCTTTTTCTTCTCATTTTCCAGAGGAAGAGGAATGTGTGTCAAAGACAAAGAAATCATTAGTGTCCCCAGTGATGGCTCCTTTCCTAACTCAAAATTGAGAATTGGTGGTGAGGAGTCTTACAGAGGGGCTACTAAATATTTAGTTTAGGGATAAGAAAGAAGAAGATAAGAAATGTATGCGTATTTGAAGGCAAACCAGAACGTTCCATTCCAAGATTAGGCCGAGAGGGGAATGCAGCATTATAGCTGGCTAATTACGTCGTCTAGAGTGGCTTTAGCAATTCAAAATCGATAACCACAGATAGGGCTATCGTAGGCTTCATTCCAACAGCTAGAAGGCCTCCAGTGTACAGAGGGAGTGACAGTTTACTGCCCTATGGCATATGGAGCCCCCCCATGCTGCTTTATGTCCTCGTCCCATATATTTTCGTTAAGTAAAAGGAACTACACTAACTAAAGCAGTTCCTGGGCTTGCTCTAGAAATACATCTGCCTCATCAGAAGCTATGGTTCTGACCTGAATTCTATGGGTGGTATCAAACAAAGTAGTTCTGCTAGCACAATGGGTTGCACAGCAGAACTTCACCCCCTCTTCTGTCCCTGTGTTCCCTTCTACCCTCCTCAAATCTGGTGCAGAGGGTTCAGAGAACCCCCAAACAGATTTTGGAGAATGGGGGGGGGGAGGAGAGAAAGGGGAAGTTCTGTTGTGCAACCCAAAGTCCTTGTGCAAATGGAACAACTTTGTTGCATACTGCCCTACATTTTACTTCGTTGTGCAGCTGTGTTTTGATTTCCCCCAATCTTAATCTTCTCTTTTGTTTTAGTGTAAGGAGATACAAAGTATTGTGTGCTTAGCGGAAATGAATAAATCTGTCAATTTCAGTTCTCTAACTTTTTCAGTCTCCACCCCACAACTATGCAGTTATTCAGAATTCCATGGTAATTTGCTTTTTAAAAAATCATGAATTTTTGTCTGCATTTCAGTTTGAATTTCTCCTTATAAACACATTTTTTTGTGTGCAGCTTTGACCAATATGCCAATTTTTGCAAGCAATTTCCGCTAACGCAATGCATTTCGAATGGTTATTTTCACTAATACAGTAGTACCTCGGTTTACAGATGCTTCAGGTTACATACGCTTCAGGTTACAGACTCCGCTAACCCAGAAATAGTTAAGAACTTTGCTTCAGGATGAGAACAGAAATCGTGCTCCGGCGGCACGGTAACAGCAGGAGGCCCCATTAGCTAAAGTGGTACCTCAGGTTAAGAACTGTTTTGGGTGAAGAACTGACCTCCGGAACGAATTAAGTTCTTAACTCGAGGTACCACCGTACATGCATTCCCATGTGCTTTCCTTCCTAATATATTCATTTTTGTGCACAAGTGTTTGGTAGGAGGAGAACTACATCGCAAATTTCAGAGAAGTGCGAATTTCAAAGCATAGCTGGGATTTGGTTTGCATATCGGCTTGAGAGATGTGGAATATGGAGTTTTTTGTTAAAATGCAAACAAAATCGAACTTCTCCATCCCTAGTGGTTAGTCAGTGGAGGACTGACGAAAGAAACTGTGTGGTTCTGATGCTACAGAAATAAAATGTATGTCCCTATCCCTGAATTTTCTGGTGCAGTCTGAAGTGCAGGTAACTACTGTGGCTTAATGAAGCAACAGAGCCTGCTAAAAGGAGTCTTAGCATAGGAGGCTTGTTTGGCACTTGAAGAAGCCTGTATGTTACTTGGAACACATAAGATCAAAGTGTTGACGCTCAGGAGGCAAAGCTCTTTCATGCTATCATTCAAGAACAGCTGGGATAGCAAAGGGGATGGCGCTCACACATCAAACTCAGTGGTGCAGTGTGTTTTCTCAATAGAAGCATGAGGCCAAGCAGCGAGGCAGTGGTGTGTGCAGTGGTGTACAGGGTGGTTGGTCAAATAGATTTACTGCTTGGCTGTCTTCATGGGAGCAGCTGCTACATCCCACAAAGAGCAGACAAACTGCATGATGGCCTTCTTGTATCTCAAAGTTAAGTTTCTACACAACAGAGCAAGCAACACTCATCCGTATGTGCCAGACTTCCAGTTACAATTCAATATGCAACTGCAATTTCTCGTATAGTACAGAAGCAAGGAATACTGATGACGATAAGGTTCAAAAATACATACGAGATGTAATATGTGCACATTAGGTAGGGATGACAGTGAACTTGTCGGGAATAACTATGAGCTCTGCTTCCTGTGCAAACCCAGGTGCAAAGCCCAGGTGTGCTGAGAAAGCTCCTTAATATTCCCTAAACCATCAGCCTGATCTCGTGTCCTGCAGGTGCAGTTAGAAGTTCACTTTCGTGCCACGGCTGTAAAAAGCTCTGCCCATAAGTGGAGATGCAAGCAAGAACGTGTTGCTTTAGTACTCAAAAAAGTGCTTGATTTCATTGAACTTAATGTGCTGAAGACCGTTTTTCTTCTGACTTGTTGGTTAGAAAGGAATGGAGCTGTATGGTGAGGCATGCAGTTTGAACCCGTGCACGCTTGCTTGAGAGTAAGTCTTCGTGGTTTGTTCAGGAAAGTGGACGGAGATCAGGATTGTGAGCTGGGGAGATAAAAGTGTTAGAGGACTGCATATTGTCCTCAGCTGTTGTCATTGCACGCTTGACCGCAAAGTACTTCTACTCCAGAGATTTTCTGCAGCAGGGGGCTCTTAACAGTTTTGCTCGTGAAAATATTGCCTCGTGATAAAGTGCCATGCAAATTGGATGGACAGAAACATGCACAACAAAGCATTAGGCAGATCGAGAGAGTAATATCTGCTTTTCCACAATGGTAGATTTTAAATTTATTTCGGGTGACTGTTTATAGCAACATGAATTGCATAAGACCTTAGCGGCCACTTAGAAACTTCTTTTAATGTCAAGTGCTGGCAGGCAGTCAACAATGCAAGATTCAAATGTCTCACATTAACTTTGGGGCGAGGGCACATTGTGGTCCAAAGTTTCTGTTCTGAGATTATTGTGATTATTTTTAAAAGCTCCCCCCCATGTTACCTATGGTTTACTGCTACCTATGGCCGTGTTCTCGTTTCAAAAAATCTTTGAAGCAGAAAGAGTAATGTTTATGTCCAACGATTTTCTGCCAGACCACATAGGAGCCCAAAGGAGGGGAAGACACCAACTTCTAAATCTGAACACTAACGTTTAGTGGAATTTGGAATTATCAAACGGCATCAAGCTCAGTGAAAGGTCTAAAGAAATTGATAAGCACACAATGCTTTGTGCACCTGTAGGCATCCTGCTTGAAATTGGGAACAAATATTTTAGTTCTAAAACCTTGGTCTGGTTTTTGATATTGGTCCTAAGTCTGACATTTCTTTCTTTCTTCAATGAGGTTAATATTGGCAAGAGGAATGTGAAGAATATTAGACCTTCTCTGTCTGCTCCCACCCCCCTATCCTGTTGTGTGAATTGGATCCCTTGGGTTGTTCTTGTTCAGCTGCCTTGTTAACCTTTCAGGTCACCACATCCAGCCAATTGTTTTTGCAGTTTAGACAAAAATCACTCTTCATAAAGGCTCTGTTTCCCTGCAAACTCTTTCCTATTTATCTAGCTAAAAATGCTGCTGCAGGTTACCAACCAAGTATGCATTCCTGACCTTTTCTTATTACTGTCACCCAAAAAAGGTCACCATGCTGGGTACTGCACTTTAGGAATAGAATTGCCCGACCTGAATGCATCTGACTGAACCTCATTTGGTCAATGGTTCAGCATACTTGAGCATTTCCAAGAAGGTAGCCATGATCACCCACCCTCTGTTTCACAGCATGTAGATAACAGAAAGGACAAGAGTATGTTGCATCAAACATCTTAAAACTTCATAATAATTTGGCCTCCATTAATTATCTTTTGGTGCACTGCTTTTGCGTGTACAGTGGTACCTCTGGTTAAGTACTTAATTTGTTCCGGAGGTCCGTTCTTAACCTGAGACTGTTCTTAACCTGAAGCACCATTTTAGCTAATGGGGCCTCCTGCTGCCGCCGCGCTGCCACCATGCGATTTCTGTTCTCATCCTGAAGCAAAGTTCTTAATCTGAGGTACTATTTCTGGGTTAGTGAAGTCTGTAACCTGAAGCGTATGTAACCCGAGGTACCACTGTATTTTCCTACTTCATTTGCCCTTTGTGCTTTATGGCCACCATTTTTGTTTTTTAAAAACATTGTTTTGACCATTTTTTAGTACTTATCTAATTGAAAGATTTATGGGGATGTTTAGTTAGTCTGACAGCACCAAGCTGAACTCTGTAGCTGAGTTCCAGTCTGGTATGACTGGTAAAACAGCACGTACTTTTGGCCGTTCTTTCGGTGTTGTTCAAGTGATGTCAGGAATCACAGTGAACAAGAAATGAATTGTTTCCCCGTTGAACCTGCTTGAGAAATTAGAAGCTGCTATTTGAACTGTTGCTTACAAGCGTAATTTCTAGGTACAAATTTATCTTCATATTGTAAGTTCTAATAGTCTGGGAGGAAGAGGAGAAGAAAAAGAAGAAGATACCCATAGGTTTTGAGAGTTACTGATTTATTTGTATGTTTTGGAATACTAATAGAAAACAGAAACAGAAAGATCATTCTCGACAGTGGCAGCAGTTCCCGCCTTGTACAGCTGTGGGCAACTTATGGGCAAGGGCGAGAAAAGCTTCCCATGCTATTGGCTGGCCAATGTCATCAGCCCCGGTTGGTGGTGGAGAGTGACAGGACTCCCCTACCTCTTTTGACAATAAATTGACCAATCAGAGGCCAGTGGAGTGGGAATTTGGAGATGGACCTGGGGAAGTCTGTTTCCACCCAGATCCACGTCTCCAGATTATAAAAGCCACCTTCCAACAATCCCCATTGAGCATCCCATCCTCCCACTCTGTATAAATTTGGCTCCACTTGAAGGTAAGCAGGTGGTGTATGTGTTTATGACCTTGTTGAGGAGTGACTGAGTTGCCATATTTGTGGCCAGGAAGGAATTTGCCTGCAGACCAAATGGGCCTGTTTAGAAGTTTTCCCTGCCTTGCAGCAATTGCCACAACTTCTTGGTGGGAAAAGGCATTGGGTTGCATCCTTTGTCTAATTAGGGGTGCGTGAAGGAGCTATGCCTCCCTCACCTCAAGATCAAAGTATCAGGGCACCCTGGTTATGGAGTCGAAGGAGGAGGATCCTGTCCATATGCCCAGAAAGGGGCTAACGGGCCATGGAACTCCCCAGTTGGCATCCTGGAGGGGGTCACCTGTATTTGATGTGCATCATATGGGGATCCTTAACCCAGGATTGACCCTGATGGAAATAATCAGCCAGCAACCAAGATGGCATATCCAGTGCTAAAGCGAAAGCCTCCTTACATCTGTAATCAATAAAGTAGCCTGTTTGATCTCCCCCAAAGGTTGCAATGTTGTTTATTGCTTCCTATGCCCCTACCTCAGCAACCTCAAGCTTACTGCGATTGGCCTGCAAAATAATTTGCCAGAAGCAGTTGTTTAAGGCATTTAATGCATTTATTTAATACAAATATATCTAATAGTTTCTTGGTCAGATTTAAGTTAAATATCTACTGGGGATAATTTGTGTGTGTGCTGCTAACAAGTGGAGTAAGTGAGAAAGCTTGGATGCATTTCTGTAGCTAACAATACTGAAATATATGTAACGTTATATGGTGCATATATTTTCACTTTGTGTCTATCTAAAATGCCGCAAATTTATTCACTAAACAGCTAAACAATAGGATTCTGCATTTTGTTTGATGAGTGCATTTGAAATTGTTGTTAGTCCTAGAGATGAATCCACAGGATAAATGCAGGCGACATATTCCTTATTCACCCCATCTTTCTAATGGGCTGGGTACTTTCCTCTGCTCATCACAAGTTTCTTACGGCCGTTTTCTCCTCCATATAATATTAATCTCTTCTCATAAAGTATTTTGAACTTCATTTATGAAAAAAGGTCAAATAGGAGGTATCTATTATTATTCTAATCGTTGCCATAAATCAGTTCGGGTGTCACTCTGTTCCATGCAAATGAACACAGCACAGCTTGTATCCTAGTTGATTTCCTGTCCTCGTTTCCGTTCCTCTGTTCCTTCTGCCAGTCCCTTAGGAAGTTGTCTAAAAGCTGACTCTTAGCACTTTAGAAATGGTGGCACTAGCCATTTCACTCCACTGTCAACCTGAATGAAAGAATGAACGAATGAATGAGCACATTAATGAAGGGGGTGGGGAGGGGGAGAGCAGAAACTTATGAAAGGAGAAAGACAATAGGGAATGGCAAGAACATCCCTTGCACAAGGTAAGGATGAATGCTGAGCACAAATAGGGAGGGAAAGTGAAACAAAATATTTTTTCTTTAAAAAAAATGTCTAATTCATTGCGTTCAAAAACCCTCTCCTAGAGCAACTGAACCAAAGCTGTAAGACAGGTGGGGAATAGGGTCCCTATTTTTTCCACCCTCCCATGTCAGCTAGGTAAAGGTAAAGGGACCCCTGACCATTAGGTCCAGTCGTGGCCGACTCTGGGGTTGCAGGGCTCATCTCGCTTTACTGGCTGAGGGAGCTTCTGGGTCATGTGGCCAGCATGACTAAGCTGCTTCTGGTGAACCAGAGCAGCACACGGAAATGCCGTTTACCTTCCCGCCAGAGCGGTACCTATTTATCTACTTACACTTTGACGTGCTTTCGAACTGCTAGGTTGGCAGGAGCAGGGACCGAGCAATGGGAGCTCACCCCGTCACGGGGATTTGAACTGCCGACCTTCTGATTGGCACGTCCTACCTGATGTCATAATGATTTCTGGTGATTGACACTTGTTAAAGCTCAAAAGGAGGTTGACGTAACCCCTGATCGGTGGTTACAGTAACCTCTTGATGGCACAGCTTTCAAAGGGCATGCCTTCAGAGGGGCTTGCTGTAACTGCCAATCAGCTGTTTACAGGGATTCCTTGTCAAGTCAGTTTGGAGGAAGTGGTTTGCCTTGAAACCATCTCCTCTGTGTGATACGTTTCCCCCCTCTGCAGACATCTGCGATTTGAGGAAGTGGTTTAAAACCAAACTGCTTCTCAGCTGCGCTTGCGTCCTTTATGAGGAACTCCTTAATGCAGTCAAACCCAGCAAGGCTCCCAGCATCGTTCACTGTAAGCTCCCGATGGTTCCTTTGCAGCCACAACTGTACCTGCCCCACACCTGGCGCTCTTATAAGAACCCAGAAATAACTGTCACACTGAAGAGAATAGCCAGTTTGGTTGGCATCTTTTAGTTAGCCTCAGATTTGTGACGTGAAATGCAAGTTGTTGCTTCACTTCTGCTAATTAAAAGGAGCATTTATGTCAAACCTAAATAAAATAGTTAACATGCTAAAGAAGAAGGCCACCTAAACTACTCATTGCTGTATTTTAGAGTCTCCACTACTATGAGAGCAGAGATATTTCCAGACTCCCCAAGTGTCCCTATTTCCCAGGGACGTCCCTGATTTAGAGAAGCCATCTCAGTTTATGATTCGATCCTGGAATGTCTCACCTTTCCTTAGGCTGTCCCTATTTTCATTGGAGAAATGTTGGAGGGTATGGAGTTATCTGACCCACAAGCAGTCTGAAGGCAATCCTGTATAGGGGATGTTTTAAAAATAATAAGAATGTTTTATTATGTTTTTATATACAGTGGTACCTCAAGTTAAGAACTTAATTCATTCTGGAGGTCTGTTCTTAACCTGAAACTGTTCTTAACCTGAAGCACCACTTTAGCTAATGGGGCCTCCCGCTGCACCGCTGCTGCATGATTTCTGTTCTCATCCTGAAGCAAAGCTCTTAACCCGAGGTACTGTTTCTGGGTTAGCGGAGTCTGTAACCTGAAGCATCTGTAACCTGAAGCGTCTGTAACCTGAGGTACCACTGTATGTTGAAAGCTGCCCAGAGTGGTTGGGCAACCCAGTAAGCTGGGTATAAATAGTAAAATTATCATTGTGGAATGAGACGTCCCTATTTTCATCAGAGAAATGTTGGAGGGTATGTATTTCACCCACAGCCCTATAAAGGGTTGGACATAATAAGATGAGGCTGCTGTAGCAGGCCAAAGGCCCTCCTAGTTTAGCACCATGTTCTCACAGTGGCCAACTAGATTGCTGTGGGAAACATGCACTCTGTGGGAAACAGCGTTCTGACATCCTGTAATTTGCAGCAACTATTCAGAGCCTGTGACAATGTAGGTGGAACCTTGCCATCAGGGCTGGTTTCCAAGGAACTTTCTTTCAAATTAAGCCTGACTCAGATCGCACCTGAGGGCTAGTATCCTGTGCACATTTACCTGGGTGTAACTGAACTCAGTGGGAATTGCTTCTGGGTATGGATTGTGGTACTGAAGGGGAATATTACTCCTAGTTTTCTATTAAGTAATAAAGAAATGTTCTTTGTACCATTTCTGGTAAAGGAGGCTTATTGGAAATATTTGCAGTGTTGGGAAATACCATCAGCTGATTCATGTGGGAATCCTTAAAGCACAGTCTGGAGCTCTTAAGTTGACTAACAGGAGACAAGTTATCGGCAGAAGGTGAACCCAGGATCTATTGCAGTTCCAAAGCCTTGCTTAATACTCTAGCAACATTTCAGCAACACCACTGGAAGAACCACTGGCCAAATATTCAGCGATTTTCTTTTTAATTCTTTTACCCCTGTAAAAGTTTACACACTGAATGTTTTACAGGGGGAAATCAGCTAAGTAAATGTTTGTGTGAGGAGATGGAGGTTTTTGCCCTGTCTGTAATCTTACTTAGTGGTTAAAAAAGGAGAATTTATCGGTATGTGCACACATAGAAGAACACAGTTGTACATAAAACAGGGTTGGACAGAGGGTAACATTATTGATATATCCCTGAGTGACTTGCTGCGCATTGGTAAGGGTTTCTGTCTCCCAGCTTTTTAATAATAGCAGCAACAAAATGACTGCCCTGCCCCAAATTATACAGCTGATAGAGAGCTTGGAAAGACCAGGAGTGGTGTTTTGGGTTCAAGGCTGTTGGACATCATTTGGTACTGGTCCTCCAGTTCCTAGGTTCAGAATAATTTAGTTTTTAATGTCTTACTGTTGTGCCAAGCATGGAGTAACAATAATAAATAAAAACGATATTAGTAATAATTAGGGCAAAGGTTTTGTGCAATTGATATCTTATCCAAAACCAGTTTGAAGTCTATATTGTGATATCAGTTTCATAATTTTTGACCTGACAATATATTATGAATCATGGTGTGTGTGTGTGTGTGTGTGATGCAAAAATCACAACATGGGAAAAACCATGCAGCCTACCAATGCCTCTACATAGCTCCATCCTTATTTGAGACACCATGATATGTCAGTATATCACAATATTTAGCTGGTGATCTATTACAATGTTGAAAACCAGATGTTGCCCACTCCTAGTAATAATAACAGTAAAGTAGGAACTGTAAGCGTAAAGTCTTCTCACTTCTGGTGTAGACATGGGAGAACTAGTTCAATAGTGTTAGGGCCAAATGTGATGCATCCCTTGGAACACACTGCCTGTTTTCGATGACACATTGTGGATTGTCCCATGAACAGGAATCGAGCTTCCTGTTGGATTATGCTCACTGGTTTTAAATTGCACGAAACAAGCATGGCTCCAAACTCTTCTTTCCAGTCTTCTGAAGGGGCCTGTTGTAGGGAGACCTATATTAAGTAAATAGAAAAAGAACAGGAGGAGGAATGCTGAACCATACCCATACTTATCATTTCTGCGACAGTTAACACAGAAATAGGAGAAGGGACCCTGCCTTATTTCCAGGGTTAAGACTATACAAAGCCTTGTGCGAGATCAAATGATGGGATGGGTGGATTTCCCACAAGTCATTCTTCAGATGTAAGAGAACTCTGTTTTCTGGAACTAGCCAGCTGGGATTCTTGGTTTCACAATCCTTACTGCTTCAGCGGGTAATTTCAATTGTGTTAGTTGACTCCTGCCAAGTTCATTAACCTTTTGTGGCTTCCCCTTCCTCCCGCCTCTAACGACTTCCAGAGAAAGGAACTGTTTGTATTTGTTTTGCTAAAAGGGTGGACTTGAATTCTTGAGATGAGCCCCGCTGAGGACGGAACTTCTTGTGTTTGGCTGAACTCTTACCACCAAGGGTGACACAGTTTTGCTCTTTGGACTCTGCCAGGAGAGAATCCATCTATTTGTTTCCTCACCTGCAACAGTGTTTATTTGGATCCTGCTGTGGGGAGAAATGGACTGTCTGCTTCCTTGGCTGGAAGGAAGCCCCCAGAAACTGTTCACTATCCAGAAGAGAAACGGGCTTCTTTCAAATGTCTTTGTCTCTCCCTGCAGCCTAAGGATGAGTGAGCCTTTGTGTCAGGGAACATGTCTGCTGGCGTGACTTTTCTTAGAAGCATAACGGGACAAAAGTGGAGGCAAGGAGACAAAAGAAATGCACCTTGGTATTAGAATAGAATTGTAGAGTTGGAAGGGTCCACAAGGGTCATCTAGTCCAACCCCCTGGGATGCAGGAATGTTTTTGCTCAACTTGGGGCTCAAACCTACGACCCTGAAAAGAGAAAATTTTCAAATAGCTTGCTTCATATGGTTCTCACTTGGAGTCAATTCCGGCAAATGCCTGGCTAGTGTAGTAGCATAGTGGATAAAGGCTAGATAAGAGATTGTGCTTTTGTGTTTGATTGCTAAACTGTGGTTTAACAAACAGTTAGATAAAGTACTGTTTGGTGATTAATAGGGAGCATGACATCTGCAAATAGTCTGAGACATTGCAATGGAAACTCCCATAAATTTCAAATCAGATCCAAATTCTAACACAAAACAAGCAAACAAACCAACCCTTAGCATCAAAAAGAGCCTTCCATGATAAACATATCTATCACTTCTTTATGATCTTTTCAGCCATAGGTCAAGGCAAATAACTTTTTATGCATCCATGTTTTGGTGTTTAAAATGTTCATTATGTTGCCTCTGTGCAGGAATTTCAGTTTTTGTGCTCTCTCTCTCTCTCTCTCTCTCTCTCTCTCTCTCTCGGTTATTGTTGGTTTTTCCATTGTCCCCTTAGTTGGATTAATTCCATAAATTTAATTCAGTCAGTTGCTTGATCTGTTTTATCTGCCCAATTTTCATCTGAATAAAACAATAAGTCTGACGTAAAAAAAGGCTTGCTTTCTTTTTAGATGATGTAGGGACACATCATATCAGGCACTAGCTTTGAAGAAGTTTCCCCTGATGTATGTCATAGAAGGGGAAAGCTTCTTTTAAAATGGTGCCTGCTGCTTGCAGTTTTTGAAAGTAATTGCACAAAAACAATTTACAAGTTTTTTGTCTTCTAAAAAACAAAAACAAAATTTAAGATCTGCTGCTGTGTTCATTTGTGGGACCTTTTTGTTTTATCAAGAATGGAAACAGTTCATTGATTGAATGTTCAAAGTCTAGCATTCAGAAGACTTGTAGTGCTGAGCTGCAGTAGGTCACACGCAGTAGCTGATTCCACTTAGCAGCAGGTCATTGGAGACACCACTAAAAAGAGATATCAATACAGTGGCACCTCAGGTTAAGTACTTAATTCATTCTGGAGGTCCATTCTTAACCTGAAACTGTTCTTAACCTGAAGCACCACTGCTGCCGCTGTGCCCTCGGAGCATGATTTCTGTTCTTATCCTGAAGCAAAGTTCTTAACCCGAGGTAATATTTCTGGGTTAGCGGAGTCTGTAACCTGAAGCGTATGTAACCTGAAGCGTATGAAACCCGAGGTACCACTGTATATAGAAGACACTCTGAACAAGATACATATATTCCAAGATTTCTGTTTCATGACTGTCTCTGTCTGTCTGTCTTTCCGTTTTCTTTCTCACCCACCTGTAAGTTCAGGATTTACACTGTAGCCTGCATTGAATTCTTTCTGATTGGTTGACCGAAACTCCCTTCTTATTGACTTTCGCCTGTCATCTAAAACTTCAGCCAGGACACAGTCAATGTCTGGGTAACATGATGAGCTTTTTGGTTGACAAGAGATGCTGCATATTGTTTTGAATTGGTTTTGACTCAAACTGTAGCCTAAGCAGCAGATCCTGACACCTTTTGCCTTACCTCTCAAAATACCTAGCCCTCTGTGGTGCAAACTTATGGGCAGTATCTGGGGATGTTGTCCAGCTTGCAGTTCACTGGTTTGCAGTACTTTCAGGGTAGGGGGTGGGTGGGTTAAAGGTCTGTTGCAGAGGCCCGTGGCGTGTCGTTTTGATAATATGTGGTGGCTTGCTGTCTGGATTCCTGTTAAATTCAGGGTCATTATGCTGGAATAACAGCCCTGGTATCTCTTGTTTAATATGGAGCATAGGTTAAGTATCTAATAGGTGTAAGCAGGACTTTGCATAAATAGGGTTTGGGAATGACTTCCACGAATGAACACTGTTAAGGAATGCATCCATTGTTGTAAACAGAGGAGCCCGCTGAGCTCTGTGCTGTGATTTTGTGTTATTTCTGACATGATTTCCTTATATAGTTCTCTCCACCCTGAAAATTCTGTGCTTTTATAACCATAATAATTATACTGGATGCCCTAAAGAAATTTATCTTATGATCACATAACACTGGGAAAATAAAATGTTCTCTACCTTTTAAGCTTTAACCTTTGTCCTACTTAACACAGTCAAGCATGCAGCTATTAAATAATTCTGATACCCTCTCTTATTATTACTTAATCCTGGCATGCCACTGTTATCTAAGCTAATAAATCTTCAGCTGTATGTGTTGGAGCTATGCAAATAATTCATTAAAAAGTTCTTTGTTCAATGACAGTTGCATCCTTTTTTCCCTCTTTTTTGAAAAAATAATGAGAGACTGAGAAAGGTATTCTTTCTCAATCAAGACACTCCTTTAGTTTCTGTTGCAAGGTTGTTGTTTTCTTCACCCAGGTTTGCAAGCCTCTGTTGCACTCACCACCCAAGTTCAGGGGAAAGATTTTCCATGACATTTCTATGCTCAGAAATGGATTCGGTCACTACTGGATGTCTTAAATCTTCCAGCTGGACCCCAAATAAGTGGGGGTCTTGAAGTCACCAAGAGACCCTGATCTCTCAACTGCAGCATACATGCCATGGATGGATCTCTTCTCTCTTCCGATACACAGATCCCAAGGAAAGCCAGAGCCACACCAAGCAGGCTGCAATCATTTCAGAAGCTATGCTTTTGCACACACAGATCCTGTCGCAAAAAACTGCTGTTGTCTTTGCCCAGCCTAACTTTGCATGTACATGTTAGGTAGTGTAAATGACTATTGTGAGAGCCAGTGTGGTGTAGTGGTTAAGAGCGGTGGACTTGTAATCTGGTGAACCGGGTTCACATCTCCGTTCCTCCACATGCAGCTGCTGGGTGACCTTGGGCTAGTCACACTTCTCTGAAGTCTCTCAGCCCCACTCACCTCACAGAGTGTTTGTTGTGGGGGAGAAAGGGATAGGAGAATGTTAGCCGCTTTGCGACTCCTTAGGGAAGTGATAAAGCGGGATATCAAATCCAAACTCTTCTTCTTCCTCTATTGCTTCTGAACAGCGATACTGCATGATCCTGGATGCACAGAAGCAGGCAGGGTGTCAGCCTAGACTACAGCCTTGGTACAGTTGGAGTCTTCCCTTCTTTCCATGTCCTCAGATGACTCAGACTGGTTAGCAAGGAAGCTTCATTCTGCACTCCGCTTCTAAGCCCAAGTTTGTGCCAGTACCTAGGCTACAAGACCGAGCCTGTCAGGAATTCCCCTTAAAAACTAGTCCTGTCCTGTTAATCAATTTCCCCCGGTGGTAAGATTCCAGTTGAATGTATGCTCACAGTAGTAAAGTAACATTACAGTTTAAAAACCAAACTGGGTGTTATAAAAGCAGAATGCCCTTTTTACTGCTATATGATAAGGGGGTGGGGAACATGTAATGGCAACAGCTGCCCATGAAGTGTGTGGTATCATATTCATCATATGTGTTTGGAAGTTTCAATGTAGCACGTATCCTATATTCCTTTTTCATCTCCAGGACAGTTTATTAGTAGAAAAGGGAAAATTAACAAGTTTAGAAGATGAACAGCTAAGAAGGATATGGTAGTAAAATAACCACCATCATATTAGGGGATTATCTAGTGTTCTGAAATATGAAGGTTGCTGTGTGAAAACCAAAGCAGCTAACAAGACATTTAGTATCAATATGTACACTCAAAATCATTATAAACGTAAACTCGTCTTTCTGGGAAAGCTTGTAAAAGTGAACATTAGCATTCGTATTTTATGGCATGTATACCATGCTGGGTCTTTTCTAACTTGTCTTCCACAAGGCTGGTTGATGCCCCAGTGCTGAAGGACCCGATCCAAGCTGCCTCAAAACAAACCTTTCATTGTGGCACCACAAGGATGTAGATGACTGGAGTGAACGGGCAGGTATAGAGAAGCTAAGGCAGGTCTTCAGCTATGTTAGTGCCAAGTTGTGTAGGGGCTTTGTATACTAATGGTAAATTTGGTCCGTTAGCATATTGGCTTCCTATCCTATGCAAATTGTGTGGGGCTTGATATAGACTGTGGCAATAGTGGGGGTGGGAGCAGGGAAATGTTAACTCCTAACTGCAGTCCCTGTCCCCTACATCTGTTCAGAGAGTTCAGGGAGAACAACATGGACAATTGTATGAGAGGGGCACAGGGAGGCTGTGGTGGGAAGGAAGAATCTGCAGAAAATCACCTCTGCTTCTCTTACACTAGCACACCTTTCCATTATATCAAAATCCATCACACATAATGATTCACACAAGCCCTCTTAATAAGACTTGCTTCTTAACCTCTTAATGCACAAAGTCTGGTCTGAAAAAAGATGGTCTAGTTTTCTAATAAAGTCTGACCCAAGGAGCTGCTAAATTCCCCCAAATACATGCTACCCTGCTTGAGACTTTGCAGCGCTGGAGGATGTCATGTCGCTTACATAAGGAAACATAATTTTTATTTTACTGCTGCATTTCTGAGGTTATAGAAATGGTTTGCTGTGTCACTTCCACGTGCAGCATCATTGCAAATATATATTGTAGAATTGTGACTATGACTCTTCTAAACAAGGGTAGTGTTTCATTCATTGAAAATATAATACTTCAGTGCTTTTAATAAATGATCATTATTTCTGTGAAGTAGCACTAAAGGGTTTAAAAAGAAGTCCTTGTAACCTTCTGCACCAAGTAGTCTGAGATGCCTTTTCAGTTTTCAATTGGTTGCCTAAAATAAACAAACAGCATGCTTTATCACTGACCAATCAGGATTACAAAAGGGCTTTAAATGCTCATACTAAAGTTTCTATAGCCAGGAGAGTTAATTATTGTCTTTGGACAGAGGTCTTCTACCAGGTAATTCACCACTTTCTCTTCCAGTTTTACTTAAAGATAGCAGACAATGTTGGACCATAATAATGAATATTAATAATTAGCAGTAATGAAATGATTATGAGTTGCTTTGAATTGTGCTAGCATGTTGTTGTAATTGTTTAACTGCATGTATTGCATGTATATTAGGTCTTTTAGTCTGCAGCTCTGTAGAAACTTAAGTGAATTCAAGTTCCATTGAATTTAGTGGGGCTTACTCCTGAGCAAATGTGTTTACATACCTCTAGCCCTAGCCTTTTCAAAATCAGATGTATTCATAGTCATTTCAACATAACAAATGCGACAATTTTACTGTGTTACAGGTGATGATGGAAACCTTTTCATGAATAATTTGAAGAGTATGTGAAAGGCCTGGTTATGAATCTTTCCAAGTTCTTATTTTTATTAAGAAAAAAATATTTTTTAGATATTCTTGTGATATACTTTCATTTGGGAATCAATCTATATATTTATTCCTTCTTTTAACTGACAGTGTTTGCCTGATTTATCAGTTCGCCAAAGCCTTTGCCTAAATTAGAGAGCCTAGCAATTTTCATGAAAGCTAATCATTTATGCAGCTTAAAAAAAAAACGCTCTAAAAATTAATCAACCTCTACCTGTTTCATCAAATTGGCAATACCTTTGAGTAATTAATGAAACGCTACCTGCTACAATGATGAAATGTCTGCATAATTCACAAAGGGCTGTGGTTATTTTGCAGATTTGACAAATGAGCTTGAAAATTCACCAGTTAGGCAGGGGATTTGCTTTATTCCTTATTTGTTGATTCCTGAGATTAGGCTGAACTTTAGTTTATTTCATGACCTATTAAGACTGGTTTCCCCGGATTAGTCAGGGACTTCATTTAAACTGTGAGAGTCAGGCAGAAGTAGTCAGAATTTTATGTTGCAAGCAGAAGAGCTTCTTCATTTCAGCAATTTATATACTGCTGAAACTTGCTCAAATTACCACTATTAAACATTTATTTAGCACCAATCGTTGTGCTGTATGATGTTACCAGTTATACATGGAACAACTTTTCATGACTTAAAGCAGTATTTTGATTTTAAACGTAAAACCATTTATGATTACTATTTTACAAATATAGCAATTGACAGTATACTTTTCACAGTGCAATCCCAAACATCCATACTTTAGAAGTAAGTTCCATTGATCTTCATGATGTTTAAACCCATATCATATAGGAATGGAGCCTTAGGGTGTAATCCAATTCTCCCTTACCTG
Source organism: Podarcis melisellensis (assembly GCF_964234715.1). Taxonomy (NCBI): domain Eukaryota; kingdom Metazoa; phylum Chordata; class Lepidosauria; order Squamata; family Lacertidae; genus Podarcis; species Podarcis melisellensis. The sequence goes on from NC_138542.1 coordinate 29,103,295, forward strand.
GGAGTAAACTCCATTGAATTAAATGAGTAGGCGTGTAGGATTGCATTGCCAGCATGTATACATCTGTAGATGGCAATAATCTGGGAAATTATCCATTGTTATGCATATTGAGACTACTTCCAGACTAGATTTAGTCAACGTATTTGTACATTAAGTGAAACCGAGTGGGTGGAGGATTTAATTAATGCATGCTGGATGGAAAGGGGGAAATGAATAGACTAGGCAAGTGAAAAAAGAAAAATGAGGACTGTAAAGCAAAATTTATGCTGGATTTCAAGGTGAGGACAAAAAGTGGAAATATAAAGTGAAAGGGACGAGTGGCAATAAAAGAGACCCGACTAAAGAGCTGGATGTGCTTGAAACAGCATCCAAGAAAGATGTTGAATGGTTTCGCAGAATAAGAAGCGGGGGAAAAGAGACTCATAATGCAGGACATCAGAAATGAATAATCTTTTATGAAATAGTCCAAGTTTTATAAGCATGCATTGCCTTGTTAAATAGATACATCTCAAGGTAAGACACCTGATACGATTTCTGCCAAGACCACTGTTATTTTCCCAATCCAGAAATCCACATGTGCTTCTGAGACAAACAAAATTATTCGAAAACATTTATCTTAGGTCTTTTAAAAAAGGCGTGTGTGTTTTAGAAGTTGCATTTGTTTTGGTAGCACACAATTTCATATCACTTTGGTGCCCAAACTATACACTTTCATTATAGCATGCTTACTAACAGCCTCTGAGGGTGCTGCAAAAGAGATTGGCCAGAAATCCACTATGCTTCAAGGCATCATATTTATTTCATTTCTAGACCACCCATTGAGCCAAATCCTCTGGGCAGTTTACAGAAATATAAGCAATATAATATCATCCATAAAGCCATATCAATGCAAAAACTCAACATCCACTAGAAAATGTTATTAAGAAGCAGCATAAAAACAGACTAGCATAAAATTAGCAGGAAAAAGAGAAGGCATTTCATGCCTTGACATTTTTTTTTTAAATCCAACTGAAACTAAAAGGCCTTGTTGAATAAAAAAAAAAGTTAAATCCACTTGGCCTTGAAAATAACATAACATAGGTGCTAGTAAAACCTTTTGAAGGGACGTGGGTGGTGCTGTGGGTTAAACCACAGAGCCTAGGACTTGCCAATCAGAAGGTCGGCGGTTCGAATCCCCGCGACGGGGTGAGCTCCCATTGCTCGGTCCCAGCTCCTGTCAACCTAGCAGTTTGAAAGCACATCAAAGTGCAAGTAGGTACCACTCCGGCAGGAAGGTAAACGGCGTTTCCATGCGCTGCTCTGGTTTCGCCAGAAGCAGCTTAGTCATGCTGGCCACATGACCTGGTAGCTGTACGTTGGCTCCCTCAGCCAATAAAGCGAGATGAGCACCACAACCCCACGACTGGACCTAACGGTCAGAAGTCCCTTTACCTTTAAAACCTTTTGGGGGGAGATATTCCATAACTGGGGTGCAACCACTAAGAAGCCTCTCTTGATGCCTGGCCATATACAGGCTGGGAATGCATATGAGAATCCTAACATAGTAATGTTTGTACTACTGACAGAAAGTTATACAGTTGGACCTGCTGTCCTTACTGAGTAAACTTCAAAATATTAGTACTGAGCATGCCATTTGAACAGATGTTCTCTTCAGATGCAAAGTTGTTATACCACCGCTCCAGGTGAATGTTGAGTTCTAGAGATTACAAATTGTTGATCATTCGGAGAAGGGTACAGTTAAGACACTGGCATTCTTGCAGGATCTTGATCAGATCCAGCCAGGCACCTCTTACATTCTTAAGTGATCCTGAATATATTAGGGTAAGATGAGCCTGCTAGATCAAGCGAAAAGTCCACCAAGGTAGTCAGCAAGAAGAATTTGAGTGCAACTGCACTCTCTGCATATGTGATTCCCAGCAATTGGTATTCAAAGACATACTCTCACAACGAAGGTGGAACAGATCTATTGTGGCTAGTAGCCATTGATATTCCTTCACCTTTAAGTAGAACTTTAAGATCCCCAAAGCCTGTGTCTCTGTTTAGTATTCCTTATGCTCTTAGTGGTTCCTGAAAAGTTGCTTTAAAAGTAGCACACAAATTGACTTGCCAGGATACCTTCCCGTTTTGTCAAACAGCCAGAGAAAGAGAACAAGAGACTTAGTTTTGTAGCATTTTTCAGTTCCTCCTGGGTAGCCTCAGAGGAAGGAAACATCTTGCCTGACCCACTTAGTATCAGACACATTGGGATGTAAGGTGGGTGGGATAAGCAAGAGCACACTGTGCCATAAAACCACACTAGAATAATAAGAATGTAGTTGGTTTTATGGTACTGACATTGCGTCTGACAATCCATTTTTGATCTCCTATTACAATGCAAGGAAGTAAGGAGATAAAAATTATCAGGAAACCAAGAGTATCCAGAAACCGCAGAAACACAAACAGGAAAGCAAGATGGGATGAACTGGAGAAAGCATGGGATTCTTATGCAGAAAAAAATATTCCTATTTGAAACTGATGTTGTCTATGTGCTCACAGGGCACCCCCAGAGAAGCACATAAGTAGGTTAATGTCATAACATGTTCTGCAAGAAAGGATTAGTGTTAAGTTGCAGGCACAGTGGAGCATATGGTTTGAATGCTCAGGCTCCCAGTGAATGGGGCATCACAAATGATGGGAGAGAGAACAAAAAGTTTAAAATGGCATAAGGATCCAGACTTACCAATAGTGGAACTCTACTAATAGGACCGGGACGCAGGTGGTGCTGTGGTCTAAACCACAGAGCCTAGGGCTTGCCAATCAGAAGGTTGACGGTTTGAATCCCCGCAACGGGGTGAGCTCCTGTTTCTCGGTCCCTGCTCTTGCCAACCTAGCAGTTCGAAAGCACGCCAAAGTGCAAGTAGATAAATAGGTACCGCTCCGGCGGGAAGGTAAACGGCATTTCTGTGCACTGCTTTGGTTCGCCAAAGCAGCTTAGTCATGCTGGCCACATGACCCGGAAGCTGTACGCCAGCTCCCTCAGCCAATAAAGCGAGATGAATGCCGCAACCCCAGAGTCGTCCATGACTGGACCTAACGGTCAGGGGTCCCTTTACCTTTACTGTACTAATTTTCCGCTGATTTCTCGCAGCCCCCTGTTTTATCCCCAAGGTTGTTCCTGGGGCGGGGGGTGTATGGACAGACCTATGAAGGTCGCCTTTCCTTTCCTCCAGCAGCAACCTCTGCTGGCTCGGAATCCCTTGCATAATGGAAGGAGTCCTTCCATTCACAAAAGGCATGGCTGGATATGTCCCAGAATCTTTCAATGCCCTGATATATACAGTCACATGTAAAATATGACAATGCTTAAGTTTAGTATGGGTGATCTTTATCAGACATAAATTTAGTGGCAAACAGCCTATATCGTAGGAGAGAATTGAAGCCATAATGCTGCTTTCCCTTGTTTGTTCTTTTTAAAATTGAAACTACCCAAATCTTACGCCTCCATTTTGCATTTAAGCCTATAATCCTAAACACACTATCTTGGAAATAAATCTTCCGTGAATTCACTTACTATATGTGCACTTCATTTTCTTATTTCTTGAAAGGAATTCTGGACAATTAAGTCTGTCTTCCTACACATGCAGAGAACATCTAGTATGGAAACAGCATTTGGAATAATATTATGAATGCTTTCAAAAGAACAAAGAACAAACTCACTGAAAAGCTTTAAAAGAAAATACCATTGTTCTGACTTGCCTTTTATTTGTGTAGCCCGAAGTAGAAATCACCCAAGTTGTTTCTGAGTTAATTATATTATTTTTACTTTAGGTGACAACATTGCAGTTGGGAAAGAGGAAGGGAGGAAAGAGAGATCAAATGGGCTTTGCTGAAAAAGATAGGATTTAAACTGTCAACTTTGTAGGTTCCATTTGTGCTACACTATTATCTGAGGCAATGGTTCTTACTACTTTACTTGTTCTCAAAATGCAGTAACTCTCGCCTACTGAAAATGTTTCAGGTCGAACCAATAAAAATAATTTGAATTTTCTAAATAACGATTGCTTTTAGAGGATGCATTTGAGCAAGAAGTCGGCTCCCCACTTCAAAGAATAGTTAATGGTCTTCAGATTCTTCTTTCTCCATGTGTGCCCTGAATCATAGTTTTCACTGACATGCGCATGAAAATGTACCGTTCGTTGTGAGCAGACAATTTTTACCTCAGTTTTTTATGTAGTTTTGAATAAGTGTCTCTCTCTTGCAGTTATAATGAACTTTGTTGAAAATCTACAGTATGTCCATTCGTACACAGAGGATTAAGGCAAGAGGGAAATGGTTGCCATAGCAGATCGACACTATCACTGAAGGTATTACCTGCCACAAATCTGCCAGGGATATGCCCCCTCTCTGTTAGCTCTAGTGCTTCTAATGTCACTACAGGCAACAACTGAAGGGAGAAAGGACACTATATGAAGTATCAGAGAGAACAGCAGATAGAGCCCCTATGTATCCCATGGCAACCTTCTAGACTGCATGTCCTGCACGTTATGAACTAGGCAGCACTTACAAAGAGCATCCAAAAAGGTGGCAATCGGGTCTGTAAGTCAATAAACCGGAACATGGTTAAATTCCAATACATGGAGAACCATGATGGAAGGAAGCATGCACCCACTTGTCCACAGCACAAGTCAATTTTTGACCCAGAGGCTTTCAGAGATACAACTCAACTCATGGCACTTTAGGAAGTGGAGCCATTTCAGACAGGTATGGAAGGGAGAGGTCGAGTGATAAGGAGAGGGAATGTCAACATTTCCATGGTCAATAGCTTAGTCGTGTCAGGAGGCCCCAACCCATTGATTTCACAGGCTGGAAGGCCCATGTTCTGTCACGTCAGGGGTCAGAGGTTTGCTATGACAACAGGCTCTCTTTATATTATTATTGGAACGCCCTTCCACTCCCCTTTTGTGAGGCAGAAATTGGGGCAGGCTTAAAATACCTTCTGAAGATCCATCTATTTAAGCAGGCTTTCCCTTGCTCATAAGATACATCACACTGCTCTACTTTATTATGCATTGACATTTAATTGATGCCTTATGTGTTATTTCTAATGTATTTTTGCTTATCATGTTGCAGGTAGACTTTTTTTTAATAACTTTACTGTGTTTTTATGTATGTGTTTTGTATGTTTAGGAATTTGGCTATTAAGTGATACATAAATCACCTTCCTGTTTATTGTCTGAAAATAGGAGTATTTAAAAACAACAACAACCAGGTTGACAACACCAGCCATGTAGTTCATAAACATACACAGATGCAGCCAAAAAAAGGCTTGAGAAAGAGGTAAAAGACATGCTTTGCCCAGTTACTTCTGGTCCAAGCACTGTTGCCCCTGTGTTAAAATCTACTGGGAAAGGTCAATGCAAAATGAGGAAAATTTAAACACCTTGTATACAGAAAACAGCGGGACGCAGGTGGCGCTGTGGGTTAAAGCCTCAGCGCCTAGGACTTGCCGATTGAAAGGTTGGCGGTTCGAATCCCTGCTGCGGGGTGCGCTCCCGCTGCTCGGTCCCAGCGTCTGCCAACCTAGCAGTTCGAAAGCACCTCCGGGTGCAAGTAGATAAATAGGGACCGCTTACCAGCGGGAAGGTAAACAGCGTTTCCGTGTGCGGCTCTGGCTCGCCAGAGCAGCGATGTCACGCTGGCGACGTGACCCGGAAGTGTCTCCGGACAGCGCTGGCCCCTGGCCTCTTGAGTGAGATGGGCGCACAACCCCAGAGTCTGTCAAGACTGGCCCATACGGGCAGGGGTACCTTTACCTTTACCTTTACCTTATACAGAAAACACTTTATTCTCAAATGCCATTATGCATTGAGCAGATCGACCAAAGAGCTGTTCGCACAGCTGCAATTCCCCATTTTCCTTTCAAAATTTGGGTCATAGTCATTAAAAGTTGCTGCATGGGAGTTTGCTATTACCTAGTCGGCAAATAATTCCCAACTTGTAGCTGGGCATTTTATTCTGAGGGGGAAATAGAGAGAGAGAACTGAGAGAGCCCTCATAACTGGCTTTTTAAAGTTCATTACACCTTCATTCTGACACAAACGCTCCTCCAGCTCTCAGATGACAAATGTTACTGAGAGATTTTTATGGGCTTGTTGCAATTTTAATTTTAGTGTGCATTGTTCTACATTTTCACTTGAGGGAATTGCATTATAATTTTCCCGCTCTTGGTACCGGTTTCTTCAGACTTCATTTATTACATTTATATTTTGCCAAAATGTATCCAGAATAAGAAAGGGGGTAACAAAAAAGAAAGTGTTTCAAAAGAATGTAAGTTTTGTTAACCCCAAATGACAATAGTAGAAATCTTGCCCCAGAAAACCAGGAAACAAAAATGGTGTTTTCTTTCTGCTATTTTCTTCTTGCATACACTTGCTGTAAGAGTTTCTAAAGTTACATTTCCCCAAAACAATTGTCCAAAAAACCCTACAAAATTTAGCAACAATGAATCTTTATTTTCCTCCTTTGTAGTAATAAAACCACATTTGTAGAATTTTATGGGTCAAGAGGGGAGGGAATACCTGATAGTGATAAAGAAAGGCGGAGAGATCAGTTTTAGGTGCCATTTCAGTTTAAGAGTTTTCTCAGTTCGCTTTGAGACAGGGCATTTATGGGATTGGTCAGGCTGACGCACACATGGTAACTCAAACTGTGAACATGAAGGAAAGTACTGGGAGGGAAAGGAAGAGAAGGAGATATGTACAAATTGAAATTGATGCCCAAGGTTCCTTAGTAATGGATTTTTGTTGCCATTATAAAATTTCCAGGGAGAGATTAACAGCGTCTTGTCTGCTTCTAGGACAACTGGAAGTGTTCTGCGGCTGACTAGGAGAGGTTACAATGACTCCCTGGGACATTTTTTAATGTCATCTTGTGCCTCCAAGTCAGGGACACTCTAAAAAAGAACAATAGGGTTCAAGACAACACAGTCCAGCCACTGAAATATGAAATTTGGTTTACTAGAGGCTTGTGAACACATTGTGAAGAACATTTGTGCCTCTTAATACCATAATTGGAAATAAAATAATTAGAAAATGTATAATTAGGAAATGTCCAACTGATTTCAATGGGTGCCCACTAAGTATAAGTCTGGATTCAGCCTGCAAGTAGCATTTGAGCAAAACTTAGTTGTTCCTCCTTAATTAGAAGCGGAAGCTCAGAGTTTTCAAATAATATTTCAGTAGTACATATGACTGTCTCATAGCAACCCTTCTCACTTATATCAGCTTGACCTTCTCCAGGTCAACTGATGGTCAAAGCTTGTGGTGGCTGGAATGCTAGATGACTAAGAGCAATGCATTCAATGAGATTGCAATGGAAGTCTTTCCTAACATGTTAGTAGAACTCCTTCCCTGCCAACGAGTTCAAGAGGAGCTTTCAGCAGGTTTATTAATTTCTATTTATAAACCTTGGAAACATTCTAGCACACTGTTCGCTCTCACTGAATAAAGGAGAGCTAAATAAATTGTACCCAGTCAGAAACTGGTGGTGTATTTCTGAACGCTTTATGTTGACTTGCTATTACACTAAATTGGAAAAGTCCCATAACGCTGTTCATAGATTGTGGGTACAGTAAGCCTTGGAAAATAGATGTTAGCAGAGAAGCTTATCCAACAGGTATGTGCCGTTAATATGAGACTTCCCCTAAAAAGTACATTTCACAGTAGGAAAAAACAATGGTGTGCAGGAATTATGAAGATTGGGGCTAAGGTAAAGGTTGGTACTTAATGGGGTCAGCATTGCAATTTGCAGTTCTTGGTGTCAGAAGTAAGGGAATGAAAAAGAATCTTCTGTTGTCATTGTAACAAGAAAAGAAACAATGTTATCTTGCTGTTGAACTGTTTGTTGCTTGTTGATATGAAGAATAAAAGGCTTTTGGGGGGGGGGGGTATGGAGTCTACTCCAAGTAGACTCATTGAAATTAATGGAGTAATGTCAGTAATGTCTATGAATTTCAATGGGCCTACTTTGAGTATGGCTCACAATACAGCCCATTGTTTTAGTCTACTCTCACGAGGCATCCCAAACGAGCAGCTTTGGGGAGCTGTGTATGTTTGCACTCCTCCTTGGAGACATGACACATGAGTTGACAGTAGCCATGGGTCTAACTTTGGATAATGACGGTGATCAACAAGCCCATCAAAAGATCTCCCAGGCCTTTAAGATGATAGTTGTGAGTGGAAATGTACATGATGGCAGCCAACCACTGTCTTCCAACCTAGTAAGATGGGGTGGTTTCATATGGAGGCCCTAGAAGGCCTAGACCCTTTGACTTTCTTCTAGCAACCCCAGTCCCAAACTGCTTTTCTCCTGGTCTTTGAATGTTGGGGTCAGGTCGGGAGGGAAAGATGTCACAGTGAGAAGTGATGAGCAGATGAAGGTTCAACATGCTGCCTATCACTAGAATCCACACCCTGTTTTTTCAAGTGTTTGATGGTGACCTGAGGACCAAACTACAGATAACACTAAAGCTCATAGTTTGTCCCAGCTTGTTTTCAGTTGATAAATGGTAACTGGGGGGACCCATTGCAGTGTGATTTTGGTGGTGGTGACAGGTTCATCCTTTTACCTTCACACACCACGGTCTATTTCTGAAGCTGTTATTTGCACCCACGGCAAAGCTACACTTGCTTCTATGGCAGCTTGACTTCTGGGTTCAGTAGCAGATTTGGAGGGGGGTTTTTTGGATGGGGGGGACCATGAAGGAAGGGTTTTTAAACTTTCTATCACAGGCCCGATCCTGTTTAACCCTCTCAATCCTGACAGTTGCTATTTAACGTCATTTTAAAGCAAAATAAAAGAAACGCACAAGGCCAAACCATTCCGTGTAGTGTGCAGTTTGGCTCTGAGTTTGAAGAAGCAAGCCTTCTGCCATCATGCATAGTCCTAGACAGGGTCATGGGAATGGAAATGCCTGAGAGCTGACAGGCAAAACTTTAGAGTTTATAGGAAGCTGAGACTGATTGATGTGGGGGAAAGCTGGAAAAGAGTAAAGTAACATTCCGAAAGTGTTAATAAAGTTATTAGGGTGCGTTGTGCTGCATATTATCTAAAGCCAGGAGAATGGCAAAGAGAAATTCAGCAGCGTCTATGAATATGTATACCAAACATGACACACATACTAAGTAGAATCACAACAGACCACTTGATTGTATTATTTTGTGTAAATTTTGCCTCTCCCTCAGTTTTTGGTGTTAGGTCATCTGACTGGAAATTCAAGACTCATTAGATTGTAAATTCTCCAAGGCGGGCACTGTGACTTTCATTTGTCTGTGAGACACTTATTTTAATAATACAAAAGTCTAAGTAATGCCTGTGAAGTTAACAATGTTTCCCCTGTAAGTTATTTCTCTTTTTGCAACATGTTGCTCCCTAATCCAGTGAATTTGTATAGGCCACTGAGCTCTGATCTGGACCCAGTTTCCCAGACTAAGGTGGGTTTCCCCATTGATTCCAGTGGGTGATGAAGACCCATATGTACATATTATTTAATGTGAGCAGATCAACCGTTTTGATTGGAATGCACGTGCCACCTGAGAGCTGCATCCACATCTGGACTGGGATCTGCAGTCCACAATCAATTTGTTTGGAGTTGTCCCAGTCATATAAGAATAGTATAATACCAAAGAATGTAGGCTGTGGAATTTGCCTTCAAGTGTATACCAAGATTATGTGAAGTTTGATCATGTACATGTGCTGGGGCAGGGGGCTGCTGCAGAAAATGGCAAACCTTTGTCAAGTTCCCCATTCTTTCTCCTCTAGTTATGGCAATATGGAATACCATCATGATCTGCATTTATCTATCCTTCCTCCATATCATTGACTTTTGTGGGGAGCTGCAAGAAAGCTAATGATGTGGAACTCCTCATGGACTTCACATTCTTGGCAGTAACCTCACATTCATTGTCACTTTTAGTTTTGCCCTAAGTCTCACCGAAGTTCCCTGGGTGCACATTAATGTGCATCCAAGTGGCAGTTTCCATTAGAGCTGAAATGATGGAATCAGAAGGGTGTCAAAGGGATCAAATAGCATAAGGTTTTGGAGCTAAGATTCTCTTTGGGATTGGCTATCCATTCAACACTTTCTAGATCTTGGCCTAACATTCTGACCAACAATCAGGGGCTCATATCTGATTTCACAGCTAGGGAAAAAAGTCAAGATGAAAACGGAAAAGATTAGAAGAAATATGAGAGAGAGTGAGTGCGCACTATTGTTACAGTTCAAGTAGAGTTATGTTAAGGCTGTGTTTACACTAGCACGCCTAAACTGGGTACACACCAGACATACCCTGATGTATAACTGACCCACACAATTTGTAGTGTACCAATTTGGTGCAGAGTGCATGCACAACCCAACAATGTGATTGTCACTGCAGGTAGGCGATACTTGGAGCAATTAGCATCTGAAGTGTCAGAAGAGATGTCAACAGTGACTTATCCTTTGTTACATCTCTACAAGCTTATGTTGACCCATAGCAGCACTGGAGAAGAAGATGTAGATGCAGTTAAAGGGGTAACAGTAGGAAACCCAACAACAACAAAATACAGCATGCCATTCCCTTCAGGGGTTGACTAGCAAACAAATATTAGAATGGTTTCTGTGATGCTACAGATAACTGAGAAGAGAACAGCTCTGAGCAAAGTTATATAAAAGGTAAAGGGACCCCTGACCATTAGGTCCAGTCATGACCAACTCTGGCGTTGCGGCGCTCATCTCGCTTTATTGGCTGAGAGAGCTGGCGTACAGCTTCCGGGTCATGTGGCCAGCATGACTAAGCCGCTTCTGGCGAACCAGAGCAGCACACGGAAATGCCGTTTACCTTTCCGCTGGAGTGGTACCTATTTATCTACTTGCATTTTGATGTACTTTTGAAGTGCTAGGTTGGCAGGAGCAGGGCCCGAGCAACAGGAGCTCACCCTGATCGGCAAGTCCGATCCCACAGCGCCACCCGCGTCCCCAAAGTTATATAGCTTTTTTTCATTGATCAATGACCAATGAGGTAGCAAGTTACAACAAAGATGCCAGATGGAAGAGCTTAAAAGAACAACGGAAAGAGAGAGAACAGAGTTATTTAGAATGATAACTTAGGAGGAGTTTAATTAGAGAAGCAACGAGAACAAGCACTTTTAACACAAGCATAGGATGTTGCAATGCAGTTTCCTCACGCCACAATGTCAAGCTGTGACCTGACAATAACCCAGAGGAGTGTGGAAGGAACTTTGGCAGTGGCTGCCTGTGTCCTTGTGAGTGCCTGTGTCCTCCAGCTTGAAGGAGAGAGGCAGAGTGTCTGGCTGACGGGAATGTCTAGGGTGAAGGGTCAGATAATAGCAGACTGCGCAGATCATGAGGAAGGGTGCATGCCGTGATAGGGGAGGCGGAGAAAATGTTTTCACCAGACACCTTGTTCAGTACAGCTGATATTTTAATGCTGGCTTGGCAGAGAAGTCAGCAATGAGCACAGAACTGACCAGATCCAAGAAAACAAGGTCTGGTGTGTGTGTTCATAATAAACACAATTGCTTGGGACTAGATTGTCATGTTGGAGAATCTCCACCCACCCCTGAACCTGGCTGATTGCTTAAGGAAGAATGATGATCACAATATTATTTATATTACAAATATTATAACAAAAGTAGTGTGGAAGAACACTAAGTTCCATTTGAAACTATGTTTGTTTGTTTTTTTTAAAAAAGAGAGAAATGGACAATGTTTAAAAGATACCCAAAGGGTGCAATTCTAACCCACCTTACCTGGCAGCAAGCCCCATTGAATTCCATATGATTTACTTCTGAGTAGAGATGGGAAACCCAAGTGCCTATTAGTATATGGTATGATATGGGAATGGAAAGAACAAGTTCCATTCCCCCCCCCCCGTCTTCTACCCCTCCCTTTTTATTGCTCTTCCCATGATTGACTTAACCTCAATATAGTTCAAACCTTTAGTAGTTTGGAATGAAATTATTTGTTCTGGATTTGGTGGTATGGGAGGGAGCTTTATGTTGTAAGTATGAAATAAACAATAAAAGTTTATTTTATTTTTTCAAGAACAGCAGCTAGAACCTTAGAGCAAATATTTGCAAAGAGGGAGTTTACCAGAGTCAGGTCTCAAATTACTGAAATAAAAGCCTGTTGCGCATGTATACTTGTCTTATAACACAATCTATATATATTTAGTCACTGAGTTAAATGGTGCTTACTCCCAGGTAATAGGATTGCCTCCTTAGTCCTCTGTGGTGCAACAATAGTCTAATCAAAAGAAACCAACTCCCTTCCAGTTTACAAAATCTTTCCTTCCTGTTCACCTGGAATCAAGTTTTTCTTACCATAGGCAGGCATAGGCAAACTCAGCACTCCAGATGTTTTGGGACTACAACTCCCATCATCCCTGACCACTGGTCCTGTTAGCTAGGTATGATGAGAGTTGTAGTCCCAAAACATCTGGAGGGCCGAGTTTGTTATGCCTGCCATAGGAGATGTGGCAAATGCCATGTAGGGTAACTTGAGTGTTTTGTTTCAAAAGGATTTAGACTAAGCCTTAGGATTACCTGATGCTGCCATGTTTGGCAGTGGAACGGACCCTGCAGGTCCAAAGAAGCGTCTTCCTCCAACTGTGACTAGTGGCCACAGGAGGCATTTCATTTTCACCAGGGTACACGCCTGCATATTAGAATGCAGTCCTTTTAACTACCTAGTAGACTGCCCCCATGATGGCAAAGGCACAGCCACATCTCTCTCTGCAGGAATATCTAAAACTTCAGAAGGCTGTAGACTAGTGCTGGAGCAACACTCCTCGTTTCCTTCTGAGTCTAGCACCCAGCTCAATCCTGACTCTTGTTCTGCAGAGAGCTCTCCATGGTCCTGACCCTTAGCTGCCTGACCTCTGCCATGCCATACTATGTACCTGATGACCCTTATATCTTCCGGCCAATTTTCTCAATTTGAGAAGATGTATTATGCATGTTGTTTGTTAATTGTTCAAATGAAGTGCATTCGCTGTTGCGTTGTCATCTGCTCCTGACAACCACCAAAAACAATCGGAGGAAGTTGACCACTTGCCTATACCAGGATCTATTTCTACAGTAGCAAAACATGTCCAGTGGAAATGTAACAAGCTTCTCTTGGCTCAGTTAACAAGCAAGTAGAGTTTCCAAGGGCGTGAAGTCTTTGTTTTCCCCCAAGTCTTGAATAACAGCCAGTTGAATACTAAGGCAAAATGCCTAGCATGTAGGCATGTAGGCATTGTCCAAAGGAAATGGAAAGTCACCTTCACCACCTGAATTCAGTTGCTGTCCTGTGCATACATACATGTATCTGTTGATTTCCATGTTTTTCTTTGATTTCCATAAGGCTTACAGCACAATCTTAAGCATGTTCTTTTTCCTTTCAGAAGTAAGCATGAATCCCACTGAATTTTAAGGATTTTACTCTCAGGTAGGCATGCATAGAAGTGTAGCCTTACACTCAGTTAAGTAGTATAGGGTTGCAGCCTTAGAGTTCAGTTGTAACACACAGAGTTAAGCACTGTTACAATGGCTCTTATCTCTAAGTCAGTGTATATACTGTCTCAACTTTAACCACCTAGAACTACAATTCCCATTATCTTGCTGACTGGGGCTGATGGAAGTTGGAGTCCAGCAACATCTGAAGGGCCTATCCCTGACCTTGTCTATAAATCCCTGACCTAGAGAATATTGTCACTAAGCAGTTATCCACACCTAGCACCAAAAACTCAGGTGAGCTGAAGGAAGTTCTTCTTCTCAGTGTCACATGAAAGAGGAAAACAATGCAGGTTAACACCACAAATTTCCTAGTGATATTATCAAGCTCTTGGAAACTTCCAGGACTTCTGTTTTGATTTAAGATTATTCTGGACTTCCAAGAAACCAGGACAACCTGTAAAAATATTGCAGAGCCAATCTAAGGATGTCAGATATACAGTACCTTGCTCATTTACATAACTCCCTGCTAGACCCTAATATTACTCCACCCTTTGCTTAACACAGCAGTGATGGGAGTACTGGAGGGGGGAATCTCCTCTTCCTTCCCTCTCTGTTACTCCGTTGTGCTTGATAACAGCTTTGGGGAGTAGGGAACAGTGACGAGAGATGTGTCTGGGGATATTGAAAACATGAGTCAGGGTAGAATTTTGGAGCTTGTGAAGTGCAAGTTTGGAAGTGGACTTTTGACAAGACACAATATTTATTTCCCAGCTTGGCTTAGGAAGACTTCACTGGCATCTCTGCTTCCCTTACATGTGGCATCCGTCATTAGAATAATGGAAGATAGGATTGAGCTTGTTCCTTGCTAAGTGACTAGACAGAATACTGCCTGAACGTACTGCTTGGTATTTTTGGATCTACATGGGTGTCAGGGAACTGCCATCGGAAAGAGAGATGGTGCAGAGGCTCCAGCAGACTCGGAGAGATTCTGCAGCGGAGGAGGGAACCAGCAGGGGGAGAGCAGAAGCTCCGGCAGAAGGGGAGTCGGAGGAGGGAGGGCTCTGGGATACTTCTAGTGAGAATAGTGCAGAGGTAACAAGACCCCCGTTGGCAACTCCCACCCTTCGCCGGAAGCTGTCACGCAGAGAGTCACGAAGGCGCATGTCCGTGAAACAACTTTTATGTTGGCGTAAATTTCGTAGACGCCCACTGTCAGATTCTACCAGCGACTAACGGAGTCACGCCTTGGGAGGCTCCGTTAGTGCCTCGGTTTGGTTGACCAGCCAAACACCAGAGGGATCAAGCTTTTACGCACAAGCAGCTCATTATCCCATCACAGCAATCTGACAGTCTTTGAAAGCAGCTTGTGCAAGCAGAGGGCATCATGAGCGAACCAGCCGGAACCGCAGGAGCTGGAGCAGGTCCAAGCCTGGAGGAAAGGTACAGGGCGATGGAGGTCCAGCTTGCGCTGCAAACGGCGAGGCTTGAGGAGAGGAGGGCTCAAGATGCGGATAAGGGGAAAACCGCCCCACTTGCCAGAAAGGTGCCTGGATTGGTGCAGAGATTTGGGGGGGATCCCAGGAACTATCAAGCCTTTAGAACGGAGATGCAATATGCTCTCAATCTACTGTTTGATGACTTCACCGATGAGAACTCTAGAGTGGCGTACGTAATTAGCCATCTAGAGGGAGGGGCGAGGGACTGGGTTCGATCCCTGATGGCAGCCAATAATGATATCTTAAAGGACACGAGGAAGTTTTTTCGCGCCATGGACTTGATGTTTTCCAGCGAGATTGAGCAGGGGGTGGTGCGGAGGCAGTTGATGGGGTGCAAACAGGGGAGCCGATCTGTACGTGAGTACTGGACTGAGTTCACTATGCTTATTCATAGACTGGGGTGGGATCTAGCAAGTGAACCTATTCAAATGTTATTTGAAGAAGGGCTCTCTCCGACCGTGAAAGATGAACTTTCCCGGGCGCCCAGGGCGGAGTCTATGGATCAGCTGACTAAATCTGCACTGTCCATAGGAGCGCGCCAAGAAGCAAGAGCTTTGGAAAAGCGGGAAGGAAAGGGGGAACGTTGGAAGGACTTCCGCATTCCAGAGATTCCGGAGCAGTCTTTCCCGCCCGCAGAGCCGATGGAACTGGGAACAGCGCGCGCGCGCGCAGTTTCAAACACCAGTGAAGGGCGGAAGAAGGAGGGAAAGAGTGCCAAGAGATGTTATCTCTGCCAACAGCCAGAGCACTTTGCCAGAGTTTGTCCGCAAAGGAAGGAATGGCAGGGCATGGCGGGAACTGTTGGGGGAAAGGAGGAAGGAGAAATAGAGGAGCAAGTAAAAGCCAACGCCTGGTTGCCAACATCAGGGCACAGCAGCCAGGCCAGGGAGTAGTGAATGTGCCCACGCCGGAACCTCCAAGACCAGCGCTAGTGATAGAGGTGTTGCTGGAACTGTCAAACGGACACCCACCAAAGATAAAAGCGCTATTGGATTCAGGCAGCTCCTGTAATTTCATGAGTAAGGAGTTTGCTGCTGAACACCAGATACAAACTCTCCCATTAAGTAAGCCTTTGCAAGTAACCACGATTGATGGGAGGGAACTGTTGGGGGGAGAAGTGAGCCAACAGACTGTACCAATGATTATGAGGGTGGCAAGACACACAGAACTGGTAGCGTTTAATGTAGCCACCTTGGGAGGAGCTCCCATCATTCTGGGAATGAGCTGGCTGGCATTACACGATCCGCTAGTAGGCTGGCATCAGAGGGTGGTTTCCTTTGGTTCAGCACATTGCCTAGAACACTGCAAGGAGGGAGAGGGTCAGGCAGGGGCCAGAGCCACTCTAGCAGGGATGGAAGTGACTGACAAGGGGAAGGTGCCACCACAATACGCTGATTTGATTGACGTCTTCAGTGAAAAGGAAGCAGATAAACTGCCCCCGCACAGACCCTTTGACTGTCAAATCACCTTACTCCCAGGAGCACAATTGCCAGTGGGCAAGCTGTATGCCATGTCAGACCGTGAGATACAGGAGTTAAGGGAGTTCATTGACAAGAACCTCAAGCGAGGTTTCATCAGAGAGTCACGAGCGGTGGGGGGCAGCCCAGTGTTCTTTGTGGACAAAAAAAACACGGGCAAACCCAGGCTTGTGTGTGATTTCAGGGCCCTAAATGCTGTTTCAGAACCAGTGACTTTCCCTATGCCCAGAATTGATGACATTCTGACACGGGTGAGAAAAGGGAAGATTTTTACCAAGCTGGACCTTAGGGGGGCATATAACTTGATACGTGTGAGGAAGGGGGATGAGTGGAAGACCACTATGTTCACCCCCTTGGGGGCGTTTGAGTACCTAGTTATGCCTTTTGGATTACAAGGGGGCTCCGCCTGCTTTCAATCATTCATGAATCACGTCCTGGGGCCATTGCTTTACAAGAACTGCGTGGCGTTCTTAGATGACGTCCTGGTGTACTCAGAGAATGAGGAGCAGCATGTGCGAGATGTTAGAGAAGTACTGAGCAAACTGCGAGAAAATCGGCTGTGGGTGAAACTGGAGAAATGCCAGTTTCATAGCAGGGAGGTGGAATTCCTGGGGTACCGGTTGTCTGACAAGGGGTTGGCTATGGATCCCAGCAAGGTTCAAGCGGTACTGGAATGGAAAACACCAAAGACCAAGAAGGACGTGCAAAGGTTCCTGGGCTTCGGAAACTTCTATAGGAAGTTCATCAAGAACTTTGCCCATTTAACAGCGCCCATCACGGATTGTCTTAGCAGCAAGAAAAAATTTGCTTGGACGGAAGAAGCGCAAGGGGCATTCGAACGCTTAAAGGCAGCGTTTGCGTCGGAGGAGCAACTTTTGCACGTGGATCTACGGCAACCAATGCGAGTGGAGACTGACGCGTCAGACCGAGCGGTAGGGGCCGTGCTTCTCCAGCCGGGGAAAGATGCGTCTGAATGGAGACCGTGTGCATTCTTCTCGCGGAAGTTGAACAAATCCGAGAGGAACTACACAGTATACGACCGAGAACTGCTCGCCATTCATGAAGCATTCCGGAGATGGCGGCACTTGCTGATTGGGGCGCAGCACAAGGTTCAAGTCCGGACTGACCACAAAAATCTGGAGTACTGGAGAACAGCCCGAGTGCTGAACCAGAGACAAGTGAGATGGGCCCAGGAGTTCTCCAAATTCAATTTTGAGATTCGTTACGTGCCAGGGTCCGAGAACGTAAGGGCGGACGCTCTTTCCAGAAAGCCTGAGTACTTAGAGGGGGAGGGCGCGCCGGAAGCAAGGCACGTAATCCCTGAAGACCGCTGGGTGTGTGGGGCGGCTTTGGTGGGGCAGAAAGAACTGTTAGAGGGTACGGAGAATGACGAATACGCCCAAGAGAAACTCAGAGAACTCAGGAGGACAGAGGAGAACACAGGGGGGTTTGAAGAAAAGAGTGGGGCGTTGTATTACAAAGGGGCACTGTACATACCCGATGGGGAACTGAGGGGCAGAGTACTCAAGCAGTTGCATGATAGCCCCACAGCGGGGCATTTTGGACAGCACAAAACCATGTGGTTGGTTACCAGGGAGTTTTGGTGGCCCAAGGTGAGGGAGGATGTACGGGAATATGTCAGGGGTTGCGACAGGTGCCAGCGAGCGAAAGGGGAGAGGGTGGCGCCAGCGGGGCTCTTACAACCCTTACCCACACCAGAAAGGCCATGGGAGGCAGTCTCCATAGATTTTATGACGGACCTGCCAAAATCCAAGGGCAAAACGGCGGTCATGGTAGTGGTAGATCTATTAACTAAGATGTGTCATTTTATAGCCTGTTCACATGCGGTCACAGCGGAGGAAACCGCCAAGTTGTTCGTAGAGCATATTTTCCGGTTGCATGGCGCCCCCTTGAGGGTGGTCAGCGACAGAGGGAAACAGTTTACTTCCAGGTTCTGGAGGAAACTTATGAGCTTACTGCACGTGGAAATCAATTTCTCCACTGCCAGGCACCCGGAAACAAATGGGCAAGCGGAAAGGGCAAACGGGATTTTACAACAATACCTGAGGTGTTATGTAAAGGACCGAGAAAATGATTGGGTAGATAAGTTACCTCTGGCAGAATTTGCCTACAACAACGCTGAGAACGTGTCCACAGGGCTGAGTCCCTTTCTGGCAAATTATGGGTGTCATCCCAGGGCATTTCCAGGAGAAGGAGGGGAGAGGTGGAGTGTGCCGGCGGCGGAACATTTTGTTGAAGAGATGGAAGCCATCCACCGTCAGCTACAACTTAACTTAGAGAGAGCCAAGGAAGAATATAAAAAGCAAGCAGACAAAAATAGGAGGGAAGGTGAAACTATAAGGGTGGGAGACCGGGTGTGGCTATCCACCCAGGGACTACCTTTCAAGGGGGGTTGTAAGAAACTGAAACCCAAAAGATTGGGACCCTTTGAGGTCATACAGCAGGTGAACCCAGTAGCATTCAAACTCAGACTGCCCAGTCACATGAAATTGCACCCAGTATTTCACAGGTCATTACTGTCGCCGTACCGAGAGGGACGTGAATGGGGGGGGGGGAGCGTGAGAGAGAGGTCTCCCGAACGCCCGTGATAGAAGAGAGAGAACGCGACATGAACGTGGCAGGAATCATTGATTCCAGGTGGAAGGGGGATCAGGTGGAATATCTGGTAGAATGGGAGGGGGAAGTAGAGTCGGAAAACACTTGGGTACCCGCTGAGGTAGTCAATGACGAGGTTTTAATAGAAACATTTCATCGGCGTTTCCCAAAAAAACCGCAACCCGTGGCACGATTTAGAAGGGACCACTTTGGGACCACCGATGAGGAAGGAGAGTTTGGAGGGTTCCCAGAGTCAGGGGTGGGTGAGGAAGCCGACTCCGACGAAGAAGAGGAAGACGGGGAGAGAGACGGTACGCCATGGTTAGAAGTGTTTGAATCCTCGGACGACGAGGAGAGTTCCTTTAGGGGCTTTCCGCCCTCACCGCCAGTGGGAGAGGAAGCGGGGGGTGAAGGGGGCCCTGAGGGGGAGGTGGATGTCAGGGAACTGCCATCGGAAAGAGAGATGGTGCAGAGGCTCCAGCAGACTCGGAGAGATTCTGCAGCGGAGGAGGGAACCAGCAGGGGGAGAGCAGAAGCTCCGGCAGAAGGGGAGTCGGAGGAGGGAGGGCTCTGGGATACTTCTAGTGAGAATAGTGCAGAGGTAACAAGACCCCCGTTGGCAACTCCCACCCTTCGCCGGAAGCTGTCACGCAGAGAGTCACAAAGGCGCATGTCCGTGAAACAACTTTTATGTTGGCGTAAATTTCGTAGACGCCCACTGTCAGATTCTACCAGCGACTAACGGAGTCACGCCTTGGGAGGCTCCGTTAGTGCCTCGGTTTGGTTGACCAGCCAAACACCAGAGGGATCAAGCTTTTACGCACAAGCAGCTCATTATCCCATCACAATGGGCAACAGTTGACTTTTTAAAAAGGCTGGGAGTCCTGACCAAATAGTGGTCCACATGCTTACTAAATGGCATACACAGAATTTGGGCAAACCCCAAATTGGTTGTATGGCAAGTCCATTGATCCGAATGCATCGCAAATGCATTTAGAAGACTGGGTTGTCCATGGATAACCAGCACGGGTGACTCAAACAAGAATGCCTCAAACAAGTGGGAAAACACACCGTTTTGTGAGTCATGGTGTCTTTAATTGCATATTATGCAAGATAGATTACATACTCAGCTTTAAATTGAGAAACGACAAGGATTAACATTTTATTGCATCAGATAAAATATTGCATTCAATTAAGAACCTGAGAAGAGCCTGCTGGGTCATGCTAATGGCTCACCTAGTGCAGCATCCTGTTGTCACAGTAGCCAACCAGATGCCCGTGGGAAACACAAGCAGTACCTGATCACAGAGGTGCAGTACTTTCTCTGTTTGTGAAGCCCGGCAACTGGTTTTCAGAAGCATTTGCTGCCTCTGTCCACTAAGGCAGAGCATAGCCATAATGGCTAGTCATCATTGATCACCTATCCTCAGTGAATTTGGCTAAGTCTCTTTAAAAGCTATCCAAGTTAGTGGCCATTGCTACCTCCTGCAGGAGCCAAGTTCCATCATTTCTTTATATTCTATAGATTAAGCCAGCCTTCCTCATCCTCGGTCCTCCAGATGTTTTTGGCCTACAACTCCCATGATCCCTAGCTAGCAGGACCAGTGGTCAGGGATGATGGGAACTGTACTCTTAAAACATCTGGAAGGTTGAGGTTGTGGAAGCCTGGATTCAGCAATGGAGATACTATTATTCACAATGCGATCCTAAACATTATATAAACAAGCCCCGTTTTGTTCCATGGGACTTACTCCCATGTGTATAGGATTGCAGTTGTACAGTGCAATCCTATATATGTTCACTCTGGATTAAGTCCAAAAGGCTTGCTCCCAGTCAAGCAATGTGCTTGATGCATCTTTCCATCTCTTCTGTTTCTCTGCGAAAGTTACTAAGATGAATAGCTTGCAAAGCAAAACAAAAGCTTGCCTGCTGGTTCATCTCTCTCTCCTTCCTGAAGCATCAAATGCCATTCCCATTTAAGCATTGCATTTGGCCCAAATGATCCCGCGTTATCCCCCTCCGAACTTGGCAGGGGATGATTTACATGAGCAGCATGTACGTAACATCTGGTTGGGAAGGGTAGCTGAATAACTTTGTGCAGTAGAGGCATGAAATGAAAATGGCAAGCTAGTGTACATAATTTGGGGCTCAAGGGCCCAGTTTTTTTCCTGAGCAAATCTGGCTAGGCAGATCTGACAAAAAAATAGTGCCAGCTTGAGACAAGTTAATGTGGGCAAATATAATCAGCTCCCAATTTTAAGTTAGACTAATTCAAACAATGGGCAGATGCTGTTGGAAGACAGCAGAGTCATTTCCCATTTAATCAAACTATAGACTCGAACAGTACTTTACTAGAGCAATGACAGCGTTGCCCAGTGGTACACCTAAGCTTTAAAGGCAATTCAGGAGCTTCACTTATGGCACAGGCAGTAGATGCCAGGAGGTAAGAGAGGCACACTACTGAGCCATCTCGGCTTTCAAAAAGTAATTCTGAAAGGCCTCTCTTGTAGAGCGAGGAGAGCAGCTAACTCTTCACAGTGAAAGAAACTTCACGTATGGAAGATTAGGCTTAAAAATAAGAGCAAACAATCTCAGAAGGATATCTTAGTATGCCATCAAGGGAAGGCAGCTGTGTTCCATTTTTAGGATATCAAGTTAACAAACGTTATGCTTTCAACAGTAGTAAAATAATAATGCAGAAAGCACTATTTCCTTCCTCTGGATCCAGCATCTTACAGTACACATGGCTTTCTCCATCCAGGCAGGTTGTCATTTATCTTCTGATGTCTTCCTTTCCATAGCATAGATTCATTCATGGGTATTGTCAGCACTATGTGCTGATTTACACAGCCACCTGCTGTTGAGTCTCTTTTAAATGATGGGAATAGGGATTCACCTTTCCCCACAATACATATCAAGGCAGCATTGGGAACATCTGGCCTAGGGGCCTCATAAGGTCAGCTTGGCCTCCCAATTTGGCCTTTGATGTCATGCTTCTGTACCAGGCTGAGGGGAAGCGACTTTTTCCTGTCTCTAATCTTTCTTCTCAAACCTCTTATGAGGATTGTTGGCAGGCTGCCTGCATCATACCTGACAGGGGATTTGAACAAAGGATATCAAAAGTACAGTGGTACCTTGGGTTACATACGCTTCAGGTTAGAGACTCTGCTAACCCAGAAATATTACTGCGAGTTAAGAACTTTACTTCAGGATGAGAACAAAAATTGTCCTCTGATGGCGCAGCAGCAGCAGGAGGAGGCCCCATTAGCTAAAGTGCTGCTTCAGGTTAAGAACAGTTTCAGATTAAGTACAGACCTCCGGAACGAATTAAGTACTTAACCCGAGGTACCACTGTAAAGTCTTTCCCCTGCTCATTCTGGTCAGCCATTCCCTCCCTTCCCCCCTCCTCCCTTACTAGGCAGTGTCAGTCCTCACCACAATATCTTTTTATATAACTTTTTTACAATGGGTGTACTTTGGTCAGACAGAGCAAAGCTCCAAACGTTTCATCTAGCCCTCTTCAGTTTTCAGAGTGCCTCTGGTCTCACAGAGAGCTCAGAGACATTTGAGGGAGACCCATGCCCACTCTTTAAAATGCTTTCCTTTTTTCCCCTCTCCCCCCTCCACAAGCACTGTTGTCCATTGCGGTACCATCTTTTTTGGGGGAAAGGAAGGGACTGTGGGGTCTTAAGTCTGTGCCCAGTGGTCCAGACTTACCACCGTGACCTCCAGACAAAGAGAATCAATGTCTGGTTGCATGTGTAAATTGTGGCCCAGTGCCATTGCTCAGACTTTGTTCTGCCCAAACATCTGCTTTGTAAGAGAGGCAGTTTGGGATACTGGTTAGAGCAGGAGCAGAGAAGGTATTCCAGATATTGTTGAACTCCAGCTCCGATTGTCTTCAGCCATGAGATAGTCAGTGTCTGCCCTATCCTCTATCACAGGAATGCTATGAAGAAAGGAGGAAGCTTTCCCTGCACTCCCAGGAGGAATAGGGCCACTGTAAAAATATATATATATATATAAATTTAACACACACATGGACCTCCTTACAAATCAACAAAATAAAACCAGACAGACTTCCTGTGGTGTTTCCTCCCCAGAAGTTAATACCGTCACTCAAGTGCATTTTAGAAAGAATCTCTTGAGTTGCTTCCTCTGTTATTTTGAAAAGCTGCAGCCTTGTACTGTAAGTCGCTGCTGTGGCTGAAGAAGAATGATACAATAAAACAAGGACTGCATTTGTTCTGCAGAGGTGGGGTGAGGAAATGTGCAAGGCAAAAAAACCCACAACAACAACACCTTTGGGGTAGCTGGAACACGTAAGCTAAAGAGTTTGTGCTGAGGTGGGTGCATGTATTAGAATGGAAGCATTATGTGTTTGCATATCTTTGGAGAATGGAGTGAGCTTTGTGTTTTTAGCTACATTGATGCCTCTGAAAGAGTGACAGCAGAACATGGAATGCAACACAGAACTCCTGGTGCCAGTGTAAAGTGGCACCTCACCAGAGGGCAGCCTGTAGCTTAGTGGCAAATCATCTACTTTTAATGCAGAAGGTTAATTTCCCCCCAAACTCCAGGTAGGATGCTTGAAACCCTGAAGAAGAGCTGCTAGTCAGTGTCCAACGGGGTGGGCAGCTTGTGGCCTTCCAGTTGTTGGAAGGACTACAACTTCCATCCAAGCGACTTTTCTCCGTAAGATCCTTGGTGCCCCTAAATGCATAAATTATTTAATCTTATGTGCTGAAACTTGCCCACATCTGATGGAAACCAAAGCATGGCTCTCTACAGTCAAGGCCTGGCTGAAAGTCCACTTTAGAACAACATCTAACTCCTTCTTAACCTCTATGCTTGAAGAGCACATCTCATCCAGATGGTATAGAGCAATTCAAGACAAAATCCATAGTTTGGGCATTGCTCTCGAGAGCCTTGAAGCATGTGACGAAAATCACATATTCCAATTAATCAGGCGACCACAAAAGACAGCGCTTGTTACCTCATACTCCGAGATCTTGTTGTCAGGAGGCCTTGGGTATTACAACACCCTGTGGAACCTGTGTCAAATACCTAAAGGATTTACTGCTCCCTTCCCATCAAAGAGCCTTTATGCTCGCAAGATTAAATGCTTTCCCTTCTGCAGTGACTAAAGGCAGATTCTCACAAACTCCATATCAAGCCCGTTTGTGTGCCTGCAACCAAGACGTACCAGATTCAGTGGGCCACTTTCTCTTAGATTGCCCTTTACATAGCAAACCTCGCCAACTGATGCTGAGTAAAATGTTGGATCTCCGGCCCACAACTCCGAGGAGAAATCAAATGAGGTTTCTCCTGGCAGATCAGGACAAAGATACCACTGCTCTAGTAGCTTCCTTTTTAGCCACAATTTTACCTGAAAGGGTTCCCAATAAACCATCACTTCGGGAAATAGACTGGGCATACCAGAATATCTAAGTGCACACGACCACAGTGTGACCCTATAACCATTGACAGCTTCACCCTTGTCCTTTTAATCATCCTAGTGATTTGAAGCGTTTTATATTGCAATGCCAATAAAGGTATTTGATTTGATTTGACTCCAACTTCCATCAGCCCCGCCTATCTTGGCCCAGTGAGCAGGGTTGCTGGAAGTTATAATCCAACAACATCTGGAGGTTCATAGGTTCCCCCACTCCTGGTGCAGATGATACTGGTTGACATGGGTCTGACTCTGTATAAGGTAGATTCCTGTGCTCCATGGAAGTAGCCTTCACTGGGTCTGCTGAGCCCAGACTAGTGAAAAGAGACTCTGGATGTGTGGAGAGCAGCCTCGTTTACAGCACAGGTGCACATTTACACTGGACTGTTACATTCGAAGGATTTGAGAGGCGGGTGAATTTTGTCCCATATCACATGCCTCTGCTTGTCTGACACATTTTCTGAATCATGTGACCTCCCTCACCCAAAAAAGAGAAGGGCAAGCCAAGCCCTTAAATGTATGCACCTTTTGTCATCTGTGACTTTCACAGGGAATCTTGCAGTGTCCTTTACAGTTGCTATAAAAACGTGTGTGTGTGCTGGAAACCCGAAGCTGTGTTTGTCACATGCTTTCAAGTAGGAAAGAAAATGTTCCTCTGCTTTCGCATAGTATCACATGACACCCATCCTTTATCTGGACGTAACTGGCTGAGAGTGGTTCAGCCAGGTATTCAACTAACATACTTTTCTTCCTTGTTTTGTTTTTTTAAATTATTATTTAAATGGGGCCATTAGCTTACTTATTACCAACAGTTACCCAAGTGTTTTGGATTTGATAACAGGAACTAACAGAGAGGCATGTGATAGTTTCCAAGGAAGAAAGAAAGAAAGAAGAATCCAGCTACACTGCAGGTATCTTGCAATAATAAGTTTGAGCTGCTCCTGCAGTTTTGCCATTCAAATCCAATTGTGCCTTGGCCTTGGGGGCATTTTTCCTCTTAATATTGCCCTATGACATTAATTTCAAAGTGAAATGCCATTCCCACATCATACTTGGAAGAATTCCCTCCCTTAAGTTGTTTCGGTTTGTTAACACAGAATTTTGGTGGTCCTGGTTCTTTTTCTGAGTTGCATCAAATATATGTGCCGAGGCA
Source organism: Podarcis melisellensis (assembly GCF_964234715.1). Classification (NCBI taxonomy): domain Eukaryota; kingdom Metazoa; phylum Chordata; class Lepidosauria; order Squamata; family Lacertidae; genus Podarcis; species Podarcis melisellensis. Next base: position 29,128,969 of record NC_138542.1, read on the forward strand.
CAAGAGAAACTGTACTTTCTCAAGTTTTGAATCTTTTCTCTCTTGCCTTCTTGGTCTCATTCCCATGTGTCTAGTGTGCGTTGGTGAGCTTTTGAATCAAAAACAACCCCTTTGTAATTTCCCCATGCAAAAGTGAATTTTCCAACATTATTTTTTTTTTTTAAAAAAAGGCACACAACATTAATAATGTTTCAAAAGCTATACTTCTGCTTTCTGCTCAATTTCACAGATCATCTAGTTTCAATACAAAACTAAATTTTACAATTAGGATGCTTTTTAAAAAGTATACTGAAACTAGCCACTTTTATTCCAAACCGGGGGGGGGGGCACTTGTGGGGCCCTGATCTGGAATGTGCTCTCTCTGATCCAGATCAGGGGCCTATGCCAGTTTCCTGACCAAGTAGGAGAAGGGTGAAATTTTGAGTAGGAAACAAGGGCTGGGTCCCAATCTAGATCAGAGCTGTGTGACTTCTTTTCCCCCGACATAAAAAGCATGCCTAAATAGTCTATTTTAAATAAACAATTCTGTTTCTCATAGGGTAGTTTGGCCCTCATGCCAGCAGTTCTAGGGCACAGATTTCCTGGCAATCACCTTCTCTTTCTCTTACGTTGTTAATTATTATTATTATTAATTATTATTATTATTATTATTAATACCCCACCCATCTGGCTGAGTTTTCCCAGCCACTCTGGGCAGCTTCCAATCAAGTGTTAATAACAGTACAGCATTAAATATTAAAAACTTCCCTGAACAGGGCTGCCTTCAGATGTCTTTTAAAGATAGGATAGCTGCTTATTTCCTTCACATCTGAAGGGAGGGTGTTCCACAGGGTGGGCGTCACTACCGAGAAGGCCCTCTGTTTGGTTCCCTATAACCTCACTTCTTGCAATGAGGGAACCGCCAGAAGGCCCTCGGCGCTGGATCTCAGTGTCCAGCTGAACGATGGGGGTGGAGATGCTCCTTCAGGTATACAGGACCGGGGGTGTTTAGTGGTTTAAAGGTCAGCACCAACACTTTGAATTGTGCTCAGAAACGTACTGGGAGCCAATGCTGATCTCTCAGAACTGGTGTTATGTGGTCCTGGCAGCCACTCTCAGTCACCAGTCTAGCTGCCGCATTCTGGATTAATTACAGTTTCCGGGTCACCTTCAAAGGTAGCCCCTGTGATGACACATATAGAAGGATACTTGACCCCAAGCACACCGTCTTGCCCCAGTGATTGAGGGGGTCTGGGCCACACAATGTGTGGACACCATGTGTGCAGGCCACGGGGCATGCTGACATCATGTGCACACGCCGTGCAATGTGCTGACATGTCATGACAAGTTTGGGAGACATCTTGCAACCTTCTGAGAAGCAGTTTTGTGCTATTTGCCCTTTATGGCATTTCCTCCAAGTAGATAAATTGAACCTATCTCTATTGCTGTTGCTTCTTTCTCCTCTTCTTCGGTACTGATAAGAGTGTTGAAGGCACACATTTTCTTTAAAGGAGGAAGGAATAAACTAACAAGAAATCATCTTTTTTATGGAAAAGCCTGTGAAATTTCATCTCATGCATGAAAGAAACAGTGAGGTTTAAAAACAGTACAGTCCCTTAAGAACTGGGAAGAATAACAGCCCATCTAGAACACACATGTTGTTGCTGTTTATAATTTTTTGTTGGAATTTCTGTGAAATAAAGGGCATCTGTTTGGCATAGATTCAGCCCCAGCCCTTTGCAAAATCAGCTGAAGTTATCTGTTCCACTTTCACACTGATTAGTAGAGGAAAGGGATAGATGGAAAGCAGGGAAATGAGCGTAATGCAGTCCTCATGTAATTTGAATTGTGTATGTGTGAGTGTGTGTGTGTGTACACACATTGTAGACCGTTTTCTTATGATTAATTTTTATCTTGTAGCTGCTTATCAGCTTCAGGTTTAAATATGAAAGAAGCTAACCTGCTGCTGCAATTCCATCACAGCCCGGTGCCTGATGGAGCAACACACTGTTGTTTATTTTTTGACATAATTATAGAAGCATAGAATTGTAGAGTTGGAATGGACCATGAGGACCATCTAGTCCAACCCCCTGCAATGCAGGAATATTTCACCCAATGTGGTGGCCGTGACCTAGTGATTAAGAGTTTCATACTCTGCCTACTGAGTTTATTTTGTCTATATTTTGAGATACTTAAGAAGTCTGTCATCAGGCATGCAGACATAGCAGTGAAACAGATAATATTCTAGATTATACAGTGGTGCCTTGCAAGACGAAAATAATCCGTTCCGCGAGTTTCTTCGTCTAGCGGTTTTTTCGTCTTGTGAAGCAACCCTATTAGCAGCTTAGTGGCTTAGCGCTATTAGCGGCTTAGCGGCTATTAAAGGCTTAGCGGCTAAAAGGCTATCAGCGGCTTAGCGGCTTAGAATAAGGGGGGGAGTGGAAAAAATTGCAAGACTCGCAAGACGTTTTCGTCTTGCGAAGCAAGCCCATAGGGAAATTCGTCTTGCGAAGCGCATCGAAAAACGGAAAACCCTTTCGTCTAGCGGGTTTTTCGTCTTGCAAGGCATTCGTCTTGTGGGGCACCACTGTACACACAAACAACTAAAACAACTTCTTGGGTGCAACAGGCTCTTGTGCATTTAATTTTGCCAGGAAAGGGAAGCATCATGCATGGTGGTGGGACCAGTGTTGTGCCGTAACACTTGCACAAAGGGGTGGGTTCTTTGTTTGGGCAGGTAGTGGGACTCTGGTGCTAGTCATTAGCCGCCTTGGATACTGGTTTATGGCCTTAAGCTCATTTTTTTAAAAATGCTGTCAGCTTTAACAACAGCATCAAGTTTAACAAGCCTTCACAGACAGAGATTATTGATGGATGTTCAAGGTTTTAGAGTTTCAGTAAACAATGAAATGGTTTAAAGCCAAAAGATTTTGAAAAGCACCTGGAAAGTAACAAGTAGTGATGAGCTTTTGAGCCTTTTGGGGATTGAGGGCCAGTTCTGCTTCACAGCTGACTACGTGAGAGGGTCAGAATAGTAGACTGCAACAGAACAGAACAATAGCATCAGATCCACCAATTGCAGATGTAATGTTCCTTCTTGTCTTATAACCTCCAACACCCTGTCCCATCTCCATGCTTTGTTGGCAACTGCAGCTTCAGGACTAGGGGATTCCATTTTGACATCATGCCCACTCTAGTGGAAGTATTATTTGTTATTCTTTATTCAGCTTATACACCACCCTGGACCCGGAGGTCTCAGGGCGGTTCACAACAAGAGCACAACATATAAAATAAAACCAAAAACAGTAACCCAATAACCCCCCCCAAAAAAGCCACATTCTAAAAGGGTACTGGATGTCAATAAGGTCAACCAAAGGCCTGGTTAAAAAGGAATGTTTTTACCTGGTGCCTAAAGGTGTATAATGAAGGCACCAGGCGGACTTCCCTAGGGAGAGCATTCCACAGACGGGAAGCCACTGCAGAGAAGTCCAGGTTCCTCCACATGAAGGAGGGCCTCAGAAGATGCTCTTAGGGACTGGGTAGGTTCATATAGGAAGATGGGGTGTGACGGGAGAACTCTATATACACAAATACTGCATACACAACATGTGCAACATAGGCTGTTGTAAAGCCCTTCCACCATGACATGGCTCTAGGCATGTTAGCTCTGAAGCAGGAGCAAAATCTTTCACCAGAGTTCTGAAGTTGAGGCAATTGTATGATTTCTGTAGGTCCTTGTAGACTGCTATCCAATTCCAGCATTTCAAACAGCTTGAATCAGACAGAATTAATGTCATCTAAATGCATCATCTGATAATCTTAAATGGAATATTTCCCTATGACAGATTCAAATGTGACATCCATGTATTATATCACATTGTATCCTTGTGAATCTGGTTCATCATATATATTAAATATTACAGTTGGTTACTATGCAATAAGGATGGATTTGATTTTAATAATTCCATGGATTTAAAAGAACTGGACATGTTCAACTCAGGACGTGCTATTCTTTGACACAAACACAAAATCTTCTCTCTCTCTCTTAACTCTTCTATTTGATGTTTATTTGATGTTTTCTTTCCCCTTCTTTATAAAGGGAAAACCCTATTATTCCTTGAGCATCTGATATCATCCTTCCTTTTCAACACTGAGACTTGAGGACTGTCTGCCATAAAGATTGCTCATTTCCTTAAAAGTTCACCCAAATCACATAGCTTCTTTTGTTAATGTACAGTATATAGTTTTGCAGCAGAGGTTTTGAAACGTTCATGCATCTTCTTGGTTACATTAAAAAAGCAATATTTCTGTGAGTTAAAACAGAGCAGAGCACAACAACTGCATATCCAGACCACAGATTTTTTGGTTAAAGTATTATTACCCCCTCGCCCCCTGGTAAGCAACAATTACTATTTCTTATCATAGCATAGCTTAGCCAATCTTGTTTAAATACAACCCTGAACCTTGCCTGACTTAACACACTGAACTCAAGTGGCTGCAGGGTCGATGAGGCCGAGCGACGCTTAGTCACAAGGATATGAAGGTGACCTTGCTCAGCTGTGGCGTCAGATATTTTATCTGTATCTTCCAATGAGTTCCCTAACTGTATCCCTGAGTTGGTAGCACAGATATTAAATATAAAGAACCTCTTATAAATAAGGAAAGCATGTTGAGAACACTGGATTCTGTGGATCGGAGATGCAATTAAAGGCCCTGAGAAATATTTATGCAGGTAGCATTCTGATATGTCACTTTTGCCAGTATAGGTGATGACTTTTTTTCCCTTCTTAAAAAATAGCGACAATTAATTCTGTCATTCAAAACACTATTCTCATTTCCTTCCCTACATTTAATACAGATGCATCTTTCCATTACATGAAGTACTTAAAAAAAAAAAATGCTTCAATTAGCAGGCTAAAACTTCAGGCCTTTAGGAAATAATAATTCCAGAGTGTTCCAAACTTTTCATGTCAGTGACACACTTTTAGACCTGCATCATAATTCAGTTTTACTAGCAAACTGGAGGTTAAACTAACCCCTTTCCATCTTTGGTAGGAGTGCGGGGAATGTTCACGCAACATGCCTACACACTGCAGCCGACTCACTAATGTGTTGCGACACACAGTTTGGAAATTTCTGCCTTACACCATCCTCTTCTGGGCTCCATGTAACTCCACAACAGCCTAGGGGTGCTATTGATGTCCCAAATTAAGCTCAGTTTCCCTGGTAAAAGGTCTGGCTCAAGGATAGTCACTAGGAGAAGTTTTAGTAAATCAGAAGACTGGGCATTCACTTAGGATGCAGCATGAGTCAGAGGCAAGGATCCTGTCCTCAGAGATATTTGGACCACATTGGAAGGAGCCACACAGCTGAGAACACTGAACCTTCAATTAGTTTGGAAATAGATCAGCTACTGTTTTGTAGCCTTTCAACGCTGGTAGTTTGTTGGCAGTGGAGTGCGGTCAATGGACTAGGGGGACTAGACTAGTCCCTTAAATGTTCCCCTGGAGCCTCCTTCCCAAAGCTTGGGAAGCTTCTGCCTGGCTTAGGAAAGGAGGCACGATGCTCACACGCACAACATTGCAACGTCACATCTATATAGCCCCAAATCACCCTTGCAAACTGCAGCCCTGACTGTTCCCCTACAAAAAAATTCACTGCACACTACTGCTTTGTTGAGCCATTTGGGATTGACCAGCTGCAGGACTTCCTATTTTCCTTTGAGGCCAGAGTGCCACTCTTTTGTGCCTTCTTCTTATTGAATTAGCATTGCTTTGAAATACTATAATAGACATTGCTTCTGTTTTCATACTGTGGTGGCATGTGGGAAGCCCTTCCTAGCTAAATCCTTGTCTAATGGACATTTCTATATTCCAGTACATTTTGGGGTGAATTGAATTCATGAACCATGAGTGCAGGTCTGTCGAAAGCAAAGTAAATGGAAGAGTTAAAGACATGTTTTAAAATGTGTCGATGACATAAAAGTGACTTAGAAGCACTTTGCTTTGGCTGGATTCAAATGCCAGCTTCGTCAAGCAACCCACTGGCTTTTGATAAGCCACTCATATTTATGTCGTTATCATTAGAACGGGAATTATAGAGGTGTCCTTCACTATATAGCTGGGCAGAATTCAGATAAATACATCCCCATTCTGAGTGTTAGAATTTTAAAGGGCTAGAATTATCCTTACGTATCTGTAAGTGGCTGACATGCTCAGAAATCTTTTAGTACACTTTAGCTTAGCAAATGAGCAAATGGCTGCATGCTGCTCCGTTTTCACCTCAAGCCAATGTTTCTCTTGGCCTGGGGAGACTTAATAAATTTGTTCACATTAAAGCACGTCTATGAAGTACATAAAAAGAGCCCTGCTGAGTCAGACCAAAGGTCCATCTAGTCCAATATCCTGTTTCTCACAGCGACCAGCCAGATGCTTCCGGAAAGCCTGCAAGCACCCTTCCCTGCTGTTTTTGCCCCCCAGCAACTGGTAGCCAGCTCAATCTCTCTCTCTAAACACGGAAATTCCATTTAGGTACTGAGGCAAGGAAAAGTTGATAGATCTGTGTTAAGCTTCATGAAGAAGAAGAAGAAGAAGAAAAGCCTTTAAAATATGTAGGTCTTAAAACTTTGCTGCAGAGAGGGCAATTAAAAGAAACCCCAGAGATGCTTACTATGAAACTCAGGACGGGAAGAAATGGTTGGAAGTGCAACAGCAGAGATCATTCGGTTTGTAACCTAAAGGTTAAGTCTGTTTTCAGTAATTTAGCTGGACAAGAGGGGTGTTGGAGGTGTTGCTTAGCAACCAGGCAGTGAGGCCTAATATTTGATGAGGGAGCATGTGCCCTGATTAGCTGGGTCATCCAGAGGGTGTTTTCCTTTGTATGTTTAGTTGAATGTATCCCTGCTGTGTATGTACAAGGCCAGATTTAAGAAAGACAAAACCCCTCTGTGCCTTTCTCCTCAAGCTATACACTGTGCTTTGTTCAGTTTCCTTAGTGAAGTGCTCCCAGAATTTCTCTTCCCTCTGGACTCTCTGGTCTCCTTTATTGAAGCAGCTTTACTAACAGCAGCAGCAGAATTTTAGATCACCTTGCCTGAAGTGGGTGCAACATATAAACAGATCTTCCTTCCAAATGCCGGGAACCCTGTATATCCATTCTCTTCCTTCAAAGAAGCGAATGTTTGGACAAAGGCATACAAGCAGAGATGTGCAATTTGGGATTGTTCAAAACTGTCGTGTTTGAGCAAGCTGTAAAGCCTTGCCTCATCTTCATCCATTGCCACACACCAAAGCCAATGTCAAAAAGGCTTTTCTTGCTTAGGCAAGTTTTATTTTATTTTTTCACAGCCAGGCTTAAGCAGGTGTGGAGTAAGGGCAATCCATTTTAATATAGTGTTGCATCTCTTTTTATTTGGTATTTCATTGTGTTGCCTTGATTGTGTGGTGTCTTTAAACTGCCGTTATGAGCTTGAAGAGCTCTAGGGGTGGGTGGAATAGAAATTGAAGTAGAGTAAGTATATGAGTGGATATTCAGCCTTCATTTTTCCCTTTCTTCACATGTGCCCTGAAATTGGACCTGTCTTTCCTAACCACATACCCCTGAACATATCTGAATACATCTTTTTGCAACCCTGCAGGGATGTCCACATGGCCCACACTCATACACTTTCACTGAATGCCACTGAGAGTGACTGGGATGACACTTGATAGTCTCTGCACTCCAACATGGGGACCAGGCATGACACACACACATCTCCAGTAGCTGCACAGTCATGGAATCATGGGATGGCAGAGTTGGAAGGGACCTAACAGGTCATCCATTCTAGCTCCCTGCAATGCAGGAATCACAGCCAATCCAGCAATTAAGTGAAGACATCTTCACAGATTATTGTATTTTTCCGTGTAGAAGAGATACTTTTTCCTTAGAAATAATAGGCAAAAATTGCGGGTTGTCTTATACACGGATAGCAGAGACAGGCGATTGGTGGCAGCAGCCAGCAGGAGATTGGCAGTGGCGATTGGGCGTGTGATTGGTTGCTGTGGCAAGGCCTGCTGATGATTGGCTGTGACTGCAGCGTGCAGACATTTGGTGGCCGCGGCGATGCGTGCGATTTGCAGTGACGGGCAGGCTGTAGAGCTATTGGCGGCGGTGACCCCCCCCAAAAGCCTAATAATGCTGGGCAATCTCCCCCCATTATTTTGTGGTCCCCAAAAAATAGGGGTTGTCTTATACACGGGGGCGTGTTATACACGGAAAAATACGGTATGTATGTGGAAGCATGTGCATAGGAGTTCCTGCACACTAGCAGATCAGGGCTCCTACCAGCCAGGAACAGCCCTACAAACATTCATTGTACTCATGGGAGGCCCCTTCACCCTGACACAGAACACCTAGCTAGCAAGAACATGGTCAGTGCACACATCAGGGGAAGGGGAAAAGTTAGGAGGACAGGATAGGTGGCAAAGGCTTGCTGCCCCTTCTGTGAAACACATGGAGGGCATTCAAGTAAATTCCCTTTGTGCCCTTGACTCTGACACTTGGAGGTTCACTTGAGTGCCAAGAGTGAAATTCAAGAGCTCTTAAAAAATATCCACAGATTAGTGGGGAATTTTGATGGGTCAGGGGTTTTATATTGCTTGCTATAATACAGTTCAGTGTGAATGAATGCTTCACACTTGCCAAAAGGCTTTTAGGGACTGGACAGCCTTTGGATGACTCTGGTGTTTTTCATCTTGGCCCTCGTCCACAAAGCAGGTCAAAGCAATGAGTTATATGACTAGTTGTTGTCGTAACCACTTCACAAGCTGCAGATGGTTTCCTCTTACATAATGAAGCACTATGAGGAGGTTTTACTAACCAGTTAAACCACATATTTCACTTTTACTGATCCTTCATCCAAGTTGCTCAGAATGGTACATAACCATAGAACCTTATTTTGCTTATTTACTCCTCCCTCCCAATCAGCCCCCCTGATGTCTTTTGGAATTGGGGTAGCCTTCTAGATGATGCTAGATTACAATTCCCATAACTCATTGGCTGTGCTGGCTGGAGCTGATGGAAAATTGGAGTCCAACAACACATTGGCCAGTCCTATTTTAGACCATAATCCTGAGGGAAGCCACCACTAACTCTGGAGCAGATTATGAGGGTCTATGGTGGGGGGGGGTTGCTGCTGCAAGGAAGAGGAGAGGAAATTCTGGTGTTCAAGTGGCAGTCTGTTTCATCCATGGGACTGCACCATGGGACACAACCCTATGCTATTTATCAAGAAGGAGCTGCTATACTGTGCTCTTGGAAGATGGGTCACTGTTGTTTACCAAGAGGCAGAGGGGCGAGGCAGCAGGGTACTGGGTGAATGCATTGCAAGGAGTGCTGGATTGGCTCTGCTGGTATGTTTGCACTACACTGGCATCCTCACCACCCTGCCTTGCTCCTTCCTGGGAAGCAATAGTAGCATACCTAATAAGAAGTGACCATCATGGCTCACCCTTGTTGAGCCACTTCTGATGTTGTTACACCTTCTTCTGCTCTTATGTGTACTAATATTCAAAACCCTGCCAGTGCATTTCCAATTTCAAGGAATGGTCTTGGGCCCAGCGAACAATTTAAAATCAATTGCTTTGGAAATCTAAATTCAACCACATCCAAATGCTTATCATTAAGAAAATGCTAATGTTTGTATTGGGGAAATTAACACAGATGGACACACAATGTTTGACTGGGTCATGTGATCAAACATTTATGCAAGTCGTCAGATATTCTGGCCAATCTGAAAAATAATCAGTGAAACCATCTGTCCAGCCTGGCATCTTCCTCAGTGGCAGAGGCAGTTAGATATCGATACCACTGCGGGAGTCAGTGTCTATCTTTGCTTAACAGAGGAGTTATTTATAGCAAATGATGATGATTGTCTCTAGTTATTAGTTCTCTGGTTAATTATAGGGAGCATAATTGCCACGTGCATTTTCAAAACAATGTCAGGCTTTTCAGGTGGCACTCTAGGTAATTTGTGCAACAATAGGAAAGTATTATGGACAAAGCACACACTAAATGAATTTTTGTAGGAAAATCGTGGCATTGCAGGCATCCATCACATTTCATGCATGCAGCAAAAATGCAGCTTGGGGAACTGTTTTTTTGATGGCTCTCAAAAAATAAAAATAAAATCATTTCCAAGTTTATTTATTTATTTAAATTGCATTCTCTGGCAGTTGTTTTGCACTTTAAGAATACCTGAGGAAATCATTCATTCGATGTCTTGCCCTGTGTAAATTCAGTGCAGTGTGCTTATGTGTTCCCCCATCCCCTTTCCTGGTGTAAAGGCATAGAGGAGATTGGAAGCTTTTCTCTTGGTGTTCAACGAACTGCTGTTTTTTTGGTTAAGTCCAAATTCAAGCAAACCATAGTTTATCTATGGCTTATTAATAAGACAGGATCATAAACCATGGTTCGATCCTGGGTTATTTAAAGACATTTTTGTGATCATCAGCAAGGAAATGAAATGAATGTGTTTATTCACATCTTTTCCCTCTGGAACTGGATTGTAATGGAAGTACTTTCTGCATCCTCTTTCCTTTCCAACCTCCTACCGACAGTTGCATAAAATAAATGGGTCAGCATAAACCTTTAGCTAATTGGGGGGGGGGGAGAGAGATAAGTTTTTTTGTTGATGATGTAGGCTTCCTATATCTAAGTTTATGGTTTAATCCCATAGAGCAATTAAACCAAGAAAATGAATGCACATGCACACAAGTATATATACAACTAACTACAAATATATTTGCATACATGGTACACTGATGCACTTTTCCTAGGAGAATAGCTTTTTGTTAGAAATGTCTTTTGTCGTTTTTGCCCCTACACATCCTATACAGTACAATTATTGTTGGCATCCATCTGTCTTGAAAGACAATGGAGTGCACCTCCAGGGGTGAAGTCAAACTGCTGTGTTTGTATTGACCTTCCCAGGGTGCAAGCCTGGACAGTGAATATGGAGGTCCTGGGCTGCCCAAGCATCCAGACCCCTCCTTGGCCTCGCTGATGTGGTCCAAAGGAAAACAGAGAATATGTTTGGCACCCCATTGGCTGCAGGAGTTGCAGACTGCAGTGTATACACAGTTCATGCTTATACAATTATGCATAGCATAGCCCTGAATTTCCACAGCATTAGCCTTTTGATTAAAAACTGCAGTTTCGAAGGATACAACTATATGTGAAAGTAAAAACCACATATCTTCCATCTATTCATAGCTATAATCCCCACTGTCGGAAAAAAACAACTGCAGAATTAACAGTTCAACCGTATACAGGTCTACTCAGAAAAAAATCAATTGATTTCAAAGGAACTTGCTCCCAAGTAAGTAAGGGGGTAGAGGATTACGTATTAAAAGACCCTTTTGTTAACCCCTGCCGTTATCCAATAATGCACGTGCTATTGTGTGTGGTGCACATAAATACCTGGATTTTAAAAATCTGGACAAATTATTTATTGCTTTTGAATCATTATGGGGGGGGGGGGAATGGAGACAAAAACATCCATGATATTTGTGCCCCCCCACTGCGCACACAGAAAAAGTGTGGGTAAGCATCCTTGTAAAAGTTCATGTTCATCATATCTGAAGATTCTAGGAATAACAAAACCATCCCTTGCAGAACTTTCCTTCTGCCTTACATCATAACGCACACATTTTTTTCAGTAGGAGCAGTTTGTGAACCCATCTTTCAGTTCTTATCCCAGTGCAAGCACACTCCAGTGCAGACAGTCTGGGGATTATCACTGTGGAGAGTGGGATAATAATTCTTGCTGGCTCTGTCTGACCTCCAAAGATTGGTCAGGTCCTTTGCATAGAACCTACCCATATGGAAGACATACCAATGAATTTTTGTGCATGGATGCAAGGGAGTTTGTGCGGGGGGAGCCTATGTGCACACATTTTATCCATCTTTAAGCTCTGTCCCAATCAGTTTGTGCGCATCAGGAGCAGGGTCAGCAGACATGATCTTGCAATATTTTATGTGCACTGATTATTCCTATTGCAGTAATCTGCATAAGGCTATAATGGAGTACAATAATCAAGTGTAGCAAAATCAGATGATGTACATGCACATCTGAAATCAATTCAGCCTAAGAGAGTCAATGTAGGACACTGTTACAGTGCTAGGTTTGGGTATGAAAGGACCTCAATCAAATATTTGCTCAGCCGTGAAATTCACTGGAAAGCCTTGTGTAAATCATCATTAACCCTCCATTCAGCTTCACAGAGTTGTTGGGAAGCTACAGCATGCCATGGATCCCAGGGATAAGGTGGAAAGAACATGCAGGCATTTTTTATAGTCTGTATAGATTGACCTCTAGTGGAAATTTTAAAAGAAATCTATGATAGCTGTGGTCTGGTTAGATAAACAGGTATCTGAGTGTCACTAGAGAAAAACATGACTCATGCCTTTTCCTTACAGATCTGATTAAATTTCTCTCCTGAAACTGACACCAAAGTCATTGCACAGATTGATGTTCACTGTGTCCCGCTTTCCAAAAGAATTTGCTTTTCAATTTATTATGCTTCTGCAACATACGACTCACCTGGTTTGTCCTGCAAGTGCTTTCCTTGCTGCTCCTCTGCTATTTGAAAGCTAACTGGTTAAGGCCAGAGTTTCACTTTTCACATTCATTTTTCTGACATCAGTGTCCAGAGCATGACCAAACTTACATTCACACATGACACAAACCGTGTGACTTGAACTCATGCGCTCCCCCTTCTGTCTCATCCTTCAGTGTGGCTGCGAGTAAGGTTGGGGCTGAAATTCGGTTCAGTGTGCATTTAAAGCAGAATCTATTAAATTAGCATGGCAATTAACATTGCAGGGAGTTGGACTAGGTGACCTGCTGGGTCCCTTACAATTCTCTGATTTTATTCTGCAAAACAATACATGAATTGAAACACACCATCCTTCCAAATTCACACTTCTCCAAATTTTGCAATGCAGTTCTCCCTCCAGGTGCGCAACCTGAACATAAACACATGCACTGGGACGAACCGTGCATAAAATGCATCTGTTTGTGTAAATAACATGCAAGCATGCATTATATTAAGATAATTGGCTTTGCAAAAATGGGCAGGTTTAAGGGAAATTGCACACATATTATGCAAACTTGCATACAAACGCATGCATGTTAGGAGGAGCTTGCGCAAAATGCTGTTGAATTTTTAGGGGGTCTTTTTAAAAACAACTGCAAGCCGATGTGGAGATGTAGAGAACTGAATGCTGGGAAACAGAAGGAAACCAACATTGACAGATTTGTCATTCCCTTGCTGTGAGGAGGAGTTTGGGAGACTTCATTTACTTCTGTTTACAACTAGCCCCTGCTCCTTTGATAATGTTGAAGTTAAAAAAGTTGGCCATAATTCAGTTAAGCGTTTATCCTTGGCACTCACTCCGAAACCAGTGGTGCTTAACTTTGGCTGGGTCGTGCCCTTAACACTGGGGAGTTTTTATTTATAGATGTGTTGTAGAACAGCCTGTATTGATGCTAAGATATTTCAGTCTTTCGATCTCCATTTGTTTTACCTGGCCACAAACGCTGGTTTATACAACAGCATGTTTATGATGGTGGGGGAATGTGAAACTGCTAACGGATTGGTTTTTAAAGAAAACGTCAGAGTATATTCCCATTTGATGGGACTAAAACCCATTAAATCCAAGCACAAGTTGGCTGTGGTTTGAGCTAATAAAATGAAAGTTACCTCTTCAGAGGGGGGGTGGTAGATCTTCAGTAAGGGATGTGCAGAATGTATTACTTTCAGTGATACTATCTAAAAGCATTTGCTCTCGTTTATGCTATTATGTGCCAAACAACTTACACCTTCCGAAACAGAAACACGGCAAGTGATGAGTGGGATTGACAAAGTTACCAGCTCTGCACAGTGTTAATTTGAAATTCAACAATTTAGGCAATAACACTGTTACTGCCAGAAGTAGATTAGCAACATCCATCCAGCAGTTTTCTGGAATGTGATTTTCTCACTGGGTATATCCTTAGAAAGGAGCCTGTTTTGATACTGGTAACATATTATTTCTGTATGGTCTCAGAAAATGTATCTAGGGCAATTTTTTTTTTCTACCAACACTGCATCAATTAATGACATGATACAAAATTCAAAAAAATCACAGAAGAAAATTTCTTAAAGACATGTACATCGAGCTGTTCTTACCATTTCATATGTGATTTGGTGACAATAGGTGTTTTATTAAATATTATTTTTTTATTACAGTTTTTACTTTAAGGAGCTCAAAGCAGCACACACGCACCCAATATTATCCTCATAGTGACGGATCTGCCATCGCCCACAGAGAGACCCACTGGTGCGTGTATTAAGGCATAGGAAGCAGGGAGGAAGACATACTTGTTGAAATAAAAATGGGTTAAGTATGTTCTGCATACAGAAGAAGAAGAGAAGAGTTTGGATTTGATATCCTGCCTTTCACTCCCTTTAAGGAGTCTCAAAGCGGCTAACATTCTCCTTTCCCTTCCTCCCCCACAACAAACACTCTGTGAGGTGAGTGGGGCTGAGAGACTTCAAAGAAGTGTGACTAGCCCAAGGTCATCCAGCAGCTGCATGTTGAGGAGTAGGGAAGCGAACCCGGTTCCCCAGATTACGAGACTACCGCTCTTAACCACTATACCACACTGGCTCTCTTACACAGAAAGATGCTAATAATTTCTAGGGATGCTAGGCTGGAAGTGCGACACTGTGGGCTAGATAATACAGGGGTCAGCAAACTTTTTCAGCAGGGGGCTGGTCCACTGTCCCTCAGACCTTGTGGGGGGGACTATATTTTGGGAGCTGGGAAATGAATTCCTATGCCCCACAAATAACCCAGAGATGCAATTTAAATAAAAGCACACATTCTACTTATGTAAAAACACGCTGATTCCCAGACCGTCCGCAGACTAGATTGAGAAGATGATTGGGCCACACCCGGCACCTGGGCCTTAGTTTGCCTACCCATGGATAAGAACATAAGAAGAGCCCTTCTTACATTCCCACATGCCCCAATACCAGATTAATGTTTATCTTCCGCCCT
The DNA here is from genome assembly GCF_964234715.1 of Podarcis melisellensis. Lineage (NCBI taxonomy): Eukaryota > Metazoa > Chordata > Lepidosauria > Squamata > Lacertidae > Podarcis > Podarcis melisellensis. The sequence goes on from NC_138542.1 coordinate 29,144,032, forward strand.
CTCCCATTGTGGTTGGTCTGACTGCATATGGCCTACGCAAGCAAAAATCTCCTTGGTTAAAGAGAAGGAAGGGGGCCTTTTAAAAAAGTTTTATACAATGGCTTTATAGTGAAAGATTAAGGCATCTTGGGAGTTGAAAGCAATTTGTGTGTATATATTAGTAGGTAGTTCTTTAGTTCTCAGACCAAACACATAGTAAGTTTGCAATTCAACATCCTTTCCCCCACCCTCCCCAGAAATAAAGTACAGACTGACGTTTTTCCTTCCGTGCATTTATATTTTCCTTTGCCCCAGTAATTTTAGGGGTGTTTTTTCCCCTGTGTACTTCAAATGAATTCTTTATATTGTCCGACTTTCAGGTGGATAAACACACATTTTTGACTACGTAAATGCCACTTTGTTTAGTTTGCCATGCTGAGGTAAAACATCCCACCGCTCAGTACATGCTTAGTGATTTCTTGTGCCTTTCCAGGCTAACTACATGGTTTGGTCTATCACACAAATCCCATTCAGTTCTGTTGGAGGACTTAAGGAGGACTTCCTGGTGCCTTAAAACTGTTGTTAAATTCCAAGGGGATTCCAAGCTAATATTTGTTAAACACCCTTCTTTCTTTAAATGTTGACGGCAGTCCTTTTAAACTGCCCTTAGCTGCTGTAATACAACTTGGTGTACTTAATGCTTGTGAGGTACAGGGATTTAAGGAATAGTAAGAATGATTAAAATAGACTGATAAGTGGATCAGGATTTCTGCTGCAGTGACAAGCCAGCAGTTTGAACTGTAAAGAGAAAGGTTAGCTGACCCTATTAAAGCAAGTGTGGCGGAAAGGCTCTGAACAGTTTTGGGTTTATATTATTTTATTTGCGGGTAGGCAGGACCAGGGAATTGTCAAACAGCAAAACGGCATTTGATCAGCTTTATTCTTATATTAACCATTTCTGCCAGCTTAAAGAGTAGTCCCCATGCTATTGGTGTCCATATCATCTTCTCAGCTTATTTTAGCTCCCTTAATCACTGATCCTTCGGGCAGCTAAATGAATGGGAGATCTGCTCTTTCAAGTCCCATTCGTTTCAGTGCGCCCCCTTGTGGTTGTTTCCCTTGCTTGAGGTTGTCAAAACTGACCCATGGGCAGCTGTTGGAGGTGATCTGAGTCTGGGAAAGGGAGCTGAGGAACACACCTGAGTACAGAGCCAGTTCAGAGCCCGAGATTACTTCCTTGCCAGGGAAATGTTCCTAGATACAGTTTGTTTAGCTCACCCCATAGGACAGCTGCATGCAAAACCAAAGGTTCCTGGAATGTGTGCAGTTTGAAATACAAAGCAAGACAGAGTCTGTACTTTGTATAAGTGGGGTTCAAGTCAGTTTGGTGAGCAGTTTTCTCCACTGTACATTGTTGCCGTGTCTTTGGAAACACGTTGAACAAGTTTATTCCATAGATTCTTAAGTCACTGTGATCCTTGCAGCTCTATCAGCCAGTGAGGAACTGCAGAAGTTGCACACTGCTAAACATAAAGGGCCCTTGATATTATCAGAATTGTAGCCTATCCTACAATAAATACGGAGAATTTGTACATATATATATATATATATATATATATATATATATATATATGGGAGAGAGTCGAGCATTTTCAGAGCTTCTCCTGACAAGCTATTTATTGTATTGAGAGTTGATTTTGTCAGCTGGCAAGCAGAGGAATATTAATGAAGCATTTGCAGACAAGCAGTCTAAACAGGTTGATCATGATTGACTAGAATCTACAGTGCATGATATCAAGATGAATTATTTGTCATGGCTGTTTCTCTGACCTTGTTATTTCAGTTTTCATCCTTTTAAAATGTTTGGTATGGTATTCATTGCTGCCTGTCTTTGTCAACCAATCCTATTGCTGTGGTTCAGACATATTTGCTCATTTTCAATATGGATCTCAATTATACCTATTGGCCCCAATCCAGCTGGTCTCCATTGCATCTACCCATCCATTCATGCCAATCCAAGCTAGGGGCCAATATGATGTGTGCAGAAATCAGAATGTTTAGAGCTGGATGGGGTACCACCCGTAGTGGCCAGTGAGTTGTTGTGGAAGGAGCTCTGTTGCTCCCCTGGCTTGCCAACACAGCAGGTCACTGGTGCTTCCAAAGAGTGCAAGGGAGAGGGTCAAGTCGGTGAGGCTTGGTGTGGTGCAGGCACAGCATAGATGAAGCATCAGGAGCATCAAACAGCAACCTGCTGTGTTGGGAATCCAGAAGAGTAACAGAGCACCACCTCCCTCACCACCTCACTGGCACCTACCAGGTACAACGCATACCCAAGGGCGCTGTGTGACCCTTCCTCTTCCTGATCTGTGCATGCAATGCCTTCGAAAAGCAAAATGATACTACCCGGCTGTTCGGGAGAGGAAGTAGGAGATGGAATCAGTCCCAACCATTGTCTTTTCCCTGTCAATCAAACAGGTTCTGTAGGGACTTTCAACTTAAAAATAAAAAATAAATAAAGGGAATTGTACTGTGTTGGTGCTGACCTTTAAAGCCCTAAATGGCTTCGGTCCTGTATACCTGAAGAAGCATCTCCACCCACATTGTTCTGCCCAGATGCTGAGATCCAGCACTGAGGGCCTTCTGGTGGTTCCCTCATTGCAAGAAGTGAGGTTACAGGGAACCAGGCAGAGGGCCTTCTCGGTAGTGGCGCCCGCCCTGTGGAACTCCCTCCCTTCAGATGTGAAGGAAATAAGCAGCTATCTTCTCTTTAAAAGACACCTGAAGGCAGCTCTGTTTAGGGAAGTTTTTAATATTTAATGCTGTATTGTTTTTAACACTTGATTGGAAGCCGCCCAGAGTGGCTGGCGAAATGGGCAGGGTATAAATAATAAATTATTATTATATTATTATTATTACATCCAGCCTTAATTTGTCTGTATGAGTTCTGTTGTATCAGAGCTTTCCAGTCCCATTGCAAATAGAATAATTCATTTGAGGCATATTGAAATTTAGCAGCTATACTTTTTTGTTTGTTGTTTGTTATTGGGGTAGTGATTTTCTCATTAGGCAAGGTGTCTCTGATATATCATTAAACAGGACTCATCATGTTTTCCAGTAGAAACACTGGGAAAAGAATCTCTTCATTAGTCTGCAGAAGGCTCCGGTGATGGAAGGCTCTGTTCCTATGAATGCTCCAGTGCACTGATTTACATGGTGTTATTTTTGCAACAATTGTAATTATCGTGTCAATCGTCTTCGGACATGTTCAACCCATGATGATACTCCACATTACACTTTTGTGTGTGTGTGTGTGTGGACAGGTATGGACATTATCTGTCAGCACAGATTAAACAAGATTAAATTAATAGTCATCTGGACACCAACAATGGGGAGAGAAATAGCCCGATGCTTTTAGGAACCTCTGTCATAGCTATCCTGTGTGTAAGGACTAGTTTTCTCAATTGGTCCCATTTTAGACTACAGACAGGTGCTCATGTGAGGAGCTACTCCTGAACATAGAAAACTAACTTAGTGGGGAGAAGGTTAGGACTGAGCCCCTATTTCTGACATTTAGTTTTCTTTCTGAGGAGCATTCAAGTGGGGCACATTCTGAAATAAGGACCTACACTTACATTACCTCCTCTAGGACAAGTGAGGACTGAAAATCAACATTGGGAATGTGTGTGTGTGGGGGGGGGGAATCAAATCACTCTTACCCGACAGTCAAAGTGGGGGAATCAAAGGGCATGCTGGGGGGTGGGGAGGAAGGGGCAGGCTCTGATTCACTCCAGGTGAATGCAGACCCTAGAAGACCCCAGAGGGCAGCCACCATAATTTCAATTTTGTTGAAATATGGCATCCTTTTATAAAACACTTTACTGGCTAATCTGAAGAATGGCAACTACCAAAATCACAGATTGGACTTCAGCAAACTTGACTAGAATGATCCGCCCTGGAAGGGGGCAAGTTGGGATTTTGTTTTTGTGTCCCTTTCTCTCTCTTTTTGTAATGGTTATATATTAGAAATCAATAAAACTATATTTTAAAAATATTCCTCCTCAGTGGTGGGAGGAGACCAACAGTGTCCCCTATTCTCTAAGAAACAATGGGGGTGGGGCTGTGAGGAGGAGGCAGATTCAGCCTCCAAGGAGTGCATTGCAGCCATTATTGCCACCTCAGAAACAACATCATGAAATACATTCCTTGGAGGCCAGATCTGCTGCCTCTGTGGATCCTGCCAGCCAATGCGGTCACCTCACGTCGCCTCATGGGTGAGCCAGCCCTAACCTCCTTGACCTCTTATATCTAAAACAGGAAGCATATCCCACAACTGCCCCTTTTTGACCGGTACATTCCGGATTTACACAAGCCAGTCCCGGAATACCCCAGACATTGCCAGTAGCAAGAAAGGCTTCCCCTCCTTACCTCTGGTCAACATGGCAGTGTCCAGACACTGAAGCTGGCTCACCACTCTACCTTCCATTTTCCCTCTCTATGTTTCCTGTGGAGGTCTGTGGGTGGGGAGTTAAAGTGTGCAGTGATGGTGGCAGATAGGCAGGCATGCAAGTTAGCTGGACGGTGATAGCAGCTGTGAGAGGGATGGTGGAGGAGCTGCCATGCTAAGGAAGGCTCAGGAAGAGGCCTAAGGACATGAGCACGCAGGAAGGGCAGGGGACAGATATCTCTCTTTGTGTGTGTGTGTGTGTGTGTGTACATATACATATACATATACATATATATATAATATCATTAGAAGTTTACATTCAAACAATTTATACAATCATTTTATGAGATTCTCTGAATCTCATGACTTCCCCCTTCCTCTGCGTGGGTCCTTGAAACAAAATTTAAAGCTGCATATTAGTACATTCTCCACAATTTTCATTTTTCCAAATTATCTACAATCTTCATTACTTTACAAGTGGTTCTTGTAGTCCAGCTAGGGTTTTAATTTGCTTACAATGTTCTCCTAGGTGATAAAATTTCCCCTTGTCTTCTTGATTCCTGAGTCTTCCCGTTAGTTTTGCCATTTCAGCGTAGTCCAACATCTTGGCTTGCCATTCTTCCCTTGTTGGGATTATCGCTTCTTTAGGGGACAGGTATCGGCTGTAGCTGGAATGTGGAGGGAGGAAAGTGGGAAGGGCAACTGTTTTCTGGGGGAAGGGCAGCTGGGAGGGAGGTGGGCAACTCAAACAGGGAATTGGGCGCTGTGTAATTCAGTTCTTTATTTTATCCCAGTTTTGTTACTCATTATATAACCAATCTTTATTTTCAGATTTAATAGCACTAAAGGTCACTTTTCACATTTCACATAATGAAATAATGTTTCCATCAAGCCCTTCAGGTTTCCAAAAATGTTGTTTCATATAGTCTAATTCAAGCCATGTTCTGAATGAAGTTTGGACTTTGGTTTATATTGGAAATGCTTTTACAATTTTGCATGCATGTATGTATATACAGTATGTCTTTTGAATGGTTTTAATCTTGAGGTTTTACTACCTTTGCAAGTCACTTTGAGTATTATTCTTCATGAAAATGTTACCTAAAAATAACTATTAAAATGTGATGCTCCCTTAAGGCTGAGATCAAGCATTATTTTACATTTTAATAGAAGTACTAGATATAGGCCAGGCCCACATATGGGGCAAATCAACCACACTTCACTGGAGATGGTGAAGCTGGGTAGATTGATACTAGAAGACCCAAAATGTCACTTTACCATCTGTGATTAATTGCTAAATACAACCGCAGTGGCTTGGATCAGTGACCTGGAAAAACTACAGTATACCTAATAAGGTTCTTCCAGTAACCCTTGCCAAGGTTTTCACCCTCCCTGAAGGCTACCTTGGCTTTTATAGATGAGTAATTGCACTACATCATCTACTGACAGTCTTACTTGAGAATCTGCTGCTGGCTAAAGCATTGGATAATAGTTTTGTATTATTGTATTGAATTGGCTACTATATATGGACAGTATGCTGAAGAAAGAGGAAGCTATTTCAATAACCTTTCCAACTTTCTTTCTTTTTATTCCCCGCTGCAGCCTACTTGTAAAGATTAAAAAATGCCGCCTGCAACGACGACGCAGCACACTCCCCCGGACGGTGGATGGGGTTGGGTCGTGGTCTTTGGCAGTTTCATCTCCATTGGATTTTCTTATGCATTCCCTAAAGCCATCACAGTCTTCTTCAAGGAGATACAGGAGATCTTCGGCACATCATATAGCCAGATAGCTTGGATATCATCGATCATGTTGGCTGTCATGTATGCAGGAGGTATATGAGAACCTAACTTTTCTTCTTTTTTGCCTATCAGATGGTCTTACAATATTAAGCAAAGTTCTGCTCCATGATTTTGCAGTTCATGGCTTCTCTAGATGTGTTTTCATAAAGAACCACATACTGTTTTCTTCTGCTTCCTCTCCTAAACCCTTCCAATAACTATCACTCTCTGAATGCATGAGCGTTCATTTCAAACAATGATGCAATTGGTTTTGCTGTTTGGTGGGTACTTAAACCACAGAGCCTAGGGCTTGTCAAATAGAAGGTCGGCAGTTCGAATCCCCATGATGGGGTGAGCTCCCGTTGCTCGGTCCCAGCTCCTGCCAACCTAGCAGTTCGAAAGCACACCAAAAAGTGCAAGTAGATAAATTGGTACTGCTCCAGCGGGAAGGTAAACGGCGTTTCCATGCGCTGCTCTGGTTTGCTAGAAGCGGTTTCGTCATGCTGGCCACATGACCCGGGAGCTGTACGCCGGCTCCCTTGGCCACTAAAGTGAGATGAGCGCCGCAACCCCAGAGTCGGTCACGACTGGACCTAATGGTCAGGGGTTCCTTTACCTTACTTTACCTATAGTGCAGAAGTGAGGGCAGAAGGCCCACTGGGAACTACTAGTGGTTGGCTGTGTGATTTAAAGTAGATCAGCAAGGATTTCTGATTCCCTAGTGTGTAACAGAGGTAAGAACAAAATGACATCAAGAAAATAAAGGGAAATGGCCAGGATAAGGTATGGATTTTTGTTTGGAGCAGCTGTAGAATTCAGTTTAGCTCTAGTACTTTAATATAATTTCTGGTGTCATAGGTTTTTTTAAAAATTCTAAGTGTCTTTTGTACTCTGCCTGGCAGATCCTAGGGTTTTAGGGAAACAACAACCCCAAAATAGATTCAAGCCTTAAGTCTGTCTATCCCTGATATGAGAGATGGGGAAGTTAAGAAAAGGGAGCTAGGTGGACTACCAAAGAGCTTTCTGTAAGCAGATGCTGAGATCAATAAATCAAGCAAAGCACAATCATGAACCAATAGATGGAACAGGGTATCAAGTTTTATGGATTGATAAAAACAATAGGAATAGTGAACCTGGAAAGTTTACTACTGATAGACATGTCACACTGAAACGGAAAGTAATGGATAGTAGAAGTCATTTAATAAAGTAACAGAGCCGGCAACTGACTTTGACCCTCAGCTGTTAAAATAGTAGCAAAAAATAGAAGTAACTATTTGTTTTGCTTTTTTAATGAACAAAATGAAAGATGATTAGGATTTAAAACAGCCTTACTCTGCCTGAAGTCCTCAAGATGTTTTGGCATGCTGGTTGGGGATGATGGGAGCAGTAGTTCAAAACTTATGAGGTGCACCAGGTTGTGGAAGGCTGGTTTAAAATATGACCAATTAATTTGCTACTTAGCAATTTGCTACTTTGCTAAGGTTCATGGGGTACCTTAACTTACCCCTTATTGGAAAATATAGCATTATCAAACAACTCAAGGAGCGTATTTTTCGCTCTATAAGACGCACCAGACCACAAGACGCACCTAGTTTTGGGAGGAGGAAAACAAGAAAAAAAGTATTCTGAATCTCAGAAGCCAGAACAGCATGAGGGATCACTGTGCAGTGAAAGCAGCAATCCCTCTTGCTGTTCTGGCTTCTGGTATAGCTGCGCAGCCTGTATTCGCTCCATAAGACGCACACACATTCCCCATTACTTTTTAGGAGGGAAAAAGTAAGTCTTATAGAGCAAAAAATACGGTAATACTGTAATTTGATTCCATTTTTCATCAGCATCATCTTTTCTGGTTGACGGAGAATGTTAGAACCCTGACTCTTCACCCTCTTGATTTCCTGTCTGTCTTCTTGATCACTTTGCTTGCAACCACCCCTGATGCTAATGGATAAATTTTGTGCTGCCTCTCGGTTTAGCACTGGTGTCGACCAGTTTCCCATTGGTGTCACTGGGTAGGATAGGAGAACATCTTGAGGATAGGAGAACATCTTGAGAACTTCAGAACAATTAATCTTTTTTGTAGCACTTCGTTCCACCGTATACATAGAAACCCAGAAATGTTATCTGCCTGTCCAGAATAAATATCAAGCATAAAAATAAAAAATAAAGGATTTTGAGCAAGCTCCACATTCTATAGCAAAAGTAACAAGTTAAACAGTGAAGCGGTTATTTTCTTATCTTGCTGTATGGCTTTAATGTGCTAGCAGCAGGTAGCCTTGCCAAAGCTAAACATTCTTTGAAGCCACAGCCACCACAAAATAGCTTCCCAATAAATAAAGCATCAAACAATCACTGGCAGAGGATGAAAAAAAGCAAACAATTATAATAATGTTTGGGAGGGAGTTATTCCTTTGGCTTGTTGCTTTTCCTATCTAATTTGATTGTTTGATTTTTAACATTTGTTGTACAATTGCTTGAATGAAAGCAGGAAAAACATAGCGTGTCAGGTACCTTGTTTATGGCGAAGCCTGGCAGATATCTTGAAAATGTTGTGGGCACACTGTGTATCTCTTAATGCTAATTAGGAAGAACCTGAAAAACATTTGAGATCTGACACACTCATTATGATTTAGCGCTCTGCCTATTAATCTTCACAGCGGGGTCGTTGGGTAAGTGAGAGTCTAAGACTGAGGATCTCTGCTTCGGAGCCTTCAGCCTCCTGAGGTAATTAGCAGGCATCTGTGTTTCGGTAACAAGGTATTAACTTACCTTTCAATATCTGGGAAAAAATGAAACTAATAAAAGACATCCAGGAAGGAGCTAAAGGAATGTTAATTATGTTTATCACTTAACTTCATACTTCGAATAAATGTCATGAAATTATAGCAGGCCATCTGGCAAATCCATATGGTCTCCTGGATTCGTGGTTAATTCCAACAGATAGGTCAAGCACAGTGTTCATCTCCACCCCACCTCCTTCAAGAATGCAGAGGAAAGATGCGCAACGTTGAATGAATCAAGTTCTGTATAAAAATTTCACTTTGCCCCTTAGGCACGCTGTGGATCTGCTCCTCTGTGGAGCACATTTGTCAGTAGGAGGCTTCTTTATTTTTATATGTTTTTCCAGGGCTGCTGCTGCTTCTTTTTTCAGCCCCAAGACTTTCTCAGTAAAGTCAGTACAAAGATCCTCAATTACTATCTGTTGGGTGTTGCCCTAAACTAAAGGTATAGTATGGCAGCTCGGTCATCTCAGGCATGCCTGACTGCTATGTTAGTTTAACGACAAGTAGGAAGTAAGGCTATTTTGCTGCCTTTTTCTCCCTAAGTTAAGACACTTTCCAAACCTTCATTCATATGGTGGGCTAAATAGTGCCTTTCCCCTGCAAAAAATAAATAAATAGCATACTATCATCAGGATTTGGACATACAGTGGGATGGCACAGGACAATCAGTGCACACTTATATATATATATTGCTTTTAATTTTATACTTAAATCTCCCATCATTTAACAGGAATGAATTGCTTTTCAATTTGTTATGAACACTGGGAAATAAATAAATCCCACAGCTGTTTGCCCATATTCATACATTCGTTGCACAGATGTACTATCTGTAACGTGAGTACAAATTGCCATTGTGCAATTGCAGCTTATCTACACTTTGAAAGAAAGTAACATGCCTCTGGTTCTCATGACCAGAACACCTGGATTATGTGTGATAGTTCCAAGAACCAAAGGAAAACAGAGATAGAATTTCATCTTCATTCTCCCCTAACCTCTGGACTTCCTTTCAATTAATGCCCTTCCATCTCTCTTTCTTTTAGCCATCTCACAGCCCAAAAATTCCAAATGGTATCTTTTTTGGAAGCAGGATACATTGCAAACAAAGAGGAAGTATCTGCAGATTAACGTGATCTGCTTTTCTGCAGAACTCAGTTTTCCTTCTTTGATATGTTCTTTGGATACCATATTGCATTTTACAGTGGAAACCGTTACAGCTTTGTCACAAATATCTGCCTTTTAAGGTTACCTTTAACTGCAGCAAGCTCCTGTTGTTTTTGTTCATAGGACAACTAAAAAATAGTTCAGTGATAAGCTCTTGGGGTTTATTTTGAAGGTTAATTGGAAAAAGAACATTTCATTTGGTGTGTTCAGAATATTTGCTAATGTTACTCAGTAGGCTCTCTGTACATAATGCGGGGAGGCTGTGTTGAAAGTTTAGCTAGCAAAAGAAGAGAGAGGGGAAATAACATATAATAAAGCAAGTAATGGTGCAGCGAAAATGAATAAAGGGGAATTGCCTGCCCTTCAAAAGACGAGCACTCAGACTAGTGATTGGCAGGAAGTTCAGAACAAGCAACACATTATCAGTTTATGGAACATATTGTCAAAGGATATTGTGATATCACTAGTGTGAGTGGTTCTTTAAAATGTTTTTAGACAATTCTAGAAGGCTAGGCTTATCAAACTGAAGTGGCAGAACTTCCATATTCAAGGTCAGTGCACGTTTTGTTAACGTATGCTGGGAACAAACAGCAGAAGAGAATTATTTCCATCCTCTGTTCTGCCTTTATTGTAAGCTGCAAGGGGCAGCCATTGTTGGACACCGAGTGCTGAACTATGTGGTCCAAATCCAACAAGGCAATTCAGACATTTTTAGCAACATTACTGTGAAGATAAAATGGTATGCACTGCAAAAATGACAGTTGCAAAATTCATGTAACACAAACACCAGATGGCTGCCTTTAAAAAAAGAAAAGACAAAGACAAACAAAACAAAAAGTTTTTCATATGGCTAACTAAGACTCCAGAAATTATTTCCCTAAACCATCAATAGTATCTTCTCACTTAAGACATTGGTTTTTGAGAAAACAGAACGGGCAATGACTGGGAAATTGCTTGATGTGACCTTTCTGTCCTTTGCTGTGTGGGACAAACTTTTACCCTCTATTAGGATATGTACAGCCTTGAATTTTAAGAACCTCATTTAGTGTGCCCTTGAAAACACAACTTCCCAGTTTCCAAATGCCTCCCGGGCGTGAGGGAATACTTCACATTTGGGTGTGTTTTTTTACACACAGAGAGACAGACATTTTTACACCATGCTGAATTAATTTGATATTTGCGGGTAGAGGTGACAAAGAAGTTGGAATTGCGACTTTTGCTGCCAAACATAGACAAAAACACCATAACTAGTTTAATGGAGTGTGTGTGTGTGTGTGTGTGTGTGTGTGTGTGAGAGAGAGAGAGAGAGAGAGAGAGAGAGAGATCAGAATTGTTCAGGAAAAGAAGTAGAATGGAAGCATTGAAGCTGACAGCTAAATCATCCTTCCAATATTATTAAAGTGATGCTTCTGCATTTTTAAGAATCTAAAATGCTGAGGTTGCTGGACAAATGTTGACAAGTCCAATTGTCAATATTGTATCAAAAACTTTCTCAATAAATAAGTATCATTTTCAAAGAAAAAATATGATAAGCAGGAAAAGGAGAGTTTATTATAAATGTCAAAAGGCATATCATTCTGCACCTATAGGTTAAAGTGTTGGCTATGACAGACCTACTTTTTCTTTTTGTTGTTGTTTTGCAGTGTAGTAAGCAGCCCTCAGCCAGCTGCAGTCATTGCATACACTTACTCCAGGAGTAAGTACCACCAAAATCAGTGGGACTTGTCTCTAAGTATGCATAATCTTGTGCTGTAAATCCAGTTAAAACAATGGGATATATAATATTTGCTAGAAAGAGCAGAAACTCCCTGTTTCAGGTGGGATGCCCTGGTACCCATTCAGTGCTGCATTAGCATCTTGGATATCTCCATTCATTTATATGTATGGACAAGTTTCCCTTCTACTCCAGGAGACATGACTTCTCCTAGAGAGGATCTAATAAATTACCTCTCCAGCCATGTAATGTCTTTCTCTGCTTTTTCATTCCTGGTGACTTCAGTGGTCTGAATATTCTATCATCTCACATCACACCAAGCCTAACAGTCTACTTTAGTTCCAAGAGTCCCATAGCCAGATAGTTAATTCTAAGCACAGTTGCCTGGCACTAGGGTTTATTGAACAAATGTCACTTCAGTGTACAAGTGTTGAGGAGTCTTTATTCCTCCTCGAAGAATTGCTGAGTAAACCAGGTTGTGAAAGGCAGTCGTAAATAAGTAGGAGCTTCTTTAAAACACCGTATAAAGTATTAATACCTTTAATTTGTTTAAGCTCTGTTCTTTGACATTTGCATTAGTTTTAAGGGCATTTTGAGAATGTGTAAACTAACTTGGGATGTGTTCCCATAAAATGTGACACCAAAAAAATGGAGCCTACAGTACTTATGAAAGGGTTGAATTACTGCTAGGGACTGTGAAACATCATTGTCAGCATAAGGTATATATGCAATTATCTTGGGAGATACATACATTATAAAATCATAGCATTTTAGGGTTTTTAAGGCATCTTCAATGTCATCTAGTCCAACCCCCCTGCTCAGTGCAGGAATTTAGGTACAGCATCATCTATGTACTTGAAGGCAGCTGCCATGTCTCCCCTTAAATTTCTCCTCTGTAGGCTCTCGTCTCCAGATCCAGCTTTTCCAGCAATTCCTCTTAGGACTTGGTTTCCAGAACCCCACACCATTCTGGTTACCCTCCTCCAAACTGACAATACTCTCTGTAAAATGTGTTGTACGTATCTTCAACTGAAACAGCCTGTGTGCCAAAAATGATGTGCTGGGAAGCTGAAATCTGCCGCTGTTTCTCAGTTATGAAATATCCACTTGTTTGTTTTTAAAAGTGTATTGAGGCAATCATAGGCTAGCTGTTTTCAGGCCAAGGTTCAATGGCTTCTATTGGGGAAACATGAAACTGCTGAGTCACAGTATGAGCTACTGTTTGGCTCATAAGAACAGAGTGCTTTGACAGTTGTACCAAATGATGTCCAGAGAATGAAACTGTATCACCATTGCACCAATGTTTTGCCAGCACTGAGCATAGATAAGCAAGGCAGAACTGTTGGTGTAGCTAGAATCCTGGTTTTATGAGCAAACCGTAGATCTTCAGTGAACCTTCAGATGTATTACTGAAGGAAAAGTTGCTCTCTTAACAGCCTGATCCTTTTGTGGGATGTGGCTGTTGTGATGCAAGCTTCATATATAGAGAAATTCATGGAAGACAAGACTGCCAGTTGCTCCTAGCCAGAACAACAGCATGCTACCTCCAGGATCATAGACAGCATGTTCCTGAACACCAGAGCATAGGGCGAAAGAGATATCGCCCTCATGTCTCCGTAGGCATCTGGTGGCACATTTAGGAGAAACTGGTGGATACCAGACTAGATAGGCCTTTGGCTGGCCTTTACTTATGTTCTTATGGCAACTGCTAGTGTTGCATTTTGTACAACAGTGAAGTATTGGTAGCTCTTTCCACTCTCCCTTCAAAACCTCCTTGGTGTATCCCTCAACAATTACAAGGCTGCACTATTTGCTTCTGGGAGCTGTCAATCTAGAGTGTTATACCTCTATTGTATTAGCCCTGGCTTCTTTTCACCCTGTGTGCCCCAAATATGCCCATTTTGAAATGTTCTTCCACTGGTGGCACTGATTCCTATTTTGATACAAAGGCCTTCTTGTGGTGTCTTTGTGCAGAAACCCTGGTCCTTAGCTTAGGTTTTCAGCAGAATATCTTTAAAAGGGGTACAGACCAATTCATGGAGGATAAGGTGATCAATAGCTACTAGCCATGATGGCTGTTGAAATATACTCGGAGTCAAGAGTCAATTTCATGCTCTTTATTCAGCTCATAGTGGTGAGGAGGAATGGAAGTTCCCCCAGAATGTCTGCTTTATATACATTATTTACTCAATGGGCCCCACGTGATTGGCTAATTCCGGGATTCTCCTATAGGCCAATCAGGTTGCGGATTCACTCCCACTCAGAGCTGGATTGGGTGGCTCCTGTGGACCAATCAGACTGCTGCATTCTGAATCCTATTGTTCTAGGACCAATCAGACTGCTGCATTTTGGATCCTATTAAACTCAGTACATAACAGCTGTGTTCTACCGCCACTGTCAGTATGTCTCTGAATACCAGTTTCTGGCAACCACAGCTGGAGACAGTACTGTGGCATTCAGCTGCTCCTTGTGATCTTCCGATAGGCATCTATTTGGTACTGTGAGGAGAGAATGTGGGCTAGATGCTGGATCCAGCAGGCTCTCCTTATCTTCTCAATGTTCAACAGAAGCTAGAATCAGGCTTTTAATCTTTTCCAAGTTCCCTTTGGTGATCAACATGTGCAATAAATATATTTATGGGGGAAAGCATAATCCTTTGTCATTTGCAGGGCATTAGCAGTTCACAACTTGTTGGACCCAATGTTCATTTTTCATGCACATATTTTTAGAAGGAAATCTGCCTCTCAGTTTTTCTCTCTCTAGCACAGCTTGGCAAGCTGTGCTGCCTGCTCCCTGTCATGTCTTCTTTTCTGACTTTTGTCTGTGTGCATCCAAATTACTAAAGCATTTGTTCTAAGTGATTGGATTGTTAATTTAGATAAGGGAATGGTGCTCTAAGCTAGCCTACCGTTGGCAGCCAGATCTTGCACTCACAAGATGGAATAAGCTTGGAATTATTTTTATGGTGAGAAAACATGTTTTATTCATCTAATTTCAGCTGTCCTTGCATCTGTTAGCTTCCAAGTATAAAAACAACCGCAAGTGTTATTAACTCTGATCCCGTTTCCTTATATAATAAAAAATTTAAACCCTGATTCACAGACTTCTTCTGTAGTTTGGGATGCACAAGGCACTCACTCAGCTGCCAAAAAGCATAAGAGGATTTCTGCTGGATCAAACCAACGGACTATTTAGTCCAGCACCCTGTCTTTCCACAATAGCCAATGAGATGCTTATAGCAGGAATGAAGAACCTGTCATCCTCCAGATGTTGTTGGACTCCAACTGCCCTCAGTCTCATCCAGCATGGCCAGTAGCTGTGGATGATGGGAGTGGAGTCCAGCAACATCTGGAGAGTCACAGCTTCCGCATCCCTCTCCATTAGGGACAAGCAGGACAAAAAGCACACTAGCCCTCTCCTCTCCTCCTGCTGTTTCAAAGCAAATGGCCTTTCAAGGCATGCTGCCTCAAATTCTGAAGATAGCACAGTGACCATGACTTGAAGCCAGTGAGAGCATCATTTTCCATGTACTTGTCTAATATTCTTTTAAAGCAATCAAGTTTGATGACCATCACTACATTTTGTGTGAGTTAATTCCATACTCCTATGTGCTGTACGTTTGTCTGTTCTGAATATCCCACCATTCAGCTTAATTGGAGGGCCCCCAGATTCCCGTATTATTAAAGGGGAGAAATGTTTATCTCTATTCACCTTCTCCACACCATGTAACATTAATTTATAATTTATTATTAAAATTTATGTATAATGTTTTTATGTATGTATGTGGTGCTGTAGTCTAAACCATGGAGCCTCTTGGGCTTGCTGATCAGAAGGTTGGGGGTTCAAATCCCTGCAACAGAATGAGCTCCCGTTGCTCTGTCCCAGCTCCTGCCAACCCAACAGTCCGAAAACACACTAGGGACCGCTGTGGCCGAAAGGTAAACAGTGTTTCTGTACGCTCTGGCTTCTGTCATGGTGTTCCATTGTGTCAGAAGCAGTTTAGTCATGCTGGCCACATGACCTGGAAAGCTGTCTGTGGACAAACGCTGGCTCCTTCAGCCTGAAAATGAGAAGAGCGCTGCAACCCCAAAGTCACCTTTGACTGGACTTAACCATCCAGGGGTCCTTTACCTTTATGTATGAATGTGTGTGTGTGTGTGTGTGTGCATGTATCTACTCTATCATCTATCTATCACATCTATAGACCACCTTTATCTTCCAGGGAGCTTAAGGTGGTGTACATGGTTCCCCTCTTCTCCATTTCATCCCATGGTACGCAGAGAACAAGAGTTGAGAGAAGTAAACATGGCAGTCTTTAATTTAGTGAAACAAGGAATTAATTTTGAATAGTATACTGGGTAGAAAGAATCAATTGAAACCAAATTGTGTAGTGTTATCTAATGGCTGGAGGGGATGTATCCCGCAAAATCTGAAGTCGATCTTCAACTGATGAGAAATCATTGTTCTCTAGGTTTAGACTGTGCTGTGAACTGCTAGGTTTGGTATTCATCAAGGCACATGCAAAACAGAGATCTCTGTGCTGGTGTATAACAGCTTGCCTAATGAAGACTTCCGGAGAACTCAAAAACCGGCCATGCTTTCATGACATTTTGCTTGAGCCTAATAAAGGCATTGTTCCACTGTGCCTTTTGGAGTTTTTCTACAGACCAACACAACTACTTTTGCTTTTTATGTGCTTTGAAATCTTCCCACAATTACCCGGGAATCCAATTGGGACTTTTAATTAGAACCCAAAGGTGCTTTACCACAAATTTCCAAAAGTTGTTAAAAAATAAAATAAAACTACCAGGTAATCATGACAAACGTCAAAGGGCTGAAAGAAGCAACTTGCCATGAGAACTTTGCTTGGTGAAAAACACCTGACTCCCACCACTGTCAGCGAAAGCAAGTGTTTGAAGAAGGGCGTAGGCATGTGGCTGCATTCTGTCTGTGGCCAGTGTGGTGTAGTGGTTAAGAGCGGTAGACTTGTAATCTGGTGAACCAGGTTCGCGTCTCTGCTCCTCCACATGCAGCTGCTGGGTGACCTTGGGCTAGTCACACTTCTCTGAAGTCTCTCAGCCTCACCTCACAGAGCGTTTGTTGTGGGGGAGGAAGGGAAAGGAGAATGTTAGCCGCTTTGAGACTCATTTCGGGTAGTGATAAAGCGGAATATCAAATCCAAGCTCCTCTTCTTCTTCGATACTTTATACTGAAACAAACTTCATAAAATAATTAAAGTAACGTGATGTTGAAGGCTGGCTATTACTCATTCTAGGTCACACTTCTGACATTACATGGTTTGGGAAAAGCCAAGAAAATCATACCCCATGGACATTCCAGAGAGACATTGAATTGGGAACATTTTAAGAAATGTATCTTTTTTATTTGATTAAATTCATATCCTGCCTTTCCTCCCAAAGGAGCCAAGGGTGGCAAAGTGTTGATGGGTCACATTCCCTTCAGGGCAGCTTTCCAGCGGCCCCATAGCAAGCAATTCGGCCCAGAAGCAGAAGTGGGTGGGACAAATGTAAAGTTTATTTCTGTGCCCTAGGTTAGCTTCTATACACCCATACACCCATCTTCCAGGTGAGTGAGAGGCACCATCATACATGCATTCACACATCCCAGTGAGGTATAAAGACTCCGGGAGGATCTGAAGCATGATTATTAAGAGGCATGGCCTTGGGAGAGGGAGGTGGTTGTGATAGGGCCAATTCCACATGCATGTGTTTAGTACTTGCGCCAATAATCACTGGAACCAGACACAGCAAAGAGCATGACTTGCATTTGCTTTGGTTGCACAGAATTGCAGTTAAAGGTATTTGCACTGTCATATATATTGCTGCTTCTAAAGCTGTCTGTTAATTAAAGGTTTGTTTGTAGGTTAACTAATTGCCTTGTTTTCAAGCAGCACATTGATTAATTAAATTGTAAATTAAATGGAAACTACAGTACCATAATAAGGGTGGGTTTCTTTGGTTGTCGTTGAGGACATTTCATCTGTCAGCTAAGTGACATTTATTGCTTTGGGGGGGAAATCATCCTCCACAAATATATGTGCAGATTGTGCTATTTTGGTAGGCAAGCCATAAACAAGAACCCATTTATAGGGGCCCACTGATTAAAACCAGATGGGAATTTACATTTCTAATGCAATGGATTGATTGCAATGAAGACGTGCTGGATGTAATAGGAGTGCCAGCAATCATGAGCACCATCCTCTGAACGTCTTGCTTGTTTGGGGGAGTGGCACTGTAGGGCAGGTGAATCACATGGCTTTCTGGATCCTAGCTTACACTTTCCCTACAAATATAAATCACTGGCAGACAGTTTATACAACTGAAGCCGCAACGCAGATAGAGACCACACACTCATATACAAAACATACTCATACTCAGCAGGCAATAGCCTTGCTCTTCGTCTCTCTTCATACAAAAACACACACACAGTAATTCACCACACAGAGAGAGAAGAAGAAGAGGAATACACACAGCCCCATCAGCTCCTCTGCCAATTTGTGCCAGTCAGCAGAACAGCAAAGGGGCTCCTCCTCCTCATTGCATAAGATGGCAAGCAAAATCGCCCTCTCTGCTCTTGAGAGACCAGAAGTTCAGGGACACCCATGCCTTGGAGTTCCCTTACTTTGAGGCATCCTTGGGGAAGTAGCTCCAAAGAGCACTTCTGCTGCCACTTGTTTTCTGTTAAATTTTAAGGCTGGAGTTGCCCACCTTTCCGGATCAGTGGGCACATTTTGGGTTTTGAGAGTGTGCTGTGGGTGCCAGTTACAAAATGGGTGGCATGGCATAGAGCATAATTAGAGAGAGTTACAGGCATGGTGGAGCTTTTCCCAAAAATCTATTTCCTTACTAGAAAAGCCTAGGCTACAATGCCAGGCTTTTCTAGTAAGGAAATATTGTGAGTTAACAGGACTCCTGGGCCTACTGTCATTATCGGCAATTGCACAGCCTGAGTACCTCAGGCTGTCAGAACCTGATTGGCTGAGTTAGTAATACCACTGTCAGCCATATGCTTAAAAAGCTTTCAAACAATGTTGATGGACCCCTTCTCAATCTTTATTTATCCTTCCTTTTAAACAAACAAACAAACAAACAAACAAACAAACAAAGAAACCAATGGAATGAAGCAACATTGAATTGTTTTATCTTGTCCTTCTTGGCGAAAATATAAATAAACCAAATAGGAAGCGCGAGGAACCAGAAATAAGGGAACAATGATAGAGCTGAATGCTTTATTTAGATAACTACTTGCTTAAGCTCTCCACTTTAATACTTATTTGCTGCTAAACTTATCTCTTCTTCTTAGTTCCTCCTCACTTATGAGAGACTTAAGCTAGGAATGGCTGTTATCTTTTGCATGTAAAATGTATTTTCAGAAAACCAAAATCTTCTCATTATCTCTTGGGAGTATTCCACATTGCTTTTTCCTTTCACCTTCCTGTGGTTCTATTGCAACATAGATTATCCCATTGAAAAAAGGGAGGGGGGGACCCAGGCAGAATATTATCATCTCATAAAATCTGGGATGGAAAATGAAAGCACAGTTTGCAAGAACCTTTTGTCAAAAGCAAAACCATCTTTACATTTGCAGGATGCAGTGCAAGCTTCCTTCTTATGTTGATAGTTAAATAAAGAAATGCTGCTCACCTGATTAACAGTTGCAGGGAATCCGTATTATCCCTAACCTTGGAGTCAGGGGTCATGTAATAAAGCATCCTGGAGATTTAAAACAGCAACCTCAGGACACTGGGCTGATTGGGACTAAAACGTGTGAGCTTTCTCTGTTTTGCAGGTGTCACCTGAAAGCAACTCCTCTGTAGTTGAGAGAATTATGCAGCTGCAAAACAAGGGTACAGTTGCCAGCAATCTCATGTCTTCCCTTAGCTGAACTGAATTCAGGCACTGAAGCAACTGTATAGTATGGGGAGCTACGGCCTGGTTATAATGGGAAACTAATAAATTACTTGACCTTAATAATGCAAAAGGTCCTTGCCCATAGTTATAGTTCTCTCACTCCTGAATGTAGTAGTAGCAGCACAGAATTAGAAACAAAGGAACAACGACTGATCTGATTGCCAGACCATTGTCCTCATTTGATAATCCTGTACATTGTATATACTAGAGCTGTGTGCCTATCAACTCTCAAAAATTATTATCCATCCTATTTGTAAGCAGAAAAATAGCCAAGGTGTTGGCAGGAGTAGTGGGTTGGTTGCATATAACTTCTGTTCTCAAAGAGATGCTTTGGTTGCCAGTTACTTCTGGGCAGCAATTCGAGATGTTTATGTTGACATGAACCATGAGTTATCTGGGGCCCAAATATCTGGGAAAACACCTTCTTCTGGGTGTCTCTGCATTAAGATTAGCAGAGGATGTTTTCCTGGTGTTTCACTTGTTAAATGAAGTATGGAGGGCAGCAGAAGGACATGAGAGGATGGTCCCCAGGCTGTGCCACAGTTTAAGGTTGCCGCAGCCGTGCCTCCTACTGGCGCTGATTGGACAGCGGGGCTGCCCATGGGCGGAGCCCCTAGTGCCGGCGAACCAGCTGGCTGGCTACTAGGAGGGTGTCAGTCTCCGCCCCCAGCCAGATCACTGCAGGACCCAATGCCCGGCCACAACACTGCCCACCAAAAAGGGTATGCAGAAATGAAGTGTGGAGGATAGTGGAAGTGCCTTTTCAGTGCTGGCTCCACAACTTTGGTGGTTCCACACAGCGGCAGAGGAAGCCACGTGAGCGCCTGGGGCAGGGCACGCCTCCCATAGGAGCAGGGCAAGCTGCCCATGGGGGCAGGACACACCACAGGGCCACCGGAGTCTGCCTGCCTCCTCGCACTTAGCCGCCCTACAGTTTGGGGGGGGAGGCAGCGGGCGGACCATTTGGGCAACACGGAGCCTGCGCACACCCAAGCCACTGTGTCTCTCCCAGGAAAGATGTGTGGCTCGGGCGCGCTGCAGGCCCCGTGATAAGTGCCACCCAGCATTTTGTCACCCCCCTCAGTGGTGACACCTGGAGCGGCCCGCACCTACTGCCACCCCCCTCCCCCCGCCCCTGGTTCCACATCACTGAAGTGCATCTTGTTTCTTATATTCTTTTAGATGTCAGAGTTGGGAATGGAATGGAGGGGATGCCTGACTGGAACAGTGAAAAGGAGCACTCCAGATTGTAACATTTTTAGGGCAGATTCCAGTTGTCCAGAACTGTGAAACGCTGGGGTACTGCGTTCATGTGCGCAACTGATAGCATGTGAGGCTACTGTACAGATGTGGCCTTATAAAAGCTTGTTGTGCTGCAACAATGCACCACCACCAAATACCTTAAGCATATCTTCCATTTCTGCAGGTTTTCAAAATGAAAATAGGAACTGGTAAATGCATGTTAATTTCAAACTGCTTTATGCCAGAATATTGTTTTGTTCTGTTTTATGAGTGGATGCAAAGAATGCTGTCACCGTATTATTGTTACCGCTTTCTAAACAGGAAGGCTGGGCCCATGTGGACTTAATCCCCCCCCCCCCCATTTTAGCTCTCAAGTGTTCCTAAGCATTTATCTATTGCTTTGCCTCCAGTCATTTTTATCAATAGGAAAAAAATAAAGGCTAACCTCTAGATGTCAGCGAGTTATGAAAGGAACTGTAGCAGTCCCTGTTGTCTCGTTTCTAACCTATTCGAAAACAAAGATTGTTAGGCTGGCACGAGAACAACATTGTTCTGTGCTTCTTTTCTCCTCCTTGGATCACCTATATTGCTATATAATGTTTGCACATTTCTGAAAAATATTCACTTGGATATTCCAGCTGGGGCACAGGGAGAGTGTAAAGCAAGACTTGTGTCTTGGGAGACAGTATCCTGAGGACCTGAGAGAGAAACTTGGAGGTCCTCATCTAGCCTCTGGGCCTGATATGAATACCAATGTCTGAGGAGGCCTACTGTGAAATAGCCAAGGCAGGAAAGCTTCACTCCAGCTTTAGTAGCATTTTAGCAATAGCCTCACCCTCAAGGCATACCATGAAGTACTCATTTATCACATTTATTTTAAAATAATATTATTTATACCCCACACATCTGGCTGGGTTTCCCCAGCCACTCTGGGCGGCTTCCAGCAAAATATTAAAATACAATAATTCATCAAATATTAGGGCTGCCATCAGAAGTCTTCTAAAAGTCAGGTAGTTGTTTATTTCTTTGACATCTGATTGGAGGGCGTTCCACAGGGCGGGCGCCACTACCAAGAAGGCCCTCTGCCTGGTTCCCTGTAACTTTGCTTTTCGCAGTGAGGGAACTGCCAGAAGGCCCTCAGAGCTGGACCTCAGTGTCCAGGCAGAACGATGGAGGGTGGAGACACTCCTTCAGGTATACTGGGCCGAGGCCATTTAGGGCTTTAAAGGTCAGCACCAACACTTTTAATTGTGCCCAGAAACGTACTGGGAACCAATGTAGGTCTTGATCTAGGACTTGCCGATCAGAAGGTCAGAGGTTCGAATCCCCGCCATGGGGTGAGCTCCTGTTGCTTGGTCCCTGCTCCTGCCAACCTAGCAGTTCGAAAGCACGTCAAAGTGCAAGCAGATAAATAGGTACCGCTCCGGCGGGAAGGTAAGCGGCATTTCCTTGCGCTGCTCTGGTTCATCATAAGTGGCATAGTCATGCTGGCCGCATGACCTGGAAGGCGTACGCTGGCTCCCTCAGCCAATAAAGTGAGATGAGTCCCGCAATCCCAGAGTCATCTGCGACTGGGCCTAATGGTCAGGGGTCCCTTTACATTTAAGGATTCATGCATGTCCCATATTCTTTTTGTAAAGCACTCTGAGGGTGTGTGTTTTTCTACAATCAAGCAGTGTATACATTTTTAATCGGTGTGCATTAAAAACCACAGTGGTGGTTGGTACCAGTTGGGGCTAGTGGAGCATCAGACAGGAAGGTCAGTAGGAAGAGGAGGCCGAGCGAATGACAGGTGGAAGCAAAGTGGCTAGCCATGGGGAACTGGCTAAGGGCAGACTGAGGTAGGTGGGGCAGTGCCCCATTAGCACTAATGGACCATCCTCCCTTGGGATTAGGTATAGTCTTTCTTCAGAATGAGAAGAATGTTAGGGTCTCCCCCTCACTTCATACTCTAGAAGCATACAAATTCTATGTTAATCTCTTTTTAAAAAAATGTAAAAAATTGCTTCCTTCAGCATAACTACCCGGCCAAAGATGCTTCCAGATTGTAGCTCAGGTTTTCACGAGTAACCATCCATGGCAGAGAGGAAAGGAGCGCCCACTGAGATTAATGGGTAATATTTCCAAAAGCTTGGTCTCAGCAGGAAGTTTTAAATGTTTCACTAAGGGCATTTGTATAGCAAGCGACAAGGCCCCCCTCGAATCTCTCATTAAGCGCGGGAAAAGTGCATAAATTTTTATCGGCTCCATTGTTAAAAAATTTATATCATTTCTCACTTCACTGGGAAGAAGGATTGGGCTTAGCCGTTCTTGGTTTGGCATCTCATTTGCAGAAGGAGTAATCTTTTGTGGCAGCATTGCACTGTGCGGGTCACCTGCAATAATGTTTAGGTGAAACCTCTGGAACGTTTTGAGTGCAGGAATGGCTGCATGGCGCTTAGATTCACAGAAGCACAGAAGCCCTTGGGGGATTGAATTAATCACTGTTAAATGCTAAGCACGGTGAGGGCGGGAATCAGCCTGTCTATTCCTGAACAGGAAACATTTATTAATTCCACCAGGCACCTTACATTTGCCACTGAGTTTCTTAATGCTCACCCCCAACACATTTTAACACTTAAATAACAAACCAGCACTTCCCAAAACATTGTAGAGGAGGCCATTTGAAAGTTGTATATTGCATGAAGATTCTATTTCTGCTTCTCAGGAAGAATATTTCAGTTAGAAAAAGAGGTCCATGGGTAGACAGAGTTGGAGTTGAGCACAGAGAACCTGAGTTTATATCTGTAATCAGCAAAGAAGCTGATGAGAGTTAAGGGAGACTGGCAGAGAAGACTTTTGGATAAATCTTTCTCTAAGCTGTCTGCCCATCCATGAAAGACAAGCTACAGATGTCAGTCCAACATCTGGTGCCTTCAGATGTTGGACTGACATCTCCCATCATCCCTGAGCACTGGCCATGCTGGCTGGGAATAGTAATTATTATTATTTATTATTATTTATATTCCACCCATCCAGCTGGATTTCTCCAGCCACTCCGGGCGGCTTACAGCATATCTAAAAACATTAAACATTAAGCATGAAAACCTCGATACAAGGCTGCCTTCAAATGTCTTCTACAAGTTACATATTTCTTTCTTTCTCCTTGGCATTCCACAGGGAGGGCACCACTACTGAGATAGCCCTCTACCGGGTTGGAAGTTAGAATTCACAAAATCTGGATTGCCATGTGTTTTCCATTCAGACTCCACATCCATCCTTGAGTGTGGGAGAAAGTGGTTTGGGGAGGGTGAAGGTGACATGGAAAAAGCTACAGTCGCTTTTCTCCACTCCCTGCCTTAACTCATATTTGCAGCCTGCTTTGGGTTTTGGATTAAAAGGAATATGGAGGCAAGAGTCACATAATGTGGAATTAGAAGTTCTCCCCTTGGGATTTCAAGAATGTTGATGGAGCCAGTTTGAATGGAGGGTTGGTAGTGGAAGCCTCAAACCTAACGGACATTCTTAGGAACACGGGAAGGTTCTGAATACTGAGTTAGACCATTGGTCTATCTAGTAATTACTGACTGCACTGACTAGCACTGGCTTTTTGGGGTTTCTGGCAGGGGTCTCTTCCAGTCCTTACTGGAGAAATGAGAAGTGAGAGGGCTGTGTGCATTGGCAAGAGGAACTATTTTTTCCACAGTGCGTCCAAAATCTATGCAGCCTCCCATCCTGTACCCTGTGAACAATTTGAACATTGCAAACAAGGGGAACACCTTGATTGCATTGACATTCCTCTAGTCAGCCACTGGTCCTTATCTGTCCAAAGTGGAGCTTGCATCAAAAAGCTGCACAACCTTCCTTGCATCTAAGTTTCTGATTTACGCCACCCCTATTTGATGTCACAAAAGGCGCCTGTTGCCACCTGTGGGAGACACTGCACAGGTGAGTGTTTTCAACATCCGTAGTCACTCAGTGTTTCCAGTGCCATTGTATAAACAGTGGAAACAATGAGCAGGGTGATCAGGGCCTCTCTGAGCAGGCAGTGGTGCTGGAAGTGATCCAGAATACACAGAAACACTCAATAATCTTAATCAGAACATTTATAACTGAAGCTATTGCGCTTTGGAGAGATAAAGCAGTTGCCTGAATTAAGCAGAGATACAGCTATACCTGCATCGAAAGGACTTATCAGTCTGTTTGGAATCGTAAGTGTGTCGCGTGGCACCTTTATAGCACACCTCAGAATTAAATCAACACCAAGGCAAAGAAGATGGCGCCAGAAAGGAGCTAACTTCTACTGCTTGACTCAATTTAGCTCAGCTTCAGTAACCAGTGCTCTTGCAGCATCCCAGATAAAAAGGTAAAGGGACCCCTGACCATTAGGTCCAGTCGTGACCGACTCTGGGGTTGCGGTGCTCATCTCACTTTATTGGCCGAGGGAGCTGGCGTACAGCTTCTGGGTCATGTGGCCAGCATGATGAAGCTGCTTCTGGTGAACCAGAGCAGCGCACGGAAACGCTGTTTACCTTCCTGCCGGAGTGGTACCTATTTATCTACTTGCACTTTGATGTGCTTTCGAACTGCTAGGTTGGCAGGAGCAGGGACCGAGCAACGGGAGCTCTCCCCATGGCAGGGATTCAAACCTCCCAGCTTCTGATCGGCAAGTCCTAGGCTCTGTGGTTTACCCCACAGTGCCACCCGCGTCCCATAGCATCCCAGATAGAGTGGTGCAATTCACTGTGTTGAGCTACCCCTGAAGATAGTTTGGAAGCTGCTGCTGGTGTAGAATGCTTTAGTCCGGGTGTAGCAAGCAAGGATCATATCGCTCCAATCCTGAAAGTACTGCCCTGGCTGCCAGAGAGCTGCCAAGTCGAACTCTAGGTCTTACGAATAACATAAAAAGCCATCAGTGACTTGGGATCCTAGTACTTGAGTTACAACCTGCAGGCAATGCCCTGATCCTTGCCACATCTGTGGAAGAGACTAGGAAAGTAATGACAAAAGACAGGGCAATCTCAGTGCCACCCTCTGCCCCCAGTTATGGAACATCTGATTGGCCTGCACAGTCAAAACTTCCAGGCAACAACTGATTACATTTTTATTTAGGCAGGCTTTCAGATCACAAAGCACATTGATTTCCTGCATGTGGTTCTGCGGATATTCGTGCCTGCTGGCTTTTTATATTTTTTATTGTAACTTATTTTAACATTATGTTCCATTTTACGGTTTTATTGATGTTGTGCTGCTTTGACATGGCAGAGGATTTTGCAGGTGGGATCATCTACCATCAAGCTGCTGTTGTTGACACTCAGTGACAGGTCTCAGGTTCCATCCCTGGAATCTCCACCAGGTGTTACTTGAGTACTTGCAGAGTTGCTGCCATTCCATATAGACTATCTTGGCCAATGTGGACCAAATTATCTAACTTGTTCCTATATTGCCTGTTACATTGCTAGCCCTTCATCTCAGCATGTGTCAGTTTTTCTGTCAGCCCTCAAAAGTGTTGCTTATTTGGGAGAAGTACAGATACGTTTTACTTACTTTGAACATGTTTGATTTTAGCCTTTGAGATGCATAGGACAAATGTAGGTATGTAATTGTTCTTGTATCCTGGCTTCCCTTTGACTCACAAATGAATGGAGTATACCTATTACCTAATACCTTTGTACTGATAAATGTTTCTCTGCCTGAGAGCACAGCAGGATATGGATTTTATGCCAAACAAATCTTCATTCCTTTCTAGGTTCTTTAAACTTATCTGCCACTACCATAATCTTACGTAGTTTGGGGGAACAAGGAGAAAAGGAAATGCTCTATATCATCTGTGTTTCTGAAAACATAAAAATTGTACTGCTTTTTCCTGTATTCTTATTTATATTGTTTAAGAAATCTGTATTGCTGATCCTAAATCTGTCTGTGCTTGACTTAAAATGCATCATATCATGCCCAAACCTTCAATTCACTAGATACACACAACAGATGTGAGCACTACTCATCATATTGAAATGTTGCAGCTTTCCCCCTCTCTCTTTTTTCTTCTTCCAAATGCTTTCCTACACATGGACCATTAACTACCCTCTTTTCTACATCCAAGGTGATGATCTCTATCAACCCAAAAATATGCTTTTAGGGTTGTGTGACTGGTTCAGCTGCAGTGGGTGCCATGCTGCAGGGGACACCACAACAGTGCTGTAGAACAGAGTGAAAGAGGTGGAGGGCACCAAATTTTAGCATCGCACAGGTCGCCACTGAAATTTGAGAGCCTAAAGTCTTTCCTATGTAAATACAAAACATGAAAATCTAAGTCCTCCTTGGGCGAATAATGAAACAGAAGAGAGAGGGAATAGGACAAGAATGGGGAACTTGTGGCCACCATATCTCGTTGAACTACAATTATTGTTAATAAGAATCAAATTTTTATAGGGCCTTTCATTTGAGGACCACAGAGCAGTTTACAATATAACAACACAAAAATGCATACCATAGTAACAAACAATAACCCCCTCCCACAGATTGAAAGACCATAGATTGTTTAGTTAGGCAAAGGCTGGGAGAAGGGGAGTGTTTTCGCCTGGCACCTAAACGTATATAATGAAGGCACCAGGTGAGCCTACCAGGGGAGAGCATTCTACAAGTGGAGAGCTACCACAGGAAGGGCCTGTTCTCATGTTCTCTGGACTTCTCATGGAGGAGGCACAAAAAAGGGCCTCGTGATGGCTTACAGCTCCTGTCATGCTTGATCATTAGCCATGCTGGCTGGGCTTGGTGGGAGCTGAAGTCCAATGATATCTGGAGGGTCACAAGTTCCCCGTATCTGGCATAAGAGGTATGAGGCCATGCATGCCAGCCCCAACCATGCATTGAGTGGGAAGGAGGCTTCCAAGCATGTTTGGATGAATGAAGTTAGATGCCTCTGCATGACCAATAACCCTGTAGTGCAGCATTCCAATCATGTGGAGGCATCTAACCATGTTGAGAGGAATGTGGTTAGAAGCCCGCTTCAGACCTTTGTGTTCAGTGTGCACCATGTGGGAATGAGAGCGGTGGGAGTGGGTCTTGTGCACATGATCCTACTGCCCTTGTCACACATTCACTTCCAGTGCCTGAAGAGGACTCTAATGAAGGATATGCATGAAATTGATTTAGCCTGCAGTCTTACACCTACCTGTCAGAGAGTAAAACCCCATGCAGTTCAGTCAGGCTATATATATATATTAAAAGACATATGTATAGGATTTTCTCTTTAGCTTCTGTTAAAACAGATTTCCCTAGCTGAAGCCTTCACCTTGTTTCAGTGTTGCTTTTTTCACTTGGTCCCTCAAAGACATATCTTGGAGAATAGCATGAACATCATGCCAGTGCCTGCAAAAAAAGAAAAACGGGATTGATTAAAGAGACAGGCTGCTATGTAGCAGACACCACTTAACAAATAATAAAAATTGTTAAATGTGCAATTGCATTTGTGCATGGCCATTAAAGGCTTGATTACATGCTCGTAGCTACAATGTATTTGGATTTATATCCTTGGCATCTAGGCAAGAGGCTGTAGCATTATATTAGACTCTTAAAGTAAAAAGTAGGCACAGATTCCTTCAGGGGTGGGTGGGTGGGGAGTCCACTTAGCAGACATATGGAAGCTGAGTGCATTTAAGTAATTTATTCGCTAGCTAACTTTAGTATTAGGCTTGATATGGCAGGTAACATTTTCCATATTTTCTTATTTAGTGAAATATTACTGCTTTTGTAACCCTTTGTGTATCCCACCACCAAAGTTATATTTTATTATAGTGTTTAAAAGTGTGGGAAGACTCATTTGGCCTTTTGAAGGTGCTGTCTCAAAGGCCTATGTGATGGTTTTCCCAATAGAAGATTAATATGTTGACTGAGACCATATCTACATTATACACTTCAAGCTCAATTATAGCACTTTAATAGTCATGGTTTCCCTCAAAGAATCCTGGGCAATCCTCAGGGAGTTGCAGTTCCCAGAGTAGCTTAACAATCATTCCCTCTTCCTAGGGAGCTCTGGGAATTATATTTCTGTGAGGGAATAGGGTTCTCTTAACAGCTCCCAGCAGCTTTCACAAACTACAGTTCCCAGGATTCCTCACTGGAAGCCATGACTGTTAAAGTGGTATAGGCTGCTTGAAATGAATGGTGCAGCTTCAATCTGACTAAGGAAGATGTTCTGACTAGATCTTGTCAGGTTCTGTAAACGGGTGGGCGGCCTGTCAAATTTCATGTAGGGATAGTGGAGAAATTGGGAGCAGGGGAGGTCAAGAGTGAAAAAAGTACCAAAAGGTTATTTCCACCCTTGAATAATATTGGGTTGTGTCCAATGTTAGTCATACTCAAAGGAGACCCATTGAAATTAATGGACATGTCTAACTTGGGTCCATTGACTTCGGTGGGTCTATTAACATGGCTGGATCCAACACATTTCTTGCTCAACGAGAGGCCAACATCTCAAAAGCTAGGTTGCCTCCCAATATTCTTGTGCTTGCAATCTTTTGACATATACTCTGAAACAGAAGTCCTGGGGTTTGAGATGCCACTGATTCCTTATTAGCACAGTATTCCAGTAACCAGGAGAGAATATTTGACTAAAACATATCTTTATTGCCATACAGGATAGGCTTGCAAGTTAAAGATTGTCAAACTGAGACCTCCACAAACACTAGGTTACAGCATATTTTACTTAACTTCTCACACTGTGAATGCAAAGTTTGTTCTTTTATTGGGGTTTTTTTTTTAATGGAAAGCTTATACCCTGGACAACATACAGATAGATTTTCAGTAAAAACCAAATGCAGTGCTTGACATTTCACTTTATTGCAGAGTCGTTTTTAGCACTGGCTTTAAATGTTAGTCTGCTTTGGCTTCCTTTTTATTTCTTTTTCCTTTAAGGATGGTAATTTAGTACTTACAAAACTAAGACAGGTGAGATCCTGAAGGAACATATTTGAGGGTGGGGAAAATTCCCCAAATGTGTCTGACATCCCTTCAGTCTTGATTTTTAATACATGCATTCCATTTTTAAACCCTTCAAAACTATACAGTATATTGCTCATGTGAGAAACAATGGTTTAACATAGCAAAATCACAAAATCACAATGCATAACAGACTGAAATAAGTCTAGCAACTGAACTTCCTTAGAAATATGATTTATGACTATAGATTTTCACAATTTGTGGGTCTACACCACTGCATAAAAGGCCTTATCTCAACAGAATAGTACTACACTGGCCTATGTAGCTTCAGAGTTCATAAATGAAAATAGAATGATTTCATTTATGATTTATACCTTAGTGAAGCAGCATATAACGAGATGCTGGACAGAGCAGTCTATTTCCAGTCTGTGTCAGTTTCACACGTGTTCATTCATAAATCCCTTCCATCTGGTTTCCAGTTTAATCTGTGCATTTCCACCCCAAGCATATTAAAATGCATACTAGCCATACTCAGAGTTGGCCCACTGAAATCAGTGAGTAATTGGACTTGGTTGGTTCTCACCATTTTATCGCAACATGTACGTTATCTGAATGTTACAGTTATAAACACATTTTATCCTAAAATATGCATTTTTTGCATATTGGTATATTTTTGAGAAATGAACTTCTGCAATTCAGAGAAGTATGAAATGCAAAGAATAATGACATTTTTGTCTTTGAATTAATCAGGGAGGTGCAAATGAGGTCAGTTTGGTGGCAAATGTTGAAAAAAACAGCCCATGTTATGACAGCAGCTGAAGTAGGTGGCTTCACTCCACTGCACAGCAGGCCCAGCCCTGAATAGGTTATACATGGGCAGTTGGACCTCTCATCTTCACCTCTGTAAGGATTAAAACTGGTCTGGTTCAGTGGAAGGCTGCTGCAAATGCACTGATGTGAATAACCAAGTTTCTTCATATTTTCCGAGCTGAGTGTGAAGTCTTCTGTCCCTCGTGGAAAGTGTTCCTTATTTCCATTGCATTTATGCTTTCAGAAAGTAATTTCTCTCTCCCCCCTCCCCCTGCATTTAGGCCCCATAAGCAGCGTCTTGGTGAACAAATATGGCAGCCGGCCAGTCATGATTGCGGGCGGGATCCTGGCTTCATTTGGAATGATTAGCTCTTCATTCTGCAACAGTGTCCTAGAGCTTTATATCTGCATAGGTGTCATTGGAGGTAAGTATTAAACCGCTATCCCAGACAAAGCCCATGGGTTTCAATTTTTTAAATGATAATTCAACTTGTGGTGCATGTTCTTTGCGCCATTCTTACTGGGTCACATGCAATTACAGCCCAGGCATTGATTAGCTAGTGGCAGCACTTATTATAGTCATCAGTACTCCATTTTTCTACAGGTTCTTTTAGCCTTTAATCATGTCGCCATACACAGCAAGGAATACAAATCCAAGTGTACCCAAAATGCCCCAGTTGCTGTTTGTCATGTTATGAGTTTATTCACAGTGTAGTAGAGTTTTATGTGGAAATTCTGTAATGTAGGAGCAAGCTCTAAATGCAATGTTTCCAAAAAATGGGCTTCAGTTACAAGAGCCTGAGGATGGGGTTTGTATGATGTAACATCAGCAAAAGCCCTATTGGTAGAATGCCCATTCTATTAAATTCCCGTTCATATGCATGCAGCCAGCAGACAGTTTGCTGTTCAGCACCCACCCTAACAGATCCTCTAGATGACTTGTTTTCTAGGCTTAGTTATACTGGTGCACACATGGTGACTGCACGCTCAAGCGATGGTCTGCATTTGTGAATGAGAAACCACACACAGATCAAAAACAGCACACAGGATTGTGGTCTCTCAAACACGATGCTTTTCACAACACGATTCTGTTACCAACCTACAGGCTGAAGTTGAGGCTCCAGTTTGTCATGTCCTGTCAATTCTTTCAGCCTTGAGTCGCAAAGATGCAGCATGCTGACCTGGCTGTGCAAAGTTAACTGAAAGATGCATGGATCAAGTTATGACAGGCAATCCTGTATACTTTTTTTAAAAATAAAAATAAATAAATCTGTAGCAGTAGCCATGCACTGAGTAGACATGACAAGTGGACTTCTGAAAACACAGTCTGATTCAGGAACTGGCAGGCCATGATGATACTGGCCTGTGCTTGAGCATCTTGGAATAGCTTCACCATTCCAGCCACCAGACTTACCGTATTTTTTCGTGTATAAGACACTCCCATGTATAAGATGCCCCCTATTTTGGGGGACTAAATTTAAAGAAAATGAGGGGAGATGGCCCAAAGTTGTTAATTTTTTTTAGGGGGAATTGCATTCGTGCCATCACACCCCAGCAGAGCCGTTGCTGGGGGTTGGCAAAGTGGGCAGCCACTCCCCCCACGCCCTGGTGGGAAGCTTCCTAGGGCATGGGCCACAAACCAGCTGGCTGGCACGCATGGCTCCCCCTCCACACCACTGCAGGAAACACTCCCAAGAGCATGCACCTCCCGCAGTGGCATGGGGGGGACTTGCGCTCCCGCCAACCAGCTGGCTGGTGTGCACAGCTTTCCCTCCATGCCACTGCAGGAGACACTGGAAGCCAGTGTGGTGTAGTGGTTAAGAGCGGTAGTCTAGTAATCTGGTGAACCAGGTTTGCTTCCCCGCTCCTCCACATACAGCTGCTGGGTGACCTTGGGCTAGTCACACTTCTCTGAAGTCTCTCAGCCCCACTCACCTCACAGAGTGTTTGTTGTGAGGGAGGAAGGGAAAGGAGAATGTTAGCCGCTTTGAGACTCCTTCGGGTAGTGATAAAGCAGGATATCAAATCCAAAACTACTACTCCTCCTCCCTAGAGCACGCGCCTCCCACGGTGGCATGGGGGGAGTTGCATGCCCACCAACCAGCTGGCTGACAGTGCGCAGTCCCCCCCCCCCATGCCACTATCCAGCTTTTTTATGTCTAATACACGTAAAAATATGGTAAATTCATTCACCTTATTCTCCCAATAGCTTTGTGAGGTAGGTCAGCCAAAGAGAAAGCAGGTCACTCCAAGCCATCCCAGCAAGTTTCATGACTATATAGAGATTTGAAGCCAGGTCTCTCCTGCTCAAATCAAACCCGCTAGCCGCTGTGCTACCGGTATGTGAGGACTTAGAATTAGGCTGTAGAATGAGAAAGAGTGTTATCCACATAGGATGAGTAACATCCATAGAGGAAAGACATCTTTGCTCACAGAATATGACATGAATGCATTCAGGACTACTCTTCCTTCTGGTAACTATTGTAACCCAGCTGTACGATTGCTAGAGGCAGACTGGCTGCCGGCGATGCCAGGCCTATTCCACTATATTCTTCCTGTAAGGTTCCCAGTCACAGCACCAAACAAGGAATCTGAAATGTTTGTGTAAGTCTCTCCTCCATGGGAAACCTCAGGACCCCGCAGTGATCTGGGAGGGCGTCATTTTCTGTGTAACGGCCCATGTCCATTAAGCATTTTAAGCCTTATTTTTATGTGTACCTATTCAAACCTAAGTAAAGGATAAAGCTAAAGGCAGAGGATTTATCCTTCTAAACTCTTGCCGTTTTCATCGAGAAGGTGACATTTAATAACTTCTGTGAAATGAACCAGGAGCAAATTGGATTATAGCTTAGTAAAATACAGAAACAGTGTGCTCAAGGTCTTGATATCATTGTTCCTCTGTCACTCCGTTGTCTGCAACATGAATCGTGCGTTGCAGAGCTCTCGCTTTTATTGCACTGCAATTTGAGGGAAACGAGAGAAATTTTGTGTGGCATATCAGTGACATTAAAGCACATGGGAAGCAATGAACGCTCACGTTTATTTGCCAGCGCCAACAGCTTTTTAATATTTCTGGAGAATTACTAGCTGACATTTTGGCTGTTTGTTGTTTATATGGGGTGCTTGGAAGGTGACAATTTGGTACTATTCTAGGGGAATTCTCTATTTTTCATGTTTTTGTATGTGTGTGTGTTTTCTTTCTTCCTTTCTTTTAGGTTTGGGCTTGGCATTCAACTTGCAGCCAGCTTTGACAATGATTGGCAAGTATTTTTACAAAAAACGCCCCATTGCTAACGGACTGGCCATGGCTGGGAGTCCAGTGTTTCTAAGTACTCTGGCACCTCTCAATCAGTTTCTCTTCAATGTTTTTGGCTGGAAGGGAAGCTTCCTCATTTTGGGAGGGCTTCTTTTGAACTGCTGCGTGGCCGGGTCTCTCATGAGGCCCGTCGGACCCACACCAGCCCCTGCGGTCAAAAAAGACGTAGAAAAGGGGAAAGGAGATTCTGCCTTGCACAAGAACGACAAGAAGTCCGTTTGGCAAACCATCAACACATACTTAGATCTCTCCCTCTTCAAACACAGAGGGTTTCTGATTTATCTATCTGGAAACGTCATCATGTTCCTTGGCTTTTTTGCCCCCATTGTATTCTTAGCTCCTTATGCCAAGCACAAGGGGATCGATGAATATTCCGCTGCGTTCCTCCTCTCCATCCTGGCTTTTGTTGATATGTTTGCCAGGCCGTCCATGGGCTTGCTCGCAAACTCCAAATACATACGGCCCAAAATCCAATACTTCTTTAGCTTTGCCGTTTTGTACAATGGCATCTGCCACATCATGTGCCCGCTGGCCGAAGACTACACAGGCTTGGTTGTGTACGCAGTACTTTTTGGACTTGCCTTCGGCATGGTGAGCAGTGTCCTTTTTGAGACCCTCATGGATTTGGTTGGTGCTAGCAGGTTTTCCAGCGCTGTAGGACTCGTCACCATTGTGGAGTGCTGCCCTGTTCTTCTAGGCCCTCCGTTGGGAGGTGAGTATATCGATGATGGTCATGTTAAGAAAATGGCAAGTATGTATTTGAGCTGTTAAGAGACCTGCCACCAACAGCTTGGCTGGTTGGTGCAAGTCAATATATGAAATTTAACTCCATGCCCACCTCATTCAGATTTATTTGCTTTCCTGGTCCCACCCTTCTGGAATCTAATGTTTCCTTGTCCACAGATTTCCTTCTGTCCTTAAATCCTGTGTGAGAACATTTTTAAAATTCCTTTCTCCTTGGCCCTTTGGTTCCCTGCACCCGCCCTCCCACTTCCTTCCATGTTTCCATAAGTTCCCACCTCTCAATCATGCAATCCATATCTTCTGCTCACCTGTCTTCCCAATCAGATTTCTCCCCTCCCTCCATGCTCCACTGGCTTTCTTCAGACAGCACACAGTTTTATCAGACATGGTGAGCTTTTTCCACAGGCTCCCCTTTCTTCAACTTTCTCTTCCACACAGCATATGCAAAGATCCTTCCGACTACCATTTCCTACTGTACCCTACAATATTATTGTTGGTATTACAGGTCTATCCTGCATTTCCACCATGAAGACCAAGGCAGTGTACATGCCTGGTTACTGGGAATCACAAGTGCGGGGGAACGCTGTTGTGGGCAATCCCACAAGATGCTGCTGTCCTTTAATGCAATGGTAGTCCTGTCTGAATTCCCTTCAATGGGTATAAGGAGGGAAGAGCAATGGATTGCCAGATATTCTTATGGCTTTTATTTTCATTCAAAGTTAGGTGTGTAGACATTGGTATAATTTTAATTTGCCTTGGTCTAAAGATAAAAAACCATTGAACAGAACACTGACTTATCACGATTGAACTGAATCACGACCTTTAATTGCCATGCGAAAAGAGCTTTCTTCAATTAGAAACTGGCTACTCTAGCTCTCAGTATGCCACCTAGTGGTGTATTTACCTCCTGGGTTAGTAATGATCAGTCCTGTTTAGACTGCTAGTTTCTCATTGAAGATTCCTGAACTTATTTTGGCATATACGCTTTCAGAGTTTCTGCCCTTCTTCTCTTACACCCGTCTTGCCATTTACTTTTATTTAATGGTGGCAAACAGCATTACTTTCTGTTGAATCCCTTGACAGTCCATAGATGGGAAGGATCCCATCTCCCATTATATAGTTTAGTTATTCTGAACTTTTTACACCAATGCACAGTCAAAAGGACAAGTCAGAGCAGCTCATAATCAATAAGCTACATCTGTGTTGTTCTGGATTGGTCATTTTTCAGCAAACAG
This sequence comes from Podarcis melisellensis, assembly GCF_964234715.1. Lineage (NCBI taxonomy): Eukaryota > Metazoa > Chordata > Lepidosauria > Squamata > Lacertidae > Podarcis > Podarcis melisellensis. The sequence goes on from NC_138542.1 coordinate 29,180,082, forward strand.
ACAGCACCTTTCCTAATGTGAGTTCTCTTCCTGGTTCAACGCATGCACACACACCTCTCCAACCTTGCAGTTCTTGAAGTAAAGGGTCTTACACCAGTAAAGCATTTCCAGAGAGGTAGTTATGTTATCCTCTTGGAACAAAAGAGTCTTGGGACACATAAAAATCTGTCAAAATTTATTCTAGTATAAGCTATTGTGTACTCAGGCTCAATTCATTAAATGCCTAAAGTGAAATCCTAGTTAACAAGTACGCAAAGGAGAACATTGTAAGGTGAGAGTCAAATGGCAATGCAATGCAAAAATTACAGTCAGTGATGAGCAGAGTTTAAATATATGTTAAATTTAACATATAAGAGCAGCAGATTGATGGTGATTTCCTTAACTCTTGAACCATTTGCAAGGAACAGTCAACGATAGCACAGAAATCCTGGCACTGTTGAGCTAAGTACAGTGGTACCTCAGGTTAAATACTTAATTCGTTCTGGAGGTACGTTCTTAACCTGAAACTGTTCTTAACCTGCAGCACCACTTTAGCTAATGGGGCCTCCCGCTGCCACCGCATGATTTCTGTTCTCATCCTGAAGCAAATTTCTTAACTTGAGGTACTATTTCTGGGTTAGCAGAGCGTATGTAACCTGAAGCGTATTTAACCCGAGGTGCCACTGTAACACTATTTCTACTTGCAAAAGTTGCATTCGGACCTTCCTTTCTGCCTGCCATGAGAGAATGATTTGTTTCATCTTCAGTATTATTTGCAGGGATTCTCTTTTTATCTTCCAGGTTTGCTCGTGGACATAACGAAAGATTACAAATACATGTATTTTGTCTGCGGTGTCATTGTCATCGTTGCAAGCATCTGGCTATTTATTGGGAACGCGATCAACTACAGACTTTTGGCAAAGGAGAAGAGAGCGGAAGAGGAGAGGCAGAGAGCCCTCAAGCATGCAGATTCCAAGGAAGTGGAGCCCTTGACCCACAAAGAGAGCGAAGAGACGGTCAGCAGATCGAGCAAACTGCCAGAAAACCCGTCGGAAAGAGAAACTAATATTTAATGCCTGCCCACACACAAAAAAGAGATGTGGTTCAAATACTCATATTTATAACTTCCATTAGAAGTATTTCTTCAAAGTACAGGCCAGGTTTTATAGAAATAATAATCAGTTGCAATTCTGAAGGGGGGGAAGGAGTTTGCAGAACATAAAATAAAACCCGTCGCTTAGATCCCAATCCGTCCCCTTCCATGGAGAGAGAGAGAGAGAGAGAGAGAGAGAGAGAGAGAGAGAGAGAGAGAGAGAAGGTGCAGAAGGATTCGCCGTAGAACATCATAATTTCTCTCTCTCCCACTGTGCTGCCCCAGAAAAAGGTAACCATGGTGCATTTAGATTATCTGAAACTCTTGTATTTAGGGGGGGGTTGGGGGGAGCTCTTTAGAAGGGGATGCTTCAAAAAGTGGTAAGCTAGATCTGCTGCATTTGGGACCCCTCCTGCTCATTGGTATTCAAGCCTGGCCCTCGCAGTTTCGATGGCTGTAACATGGCCAACCACTCACAGCTAAATGAAGCCTTTCTGCACCTTGCCTGAAGCATCTAGCACCTTGAAGCTCCTCAGATGAAAAATCTGTATCCACCAGCAGTGCAGAAGTAGCACGGTGCAGCAAAGGCGGAGGTTATGCTGTAGTCCTCTGTGGATCCAGACCCCATTCTGTTCTCCGTGCAGGGACGGAATAGGATTGAGGCATTATATTGTGTTTTGTTTTGGTGTCAAAAGTATTAGGTCTCCTGTTTTTAACTTGGTGTGAGTGAGTCCGTTCAAATGCTGACTCAAATCTGGGTAGAACTTGTACAGCAAGGTCTTCCAAAAACAACCAAACAATTCCTGCTACAAACATGTGTCTAATGCAAAAATAGGTGGTTGTCTAGGAATGGAAAACAAAGGTCTTAATCCTTCAGATATTGATCAATGCCTATTGACCTCTTTGCATGGTATGTTTTGGGCCAGAAGGAGGAAAGAATGTGAAAACATGATTTTAAAAATGAAAGGTTACTGTTAACAGCTACCTGAGCAAAAAGCGCACAAAGCAAATTACTCTTTCATAGGGAATTTTCAGTGGATCATAAGCCGATTTCTTTCTGATCAAATTTTACTATGTGGATTTTCAAGGACAAATGAAATCAGATACAAGAACTGGTGGGTTTTATTGCTAAGCGCAATAGGTGTTTTAATTGTGGCAAATAAAGGGTCATTTCCCTCTGCTGTAATAGATTTGACACTGAAATATTTACAGCCTGATCCTAAGACTTGCAAAATAATACTTAGGATGGGTTGTGTCCAACTGCTGCATTGTTGCAATATCACAAATACGTAGATATGCTGGCACAGACGTTTAGGATCAGGGTATAACTTCTGAACAACACGTTGCCTTGTGCTCATCACTGTATTCCAGACATGTTTGAAATCTGTTTTACATTTGTAGTTGTCACTGCCACTTTACCCAGTTACCTCTGTTCTTGAGACTCTGGACTCAAAAGTGTATTTAGATACACAAAACTGACCCCTGCTAACAAAATTCCTGCCAGGTAGGAGTTAGGGTGAATCTACACTGGTTGGTTATAATGTTAAAAATACGTTATAAAAAAGTGACACCAGAGGGTGCTACAGAGCAGCGATCCATTGGCAATGGGAAATTGCATGGAGAGCTATGTAACTTTTTTATAATGTTTAATAGCGTTTTTCCAGATCAGTGTAGATTCCAGCCTTAGTCCTTTACTACTGTAGACCATGTGTGCTCAGGCATTCATATGGCTAACAGGGACCAGATAAAATAAATGTGGGAGCTGCATACAGCCCAGTTGGTCATCCTGGATTTCTCCCCGCTGTCAATATCAGAGACAGTAAGCTTTTTCGTCTCTGTAGGTAGATCAAATTATTTGAAGGCCAAATAAATTTTCTGGCAGTTATCAGTTCCTTATGGACCAACTTGGTCCAGAGATTCAAAGCTAGTAGGTTGTTTTAGCCCAGCGTCCACAGAAATGTAGCTATTGGTCATGCAGAACATTTCCCAACACTGATGAAATTGAAGTAGCACCAGATCAGGTCAAAGTAGTATGTATTGCAGCTGGTGTGTTTGTCAGTCTTTGCAAAGGAAGTCCTCAGCCTCATCCCAGCTGCATTTCTGAACTCAGCCTGGCCAATGCATCCCCTTCCATAAGCCCCTTTCAGGTCAACGGTGCATGTGGCCAGATCCTTCCGCCATTTCTAAGACCGTGATGGCAATGCAAAGCAAGACTGTCAATCTTGCGTTCATGCAGAGTATGAGGTGAAACGTGTGTTATGCACTATAGCGGGGTCAAGCATTATGTCCTACAGAACACCACTTTAACGGTATTTCAGTCTTTCACCTTTAACAGGCATGACCAACCCCCAGGAGACTGCAGTCTACTCCCAGTATAACAAAACTGGCAGTGATCTACCCACTGTTGTTGCCAAAAATTGCTGACCTTTTTTTAAGGGGAGGATGGAGGATTCTGCAGAGTTGTTTAGCTTTTGGGGGGGTCGCGATCGACCTGTATTGCCCCCGTGATCAACTGGTAGATTGCAGTCAACCGGTTGGACATACCAGATCAATAAGGTCCTATAAAACCCAGTATTTGATCTGCATATAGATAAGCTGTTATATTTTCCATAGAAAATGAAAATGAGCCACCAATTTACAGTGTGCTCCCCACCCCCATTATGCCTGCAAAAGACAGCCATTCTTTCAAAGATGGATAAGATGAACTGTAATCCTTGTGCTTGAGATACGCAATAGGTAAAGGTAAAGGGACCCCTGACCATTAGGTCCAGTCGTGACTGACTCTGGGGTTGCGACGCTCCTCTCACTTTATTGGCCGAGGGAGCCAGCGTACAGCTTCCGGGTCATGTGGCCAGCATGACTAAGCCGCTTCTGGAGAACCAGAGCAGCGCATGGAAACGCCGTTTACCTTCCCGCTGGAGCGGTACCTATTTATCTACTTGCACTTTGACGTGCTTTTGAACTGCTAGGTTGGCAGGAGCAGGGACCGAGCAGGGAGCTCACCCCGTTGCAGGGATTCGAACCACTGACCTTCTGCTCGGCAAGCCCTAGGCTCTATGGTTTAACCCACAGCGCCACCTGCAATACATGCTGCTTAAACCAAGAACCAAAAAAGTAGGGTCCCCTCTCCATTCTGTGCCCCTTTAGCATTGGGTTTAACCTTTCTGTCCAGGAGAGGGGTGGAGCAAAGAGAAACTTGTTTAAGCTTCATGGAAGCAACAGCACCCACCCCTGTTTTTAATATGGATCACATTCAGGGCCTGTTTGTTTCAGCCAGAACTTGCCGGAACTCAGTTATAGCACCTCTCAGGTGGTTGCCATTGCCATCCTAAGAGAACGAGGGAAGTGATGATGGTGAGTTCTGGCACCTCTTTTTCTATAAAAAAAAGCGCTGATCACACCCAAACATCAGTTCACAAATCTGGGGGGTGGGGGGCTTTGAATGAATAGGCAGGATGGAGCAAAGGTAATGGTGGTGAGTTGTCCTATGGTATAGCCCCTCTCCACCTGTAATCTGCTACACCAGCAACGTAACTGAACAGCAAACTATCCTACACATCCAATGAGACTTATTAATAAAGCAAGGGTGACTTCAGTCCCATACTAGGAAAATGTTCTTCATTATGACAGGTGGAACCGGGGTGAAGGGTTGTATATTGCAGGTGTCCTACTTGGGATGACAATGAATTTTGTACCACCATCCATGGACTCCCTATCAGTCGTGAAAAGGCCAAACACTCTCAGAGCTGGCGGTCGTGTTTTAGTTTGACCAGAATATTTTCCCCAAAAAGCAAAGCTTTATTTCCCCCCTGGTTGAGTGACTAGGAGTCACTCACTTACATAAGAAAAATTGTAGTGGTGTCTTCAAGGACATAATTGGGACGAGGGTTCAATTTGATCCTTGTTGACCCCAGATTCTGGGATGAGGGACCGGTTTCACCTCTCCACTCTGCTGTGCTGTAGGCCATTTATTTTATCCTATAGAACTCAATTAGCAGCCTTTAAAAACCAAGCCAAACTTTATCTGCATAGCCCGACTCTTCACCCATTTACATATATACCTTGGGTTCATTTGCTTGATGTGACACATAAATATATATAGATGATTGCCACTTTTTTTTCAATATTAAGCCATTATTCATAGTTAAGCACACATGGTATAAATTAAGTGCTTTGCTGTTTAACATTACCTGCCTGCAAGGAAAATGGTAATTTGGTTTTTTTTTAAAGCAAACCACACATGAATCTCACAATGAATGTAGTTCAAGACAATGTTTGTTTAATATATGAGGAAGAGAAGGTGCAAAGCTCTTGGGTGGATATTTTAGAACAAATGTTTTAGAAGTGAAAATTCAGGGTTTGATTCATAAAATATGTATGCACTGTTTATGCAGCACTCCTTTCAGAAAAGTAGGAACGTTTTCAAATTCATTGAAGCTCTTCTTTTTTTTTAACCTCTAAAAATTTGACTATTTGGCAGATTCTCAAGCATATTAAATATGCTAACACCTCAAGGGTTGTTGTTTTTTTGTTTTGTTTTAAAAAAGAGGGGAGAACAAGGTGACACATTTGCCCCCGCTCTCTTCTTTGCATATATTATTTGTCGTTTTGGAATAATTTCATTATGTTTTGCTTGTCTTTATTTACGTTGGTATTCTATGTACTGTAAAGGGAGAATGCAAAGCTCATCCAAAGCATCACTGCCTTTTTTGAGACCTAAGGCACTTAAAGCACATGTCTGCTCAGAGCTGAACTTGTAGTCCAGGATCTGGATAACCATGTGGATCTCCTAGATCCTTTAAAGTCCTTTAAAAAGAACTTAATTTATGAAAGTTAGCCAGGGCTGGCCCAACAGTTTTTTCCACCTGAGGTTAGGGAAAGATTGCGTCTCCACTCCATACCATATACTGGCTGGCAATTGTATTGCAACACTGGCAATAGGATAGCATCCTCAACCACACCTGAGAATGCAGGCCAGGTGAGGGGGCTCAGGAAAGGTCACATGACATCAGAGAAGCTGGGAGAGCTCAGGAGGAACAGCCATGAGCGGCAACTGCCCCCAGTATTTGCTGCCTGAGGCACTTGCTTCACTTTCCTAATGTTTGGGCTGGCCCTGAAGTTGATCATTGTGCAGTTCAATCCTATTAAAGTAACATCTTAAGATTAAGTGACCCCTATCAGTGCTATTTTTCTAGAAAAAATAGCCATGAACACCTCCCTGGTTCTCTTAGAATGTAATACATCTCCTCCTCCTCTTTTTTTCCTGTAAACTAGAGACATGCCTGAGCCAAATTCAAGTTCTGAATATTCTTGAGCTCTGGGAAATTCCATATTTGGTTCCTGTCAAATTATTTTATGGACATTTATGTCAATTTAATTTATGGACATTTCCTTCTTGCAGGGTTCTCTGAACTTTTTGTGGTTCCTAGATCTTATGCTAGATTATCAACCTTGGTGAAAGGACCACATATTTGGACCAATTCCCATCCTTGTGCCAATCTTCTTGCTATTGCAGAGCTGAGACATAAAACCTCTGAAGCAAAGAGCCTGCTCTATAGGTGGAGGCGAACCCACATGACTTGGAACCCTGGGTGAACACAGATCTAAATCACTCACAGAGCCTGGGAGCTTCATCTGCTTCAGATGTCTCAGCACTGATAGTGAGGGCAGAAGGAGCCACACAACTTTGAGAGTTTCATGCAAGTACCGGTAATACCCAAAGAGCTCAGCTGAGTATTTCTCTTGAGCTCCATTGTAGGATAATAATGGCATACCCTCTGGTGCTTTGATTGTCTTTGTCATGAAATATTGGAAGCATTTTCTTCCACAATCCCCTTCTTTTTATGTCTTAGTGACTATTCTTTCCTGCTAGAGTCTCCTTTCTTGCTATTTTTAAGTCTGAAGATGAGTACAAAACCTCAAAAGAGATCTATAGCATATATTTCCAATGCAGTCATCAACCAACCTCCGTCCACAATATGCAGTCATTTTGTGTACTGTAACTGTGTAAATAAGAACAGTAGCCCACCAAGCCTGATTTTTTTTAGCTGTAAGTGATACCATATATCCAACTTTACATCGTCAGAGAAAGAGGTGTTGTCCTAACATCAGCCCTTGTTAGGAGATAGTTGGAATGGAAGCAGGGTTCTACATGTACAGACCACGCCTGAATACCTTGTGGCAGCCAGCACAATGCCTGCATAATTTTCTGAATGAATCAACCCCTAAATTTACACGCAGTGGCTGGGATCCAAAAGTAAACTCCATGTGCAGCCCTGGTGGTACTTGCTTTTTTAAAAATTAACCACTGCATTTCCCACTGCTAAAGAGACAATCCATTGGTCCATATAAAAATAGCTTACCTCTTCTGCAGTGGAATATGTTATGGCCAAAACAGTAAGCAAAATCCTCACTGCGCGCAGTTCTGTTCCATGCACATATCTTCCTGCTATGGATCCCAGCCAATATGTCTAGTTTTACTGGAATGTGTAAATAATGACATTAACATGAATGTACATGAACGTATTGAAAAGGTATATGTATATATACCAGAACAAATCCTTAGTCTAAAAGAATCAAAGTTGCCTGGTTCTTTGCAAGCCTTCCTTTATCAGAATGTAATCTTCATCATTCATATCTGCTGGGAATGTTTTTCTTTTTTTAATTGTGTTTGGTAAATAAAATTTATTTGTAACAGATGAAAAATACTTCAACAAATTATTATTTTTCTGCAACGCAGTACTTGATTATTCTCATCTTCAGTCTTAACTTCAAGAGATAATTGCAATATTTTATAACATTGCTGTACTACCCAGCCTCAACAATTCAATGTGGCCTGAAATACTGCTGCATATTTTCACTGCTGTCAGAGTGTAAGGAATTGCCTTTTTTAAAATGCGTGTGTATATGTTGTATAGATGATCTCTGAACAAATTGTACTCTGGGTTGTCTTTAAAAACAAACAAACCCCTGAGGTCTTGCAGCAGTTTGCCAATATGGCACCCATGGGCACTAGTGTGCTCTCCAGCACCTCCTACGGCACCCACAAAGTATTTCCTTTAAAAAACATTAAACATCTCCTCCAAAAAACACAACTCACATGAGACTGCTTGTTTTGTCTGCTCATTACCTGATTCACTGGTTCAGCCTCACATTGAGCACACATCCTTAAACTTGCCCACATTTCATTGGATGCCAGGAGTGGACACTCACTCTCCTTTCTGTTCTGAACAGAGGAGTATAAAGACCTCTGTGTGTATGTGTGTGATGGTGACTTACAAAGGTGCCTTTTCCTCAGTGGATGAGGTGGCAGGCCATACCATTTTGTGGTCTCCTCTCTCTGGTTTGTTCTTTTGGATGTGGTAGGCATTTTGCGTGATGCTCCTGTGGCAGCCATTTTGTGACTGCCACCAACAGTATGTTCCAAATGTGCCCACTGGCTCAAAAAGCTTGGTGACCCCTGATCTAGGGCATTATACAGCCACAAACCATAAGCCTGTGCTGGGGCAAAGAGTTTGCCATCTTGCTTCTTGGAAGTTCAGGGTAAGGAAGGATGCCTTAGCCATGAAAACATATGCATGAGCATTGCTTTTTTAAAAAATAAAAAAATACTCATATTAGGATTTTGAAAGCATGAAAACCAAATCCACAAACCATTTAAGCCTGATGTCACAGGATGGAATCACAGAAGAACTTGGGATCCAGTCAATGCCTCCACTAAAGGCTGGAGATGTGGAAGTTGCTGTAGGGAATTAGGGCAAGCCAGGAAAAAAAATGTCCTCTTTCGTTCCATTAATGAAGGCACACACTAGATCAAAATCATTCCATGAGTGTAAGGATACCAATTAGATCTCACCCATAGCCTTATTTTTGGTTGCGATATGACAGTGATGAATGAATAATATCATTGTCAAGACAAACCTACATGAAGCATTTTCAAGTCTTGTTGATTCCTCGCATTTGTCTGGAGTCTGTCCACTTGCAACAGCCCTGCATTTTACTCAGGTGTTTACTCAGTAGTTGCTTGGCTTCAAAAGCACCTAGGTGATTCCGCTATTTTCTGCAGGCCCTTCCAGTTTGGTAGCACACCAGGAAGTCTCACTAGGAGAAGGCAGTTTTCATTGAACACAAAATAACAAGCTTGATTTCGTATGTGGTTCTGCATCTAATGTGCAGGCAAATAAAAATTGAACAGTGCACTGTAAAGCATTTAGCCTAGAAGTTTGCAGTCATGTACTCAACTTTGTTTTTTTTGGGGGGGGGGTATGAAAAGATACTCACAGTTTGACCCCTGAAGCGGGCCCATCTCATACATTTTAACATCATCACTGGTGCCCATTCACTTGCCTGTCTCTCTGGGTCCAATCCACACCACCTCATTCATTCATATTGTTTGCTTGCTAAATGAAGGGATGCGAACTGGTAGTAAGAAGCAAGGAGAAGGAGCAATAAGGCCTGGTGACTCTGGAATGGTGGGGAGACACCTGTGGTTCTCCAAAATACAGGGATGAGTGAAGTGGTTGGACTACAACTCCCATCATCCCTCATGATTGGCATTGCCAGCTGGGACTGATGGAAGTTGGGAGTGCAACACTTATCTGCAGAGCACCATGTTGGCTGTCTCTTCTGCTTTTTCCTTCAAGCCCTTTTATCCTTCTCTTAACTGTTTCTCGGTTTATTGCCAATTCTGAAGCTCTTCTTTAGAAACTTTGGGTTTCCCAGTCTTCATCCTACCCCACAAAGCTGTCCCTAGGTCCTATGAGAAATGTTAACCCCAGTCATTTTCTTAAAAATGCTAAGATTGCAGATATTCTGCCTGTCCTCTGAGCACTTGGAGTGCTTGTGAGCATTCTGTGTCATCATACCACCTCAGCTCAACAAGCACTATAGATTGCATATAGAGTAACGAAGAAAAACCATCGAAGAGAGTTCCTTTAATACTACATTATGTCAATAATCGCAGCATATCACAGAGGAGCTGTCCACAGATAAACTGACTTGCGTAAACACAATCCAGCACTGCAGGACTTCCTTCATAGCATTTCCAGTCTACCATCACTGAACAAAACGACCTCTAAAAAGAATGAGGACAGAAAAGGCAAGGATATGTGATGTTCTGTAGCCAGAAAGTTGCGCTGCCTCTGTTCTAATCAAAGACTCAGAGATAGGTTGATTTGCAAATTAGCAGCCGCTGGGTATGGAATACACTGATGAACTATCTTTAACTGTCCTTAAAAGATGAAATGAACTACATTAGAGTTTCAGGGTTGGATTCTTGGCAGTGGAGACTTACTGATGGTGAAGCTACAATCCAAACTTTCATCCAGTGGACTTGAATCCTGCCACTTTCATAGGCTTCCATACCTAACTTCGGCAAGATCTTTGTGATGATGTGCTAATTTAGGAATCTGGGCATAAGGTAGAGAGCATTTAGATTAATGTCACATGTTTCACTGTCCTGGAAAGCAAGGAGTAAAGGGGATTGACCCTCAGATATGGTTCTGTGAATCAACACCTGCTCTAGATAACTTGATGACTCAGGCTGGGTGCAGAGAAATGCCTCTTTTCATTCAGGGCTTTAATAAATAAGTGTATTTTAGTAACCCCTTTGAGAAGGAAGGAAGGAAATGAGAGAAGTTACTATTGGATTCAATTTAATCTTGTTCAATATAGTGCAACTGGATTTGTCTGAGTTATCATGGCTTGGTTGGCTCTGGCCTGGGTTAGTTATGTGGCTTCCAGTGTTTAATATTCATGAATACCCAAGCTAAAATGGCAGGATTGTGGTTTGTCCTACCCCCATATATTTCATGTTTCTTCCATACATTTCCAAATCTGTATGCAGGTATTTGGTATGGATGAATGACTGCTTGCTTCTAGGATGCAAAGAAAGTCCATTATCACAATCCAGAGACAAGTGCTTTAAGATTGTCTAGGGCTTTCACCATGCAGACCAGAACGTCTGCCATTTTTATTTTATAGAAACACTTCCCCTTGAAAACACTCTAGATCTCCAAAACCTTTGGGTGTGTGGTGCGTGCGGGAGTGGCAGGGTGCTGCTACTTGAAAACATGTTTTTTTCTTCAAGAAAGAAAATGAAAATCTATTTGCACAGATTAAGTTGTGCAATTCTCTGGATTATGGCCCCTGATATTCATCTGAATTAATCATCTTTATCATCTCTCCTTTCACACTCCACTTTGTAAACAAAGTCTCATTCCTCTTTGATATTTTCAAAGCAATATGAAGACACATGGTAGCTATATTTACTGTTTTATTTTTAATTTGAATGCCAGCACATTGTTGTTCTGTTGTTGATGAAGTTGTTTATTTCAACATATTGGCTAGATACCTTTTGACAACCATGTTTTTTTCCCTTTCACTAGAGGTGCTATTCACATTCCAAAGATGTTCAGACCAACAACAAACTTCTCTCTTTCTTGCCTCAGTATGCTGTTTTGACATGACAAACTTTTGCTGTTTATACTGTTTATTAATGTTGTATAAAAGCATACACACTGTATTATGTTCTATTTAAATGCATATTTATTCTTTCTTTCCTGTTAATTCCAGGCCTGTATTAGCATCTAATATGTCTAGAATCTCTCTATAGAATTTTGAGACGAATACCCACAAGAAACAGATTAAGCAAGTGAAAATAAATTTCCCGTGTAAAGTTTCTGAATGGATTTGTCAGCTCTGACTGTTCTTTGTGCATATTTCTGTTACCTGGGCTGTGGTTCACTGGAGAGGGTGCCTTTGTTTCATGCATTGCTTACACACAGCAGATGAGCAGATTGTCATGGTTGCAAAGACTGTGTAACTCAGTGGTCGAGGGTGCCCCCAAGTTACATTCTGCATGCAAAAAGTCCCCGTTTCCATCTTTGCCAGGTAGGGCTGTTTAAGACTCCTGCATGAAATCTCGGAGAGCCATCTCTAGGCAATATGAACCAGAGGGAGCCAATGAGTTGCCACCCAGATGTTGTGGGATTATAACTCCTTTTATCCCTGCTGGCTAGAGGCTGGGGCTGATGGGAGTTAGAGTCTAGCAGCAATCAGAAGGAATCACATTGGTTCCCCTGGTATACATAATATGGAGTTAATTAGCAAAGTTAACAGCTAAAATAAGAGAACTTAACAATGACTGCTTTATGGAAGAATGGAAGCTTTTTTTCAGACTATTTAAATAAATATTATAATACAATAAATTTGCCAGCAGGATTACAACTATGAGCAACAGATAGAATTAGAGATTGTGAGTGTTATTTTACTAGAAAAAAGAGGTGTCAGAACTCACCACAAGCACCTCCCTGTTCTCTTAGAACGGCAATTCAGAGATGCCGGAAGCCACCTGAGAGGTACCAGAACGGAGTTCCGGCAAGTTCCGGCTGAAAAAAGCCCTGCAGATTATTGTACTATGGTTATGATATAGAAGAGGGAAGATAGGGTGCAGCAAAGGGGTAGTGTAAAAAAAACAAAAAACCCCGCAGAAAATAGGATGGGAAGTCAATAAAAGAAAAAAATTATAATGTGTTGCAATTTTATGTGGAAATGGTGGAGATTTAATAAAATATATTAAAATGAAAACACTGAGTTAGATAAGCCAATGCTTTGATTTGGTGTAAGTCAGTTCCCTCTGCCATTCCTTCAGAATTCTATGCATTCATTCTACTCTGTGTTTTGCTTTACCTGAATTTTAGTATATAACAACATGCAATTTGCTGCAGCACTTGGTTTCTTCCACTTCTGGGGAAAGTTCAGAGAGACCATCCCCACTCTCCAAACACACACATTTATTTATGTGCCATCCACAGCTTTACAAAACAGCTGTGATCTTTGGGATTTGGAGACAAAACTCTAATCAACCAATTGGTAGAAAGTTATTGCAATGGACATGAAGCTGCCTTTGCATAAGCTGCAATACTTAGCAACGTGCCTACCTAATTAAGTCTACTATTCTGTACACACTTACTTGGGAGTAAGACCTGTTGAACCAAGGGGAAACTATTTTAGAGAGGCTATGCATAAGATTGTGCTGTAAGGCTGAAAAAGAAGCCACAGACAAGCCTATGGTGAGCTGAACATGACAACACTCAGCGACATTTACCCCATCTTTACAGCTTCCTATCTTGAATGTCCAGGCCGAGGAAGAGTCATTCATAGTGAAGCCCTGCCTGCAACATTTTCAGTATGGATTTATATATTAGGTATTAGGGCCTAATAAAAGGAGCCTAAATGATTTCACATATTTTGTTATTTACATCCAGCTTAGAAGGCTTGTGAAGCAATGCAATGTTGCATCACTGTTCCTTATAAAACGCCTAAGGTTTGTTTTAAACCAGCCCTCTTAAGAGTCAATCAGACATTTCCAGTGCTGGATTTACGTATAAGCTAAACAAGCTGTAGCTTAGGGCCCCACTCTAAAAAAAAAAAATAAAGAGAAAAAAACCTGGATGTACATTTCCAAAATATAAGATAAAAAACTAATAAAAATAATAATAAAATTTATTTATACCCCACCCTCCCCAGCCAGGGTCGCTAACACCAAATATAAATTACAATAAAATGTAATAGAAAAAAGCAGTTAATTAAAATACAGCTGTATTTTAAAATAAAACCTACATACAACAACAGTGTTTTGTGTTGTGTAGGCTCCTATGATGTAGGTAATGGGCCCCGCCTGTTAGCCTGCTCCCTAAAATATCACTGGTTTGCTCATTTCTATATATAGGGTGCCAACATTCTGCATGGATAAAATACATATTTTGTTATGTGCAAATGGTTTTAGATATCTAGTAGGTCCATAAATTACCATATAGCATATATTCAACACAAAAAACAGTGACAATTTGTTGTTGACAAAGGACAGCTGGACATATAAAGGGCCCCATTACCTTCAGTAGCTTAGAGCCTCATCAAACCTAAATCCAGCCCTGGACAGTTCCATGGCATCTCCCAGTGATGAATTGCAAGAAAGTTGGGGCAGTCAAGCCCCTTTAAGTTACATCCACCTTGGCTCTATCTTTTCTTGCCATTTGCCTCTCATCTCCTCTGGCTTACTCCATAACATCTGCAGCAGACTGGTTCCCTAGCTACTCACAACAGTGTATGCTCGCTTGATCATGGAAATTATTTTCCTGTTACCCAATGAGCCAGGCCAGATGCTCAATTTGGATCCACATGCACATTTAGTATTGACCATTAATTGTGCTCCTCACAGATCCATGGAGATCTAGGCTTTTTCCAGCAATTTAAATGAAGGGGGAGGGATAGCACATTGCCATCCATATTCCCCCTCCCCCATGTAGGCTGTTTAAGAAACATCACTTTTAAATTAGGATAGGACAATCCCCTTAAGGCCATGTTGTACATAAGAATTTTAAAATGCAATCAGAACAACAAGCAAAGGAAAATTAAATCTCAAGTACAATCATCACACAATCAAGGTCATATGATCAAGTAATTGCGATACCTGCTTAGGGGGAAAAAAGTTTGCATAACATTCCCTGTTTTTAGAAGCATATGCATGCTCTGAGAAACAGGTCAAACTGTTTATTGTGTATATGGAAACTTCCTGGATGCACATGATGTTGTTGCAACACAATGAATGTGTGTGCAAGAGTTACTCTGCTGAAGGGAAGATTAACAACAACAACAACAACAACAACAACAACAACAACAACAACAGTAATAATTTATTTATAGCCCGCCCATCTGGCTGGGTTTCCCCAGCCATTCTGGGCATCTCCCAACAGAATATTAAACAGAATAAAACTTCAAACATTAAAAACTTCCCTAAACAGGGCTGCCTTCAGATGTCTTCTAAAAGTCAGGTAGTTGTTTATTTCCTTGACATCTGGTGGGAGGATGTTCCACAGGGCGGGTGCCACCACCAAGAAGGCCCTCTGCCTGCTCTACTTATGTAAAATTGTGTGTGTGTGTGTGTGTGTGTGTGTGCTTATGGGAGTTCAAACAAAGCTCTGGATTGGGATCTGAAATGAGGTCAATGTTCTTCTGAGGGCAGGGGACCTTCAAATCACGTCTCTAAGAATCCTACAAAGTGGTGTTGCTTCAAGACAGTTGAAAGCAGAATATGCAGTGTTTTGTGCTCCTTTATTGTGGTGGCTAAATCAAGCACAGCCTGGTGTGTTGTGCTCCTGGTGAGAGCTGTGGTCATTTGCCTCAGTTACTGGAAGCTCATGCTGATTTATAAGGCATCTATCCAATTCTCATCATTTCCCCATGTGCTCGGTTATAAATCCACCACTAGAGGGGATCAAAGTGACACACACATCTCACACATCTTATACAGTGTGGTAAATTAACGGCTATGTGAGTTTGCATGGTATTGACGCACTCTTACTAACAGATGTAGGAAATCATATTAATTACAGAGGTTGAAAACATTGGTTCACAGAATACTGTACTCACATGCATGAACATCACTTGCATTGTCATCAGATCACTAATCAAAGTAATCCTTGATTATGTACAGGTGAATAGATACCATCAAAAAACCTTTCTTTGAAATGAAGTGTTGTGATTGTGAAGCTTGCAATTGCTCATTCACACACACATGGCTTGCCACTTGGGCTGAAGGTGCCTTCAGTCTTCTGCAGAAGAGTTAAGGAGTTGGGCTACTTTTCATGGGACTGGAAAGCTGAGGTACACAGGCTTCATCGTTAGAAGAGAAGGCATGAAAAAACAACCATGCCACTTCTGATAATGTTAACTTCTACACAATATCATTGTGGGCTTGGTGTCTGATAGTTGTCTTGCTCTAGGATTTTGCCTTACAGGGATGGCTGATCAGGGCCTGAGATTTGACAAAATTGCTAATGTTTTGTCGTCTTGATGACCCTTGATGGTGAGAATGCAGTTTCTTGATACAGAAATCTCTCTGGAATGTTTGACATGTGGAAACCAGTTCGGGAAAGGTGAAATATCCTGCCCTATCGAGCTAAAACAAGGTAGTTGTGTTTGTGTGTGAAGTAGATTTTTGAAATAGAATTAGGAGGAAACTGACAGAGAGAGAGAGAGAGAGAGTTAAAGGCACTGGGAAGTACTGGTGTGTCTCTCTGTCAATAAAGACATAAGAAGCTGGATCAGACCAAATGTCCATCTAGTCTAGTTCATCTAGTCTAGGAGCAGAGTGCTCATGCTCTTTGTCTCTACCTATGCACCACCTGTATAATTGTAAATATCACAAAAAGATAGGTCTCCAGTTCACCCTCCTCTAAATTAAACTGTGGCACTGCCGACATAGCTTAGGGAAGTGGAGATCACTCAGCAACTTTCTCCTCTCAAGGTATGGCACAAATCAAACTCGTTTCTTTTCAGAAACAAAATAGGATACAATCTACATTCCATCACAGTACATGTTTAACACAATCCCTAGACACACACACACACAACTGTTTCCAATGGACCTGAATTGTACCCCAAATTATACTGATAGCTCTGCCTCTTATCTTGCCATTCTTTCAAAAGTCCTCAGAGAACTTTTGAATGCTCATTTCAAATAACCCCTGTAGCTAATCCGAAATTAAATACATTTCCAAAAAAAAATCCCAGCCCATTAATTGCTCCTTCATATTCCAACCCTGCCCTGATTTTTCCCCCTTTCCCCCTTTTCTGATTAGTAATTTCAATTACTTCAAAACACTGTGCTATTTTATCCATACCTTTTTTGTTTAAAAGGGGGGGGGGGGAGAACTACTTAAAGAGCAATGAGATTGACACTAATAACCCTCCTTTTCAGTTTCCTTTGAACAAGCTCGTGTTTATAGCAAACAAAACAGATCCCAGGTCTTTCGCTAGATATTAATAAAAGCCCCAAGCTGTTTGCTCTTGCTTATTTACATGTACATGGAATTTGTTGGATTAGCAATGCCCCATGAGTCTCTCCTGCGTTATTGCCTACTGTGGCAATAGATTTCCTCTCAAAAGTCCACCTCCACAGAAAGGGCAATAGGCAGATATAGTATTGACTCATGAGTGGAAAAAACAACAGAAACAGGAAAAAAGGTGGTTATATGGATGATGAAAGAATTGCCCCAAATATATCACTTTTCCACCTGACAAAGCACATTATCTTATAAACTTAGTGGAGGGTCTAAAGGCAGAGGCCAAACATTTGTATTCAGCTTGGGTTTTACTATGGTTTGAAAAATTAATGACCCAAATCCTGAGGCCTTGACAGAAACACATCCAGCCCAATGCTTAGTTATGTTGAATAGATTATTTTCTTCCCCAGGCTGGGGGAGATGGGGAAATAAGGAATAACCCTAAAACTTTTGGTATTGCTGCCCACAGTTGTGGTTTGCTTATTCCGTAAGAACATAAGACTAGCGCTGCAGGATTAGGCCAGTGGCCCATCCATTAATTCAGTTCACACTTAAAGGCAACTCTGCCCAGTTCACCTTTCTGAAAACAACATGAGAACAGAGACACAGACACACTTCTCCATCTTCCACAGTACAGTTCTCCAACCAATGCTAAAGTATGCACAATAATTTACATCTTCATGAAAATAACATACCAAAAAAATCATTATTATATGGGAAAATATGCTTTGCCAAATGTGTCTCCGAGGCAAAATTGAGTAAAAAATTGTGTCCGTTTGGAGAAATTCACTCTAAAATGCAGCTGAGTTATCATGGGGATCTAACAAAAACATCTCAAGCTGACGTGAAAATGCAGAAAGCTGAACAAAAAACTGGGAAAATGAGAAACCAAAATGGACAGATTAGCCCATCCCTACTCTGGGTGTACTCTGAGCCCACGAAATTTGTTTTCAGCACCAGAACGAGCTAAGCTGAGCTCAGTCTTTTTCACATAGAACTTTCTTTCTCTTTCTATAACCTCCTTGAAAACACAGGAGCGGTGGAGGCTGATACATAGTTTGCCCTACTGTAACTGAGGTTTAAAGTTACCCTTTGCCCCTACCACCGCTCCAACTTAAATCATCTCCCTAACGCTGCTGTAATGCTATAGTTACAGGAAAGGAAGGTTTTTCTCGATTCTAGGTGTTTCAGTTTCATAGACATCAGACACTATTTGCTCTGCTTCAGCAAAGGTATCCAGGTGTTTACGTGACAAAGATTTCACAGTAATTTCACAGCTCTGCCCTGCCATAGCTCTGTGTGATAGCTCAGGTCAGTGCTCTTTGTTGAAACCATAGGTCATCACAAAGAAAGTCCCTAAATTTACAACATTGCAGTGATGGAATCTCAACAGAGCAGCTACAGGGCAATTCAGCGGGCACAAAAACATGCTTTCAGAGATACAGAATCAGCATGGAATAAACAAGCTATAATTCCATATTCAAAATTGCTCATTCCCCAAGCTGTCTCTGTAACATATGAACCCCACCCCAACAAGCAACAGGAATTGATTGTATAACTTTTCTCCTCATCGTCCGGGCTTCTGGGTGCAGGGTGAGAGTGATGAACTTACTTTGATCAGAAATGAAATAGCAAATCTTACTGTATCAGACATGCCTTATAAACCCATTAAACAAATCTATGGTAATTTCCCCCCCTGAGATTCATCTAGTGGGAAATTTAGCATAAAGTGAACAGTGTCCTCAACAATTCTCTGCCAAGCGTGATGGTTTCCTTCTGTGTTTGAATATCTGTTACCCACATCGGCTGTTGACACAGAGGGCCATCAGCTTTCCTTAATAAGGAAAAATGTTAAGCAGTAAAAATAAGTGTGCAGATTGTGGTCATGTTCTTTAAGGCAAGATAAAGCAAGTAAGAGAAACAGAAAGTTGTTTTTATAATAAAAAACAAAACAGTAATTTTCTTCCTAAGCCAGTTCAGCACAAGCAAATAAAGAACTGCATCTATTTTGTATGTTGTTACCTGGGACTCTTCTGTAGGGTGAAACTGACACAGAGAGATCATAGAATCATAGAATCATAGAGTTGGAAGAGACCACAAGGGCCATCGAGTCCAACCCCCTTCATGAAGCAATACTAAATCATTGCATTTTATGCTCTTCCAGATGGGTCATACTTGTCAGGGCTGGAGGCAAGGAGAGAAGTATCCAAGCAGTTAGGATCAAGTCCCATAAATGACCGTCATGACAGTTGTTTTCACTCATGGAAGTAATTTGCAGGCTTGCAGTCCTTTACATGCTTATGATCTCAGTGAAACTTACTTTTGAGTAGACATGCATATGATTGCATGGTGAGAGGTGTAAACTTGGGACTGTGTCCCCCTTCCCTTCCTGCTAGAAGAATTAGCTTCCTGCTTTGCATGAAGAGGAGGAAGAATCACATATGTTTCAAGATGATTTACAGACATGCAGGTTCAATCCCTGGTATCTCCAGGTAGAAATGTCCTCTGCCTGAAATTCTGGAGAGCCACTATTAGTACATGCCAGCAGAAACCAGAGCCAGCTAGACCAATGGTCTGACTCAGGATGAGGTAGAGTCCTATGTTCTATATAACCAAGTCCCATCTGGCACATGGAATCAATTGTGAACTTCTTTGGCTCTATTGTTTAAATAGCACTTAAATGGAAAGGGTGCTAACAGCAGTCCTGTCCGACCCCTTCTTGAGTCAGCATTATTCTCTGTTTAGAAGTACTTGACTGGTGCTCAAATGTAGGTGCGATTTGCCTGAGGCAATACTATGGCTTGGTCCTCCCCTTAAAAGGTAAAGGTAAAGGACCCCTGGATGGTTAAGTCCAGTCAAAGATGACAATGGGGTGCGGCGCTCATCTCGCTTTCAGGCCAAGGGAGCCGCCATTTGTCCACAGACAGCTTTTCCAGTCATGTGGCCAGCATGACTAAACCGCTTCTGGCGCAATGGGACACCGTGACAGAAACCAGAGCACACGGGAATGCCGTTTACCTTCCCGCCAAGCGGTACCTATTTATCCACTTGCACTGGCATGCTTTTGAACTGCTAGGTTGGCAGGAGCAGGGACCGAGCAACGGGAGCTCACCTCGTCGCGGGGATTCCAACCGCTGATCTTCTGATTGGAAAGCCCAAGAGGCTCAGTGGTTTAGACCACAGTCCCATGGTCCTTCCCTCACAGAAAGCCAAACAATGGTTTAGCATGAACATGCAAATGTATAATGTCTGGGAGACGAGACCACAGCCAGTTTTCTCCTCTCTGCCTTTCCCCTGCAGTTGCACCACACTTAGCATGTCATTGGAACCTGAGGTTGTGGTTCAGCTCTCTCCAGACTAACCATAGGTTGTAAACCAAAGGACGAACCTTGGGTACAGCTTCTGATTAGCTGGAGAGAGCTAAATAATAAGCCTGGGTTTGGATGACAATCCAAACCTTGGCTTAGCTCAGTGCACTGCGGCAACAAAGCAACTGGGAGACAAGCAAAGTTTCATGCTCCTGGCTGGGAGGCCAGATCCCAAGCATTCACACTAAACCGTGATTTGGCTTAGCATGATATGCAAACCAGGCCTATTAACGAGTTGATCTTTGGTTGCTCAAGTCCTTCCGATAGGCTCTTCACATGCCACACAAATCTCCTAGAGACATTTTTGTGTTTGAAAAAATACAGCTTATTTTGAATAATTTTCTTTTTTGACAGACAGTTCACTGTGAAGAAGAAGAGAAAAATATTTGAAACAGGATACCGGGCACTGAATGCTCTATCGGCTAATTGGGCAATGGCAGTCAGAGTATTTGCATCCCAAAATATCCTTAACTCCCCTGACTTCAATCTCTCCTGATGTATGCTCAGAAACCTTGCTATCCCTTGATAGAATCTATGGTTGAAATGGGCTCTCTCGGTAATTATTAAAATGACTTTGTTCTCCCATTTTTCTTAGCACTTTTGAAGAGCCACTCCAGCCCAGAAAATGTGTGCAAAATAAATTTTCAAAGCCAAGGTGCTAGGCCCTCCGCCCCCAAATGTGATTGTTGCAAAGCAGTTCTACACCTGCTCTCGCACTTTGGAGCTGCAGACTTCAGTCAATATACCAATGGAAGTCAGTCAGATGCTAAATTAAAAGCAAAAAGGTCTATTACAGTCGCTGATTTCCAATGGAGATGTATAAGCAGCCGGCGATAATAAATATGCACTCTTGCAATGGTGCTAATAGAGTATGTGCTAGGAATTTTATGAGATGGAAATGGGATGTAAATAATAATTGGTGATAGGTAGGTTAGCATACATCAGCAACTGACGACAGGAGCTAAGCATGTTCAAGTCATTAATATGGTTCACTGTCACTTTGTTTTGTTTAGGGGGCTGGCAAGCTACCAGAGCAAGAGTATTCGAGGACTTTGTGTGGGTTTTTCAATTTACTCGTTTATATTGTATGACCAAGCAGGCATGTGCCTGCAATCCTATCATTACTGTGGCAGCCAAATATTGTAGTGGGCCCTTGCATGAAATGCATTCGGCCCCCTTCCTCCAAAATTAGTTTGATTATACACTGGTATCCAATTACATTCCTTCTGATCAGTGACGGAACACTATTATAAGAAGAAATTAAGTTAAATATTAAATACATTCTTCAGCTACCTGGATTCCTATCTGGCTCTCAGATCCCTCCGTTCCTCCAGGGCCACAGGAGCAGAGGAGGTAACAAGCCAGAATAACAGCCTAAGGAGAAGCTCACTAACTATTGAGTGAATTTGAGTGCTAGCTTTGGAATAGTGTCAGTATAAGAGGTGATCTATACAAGGGACAATGAGCCACTTGTCAACATGCTGTATACTGGGTGCACAGTCCAGTGGCAGACCTACATTGTCGAGGCCCTGAGGCTTTAACTTGTATTGTTCCCCCCTTTGCAACCAGCAACCAAGGCTCGGTAACCACTGTTGTCTTCTTCAATAGGGTTGTTCCATGAACAGCTTTACAACATCTGTGCTACTGACTCTTAAACTTTGGGATGGTTGAAATGCATACAACAACAAAATATTCCATTTGAGTCGTGGGACTCAAATTGGGTCTACTAGATAAAAATAATAATACTTAATCAATGTGGACTAAATGTGATTCTGGGGAGGAAGTGAGGAGCCATTTTGGCTCAGGTGCAGCTCTCAGTTTCCCACAGAAATCCCAAGCCAATGGGTATCTATAAAGCGGAAACTTTGGAGCATGTGTGCAGGGACAGGGACTTTTTTTTAAAAAAAAAAGAAAGAAAAAGATTCAAACCAGAAAATTTGATTCACACAATCAAATTCCATCCAGTGTATTGAACTCTATTAGGCTCTATTAAATGGGCAGTGCCAGTATTTGTGATGGTGTGAGACATTCAGAAGACTCCACTGAGAAGTGGGCTTTAAATCTGAGAGAAGAAAGAGACCTAGCATTATACAACATGTGTGCATGTGCAGGTCCGATTATCTGATTTATATATTCTTTCATTTTCCCCTTCCACGTCTTCTCTAAAGCATTGCCGGGAAAAGGTAATTTGAAGTAGAAAGTGGCTCCTTGTAATGGCTATTTACTTAAGGCCTCTGACATTTAGGGAGAACAAGGATGTCTTTAAAGAGTCAAGCAGGTTTCATATCTGTGTCCAACAAATGGTTTGCATTTAGATCAAACAACAGTTCTGAAAACCTATTCATTTAGCTTTTTCTAAAGATATTCTTTACCTGAGCTTTTATGTCCCACAGCTCGGTAATAAAAAGGGTTCCAGAGGCATCGCTTGCTAGGGCGTTCATTTCCTATGGGTCTCCCCAGGTAACTGTCGGTTAAATTCTCATCTCGCTTATTTCCATTAAAAATCTTTATTGAAACACTTTCATATTTCCATCTTATTTTCATCCTCTGCACACTGGGAACAATTCTCATTTAATTCAAGCTATTTCTTGATATACATAATTAACTGTGTATTTTATGTTTCATCTCCTGAAGCCTTTCTTGTAGGGAGACAGAGATAGAGAGGGAGGGAGGGAGAGAAAGAGAGAAAGAGAGAGACAATATGGCCACAAATGAATGTGTCAGGGGTACAGTCTGGCTGCAAATATCTGGAAATGGAAACTTTATCTTCTTAGCCATCAACAGCTTCTGTTCCACAGATTTAAAAAATGGCCCCGAAATGTGACTTGATCAAAGTCAATGTATGCTCAAGATACGCTTGGATTTCCCTTCCTGGAGACTTAGTTTCACAAAAGGAATCGGGTGCTCCTGACCCTCTCTTGATTCAAGGCTCCACTGCTGAGAAAAGAACTAGCAACACTTTAAAAAAAAAAAAATGACAACAACTCTTCAGGAGGACAGCTTTTTATTTTGTAAATATAACTGAAAAATAGCCCCCCATCTTCAAGTGACACTTAAGATGCACCTATGGACAGATTGGGGAAAATTCTGGAAGAATGACTTAAAAGTCATGGCTTGTACTTCATTTAAATGTTGGAAATGTTAAAAGAAAAGAAAAGGAAAAGACCGTTTGGATAATCCTAGCTCAGTCCAGTCCCAGCTAAAGAAGACTGGTAAATTAAGTTAATGGAATATGCTGAAATGGTTAAAATAATTGGGAAATCTAGAAATTAAGATGACAATAATATAAAGAAGAATGGGAAATGTTTATTGCATATACACAAAAGCAATGCACATAAGTAAATACAGGATTTCGAAAAACACTTGTAACGCATTAGACAATGTATTAAAAATGGAAGAAAATAGAAGTTAAGATTTTTCGGATGTGCATAAATGAAAATAATAAAATGGGACCAGGGGAGGGGATGGAGGGAAGTTGAAGGATTCAAGTAATCCCAAACTAAGGATTTAATATGAATTAGTTTTTTTCTAAAAAACAAACACCCAGAAGTGTATGTGTGTTGTGGTTGTTGAGTAGTTTTTCTGGGTTTTCTTTCTCTTTCAATGAAATGATTTTGTTTTTTGTAAAAAGTAAATGAAAATATTTTTTAGAAAAAAATGCACCTATGGGCAAGCTGCCATACAGAGGAACCAGCAGCATAGTTAGCCCCTCGGCAAACTGCCCATGGAGGTGGGGCAAGCCGCCCACTGGGCAGGATGAGCCAGGGCAGGGAGTACTGCACAGAGCCTCGCTGTAGGGCAGCTGAGGGGGAGGCGGTGGACAGATTCAAGTCCCATGCTGCCGTTTCGGGCAGCGCAGAGCCTGCGGCCGCTCGAGCCACTACATCAGTTCCAGCTTTGCTTGGGCATGCTGCAGACCTTGCGGTAAATGCTGCCCACCACAGCCCAGTGTCCCCCAGCTACACCTCTGAAAGGAACTCATTTCCATTGTGTTAGGACAGTATCAAGTTCAGAGGTGCCCTGAGCTGATCTTCTTCCTGAAAATATTAATATCACTTGGCTAGGTTCTATAGAACTAATAGCAAAATAACATCAGTGTACTGGAAGAAGCAAAGATCACCAGTGTTGAAGCGATGATTCTTCAACATCAGCTTCGTTGGACTGGTCATGTGTTGATGCCTGATGATCATCTTCCAAAGTAACTACTCTATTCTGAACTTAAAAATGGAAAGCGTAATGCCGGTGGTCAACAAAAGAGGTTTAAAGACTCTCTCACGGAAAATCTAAACAAATATAGTATAAACACCAACAACTGGGAAACACTGGCCTGCGAGCGCTCCAACTGGAGAACAGCCTTTACCAAACGTGTCATGGGCTTTGAAAAAACAAAAAAAAATCCTTCCAGTAGCACCTTAAAGACCAACTAAGTTAGTTCTTGGTATGAGCTTTCGTGTGCATGCACACTTCTTCAGATACCTGAAGAATGCACACGAAAAGCTCATACCAAGAACTAGCTTAGTTGGTCTTTAAGGTGCTACTGGAAGGATTTTGTTTTGTTTTGACTATGGCAGACCAACACGGCTACCTATCTGTAAATGGGCTTTGAAGACACTCAAACTCAGGATGCAAGGGAGAAACATGCTAAGAGGAAGGCACACTTGACAAATTCACACCGTGATCAACTCCTGCCGAGAAACCAATGTCCTCACTGTGGAAGGATGTGTGCGTCCAGAATTGGCCTCCACAGTCATTTACGGACTCATTGTTAAAACCGTGTTTATGGAAGACAATCTTACTTGGCTATGAGTGATCGCCAAAGAAGAAGAGCATCACATTGATGGATCATAGAATTGTAGAGTTGGAAGGGAACCTGAAGATCATCAAGTCATCTAATCCAACCCCCTGTAATGCAGGAATCCCTGTCTCATACAGGGATCAAACCTGCAATCTTGGCAGTATCAGCACAATGCTCTAACCATCTGAGCTATCTCATGTCCTCATTGTCTGAATCTATCCCTTGAAAGTTTTCTCTGCACCCATAGGTAAGGCATTTCAAAGCATCAGCCAGCAGTCAAAGGCGATTCTCCCACTTTGCCTCATTTGGCTTTGAACTGTATCATTTATGCTCAATGTTGTGAGCTAATGTTGACATACCCGCCTACCTGCTCTGCCTCAGTGCTGAATTTAAATTAGCATTTTCAAAAGATTCTTAAACTTGTTGTGATGGAGCTAATCCATTGATAGTCTAAAGACAAGCCTATTAGCTTAGCTGTCCAAAAGGTCAGCTAAATGAGAAATGCAGCATCATATGTGTTTTAAAGTAGTTTTTTCTAATTGGCTCACAGAGGCGTAGTTCAAAAAACTACTTTCTGATATAAAGAATATATACGGTAATTAGAAGGCATAGCACCAAGGTCGGGCTTAGTGAACAAAATAAGGCCTGTTTACTTTTGCTACTTCATTAGGTTGAATGCCTTCTTAAGCTACAAATATTTTCTTCTCCATTTTCCAAACAATTCTCCAGAATTCCATTTTCATCCTTCGTTTTGGCACAACAGTAAGATATATACGAAAAACCATAAAACTTTATTCTTCTCAGTTATGTTGAAAAGAGGCAATCATTGATCCTTCTTTAAAATTGACAGAAAAAAGGATACCTGGAATTACTCAGAACTCATGGAATAAAACTGCCTTAAACTAGTCCAGGAAGTCATCTATAAATGGGTGGAAACTTGAGTTGTGAGGCTAAATTTAAAACCAAAACCAGAGTTAAGATGAGGGTTGTTTATACAGAATTCTTTATTAAAATAAAATAATGATCATAGATGCAAAAATGCCAATTACTGTATAAATCTTTAATAGGCCAAACCCATATTTCAACATAATCCAGATAACACAAAGGCCTTCTTCAGTGGCCTAAAGCAACATCAAAAGAAACACTGTGCCCATGTTTCTTATACAGTTTCATATATATGCTATATTTGTCCTGTTAGAACTGCAGAGTCAATCTACCATCTGAGGGATTTATTATCCTTTTAAATGTAATGCTGTTGGGATCCTATATATTTGCTATTTAATCTATTCTCCTCCTCCTGAAGCCTTGAGGATGAGGTTATGTCTCAAGTTAAACAAAAAGAAATCAATTGAATAGTGGATAGTCTCAGTTTGCACAGGCATGTAATCCAGGAAGGTGTATGATGGATAACAATAGCTTGCATTGAACATAGTTATACTCAGATTGGACCCATTGAAGTTAATGGATGTGCCTAATTTAGCTCCATTAATTTCAATGGATTTACCATGAATAAAACTTGGTTGGATGGATGCTAATATGGCAATGCTTTCTTTTTTTGTGAACTTGAAGATGTAAAGCATCGTTCCTGCTTAATTAAATTGTTTTTAACTATACTAAAATCTGCCTGAATGGTGCCTGTGCGACAAAATGCCCCCTTTCCCATTCTTTTTTTTACATCTAACAGTAAAAGCAGTACCACAGATAAAATGTAATGTTTCCCTCTGTAATATAAAAGCTGGTATAATCCCCTGGCTAAAACTATAATCAGAATTGTAGCTGTGATCTTCAGACACTCATGAAGATGATGCCTTGAAACCGTCCTCCGCCCAACTAGCTCTACATGATTTGGATTTTAACTTTAAATGAATAATTTAACATTGTTTTCACTTGGGTTGTTAACAAATTGTGGAAGCTGTTCCTCTAGCACTTACAAATTCAGATGTTTCCCCCCTCTGTTTTAATATTTTTAAAAATGCTTTTATTATTAGTCAACTGATGAATAAGGGATCAGCCATCACTTGCGAATCTTGGACTCAGAGGAGATAAGTTTGCTTATTTTATTTTAATGAACTTGTTTATACAAAATGAATAATTGCTTGAAAGAAACCTTTCTTCCCCTGACCTGAAAGCTTTTGATGCATTCTTATATTTTAGCTATATTTCCCCTTCTTACTTTTGCTGGCTGAATTTTAAAAGAGGTTTTTAATATGAGTTATTTTAATATGTGCAATCCCATCTGTGTGTACTCAGAAATAGGTCCCACTGGGTTCCTTAGGGTTTTCTCTGAGGAAATGATGTGTAGCAGGAATAGCTAAGCTATTGACTTTCTAGTCAACAACTCCCATCATTATTGTCTATTGGGACTGGGTTGACTGGAGCTGATTGGACACTGATGTGTGAGTTTTAGATACTTATTTCTTTACTAGGAGCTGCTCTTCCTGGTTGCTTCACTCAAGCCCCACACCCCCTCACCAAAGCCCATCTTCCTCTTCCTTAACATGTCACTAACCCGAATCCCTCACTCCCCTCAACTGTCCCAGCTCCCCTTGAAATGTGACCAAACCAAACCCCTTCACCTTACAGCTCACCCAAACTGTGCTCCCACCCCTTATATACTAATTAAACCCTAATTAAAACCCTAATGGTTGGGAGGAGAAGGAGAAGCAACGCACAGGCTACCTGTGTACACCAACTTGCACACCTCTTGTCTGTTTGTTCCTCATCACTTCACATGGACCCAAGCCAAGGGAATTCAGGGCTGTCTCAACCTGTTCCAGCCATATGCTGGATCAACTCAAATCAACCCCAAAATTGTCCAGTAGCACCTTAGAGACCAACTAAGTTTGTTCCGGGTATAAGCTTTCGTGTGCATGCACACTTCTTCAGGTGTCTGCACATGAAAGCTTATACCTAGAACAAACTTAGTTGGTCTCTAAGGTGCTACTAGAGGGACGCGGGTGGCACTGTGGTCTAAACCACTGAGCCTCTTGGGCTTGCTGATCAGAAGGTCACCGCTTTGAATCCCCGCAATGAGGTGAGCTCCCGTTACTTGGTCCCAGCTCCTGCCAACCTAGCAGTTCGAAAGCACATCAAAGTGCAAGTAGATAAATAGGTACCGCTTTGGTGGGAAGGTAAACAGTGTTTCTGTGCACTGCTCTGGTTTCACCAGAAGCGGCTTAGTCATGCTGGCCACATGACCTGGAAGCTGTACACCGGCTCCCTCAGCCAATAAAGTGAGATGAGCGCTGCAACCCCAGAGTCGTCTGCGACTGGACTTAACTGTCAGGGGTCCTTTACCTTTACCTTTACCTTAGAGACCAAACAAGTTTGTTCTGGGTATAAGCTTTCGTGTACCTGCATGCACATGGAAGCTTATACCCAGAACAAACTTAGCTGGTTTCTAAGGTGCTACTGGACAATGTAATTTCTTTATTTTGACTGCATCAGACCAACATGGCTACCTACCTGAATCTCAAATCAACCCAATTCATTTCGGGATCTGGAATCCCTACACACAAATACATACTTGCTTTCCCTGTTAACAAAATCACAGCAACCTTGTCTCAGTCCGAAATATGACAAGCCTATGTTTCAGAGCAAATGTGTCATTTTTTGTCAGTGGCAGAACTGTATGTGAGTCAGGGAAAGGACAGAACTCTGAGAAAAGGCAGCATGATTGGAAAATGAAACCATGCTGTGCACCCCAGCTCTATAAAAAAATATTTATGCCCATCAGTCAGGGGCATGGTACCTCTGATGATTGCCCTGTTGCCTTGGTTGATGGACATAAATATTCTTTTACAGGTTTGTATTCATGTAGCGCACAACTACGGTCTTCTAAAAAAAGATTATTTGCTCCTCTGAATTATTGTTGCTGAATAAATAATTGTGAGTTAGCAAACAACTACAGACCAGGACCGTGCGAAAACATCTCAGGAAATAGATTCCTGTCTACTTTTTTGTGGGGAGGGGGGGTGGTCTTTCAACTTTCAGCTTCTTCTGAATTATTGGACAATGCCAGATATCCCCTGGTGAATATTCAGCAAAATCACCTCCTTAAATTAGCCATCCATTAATTTTGGGTGCAAATGTGGGTCCAATTTTAATACTGTTTGCTTATTTATTTTTTTGTATCTCTGAAGAGGGGGGGAAATGAACAGTCCCTTTGTGCACTTCAAGGCTGAAATCGTAGTTTGGAGGTGCACGAGTCTCACAGAGAGGCTGCACAAAAGGAGAGGGATGAGGCGTGAACATGGGAGTGAAGGTGGAAACAGAGGTCAAAGTGGGGCTGCAGAATAGACTAGAGAGAACAGGCTTCATAAAGGGATTGTGAAGATGAAAATGAGTTTATTAGCTACCTGGGGTGGGAATGGAAAGTTCTAGTTGGTTAACGTAGAGAGAATGACAAGAGTTTGGTAAGCAGAGCAAGAAGGGCTGCTGCCCCTCGTACATCATATAACTGCATTATAAATTCTAGTTATTTCGGCGCAGATTCACAAACACAACAAATAATTGTGTAAACAATCAATATATTTTGCCATTGGCTCCCAGTACATTTCAGAGCACAATTCAAAGTGTTGGTGCTGACCTTAAAAGCCCCAAACGGCCTCAGCCCAGTATACCTGAAGGAGCGTCTCCACCCCCATTGTTCAGCCCACTGAGGTCCAGCTCTGGGGGCCTTCTGGCAGTTCCCTCCCTGCGAGAAGTGAATTTACAGGGAACCAGGCAGAAGGCCTTCTCGGCAGTGGCGCCCGTCCTGTGGAACGCCCTCCCATCACATGTCAAAGATATAAACAACTATCTGACATTTAGAAGATATCTGAAGGCAGCCCTGTTCAGGGAACTTTTTAATGACTGATGTTTTAATGTATTTTTCATCTTTTGTTGGAAGTTGCCCAAAGTGGCTGGGGAAACTCAGCCAGATGGGTGGGGTATAAATTGTTGTTGTTGTTGTTGTTATACGTGATGTCTGTTTACCCTGTTTCCTTTATTTTTTAACCATTTATGCAACTCTTTATGTAACACTTATGTAGACCCATTTATGTAAATAAATAAATAAATAAATGCCTTTGTATTTAGTGGCCTCTTGTAATCTGAACCTGTAAACTTCCATTTCCATAGCTTGGGAGTAAATCCGGCACTGATGCTAAATTGTAAGCGAGCACAATTTGTGACACTGGACAACATCATTGCTGATCACAGCTTTCACTTCCACTTTCTCATCTTTGTGGACCTTGAGTCGCTATGAGATGTTTTTAACTCTGATCTTAAACTGGCAAGATTTTTAAATAATTGAACTTACAGCCAGGCCCTAAGACAACCCCATGAAGGGAATTGTACTGGAAATCTGACTGCTGTTAGTAAAATCCAGACATCTGAGAGGGAGGGAAGTTTAATTCCCCACCCACTGTGTTCATTCTGCCATCCTTCTGAAGGTGGTATTTGTAGCAAATAGCATCTCTGAGTGCAAATTGAAACTTCAGGGGAAATTGTCCAGGGGGAAATGTGCAAGGACAAAGGTTAAACACCTCTCTCTCCATGATGCAGTGCCAGTCTGGATTGAGACCTCATGTGCCTGCTTTTTGTAAAGCGAGGTGCTCTCATTATGTTTTGAAACCGCATGCTTAACATAATAAGTTTTTCAGCCCTAATAATGAAAGAACTGGAGTCAGCATATGAATCCCAGAATTGTGGTCAGTGTTGCATGTTTCTGAGCTCAATGCCACACATTATATAAATTTAATCATACAATACCGTCTCTCAGACGAAGTGAGCGTTTGGTCCCATTTCCGGAGTATCACTGTTCTCGCATTTAGAAGCTGCTTGAAAACACTCTATTGGAATGCCTTTACTGCTGAAAGGGCAATAAATTGGTTTCCACAAACCACATTTCTTTTACAAAAGGTTCTGTTCTTGGAACGATTGTGTTTGAAATTTATTCAGAGGCTTTCAGCGCATATTGTGGCAAGCATTTGAACAGTATAAATAACATAGGCCTGACATGTTTGGACTCACCAGCCTAGCAACAGAGCTATTAATACCAAAGATATTTACTTCCACCTTCTGTGTACACTTGACAAATCTAGCATGAGTACATGGCTGCACATGCCACACAATCTATTTATACTGAGCCTTCTTGCTTGTGTTGTGATGAAAGTTCTTAATCTAAAAATTATGAACTAGTACAGCTATATTCATGTGACAGAGAGAATGAGTATATTACATTCTAATTTGATTTAACCAATTATAGTGGTACCTCGGGTTACAGACACTTCAGGTTACATACGCTTCAGGTTACTCACTCTGCTAACTCAGAAATAGTGCTTCAGGTTAAGAACTTTGCTTCAGGATAAGAACAGAAATCATGTTCTGGTGGCACGGTGGTGGCAGGAGGCCCCATTAGCTAAAGTGGTGCTTCAGGTTAAGAACAGTTTCAGGTTAAGAACGGACCTCCGGAACGAATTAAGTACTTAACCCGAGGTACCACTGTATCTTTCTCTCTGCTTAAGGATTTCCAGTAGAATTTCCAGTGGAGAGTTGTGGACAAAGTGGTCTTAGTGATGCCCCTAAGAAATCCGAAATCCTCCGCCTTAGAGAGATTTAGGGTTAAACTACAAAAAAGTGCAGTTTTAATGTTATCCTACCAAACTCACACTCCTTAAACCAAATTCATAATTCCTGTAGATTGCGAACTGAAACAGCTGTCATTTGAAATTCACACGTCTGTGAATTTTTTGGTGCAATTCATCAACGAAATACTGTGAAGAACAATGTGCATATGAGGACACAGGAAAAATTGGATATTGTGAATAAATGTGAACATAATGTTCACATTATGTGAACATAATGTAAAAAAAATGCGTTCTGGGGGGGAATTCTTGCAAAAATGCATATGGTAGGCAAAATTGTACACAGCAAAATATACATTAGAATAAATGGACATACATTCAAATTTCCGTGTGGATCAGGAAGAGGCAGAATGAAGGTTCAGACAACAAAGCATGTGACGCTATGGTAGCTGAATGGGGATAGGTAAGTCTGTACAGCATGAGACTCTTCACGGTCATGGGTTCAAGCCCCATGTTGGCCGATGGATTCCTGCATTGCAGGGGGTTGGTCTAGATGACCCTTATGGTCCCTTCCAGCTTTACAAATCTATGATCTCTATGACCTCAATATAGGTTCCAGTATTGACCTAATGCAGGCTAAAAGGAGTCCTTTTCAAGACCATCACCTGTTGCCTAAGGGGCTTTCTCAAAATGCACTCCGACTCTTTCCCAGCGATAGCTGTAAACTGCCATGACTCTTACACACTTGGGTTTCTTCTGAATTTCTTTCCTGCCACTGGTTCACTGCAGGTCAGCTGGGGTTATCAGGGGGGCAGCTGAGTCTTTGGGCATGTCAGAGGGATTTCAGAAGCAACTGAGGATGAGGATCTGCAGACAGACATAGCAGTATGCCATACCTGATCCGACGAAGCATAAGAGGATCAAAAGAAGAGAAGCTGGGAGATAATAAGCTTTCCTTTTTTATGAAGAGAATTGTAACAATTGTTCTCCTGGGCCTTATCTCTCACTCTTGCTATGAGTGGAGAATTTGCCACATATAAGCTCCCCGAGTTAAAATGAATGGAACCTCGTTCCCAGAGCATTCCCACTGAGAATAAGCCTTGATGTCTCCCTATCCATTTAAATCACTTCTATTGAAACAAGAACCTTACATAGGAGGGTACTTGAAACATAGGAATGCGACATTCGTAATGCTAGCAGCGTGAAGGTGAGCCAGGTGAATGAGGCATATTCTCAAAAGAATTATTTTGATAGCTGTGTATTCATTTGCCTCATCGCCTCTGTTTCATTTTTTTTTTTAAGACATACTGTGTGGCCTTTCAGCTCACTACTCAAGGGTTGTTTTTGAAGGCATTGTAATCAGCATGCCCTTTGTCTGTGAACTGTCAAGCCTTCGCTGTGACTGTTCCTGACCGTGTTTCAGAAAGCTTTTACTCTGTGGGAGAAACAGAGCCGACATGGTCAACAATTTCATCACCGTTTTTAACTAACAGCTAATAAAGAGGGCAAGCTCAGCAAACTCCTTTCACTGAAGTGAGGCTTAGTGGTTTGGGATTCCTGCACAAGCTCTACTGAGCATTGCTTGGTGGATTCTATGAAGGACTGTGATTTCTATTATATATATATATATATATATATATATATATATATATATATATATATATATATATTTACATAAAGTTTCCAAAAAACATACAACCTATTTTCTCATCTTATACAATGTTTTGGACTTCCATCAACCACATCTGAAGATTTTTCAGTCTTTATCACTTAATCGGCATTTCATTACTTTCACTATTACTTTTAATAAAAGGTAAAGAGACCCCTGACCATTAGGTCCAGTCATGACCGACTCTGGGGTTGCGGCACTCATCTCGTTTTATTGGCCGAGGGAGCCAGCATACAGCTTCCGGGTCATGTGGCCAGCATGACTAAGCCACTTCTGGCAAACCAGAGCAGCGCACAGAAATGCCATTTACCTTCCTGCCAGAGCGGTACCTATTTATATACTTGCACTTTTTGGTGTGCTTTCAAATTGCTAGGTTAGCAGGAGCAGGGACCAAGCAACGGGAGCTCACCCCGTCGCGGGGATTCAAAGCACCGACTTTCTGATTGGCAAGTCCTAGGCTCTGTGGTTTAACCCACAGCGCCACCCATGTCCCTATTACTTTTAATAGTCCTTCACTAATAATTCTCTTCATACTTTTCTCTCCAATATTTCACACAGTCCTCCTTACAAAAACTTCTTGCATTCCTACTAGCGTAATCTGTTAATTAGAATTGCTTTTCAAATAATTCACATATTTATTCCAGTCCTCTGAGAATCTCTGATCCCGCAGGTTTTGAATCCTTCCTGTCTTCTTATCTAATTCTGCATAGTCCATTAATTTTGTCTGCCATTCTTCTTTCATCGGTAATTCTTCTTGTTCCCATTTCTGTGCCAATAGTACTCTTGCTACTGTTGTTGCATATAAAAACAGTTTATTATCCTGTCTCTTAATATGCTCCCCTACAATGCCATGTAGAAATGCTTCTGGTTTTTTTTATAAATATATATTTCAACAGCTTTTTCATCTCATTATATATCATTTCCCAGAAGCTTTTCACTTTCGTACATTCCCACCACATGTGATAAGAAGATCCTTCTTTTTCTTTACATTTCCAAAGTTTATTACTTGTTTTAGACATTTTAGCTAATTTCACTGGTGTAATATACGATCTGTACATCATTTTCATCACATTTTCTTTCAGAGCATTGCATGCTGTAAATTTTATTCCTTCTTTCCACATTTCCCCCCAATCTTATAACTGTATGTTATACCCAAAATCCTTGGCCCAGTGTATCATAACTGACTTTACTTCTTCATCTTTCAAATGCTGGAAGGACTGTGATTTCTAAATGATACCATCTTAGCTTGAGATAAGCTTATTTCTTTCACCTGACTTTCTTGCAAAAGTAATCAAATGACACAACAGAAGAGCAAATACACCAGAACAAAACAAACAGCACAAGTTGAAACCATTCAGTGCTACCTACAGATAAAATGAAACACAAAATCGGATAAAAGAGGGTGCGCTGCTGCCTATCCAATAGAATTAGTTCAGTAATTATTGCATTTACCAACCTACACAGGAGTGTAGTGTGAATAATTCTGGGTTCATGTCTGCTGCCTTTGCAAGACACTTGTGAAAACAACAGAGATGAGATACTAGCTTTTCCAGAAATGGAGCTTCATTCAGAAGGTAAACAAAATAGCAATTTAATCATTAAATATATGCACTCTCACAGTGAGTCCTTATGCTCTGTATGAAACACAAGGAAAGAGAGTGAGGTCAAATTGAAAAAGAATGCAAAAAGGGAAGACTTGCTTGGCGATTTCAAGGCATTGCTGGGTGGAGCCCACTGGAATTGCATCAAGACAGTGGAGACAGAGGGGGAAGGAAGTAAAGGTGTTGATCAAATTCAGAGGAATCCAAATTCCCAATATGAGGTAGGGTGCCTCAGAGTGATTTTCAGCTTGTCAGAGGTGAAGTTGATAAATACAAAGAAGCATGAATAGAAGTGTGGGCAATTGAAGTACTAAAAGGTGCCTCAGTGACCCAGCTACCAAAATTAAATAAATAAAATGCTGCAGACAAATTAATGCCACCACAGCACCAGTGTGGCGTGATGGGAGAAGGGAGAACAAACACCAGAGTGGGGAGAGGTTGGAGGGAGAGCTCTATTGTGACAGAAAATCACTGTATTCAGAGGGAATGATGTGGAAAACAAATCCCAGTTAGTTCTTCCTACCCCCAAATAGCCCAGCATGAATGCCTGTGTACACATTTGTCTCCAGTTTGGCATATTACTTACTCAAGGAATCCTTTCACATGTATGGAATTCTTAGACCAAGTGCCCCCCCAAAAAAAAAACTTGGGATAATTAATTTTGCAGGCTTTGTATCATCTGGAGGGTGTGGCATGGCTACAATTTTACCTCATTCTGTCAAAAGGAAATTATAGGCAGACTCAACCACATACAAGTAGAGACTCAATTGCACATAGGCATCATCTACCCTTACTAGGGACAATCTCACAAAAGACCAGACAACAGCTGTCCTCATTTTGAAAATCTCCCTACCTTTTCAAGATGTTTTTTTTTCAGAGGTTGCGGGACATCTGTGCTAGCCGAACGCTCCATGTGAAGTGTTCAGTCATACAAATTGAGATGTTGTTGGAGAGACATCAGGGGAGGATTTATTAAAAGAAAACGATAGATATAGGGAAATGAAAACAGCTCAGGGGAAATTATTGTAATTGCATATTGAAGAATTCTCTGTGTCGTTAATTTCAATCTACACCCACATTATTAGCAGATCAATACAACAATCAAGACAGTATTGACATGTACTTTTTGACAGATGATACACCATGGGGAGAAATCCCTCCTCCCTCTTTCTCTCCATCTCAGATTCTTAGACTAATCTCTCCTTGCCTGAGCTATTGAGACTACAAATATGAGCACTATGAGCTTATTCTCTCCGTAGTCCTGCTTAGAAGAAGCAATGGACAGATAGAACAGACAAACTGATACAGGGTATGTTCACAACACATTGGCATTCAGTAATAAGAGCAACTTCAGTGTTACTTCACGATGAATTGTTTCATTTACAACAAAATATATAAAATATTAGGTAGAAAATGTTAATAGTCTATATATATACACAGAGACAGACAGATATATACACTATTATACTATATTCTCTCTCTCTCTCTCTGTATATACACACACACACACACACACACACACACTGTGGGTGGGTGGGTGGGTGTGTTTGCAAACAAAGAATCTCAGAATGCATTCCGAAGTGGTGAATATTGCTTTTGTTTTCCTGATTATAATGCTAGTGCTTCTGTCCTGTTTTCTTACATTCCTTTCACACTGCAGTACCTGTTGCATTATGGACCTGTGGCCTTTTGACTGATAATATTGTCATGTCATGCTAAATTTCATCAACCCCACAATAACAAATGTCATTGGACGGCATTAGTGCTCCCCCACTCTTTCCACACAAGAGTGCTTCGGTTTCCCCATGAGTCCCCCATGAAAAAAACCCAGGAAAGAACTGTGTGCTGGTATACTGCCCCAATGTTGCCACTTTACTCTTGCAATTTTCTGGGTTTAGTGGGCTGCAAATGGTTTTTCCCCTGGAAGCAATTAACACAGAAATGAGCACTGAACTTTAACTATATTTTGCTAGATTTCTGAAAGCGGCTTCTATTTTGTGGGAAAGCACAGACATAATGCAGAATTTAACACCTAGGGAGACGTTGGGGAAATGGAACAAACTGCCACGTGAATGCAGCCTCAGGCCCTCCCCTGCTGCAGTGTGTAGAGAGAGGAATTATCCATCTCTGAATTTCATATTGACATCTGTAGTACTGTGACTCATTGTAGAATCAAGACTTCCATTATGAGTTTAAGTCTCTAGGAACACTTCTGATATACCCAACAAGGAGGTTCTTCAGCTGACTTATCCAAAGCAAACTATTTGGAACGCTCTGCACAATGTTTTGCCCCTTTCAGGATTGTTTCATTCTTCATTTCCATAAATGCTAAATTCACTGTGAAACTAATAAGTAATAAAAAATAAAACCATATGCTGCAATAACAAGATAAAAGTATCTTTCTTTTCCCAATGGCCTTTACTTAGGACAGTTAATATTTGGCAATGAATCAGACACATTACATTTCTTTTCCACAGATGATTGAATGTGGTTTGATGTCTTTTCATTAGACTCAGGACATGAAAGGCTTGTAGTTCTGAATATAATTTTCTGGTGGCAAAGGGAGAAGTCATTTTCCTTGACCATGGAACTGCTAAGAAGTCACATATGCGAAGTACAAGGACACAAGGCTCATCATTGTTTCATAAATGTAGGAGAACACATTGATTGCTCTACTTAATATTTGCTGATTGGCAATTGAATGTGCAAACTCACCCAATATACTGTATGCTATACTGTGCTACAGGATTTGGCAATGGCGATGGTGGTGGCAGTGGTAAACGCTCTGGCAGTGACCTTAAGAACGTAAGAAGAACCTACTCGATCAGGCCAATGGCCCATCTAGTCCAGCATCATGTTCTCACAGTGGTGAACCAAGCCCCAAAGCAGGACCTGAGTGCAGTGGCACTCAGTGATTGTCTCGAGTGTCCTGATTTCAATGAGATGCACAGGAAGTCTTTGATTTGGCTGATCCTAGAAAGGGTCAGAGCAAGCTCTGACACACTGGAAGAAGCTAGTGAAGTCCCTGTTTGTTTTGTCAGGAAGGAGGGAGAGAGAGAGAATGGACTCAAGGTGGAACAGAGCGGAAGCAGCCATAGGTGCAACATAACTTTCAATTTTTCAACGTAGCATTTCTTTGGAAGATGTTTTTAGAACAACCAAGAGTCCTTCAGCAGTAGAAGCTCGAAGGAGGCAATAGATCAATTCTCTGGTTCATCTTGTGTGGGTCCATAGGCAGCAGAACCAAGTTTCCATTCCCGAAGCCTCAAAGAATTACCTCTCCCACCAGATTCTGATGGCTGGTCCACAGACTTCTTGGAGGATCAACAAAGCCCTACTGAGAGAGCTCCACAGCTGCAAATTCCATTGCTGCAAAGGAGTCAATGGCTGCTGCAGCAGAAAGCCCTGCTCCTCTAATTAGCCCAGATATAGCACTGAGAAGGGTGGGGTTGCCAGTCAATGGCGATTTTGCTCTGCTATAGTTGCTCCAGGACCTTGCTATAACAACTTGAATGTTTGGCCCCAGCTACAGGAGCACTATCCATGGTCCTGAATCCACACATTCATCTCTTGCAAAGCTGATGACTCTTGCCTTGCCCTGCCTTGCAGCCCTTCTTGCCTGGTTCCTGAGACAAGACTTTTGTTGTATCCTGTACTTGAAATTTAGGTTCAAAACCCTTTGGGAAAGCAATCTGCTTTTGTTTCTTCTATTCTGCAGGGGCACATTGTACAATTACAGTAGTCTATAAATTATATTTATATATTTATATTGATTGCATTCATATATTTAAAGGTAAAGGGACCCCTGACCATTAGGTCCAGTCATGACTGACTCTGGGGTTGCGGCGCTCATCTCGCTTTATTGGCTGAGGGAGCTGGCGTACAGCTTCCGGGTCATGTGGCCAGCATGACTAAGCTGCTTCTGGCGAACCAAAGCAGCGCATAGAAACGCCTTTTACTTTCCCGACGGAGCAGTACCTATTTATCTACTTGCACTTTGATGTGCCTTCAAACTGCTAGGTTGGCAGGAGCAGGGACCAAGCAACAGGAGCTCACCCCAGTGTGGGGATTCGAACTACCAACCTTCTGATCAGCAAGCCCAATAGGCTCAATGGTTTAGACCACAGCGCCACCCACAGCCCATTCATATATTTATGCACCACTTAATACAAAAACAGTCTCCAAGTGGTTTACAAAAGAAAACTAACTAATATAATATAATAAATATAATATAATATAATATACCTCAAACTATGACTCTAAAATGAAACAATACTTACAATAGCACATAATACACTAAAATCCCAGAAAGGCAAAAAACATAGCAGCTTTAAAAACACATTAAAGAATCAGGGGAAGTATACCAGGACAGATGAGTCTTGAATTCTCCTTTGAAGCTCATTGAATTTGGTGGCTTCCATACTGTAAATTATAACAGAAGGAATTTTTAATAGAAGGAGGAAATGGTCATTGCTCCACAGCTTAGGACTTACACTTCTAACTCATGGGCAACAATGACAGCTACATAATCAGTGATAGCTTTTGCCCCGCATTTTCTTTGCAGTTCATCCATTTAAATACTGAGCAAACTAGATGCCACTTAGCTTGTGAGAGCTAATGAGATCACAGCTCAGAGTGTGATATCTGCAGGCACTGTGCTATAACTGCTAATTTGCTGAAAAGCGAGAAATGACTATAAGATTTGGCATGTTGTGGTAACTGTTGCAGTACATGTCTCTTCCCTTGTGGCAACTGCTACATGAGGTGATAGCATTGGCCTTCCCATTCTGAAAGAGCAATCAGATTCGACTAAACTCTGATTTTGAAAAAGAGGCATTTCAAAACAAACTGAGTTTAATTTTTTTTTGCTAAAATTGGCAAATAAAACACATGCCAGTACTCTATGGGTATTTCCCCAATCCCAAGGGCAGTGCCAATTAAAGCACATTGCAACAGTGCAATCAAGATGTCACTAGAGTACAGTGGTACCTCGGGTTAAGTACTTAATTCGTTCCGGAAGTCTATTCTTAACCTGAAAGCGTTCTTAACCTGAAGCACCACTTTAGCTAATGGGGCCCCCTGCTGCCACTGTGCCGCCGGAGCATGATTTCTGTTCTCATCTTGAAGCAAAGTTCTTCACCCGAGGTAATATTTCTGGATTAGTGGAGTCTGTAACCTGAAGCGTATGTAATCTGAAGGGTATGTAACCCGAGGTACTACTGTATAGATTACTGCAGCCACCTTATCTGTCCAGATAGGGCAGTAGTTAGGCCATGAACCTAAGCTGGTGGAAGGCACTCTGTGCTGCCAAGGTCACCTCCTAGATATCTCACAGAACCATAGAGTTGGAAGGGACCCTGGGGATCATCTACTCCAACCTGGGTTATGCAGTTGTCCCATATGGGGATCGAACCTGCGAACTTGACATTATCAGCACCATGTTCTAACCAACTGGGAATCCTAGAACTTGGACTCATTTAAGGCAGATAGGTAGGTATTACCTGACCAACCTTGAACTACAATCCTGATTTCTCACCAGTCACACCAGCTTATAGGAGATCCCCCTTTCTCTTTGTACCTGTTAATATTTCCTCATCCTTACAAAGAACACAAGAGGAGCTTGCTGGATCAAGCCAATGGCCCATTTAGTCCAGCATCCACTTCTCAAGAATGGCTAACCAGATGCCTGTGGGAAACCTGCAAGCACTCCTGTGGCTTCCAGCAACAGGTAATCATATACAGTGGTACCTCGGGTTAAGAACTTAATTCGTTCTGGAGGTCCGTTCTTAACCTGAAACTGCTCTTAACCTGAGGTAACACTTTAGCTAATGGGACCTCCCATTGCCGCCGCATTTCTGTTCTCATCCTGAGGTAAAGTTCTTAACCCAAGGTACTATTTCTGGGTTAACGGAGTCTGTAACCTGAAGCGTCTGTAACCTGAAGCGTCTGTAACCTGAGATACCACTGTAATGCAGGGGTCAGCAAACTTTTTCAGCAGGAGGTCGATCCACTGTCCCTCAGACCTTGTGGGGGGCTGGACTATATTTTGAAAAAAATAATGAATGAATTCCTGTGCCCCACAAATAACCTAGAGTTGCATTTTAAATAAAATGACACATTCTACTCAAGTAAAAACAAGCTGATTCCTGGAATGTCCATGCACCAGATTTAGAAGGTGATTGGGCCGGATCCAGCCCCCAGGCCTTAGTTTGCCTACCCATGATATACTGTAATGCCATTCCAATAATATCATTACTGAACAAAAGAACTACCGTTTCCTTCCTCTCCCTTTGAACATACCTGTAAAACCCTTTTTAATGCTTTTACCTACTCTTGCAGCCACAGCTGGTATGCATAGCTTTCAGCATCAAGGTTCCAGGCAGCATAAGAGCATATGCATTCATAGATCCTAGACCCCAGTGAATTGGGTGACATGGGGACTGAACCTGCAACCTTGGCGTTATCAGCATCACTCTCCAACCAACTGAGCTATCCAACTTTACTACATTTACCTCAAGTGACAGCAATGCATTTAAGAAAACCCCCAAACTATGAATACACTCCTTTAGAGGGAGACTCTTGAGAGTCCCATGGACTGCAAGAAGATCAAACCTATCCATTCTTAAGGAAATCAGCCCTGAGTGCTCACTGGAAGGACAGATCGTGAAGCTGAGGCTCCAATACTTTGGCCACCTCATGAGAAGAGAAGACTCCCTGGAAAAGACCCTGATGTTGGGAAAAATGGAGGGCACAAGGAAAAGGGGATGGCAGAGGACAAGATGGTTGGATGGTGTTCTCGAAGCTACCAGCATGAGTTTGACCAAGCTGCAGGAGGCAGTGGAAGACAGGAGTGCCTGGCGTGCTCTGGTCCATGGGGTCATGAAGAGTCGGACACGACTAAACGACTAAACAACAACAGAGGGAGTGTGACCTCACCAAAGATGCTCGCATGCTACCTGCCTACTAACAGCATCACAATCTTGCCTGGATCAAGTTTAAATTTAATGGCATTCATCTAGTCCGTTATCATGAACAAGCACTGATCCAACCCAGATTAATGTGGAGCTGACCCAGCTCAAATCTTGAACTAATATAGGGGGTCCTTGCACAGTTATCTGGTCCTTCCTTCTTCCACCCACATGTTTAATTTGAGTTTTAAACCCTGATTCAACATACAGCTGGAAGTGGGGAGAAGGAAAGGTATTTCTCCTTCTCCCTTCCCCTCTCCTGGCCACGTGACTGTGCAAAGCCCACCAAATGCGTTCAGGCCCAGATCCAGGTTAGGACCACTCAGCCCCAGATTGGCTCAGGTTTCAGTAGGGCTGCTACAAAGCACTGGATCTTGATCCCTGTGCACAGCCCTAATTGAGGCCATTGTGAAGAAGCAAAACATTGCTCTGATACTGGCCAATATTAGTGGCCACCCTGCATAAAATTACTACCTTGAAGAGCTGCTAGCAGTAACTACAGACCATACAGAGCTAGCTGAACCAATGGTCTGACTCAGTATAAAGCACTTCTTATGCCTGTTGTTCCATTTCATAATTATTCCAGGGGTTTGCTCTGCTCTGGCATTTCATTTTTTTCCTTGAATTCCAGTTTAAATTGTGGAAATTGGTAAAAAATAAATAAATAAATCTCAAATTGGAAGTATGTGCGAGTGGAAATAAAAGGACCGATCTTTCACATTACTAATAAAGCCCTCAAACCACGTAAAGTGCATTTTATTTCATGCATTTCCCAATTGCCTATTAGGCCCGAGGGTCGGAAAAACAAGGAAAGCACTTACTACAGAGGGGCAGATTTTAACAAAGTTTTGAAATTGGCCTGCCGTGTAGAAAATAGTATTGGGTCTTGAATAATGGCAAGAAATGAATGGTGTGTGTGTGTGTGTGTGTGTGTGTGTAGCTCACTTTGCTATCTCTACAGTGTGAACTTGATGGATTTATTTAAAGTAAATAAACAGCATTCTTTGCAGAATCAAATGTTATATATGACAATGTGGATTGTAGTTCCATTTGTGTTTCACAAGCTGGTCTCCGACCATAAAAATAAATTATTAATATTATTATTATTAACGTGGATCATTCATTTTTAAAAGCATTTTTGTTATGTAAAGTGCAGCTTGTGTTATGTGAAGTGTGTGTATTTGTAATGAATCCATTGTGGTGTAAACTATTATGTGTCCATTTCATATTTTTATGTTGGTGCAATCAGTGGTCAAACAATAACATCTACATAGGAATGGAAGAGGAATCTTTTTAAAAGATGGATTTTGGCAGTTCTGCCCTGGTCAAGCTTTTCCTGCATTGGATTGCCTCTTGCATTAAGTTGCATTTTACATTGTAGTTAAAAACAACAACCAGCCAACTAACTTTATGCAAAATTATATGCACAATATGCATATTATAATACACATAAAACAGTCAAGTCTCATGTGGTACTACATTTCTGAACTATAATTTTATAGGTATGGCTAGATAAGTATCTATAGACAGTTGTATTGTTGTATGCATGAATTTATGTGCTCCTTTAGGAAATGCAGTGTATAATATGCACATTATAATATGTGTACAACAAGGCATATAATATATGAAAATTTAGCAGAGCTAGGGGGAGAATGCTTGCTTCTTGCTGAGCAAAATGGGAATTAGGAAAAATCCATGAGGATAAGCATTGAGATTTCCAGAAAATTGCCTCCCTAATAAAAATAAAAG
Organism: Podarcis melisellensis; assembly: GCF_964234715.1. NCBI lineage: Eukaryota > Metazoa > Chordata > Lepidosauria > Squamata > Lacertidae > Podarcis > Podarcis melisellensis. The sequence continues at coordinate 29,223,718 of NC_138542.1, forward strand.
CCTCTCTAATAAAACTATTCAAAACTGATTAGGACAGCAAATAGATCGACTACTAAGCACTTAAGGTTTATTTTCTTACAGTGCTTCGGAAAGGTACAGATGCACTAATGGACATCACATTTTTTTCTAATGACAGCCTGGCATCCAACTATTGGTTGAAGTGCCTTCTTCCATACTATCTGCCCTTGGTTCAACAGTCAGTAATAGAGCTCTTTTCATCATCTTGTTGGTGGACATGGCATGCAACATAGTGAAACATGAAAAAAGGCTTTCTCTGTTGTGGCCCCTTTTCTACGGAATGCCCATTCCCTGGAGGTACAGATATAATATTTATTCAAGAATGATAAATCATCTTTTCCTTCCAGGCATTGGGAGAAAATTAGTAAGTTTCAGCTTTAGTATTCTCAAGTTGTTGTTCTTATTGAAAGCTGGATTTAATTGCTTTCATCATTGTTCTGACTGCTTTTTTTTTTTTTTTGCATTGTTGGAAACCACCTGGATGTGCTAAAGAGTAGTCTAGAAATGATATAATGATACACTACAATATAATATGCTCCTAAATGATCTGATGACCCCTGCTTATCTCTGCATAGAACATTGTACATGGGGCTAAGAGGTGCTGCCAAAAACATACCTTGATTCATATTGCCCAATGGCTAGTCTTCTCTCTTTAGGAAAGGTGCTTTGGTAGCTACCATAGTATTATGGACCCTCCAAAATAAGTGCTGTTACCTGGATCCATTTCTATCAGGCATCAATCTGATGTTGAGCATTGTGTCATAAGAAAATTGGGCCTTCCCACAAACTGACTCTAAACTGATGATTTCATAGGAACAACTTGTGATCCAAGAGCTTCGTCTCAGTACCTTGGTGACATTCCAGGGACTCCTGAGTTTCTCTTCTTAGATCATACTCTCCTTAATTATTGCAGTGGACAATAGCTCAGGACTAGGACCCCAGTGCGGATGTGTGATGTCAAATCCACCAATGTCTTCCCAGTAAGAAGCAGTTCTGAGCATGAGTCATATTTCAGAAGCTGAACATTTTTCTGCATTTGCTACTTCCACTACAAGCCTTACTCAAATGGCAAGTTCTTAAAGACCAACAGATTTTTTAAAAAAATCTTCTGCTAATAGCAACTTCACAACATCTTTCTGAGCTGAAAAGTGGCACCCTCGACAGTGAATCAAGTTTTCCGACAGGAGCTCTCATTAACAAATGCTGTTCATTTTTTATAGCGAGAAAGGCATGAGCAAGAGTGTGAAACATTGTCAACCACAGAAAAAGAGAGATGGCTGTAAAGTGCAAGTCAGTTTTATAGCTGGCATTATCATGAACAATGTCCCCATTATCTTTAGGTAGGGGAATTCTTATCCTGTTATTTTGTCTTGAGTTTGAAGATCCTACATATATTATTCTGGCATTTCAGATGCTGGGGTTTTGCTTCAGCAAAAGGTTTTGCTGAAGATTTCCCCGTGAAAATTCATGATTAGGTAGGAGGACATATTGAGGAATTGGCTCCCAGTATGTTTCTGAGCACAATTCAAAGTGTTGGTGCTGACTTTGAAAGCCCTAAACCAGGGGTCAGCAAACTTTTTCAGCAGAGGGCTGGTCCACTGTCCCTCAGACCTTGTGGGGGGCTGGACTATATTTTTTTAGGGGAGGGGATGAACGAATTCCTATGCCCTACAAATAACCAAGAGATGCATTTTATATAAAAGCACACATTCTACCCATGTAAAAACACGGGACAGATTTAGAAGGTGATTGGGCTGAATCCGGCCACCGGGCCTTAGTTTACCTACCCATGCCCTAAACGGCCTTGGCCCTGAATACCCTGAATATCCAGACACTGAGGTCATTCTCTGAGGGTCTTCTGCCAGTTCCCTCACAGCGAGAAGCAGGTTTTCTTCTTCTTGAAACATTCTACTCTCCATTCCACTTTCTCTTGGCCATTCTTTCATCCCCCTGCAATCTTTCACTAAGGAAAGTTTTGGAGAGTCCTTTGTGAAGTGTTGAAAGCCTATCAAAAGCCTCCTTCTCCATGTCTAGCCTTTCTTTTGGGTCTTAGCTAGCATAATGGCCCATGCCTTTGCTGGACCCCCTGAAGAGATACTGCCAGTCAGGGTAGGTGATACCAGATGTGTGGACCCATCTTCTTACCCAGTGAATGTAAGGCAGTCTCGCATCTTAGAATCACTGCTTGCTGATTATGCACATGTGCTAAGCTAAAGAAGCCTATGTGATGGTCTGCTATGAACCCAGCAGGGTTTATTATAATCACTTTGCTTCTAAAAATCCAAATTAGTGAGAAGTAATAAAGAGAGGCAACAATTAGCAGCATGATTTTCACAGATTTATGAAACTGTTGAAGTTTCCATACATTGTGAACTATATGGGCATTAAACGATTCCAAATTAGGAATCTGCTGGAAGACAAAAAGATATTTTCATAAGTTTGTGTGAGCACCTGTTTATGCTTCTTTTCCCTGGAGAAATTCTATCCAGGAATTATAAGACAGGTACTGTCTTGCGCTATGTTGATAGCCGTATGTCAGCAGCGTTGTGAATTTTGCCCTAGTATCTTGCTCTGAGCCTCTGCCTGAAGTAATTGAGACTCCCCAAGACTCACTTGAGTCTTTGAACCTTTGGAGTCCCTTGAGGTTCCTACAGTTCAGATTCCAAGGAATACTGATCTTTCCCTTGATGCATCTATCATTGTCAAAAATACTCTGGACCTATCCCAACACAGAGACAAAAATTTGCTCAGGCTGGTGTTCAGGAATAAACCAACAAACATTTCTGGAAGACGCAGTATAGTAATGTGTATGTGTACATAAAGTACACATCTGCTAACATGTGTCGACATTGTGAGATGGGAGAGAATTCTTTGAAACAGGCACACTTTTTATATGAGCCAAGAAAGCTCATATATATCAAATTGAGCCAAGGTCACTACACTATTGTTCCATGCTGTGCCTGAACAAATCTCTGAGACCAGACAAATTATTCTGGGTAACAGCTCACCAAGCTAGGCCCCAGACCATGAGGTTCTTGGTTCAAGCAGAAGAGCCATGGATTCACAGATATCTAAAGAGATACAGTAATAACATGTTGATTAAATTTCTCAATATTGTATTATTATTACCCCATCTTTCCCCTGACATAATAAAATATGATAAACATTGAGATGAAATATCCTCTGAGACACCCAGCTGATAACTGGCCTTGCATCTCTAAACAGCTTGCTGCCTCATGAATAAGGGAATTGTGAAATTAATATCATACCATTCCAAGCCTGGTTCAGATGTCACAATCTCGGCCTGATCTGATCCTAGATTTATATTCTGGAGGTAGCTCTTGAACCAGTTTCCCCTCTTAGCTATTGTAGAGAAAGCCTCTCCTCCTCCAAGAGGGGAGGTGTTGTGGGCGGGATGCGATTTCTGCGTCATGCAGGGGCCGTTACGCCCCTTGCCCCACTCACCTGGCTGGCGCACCACGCCCACAGGTAAGCGCCCAACCAGGCGGCTTAGAAGGGGCATGGTTTGCAGTTTAACTTACTGCTGTGCCAGCCATTCCTCCTCATTTTCCGCCTTCTTGTCGCGAGTCACCCACCCTCCACTTCCTTAGAGCTTAGGGCTTAGTTTTTCTCTTGACCTTGCTATGGACCTTAGGTTGGTCACCCAGGTTGCCCAGGGGCCCTGGTAGGAATTTTTCCAATTGGCATTAGGCCTTTTGGTTTTTTTGCCTACCTTGTAGCAATCGTCACAACTTTATTGGTATTGGCGGTTAGATTAAGCATTGGAATGTGTTGATGGTGTGTGGAAGGGCTAGGTGTGGCCATCGCCTACCCCTTCAAATTTGGGTATTCCGTTAAAGGAATCCGGTGGTCGTGGATCCTGGCCAATGCCTGTGTGGCGGGGGGCCATGGCATGACCCTCGGTGACATCAGGGGAGAGCTTATAGTTGTATTAGCATCAACAGGCTCCACCTTCTGGTGAATAAACCCCCTTTGGGCTCACCCCTCTCCGAGTTGGTGGAGTCAATCTGTTGTGGTCCAATGCCTAAGCCAATACCTTCTCACTTGCTGTAATCAATAAAGTTGTGGCCTTTTCTTGCCCATTAACCTTATACTCTGTGTCTGTGTGTCTTCATTCCACAAAGCGGGGATTGGGTCCTCGAACCACAACTGTGGTATAAACCAAGATATCTTCACCAAATATGGGGGTATGAGTGGAGGAATGAAAAAGATAGGCGGAAGGCGCTGGGGCATGAACTCATTCCTGGTCCAGCAAGCATGGTTTGTGATTCTCTGAGCTGGGCTATGCAGAGCTATTGAGGCATTTCTGCCATACCTCTCAGAGCTCAAAATGGCACATGATCACAGCTACAAACTTAAAGTATGCTTACTTGGAGGGAAGTTCCATTGAATTCATTGACACTTATTTCCAAATTAGCATGTTCAGACTAAGGGCTGTTCTTTGTCTCAGAATGTTAGACTTTCTCTTTTTTTATCTTAATCCTACCAGCTGAGGAAGAGTTTCATGCTACACCAGTGGAAGCAAAATAAAAACAACACGATAAAAGTGCTTCTCTCAATTACCCCAACTTTGCATCTGAAAGAAATACTTCATTGCGGATTAGCATGGCCTACCGAAATCATCTTGATCCTCTCTTCCCAGCTCTTTGAATTCCAAAAGAAATCTACCCCTTGCATTCAGCACAAACTAGCCTGTCACAGATATGTTTTGCTTTCTTATCATGGATGCTGTTTGCCATTAGAAAGAACAGCAAATGGAAAGAGAGTGCCTGTAAACTAATTAAGCCAGATGGATGCTCTCCATTCTAAAGCCAGCATGATCAAACAGCAAGCACAGTGGAAAGTGCAGTTGGCGGAAATCCTCTTTCCTGAATCTCAGCCATATTTAATGTGCTGAATGGCGCACATATGATAAAGGATGAGACATTCAAATAAAAACATATAAATGATTTAAATAAATAAAAAAACAACCCTGCTTGTTATGCTGGAATCTTGCCAATATAAATCACATTGGCTCTGCCTGTCCAGAGTACATGTTTCCTGCTCTTGTGATATGGATTGTAGGAGTGGAGCAGGCCTCCAGAGAGCAGAAGGAAAGAAATAAATGCTACATATTCGGGATGTTGATGCTGCAGCGATGGCTGTGGCAGAGGGGCGGCCTCAGCCTTGACCTCAACCGCCATGCTTCCCCTTCCTCTGAGGCTTCTATCTCCTTTCTCCATGAGCCCGGGCAGCCCCTGAGTTCTTGTTTCTTTGGTGGTGGTGGTGGGGAAGCAGTGCACGGTGGGTCAGGCATGGAAGGCGGAAAAGGAGGGCATGGAGAGGTAGTGGCAGTGAGGCTTGGGCAGCGCAATGCCTCCCTTCCCATCAGAGCAGCCCCAATCCCATTCCCATTTGTGTGCAAACAGGAGGGGGTGGGGATCCCTCAGCTGGGAAGGGAGGCTTCCCGTTGCCTAACTGAGAGTTCCCTGCCCCCTCCTGCTTGCACACAAGCTCTGATAGGCAGTGTGAAGCCTCCCTTCCCAGCTGAGAGATCCCCACGCAGCTCCTGCTTGCATGCAAGTAGGAGTTAGGAGGCTGCTCCGACAGGCAGCATGAAGCTTCCCTTTACAGCTTAGTTGCTGGGGTCGGGGAAAGTGGAGGCAGCCCGGAAGCTGCATCTTACAGCCCCTGCACCACCATCATATGGGGACTTCCAAGCAGCTCCTGAAGCCAGCCACAGCCAACTGCTCCAGTCTGCTGAGACTGCCACTGCTGCGTTTCCAGGGTCATTAGATGAAATCCGGGGACATTCCGGGGATGGAATTTGTCTGGGGACTTATTTGCAAATCCGGGGATGGTCCCCGGGAAACGGGGACATCTGGTAACCCTAATGTAGTCCAATCCCTAAAATGCAATAATCTTTTTTCCCAACGTGGGGCACAAACCTACAACCCTGAGATTAAGAGTTTCATACTCTACCGACTGAGCTATCCCAGGAATATGGTGGCATTTCACAGGGTGCCACCTATCTATTGGCGAGATGCTCCGCTGTGGGCCACAGGTAGGGCAGGTGGTGACACATATGCATTTCATCATCATCATCATCATTTTACCATCTGTTTTGTGCAAGTCTGATATACAGTTAAACTTGTATCTCAGACATGAAAAGAAAATTGCCATATGCACAAGTAAACAAATGCCTGGGTGCGTGCCCACAACGGACCTCAGGTTTTCAGAACTGAAGGAGGCAGTACTCATTGAGGGGAAGGGACAACACCACACAGGGAAAATCCAGGCTATCAAGTGCCACCCACTGGGTAGATGGGAAACATGGAGAGTTCAACTGGAATCGCTTATACGTGGCTGAATGTGTGCAAAATAACAAATAGAAAAATTGCACCTGTTGCAAACCAGTTATGTGTTTACATTCTGATGTGTGCACAGACTTCTTCCCCTTAAGGCTTAAAGTATCCAGTTCTATTTATAAACCAGATTTCAAATGTTCTTTAACAAATGTTTTCCTCCCTTTAATATTTGTATATACGACAGCATATGCATGTAAATCTATGCTGGCCTTTGTTGTCCATGAGACAGATTTCAATATACGTATAGTGGTGTGTTTAATGCCATTAAGACATTAAGAGCAGAAAGGCTATTTTGCTTTTGTGGAATTGAACTCTCACTATATCTGTCAAGGTATCAAAATATCCCTTTTCTTTTATTAGAAACCTCCGCCCCCAAATATCTTCAATGATATATATAATTTCCTAGGCAAGAGACTTTATTCAAGGGTGTGATGCTCATTTCTTCAGCCTAAACGAGTTGCTGCAGATTATCTTTCAGACCAGTGATAGCTAATGCAGTGTTCTCCAAATGGACTACAACTCTAATGATCCCTAGCCATGCTTCCAGTCCTCATCCCCACTAATGGGAGGGCTTTGGTTTCCTTGATCTGCCCCTGACATGATGGTAATAAGCTGTGGATCAGGCCAATGGCCCACCTGTTCCAGCATCCTGTTCTACCAGTGGCCACCCAGGTGCATATGGTAAGCCCTCAAGCAGAACCTGAGCCCAAGAGCATTCTCCCCTCCTGTGGTTTCCAGGAACGGTCACTCAGAAGCGTTTCTGTCTACAACCATGGAGGCAGAACATAGCCATCATTGCTAGTAGCTATTCATAGCCTTATACTCCATGAATTTGTCTAATCATCTTTTAAAGCCATCCAGGTTGGTGGCCATCGCTGCAGCTGGTTGGAGCAAGTCCCATAGTTTAACTACACACTGCAATAAGAAGAACTTCCTTTCACTTGTCCTTACTCACCCCTTTTCCTTCATATCACTATTAGTCTAAACCACTGAGCCTCTTGGGCTTGCTGATCCAAAGGTCAGCGGTTTGAATCCCTGTTGCTCTGTCCCAGCTCCTGCCAACCTAGCAGTTTGAAAGCATGCCAGTGCAAGTAGATAAATATGGTGGGAAGGTAAACGGTGTTTCTGTGTGCTCTGGCACTCGTCACAGTGCTCCATTGTGCTCTGATAAGGCTCCAGGTACGTTCCCTCATTACTCAGAGTATCCAGCAGCAGGGAAGGACGATAAATATGAGCTACATTGCAAAGAGTTTTATTTTTAGTTACGCAGACAGAAACGAAACACCCTCTCTCTGTGAAAGCAGAGAGACAACTGAAAACAAAGGAACAGGAAGCCAGTAAACATCACATCTGTCTCCCATCTCCCGTGAGACTTCCAACAGTCTGGAATCCCTGGAATGTAAACGGAGTCTTGTGACTCCAAGCACTGCACAGTGGCACAGAAACCAACAGTTTAGTCATGCTGGCCACATGACCTGGAAAGCTGTCTGTGGACAAATACTGGCTCCCTCGGCCTGAAAGGTCGTCTTTGACTGGACTTAACCATCCAGGGGTCCTTTACCTTTACTATTAGTGTACTGGTGGTAGAGGATATAAAGTTACACAAAGACTCTCCTCCCCGAAGGGGAGGGGAGGGGTTGTGGTCGGGGCTCGAGCTCCGGCTAGCAGGGGGCGTGGCCCCCTGCTGCCCTCTCACCTGGCTGGCGCTCACGCCCCCTCGGTGGCCATCCAACCGGGGGCCACGGTGGGGGCGTGTTCAGCAGCATTTTGCTGCAGCGCCAGCCTTCCCCCGGCCTCATTCTTCCTTCCTTCGTGTTGCGCTGTGTGGAAGTGCTAGGTGTGGCCATCGCCTATGCCTTCAATTTTTAGGGGTATTCCGTTAAAGGAATCTGGGGGTCGTGTATTCCGTCCGATGCCTGCTTGGCGGGAGGCCTTGGCACGACCCTCGGTGACAGCAGGGGTGAGCCTATAGTCGGATTGGCATCGACAGGCTCCACCTACTGGTGAAGAACCCACTTGTTTCGATCCAATGCCTAAGCCAATACCTTTTAAATGCTGTAACCAATAAAGTTGTGGCCTTTTCCTAGCCCATTAACCTTATATCACGTGTCCTTGTGTCTTCATTTCACTTCACCGGGGTCGGGTCCTCGAACCACAAATGAGACTTCCAGGAACAATCTTTCCCTCCCTCCACAGCCCTTCTTCTCAGCACGCAGAAGGAGACAGCCACAATATCCAGTGGCTTTTCAAATGCCCTCCCTGGGACTATTGGATCGCGTCCTAAATACTTGTATTGCTTCTGATAGCGGGCATGTGAAAAGTGTGTGCGGAATCAATAAAGCAATGCTGGCGATGTCTCCCCTCCTTTTTGTTATATGACTAATTAACTTTAGCAAGTACTTGTCTCATAGCAACCCATATCTGATAAAGAACACCTGCCAGCCCATATGGTTTGGGAAGGAATTTTCTTGTTTAATAGAATAAAAGTACTGCTCCTCAGCTGTCTGTAACCATTAGTTAGCAGGAATTTTGCAAGGGAACTGGGGGAAAAATGAGGATTGTCAAAGCTCAACAAATCTGCCTTTCAAAAATGATCATGTCCAACTGTCATCCCTGGTAGACGCTCATCTTCAGAGGATTGCTATCAATAATGCACAGCTATAATATTCCGGTCCTTCCATGCATGTTGCAAATAGCACAGAGTCCCTGTAGGATTGAACTCAGTGGTATGGCGAAATCAATACAGTCTTGCAGAATTGCAAAACAAGCTCTCATTATATTAACTGTAACTCATAGCTGCGGCAGCTGCGATGAATTCCAAGAGATTACCTGGATAAAAGTACAAACAAATGTTCAAACAAGCTAATCCTGAAGTATTTGTTAACCTGACAGTCTCATTTTTGGCAGAGGAGGATGACCCTATGTCACTTTGAACAAAGTTTTGCCTGAGTAATTAGAGGAAAGGAACCTGATAAATATGAATCTTCCCAGAAGTTTTTATTTTTATTTTAATCCAAATCATTTCTGATAGATAATTTTTCTCTTTTATAACACTAGAAGTTTGCCTGGCGCCTTCGTTATACACCTTTTTAACCAGGCCTTTGGTTGATCTTATTGACATCCAACACCCTTTTAGAATGTGGTTCTTTGGGTGTGTTTTTTTAATTGGGTTATTGTTTTTGGTTTGTTTTTATATGTTGTGGTCTTGTTTGTGAACTGCCCTGAGACCTCCGGTTATAGGGCGGTGCTTAAATTGAATTAATAATAATAATAATAATAATAATAATAATAATAATAATAATAGAAGTCTGAATTCCCCATTGAAATTCACTGGCAATAGGTTCAGGACAGAGAAACGTAAATATTTCACATGAGACATAATCATGATTATCATAATGTGATGCACGAGAAGAAGGTCATATCACATGGGGGGCACTGTTGTTGTTGTTGTTAAGGTCCCCAGGTGAGTCAAAACATTAAAGCACTATATTTAAAACAGTTTAAAATAACTTACAGTCAAAGAAATGAACTGGGTCCTAAATATGTGTGTGTGTGTGTGTGTTTTAAAAGGCAAAGTAAAAGAGGACATATTCATCACAAGCTGTAGAAATGAAGGTGTTAAATAAACCTCTTTGGAGTGGGATTTCCACAATGTAGGGACTACCACAGAGAACGCATTCTGGGCTCCCCAGCTTCTGAGGGCAGTGGAGATACTAAGACTCACTTTCCTCTGCACCCCACCACTGTTTGAGCTCTGGCCATTTCCTCAATCAGGTTGCAGTTGCTTCTCACAAAAGAAAAGTGGAGAGGAAGTTGTGTGTTAAACTTTTTGGAAAAACCATGGCAACAGTGATTTGGAAGGTTGGGCCCTCCCTTTATAATGGCACGATCAGCACCACTAAACTAGATAGAATTAGGAAGACAAGTGAGACTGAGAAAGTATAAATCTTTTGGAGAACTATTAGATTATAAACTAAGTTTGTGGGACATAAAAATGCAAACAAGATGACAAATTGCTGATAAAAACTTTTAATGATGAAAATGGGAGCGGGAGGCATGAGGAAGTCCAAAGAAGTTGTGAAAATATGTTATGACATATATTGTATTGTGAGTTATTTATGTATTCATATTGAAAACCTTAATAAATATTTTTTTAAAAAATATATATAATGGCACGATCAAACTCAGGATTCCCTGAATAACTGATTTGCGTCATATTTTTCTGAGTACACCCAGAGAGAGGGTTCACATTCTGTGTGTACAGACACATGTACACACCCATACCCAGATGACTAGGAATTATTTAAGTTTTAATTGCATTTTATATTTCCTGCTATGAAACTCTGTGTGCTTATGCAAATATCTGGTATAAATGAAATCCATTTTCAGCCCTTGAAAAGGCTTGCATAATGTTTCCAAGATCTTAGAGTGAACTTGTGTTGCTCTGTAGATATAAAAGCTTATACCGCTGGGATAAGAACTGAGGAATGCATGTCAAATGTGATTAGGACTGAAGAAAGGGCAGTGGTTGGGAGGGGGAAAAGAAGGGGATGTTCTTCAAAGTTACCATTGACAGGTCAGTATACATCTCATATTGAGTGTGTGGAAATCAATCAGATTCACTCTGGAAATCAAGAAGATTTAAATCAGATTTACAGGAGCAGTTCATGAACCATTGTTATATGTTTCTACTGAGATCATCATAAAAACAGTGATCTGCAACTACCTTACTATATATTTCTTTTGAATGGTGCATGTATTTCATAGAATCATAGAGCAAATGATTCAAACCTAAAGATTGAAGGTTAAGCCCCGTCATAGTATATGATGATGCTTACCATCATTTAGAGTTGATAACTTGTTTCATTAAGGTACGAGATATATAATCGATCAGTAGATATCCCAGTGCTTGTTCTTCAGGTATAAGGAAAACTAACCTTAACATCTCTTTGGACAGTGAATCAGACTGGATACATCACCCTCTTAATATTGCATGGTATGCAATATTAATATTAATATTACTCTGCTATGCCTGTTCCACTAGCTGTTTCTTCTTCACCTTAGCAGGATCATGCAGGCAGGATTTGTTCCTATGGCAGAGAGGAGATCTGATCTGAGAGTTCACACTCCAGAGCATTGGAGAAGGCTGTTAGTATGATCTGTATTGGCAGAGGGTGTAGAAGCAAAATTTAAGAAAGGCAAAAACATCCACGAAACCTGCTCGTGGTGCGGAGTAGCAGTCAAGCATGGACAGTTTCAACCAGCTTCCACATAAATGTCTTTTTCTGTGCTGACCCTAATCTTTTTAGCATAATAAAATGTGTGCGTTTTTCTAAGAGTCATCCTCAGAAGGTGTCTTGCTTGAAATTGAATGGGGAAGAGGGGATTGTCACAGTAGGCATTACCTTCACTTAGTGTTGAAAAGTACTTGGAATTGCCTTGACTTGGCGTTGAAAAGGCCTCAGAGAAGGTCTTCTTTAGAGATGCTATTCCATAACTGGGGTGTCATTGCCAAGAAGACATACTGCCTTGTAGCTACTCAGGCCATCACATAATATTTAGGTAAGAAGATAATGGGCTTGAAAACATTCTCCAGGGGTTTCGAGCATCAAAAACAAGGCAAGGAAATGGTAGATAGATAGTAACAATATCTATAATATATATCTAGAACCAACTTGTGTGAAGTGATGTTTGATGTGTGTGTGTATGTGTGTGTAATTTTTATTGGTTTCAAGTTGGTTCTGGATCCTGCTGGGATGCCGTCAGTCCACTAAAACCCTACATTTATTTCAGTGACTAACAGAACTGAAATTTTAAAATTCTCATAGCAAAACGTATTTTGCTGTAATAATTTATTACCGTACCTTCTCCCCTCCTGCCCTATATGGATACTTGTGGCCTGTGGCCACAAGATCCCTGATCTTGATCAGCCCAGCCACCTGAGCTCATTTTTAACTGGAGGTAAAGAAGTTTGAACGTGAGATGCTATGGCTTTCCCCTGGAAATTCATTCTCTCTTCAACTGGTGGCAGATTTTCCCACCCCGAGACTGAAGTCTTTAATGGTTCTAAAGAAAAGATCCTTGTTAGAGGTGCTCATGGTTAAATTAGGACTAAGTCTGCATTGGCAAAGCTTGGTTATTTTCCATGGAAAATAGGTTCTGCTAAAATTATGTTGCTTTTCTAGTGTGAGTGTGTGTATGTGTGTTTTTCTCTGTTGTGTTGCTTACATTAATTTGCCTTGGTGTGCTATTTCTTTCAGTGTTTACACTCACAATGTCTGTTCTCTATTCAAAATATTGGCAGCTAACTTTGCTGCCTTGTAAGATTAGCTTGCATTTCCGAAGTTGGACCCCTCTTATAGATGCCTGGCTTTGCAAGACATTAACCTCCCTTCTGAAACGGTTCCTCTTCCTAATATATATATATATTTAAACTTCCCACCTCCCAGCACCATTGTGCAATTTGTTATGTTCCGCAGACTGATCTGCTTCAAAGTTGTGAATATTATAAATAGAGATGGCAGCGAAATCTGAAGCAACAGATTAATTGCACTCCTTCTCTCAAGCTGCATGAAACATAAGGGAAGCTATTTAGTGTTCTTGGGTGAAATGATGAGCAGCTGATCTGAATTCTCTATTTCATAGCCCAAAACTCTAAAATTGCAGGGATCACAACAGAAGAATTTGCCACAATTCCCAATCAGTTTTATAAATACTGATAATGTTGAAATGTCTCCCTTTCTCCTTAACACACCGTCAGGCAACCTAGTGGGTATTTGGTAAATGTTAAATGGATGTTAAGTCAAAATCGACATACTGCATTTAGCATCCTGTGCGGCTTTGCTTCTTCTTTTCACAACAAAAGCACAGTGCATACATTAAACAAAATTGAAACTACATTCTTTGTTGGCCTGTCTTATTCTTTTCAAATTTATGCATAGGTCTGCAAAGAAAGGATTGTGTGCCCCTCTACATTCAGACTACATGTCAACGAAACCTCAGTTCTGCCATCAGAATAAGAACATAAGAATAAGCCTACTAGATTAGACCAGGCATCTTCTTCAGCAGAGGAGAACAGGCTTCAGACTTATGGGAGCTGCTTTGCTTTTTTAAAAACTAGAACTCCGAGATCCACCAGCTGGAGCCAGGTGCAAAAGACAAACTTAGAATTAATGAATTTCAAGCCCAGCAATTTGTTTCGAGCAGCAGAGCTAAATTGGGCTTACAGTCCCTCCACACAAAAATCCACACCTGGTTATCATCCCACACACTTCATTTCAGCAGCAGAATTTGGAGCTGTGTGTCAGGGGACTGACATTTTGTTGTTGTTGTCATTGTAAAACAATTATCAGAAATCATTGCTGACCTACTTCAAATCACCATTGGCCATGCTATCTGGAGTTGGAGTCCTAAACATTTATAGACCAGGTTGGAGAGGGTTGGATCAGAACATATCAATCTAGGGATTTGTTAGCAAACCTCTTTGTCCCTGTTAAATGTTCATTGTATGTCTCCAGCTTCTAATATTTAGAGATATGCAATTGCAAAAATGCTAGACTGTTGATGGGGACCAAATGCAGGCACACCTCATCATCCCTGATCATTGGCTTGGTCTGAAGGGAGTTGTGATTCAAGCATTGCTGTCCTCATGACTCAATTACTGCAATGCCCTCTGTGTGCTCTACATTTGTATCTGGTCTAGACCCCCAGATGATGCAAAATGCTGGCATGAACCTATTGCATCCTTCCCTTTATCATCTTTCCTTTAGAAATGAAAACATACACACACGGAGAGAGGAGAGACAGCTATTTAATATAGTGCTTTCAAAACTCTAGCTTTCAAAAATGTTGATTTTTTTTTAAAAAAAAAAACACAACCACACAAAGCTGAAATGGCATAGTGACTGGCAATAGGGGAATGGAAGCATGCCAAAAGTTTGGCATTAAGTTCAGGGAGACAATAAATAGTAAGTGTGGAAAAAGAAAAGAAAGGCTTACAGCTCCTCTTTCTTGGTCAGAGTAATCAGACCACCAAACCTTGGAAGACCTTGGGAATCCCTGAAATAATAGGCACATGGTAGTAAATTGCTCCAGATACAAATACAATAAAAGCAGCCCCCAATTGTTCATTTTGTAATGGATGATAGCTGGGGACAACTTGTGGCTTCTCTTAATGACTTTAAACTGAGGAATAAAATCTAGATAGAATTAAGCCCTAGAAAACAAAATAATTTGAAATTCCAATACTTATTGTGAAGACTTATGAAAGATAATGGATTGAAAATTAAGAAAAATGCAAAGGGTGCTTTCAAATAATTAATTTAATGTTAGGCAGAACACAGCTGTTTTGGTTGCTATACCTATGCAACCATGTCATTAAATTCAGATCTCTAATTAACTGACATCTGTTTCTTGTTCAGCTCTAAAATGATTCATTGGAATCATTTGTAGGAAGATGTGCGTTTCTACTGAAAAGTTCCCAACCCTCCTTTCCCTCCCTCAAATGATTGAAGCTGGTGGACAAAGGGGTGGAGACAGTTTCAGAGATGATTTTCTAAGCAACTATATTTATGGCTTGTTTTAACTTCTGGTTCAGTGTTGTACAAGGTCCAGGGGTGGCTGGTCCTGTTTTGCCAGCTGAGGTGAAAGGGGAAGATGCCACCCTTGTCCCACACCAAAACCTTGATTACTGATATAATGTGGCAGCAATGGCTTCCAGTGAGCTCTCCCAAGGTTCTTGCAGAACTCTTGCGAGATTTCTGCGAAATATCACAGGGAGCTCCAGCCGCCCGACTCAGGTGGCAGGGCAGGTGAGGCACCCATGGAAGAGCCATCCTGAGGGATTCAACCACCCAAGGCAGGCTGGTTCACTCTGCCTCGTGGGCAGAATGGCCCTGACAAAGCCCTGGGTTGAAACAACATCCATTCTGAGATAGATACAGTGGTACCTCGGGTTAAGTACTTAATTCATTCTGGAGGTCCGTTCTTAACCTGAAACTATTCTTAACCTGAAGCACCACTTTAGCTAATGGGGCCTCCTGCTGCCGCCGCGCCGCTACCACACAATTTCTGTTCTCATCCTGAAGCAAAGTTCTTAACCCAAGGTACTATTTCTAGGTTAGCGGAGCCTGTAACCTGAAGCATATGTAACCTGAAGTGTATGTAACCAGAGGTACCACTGTATATGTAAACATGGGCCAAGAAAGCTTGAGATTGGGAATGAGAGTTGCCCTTTCTCGTGTTTATATTGAACAAGTAGCTGTCCTCCTCCTCCATCTTTATACCTCTCATATGCCAAGATGGATTCTCAGACAGATAGCTTATATCCCTACCCAATCATGGAGGTCTTTAGGACAGTCACTACAAAACAGGAACACACAGGTGTGAAGGAGCCATATTTGTGTCAGGGAGTGTGGCCTACATCCTGACACAATTCCACTGAATATATGAGGGGGCTGACCAATGAACAGGGCCATAATTATATTAACTCTGTGATTTCTAGAATTCTGGGAAATTTATTCCACCACCAACCCCGTTATCTTCCAAACTACTTAAATTCATCACAGAAGCTGTTATCACTCAAACCAGCATGTACAGTTTACAAGAAAGGGGTAAATGTTAGAAATAATTTCCTGGTGGTACAAACTGTTCCAAGAGTGGAAAATACTGCCTCCGATGACAGTAATGATCCTCCATTATGGATTTTTTTAGCAGAGGGTTCATTAAGCAGAATCTTCATTTTCAGTAAGTTTTTTATCAGAAGTCGGAAGGTCACCTATCAGGGATGTTGCAACAATGAATTTTCTGCACTGAGCAGGGGATTCAGCTAGATCTTTGGAATACCTTCTGTGATGCCATCTTGAATTCAAATGCAAAAAGCTGGGGAAAGGATGTCAGAAATGATCAAATATTTTTGGAAGTGTGCAAAATTCAGACGAAGTAAACCACTCTAACATTGATTTCTTTTTAAAAGGCTAAAATAATATTGGTAAGTCTCACTGCAGTAGAAACCCCCAACTGTTTGCCTGCATTTCTATTCCTTCTGTTCTTGGTAGGATCGGAAATACTGCAAGAAGAGCATCTTTGTGATGGCTAATTTAGGCTTCTTTTTTGTTTCCCTGTGGGCATATTTCAAGAAGGAAACATCTGACAGCTGCAGGAAGCTACCCACTGTCTTGAATACGATAATGAAGAGCAGCTACGTTGTAGCTCAGCATGGCGTGGAAGTGTAGTGTTCTTGCAAAATACAGGTTTCGAAACCCCTCCCATTCAATTTGATTTCCACTCTGCTGGTAGGGTGTGTGTGTGTGTGTGTGTGTGTAGAATCATTATATTCCTTAGAACGTTGGAGCAAAGAAACTAGGGCAAATAGCTTCAATTTTGGAATGGACCTTGTGTCATTCTCATGTTGTTGTTGTTGTTGTTTAGTCGTTTAGTCGTGTCCGACTCTTTGTGACCCCATGGACCAGAGCATGCCAGGCACTCCTGTCTTCCACTGCCTCCCGCAGTTTGGTCCAACTCATGCTGGTAGCTTTGAGAACACTGTCCAACCATCTCATCCTCTGTTGTCCCCTTCTCCTTGTGCCCTCCATCTTTCCCATCATCAGGGTCTTTTCCAGGGAGTCTTCTCTTCTCATGAGGTGGCCAAAGTATTGAAGCCTCAGCTTCACGATCTGTCCTTCCAGTGAGCACTTGGTTACATGTAATTAAGTTATTTATTTCTTACAGTGGTATCCCACCTTTCTTCCAAAGTGTTCATAGTAGCCTGCATGGCTTTCCTCCCTTCCACTTTATCCTCACAACACCCCTATGAGATAAGCTAGAATGAAAGATGGTGACTGACCAGTGGGCTTCATACCTGAGTCACTGTTTGAACCCTGCTCTCCGAGGTCCTAGCCCAGGGGTTGTCAACCTGGTCCCTACTGCCCACTAGTGGGTGTTTCAGGATTCTAGGTGGGTGGTAGGGGGTTCTACAGCACAAGCTGAATCCTCCTTCCATCAAGCACTGGTGGGTGGTAAGGAAATTTTACCATCAAGAAAGATGCATTAGTGGGCAGTAGGTTTAAAAAGGTGGACTACCCCTGTCCTAGCCTGACACAAACCACATATTGGGTTGCTCATCAACAAGTCATTCAATTCAGTGACCTTCATTTATGGCATCTGTTACCAGCAGCAGGAGGCATTCATATGAACTCCTGTCCCTCATTGGAGCAGTCAGTGTCATGCAAACACTCCAGTGGAGCCAATCTGGTGGACCTTTGGAGGAGAAAGAACCAGTTTAAAAGGAGGGCTGGTAGGAGTGCTTAGGATAGGTAGCTGATCTGCCATTGCTTTTTACCATGGGTGGAGTGTCAGATGAATGGCATAGCTGGGTGGCTGGCATCTCCTATCAGTGTGGGTTGGCAGGCTTGATAACTGGCATTGCTTAGCTGTGTGCCAGCCTTTGAGCAGCACAGCCAGAGCATAGCATGGGCATAGGATTAACTACAGATCTCCTCCACTGCCAGCCTAATCTGTTTTATACAAAGGCTGCATTTTTAAGAACTTTAAAAAGTGGGATATAAATGTAATAATAAATAAAATAAACAAGCAAGTATCTGAAGAAGTGTGCATGCACACGAAAGCTTATACCCAGAACAAACTTAGTTGGTCTCTAAGGTGCTACTGGGCAATTTTTAAATTTATTTCGACTGCGTCAGACCAACACGGCTACCTACCTGAATCTAAACAAGCAAAAACATCTTTGAACATGAAGGAATATTTCAAAGTCTAGAAAAGGGGTTTCAGAATCTAATCCCTCCCCCAACACAAATCCACTCACTCAAATAAAAACATTTGATTGTGCCATTTTAAAAAAAACAGCAATCTTGTTCTATTTTCCTGCTCAGTCACTGCAGTTGAAGATGACAAGCTTACTTTGACATGGTTTTAATTAGTTTCCATATGTGGTCTATTTGTACCATGTGGCTCAAAGATTTTCTTTGTGTATTGGGGGGGGGGCAATTTAAGCTGTTTCAATTATTTACCTGCATCAGTTCTGATGTTCCCCAAACAGATGGCTTCGGCATTTATTTATTTATTTATTTATTTATTTAGTTTAGTGGATTCTTTTTTGGGGGGGGATTTCTCTCTCTCTCTCGCTCTATCTCTCTCTCCTGTCATTCTGACTTGTTTAGATGGACCATTTTTCTCTCTGAGCAATTGTATTAGGAGCAGAAACAAAGACAGACAGGAGGTCAACTGAAGGATTTTCTGCTGTTAAACTCAATTACAAGCAATGACTGAAATGAATTTAAAAATGTCTTTCCTGAAGGGTGAAATGCATGCTATTCTCCGATATCTGACAAGACACTGCTTGAAGGGCCTTTCTGAGATGAACTCAGCTTTGATATCCCCCCTCCTTTTCCATTTCCTTCCCTTTTTGTGGGTGTGCTAAAAATACTGCAAAATAAAAAATCATTTGCTAGAGCCCTGTGATGAACTGTTCAGCTGACAGGGGCAATTTATTAACAAAACACAATGTGAAAAAACACTTTCTTCAGAATCACAACAATATTAAACAATCAAATGTAACATCAGCAATTGGGTCCCCCCTCCTTATTTCACCCCCGCCCCTCAGAAGGTGAGTGAGAAATAGGAAGCTATCTTCTGCCCGGTCCATATTTGTCCATCTGACCTAGCACTGCCTACTCTGCCCATTCTGACTGGTGGTGGTTTCCCAGCATCTCAAACACAGGATTTTCACATCATCTGCCACATGATGTACCAAGATCACAGAATAGAGTTGTGCACAAACCCCACGCTCCACAGTCCGATCTACAACCTGATCCAGGACTTTGGATTGGTCCCAGCCCAACCTGGGGCTGATCCGACTCAGATACAAATCCCAGGTCAATAGAGGGTGATGGCAGAGGTGGATTTAGGGGAGAATGATTGATTTGCCCACACTGGGCACTGAGCTGAGAGGTGGAATGAAGAGATAATCCCCCTCTTCCCTTGGACTACTGCCACCATGAGAACCAGGCTCCCCTTGCCCTGTAATTAGGTAAAGGTAAAGGGACCCCTGACCATTAGGTCCAGTCGTGGCCGACTCTGGGGTTGTGGTGCTCATCTTGCTTTATTGGCCGAGGGAGCCGGCGTACAGCTTCCGGGTCATGTGGCCAGCATGAGGCCAACCAGAGCAGCGCACGGAAACGCCGTTTACCTTCCCACCGGAGCGGTACCTATTTATCTACTTGCATTTATACGTGCTTTCGAACTGCTAGGTTGGCAGGAGCAGGGACCGAGCAACAGGAGCTCACCCCGTCGCGGGGATTCGAACCGCCGACCTTCTGATCGGCAAGCCCTAGGAGTTATGGACAAACTTGATACATTGCTGCCTGCTGCTGTGTGAAGAAGTAGAGGCTCATCCATTAGGAAAAATGTGGTACTGTCTATCAACCTCACTCTGCCCTCACCTCTCTGCCTTCGTATTTGCAACCAGCCTAGAAGGTGGCACTGGCTGTCAGTTTCCTCCTGCTTGGTCTTAGTGTTGCCCTTGTAGAACTTACAGGGAGGAGAATGGGACCAAATGTAGAATTAGTAGCCCCCATCTGTCTTTGACTCTGGTTCCACCTACTATTGGTTTACTCTCCTAGCCTTCTGCCTTGTCAGCTCCAATGGACACCACCCATTGCTGTATTTAAGTGCAGGCCAACTTTGGCCTTGAACACCATAAGGAAAGAGTGGATATAAGCTCAACACAAACAAATAGCAGCCCTGTAAATCTTTATCTAGGGAGAACAATAAACGAGACTAATAAAGACCTGAGCTCTTCCACTACACTATCTGATTTTCTCTCTCTCTTTAAATTGACTAAGACTGCAGGCAATACTCCACATCTGATTCTTGCAGACGAAATGCAATTTGTACATCTCTATTATCAGTCACTATGTATGACCCACTCTTTATGTAGATCCTGTACTTAATTTGAATCTGTATGGTTGATTAGCAGACACTATTACCTGGAGAAAATGAGTTATTTTTCCCCCAATTACCTAGCATGAATTATATAATCAGAATCTAGTTCATTGCATATTTTTGAAAGAAACTCCAATCAAAGTTACTCTAGCGTATGTCACATTGAGCAGGGAAAGAGAAGTTGTTAAATGCTTCCCGATGCTGGGTGTCAGGCTTTTCTGAGACGATGTACTAATCCTAAATTTATTAACAGTTATGTGAGAGCTTGCATATAGCTATTGGGCTGGGCTCTTTAACACTCTTGGCTCTTAACAGTGCCAGTCCATATTCTGCTGGGGGAGTGTGGGTGGGTGTGTGGAATAGGATTGCCTGACAACTGCCCTCCCTACTCTATCACAGAAACACTGCTAATGTGCCATGTTCTTTTTAGAGCACAGTCCAGGTCCTGATCCAGGACTGAAGGGGGTACTTGGCAAAGACCATTATGCCATTCCCCTCCTACCTCTATGGCAATAGTCAACATTCTGGTTTATGGGCTACAGACTTTCCAGTTAAGGAGGCAGACCAGGAGCAGGACTCTGAATCTGATACAGAAGATGAGGAAAGAACTGAAGCTGAGAAACATGAGATCTCATAAGAAGCTCTTGTGTCTGTGGTGCCAGAACTAGACCATTATAGGCCCTTTCCTCTGGGCCTGAGTAACCAGCGACTTCCCCAGAATCTCACTAGACCAGTAATACATGGAATATATGTAAGGAAATGGAGGAAACCCACCCATCTTCAGATCAAAGTGTTGACCCTAATAAAGAGTTAGTCACAATACAGTGGTACCTAGGGTTAAGTAATTAATTCATTCCAGAGGCCCGTTCTTAACCTGAGGTGCCACTTTAGCTAATGGGGCCTCCCGCTGCTGTCATGCCGCCGGAGCACGATTTCTGTTCTCATCCTGAAGCAAAGTTCTTAACCCAAGGTACTATTTCTGGGTTAGAGGAGTCTGTAACATGAAGCATATGTAACCTGAAGCATATGTAACCCAAGATACCACTGTAATATGGAGCCTGGAAAAGGCTCTTTCTACTCTCAACATTTATTATAACAAGTTGTGCATATGGAGCTATCCATGGTCCTGCAACATCTGACCAGCATGTTTTCAGCTTTGTTTCCCTGGGATCTGGCATTAAACCAGAACACTATATCTACATGGATTTCCCCTGCCTACCCATTTTAAATTTCCCACAAGAGAGACATTATATAAGGCACTCCAGGGCTCTGTGGGAAATTAAATATGGTGGCGTCCTATAACGTGGAATCCAAAATCTGTATGCTATACATATAACATGTTAAAAGCAGTTAAGCCTCATGGTGTATTATATTTCTGCAGCATGATATTATAATTATGTTAATACATCCATAGTTTTATAAAGCTAAATGCATCATTGTAAATATCTGTGCATGTGCTTGCTATTTTAGGAAACCTAGACTGTATATGTGTATAACATTTTCTATGCTTTTATTTTTAGTAGCACTGGGGGAAGACATCTGGCATGGCAGAAGAAGGATTGAAACACAATCAAATGATGGACAGATCCCCTTTTTCCCCTGGGGGAGACTAAGTTTCTTCCAAGGTAAGTGGCGGATGGGACAAAGCTGTGCCCACTATGGGCAGGGACAGTATCTCCTGAAAATTAAGGAGCAAATTAGGAATGGGGGGGGGGGGGAATCTGTGTGGACAAGCTAAGATTTTCAGAAAGTTCAATCTCTAGTCAAGATAGCTAAGCAAACCACTTGACTTTGAAGAAAAGAGAAAGAGAAAAGCAATATCTGACCCTTTTGATATGTATACTTCACACATCCTATATTACAATAATATCTCATTCACCAACCAGATTCACAAGGTAAAGTTCATAACACGAGTGCTGGCTAAGCAAAGCAAACAACATAAATTGCTGCTGTGCTGAGCAAATGCATTTTTAAACTGACTTACTTGGCTTCAGCACTCTTTGCAGAGCAAAGTTTCTGCTGATGGTGTGATGCGGTCGGAGCTAAGGTCAGAGTAGATAATCTGATTGATAATCAGCAGATTTACAAACTGTGTACCCAAAATAGATGTTGTTTCACGTGTTGTGAACAACAGCAAAATCCATTAACTCTTCCATTTAGAATCAGCATGTGGCTTCATGGCTACTGCTGCTATTTGGAATTAGGGACTGACGGTGGTAAACAATCTTGTTCCAAGGCACAAGCAAGGCTTAATGGACAGAAGGGCCGACCCTTGAGCTACTCCAATCTATTTTCCATTTGTTTGTCATTATTTCTGAATTCTCTAACACTTATAAAACTTTAATAAAATACTTATCCATTTTAAAACAAAGAAGGCTAATCCGTACTAGCTTGGATCTAGTCTTTGTAAAGCTTTGAGTAGACCCATTGAAATCAATGGAACTTAAGAAAGTCATGAACTAATTCCTATTGTTTTTATTAAGTCCACTTGAAGCTTGACTAGGTATGGATGCAATCCAGTAATTACCGTACTCGGGGCTCACGTTCATTTTATCCCTATAACTAAAACTGACGTCTCAGAAAACTCAATGTGAGTAATCTCTGTGCAAACATGAGTTTAGTTTTGAACACCCACACCATTTGATACTGGAAATGATTTGGTAAAGAAGAGTGCCTGAACATGCACCTCTGTCCTGCACCAGGTTGCATGTGATCTATAAAAACACTTTATGACAGGGCAAAGTTTCCATGCTTCTGTGCTGAAAAACACTGCTATGCTGGAATCAGCATACAAACTGCACATAGGACATGTTTAATTAAATAATAATAATAATAATAATAATAATAATAATAATAATAATAATAATTTATACCCTGCCCATCTTGCCGAGTTTCCCCAGCCACTCTGTGTGGCTCCCAGTTGAGTGTTAAAAACAATACAGCATTAAATTTTAAAAACTTCCCTAAACAGGGCTGCCTTCAGATGTCTTTTAAAGATAAGATAGCTGCTTATTTCCTTCACATCTGAAGGGAGGGTGTTCCACAGGGTGGGCGCCACTACCAAGAAGGCCCTCTGTCTGGTTCCTTGTAACCTCACTTCTCGCAATGAGGGAACTGCCAGAAGGCCCTCGGCGCTGGATCTCAGTGTCTGGGCTGAACGATGGGGGTGGAGATGCTCCTTCAGGTATACAGGACTGAGGCCGTTTAGGGCTTTAAAGGTCAGCACCAACACTTTGAATTGTGCTCGGAAACATACTGGGAGCCAATGCAGATCTCTCAGGACTGGTGCTACGTGGTCCTGCCGGCCACTCCCAGTCACCAGTCTAGCTGCTGTATTCTGGATTAGCTGCAGTTTCCGGGTCACCTTCAAAGGTAGCCCTACGTAGAACGCATTGCAGTAGTCCATATGCAACTATATGAGCCACACACTATGAGAGGGATAAGGATTGGGATATGGCCAGTAGGCCAGATCCTGAGCTCCCATGCCCTTCTGGGCCACTCTGAATGGGGGCGGGGGAAGGCTGTCCTCCTGTCGATCACCTGACCATGATGTCAGGTGAACCAGCTGCAAAGGAAAGAATTGGAGAGTACTCCAAGGATTCAACTAATTCTTTGATTTCTTCCTTTGAAGGCCAGATGTATTCAAGCTGTTGCTCTAAAGGAATATCCCCATGGCTGATCCCCAAAGATTGCAGTCAATGCCAAACAGTTCATCAGCACTGACTACAAACCCCACTTTTGGCAGCAGTCAGAGGTTTCCAATCAGGAACTCTGGAGTACGGGTTTTTCCACTCAGTGCTGATGACTGGAACGCCTTTGGCAAGGATCACCTGCACTCGGAAGCTCAGGTTGGAAGTTATTCAGTGAACTTGCCTTTAGTGTCAATTGCGGCTGTGTCTTTATCTGTCATATAGGATGTCAGGTGTGGGGCAGGTAGCTGTGGTTTGGGGAAAACTTGCTTGGCCACTGAGAGAACTGGGTACTGGACTAGACTGACCATTGGCCTGATTCAGTAAGGTTCTTCTCCCATTTTTGCATCCTTAATTCATTTCAAATGCTTCATTTCCTCACTTTAAATTACACTCATTCCTCTTCCAGCGTGGTGTAGTGGTTAAGAGCGGTAGTCTCGTAATCTGGTGAGCCGGGTTCGCGTCTCTGCTCCGCCACATGCAGCTGCTGGGTGACCTTGGGCCAGTCACAGTTCTTTGAAGTCTCTCAGTCCCACTCACCTCACAGAGTGTTTGTTGTGGGGGAGGAAGGGAAAGGAGAATGTTAGGTGCTTTGAGACTCCTTCGGGTAGTGATAAAGCGGGATATCAAATCCAAACTCTTCTTCTTCCAAATCCAGACTCAAACACACTGATAAGAAGTGCACCAGGATGCAAAGTTTAGAATTATGGGAGATTTCGTTCCCCCATGGGGAGAACTTCACCAACATCATTAAATGCAAGCATTCACTCCAGATTTAGGCACTGCTTTGCAGCTACAGAGCAGTTCATAACATTTTTGTAGTCTCTACTCATGGAACAATGAATAAAGATATATCCAATTGGAGGTAAGAATTTAAATCACCATTGGTGATGTTAAAAATTTCTCTTTGAATAATTTATATTCAAATTAAAAAATCTTGTTAGGAAGCCTTTCATTCTGAAACCAGCATTATTATGCTTAGGTAGGTTACATGTCTTTTAATCATTCCAATGTAAGCAGCTGTTAATGAATTGATCAGGGTTCCAAGACAACCAGCCTGCCTCTTTCTGGCATACTCCATTTCATTCCCTTTTCTCATTCGCCAGTATTTTGCTCCGCCTCTAACAGCCAGAAGGTGTTCCGTCTCCATGTAATCTTCATTGGCCTGTTTGGGTGTCTGCTCCCCACCTTGCAAAAAAGAACTCTATTTTCACTTTTACAAAACCTGGAGCTCCTTTGACCTTGACGATGGCTTCCTCATGTATGTGGATACTGGAGAGTACCATTTTGGCTGCATACTAAAGAGTATCTATGATAATATTAGCCTCAAGATCCCACTTGTCAAACCAGTCCAGTGGCCTTTTATGACTTGTGACAGTACATTTCATTACCCAGCTCTGTGGACTCAGTAAGTAAATAGCATGATTTAAGAAACTGCCATCACCTGAAATATTGCTCAGAAAACCAGAAGTGGAGAGTAAACCCACCTGGCTTAGCAACATCTCACCTGTTTTAATTATTCATTCCAATCACCCAGTTACATGAAAGAGAGAAACTTGTATGTCATGTCAAATATTCATTGCTAATAGACAATCTGTAGCTACATTATAGGAGCTTAAGAAAATACGAAACACATCTCAAGGGCGACTGTGTGTTCTTTAGTTAATATTTCAAGCAGATGTCTGTTCAATAATTGAGTATGCATTTTTGTGTAACCAATCTTTAGGGGAGAGTGAAAGAGCAGTTGGATTATTCTTAAATGTTAAATGAGTCCATAACATTTAACTAAACACAAAAGTCCTGGCAGAGGCACAGGGCATAGTTCTATTGTGCTTTTAATCTGGCATCCCATAATACCTGCTAAATACTTAGCGGGTATCTCATTAAATTTTTGAATTTTTACTTACTTTGTCAAATACCTAAGTTCAGTTTTGGTCCTTTTCATGTATAGTGAACAACAGCAAAAACTATTTGTGATGTGTCTTCAAAACCTGAGGCCCAAACCACAAGTGAATACACAGGATTCATTGCCATGCAACTTTCCTTCCTGTCCTTTTGAAATCCTGAAAGTCACGCACAGCACAGTTCCAATAGAACATAATCATGTGGATGAGCTTCCTGAATACTTGTATTTCTAAATACCACATTCAATTATTTCACACTATTGATGGCAAATATCTCAAATATCTACAGTATGGTTCAGTGAAAAAGCAAGCTAAAGTTGCTGACAAATTATTGATAAACTTGAAGTATCCTCTGACCAGCTCTGTGATACCATATGATCATGGGTGCATTGGGTCTTCATTTCTTTCTGGGAGACCAAGACTTGTAATGAACAAATTAGGACTTACCCATCACCCTTGTCCTCTAGATAAATTTATTAAGCTTATAATAGCAGAAGGGAGGACCCAATCTATCTTCCTTTCTTTCTTTAAAAACATTTCATAGAATAAAAATAAAAGGTATACAATATCACTATAATAATTAACAATTCCAATTCCATATATACTTATCTAATATATAGAGATATGATTATTTTTATCTTATGTCTATATCATATATAGATATGCGGGTGGCTCTGTGGTCTAAACCACTGAGCCTAGGGCTTGCCGATCGGAAGGTCAGTGGTTCGAATCCCCATGACAGGGTGAGCTCCTATTGCTCGATCCCTGCTCCTGCCAACCTAGCAGTTCAAAAGCACATCAAAGTGCAAGTAGATAAATAAGGATCGCTCTGGCGGGAAGGTAAACAGCGTTTCTGTGTGCTGCTCTGGTATTGCCAGAAGTCATGCTGGCCACATGACCCGGAAAAAACTCTCTGCGGACAAACTCTCTGTGGTCGGCTCCCTCGGCCAGTAAAGCAAGATGAGCACTGCAACCCCAGAGTTGTTCGCAACTGGATTTAACTGTCAGGAGTTACCTTTATGTTCCAAATTCCAATATACTTATCCATGCAAAGTCTACATCTATAAGTAATCTGCTCATAAGTGGCAAATGTAGTCATTTCTTCAATCCATTGATCAAATGGAGCTGTACATTTATCTTTCCAGTGCAGCATTTCTTTCTCAGAAGACGATGACATGTAACAAACAAATTAGGCCTCCACCTTCACCCTTGTCCTCCAGATAAATTTATTAGGCTTATAAGAACAGAAGGGAGGATCCAATTACGGTAATAACTTATACATAAAGTGTGGAGGGCCCATGGGATCATCTGTATTAGCCCCAAGATCCCCACCCCTTTTGGCTGCAGCCCCAAATTGAGGCTGTGAAGATTGGGGGGAGGGGCAGTTCTTCAAGCATTGAGGTGAACTAATTCAGCATCCCCCCCTGCAATAAAGAACCATGCGTTGTCTGTGTTCCCAGTTTCAAAAAGGACTTCAAGTACATTCAGCCAAACATGCATAGACTCCCCCTTTAGATCTTCCTACTCATTGCTAGAAGCTCCTCCTGCTGCCCAGTTGGCCAATTGTGGCATACCACTCCTGCAACAGGGACCCCAATTTGATGTAGGTCATAGGGCATCCCTTCCAGCTGGCCTTACCCTTAGTGATGGGCTGGAGTGAGATACACAGTTGCTTACCCCAATGCCTATAGTCAAACCTTCACATATGTAACCGGTAACATTGTGGCCGTATTTGATCCCAAAACCAATATTGTGTGTGTTGTCAAGTTATTTGAACCTTAGGGAACTTGGTGGACATGGGGCCCCGTCATGCAATATAGTTTGGAGCAGCAGTATAATATGATTTAAGTACAACACTGTCAGAAGACAGTATACCATATTTTGCTCCAAGTAAGCCTTCCAAACAACAGTCTTCCATGATGAATTTCAGGGACACTATAATGTCTCTGGATTATATTACAGCTATCTAGCCATCAGGTGACAAAGGCGGGAACTATGAATATTGAATCAGACTTCTCCCCAGGGGAAGTGCTGAAAAATACTCTTAGCAACAACAACAACATGAACTCCCAATTGGAGTACTAGATTCCCCCCCCTCCGTGGTGTAAACCGCTGAGCTTGCCGATCGGAAGGTCAGCGGTTCGAATCCCTGTGATGGGGTGAGCTCCCATTGTTTGGTCCCAGCTCCTGCCAACCTAGCAGTTCAAAAGCACATCAAAGTGCTTCTGGCAGGAAGGTGAACAGCATTTCCGTGTGCTGCTCTGGTTTTGCCAGAGGCAGCTTAGTCATGCTGACCACATGACCCGTAAAAACTGTCTGCGGACAAATGTCGGCTCCCTCGGCCAGTAAAGCGAGATGAGCACCGCAACCCCAGAGTCGTTCGTAACTGGACTTAACTGTCAGGAGTCCTTTACCTTTACCTTTTTAAACCAATATACTAATAATTGTATCCACGTTTAAACACTATAAAAAAAAAATTCCCCAGTCACAGGGCTTGCAGTGACTATTATTATTTTAGTCATGTTTGAAATCATGCTCATTTGGTCTGCTTGCATGCATGAACAAAGAGATTTCAAGACGGGCTGAATGAAATAATGTGATGACACAGATCGTGCTGATGGCACCCAGCATGGATTCTCCCTAGGTGGCTCACAAGAGCTCCATAAATTGCTGAAGAGGAGAACCACATGGAAACTATAAAGCCGAAGAACCCCTAATGCTAACAGGCAACCAGCAATCACTTCCATTTGGGCACTGCCAATATAAAAAAATGAACGAAATGGCTCAAGTTCAAGCACATAGGCATCTATCAGAGTCCACAGACACATCAGTCAGTCCACACACACACTCAGCTTCCAGCCATCAAACATACAAGTCACCAGTGAAACATAGAGGTCAAATGATGTATATACCTATCCGAACTAGCCCTAGCAGTTGCATTATTCTCTGCTGTGATTGCAATGTGACACCACATTTTCAACGATGCTCATTGATGCTCAGAATATGACAGTGAACAAGATGGCCTCTAGAGCTGTCGGTGTTTCTTTTGTCCTTGTAGCAAGTTCTCAGAAACCTCGATAATTAATTGTACTCTACAGTGAATTGTTGGGATGCGCGAAGTTTTGCATCCATTTGTTCTGGAGATCAATTGTTTGTGTTTTATATGGTGATTTGCAAAGGCACTGTGTTCCCTCAGATGTTCATAATACCTCAAATCACTTCTCAATAACAAAGTCACCTTTGGCTGATTCGCTCAATAAATGCTGTGACTCATATTAGTTGCATATTTAAGACACAAAATGATTTTTTCCTAGAGGTTAGTGGTTTCTGAGTGTGTGCGTGTGTGTTTTTTTAAGGTGCATTAAATCTCGATTTCAGAAAACATTTGGAAAAACGACTAGAAATGAAGAAGAGCTCATTAAAATGTACCAATGGTTTACAAAATGCAAGTTGCCTGTTAGCAAAGAATCTGTGGGCTGTGAGGTTTGTGAAATTGTCTGGTATGACTGTGAACTGAAAAATAAAATAAAATAACATGACAGAAACAATCTGTTCACTTTGGGCTCAATCCTGTGCACAAATAATTGAAAGTAAGCCCCACTGAACATAATGGAAGATATTTTCAAGTACATATTGGCTTTTGCCATCACTGTTGCTCGCTAAATAGCAAGCTAACCTTTGTGTGCCGATGTGCAGAGCGCACACACAAACACACGTAATATTGAGCGGTCAATAAGTCCCTCTTAAAATGATACAAATGTAACTTGCATTGTTGCCAGAGGATTTGAGTCAAATGATTTCTTTTCTGTTTTCTATGCTGCATAAACAACCGCAACGGCTGCTACAAACAGTGCAAAAGAGGCTTGAGGATGCATTCTGAGGTCGCATTCAATGAGTGTACCATCTGTATACATAGAAAGTCAAGCTGTGTACCCTTATACAGTTGTTCACATACACTGCTGAATGGGTGTGCAGTCCCACAATGCTGCACTTTAAGACCCCTGAGGCCACCCCCTTGCTAAAATTGAACTGGCCTGGGTCTAGTTCAGAGTTTCCCAAACTTGGGTCTCCAGCTGTTTTTGGACTACAGTTCCCATCCTCCCTGACCACTGGTCCTGTTAGCCAGTGATGATGGGAGTTGTAGTCCAAAACCAGCTGGACACCCAATTTTGGGAAACCCTGGAATGACAGCCACTTGTATACCACCTTGGGTTTCATGAGGGGAGAAATGTAGGATGTAAACGTAAGCTATACCAGCACATTGGGACGTGTGTGGCGCTGTGGTCTAAACCACTGTGCCGCTTGGGCTTGCCGATCAGAAGGTTGGCGGTTCGAATCCCCTTGACGGGGTGAGCTCCCATTCCTCTGTCCCTGCTCCTGCCAACCTCGCAGTTTGAAAGCACACCAGCGCAAGTAGATAAATAGGTACCGCTCCAGCGGGAAGGTAAATGGCGTTTCTATGTGCTGGCTGCTCTGATTTCACCAGAAGCGGCTTAGTCAGGCTGCTCACATGACCCAGAAAAACTGGACAAACACCACCTCCCTTGGCCAGTAAAACGAGATGAGCGTGCAACCCCAGAGTCGTCAGTGACTGGACCTAATGGTCAGGGTACCTTTACCTTTAAATCAGCACATAAAATGACTTTGCTGTGACTACATAAAAAGTCATTTTCATGCAAGGAAAACAATTAGCTAACAGAGTCAATGTTCTGACCAAAGTACTTGTATTATTTGGATTCCATATTGAAGTAACAAGGCCTGCCTATACTTCTCCATGAAATAATAGGGGAAATTAAGCAGAGAAGAAAACCCTAAGTACTAAAATTAAGACAAATCAGGCTGTAGTACACAGTAATTTATAGCTCCTACCGCATTACAACAAATCAATTTTATTTATAGGACACTTGTTACTAAATTGTCAGTCCCATCTCCACCTCCTTCTCCATAATAATTTCAATGGCTTCAGTTTCAAGAGGAAATCTGTGAGCCTCTTAATCTCTATTTGCGTTCTCTCTCTCTCTCTCTCTGTCTCTCTCTGTTTCAGACAGGATTCTCTTACTCAATGTTGATAAGTTTTCGGTTGTTTTGATTTTTTGCCCTGCCAATTTCCTTTCAAATGCATGTGAACCATTTTTGAAAACACAATTTAGATTTGTCTGTTCAAACAGGAACTGCCAATATGCTAATGAGTCCTGAGCAGGGAATGTTGCATAAACAATTTATATGGTATGTACACTTTTATTTGTATTTCTCAAAATAAAAATGCAATCACAGAATCATTCAGTCATGGTTGATGGGGTTGCAAAAGACCTTTTGGGTCATGTGTTCCAAACTGTCTGTGTGCAGTCAAATCTTTTCTAAATCAGTCTGATTATTTATTTTTAATCTGTTCTTCTATTAGACCAAAGATCTCACACCACACATCATGTTGTCTAATTGTTTTCTAATTTTCCTACTGGAAAGTGTGACATTCCGTCTCCCCATTTAAAGTCTTGTTAAAGTCCCCAATCCCATCAGTTGCATCTGTCTACCCATTTTATACAATTAATACTAAAATATTGTAGTAATATTTTACCTGGGCATAAATGCCTGCTTCTTGGGAGAAAAGCAATGACAAACCTAGAGAGCATCTTAAAAAGTAGAGACATCACCTTGCCAACAAAGGTCCGTATAGTAAAAGCTATGGTTTCCCCAGTAGAGATGTATGGAAGTGAAAGCTGAACTATAAAGAAGGCTGATCACCAAAGAATTGATGCTTTTGGATTATGGTGCTGAAGGAGACTCTTGAGAGTCCCATGGACTGCAAGAAGATCAAACATTCTTAAGGACATTCCATTCTTAAGGAAATCAGGCCTGAGTGCTCACTGGAAGGACAGATCCTGAAGCTGAGGTTCCAAGACTTTGGCCACCTCAGGAGAAGAGAAGACTCCCTAGAAAAGATCCTGATGTTTGGAAAGATGGAGGGCACAAGGAGAAATGGACGACACAGGACAAGATGTTCTCGAAGCTACTAACATGAGTTTGACCAAACTGCGGGAGGCAGTGAAAGACAGGAGTGCCTGGCGTGCTCTGGTCCATGGGGTCACGAAGAGTCGGACACAACTAAGCGACTAAATAACAACAAAGGTAATATTTACCAGGCCATGGGAGTGGAGCAAATATTTTAAGTATGGCTGTATATGACTGTTTTCTTTTGTAAAGATGAGGTCTATTTCTCAGTGACCTGTACTTAATCAGCAAAACCAAATGTGATCATCTAGGCTAGTGCCAAAGAAAAAGACTGAGAATATCATATTTTTGGCAGATAGAATGGGCCTGAAAAATGTGATTCAAAATTAGTGGGTGTTGTATCTTAGCCCTGATAAATGCAACTACTAGAAAGGCAAACTCCAAAATTCTCCACACACACCGGTAGAGATGTGTGAATTTGTCACTTTCAGCCACTCCCAGTTTTTCTAATCTTAACTGCCGTTTTCTACATTTCCATATCATTTCTGATTTTTTAATAAGAAATCCTCATGAAAATTTGTCAGCATTTGAAGGCTAATTTCTCCCCTCTGAATGCATTTTTTCCTTATACATTTTCACAAAGTGTGTTCTCCTTCACGGAGAGCACATGTTGCGGTGGGGTCTGGCAGGCCACCCCTCTGTTGCTGGGCGGGATCATTTAGATGGCCATTGGCAGTGATTGGGCTGTTTGGGTTACTGGGGAAATTTTGACGTTGCCAATTTGTGGTGTGGACCAAAGGTTTTATATACAGGGAACACAGCATTGAGCGTTCTCTTTTGCTGCATGCACCAGATCACCCACCCACCCTCCCTAATTTAGGGCTTTTGCGTTTGACCTTGCTATGCCTGTCATGGGGTCGTCTGCTTTTGGAGCAGGGGCCTGGTAGGAATTTTGTCCATTTAGCTGATTGGCTGGTGCCATTTGGTTTTTGCCTACTTCGTAGCAAATCGTCACAACTTGTAAGTTGCGGTTAGGCATTGGTTAAAAATTGGTTGGTGGAGCGGTAAGGATTAGCTGTGCCTGCCCCTCCAATGCTGCTGCTGCAAGGGAATTCCGTTAAAGGAATCCATGGGCTCGCCATGCTTTTGTCTGAATCCCTGGCATGGGGCTTGGGCTTCGCAAGTCCCTGGGAGCATGGGGGGAGAGGTGAGGGTCTGGTGCCCAGGTCCATTTTCTCCCCAATATTGTTTTCCCTTACTGGCTTTCACTGGAATCAGGAAGTCAGTTCTGTCCCTGGGCGGGGACAGATAGTCACAACCAATGCCTAAGCAACCACTCACGTTTATGTATTTTAATAAAGTTGTGACCAAAATTATGCCAAAAACCTTAAACAAAAATTCTGTGTGAATTGTGATTTATTTGGGGGTGGCTTGGGAACCTTGACACACAAAGCTATTTTCCCTAATATAATGAATTTCTACATGTTATATTCACTAATATATGCACATTTATGCATATGTTAACCTAGCATATGCATTTTTATATACAGTAATTGGATGAAGAACTGCATTTCATAATTCAGAGAATTGTGAATTTTGAAAGAAATGCTTTCATTTCCAAAATAACTTTTCCATATGGCATGGAAAGCAAAAAGCTGCTCAAGAAAGAGAAAGTCTAACCCCCTAGAAGCACACAACTGCATTCTGGCCTGTGTGTTTATCGGATACAGGTTTTGCACTTAATTAATATTAGATAATCCTCTCAAATAAATGTCTAGTCTAAAATGTATGGGGATGTTAAATGTCTTGCACAAATCAGGAGGTACAATAGCAATTTGAAGCCATCTAGGGTGTAAATGTTCCCTTTTGTGGTGATAATTACTTTATAACAAGGGTGTCAATAAAATATATCCCAACATCCATATTCTATTTTAGACTCAGTTGTTAAACAAACCCATTCATACATATGTTTGCATTTTCTTCCTGTGTCTCGCATGGAGAATGCATTAATTAATTGCTACACAATGGAACTCAAGTGAAATAATAAGACCACATTTTAAATGGAGAGTGAATTCAACTATAGTCCATTTTGCTTGAAAGAAAACTAAGGAACAGATATTGATAGGAGCTCTGGGTTTTGTTACCTTGAAAATGTAAATGCACAAAAATACATTATACATTCAGATAAACATCTTCAGCTACTGTCACATGAACTGAGAAGTGTCTGCAAAATAAACAGGAGCTAATGACTCATGCAAAATGATGCCAAGCTTCTGCAACTTAGTGTGAGAGCATAAACACAGCATACCTTACGGTGCAGAGAAAGAAAATGTGGGCAACCAGCCAGATGCCTGTGAAATCAAGCTACCTTTGGTGATGAGATCCTGAGCCACTCTGACAGATGCCTAATAATAATAATAATAATAATAATAATAATAATAATTTTTTTATACCCCGCCCATCTGGCTGGGCTTCCCCAGCCACTCTGGGCGGCTTCCAACAAAATATTAAAATACAGTAATGCATCAAACATTAAAAGCTTCCCTAAACATGGTGAGGAGCTTCTGCAATGTGGACTTTATCCTCGGCTAGGCCACTCAGATGCATACCATCTTTTTATTCTACCTATGTCTATCTTAGATCCTGAAGCTGAGGCTCCAATACTTTGGCCATCTCATGAGAAGAGAAGACTCCCTGGAAAAGACCTTGATGTTGGGAAAGATGGAGGGCACAAGGAGAAGGGGACAACAGAGGACGAGATGGTTGGATAGTGTTCTTGAAGCTACCAACATGAGTTTGACCAAACTGCGGGAGGCAGTGGGAGACAGAAGTGCCTGGCGTGCTCTGGTCCATGGGGTCACGAAGAGTCAGACACGACTAAATGACTAAACAACAACAACATGTCTATCTTGGCTGTGAGACCTGGAAGACCTGCTCCTGCCTTGCAGGCCTTTTCCCACTTGGGAGGGCAGGGCTCTGATGCATACTCTCCAACATTTCTCTGATGAAAAGAGGGACATCCTAAGGAAAAGTAGGACATTCCAGGATCAAATAAGAAACTGGGACGCCTTCTCTAAATCAGGGATGTCCCTGGGAAATAGGGACACTTGGAGGGTCTGTCTTTATTTTAGATCTTGTGATTGATGTGGAAATTGTTTGGTTTCGTGTGTGTGTTTTGATGTTTTATTTATTACTTATGACTACTTTTGTTACGTTGTACATATGTGCTTTTCCCATGTTGTAATCCACCTTGAGCATGGTTAGAACTGTAGAAAGGTGCCATACAAATAAAGTTAAGTACGTACGTATGAATGAATGCATGCATGCAAGCACGCCACCTTTTTCCTGTGATTGAGGGGGTTGAGGCCACACGATGTCAGCACACCGTGAGCACTGACATGTTGTGCGCATGTCCTGCACCTTGTGCACAAGACGCAAGAGCACCCAACAATGTACACACATGGCTGCTGCAGATTTTTCCCATTCAGGCAAGCAAGACACTCTCAAAGTTCAAGGATGTGTTCCAAGTGGACAACACAACTGTTATGTACTGAAGTTCTCACCCTGGGCCAGCAGGGGGAAACTTTAGATAGTTTTCACTCAGGTCCACATAGGAATTGAAAGTGACGTTCAGTGACTGGATAGTTACAGAAAGTTGTTACTGTTGCTTTGTAGTTGAGCTCTATATAAGCAAGTTGGCTGAACTCTTTAAGTCCAGTTCTGTTCTGGGCCTGTGAATAAACAAGTGCTGTTTGAAGAATCGCTGTGTCATCTGATATGTTCACCCACAACTTAACAACAACTCTGACTGACAAACTGGGTCAGTGATTGGTATGGCCTGGAGGGAGTTCTGAGGGCCAGAAAAATAGGTCCAGGTGGCCACATTTATCCCCAAGGCATGATGATGCCCTCTCCAGTTCTAAAATATTCATTCTATCATTTTTGAGGTGGAAGACTTAATACGAAGTGGTTAGCACCACTTGGTTGTTACTTCGAAGTTTAATTGTTTTATGTTTAATATGAAGTCACTGGATAATTCACAAACTTCTGAAAACTGTTTTGTTGCTATGTGACTTTACAGGCTTCCCCACCTCCGCAATCTCAACATTTGACAACAGCAAAGAAATCAGGAAAATAATACATGAGGGGAAATGCCAGAAAAAGCTAGAAGATAAATAACACCACCGGAATGCATTTCAGCTTTTCCTTGGTCAACACTGTAGCATATTGGCATTTATAACATGTCTATCCTTTTTTTAAAAAATGTAGATCTTATGATATGATAGACTGTTAAGATCCAGATAAAAGGAAGAAGAAGGGAGGAAAAACGATGGAAAAGAGTAGGGTCAAATAGCGTAAGGGGAGTCTGAGGCATTTTTCATCCTCGTTACACTCACTGTCACATAGATTTGTTCAGTATCTGTTGCACTTGTTACAACCTTTGTCACAAGGATGATGAATCTGAATCCAGTGCTTTCTATATTTCTTGAATTATAGTCCAGTGCTATACTGTCCTGCCTTTCCCACTCTTACATCTTTTCTGGGTGGCTGCCTAATCTTTTCCTCTGCAGCACCACAGCTTTCTTTTCTAAAAATATGTCTCTGTTCCTTACACTATTAAAAACTAAAATCTCAAGGAAAGGTTGACATGAGTAGCCTATATCTGACCCCAACCAAATTAAGCCATTTTGAAGAAATGGTGGGCTGGGCGAAAAGGACTGGCAACATGCAAAGCTGAACAGTTACATTAAAAAATAGCTTGGTCTGAATCGCTCTGCAGCGTTCCTGTGCTCCGATCTGATTTTGTCTATCTTTTGTGTGTTGATGTGCCACACTCAAAAATCGTTCAACTGCTCGTAAATTGCCAAATGCATCTAATATCAAGTTGTCACAATCTAAGTGTTCTAAGAGCATGGTGTAGAAGATTTAGGCATGAGGGCAGGTGTTCAATGTCAAACACTTTAAGTATGGCTTCCACTGAGAATTACCCATTGTTAATGAGATACAGAGTGTTTATTTTTAGAAAAAGCTAAAATAAATCCACAGTAAATGTCAGCATCACCCTTGAGCCAGTGCCACCGACTGGACTCATCCACTTCAGCCCCGACTGGGCCAGGCGAGCTGGGGTAGCACTTCCAGAGACCTTCTTCTGCAGGAACAGGTCTAAGTGCTGTGGACTCACAACTCAGAGTTGCGAGCACCAGATTCACTTCCGAAGACAGTCGTTGCACAGCAGAGTATAGCAGAGCATAAAGCACTCGGAGAACAGCTCTGTAGAATAACTACTTTTATTCTATCTACAACTATCATACAAAACTATATACTGAGCTAAATGAAGAAGTTGAACTGCACTGAGTGTCTGCAGCCGCTCTTAGCAGCAACCTTATCTATACAGAGATAACACACTCTCTCTCTAACACTCAGTCTCTCTTTGATGTGAGGCTGGAGTGGAATAAGTAATGAGCAGAAACCGCCCCCCTCCTCTCTGGAGAATCAGCAGAGAACATCAGCAGATTCCTGGAATGGGAGGGGTGAAATCTCCTTTAGAAAAAGCTAAAACAAATCCACAGTAAACTGGTCTGGTATGAATGTAATTAAAACTAGAAACGGGTCAAAACAGGTAGGAGAGTGCTGCTTACCAGGAAGGAGAGGAAACAGACTGAGAGAAGTCAGGGTGGTGCAAACACATCAGCAGAGACAATCCAGTGTACCCACTGCCTTGCCCCTCCAACTTTAGGTAAGCATTAGTGATTCCCCTGGCTGAGAAGCTAGCATAGCAACCCCTCCCCATTTAGTGAGACACTTCTGATTAAAATTGGTCATTTCCTAAAACCATCTAATCCATTCATCTGTTTGTTCCCCTCTACCATTGACCACCTTCACTCAACGAACCACATTTCCATCCATATACGGTAAATGCATAATTTTATTTGTTGCTTTTCCACAGTTCAAACCATACTCAAGGTGGATTGCAACATGAAAAAATACACAAGTACAACATGACAAAGTAGCCATAAACAATAAATAAAACATTAAAAAATACACAACCAAACTGAGCAATTTCCACATAAATCACAAGATCAAAAGTAAAGATACAAAAAGACAATAGCAACAACCCTTCTCCAAAGGCCCTCCCTTCCACCACCACCACCACCAACAGACCAAGGGTCTGTTCAGCAGCCTCAGCTTTTGTAGCTGGAGTCAGTCAGGGTCCCACCATCCAAGCCGAGATTAAAAAAAGCCTGCAAGGCATGCAGCAGGTCTTCCAGGACCTGTAAAGGTAAAGGGACCCCTGACCATTAGGTCCAGTTGTGACCGACTCTGGGGTTGCGGCGCTCATCTCGCTTTATTGGCCAAGGGAGCCAGCGTACAGCTTCCGGGTCATGTAGCCAGCATGACTAAGCTGCTTCTGGTGAACCAGAACAACGCACGGAAATGCCGTTCACCTTCCCGCTGGAGCAGAACCTATTTATCTACT
The DNA here is from genome assembly GCF_964234715.1 of Podarcis melisellensis. Lineage (NCBI taxonomy): Eukaryota > Metazoa > Chordata > Lepidosauria > Squamata > Lacertidae > Podarcis > Podarcis melisellensis. The sequence goes on from NC_138542.1 coordinate 29,262,083, forward strand.
TGCACTCTGACGTGCTTTCAAACTGCTAGGTGGGCAGGAACTGGGACTGAACAACGGGAGCTCACCCCGTCGAACTGACAACCTTCTGATCGGCAAGTCCTGGTCTATGTGGTTTAACCCACAGCACCACCCACGTCAGTCAGGGTCCCACCATCCAAGCCGAGATAAAAAAAAGGCCTGCAAGGCATGCAGCAGGTCTTCCAGGACATGTACCCAACATTATTCCATGCTGCATTTAACTTCTCCTTCCAACTTACTTTAGAAGTCCATACTTCAAGTGACCTTTTCCCCACTGTCCTCCAAACACAATCCCCAAAACATGATTCATTACACCATGACCTTTACAAATTTCAGATATGTCTATTCTCTGCATATATCTGGCTAATAAAATTTTAACCTTCTGTGTGCCCAAGTTCATTCATGGAGAGCATTTGCTTGCCTTATCTCTTGGATAAGGAAAAGGAATTTGCATGAAACCTGGCTTATTTTCAAGTAAACTTTCTTTGACAGCAGGGATCAGGCAGGGATTTCACTTGTTTGTAATGCATATGATCATCACAACTAGTTCCAGGAATGTCAGTAAACTATGAATCAATACGTCACTATAAACTGAGGAACCTACAATTTCATGTCAGCATCCCATGCTTTCATTCGAGGCTTTCAAAATATAATTCATCAAGAGGTGGGGTCATCAGGCTAAAATATAAAAATTAAGCATGTTTTAATTTAGAGATAACACCAAGATAATCATTGATCTACAATTATTATTATTATTATTATTATTATTATTATTATTATTATTAAAAGAATAAGAAACCCTGCAGGTGTTTCTTTGCAAGTGAAGAAGGAACAAGAATCTCTCAAATTCATTCATTAAAAAAAACACACACAAATATTTATAATATTTATATTATTATTGTAGGCATCTGTCTGTCTCAAAAGACAATGGAGTGTGCCTCTGGGGGCGATGTCAAATCACAGCACCTGCTGCGGCTGCACAGACTGATAACTCTAACTGCTGCCTCCCATGTTTTGTCTGTAATAGCAGCACTGAAGTGACCTCTCTGGGAAGGGTGTATGGAGGCCCTGCCCTGCCCAGACAACAAGACCCCCCTCTCATGGATGTGGTCCAAAGGAAAGCACAGCAATACATCTGGCACCAACTTGTCTACAGGAGTTGCCAGGAGGAGATGTACAAGACACCATCCAACCATCTTAGGGGTTTGTGTAGGGTTATTCCTTAGCCTTCTCTTCTCCCGAAGATGCCCTGCAAGACAGCAGGTACGGATTTTTCCTCAGGGCTTACTCCTGAAGCCTTTCTCATGGATCAGTATAGCCACAAGGCTATAATAGGATGGTCTGGGGTGGGATGGTTTCTTCTTCTCTTAGACGAGCCCCATCTGCCCCTAATATTATATTTATATCGGAACCAGTGAAGGCGGTGAAGGTCCTGTGTGAGTGTCTGGAGGCGGTTGGAGAATGGATGGTGGCTAACAGATTGAGGCTGAATCCTGACAAGACAGAAGTACTGTTTTGGGGGGACAAGAGGCGGGCGGGTGTGGAAGACTCCGTGGTCCTGAATGGGGTAACTGTGCCCCTGAAGGACCATGTGCGCAGCCTGGGAGTCTTTCTGGACTCACAGCTGTCCATGGAGGCACAGGTCAATTCTGTGTCAAGGGCAGCTGTTTATCAGCTCCATCTGGTACGCAGCCTGAGACCCTACCTGCCCGCAGACTGTCTTGCCAGAGTGGTGCATGCTCTGGTTATCTCTCGCTTGGACTACTGCAACGTGCTCTTTGTGGGGCTACCTTTGAAGGTGACCCGGAAACTACAATTAATCCAGAATGCGGCAGCTAGACTGGTGACTGGGAGCAGCCGCCAAGACCATATAACACCGGTCTTGAAAGACGTACACTGGCTCCCAGTATGTTTCCGAGCACAATTCAAAGTGTTGGTGCTGACCTTTAAAGCCCTAAATGGCCTCGGTCCAGTATACCTGAAGGAGCGTCTCCACCTCCATTGTTCTGCCCGGACACTGAGGTCCAGCTCCAAGGGTCTTCTGGCAGTTCCCTCGATGCAAGAAGTCAAGTTACAGGGAACCAGGCAGAGGGCCTTCTTGGTGGTGGCACCCGCCCTGTGGAACGCCCTCCCACCAGATGTCAAAGAGAAAAATAACTACCAAACTTTTAGAAGACATCTAAAGGCAGCCCTGTTTAGGGAAGCTTTTAAGGTTTAATAGGTTATTGTATTTTAGTGTTTTGTTGGAAAACACTCAGAGTGGCTGGCGGGGTATAAATAATAAATTATTATTATTATTATTATTATTATTATTATTATTATTATTATTATTATTATTAAATACAGCACTATGTTTTTGTTATACTCTGTGCATGCATGGCATAACACGTGACTTGAGGCATGCGAATCCACAATCCAGCCCTATCAAAAGAAGAAAGGAGATTACAGAAATTAGGTATATGTGTGTTGTGGTGGAGTACACATATATGCCTTGTGTCCAGCATATAATGGCACTGTGTACTCAGCTTTGGGCCAATTACTGCACATGTTACCTTTCGCCCTCTAGATGTTTCTGCACTACAGCCCTCATCATCTCTGACCATTGGCCATGCTAGCTGGGCCTGATGGGAGCTGGAGTCCAACAATGTTTGGAGAACCACTGGCTGAAATGGTAATACCACCACACATTGTATGTTAACTGAACAATTATGTCAGGCTTTGGGGAATCCTCTCCCTGCTACGGTAGCAGCCAAGAAGCAGATAAATGACAAAAGTTCTTGTTGGTTTTTTTTAGTCGTTTAGTTGTGTCCGACTCTTCGTGACCCCATGGACCAGAGCACGCCAGGCACTCCTGTCTTCAACTGCCTCCTGCAGTTTGGTCAAACTCATGCTGGTAGCTGCGAGAACACTGTCCAACCATCTCGTCCTCTGTCGTCCCCTTCTCCTTGTGCTCTCCATCTTTCCCAACATCAGGGTTTTTTCCAGGGAGTCTTCTCTTCTCATGAGGTGGCCAAAGTATTGGAGCCTCAGCTTCACGATCTGTCCTTCCAGTGAGCACTCAGGGCTGATTTCCTTCAGAATGGAGAGGTTTGATCTTCTTGCAGTCCATGGGACTCTCAAGAGTCTCCTCCAGCACCATAATTGAAAAGCATCAGTGATCAGCCTTCTTTATTGTCCAGCTCTCACTTCCATACATTGCTACTTGGAAACCATAGCTTCATCTATACGGACCTTTGTTGGCAAGGTGATGTCTCTGCTTTTTAAGAAAGTTCTTACCATGTAATTTATTAATATTCGCAGAGGGAGATGGAGCAATGCAGTCTTCCCTAGATAATGGGGTTGCTCCAAGTGAAGTCCCACCCTCTATGTCTCCCCTACATCACCCCTGTGTCGGCTCATCTGAGCTTTCTGCCTCTGAGCCTTCTGTTCAACTACCCTCAATGCTTGCCTGGTCATGGGGGGGGGGGGGGAGTCAGGAATGCTTTCCAAAGACACTGTCAGCTGTCTCTCTCTCGGTGTTTCTTCTTCCTGCTGTTCCTCTACCAATATTTCCCAGCTTCTCCCCTCTGCAGCCTCTGAACTATGACCTTCTGCAAACCACTGTTCTAAATCTATATCTCCTCCTGCTCTCAGGAAGCTTCAGGCGAAGGGGTGGAGGCGGCCCCCACCCTTCCTTCTCAGTCCAGCCCCTGACAAATGAAGTCTGAAATGTACCCATTTGCTTCTCAACCTTTCCAAAGTAAAGAATCAAACATATTATGGCATATAGATCAGGAGCTCCCAGCCACCTGCTGCTTCTATAGTCGTTTTATAATATTGGTGTATTTAAAAAGTAAGTGCTGGAGTGGAAGGGAAAGGATTGAGATGATTTCTGTCCTCTGTGCAAGGAAAATGAGATGTATATTTTTAGCACATAGATAAGACTGTCCAGTTCAGTGTAACATTACAACTTAAACGCCAGTTTCCATCTCTATTTCCTCCTTTTAATCTTATCTCATATTTAAAAATGCATCTGTCATGTAATTATCATAGCTAAGTATTGACCATAGCCAAGATTTTTAATGCCTCATAATTCACAGGCGTTTTATTTGCAAGGCACAGTTCCTTGCCTTTTCTAATAAACCAAACCACACTTCACTGATAATCATTCTCCGTTGCAAGAAATCTTAGACCTTTAAATGTTAATTAAGGTGTTTTAAAAAGTGTTTCTGCATGCACCCCCCCAAAAAAGTCGATTTCTCTTATTTTTATGTCAAAGCATGATGCATGGCAGGTTATTTGCAATGCGATTAAAAGTCTGAAATTTAAAATTCCATTTTAGGTCCTGCTTATAAAAACTTAAGACTCTCTTAGATATTATGGAGCCTGGCAGTGAGATTGACTGGTAAATGAATTAAGAAGATAATTTCACCCTGATATTAAAAATGAATTGAAATTAAAATCAGAAGCAAGTTTCTTTACCTGTGGAAAGACTGATGTTGCTATCCATGCTATTTCTGAAACATAGAGGGTGCTATTACATTAATGAACATCACATTTTACAAACTGAGCAATGCAGAATGTTCCAATTTGGTGGAATAAAGCAACAAAGCACTTTAGGATATTGACAGTAGTGGTGGCGATACTTTTGTGTATTTGCATAAATACATTGTCAACAAAAGTTATGTTAAATTCCATAAAAAATAATTATTTCTGAATGAGGAAGAAATGAGAGTTCTGTATTTTGCAGTCAAACCAACAATTCATGTTTGCTAGATAGGAGCTGAAGCTAATGGAGTTCTCCTTGAAGCTCATAGAGTTTTGCTAGAGAGAACTCTCATTGTGTTTCTCCCCCTCCCTCTACAAAAACCCCATTCAAAATAATACTTTTGCTCCCCCCCCACTTCCTCAGCTGTTCCACAGTGAGGAGTTTCCTACTCAAAATATTCCCATCAAAGAATCAAGAGACGAACAAAAACCAGATAGATAAAAAATTATCATAGGATGCATTTGAGTGTTTTGTATGATATGCAGAAATCCTGTGAGAAGAGATTGGGCAGGAATAGTCTCAGGTTTACAGTTACATTCTACCTGCAGCATAGAAGAAGATAAAGACCAACTTTATGGCGCAGGGGATTGAGGGAGATTTCACCCCTCCCATATCCAAGAATCTGCTGATGTTCTCTGCTGATTCTCAAGAGAGGAGGGGGCGGTTTCTGCTCTCTACTTATTCCGCTCCAGCCTCACATCAAAGAGAGAGAGAGTGTGTTAGAGAGGGATCATGTGTGTAGATAAGGTTGCTGCTAAGAGCAGCTGCAGACACTCAGTGCAGTTCAGCATTTTCGCTTAGACCTCATTTAGCTCTGTACATAGTTATGTATTATAGTTGTAGATAGAATAAAAGAAGATATTCTACAGAGCTGCTCTCCGAGTCGTTTATACTCTGCTATACTCTGCTGTGCGACGACTGTCTTCTTGTGGAAGTGAATCCAGTGCTCACAACTCTAAGCTGTGAGTCCACAGCACTTTGAGCTGTTCCTGTGCAGAAGGTGGTCTCTGGAAGTGCTACCCAGCTCGCCTAGCCCAGTCGGCGCTGAAGTGGATGAGTCCAGTTCGTGGCACTGGCTCAAGGGCAATGCTGACAGGGATGCTGTGTTTCAATGTGGTACAAATTAAAAGCCTGCTTTAAAGTTAGGAATCTTCATTGTCATTCATCTGTAGGAGGGGGTAGACCCTCATATTTTCTACAGTTGCAACCTTTATTTATGTAGGGCAAACTTTCACACTGTTGAACCCTTATTAGTGAGGAATGAGATCTCTCAGACAAGTTTAGAAATGACTCTGAGAATATTGGAGGATGCTTAAGAACTATGAGGGGAGGGCAAATGAGACGATGGAAAGATATGTGTTCAACTTCAAACCAATGGTTAAAAAATAATAATCAAGGGGGGGGGTGTAAGTCCAGTGCTTTTTTTCTAAAAACAAATGTTTAGGGGTACTCTCATTTTGACTCAAGAAAATCACCATTTTATAGTTCAAATCAGGGAAAATAAATACAGTAAATGTACAAAAGTACAAAGATTCACAAAATGTTTAGGGGTATACGTACCCCTGCGTACCTCTCAGACAAAAGCACTGTGTAAGTCCTTTAACAAATGTGTGTGTTTATAGAAAAGATATATAAAATTAGCACTTTATATGGATGAGTAACTGAGATTTGTTAGCAAAAATGTCACTCGATAACTGCACACACATGAACAGTACATTTACATATAATTGTCACAAATCAGGATTGCATTGAAACTGTTTACTAAAGGAACTTACAATTAGAGAGGTTCCTATGGATGGAGATGAGAAGGTGTGCATTTTTCCCTGAATGAGCAATATCCTAAAGACCTTTTTCTCTCTCTTTGTCTAATTGCTAAATGTTAAAGCTGCAATCGTGCAATGACTGTCAAACAGTCTGAGGCTGTTCTAAATATTTTTTTCTTTTCTTTTACTGGTTTTCACTCACACTTCAGGCAGAAGCATCTTCCCTTTTAAACTCTTGTCAGAGATGATAAATCTTCTGGGACAGTCCCCTAACTGTTGAGAGGTCTATTTTGCTTCTGGCAACCTGATATAATGTCACATTCAGAAAACCTCAAATCTTGCCCCTCAATTCTCAAGGCTTCCTTCCTTTCTTCTTTTTCTTCATTCGTGGCTTTTTAAAACCTGAGTTCCTGAGAAAATTTTCTCTCCCTGTCTGTCTGTCTGCTTCTTTTTCAGTGTCTTCCAGTTTGATGTTTGAAGGAAAACATTCTCAGGCCAGTATAAATGCATCTTCCCCAAATCCAAATTTTGCCGTGATTCTGGAAAAAGCAAAATTTTCTCATTCAGGTATAGGAGGGAAATTATGGGCATATTTGTGCTTGTGTGTGTTGCATATTATTTCATTTGACATAGGGGAAGAACATAGGGTTGCAGTGGCGTACCGTGGGTTGGCCAGAGGGGCTGTTGCCCTGGGTGCAAAAAACATTGGGGGGGGGGGCACAGCATTTCAAAAGAAAAATAAACCATTTTGAGGGTTGTCGTTTTTAAAACAATCAAGCAGTGTAAAAAAATCATGAAATTAATTAATTAATAATAAAATAAGCGGCTGTTGCCGCTGACTCCTCGACGGCTTCCCTCTTCCTGCTGGGAAGACCATCACCATGGCCCTGACAGGGCTCTGGCAACCCATGTTATGACACTGTAGGGTTGGATCCAGACTTAGGGTTGTACTAAATGCTGTGCAAATGGAGTTCCACTATCACAATGGGACTTCTGTTTCCTCTCTTCCCCTTCCCCCTCTCAAATCTGCTCTGGAGGGTCCCCCAAGCTCTCCCCCTTCTCGCCGAGCTCATTCGAGAGCATACAGGGACCTGGAAGGGACAGGAGAGGAAAATGATATCCCATTGCGTGCATGAGTAGAACTATGTACACTACCTTGAGCTCCATGGAGGAAAGATGGGATAGAAATGCAACAAATGGATGTTTCGCAACCATTGCTTTTCTGGCCTGCTGCTGTTTGGGGTGAAGAGGAGGAGACTGGCTGGGTCCATGCTCTCTCACATTGGGGATTTGAACCCAGAAATGCATATTCCACTGAAAACAATGCAGTGTAGGAGCTCAGGACACACTGTGAACACTTCCATACCCTTTCCCAGAGGGCTACTCAAGTGGGTGGACAGGGGAGGTCATTTCACGGGGACAAAAACATTAATGAAATTAAACCTCCATTCCAGCTTTTAACTAACTCTCACAAGCCTGAAACACTTCCCCTCCTTTCCCCCTGCTCAGAACTTTGTTAATTGTATGTAATGTTCAGCTTTTCTTTCTCAAGCAGATCTTTCCTGAGGCCTGGAGAGAAAATGAAATCACTTTCCTTCCCTTGGGTTATTTCAGAAACTTAGTGAGCTGCTACTTCAGGGAACGCTGGCAGTTAATAAGCTGCTTCCTTGGGGAACTGTGAGCCACGCAATACAGCATCCTTTAGCTCCCGAGCAAAGCAGCTCTGTGGAAAGGCTGCCCTTCAAAAAACTTGCTTATTTTTAAGGGAAGGGACCGTGCCAAGAGGAGGGCTTGAGATCTATAGTTTCTTGCCCTGTAATTATCTTTTCAGCAGCGGCACAAACAACATAACCAACCTGTGGAACACAATAGTTTCTCAACAACAGCAGTTAGTTATTGATCATAATTCCATATCCTCCAACATTACTCTGATGAAAATAGGGGTGTCCTATTTAATCATCATCATCACCATCATCATAATCATATCCCACCCATCTGACTGGATTGCCCCAATCACTCTGGATGGTTTCCAACATATATAAAAACATAACAAAACATTAAACATTTTTTAAAAACCTTCCCTATGAAGGGCTGCCTTCAGGTGTCTCCTAACGATTGTATAGTTACTTATCTCCTTGGCTTGGGGGGGTCACGTAATTCCATACCCTCCAACATTTCTCTGATGAATATAGGGACGCCCTACACTACGCTCCACTTTGCAGCATCTAAAAACTGTCATGTATCAGGTTGACTAACCATATTCTCAGTTGTCAGTTAAGTTTTGGGGTTGCGGGAGTTTAAAACCTTCTAGCATAATGAAGATATGTCAAAGAAAAAAAGACTCCCCATACAACACTCCCCCAAGTTGTATAACTGCTCATTCTATACTGTTATCTGAAAATGAAAACGAAAGGCTAATGGTGAATAACAGCAGTTTGCTAAATGTTTAGAGTCGTGACTGAGGGTTCATCCACACTTTTACTTGACCCAAATTTTAACCGTAATATGTGCTGATTAATTCCCTTGAGTCCAGTAGCTTTTCTCATTGTTCTGCATCTTTACCTTGCAAAATTCTGATCTTACCTGCTGAACTGAAGCCTGGTTAAGCAAAATTTCTCTCTGGATTCTCCACGGATCTGATAAGATTTAATCCAGCGGGGGGAAGATTGAGTTTTCGCAAGGCACAGCTGTGGAACAACAAGAAAAGATCTCGGACCCCAGGGAATTAATTGGGACAGAATACGATCAAAACACAGGTCAAGCAAAGGGATAGATTAGCCCTTATTGTTATATTGTGGGGAACAGATGCATGAGGCAGAGTGGGAAAAGATATTCCAAAGCTTCGCTCCTCTTCCTTCCCCAAGTATGTTTTTAAGAAGGTCTGAAAACATAGATACATTTGAGCCAGTTCATTAATGGTCAGTCTTGTTTAAAGCCTTTACCTCCTTGATTTGAGGTCTTTTCCCTCTTGTCGTTCTTTATCAAAATAACTCTCAAGGGTTTTCTACATTTCCTACTTCCTTTGATATCAGTACATGTGCATCTTGCTTCAACAACCCTTAAGGAAGTTAAGAGTTGACAAACACACTACTTTATTTTTCTTTTGTTAGAGCTCTTCTACCTTCTGAGCTGTAGGAGAACTTCATTAGTGCAGGTATAGGGACTTCAGGGCATTTTATTGGATTATTTCTGCTTGTCAGACTTCCTCTCGAACAAGACCACCACACTTCTACGTCTCCAGTACAACTATTGGCAGCTTTCAAGCTTGCTGTCCATTCTGACACTAATGGGCTATAGACAGCAAGTTTGCAGGATTTTGCAAGCGAGCTGTAGTTGTGCTTATTTTCCAGAGTTCACCTTTCTTGCTCTGAACGGTCCTACTTGACATTTAACAAAATGCAAGTGCAGTAAATGCATTATAGATTGCTGCTTGGTTCCTTTCCAGAAAACAATGCTGCGTGCTAGACAGACACCATCAGCATACCTGTGCAGAGGGTCTGGACAACAGATTTAGTGGGCATGACCCACACATGCCACATGGAACTAAGGCCCCATCTGCATCGTACATTTAAAGAGCTATCACACCACTTTGAACAGTCATGGCTTCCCCAATGAATCTTGGGAGCTGTAGTGCTAACAAATTTATAGAGGGGACCTTTATCACTCTCATAGAGCTACAATTCAGAGGTCCCTGAGAAGAGCGTTTGGCTGTTAATCCACTCTGACTTCCCTCCCTACAGCACAAATAAGCTCCCTAAATGGAGAGGTGGCGAGAGCCGGATTTCATATTTTAATTTGAACTAACTAAACAGTTATTGAAATGCAGCTTTTTAGTGAGCATTTTGATGGCCAAAGAAAGATGGCTTCCTCAGATTATTTATATGATTGTTGGTCTCAGATGGCACTGTGAGCAACCCAAAACCGCACAACCTGAAGCGTCTGTATATACTGTATATATGTATTATGTTTGCCAGAGTTATGCAACTGGCTGTTAACTAGAAGGTTGGTGGTTCGAGCTGATAAAAAATATATTACACTATTTACGACACAATGTTGCATTGTGCTCTGGAACATTTGTGCCCAAATAAGGGTGATAAAGGTTTCATCCTTGTCCACTCAGTTCTAAAACAGAGACAATGAACCATGAAGCCAGATCTCACCATCTTTAAGCAGGGAACGGCACAGAATATGTTCAAGATTGGAAACAATATTTCAGGAAATTCTTTTCAGTGGTTTAGACCACAGCGCCACCCACCTCCTGGTGAACCACCACTTCATGACTGCTGGTTGTTGGGATTGTGCCCTCAGTTTCTTCCTTATCTTGTACAATTAGTGCAGCGGTTCTCAAACTTTTTTCCTGGGCCACACTTTCAGAATCAAAATTTGCTTGCAGCACACCAAATATTTTTAATGATAAGAAATACTTTGGAAGACCAAAAGTAGTGCTTGATTTATAACATCACGACTCTATAACACGATTGTGGGACATCCAGAAATTATAAAACAATGCAGCTACGTAAGAGCATGCATCATTCCCAGCATTCTATTCGAACAGCGATTCTGGATCACAACCAGGATTGTCCTCAGTATCGGCTGATGCTTTTGGTTTCGTTTTGAAAAGTTATCTAGCTGTATTCTGCAAATATATATATATATATATATATATATATATATATATATATATATATATATATTTGCTTTCGTAGATTTTCACGGGTACAGGAATGCAGGTTTTGGTGTCCTCGGGTGTCTTCCCGTGTAAAAGTTGGGGTGTCTAGGCGACGTTTCGACGAGGTCTCACTCGTCATCTTCAGGCTGGTGCTTTCGGCTTCTTGTTACTGGAACAGAGCAGGATCTCAGTGTTTGAGTTCCTATAAATACTGTTGAGGGGGTGTGGTGTATAGCCTCCAATGTTCTGGGCAGAGAGGAAGTTCCCAGGCTAGTGTGCCTTTTCTTCTTTTGTTCCTTAATTACTTGAGGGATATCTTGAGTGATTTCTTGAGTGATATCCTGAGTACCACTTAGGTGGGTCATTAGGTGTGGATTAGTTGCTAAAGTCTTTGTGTCTTGACCTCTTGAACTTTGTGAAGAGTTTTTCTGAGAAGATGGCTGTACTGCACTTAGTTGTGCTCTGGCTTGGCTTCGTGTATAGGGGCGAGCTGTGGTTTTGTGGCCTGTGTCAGCCAGATCTGTGTAGGGATTGCAGGGGGGTGCAGCATCCGGAGGTGCCACCATGGTTTGGCTACTGGATGGCCTTTTGCACCAACCAAAAAATAGCCAATATCCTCAGAAACCCCAAGGATAAAATCCAGTTGGAAAACCAAGGGGTCTATGAAATACCCTGCAAAGTCTGCCCAGCCACGTACATTGGACAAACAAACAGACGAATAAATGCACGTATCGCAGAACACAAGAATGCCGTCAAAAAAGAAGAAAAAACTTCCTCTCTTTTCCAACACATGAAAGAAACAGGACACGAAATTAATTTTGCAGATTCCAAATTGCTCTTTAACATGGAACATCACCACAAGAGAATAATCATGGAAGCCATCGAGATAGAGAAACACCCTCACAACATGAACAAGCGTGACGACACATCCCGCTTGCCAGACATCTGGAAATTAGCCCTCCCCACAAAAACTGACACCAGATCCAGAGGCACACAGAACGCCATCACCAATCAACCACACCAGACCCAAACCCAGACCCTCTCCACAGATAAATTACAGACACCATCCAGTAGCCAAACCATGGTGGCACCTCCGGATGCTGCACCCCCCTGCAATCCCTACACAGATCTGGCTGACACAGGCCACAAAACCACAGCTCGCCCCTATACACGAAGCCAAGCCAGAGCACAACTAAGTGCAGTACAGCCATCTTCTCAGAAAAACTCTTCACAAAGTTCAAGAGGTCAAGACACAAAGACTTTAGCAACTAATCCACACCTAATGACCCACCTAAGTGGTACTCAGGATATCACTCAAGAAATCACTCAAGATATCCCTCAAGTAATTAAGGAACAAAAGAAGAAAAGGCACACTAGCCTGGGAACTTCCTCTCTGCCCAGAACATTGGAGGCTATACACCACACCCCCTCAACAGTATTTATAGGAACTCAAACACTGAGATCCTGCTCTGTTCCAGTAACAAGAAGCCGAAAGCACCAGCCTGAAGATGACGAGTGAGACCTCGTCGAAACGTCGCCTAGACACCCCAACTTTTACACGGGAAGACACCCGAGGACACCAAAACCTGCATATATATATATATATATATAAACTTTCGTAGATTTTCACGGGTACAGGAATGCAGGTTTTGCTCTTTAACATGGAACATCACCACAAGAGAATAATCATGGAAGCCATCGAGATAGAGAAACACCCTCACAACATGAACAAGCGTGACGACACATCCCGCTTGCCAGACATCTGGAAATTAGCCCTCCCCACAAAAACTGACACCAGATCCAGAGGCACACAGAACGCCATCACCAATCAACCACACCAGACCCAAACCCAGACCCTCTCCACAGATAAATTACAGACACCATCCAGTAGCCAAACCATGGTGGCACCTCCGGATGCTGCACCCCCCTGCAATCCCTACACAGATCTGGCTGACACAGGCCACAAAACCACAGCTCGCCCCTATACACGAAGCCAAGCCAGAGCACAACTAAGTGCAGTACAGCCATCTTCTCAGAAAAACTCTTCACAAAGTTCAAGAGGTTAAGACACAAAGACTTTAGCAACTAATCCACACCTAATGACCCACCTAAGTGGTACTCAGGATATCACTCAAGAAATCACTCAAGATATCCCTCAAGTAATTAAGGAACAAAAGAAGAAAAGGCACACTAGCCTGGGAACTTCCTCTCTGCCCAGAACATTGGAGGCTATACACCACACCCCCTCAACAGTATTTATAGGAACTCAAACACTGAGATCCTGCTCTGTTCCAGTAACAAGAAGCCGAAAGCACCAGCCTGAAGATGACGAGTGAGACCTCGTCGAAACGTCGCCTAGTCACCCCAACTTTTACACGGGAAGACACCCGAGGACACCAAAACCTGCATATATATATAAACACTATATTTTACAACACTGACATGTTTAAATGTTTCTTTGGTGTTCTTGAATCCTCCTGCCACACTTGCCATCTTTTCCTGCCACACTATTATTGGAACACCACTGTCAGGCTTCGGGGAGTCGACTTCCTCCCCCCATGGCAGTAGATAAGAAGATCAAAGAAAGGAACATCTTGCCAGTTGGAAACTTTAATAATCACAGCGAGAGAACTAAGAACACATCTCCTAGAAATGGCGGTGCTCCCAATTAAGGATCACACCCCCTTCTGTCCCTATTAATCTATGAACTTCCTACATCTTGTAAACTGAACTTGTACCCTCTGTGCTTTCTGTTCTCTTCTTGACCTTGGGCTGAGCAGAGGAATGCTGTGAATCTGTTAACCCCCTCTCTTCCAGTGTTTCTTCTCCTAGCTGTTCCCCATCCAGTAATTCCCAGCTTCTGCCTTCTGAACTATGCCCCTCTGCAAACCACTGTTCCAAATCTGTACAGTCCTCCTGCTCCTGGGAACATTCAGGAGCAGACAGAGGTGGAGGCTGCCACCATTCCTCCTCAGTGCAGCCCTCCTCAGCACGGTCCCTGGCAACCACCGAATTAGAGGGAGAGAGTATTTAGCATTGCAATTCATCTTCCTCCGAAATACCAATGCAAGCAATTTCCCGCATGGATATGCCCTTCCTCCAGAAGTCTTTCTTGGATTTGGAGGATCAGTGCAGCCTCACGGTGGCTGAGCACATGAGTTTCTGCAGTAGCCACCGCCAGACAAACCTCTGGCATCATAATGTTTAATAATGCAAATACAGACACTGCTTGGTGCCTTCAGCAATGTAATTCATCTTTCTCTTAAATACCATTGTGAGTATACTTTGCTGGTGGAGGTAGGCAGGATGTTTTATTACTATTAATATTGTGACCTTAATGCAGCCTACACTCAACATAAATTCACCAGTTCCAGCTAGGTACTCCTTAATGCTGTGGCGTAATCTGGCATTATGGAGAAGAAAATGGGATCTTTTTTATATTAAGGTTTGTAAAACATCCACGTTTCAAATCGACATATTAGGACTATTCCTTTGTTTTTCTTTGTATGTTTATCTAGCCTAATCGTCTTAATTTGCATCAGTGTTCCAAGGCAAGGGGCATGTATTGCAATTAAAATACAGTTTTGTATTTAAAATTATAACTCATATTGTCAGATGACCTCTACCTGCTGAAATTCCCTCTTCTCAACAGCTAGTAAAGGGGCATAGACCCTTGTCGCTTTTACATCCAGCTACCTTACTTAAAATACAGGTTACAGCATTTTTTTTTCAATATAAAAAACCCTCAAATATTTTTGTCTGCCCCCAGAGGGTTTACAGGTGATTTAGTAACTGAAGACTGAAAGAAATGAAGGAAGCAACACAGACAATTTTGCAAAAGGGATTCAAAGTGAGTAGCAGAGCCATCTCATGCATGTCTACTCACAAGTATTTCTCATTCTGTCATTGGAGTTTTTTCTGGTAAGTGCAGACCAAGCTTGCAATCCTATGCATGATTACCTGGGAGTAAGTCCCATTAAACGCATGTGCAATCCAATCCATGTTTACTCAGCATTAAGTCCTACTGTGGATCTCAGTATTTAAGCCAGGCACTGCAAATGTTGATCTGCTCGTGCCATTTTCATTTTACTGTGAATGTGTAGCATCAGATTATCAAACACAGCAGGTTGTAAACTGCTGTGCAAGTTCATGAACAGGGATAGGGGAATATGTCTATTTTGATTTTTCTCTGTTTCTCATTTTTGCAATCTTAAATCCGGTTCTCATATTTCTTTCTTTGTGTGTGTTCTTAAATCCTCATGAAAGTTTGTAAGCAAATTTATCCATATTTTTGTATGCTGACTAATGTACATATTTTTGCGAGCAATTTTCCTTAAAATAATGCATTATGTTCACTATTGTATATAATTTTCAGCATCTAAAAATATTCTTTAAATGTGTTTTTGATTTTTCACTTTCCTCCAATATATATTCTTTTCTTTTTTTACAAACATGTCTTGGGTTGGAGAACTGCCTGGCAAAATTTGGAGAACTGAATCTTTCAGTTCATGAATTTGCTTGAGTAGTGAAAATTAGGTCATTTCTTATTAAACCACAGACAAACTTGAATTTCTTCCCCATGCCTATGCTGGAGTGACTTTTTAATGAATATATGAAAATAAATCTACTCTTTTTTCTTCTTTTTTCATGGAAACATATTTTATTTCACCTTTTTTAACATTATTATATATATTCTATAAAACAAAGAATACAGAACAAAATTCATTCATACTATAATGCCTAACTACATAACATTAATATATATGATTTCTGGGGGGGGGGGAGGCTTACATAACAAAATCAATTCAAAATACCTTCCGATTTAATTTACTCCTTTTCCTTATGCAGTTACTGTTGAACAAGAGGAACCTAAGAAAGTAGAGGAACCTAAAATCCTGCTAAAAAGGTCTATATCTTCAACACTGATCCTATATATTGGGTCAATTGAATCCCAGCTAACCCCCATAATATTTGAGCCAGGCAAGGCTTTTCATTCATTCCAACCTGTGTGCATTCAAACTCTGCTTTTAAGCTAATTATTTTCTGCCTTCTGTGGTATAGTCTTATCTAATATGCTCACAGAACTTCTGCATCTTAGCCAAGGCTTTAAGACATCCTGCTGTGATTTAGCCAAGGGGTGTACTGGAAGAGAATATTCACTGGTAATGCCAACATAATTTACAAGTTATAACTTCTTGTGAATGTAAGGTTTCTAGAAGAGGATTTCAGAAAACTTCATGTCAGATGATCCAATAGCCCACAGAACACATCTTCATATCACACACACCATCTGGCGTAAGATATATAAAGATAAGTTTTATGCAGAAATCTTATCTTTATCTAATGCCAATTGGAGCATGGCATTGGATGGTTGATTAAGATCGCAAGAGAAAAGGGAAAGAAAATGTGACCTGGATAGGCAATTACATTTTCAGTCATCTGTTCAATTGAAGTAGTTTGGGGGTATCACCATCAATAGATATTTAGGTTTGGGAAAATTGCTCAAGGATACTTGATGAACCAAATCCATGCAGACAATTCTACTACTGTATAAGTTGTACAAACCTTATTAAGATACCTTCTTCTTTATAATTCTTCCTAACTGATGCACACACAGCGGAAGTGGCTTGCAGGGTGGAACAGAGCTACAATGCCACCTTCCTAGCAGGTGGTCACAGTGCAAATGTAGGAGTACGAGGAGTGCTAGATTGACTCAGCCATTGCATGTCCACTGGGATGACATCTCCACCCCTCTCAATTAGAGATGGGAAGGCCTGGGGAAAAAACCGGAAAAATGGGGGAGGGGGTTTCCAGGCATTCCCGTCTCTACTCTCAGTAACAGTAACACTAGGCTAGCCACCTCTGATATGTAGACGTTTTTCAGTCATTTCTTCATGTATGAATTGTTTGGCAATAAGACATGCTATGGAAGGCTGAGCCAAAACTGTTCTTGTGACTTCCTAAACACACACACACACACACACACACAGAGAGAGAGAGAGAGAGAGAGAGAGAGAGAGAATTGCTGAATTTTAAGCTGTATCACAGAATCACAGAGTTGGAAGGCACCCCTGCAAAAAAATCTGTGCACTGCATTTTGCACCAGCTTGTAAGAAATGGCAGAAACCTGCTTTTGTTTCATGATGACATAATATTAAAGGTAAAGGGACCCCTGACCATTAGGTCCAGTCACTTTATTGACCGAGGGAGCCGGCGTACAGATTCCGGGTCATGTGGCCAGCATGACTAAGCCGCTTCTGGCGGACCAGAGCAGCACACGGAAATGCCGTTTACCTTCCCGCTGGAGCGGTACCTATTTATCTACTTGCACTTTGACATGCTTTCGAACTGCTAGGTTGGCAGGAGCAGGGACTGAGCAATGGGAGCTCACCCCGTCGCGGGGATTCGAACCACCGACCTTCTGATCAGCAAGCCCTAGGCTCTGTGGTTTAACCCACAGCGCCACCTGCGTCCCCCTATGACATAATATAGTAAAGCATAAATGGAGCCCAGAAATTTAAGGGACTTTTAAAAATATAGTACTGGGAAGCCAACTTCTGCCAGGGCTAGGGGCGGAGAAAGGGGGTGCCGGGCAGCACTCACTGCAGGGCCTGCAGTGCACCAGAGCCACACGTCTCTCCTGGGAGAGATGTGGTGGCTTGGGCACACACAGGCTCTGCGCTGCCCAGTCTGCCTGCCGCTTCCCCCTCAGCTGTAGGGCGGCTGAGTGGGAGGAGGCAGGCAGACTCTGGCCAGGGCATCTCACAATAAGAAAATGGCATCAAAATATTATTGTAAGCCCATCAGAATTGATTTTTTAAAGGGTAAGTGTACTCATTTGAAACTCTCTTGGTAACATCTCTTCTTATATTACACTACTTCTGTTGTAGACACATTTCGTGCACCATTGGTGTCCAAATGATGAAGATCTTTAATTATAAGCAGAGTTCGCAGAGCTATAATTATGGACACTATTGCAAGAGTTCCTTGATTAATATTTTCCGTCTGCTCACCCTGCAAAACATGTCCTTTTCATGGATTTACCGTATTTTTCCATCTATAAGATGAGTTTTTTTACCCAATGTTTTAGGTCTAAAAACGTGGGTCATCTTATCCCCGGAATAAAGCAATTAAATATATAAATAAATGCGGAACTGTTTCTAGCAGTCACAGTTCCTGGCAGTGGCGAGCCACAGGGCCTCCGTAGTCTGCTTGCCTCCTCCCGCTCTGCCCACCCTACAGTGGGGAAGGAGGCAGCAGGCAGCCCATTTTTGTCATGCAGTGTCTTCGCGTGGCTCCATTTGTGCCCCACGGAAGGGCAAAAAGTGCTAAAAGTAATTGGAAAAAAAGCTTTACCACTCTTCCCTCCCCCCGAAAAAAGCTTAGCGATTGTTGGTGAGGGAACAGCTGAAAGGCGGCCTGTTAGACGCGTGGGGCTGTTGGCCTCTGGGCAATCCCCCCCCCAACAAAATTCAACAAGTCAGGGCAATTTCCCCCCATTTTCTTAATTTGGGGTCTGCAAAAATAGGGAGCGTCCTATACATGGAAAAATCTGGGATGTTTTAATGTTTAGTTTTAGTGTTTAGTTTTAGTGTCATGTTTTATATTGAAAAGCCACTCTTAACGAAAACATTCTGTAGCTAAACATTTGAGCTTCACTTTATATAATGCTGGACCTGCCACAAAATATTGCCACATGGAGTGTTCCTATTCCAGGTTTCATCCAGCCAGCCATGCCCTTTGCTAGACTACTCCATTCTATTCCCCATCACCTCCCTTCTTCCAACTCAGTCAACATTCTAATCATGCTCAATTCTAATCTGTTTCTAGTTTCCTTCCCTTCTAAGATTCTTTCCTATTTCCCGCCCCCTAAATATTTTTGAAGTTCTACAAATTTTGGCCTTTTCCTCTAACCTGTTACCATTTGAGCTACACAAGGACCTACACATGGAGAATGAGTTCACAATTAGCATATCACAGGGAAAGGCAGATTTTAGGTCTGTGTCCTTTATTGTACCCTGAGATGCATTTTTTCTTTTGTGTTGTGAGCAAAAGGACTGTAGGATATAAGACACCTCTGAAGCCTTCTTGGCAGGAGAGCAGCGTACAGAACAGTCCAAATAAATAAATAAATAAATAAATAGCCTGATTCAAAGTAACATGCTGAGATTAATTGTGGTCCATGTTCAGATAATGGACTGGCTGAATGTTTGCTTTAAAGTTCCCGTTGTTCCTTCCCCTTTGAATCGGTTGAAAACATCTTATACAGAAGGATCTGAAAGAAGACAACATTCTCTGAGGACTTTGTCCCAACAGAGTAATTTTGTGTTTTATTCCACTGGTTTTCGTGGAAGTCCTTCAGTGCATGCGGGAAAGGGGGGATGTAAATACCAACAGATAAACCGCAGACCGGAAAAATGTAGAAGTAAAAGAAACTCATTGAACTGGGGATCCCAATTTCCTTTCTCATTCATGCTAGGAGAGCGATATTCCGGAATCCTTAATGGAAATAGATAAAGAGTTCTTGATTATAGCAGCATCTGTTAGCAAACCTAAGGCAATTGCTAGTGACAAGCATTGATTATTTATTTGGTGTGTGTACATAAACGTACATGTTTATACAGTTGAGGGTATTGTCTACTGTGCAACATGGAAGAACTCAATACTAAAATGCCAGTTGCAAATTCGTTGGGATGTATTTAATTATTTTTGCAATTCTAACTATCCTGACTTGATAGTCAGGGGGTTGGACTCGCTGGCCCTTGTGGTCTCTTCCAACTCTATGATTCTATGATTCTATGACTTCCTCTGTTTAAAGGGGAGAGAGGGAGAGGACTCCTCTTGTCCATTGACTGAAGGGGATCAGTATCAATGATGCTATCTGAAATTTTACTACTTTAATATTCAATAAACTCTGAAAGTGGAATCCACATTTTCTCTTTTCTGCAGTCAGCATTAAGGTTGATTACCCTGGTACAGTAAATATGGTTTCTCTCCTGCATCCAGCAGCAAAGATCTCTAAGTATACAGCCCTGATCTTTTTGCTCCCATGTTTAGAATGAAAGCATGATAGAGGAAGTATAGTAAAATGGTCACATCTTGATCAAATTACTATGCTGCATCTTTCATTTGTATTTTCTGTGCAGCAAAAAATATACACTGTGTGACAAAGAATGACCAAAATGGTTTATGTTCATTTAAGTCAGAATTAATGTGAACCTTTGGTTCCCTAAAAACCCTGTGATTCTTGGGCAAGTATAATATATTCTCACAACTGTCCTCCTTCTTTGACAGCTTTCAGTGGCCAGGGATACAGAGACAAGATGCTATTCTAAGAGCCTAACAGAAGGCTGGTAATCAAAACTAAATTTATACTTTTTATGAGGAATTAATTGGTAGGGTAAACAGCCAACGCCTTTGCAGATTTTTATACAAGAGGAAGCTGAGTGGCTTTTGATTACAGAATTGTCAGTCCGTTTCTTGCTAGGCAAAATAGACTTCTAAAATCTGCCACAATTTCTGAAATGTGCAAGATACTTTGGCTACTGTCTCCAACATAGTTAGCCTGCTGCAACCACTTTGACTTCACTGTGATATAAGCTGCCTAACTGTGTGCAGGATTTCAGCCTTCATTTTAATTTCCTAAGGTTGAAGTACAACGCTGCAACTTTCTTTTTTTAAATCTTCAGCTGTTATGCATGATGCCAAAATGTCTTCGCAAAGCACCGCAGTCTCATACAGGGTGAAATTAAACTGTAGGAATGCCAAATAATAATAATAATAATCCAGATTTAAGGCCTATTTACCAAGTTCTTGAAGGTAGCTACGCTCGTTGAGAAAATATATAGCAGCAATCATCTTCTTTTAAAAAAAAATGAATTTTTGAAAAGACTGGAAGACAATGCTAATTGGAAGAAAAATGTGGATAACTTTTATTTGTGGTGTTATTTGTGACACGTTTCCCTTGATGCTATTGATAAAAAAGCAGCCTTGGTAAAGGAAGGGGAAAAACTATATACACATCTCTGTTTTAGGCCTAGATCAACTCAGTTTGGCACTAGGATTATCTCCTGTCTATTAGCATAACTCAGCCTTCAGGGCAGTGTCATCTCATACTATGCTTATTAACTGGGGAATGGAGCATACTGGTTGATGGGCTACTGAATTTGTAAATCAAGGGTGTCTACAACCTATAGCCCATTTCTGGCTCCTAAAAGGTTTTTAGTGGTTCCTCAAAGACTGTCCTCCATGTTGATATCTTTTGGCGATTAGGTGAGGTGTTTTTTGCTTGTTTGTTTTACTGACCATTTCTGCGTTGCTTCCACTGGTTACTATCTTCAGTTGTTCCAACAAAGTTCAAAGAAACTCCCCCCAAACTCAGTCTATGCAAAGCAGAAACTGTGTCCTTGTTGAGAGTTCTCCTGCAGTTATCAGCTAGTTTCATGGACACAGCTTCATTTACCGTATCTGCCAATACAAACTCCCCCCTTGCCCCCATGCTATCAGAAAGAGGAATCTTTGTATCACCCTCTCCATTGCTGGAGGAGCATAAATGCTTTTTCTACTCTTCACTGATAGGTCTATCAATAATAAAAAACCAGTGTTTCCATTATTATTATTATTATTATTATTATTATTATTATTATTATTGCTTTTTTCTAAAAAATATATTCAGGGGTACTCTCATTTTGACTCAAGAAAATAACCATTCTATTGTTCAAAACGGGAAAAATAAATACGGTAAATGGACTAAAGTACAAAGATTCACAAAATGTTTAGGGGTATGTATGCCCTGCGTCTCCCCCCCTAGAAAAAAACACTGATTAGTAGTAGTAGTAATAGTAATAGTAGTAGTAGTATATTCCCCTATACAATGGTACCTTGGGTTACATATGCTTCAGGTTACAGATGCTTCAGATTACAGACTCCGCTAACCCAGAAATAGTACCTCGGGTTAAGAACTTTGCTTCAGGATGAGAACAGAAATTGTGCAGTGGTGGCGCAGCAGCAGAAGGAGGCCCCATTAGCTAAAGTGGTGCTTCAGGTTAAGAACAGTTTCAGGTTAAGAACGGACCTCCAGAACGAATTAAGTACTTAACCTGAGGTACCACTGTACCTGTAGATCTCAGGGCGGTTCACAACATAAGATCGCAATATAAAAAGCACAAAATACATAACAAAAACAACAACCCAATAATCCCCCAGGGTTGTGCACCGGATCCAGCTGAATCCCAGATCCCAGGTCGGCTTAGGTTGATCTGGATTCAGTTTGATGGCTGGGTTGAGGCAGCTCCAGACCACGTCAAGTTAGATTGGGTTCACCCACAGCAATCCGGAGCCATCAAAAGAGAGGGCAGTCTGCCGGGAGAAGGAGGAAGGAGACCTGCAGTTAACTCACATGCATTTCCTTCTATGCCCAGCCACCTCAACCACATGCTTAGTCATATTTTCCTTTTACTAAGGTTCTCTTCACATTCACCAACAGCATTGTGGGATATGTTTCCTTATAATTCCATAAAACTTCAGCAAGCGTGCCACTACTGGCATCATATGGGCAGAAAAAAATTCCCCATCCATTCATTGCCTTAGCATGACTGATTTTCAGGTGGAAAAGTCCCAAGCAATTGACACTATCTAGGGTTGCCATAAGGGACGTGGGTGGCACTGTGGGTTAAACCACAGAACCTAGGACTTGCCAATCAGAAGGTCGGCAGTTCGAATCCCTGCAACGGGGTGAGCTCCCATTGCTCGGCCCCTGCTCCTGCCAACCTAGCAGTTTGAAAGCACGTCAAAGTGCAAGTAGATAAATAGGTACCGCTCCAGTGGGAAGGTAAACAGCATTTCCGTGTGCTGCTCTGGTTCACCAGTAGCGGCTTAGTCATGCTGGCCACGTGACCTGGAAGCTGTATGCTGGCTCCCTCGGCCAATAAAGCGAGATGAGCATCGCAACCCCAGAGTCGGCCATGACTGGACCTAATGGTCAGGGGTCCCTTTACCTTTAGGGTTGCCATATTTCACCCAGCTTTTTTCGCAAAAATGCAAAAAAAAATATGCTGTTTTTGTGAATTTTTATGGGAAATCGGCAAAAAACGACACTGCCGACATGGGCTGCCATACTTCCAGATTTTCCTGGACATTTGACTGATTTTTGCCTGGACACTGCTGCCAACCACAGTATTCCAGATATGTCTGGGAAATTATGGACGTATGGCAACCCTACTACAATGGTTTCAGTCACACATTCCACAGGTTCACAGCATAGGGAAGAGGCTCTCATGCTCCTGTGGTTGGATAGTAAGTCGCCCCTACCAAGTGTGAAATACAACACAGGTCTAAAAACAAAGAAGACAAGGAAGCTCTTGGCTCAATACAATGGAATGAGGTTTCTGACAATTGATAAGAATGATGTTGTCATGTGTCCATAATTCCTGGCTTGATAACATAGTAAGCGTCATTAATTAAAAAGGAGGATTTATTGCAAAAACAGATAGCTTCGGACGGCTGTAACATAGCCTCCAGGATTATCAATCAAGATGACCCTTCTGAAGACTGTTTCTGGGTTTTACAGAAGATCTTGAATTTTCAAACCTTGCGTCTTGTTTTTTTTCTGGTCTAACAGCCCGCCCCTTAGCCGACTCTTAGGAGAGATTGGATCAGCTCCAACCTCTTCCCGGTCTGACAGACTACTTCAGTCTCTGTTTCTGCCTGATTTAACTTCTCGAGAGCTTTGGCTGGGTTCCAGTCCGCTCGCAGTCACTCCCTTCTCAACCGGCAGTCCAAGGGATGGGGAAGTTAGCTGTCTCTGCTGTTCATCCTGCATGAAAGTTAACCCTCTCTGTTTCTTCAGTTGGCTGCAAACCTTCACTGGGAGCTGGCTCATTTCTGACAGATGTCATGACCAGGTAGAATTAAATTCATAGAATCATGAATTGTAGATTCATAGACTCATAGAAGTATACATGATTTATGCTTCTGGCCAGTGCTATTTTTCTAGAAAAAGGGGTGCGAGAACTCACCATGAGCCCCTGCCTTGTTCTCTTAGAATGGCAATGGCGCCCATCTGAGAGGTGCCTATAAGTTCCCCCTAAAAAAAAGTCCTCCTTCTGGCCAAGTGCATGACCATAGGCTGTGACCTAACAGCTTAATTTACATTATTCTGGGTTGAGTGGTATTTTTGCTCTGTTTGACACACAAGAAATCTGTAGGTGCTTATGGTTTCCCCAGGTAAGTAATGCAAAGTTTCCTCCATTGTTTCAAATGCATAAGCAAATGCACCCAGGCAATCTGGATTTGAATTGAATTTTAACCTGTGTCTTTACCAAAGTGTGCAGAGGTTACTTTAGATTGCTTCAATCATCACCTTTAAAAACATTTCATTTTTATTTTCCTAGAAGAAGCAGAAAACGAATGGAGCAAAGATTTATGCCATTGAATGTCATAGCTGATTACTTCCAGAAATGAAAGAAATGCAATTTTTATGACTTTATTTAAAACTAAGCTATTTTTCATGGGAAGAAAGAGTGTTGGTAGACAGGTTTAATTTTTATGAATGTGTGTTATGCCGGTATGAAACTGCAAATTAAGTTGCATCCTCAGAATGATTATTTTGCTAAAGAATTCACTCAACAGAACACTGTAAATTTCCACTGTGTCATTCAACTACATTAGCGTAATAGCCTTTCTTTTTGTCTAACATACAAAACATCAAGAAGCTTCAAAAGGCTATTCAATCCAATAACTCATCATGAATGATATTCTTCCATTGCTGCCTAACACCTTACTAGACTTTTCTTGAATTTCCGTGGAACGACTAGTCTACCCATCAAGAAAATAACTGTTGGGCACCTGAAAACATATAATAGATGGGCAATTCTTGTGATCTGTATATAAGAATTATCTATTTGGACATGAATTATTTCTTATGCAAAAAGTGTTGGAACCGTGGGATGGAATGCCAGCTGGACAGGCCCCATCCGGACCTTCTCCCTTCTCTCTGTGGAGATCCATCAGTCATCCTCCTCTGACGTGCATCTGCGACTCATGTTGCTGTGCATGAGCACACGTTACTCAGCAGAGTAAACACACAACAGATCTGGCTCAAGGCATGGTACTAGGCTAAGTTTATTGTACAGAAATCAGGACAAAGAAAACATGGCTTCTCTTCTTGTCGTTCTTCTCGGAGAGCGAGAACACAAAAGCAATAAAGAGCGGATGTTCCGCTCACGAGACTCCAACAATCTGTACTGGAATGTAAACAGACATGTGACATGCAGCAATCCCACAAATCTGCAGCAAGGGTGGAATGGAATTCCCAACAAGAAGAATAATCTAACCACAAGAAACTTACACAAAAGTAGTGCTAGATAATATTTTCTTGAGAATGATAAATTTGCCCAGATAGGGTTCACTTTCTGCATAATAGCGTCCAACCACATATGTGGAATGTGTATTAGAAATAGATAAATAAATAAAGTTGTTTTGGGTATATATTAAATATCAAGTTCCTTGGGTTAATTGTGAATTACACAGGGAAAGCAGATGAGAGCCCATTACTGATTAGAAAGTGTGCCGAGCTAGTATTCATACTATTTCATCATAGTTTAGCTTCCTGTGCCATTGTGGAGTATATGAATATGTGCCAATATTCAAAGGAAGGGAGGATTTGAAGAAATGTGGAGGTGGAACATTGTTCATGACATAACCTCTGTCAAACTGAAGACTTTTCTTTGTACAACTTGCAGCACAGCACACCATGGTGAGGTTACCGCGAGCCAGAAATGCAGGAGCAATGACACACTGCGGGAGAATAAATATTGAAAGCAGACTGTGTTGCCACAGATGCACCAATGAAAAGAGAGCATGGGTGCAGTGGCAATGTCTCCTGTTTAAACTACGATTGTTAAACATATGTGTCACCCCTAGTCCCCCACATAGAAGTTCTTTTCTGTGCTGGAAGTTTGTCAAGTGTCAGGAGGTTCTCACTGGAGCTATAAAGATGGAGGAAAGCATGGCAATGCCTGGGAAAGCCATACAAGTGTGCCTGGTTTGTGGACACATTATGCAACTCACACACCAATACTGATGGGCAGAGGAAAATATAGCTCAATATTTCTCCCTGTCACACTGATGGCTTGTAAAATGACATGGAATCTGTTCTGACAGAAAGCTATCCGCTAGTGGCGGCTTATTTTTAAGAGATCATTCTGTAGTCTTCAAATGGACTGGAGACTTCCCATCACGTTAATTAGATGCGATTTTTCTGGATTCCACAATGATAGACCAGTGTGCTGACTCAGAAACATTCACAGAGCATGGCATTACAGGAAGAGTACTAAAAATAAAATTAAAAAGTATCTCAGCCTAAATGCAGGGGGAGGGCATTTGGTGGTGAGGCGGGGAAGGTTGAAAAGGAGCTATTAAAATAAGGGGAAACCTCACAGCTATGAAATAAATAAGTGCACACATTAAGCTCCCTAGCAATTTCTAAAAACCTTGGTAATAGGATGTGGATGAAAAATACTTTTCTTGCAGAGACATTTCTTAACTTGCAGCTCTTCTTATGTTACATATAAATGAGTAAGGAGTTTCTACCCACTAAAAACCAATTACTGAAGAATGTTCATTCCATATGGCAAGTTTATAAGGTGAAAACACTTAACCTGGAGATGAAATCTTTTTTAAAGAAGAATACACTATTAATTTCCTTGCCAAAAGGGCACCATTTTATTGGTTAGTACTAGTTCCTTATTGTCCCTTTAATAACAGGTGTGGAAGGAGACTACAAAACATCCTGATAACCAGTCTATAGCCTACTTTATTGTCCATGTATATTATGAGATAAAATCACACCATATTTCTGTTCTGAGAAAACACACTGATATTTCTATTCTGCTCTGTACTAATGCACCTGCCGCCTTCCTGGAACATTAATCAACCCCCAGACAGAATGGAAATCAATATGACCCTGAAACATAGCCCTGCAATACCGAAAAATAAGTGTGAAATAAGACAGCCTCTGCAGTGTGTTTCTAAATGTTTTTGAGGATTGTGCTAACATAGCAAAGTGCAAGTGTCTCAGCTATTGCCTTCCATAGACAGCTAAGGAAATGAATTTTAGATGACACAAAGTGAGAGAATGTATTTCCCAAATGGAACACGGAGCCTCGGAGCCAGATCCGACCAGCAGTTATGCTGATGGAAATCAAGGGTGACTCCATATTGAACATCTGGGACACTTCTGGCACTATAATTTGATCTAAATCGGGTCTCAGTGGGACCTTCCTCACATTGGTTGCTGTGTATTGCTTTTGGTCAAAAAGGTAAAGGTAAAGGGACCCCTGACCATTAGGTCCAAGGCTAGCAACAAAAGCATGAAAGAAATTAAAACATCTACCCCTGCCCTTCCATTTCAGTTTCTAAACATATTTTATTTTATGCAATTTTTTAGTTATTTACTGCATAGTCTCTTTAGAGGATCAAGGGGATAAATTAAAACCAAGTCATCGAACTATTCAGTATCCTCGGGTGTTTAAAATGCTGAAAAAATCATTTATGCCTCACCATCCTTGTCCAAGATTCCTCACAGAGTTGTAGAAAAATATACCAAGGAGGTGACCATCTAGAATAGAAAGGGCAGGATGAAAGCTTCATGGGCAACTCATGGCTATAGACTTTGGTCTAAGAAAGGCCTGGGAAACCTGTGGCCCTCAAGATATTGTTCTACTGCATCTCCCATCATCTCTAATCACTGGCCACGATAGCTGGGGCTGATAGGAGTTGGTGTTCAACCGTATCAGAAGGGCCATCAGTTCCACAGCCCTAGCCTAGAGTTGGAGCAAAAATTAGTTCGGTCCACATGTTAATGCAAGCCTGTCTCATTTGCATCTGACAAATCCATAAGTGAACTGAAATACAATTGCCTTTTGCTCTTCTCTGAATTTTGTACAAAAACGCATATACTTGTGAAAATAACATACAATAATATACCTTCAGAAAATGCATGTATTAGGTGCAAATACACACAAACATGCATGCAATTATTTCTGCAGATTTTATTATTCTTATTTTTTAAAGAAAGCTTTTGCACATTGATGCAAAAATGGGGTGGACTGAACTGAAGGTTGGAAAAATGAAGAACAGTGAAATCAAAAGTGACTGATTTAGCCATCCTTATTCTGCTGCAGGGAAGAAGTCACCTCTCTCCTCTTTCTCTACAATTCCCAGGTGGCAACTGTATGAGAACATACATGCACACAAGCAACTGCAAACCAATTAGAACTCTTGGGCGGGGGTGCGCAATCTTTTCTTCCCTAAGTGTTTGACAATGATGCTGGCAATTTAGTCCAATATGATTTGAGCAGAAGGGAGTTTGCACATCACTAGCCTTAAGAGTTAGACATCTGGTCCTTTCTGGATGGAGAATTTTGATATATGAGCGTTGGGTAGAACTGGCACGCATCTTGTCAATTCAAATGCAAGTATGCACAGTGGTACATAGTTTTCCGAGGCTGATGGGCATCGTTCCTATGAGAAGGTGCTGGGAATAATTTGTCCTTAGCTCCAATGATAGCCATTGTGGCTTTTATTCGTCATCTGTTATCTCGGACAAAATTGGCGTGTACCAACATGTTCTATATGTAAGGACACAGGGTGAATTATTATATGATGCGCTGGTCGCCTTGCAGGAGAAAGAAAAACATTGATCATTCTGTATCTGGCATTTAATACTCCCGCTACCTTTTCGCAATGCGATTTGGGTTTCCCCAAAGCCTCTTGTATATTTGGAGCAGGTGTCCCCTTCCGCAGTGGTTTCCTGACTGCTTAAACCAACTCTTGAAGGGTTGCCCTAGGACCTCTCTGCACACAAGCAGGGAATCAATGCCACCTGCACCATTAAATATTCATTTAGAACAACTGTTTGGAGTGGGCAAGTCAGGGAGAGAACAGCAAGGGGATGTCAGGCATCGACAGCTGTCTTTTTTGCAGCAAATTAAATCTTCTCGTTACATCTATATGTGAGGCATCGGGGGGGGGGGGGGACATAGTCCCTGTTTTGGAGCACAGCAGCACCACGCCACTTTTGCTTTTACTACATATTACTATTATTAGTCCATCACTTCATACAAAAGAAAATGTGTCAAAGTGAATTAACAAGACGAAGTACATTTAAAAGCAGCTTAAAACTAGAACAAAAATCGAACAATGAACAAAGTCCATAAAACACTTGTCCAATAACATATTAATAAGGAACAAATCCTACCCACATCACTAAAAGAGCACCAACCTAGGAGGAATCTTAATTCCCAAACTACTTAGCCAGAGATGTCTCCCTCAGAAAGGCCCTCAGAAAAGCCCATTCTCGTGTGGAGGATCTCTGCACTTCCCTCAGGTAAGTGGAGAAGGGCCTGTGATGAAGACTGCAGGGTCCAGGTTGGTTCTTATGAACCATTTGTACATTTTAACATTTAAAGTGTACCTTAATTAAGGTAATAATCTATGCAACACTTGCATTAAGAAATGCTACCAATGCCTCATTTATCTGTTCTACTGGTTCAGTGTTGCACTGTTGCCAAAGGAGATCAGGACGCTTGGGTACAAAATGTCCGCATAGAAGGCCATTAGTAACCCCACTTCCATAAATCCAGGTCTGAGCATCAAAGCAAATGGAGCAAATACGATAAAAGGTAAAGATAACAGGGGTCCTGTTGAATCAGACCAATGATCCTTTGAATCCAATACCCTTTTTCCCCCCATAGTGGCCAGTCAGATGTTTCAAGGAAGTCTGGGAGTATGGCAAGGCAATGAGCCTCTCACATTCCGTGTCACATTGTGTCTGAAGCCAGAGGTTTCATATTATCCACTGTACCTCCCAATAGCAAACTCAGGTGGTGAGTGCTGACAGGATTATAGGCAAAACGGAGGTGCTGAAAAACAAGAAGGAGGTATTTCCTTGCCCAGTGGAACACTAAGATTTACAGAAGTATCTTTGAAAAAAATCCCTAGAGAGCACAACTGAGGGTCCATTGGGGGAAGTGAAGCCAACGCCTCGGGCAGGGCAACACTCTAGTGAGCACTCTGCCTACCCCTGCCATTGCTGGGGTTTTGCGGCTGCAGCAGCAGCTTCCTGTGAGATCTCATGGAACTCTTATGATAGCTCCACAAGATCTTGCCAGAAGGCACCACCACATGACCCCAGTAAGCGAGGGCATTACTCGGCATGGGGATGGGGTGGCAGCACCTTCTTGATTCACCTCAGGCAGCAAAATGGGCTGCCCTGCCCCAGGGACAACTCCACCCCCTATAGTTACTTAAACCCTAAAAAAAAATAAAAAATGCCCCTTTGGGTATATTTGTATAATTCTGAGCACGGTCATATAGCCTGGAGTGGAAAAGCACTTTTGTGCGGAATAACATTTCAGGGAAACAACAGACTGCGTCAGTGCATACGTTAAGCAAATTTATACTCCACGTCAGGTAATTGAAATATTTGGTAACATCACCAGCCTTCCTTTTTGAATTATTTTGTAATACGATGCGTTGATGTTTGGAGAAGTAATAAGAAAAGCAGTCGTTGGCCGCACTTGTAAGTGGTTCGATTGTGAGTAAAATGGTGTGTGATAGAAAGAGTTGTTCGATTCAGCTTTAAAGGCAGGCCCCCCACCCCAATAAATGCTCAGACACAGAGTGTTGAAGTATAGACCTCTGCCTGGAAAGGGCAGGGCAAAAGGTACGTGTGGATAAGCCCATAGTTCCCCCTTTGCTTTCTGGGGAAATTGAAAAGCTTTATCTCTCACTGTCTTTTCTTGAAAGAGATGCCACAAGGTATCTATACATCTTGAAGGCTAACACAAAATCAATCTGTGGGATTATGCAATTTGGCTGCATTTGTGGCGCTAATTTATCTACTCGCATCTGTAAATTACTTTATTATAAAAAATTCAGAGACTTCGCTGAAAGCCAAATTAGCTTTGGTTGCAACACAAACACATTATCAACAAGGGAAATCTTGAAAAGTGCCAACAGACAACAAAACATCAAGTGATGTGTAGAAAGACATATAATGTGATATAAATTCATTAAGCGCTGACTTTTGTTGTTTTAGCTGAGATCTGAATAAAAGTGCACTGCCAGTAGTTTGCCAAGATGCCCTACAGGGAACTAATTTGTGTGTGTGTGTGTATCCCCTCCCCTTTCTTGTGTCTTTTGTTTTTGAGGAATTTCTGCTTAAATTCCTGTCTTCTGAGCAGTCGCCGCTGCCCAATTAAACTGATGAACGGTGAGAGACCTTTGATGAGCAAACACAAAAGTGTCTTTCCACAAGTACTGCAAGTTTAATATCTGAGCATTAAAGTCCTGCTCCACTTAACATTTAACAAGCACAGAAGAAGAAGAAACAGCAGTATACATATACACACAAGCACATATATCAGCATATTTGTAAGTAACAGGACGAAAAATAGACTGAACCAATTTTAAAGACAATAGTAATATCATTGGGGAAAGAATAAATTTTCAAGGAAAACTGTAAGTTCCCATCAAGCTTTAGAAATTGAGGAAACCTATTCCTTTCTGCAAAAAGATTAGCTGAGGTTTCCTGCTTGTTGACCTTCTGAATGTGTAGCACACGGCTCAATAATAAAATATCTGTTGTATTGAACCCCTGATATTTCTCTTGAAGTTACAAACAAAGGTTTCATATTGGTCTGTGAAGCAGAGCCTCTGCCCTTCCACTTATATTGGCTGTGATGTAATCCTTTCCCTTCCTCTTTGGAGGAAAGTCTTGAGTTTATGTGGGTTATTGTTATAGCCAAAGGAGCTGCCTTTTGTGGGTTTTTGAAGGGGGCAAAAGACAGCAATGGAGTACGGACGGGGGGGGGGATATTTTGTCCCCTTGAAGGGCTTTTGAACAGAAGGAAAGAAAGAAAAATAGCAGCAGGACTCTTCCTTGGCTTCAGTTCATCCCTACCTGCTCGCCTGTTTGTTGGTGGTGGCTTTGAAGGGTCTCTGAAGGAAGAAAAAAAAAGCAATATGGTGGGTTCTTTCCTACCTCACCACCTCGTTCCTCTTTGCCTATGTACTGATGGTGTCAGGGAGCAGATCTCTTGCTTTGCCAGGAAGAGGAAACTCAAATTGTGCAATCTAGTCACGTACAGTGGCACCTCTAGTTAAGAACTTAATTCATTTTGGAGGTCTGTTCTTAACCTGAAACTGTTCTTAACCTGAGGTACCACTTTAGCTAATGGGGCCTCCCACTGCCACTGTGCGATTTCTGTTCTCATCCTGAGGTAAAGTTCTTAACCCAAGGTACTCCTTCTGGGTTAGCGGAGTCTGTAACCTGAAACGTTTGTAACCTGAGGTACCACTGTATTTGAATAGCTCTTACTGTGGTCATAGGAGCGAACTCCATGGGGCCGAGGTGTCTTTGCCCTCCAATAACATTTTTGAGGGGGCCAACTCCCCACCCAAATTTGATGGACATTGTCATTTAAATGGTGTGCATGCACCATGTCATGTGATGGATTATGCAGGGAGGGGCTTACCTGCTGCCCCGCCCCGCCCCCAATATTTTATTCAAGTTGTCACCACTGACTGTGGTTAAGACAAACAAGGAAACTCCCTCATCTGAATTTTCATGAGAATTTACAAAAAAATAATAATCAATGAATGAACTGATGTGGAAATAGGGGCGACTGAACTGATGACTGGGGGCAGGGGAGGGAAACAGAGATAAACCAAAATTGCTAAATTCGCCCCTCTCAGCCTTCTTCACCATGAAAGTTCACAGGCTCTTCCCTAGTAAAGACATCAAATGCTAAATTAAATCAGGCAAAATGCATTGATTTGTTTATTTATTCCCATATATTTATTGACGACTGATTTATTGATCAACAAAAATTAACACACATTACTTATTCCTGGCTCCTTGAGTCAGGCAATAACAATGGCCTTAAATCAGCTTGATGGTAAATCTGTAATCTGTACGAGGGAAAGCGATGTTGCAGACTGATATTACATGCTATAGTTTTAGCTCTGCAAGTAAACAGAGCTATATAATTCTCATTTTTAAATTGCCTGCTTTACTCCTCAAGCTCAAAGCTAGTCATATCCCCCCCCCCCTTACAGCAACAGCTTGCCTTGAGTATCTTGATAGACAGGTAAGATACAAATACTGGTAGCTAATAAATATAATTTCCCGAGAAAACAAAATAGTACTGTCTGTGCACAGAAAATGTATTATTTAAAATCTACACATTATCCAAATCCCAGTGTATTGTAGGCTATATAGCTGTTCTTTAACACCAACATTTTAGTTAAATTTATAAGTCTTGGTGGTCATTGTCTGCCTTCAGAGCAAACCAGACATGACATTTAATGTGTCTTTGCATTCAACGGGCATGGTGTTTTGTTGCTGTTGCTGTTTTAAAAAAATCCAAATTGCATTGGGGGGGGGCTGGTAATTATTGTAATTGCATCAGGCAGCGAAAAGGAATTTAATACTTTCCACCCCAATGCCTTGCGAGTTGAACGTTTTGGCTCCCGAATGCCGCCAACCTGGAAGTGAGTGTTCCAGTTTGTGAACATTCTTTGGAACCCGAACGTCTGAAGTGGCTTCTGTGGCTTCCAATTGGCTGCAGGAGGTTCCTGCAGCCAATTGGAAGCCGTGCCTTGGTTTTCAAACATTTTGGAAGTCGAACGGACTTCCAGAACGCATTCTGTTCAACTTCCGAGGTACCACTGTATTTGCATTGCGGTGAGCAGTTAGGGAGAGTTTCTTCCATTTACAGAAGGCGTGGACATGCTAAGTGATCTTTCACTTATATTCCAATGATATGTCACTTCTGTTACTTGGCAAAATGGGGAAATGACCTAGACCATTCTTGGGAGTGGTGCGAAACAGAATGGCGTTGTCGTTTGGATCCCCAATAACAAATTAATATTGCAAATGTTGTTGTTTTTCTAAAAAAAGAAAATCCAGCATACTAAACAGTATGCTAACCACCCTGTGATTGTTTGCTTATGTGAAGCAATTTTTTATAATGAGTCCTTCCTTCTGACCAAAAGATCACTTGAAGTGGGATGGAAACAGGTGCAAGCAATAATGAAGATGAGCATAGCAACCATATGTTCTAATTATCCCAGTGGCTGGGGGGGGGGGGCGGCAGGCAGGATATGTTCCCACTACAGAGTAGCAGGAGCCACAGTATCTTGTATGTGTTCAGTTTGTAGTTTCAAGATTGCCTCTCAAATCTAGACTATTGGGTACAGGTGCATCATCTCAAACTTGGTGATATTTTCTATATGCTTCCATTTTATTTCCATGTTATGCTAAATTCTCTCTCCTGTTTAGCTTTGAGCTGTTAAATCAGGTTAGCTTATTTGTATTGTTTTATATAATGTTATATTGATTTTGGGGGGGTTTGCTTACTTGTCGATGTTATGATTGCTCCTCATGGTTACTATGTTGTATTTTTATGGCTATATCTATTGTTAATTTTAACTGCTGTAACTTCGGGCACAGTTTTGTGGAGATAATAAGCAGATGACAAATGCATATATTAAATAAAATTAATAGAAAAATGAAACGCTTTGATAGCTGAATCTGAGCTTAGTAAACTTTAATTTTAACAAGCAGAGAGAAGACAGCGGAGGAAGATGAACAAGAAAGACAAGAATGAAAATCACAGTACAGGAGACAGAAGCTTCCCGTTGTTAGCTAAGGAATGATTTGTGCTTACACTTCCTTGCCTTCCATAGCTGCCTGTGGGAACTGGTTGTGCACACGGTTCACTGGATTGGGCTCTAAATATACATTTCACAAAGAAGAAAAGAGGACACCTTGATAAGAGTGAAGAGGAGAAAGCTATTTAAGAAAGTTGGGTAATTGTCAAAAGAAACTGGAGAAAGGTGGACTTGAGGGAATAAGGAAACCGAGAAAGAAAAATAAGGGGAGGAAAAGCTTTCAGGCTTGATGAATATTTTTGTTTTATTCATGCTTACTGCTTTTTATTGTATTTTCCTGGCAGATATCCCATGCCTCTGTAAAACTGTATAAAAGATTGCTTGCTGTTGCAGGGATTCAAGCTGGGCTTCAGATAGAAAGCATAGCGTAGAACTGATACACAGGGCAGTGGTACCTCGGTTGAAGAACAGCCCTGTTTACAAACGATTCGGTTTACAAACTCCACAAAACTGGAAGTAGTGTCCTGGTTTGCGAACTTTACCTTGGTCTAAGAACAGAATCCGAAAGGTGGAAGGGCACCGGTGGCAGGAGGCCTCATTAGGGAAAGTGCGCCTCAGTTTAAGAACGGTTTCGGTTTAAGAACAGACTTTCGGAATGGATTAAGTTCGTATACCGAGGCACCACTGTTTGGTGCAAAGTTAGCCCAATTGATTGCAATGGGGCTTATTCCCAGGTTAGTGGGTTTAAGATTGCAGCGGGGGTATGGAATCTGTGGCCACCTTCTGGTTGCTCTGCTGCCAATACTGCCATCATCCTTCACCATTGGTCATATTGACTGGACTGAAGGGACTTAAAGTCCAACAATATCCAGAGCATAGGAGCCAACTCCAGGGGGCTGTGGATGCTTGGGCACCCGCAATAATTTAATTGGGGGGGCACCCATGAAGTCAATGAGAAAAGCTGGCAGGAATCAGCGGCATTGCATGTGAGAGAGAAGCAGTTCAGCTCCACCCTCTGTAGTCAGCCAGCAAAGCACCCATTTTCCGGTGGGGGGCGGCTGGGCCCCTTCTGGTGGGAAAGAGGAGGCGATGGAGAGGAGGGGGGGAGAGGAATCGCTCCTGCCGCTGGTCGCCACAATGCAGACGGGTAATGCGCACGTCTTTGTTGCGGCAGTGGGCACCCATAATCCTGAGGGCAAAATGGCAACCCTGATCCAGATATCCCTGATTCTGATCCAGTTTCACTACTGAATTCATCACAATTTGATTCTAGCATCTTGTGGAATGCTCTCCTCCAGGGAGGCTCGTCTGGAACCCTCATTACATATCCTTAGGCATCAGGCAAAAACAAAAACAAAACCCACTTCTCTTTTCTTAAACAATCTATAGCCTTTTTAAACTGTTAATGGGGGGGTGTTGTTTTTGTTTTGTTACTTTTATGCCATGTATGGTATTTTTGTGTTTTATATTATAAACCACTGTGTGTGTTTATATTATGAACCACTGTATGATCCCCAGATGAAGGGTGACATCGAAATAATAATAATAATAATAATAATAATAATAATAGAATTTTTAAAAGTTTTCAAAACCCTTCTTGTTTCAGTAGCATGGCAAAAATACTACCTAGTCCCCATATTCATTTCATCCACTCTTACAAGGCCCCTCTCTCTGCAGGTATCTCCTGCCTTTCCCCATTTCAGACATATTTGTTGCAACTTGTTTGATCCTGTTTCCTCACATCATACACGTGGTGAGGACATTTAATTAAAAACCTTCTTCTTTGAGTTTTAAAAAGTTGAGATCCTTGGACCAAAAGTGCTAATGATATTGAAATATTTCTGTCACCCCACCAGATTTGAAAGTCTCACAAGAGGCCCTAATCTGTCGCTGGGCTTGCTATCAAAAGTCTCCCTTGGCCCTCTCCTCCCAATCTGCTTGCAAATGCATTGCTGCTTAATTTGGCACATTTGCTGTGGTTGCATAAAGCAAACACTTTGAGCTCAAAGTCAGCTCCAAGGGCTGTCAGTGTCTGCTACACTGCATATGCAGAATTAGAGCCTGCTAAGAAAGGACCTAATAGTCAGGGGTACCTCTATCTTTTAAGAAAGGATTAATGTTTCAATAAAGCTGTAAAGGTAAAGGGACCCCTGGCAATTAAGTCCAGTAACGAACAACTCTGGGGTTGCAGCGCTCATCTCACTTTACTGGCTGACGGAGCCGACATTTGTCCGCAGCCAGTTTTTCCGGGTCATGTGGCCAACATGACAAAGCAGCTTCTGGCGAAACCAGAGCAGCGCACTGAAATGCCATTTACCTTCCCACTGGAGTGGCACCTACCGTATTTTTCGCTCTATAAGATGCACCAGACCATAAGACGCCATTTACCTTCCCACCGGAGTGGCACCTACCGTATTTTTCGCTCTATAAGACGCACCAGACCATAAGACGCACCTAGTTTTTGGAGGAGGGAAACAAGGAAAAAAATATTCTGAATCTCAGAAGCCAGAACAACAAGAGGAATCACTGCACAGCGAAAGCAGAGATCCCTCTTCCTGTTCTGGCTTCTGGGATAGCTGCGCAGCCTGCATTCGCTCCATAAGACGCACACACATTTCCCCTTACTTTTTAGGAGGGAAAAAGTGAGTCTTATAGAGCAAAAAATACGGTATTTATCTACTTTCACTTTGATGTGCTTTTGAACTGCTAGGTTTGCAGGAGCTGGGACCGAGCAACGGGAGCTCACCCTGCCGCAGGGATTCGAACCCCTGACCTTCTGATCGGCAAGCCCAAGAGGCTCAGTGGTTTAGACCACAGCTGTCCAGTTTTGCTGGAAATCCAGGCAGTTCTCCCTGACTTGAAAGAAGCAGTGCAGTGCAATGGAATTCCACCAGAGTGGAGTAGCATGCAAAGGACTCAGCTGGAAACCCCACTCTGACTGGCTGTGGGTACAACTAGCCAGAGGCGAGTGGAGACAGCCCTTTCAGGGGGGAAAGAAAGGGTTAAGAGTTGGGTTCTTGGTGTTCAGCTGGATAGGATTATAGTTCCTGAGCTGTGTGTGTAACATCCACTCTGAGGAAAATATCTGTAGCTAAAGAAGGAAGCCTCTGAGCTTAGTTTGAAAGACAGTGATTAGTGTCTTTTTAGGAGCACACATACAAGAGAAAAACTGTGAAGCTGAAGTGGGGACAGTGGAAGTAGAGATGTTAGGGAACACTCTGCTTGGGTCTGGATTTAGTAAGGAGGGGAGACATATTTCTGAAAAGAGAAGAATCCCAAACCAGTTAAGAGGGATGTGGTGATCCCCTGGTCTAATACACTGCTATAGGAGCCTCAGGAGTGTGATTTATAGAAGGTTGGGAAACTGACAAAAAGTACCACCTTGTTTAAGAACCAAAGCATTAAGCTGTAACACCCACAGAATTAGCTTAAGAAACAAGTGAAAAGAAGCTGCATGTTTACCACCTTGTTTAGTAGCTTGTAACATCCACTGAATTATATGTGTTTGTTTGTGTGTGTAGTTAACTGTTTCTGGAAATAATCCCATTTCCTGACAGATCTTTTGTTTTACCATTTTCATTCTGTATAAAATAGCACCCTTTTTCTATTTAACTTCCCTAAGTGTCCAAGTACCAGAGTTTTCTTTTAAAAATAAGTAGTAGTTAAGAGGGTCTTCGCCTCAGACTGCAAGAATTTTCATTCCTGGATTCTGAACTACATTCTCCACCCCACCCATCTCTGTTTATTTTATTCTAACTGCAGCAATGTGCTCCATACAGTCATTATCCTTTGTTTCTTTGTCTTGTTTGTATGTTGTTGTTTTGGAAAATTCAGTAAAAACACACACACACACACGACAAATCTTTTTCTTTTTTAAAAAAAAAATGGAAGCAAGCCTGTCTTACGTTAAGAGATGTCCCATAGAACAGCTATTTCTGTTTTCTGCCATGAGAAAGATATACTTCTCCTTTGAAAATGCCCAGCAAATGAGATTTAGGCTGTAACCATATACCCATTTGGATAGAAGCAAGCTTTATTACATGCTTTTAGCCCTACCCCAATGATTCACCATGCTTACTGTAACTGATGGGAAATGGAGTCAACAACATCTGACTACCCCTGCTACAGACATTCCTCAATGAATGAAGGAAGAGAATGATCAGAACTGTACCTTCTGCATTCATCCCACAGCTTATCCCTGCTATTCAGTGGTTTGATGGTGCCAGAACAAATGAAACAAGCCATCTATAGATATTGCTGGATCTTGATGTGCTCCCTACCCCCAAAACAAGAACATTTCAACAAGCACCAATATTCTACAACCAGGATGCAGGTTTGGGGTTTTGTGTCATCTTATGATACTGCTCTAAAAGGTAAAGCAACCCCTGCCCGTACGGGCCAATCTTGACAAACTCTAGGGTTGTGCGCTCATCTCACTCTAGAGGCCGGGAGCCAGCGCTGTCCGCAGACACTTCCGGGTCACGTGGTCAGCGTGACAAGCTGCATCTGGCGAGCCAGCGCAGCGCACAGAACGCCGTTTACCTTCCCGCTAGTAAGCGGTCCCTATTTATCTACTTGCACCCGGGGGTGCTTTCGAACTGCTAGGTTGGCAGGTGCTGGGACCGAGCGACGGGAGCGCACCCCGCTGCGGGGATTCGAACTGCCAACCTTCTGATCGGCAAGTCCTAGGAGCTGAGGCTTTTACCCACAGTGCCACCCGGGTCCTATGATACTGTTCTACATAACCATTATTTGCCTTTAAAGAACAAAAGTTGAATGTACTATTCAGTAATGGTGCATTGATGGGAGCAAAGGTAGAGGACCACTGATGGAAATCAAATAGCCTCCATCTCTGAAAGCACATATTCCGACATATCAGCCCGTTGTGGTTGAAGCTGGAGCATCTCTTAAATGTTTGACCAGACTGACTGAAGAAAGCCTTTTTCTCTGTCTTATAACAATCCTGTGGTGGATTCTCAGAGTGAGGTGATGTGTGGAGCTGTTTAAATTGTATTTGTGCAAATAGCAGTACCACAACCTGATCCTTGGAGATAAGACTGAAATGCTACAGTGCCTTTTATCAGATATCACTGGGAGAGGGCATGCTTCTACATCCCAAGGCTGCACTGATATTCATACATATTTTATCAGGCAGAGACCTAATGGATGGCTCTGATTCACTCTTGGCAATGGAACTCTAGTGATTTCTACTCTACCAAACAAGGCGGATAATCAAGCATCCATTTGCGATCATTAAATTGTGCAAGTCCTCTTTCTCCCGCAAAGAGACAGACATTTTCCAGATCCCAAAACCCTGCTTCCCAAGCAAGTCTGAGTTTGCATACATTTGCCTAGAATTGATACATGAACTGCTGCAAATTGCTCTTACACTCTTCACAGTGCTTGCCTCTTTTTAAAAAAAATCTCTGTATTCTCCTGGAGATTTAATATAATTTGCGAGACTTCTGGGCAGGAATTGTGTCGTTTCTGTGCTCTGTACTGTTCTGGCCTCAGCACACATTGGGCGGTGTGTGTCTCCATTCAGCTAGGCACTGTAACATCATGTTATTCAAACAGTATTTCATAATATTTTTTTTAAAAAAGGAAAATACAGAAAAGCATTCTGCCGCAAAGTAAAAGATCATTCTGAAAAATAATGGGGTGTTAAAATGGTGTCCACCGCAGTAATGAATGTGTGTTGAGCTGTGATAGGTTCACCAGCCCATTATGTCACTGCACAGAGCGTACCTGCTGAGCATGGGTTCTGCTAGTCTTCCATCTTTCTAAAAAAAGTCAGCATTGGATATGCTGAGATTTAGCAACAGACATTACAGTCACCTTGCTGAGATACCAAAATTCATTTTTCACAGCCCAGAGGCTTGGGCTCTCAAAAGGTCCAGGACCAGGAATTCCCTGTCCCCTCTCTTTGGGCCTGGACAGGGAAGTTTTATGCTAAACACCTAAGGTGTAGTCAACTAAGTTTTACTCAGAGTATGGCTATTGAAATTAATGAACCTAACTTAGTTGTGTTCATTAGCTTCTATGGGTCTACTCTGTGGCATAGCATGCAGGGCCCACAGAGGCGGTTGCCCCGGGTGCAAAATTGTTAGGGATCCAAAATGTCAACATCTGCTGCCTCAATACAGCTGTGTGCTTCTGGCGCTGAGCTCCATGCAAACCAGGAAGTGACCTCTCCAGACAATGGAACGACTCTTCTTATTTCTGTGGCTAGGATTTCATGGGTGACATTAGGCAGTTGAATGCACATGTGTATTTCATCCATTTCCTTCCCTCCCATCCAGCCCACTCCATGAGGCCCTGGGCACTGGGAACCCATGCTATGCTGCTGGGTCTTCCACTAAGTAAAACTTAGTTGGATACCGTACCTAGCATGGAAGCATAAACAGAGCAAATGGGTCTTTTAACAGCTGCTTT
This sequence comes from Podarcis melisellensis, assembly GCF_964234715.1. Classification (NCBI taxonomy): domain Eukaryota; kingdom Metazoa; phylum Chordata; class Lepidosauria; order Squamata; family Lacertidae; genus Podarcis; species Podarcis melisellensis. The sequence continues at coordinate 29,303,175 of NC_138542.1, forward strand.
CTCACTCAATAGTCAAACCCATCCGACACTCTAGAATCAAAACTAGCATCAGCCCCTGGCATCACAGCAAGACCTACTGTTGATGCCCCCTTTTGCCTTCCTCACCCTCCTTATAAAAGAACTCTGGTCCAGGACTCCAAATAGTCTTGTGCAGGTAGTTCTAGCCACCATTTAAATTTCCTACAATCTCACTGACTTACTATTGCTCTGGGACACTGTGATAAATTAAAAGTGTTTGCTAGGCTCAGCTGTCTAGAGTTATTTAGGGAGCTGTGACCTGTTGTCCAGGCTCATTTTTAGAGCAGAGTGCTCACCAATGGCATTTTCCCCAGGGCCCCATGACCATGACCCAGCCCTAAATAAAATTAACTCTCACATAGAAACACCAGGTTTACTCTCTTGCCTCTCAATCAGGAGAACTTTCAGGTTAGCCCATTCTATTCACCTCCCATAACCCCTCTCTGTAAATACTTAAGTGCATAATGCTAAAACTCCCCTAGAAAACAGAGCACAGCTTTGATACTTGGAGACTTTTACCACAACAGTCATAAAACAGCCAGTGATGTTTGTGCTATGAACACATTTTTAAGCAGTCAGTGATCAGCTGGCTTGTGTTTCCTTCTCCTCCAGTAAAGTAAGAGCTGGAATGTCAAATATTGAGAGAGGAGATGACACTGAAATTCCTCAGTGACTTATTTTGTTAAACATCATTAAAGTGGATGTAATGGGATCAATTTCGGAAGAGTGATGGGGCAGTAATGAAGAGAGGTTCAGTGCTGTTCAAAGCATCACACAGCCAATGCTTTAATTCTGAGGCCTGTTTTAAATCATGCCGCTTCCGCTTCGCACCTGGACACAACCGATTAAAATGAAATTTCCTTCAAATAAAATTTGCTTTGGATTGCAGCCCAGTCATACGCAAGCTCATTTAGAAATAAATTCCATAGTGTTCAGTGGGATTTACTCCCAACTAATTGAACACCTGGGACACAGGTGGCGCTGTGGGTTAAAGCCTCAGCGCCTAGGACTTGCTGATCGAAAGGTCGGCGGTTCGAATCCCTGCTGCGGGGTGCGCTCCCGCTGCTCGGTCCCAGCGCCTGCCAACCTAGCAGTTCGAAAGCACCTCCGGGTGCAAGTAGATAAATAGGGACCGCTTACCAGCGGGAAGGTAAACGGCGTTTCCGTGTGCAGCTCTGGCTCGCCAGAGCAGCGATGTCACACTGGCCATGTGACCCGGAAGTGTCTCCGGACAGTGCTGGCCCCTGGCCTCTTAAGTGAGATGGGCGCACAACCCCAGAGTCTGTCAAGACTGGCCCGTACGGGCAGGGGTACCTTTACCTTTACCTTTAATTGAGTTGGGATTGCAACCTTACAATGAACAAAGTCCCACTGAGTACTAAGTTCCTGGGAAATATAGTTTAAGAGTGCAGTCTACGTTCTGTATTTATTATTCCACTGGTGATGGAATAATTCATTCCTTCCTCTGCAATAATTCCTCTGCATTAAATTCCAAGTATGTCCCATTCAGTTCAATGGGGCATTCTCCAAAGCAAGCATGTGTAGTATTGCACCCTCCTTTGAGTCCTCCTGTCTTCAGAGGTGAGCTGGGTAGCGACTTGAAACAGGGTCTTTTGGGTGATGGCTCTGCAAATTTGAAAATCTTTCAAAAGGAGATCTATCTGGTGACAAATCTGTTATCATTTTACTACCAGATGAATACATTTTTACTTTAATCTTTCTGGCTCTGATTGTATATCATTTTGGTATCCTATATTTTTAATAATAATAATAATAATAATAATAATAATAATAATAATAATAATAATTTATTTCTACCCAGCCATTCTGGGTAGCTCCCAACAAAAGATTTAAAATACATTAAAAACATCAGTCATTAAAAACTTCCCTAAACTTTCTTTCCCACTTCTGCTGCTGTTCCAATATTTCATAGTTTGCATTATGTGTTTGATATTATTTAGTTGATTTAACTTTTGTGACTTGTTTGCAGCTCCAGGAATTGTATGGTGTTGAAAAGCAGGATATGAATATACTCACTGAATGAACAGACACACACAAACACATGCATGCATGCAAATATATGTGGCACTGTTCCTAACAAAGCACCTTTGGAAAAACAACTGTTTCTTACGTTTGCCTCGTACATTTGAAGTACCATCCTATTTATTCAGAAGTAAGTTCCATGGGGTCTCTCTGGAATTCATGCCTAAGAAATTGTGCACAGGATTGCAATGTATGCCTATTAAGTTTCCTTAAGTGAAGTATTTTAATGAAAGTTTTCTTTTCCTTTTGCAATGACATTTTTATTTTCCAAAGCTTTTTGAAACACAGTTGTCCTAGGATTTGTTTCTTCAAAATCTGATCCTGGTAAATTATATCAAATTTAACAAACTTGGCACAAGTACTCTTAATCACCGTACTTCAACTGGAGATCCTGAAATGTAGTAACAGATGAGGGAGGGGGAAGTGCACTGAAATTTATTTCCTTGAAATTTAGCCACTACAAAGAGAGGAATGTTAAGCCCCAACTATAGGAAGAATGTGTTGAAAATAAATGCATTGTGACACTTCAAGTTATGTTGTTTCTGTAGCCAATGTCTCAAATAAAGCAGTGTCTGTTTTCCTAATATGATGAAATCCCATTTCTCTCAGGTACGTACAGTAATTAAATTGTAAGAGTGCTTTAGATGACAGGTACATGAGGAAACACATGCTCTTCCCATAAATATGGAAACACGAGTATCTAGTTAGCCTTGACAGATACGGCGAGAGCCTACCAGCACGAACTGCTTAGAAACATTTATAAGAAAGGTCACGACTAAAATTCCAAATGTAGCAGAATGTACATGCAAGCCTCCCTAGGAAGTCTGTTGAGGCTAAACTGCATCCAAGCGATTGGCTTAGATATGTTAGTTTATCTTGGATGCAAAATGTGTGAAAGAAGCAGTTTGGCTGATCCCCCCCCCCCAAGGCAGGAATCTAATTCTTCCACTAGATTAGGACTCTGCAAATAGAGAATCAGCAGTAGACTGAATCAAAAGATGAGAGAGTCAAATTCCTGTTGTGAGGCAGAATCAGCCATATATGACCGCATTCACACCATACATTAAAAAGCACCATGATATCACTCCAAGCTGTCCAGCCTCCACAAAGGAATCCTGGAAACTTTAGTTTGTGAAACATGCTGAGAGTTCTCAGGAGACCTCTATTTTCCTCACAGAGGTACCATTCCAAGAGTTTACTGTACTGGGAAGACGGATCAATTGTCCAACTATTTTGAATATTGTAGTTCTGGGAGATCTAACTCCCAGCACCTTTCGCAAACTTTGGCTCCCAGAATTATTTGTGGGGGCACAAGTGGTATTGTGGTGCTTTAATGGACTGAATGTGGCCTATGAGTCTTCCATTTCTCTATTTTCATAATCCAGGCCACACAGCTCCACAGCCTAAATTGTGACTGAAGTGATGAAGAAAGTTCATGGAGTTTAACCACCTGCAGAAGTTTTCCCTGGGGCCTTTCTCTCACTTTACTGGACACCCTAGCTTTATGGTTTGGAAACAGTGCTGTGTTGATAAGGGGAGGCAGGTATTTTGAGGTACGTAAAATATGCTGTGTTCTGAATTTAATGGGCATTTCAGTTTTGCATCTCTCAACTGTCCTGTTCCGATGTTTCAGTTGTAAAGGGCAACACAAGTAGAGGAGGGCTGTGGAGCAACCCCTTTATCCCTGCCCAAATTAGCATGCACCTTGTTTTGCTGCACCATAGTGGGGACCATTTTCTACTCATTGAGGACCCACACTGAAAGACCAGGGTTCTAAACTGCATGGGAGCTCCACAAGTAGACTGGACTCCCCCCACAAGAATCCAGAAGAAGCCTGGCAACTGTGGCTGTTAATACACGAAGTGGACGGATGTTTCTAGTCTGTCTCTGCCCAACTCCCTAGCCATGTGTATGTTCACGTTCAAAAATAGCAGAGTGAGATTCACAGCACAACCCTATGCATTATTTACTCAGAAGTAAATATTACCGTGTTCAGTGGAGTGTACTCCCAGGTAAGTGCAAAGCATCTCAAACTTAATGCACAAAAAGGTGGACTTCAGTATCACGCATTTGTGTTGCTTTTGCTTCTATAACTAGTTTGCTTGTGAATAACTACTGGGTGAAAAAATGCACTTCCTTTTCTCTTTCTTCTCTCTCATTTCTTTCTTTTAGCTAAGCAACATTTGCAGCCTTCATAATAATCTTATTCCGCTTTATGCTTTGGACAATAGGACAATTAGATTCTTCATGGTAATCACTGTGCTTTTGTTATCAGGTATCTATGCCCTTCCATTATTCAGTAAAGTTTTAAACATTTTCCTTGAATCTTGCATCGTATGTTTGGGGGCATTTAATACAATTGCACTAATCATTTCAAGTTATCAATGGAAAAGCAAATTTTAATGGAAACATTATATCATTATTAAATTAATCTGACAACTGATGGACTTCATGTTAGAGTTAACTTGTCCTTTTTTAAGAAGGAATAGAAGCAAAAAGGACATGGCTGAAGAAGGAGAGGTGGAATTTCAAGACCAATAATACCATACCAGTATCATCTTCTACTTGTATTTCTGTTGTTGTTGTTGTTGTTGTTGTTGTTGTTGTTGTTGTTGCTACTGCTGCTGCTGCTGTTATTTGACCTGCAGTTCACTCTAAGGTCTTAGCGGAGATTACAAACTTTAAAAACTTTCAATTACAATATACTATCAAAATAAAAATAATAAGGTGGATCCTGAAAATATACATAGCAGATGTCTAAGGCCATAAGGAAGAGGCTGTTTCCTGATTATCTGATTATCTTCAGTCAAGGTAACTGTGAGATATTTTATTTGTTGAAGAAGGAAGCAAGGTCTTGGCAGCAAAACTAGGCTAAGTACAAAAGTAATGAAATAAATCTACAACATGAATAGCAGCAAACTGAATTTGAAGGCTAAAGCACATTTTTAATGTGGAAGTTTTTACACAGGTCATGTTTTCTCACATAACATGTTTAAAGGACCCCTGATCATTAAGTCCAGTCACGGACAATTCTGGGGTTGCAGCGCTCATCTCGCTTTACTGGCTGAGGGAGCTGACGTTTGTCTGCAGACAGCTACCAGGTCATGTAGCCAGCATGACTAAGCCACTTCTGGCGAACCAGAGCAGCACACGGAAGCTTCCTGTTGGAGCAGTACCTATTTATCTACTTGCACTTTTACATGTTTTTGAACTGCTAGGTTGCCAGGAGCAGAGACTGAGCAACGGGAGCTCACACCATCGCCAGGTTTCAAACCACCGACCTTCTGATCAGCAAGCCCTAGGCTCTGTGGTTTAGACCACAGCACCATTCACATCCCATAACATGCTTAGGCCTACATAATTATAAAGGTGGCAAGTTGTGACAAAGAGGCAATTTTCTTTCATCTGCACACCCTAATAATGATTAAGTAGTCAACATGGGGTGGCATGGCTACAGATTACAAGAATGCTTTTTACACTGCCACAGGATATGATTGCAAAAGGAAACAGTATATTTGGTGCAGACTAACTGATATGTGACAACAGGGAATTTGACTGTGATGCAAAAATACCTTAGAGTGAAGGCAATCAAAAAACTTCAGTTTGAAGGGAAAGGTAGGCAGGAAGAGAATATCCTTAAATGAAGTGACAGGTTGATTTCTTTGACTGTGGTCACCAGATGTTCCCTTTACTTCAGAAGATCTATATATTATGTGAGGAGATCAAATCCTTAGAATAGAACACTACATGTTCATTATTGCATTGCATACATAGGATCAAACTGTGAAGCCCCAGTACTCTGTCAACAAATGCTATACTTGCCATTGTGTCCATTTTTTGAGATTTTGATCTGTCAGTTCTATCTCTGTTCAACCTGTCTTTTAAAATCTTAGACATTTTAATGGAAAAAGAAGTCCTTGTCCAGTTCTTTATGAACTGTGGGGCACAGGCAGTTCCCATGGCAACTTCTTCCCTTTGCTTTAGGACCATTCTCTGAGGCAGCGTTGTTAAAAAAAACCACAACTGGGTATTGGTTTGCATTATCACCACGATTCCTACTTTTATGCAGTTGCAACTTGTGGATTTAAAAAGTTATTGGTGGCTGCAGGGGGGATTTCCTCACTTTTTACCACACATAACAACATGGGCCCTTCACCTTCCATAATATATTGCTTATTTCTTCATTTTACCTTGTCTTGGTTTCCTTAGGCTTTAGAATCAGGAAATACAGGTAACACTGCAATCCTACATGTCTACTCAGAAGTCTTCTCACTGAGTTCAATGAGACTGACTCATGGATAAACCTAAATTTGTAATTCAGGCGCCCTACTGGGCAGCACTGAAAAGGAAATGATTATTTTTTTAATTGAATGCACTGTTAGCGATGCACCAAAATTAGTTTAATTTTTCAGATGTGTCTAGGGGAGCTAAATGTGCCGTCCTTAGCATACATATTAACAGCACCAATTATCCATGCCATAGCTGCCTTTGTAAATCTTCTTCCACATTAAGAGTTATGCATACACCTCTCTCAGCATTTTCCTGCCAAGGGTTTTTAATCCAAAAGCTGTACAACGTGGTATATGAACTTGTGTATGTATACACGAGAAGGAAGATAGGTGGTGAGGGGAAGAAATTACTCGATACAGTGGTGCCTCAGGTTAAGTACTTAATTCGTTCCGGAGGTCCGTTCTTAACCTGAAACTGTTCTTAACCTGAAGCACCACTTTAGCTAATGGGGCCTCCCGCTGTCGCGCGATTCTGTTCTCATCCTGAAGCAAAGTTCTTAACCCGAGGTAATATTTCTGGGTTAGCGGAGTCTGTAACCTGAAGCGTATGTAACCTGAAGCGTATGTAACCCAAGATACCACTGTACTTGCATGTTGTAACTAATGGCCTGTCTGGATATCGAAGGGCTTGATAGAGTTGGGAATGGTGCTAGGTTTTGGAATTGACCAGCTTCAATTTTGATGGTGTTACTTGGCCAAGTACTTGTTGCTAGGCCACTCCTCCTCCCCAAGAAGGCTTGCCTACCATCAGCAGAGGAAAGCAGCAAAAGGACTTTGAAGTGGCTGCCATTTTAATTTCTCACAGTGGCACTGCCAGGGCTATTGTCTGCTGAAACCTGACCAGCCATAAACTGAGATTTGAGTAAAATATTCATCAGAATCTCACTTTCTTCTTTCTCAAGCTATTGCCTCAGCACTATGGAGGCTTTCACCCAAGCAGAAGGTTCACACTAAGTGTAGAGAAAGGCAAAGTAGGGCAAAGTCCAGGTTCTGGCAAGTGAGAGTTTAGCACTAGCACTTAGGCCAAAGACTCCTAGAAGTCAGGCTCAAACAAACTAAGAGAGAGCCATTTCTTTGGCTGCTCCCTTATTATGGAATTCCCTTCTAAGAGAGGTTATACTGCCCCCCTTTTCCTTATCCTTCTGCTGGCAGGCTAAGACCTTCTTGCTTAGATAGGCCTTTGGAAACTAAGTTGATGACAGTTCTGACCACGGGACTGCGGGCCAAACTGTATTTTAATGCTGGTTTTAAATATGTTTTAACGATTGCTTTCAACTGGCTAGCTTTTATTCCTTTGTGTTTTGTGGTGATTCTTCTGGATGTGGTCTAAGCCACCTTGACTTCCAGTTTGGGAGAAACATGGGCTATAAATGCATTAAATAAATAAGTAAAAAATGTTGCTTCAGCACTAGGCAATGCCAGAGCGATCCTGAAAGATCAGCTTCATCTTCACTGAGAGGGACTTCCTTAGTTGGGATTTTTTTAAAATGCTGACTCTGATGGAGCCTGAAACATTTTTTATATAAAAAATGTTGATTGTGGTATGATACATATTCAAATAAAAGATTCTTAAAGCACTCTTCTCTCAGACTGAAGTGCTCCATTTAGTTCATTATAATTTCAACACCTTACTTAATTTTTAAACCTACTTTAGCATTAAAAAATACAGTTGCTATAAAAACCTTATTGAAACCTAGGCTGCATTATCGTACTCACTGTTGTATTTTCAAAACCATTCCCAAGCACTGTTAAGCAGCTACAACTCGGAGAATTCATTATCGGGATGCAAACCTAAAATAGTTTTGCACCATGTTTCAAAATTACACACATGCTTTAGTCTAATTACTTTACCTATTTCCCCTGTAAAAACTAGTCATTGTGTCAAGCAGTTTAAGAGATTTGGATAATTCACGCCAAGTTGATGGCCGAGCATATGCAAAGAATATCTTCCCTATTTCCATTTTAATTGGGGAACAATAAAATCTGTAATTCATCAAGAAATCTTAATGCACAATTACTTATTATGGGCTTCAAATGTGCACCTTAGATGCTTATCCATATTTTGCAACAGAAGACCTTTCTCTGGCTTTGAGAAACCCAATGTATTCAATGTTTTCATAGTTTTTTTACAGGGAGGTTTATTAGTATTATCTTTTAGAGCAGCAGACACAGTAAAATTATATAATCTATTCAAGTGCCAGATGTGGAACTCATAGATGTGGAACTTAGTAGAATTAATTTTATAGGCAGCAATGTTCCCTCAGCTTTGTCTGAAAGGTCTCTTCAGAGAAAGACAAATTGTGCCTTCACTTTTGGATGAACATGTCTTTTCATTTTCTTGGAACCCAGTTGGAACTTTTCTTTTGTGCTTGCCGAGGTAACAACAAATAGCTAAAGATAAACGATTCAACTACAAGATAAGTGTAAGTTCAATGGAGCGACGAAAGTTGTATCTCTTAGGGGAAGAAGGACTATAGCTCAATGGTAAAACATCTGCAGAAGCTCCCAGGGTCAACCACCAGTTTCTGGAAGCTGCAGGAAGTGAGAGCACTCTTGTGCTCAGGCCTTGCTTGCACGTTTCTCACAGGCATCTGGTTGGCCACTGTGAGAACAGGATGCTGCACTAGATGGGCTGTTGGTCTGATCCAGCAGGCTCTTATTGTATTCTCCTCACCAGCATCTCCAGATAGGACTGGGAATGTCCCCTGCCTGAAGCCTTGGGGAGCCACTACCATACTGACCAAGATGGACCAACAATCTGACTCCTCAGTCTAAGGTAGCTCCTGATTTTCTGGAACTTACATTTTGTCATTGGACTGACTACAAAGGTGCCCTGATTCGAGAATGTACTATAATGCATTTTTGCCTGCATGCAGTGAAAGGAGCACATGAAATGAAGCACATGGGCCACACAGTTGCATCCGATAACTGAAATTACAACAGTCAAGATGGCTCCAAAAGAAGAATGTCATGAATGAAGCAGAAGTGACAATTGCTCGTGGAAACAGAGGTAACTCGGGACAAGAATATTTCAAGATATTACTAGATTTCTCTTGCAGGGGAAGAAACCAAGAATAATAGATTCCAAAGAAAGAGGTGGGTTTTCCCTACCAGATTTGAGATTATATTATGAAACATCCTGTTTATGCTGGTTAAAGGAATGGATATTATTTTTTAAAATACTGATGTTTTAGAACTTGAAGGTCATGTTAATAGATTTGGTTGGCACGCATATTTGTGGTATGAGAATGTTAAAGTTCATATAGCTTTTTTGAATCACGTAGTAAAGAAAATGGTGTATAAAGTATGGGGAAAATATAACAATTTATTAGAACAAAAAACACCATGGTGGCTTTACCTACTGGAGGCAATATCTGTTTAAAAAAAGAGAGAGAAATGACTGAGTATCTTATAAAGAATTATTAATGAAAATAGATCATGAGCTGAAATTAAAGAGGTCTGAAGATATAAAAGGATTATTAACTGATTGGTTACAATGACCTTTTCTAAGAAACCAGAAGCTTTTATTTTAGGAATTATAGGTGCTGAAATTCCTAGCAACAAGAAGAGACTATTTATGTACGCGACTATAGCTGCCCAGACTTTGTTGGCCCAGAGATGGAGAGAAAGTACAGTCCCTACTGGTGAAGAATGACAGTCTAAATTGACTATGCCAGGCATAAGCAAACTCCGGCCCTCCAGATGTTTTGAGACTACAATTCCCATCATCCCTGACCAATGGTCCTGTTAGCTAGGGATGATGGGAATTGTAGTTGTAAAACATCTGGAGTGCTGGAGTTTGCCTATGCCTGGACTATGCAAAAATGGCAAAACTGAGCAGAAGAATTAGAAATCATGAAGACCAAAATTTTAATAAGGAATGGGGAAAATATATAATTTACCTAAAAAATTATTGTAAACAAGTAAAATTATTAGTAGGATTGATTGGTAGCTAAAAGCTAGACTACGGACTAATTTAACCATTTAATTCAGGATTTAGGTACCACAAATGTTTACTACCAATAATATTCTTCTATTTTACATGCACATATACAACACACACACACACACATATGCTATCTGATTTGGCCTCCTCTGGTCACACTTCTTTCTGTTCTTGACATATAGGCAATTCTTTGATGGGAGTGTAGACAGATAACGCTTCTTTAAAAGGCATTAAACTACCTGCCTCCATGAGGATCTAATTACTGTTCTATTGGACATCAATGCAGTTCTTCCAATGATGTTGACAACTCATTAATTGTGACTGTACATCTGCGCCAAGTCCTTGCAAAAACTTGTAATGGATGCCCAGTGGCATTCAACAAGCCTCCTAAATTGTTCTTCAATAGAGAATTGTGTGGATTCAGTCCTTGAAAAAAGTACATCTAACCACAAACAAGGATCAGAAAGGAACTGAGGTCTTCTTCATCTCAAATAGCACTTAAAAAAAAAGTGGGATGTTCACAGATGGTTGGTTTACTAATAGTTTACTCACCAATGCATATTATATTAATATTTAAATATACATTTATTTAAATATTTAAATTATATTTATGTATTCAACGTGCTGGTACTCATATACAAAGACCTGTACAGTTTAGGTTCAGGATATCTAAAAGATGCTTTCACCCATTATATACCCAACTGATCATTGCACTCTGCAGCAGAGGGCAACTCATTGGGAAGTCCATTCTGCATGTTGTAGGAATCCGGCCTTGGAAAAACCTTCTATTGCTTATCAGACAAGCACAATTTCTCTTGTATTTTTCAGTGCTTATTGAATGCCTTCCTTTTCACCAAGCCTCTTAAGTGGATTTTCACATCCTACTCTGTATCTGCATTGGACTTGAAAGAGTTTTAATTGCCACTTGCGTTGTGATATTTCATGTGAAGTGATCCATAAATGAAATAAGCCTCATTCCACACTCAATAAGTGTGTGACACCTTTGCCCAGAGGTGCCAAGGCCCATAGATTGCAAAAAAAACACTGGGCAAAGTGTTGCCCAGTGTCTTTTCCATGAACCCTTGCAAAGGGGAGGGAAAAACCTATATAAGCCTGTTTTTCCTGGAACTCAGGGCCATTTTTCCTCATGAGCTTCCTGCCCGCCCACCTGTCCACAATTTTGGATTGCTGGTTGATAGTGCCAGAAATGATTTTTTTCCTCTCTCTCAACCTGATTGGCACTTGGGGTATTTTTGCCTTTCCCTCAGTGCAATTATGGCCTTGCTTTGTTAGGTAGAATAACATTGCTTGCTGAGGGTAGAAATGGCATTGGGTAGACTCAACATATCATGGAGAACCCCCATAAGGGGTGTGAGGGGAGGACTGATCACAGCACCCCAAAATTCAGGCTGGGTTATCTACATAGTTGGAATCAGCACTCTCTGGTCACCCACCCACAGATATGGGGCAGTCCAAACCCAGCAGACCCACTTTATCAATGTGGGGTTTGTGGAATGATGGACTGATCCTGGCCCCAATGCCATGCTAACTCTTACCCCGCTGCTGCTGTCAATAACATTTGGCCTGATTTTATCCCATCACCATTGTACAGTCTGGTTATTTGATGCTTTCCTGGGTCACCTACTGCACCTGCCTGGGCAAATAAATATTAACCACCCAAGCATAATCTCATGAATAAGTGGAAAGTCTTGCCAGAATAACAAACTCATGCCTGAAGTAACCCAATATCTGTTTAAGGGCTCTGGGAGAAGTGTGTCTTCCATTGTGACCCATACTATTCATAGACGTGATTTTCAGGCAAAGCTGGATACCCAGTTTATGCAGATAAAGTAGATACACCATATTCAGATGCATAATGAATATTTTTCAATGTCTACTAGTTCTATTATTACACTACTATATTATGATGACCTCTGATTCCCACTCCAATCAGCCAGCTGCACAATATAATTTGGTGGCTCTTTTCCACAGAGGAATCTATAAATTAACTTTTGCTGCCACCAAATTAACCTTTATTTTAGTGTTTAGATAAAACACAGACAGAGGGTCTCCATGGATTGCGCCCTGTCTTTTGAGTGGCATCCTTCAATGGTTATTGTTAGCTTATCCCCTCTTGCTTTATTAGATCTGTTAGTTCAATTACAGTTGTTCCCTCTAGACCCAAGAAAAGAATACCTAAAGTTCTATAATCAGAGATGGAAAAATACTAATTGAATTGGCCTTCAAATTACAAGTCTTAAGAGAAACCGGCAGAAGGAATTCCATTTGTGTGGTTCATCACTGCAGATTTTCATAGAAAAATCTGTCGATTCAAATTTGGCCTGATTCAGACTTCATTCATTCAGTGTCAATTAATGGATTTAATTCAAGATCCCAGGTCTTTGGGGCATGCATGGTTCCATCACACTCACACAGCATCATAGACTTTGTAGCTCTGAAGTTGTGTGAAGATCACAGGTGGATGGATCAGTCTGTTCCTAATCCATGTTACTCATAGCTCAGTTGGCTAAAGCATGGTGCTGATAACACCCAAGTCACAGGTTTGATACTCATATGGGACAGCTGCAAGGGGTTGGACTAGATGATCCTCAGGATCCCTTTGAACTACAATTCTATGATTCTATAAGCCTCTACCATCTGGTTTCTGTGTGGAAGTGCTAAAATAACACAAGAATGAGCACAGTCTAGGTTCAAAATGTTAAATTATTAATTGAATGCAAGTGGCCTAGCTTGAAAGGGTTCAAACAAAAGTGTAATCAGTGTAGCAATATATATGTTCCTACATTATATCATTCTTAATGGTAAAAGCTTGACATCTCTGAAAACTTCCTTAGCCAAGACCAAACACTGAGTAGATTTCTTGAAAAACATCCTGAATTTCAAGAAGACCAAGACAGTGTTCAGCGTAGGACTGATATTGCCTGAACCACATAACTGAAATTCATTTATTTTAAATGATGCTTGCATTAATTCTTAAAAAAAAAATATTTTTAAAATGTACACCATGCTTGATGTATGGCAAGAATAAATCATTTACAAAAAATCAACAAGACAACATGACATAGGGGCTGCTGCTCAGAACATGAGTTGACAATCTTAAAAGATGGGAGCATGGTTATCTTTCTTTGTTAGCCATAGTCACCTGCCTGAACATAAATATGTAATTAAAATCTTAGTGTCCCAAAGAAATAGGATTTAAATAAATTACATTGTCTTTCAGTGCAATATTCACTCTAATTGTGCTCTTCCTCACCCAAATCTGAACTGTGCTCTACTGAAGGGGCTGGATAGCAAAACCCTGTATGAGTTCATGCATGCAAAAGTTTTGTTGAATTCATCTTATATCAAATTACTCTTGTGCCAATTATCTTGTAAAACTCTAACCTTTCCTGTATTTCCACATCCACCCTGACCCTCTTGATCATTATGATAGGGTTGTAGAGGACAATCATTCAGGTCACTTCTAGCTGATCAGTTTGCATCCTTGATGATCATAAGATTGCAACAGACAGTCATGACAACCTCAGAACACTAATTTAAACAACTATATACCTATTTGCTTCATACACCCACACCCACACACACACCCCTACATTAGGGCTCTCCTCTGATCTTGATTTTGGAGTGTTGAGTTGCAGTCCTCAACAACTTTGCTCAAAAGTACATTCTGATTGATCTAAATGATATGAGAGAGACCTCAGACTTAGCGTTCAGCATTTTACTCTTTTTAAAAAAGCTTTTCAAGTTATACTTTCCTGAATTTTTGACATTTGCAAGATTCAATATGATTAATGACCTTCTTCCCATTATTGTTTGGAAAGCCTGCCAAGAAAAAGAATTACCCATCCACATGTAGTAGCATTATTCTTATATTATCTAATTCTGGCACGTGGTCAACAGGATCATAATTTTTAAACACAACTGGACAAATGCTTCCATTTGCTCCAGATGTCCCCCCAATGAAGATTATTCCACAGAATACCATTAATGGTTTTATATATATATAAGCAAATATATATATATATATATATATATATATATATATATATATACACACACACACATCCATACAATTTATTGTATATGAGTGTCAGCGTAAGAATGCAGTTCATCATCAAATGAATCTTGATAGCTTATATGAGCTGTATAAAGCTTTACAACTGAATGGGGTAATTTGGCAAGTATGAATAACAGAGTTGGAACAGAAGGGAAGATGAGCTTAAGGTAGGTGTAGTAAGCTGTAGTAAGAGAATTGGAAGGGCATAGGGGAAAGAGTAGGTGCTTTGACCATTGCTGGGACTTCAATTTTTCCACGACTTAGAGTAGGGTTGCTATATTTCAAAAAGTGAAAATCTGGAATCTAGACATCTGACATGGGTTGCCATATGTCCAGATTTTCCCAGACATTTCAGCAATACCTGCCCGGACACTGTTTCTGGTTGCTGTATTCTGTCTATGTCCAGGGAATTCTGGACGTATGGCAACCCTAACTTAGAGACAACTTGGGATAACTCAGCAAAAATCAGTTGCTGTGGAGATGGAGACACCTCATTGCGGTGGAATAGAATTTGGATGACCAGATGTAGTTCAAGAATAGTCTGTATGGTGTGAAGCTCAGCTGCATTCAAAAGCAGCTATGATTAAAACAGATACAAAGTGGTCCATCTGGTGGGTGAACTCTAGCACAATGGCTGAGTCAGTTTGGCGTGGCATAAGGAGACATGTCAAAACAATCCGGTATATTTTTCCC
The DNA here is from genome assembly GCF_964234715.1 of Podarcis melisellensis. Taxonomy (NCBI): domain Eukaryota; kingdom Metazoa; phylum Chordata; class Lepidosauria; order Squamata; family Lacertidae; genus Podarcis; species Podarcis melisellensis. Next base: position 29,318,242 of record NC_138542.1, read on the forward strand.
AATCATTTTTAATGGTATCTGAAAAGAGCAAATACAAGCTCAAAATAATAAACAACTAACCAAGGAAGTCAGAAACAAGAGCAGAGCATACTTATTTAATGTGAGAGAAGAGTGTACAGAATGGAATAAACACATTTTTAATTAAAACTTGAATGACAAGTTCTAGCTTAGACATGAACCAATATTATTCCATGAATAGCAGGCAGAAAGAGACATGGGATACATAGGCCCTCTTGACATCTTAATATGAGGAGGCCTGCTACTAAATCCTAGAGATTGGCAGTTCTATTTTTCCTGCATAAAACAGATATACATATGTTGAGACTGATATGTATGTTTTTATTAAAGCATATTCTGATAATTTGACAAGTCGAAACATATAATGCATTGTTTCCTCTTATAATTGTTCAGAACCTTTGGGGAAAGAGAAGGATGTATTTGGAATAGTATTTGATTTGCACATATTGAAGGACACACAAATCTACATTAGGAAAAATCTCTCATATATTTAGAGCTCAATGGAATCTTGAAAGCGAAACGATACCAAACGGGTGAAATGCTGAAAAACTAATTTTATCGTATTGGAAAATGCAAGCAACTTAAGGAGCCATTATGTTGGCACTGAAATATCACTTCTCCATCTGAGTTCACATATTGGGTTGTCAATGCATTTACCATAAAACAGTTTGTGATAAAAAGAAGAGCAGTTTGCAAATGCAGTGATGGGGGATATAGCAGAAAATAATATTTCGGGTTTTCATTGTAGAGTAAAACATAACTATGCATCTGTAGACACCCAAAAATTGAGAATAGCTTGGCACAGCATTATAAGTATAAAATTGCAGATGGGTTTTTTTGTTTTGTTTTTTGTTCTCTGGAAATAAGACTCATTTGTGTCAGTTGCCGTTTGTTGCTAAAGAACCAGTACTTAAAAAAAATGGGAACCATCACATTATCTCAAAATGGGAGTACTATGTATATCAAACCTATCCATTCTGAAGGAAATCAGCCCTGAGTGCTCACTGGAAGGACAGATCCTGAAGCTGAGGCTCCGATACTTTGGCCACCTCATGAGAAGAGAAGACTCCCTGGAAAAGACCCTGATGTTGGGAAAGATGGAAGGCACAAGGAGAAGGGGACGACAGAGGACAAGATGGTTGGACAGTGTTCTCGAAGCCACCAACATGAGTTTGACGAAACTAAGGGAGGCAGTGGAAGACAGGATTGCCTGGCGTGCTCTGGTCTATAGGGTAACAAAGAGTTGGACATGATTAAAGACTAAACAACAATAACAACATGTGCTCCAAGGACCATTTAGTCCACAGAGATATATAAGCACTTGGAGCTGCTGAATACTGAATGTGATCCACCAAACCAATACTCCCCACTTTGACAGGTCGAAGCAGCTCCCCTAAGCATCAGGCAGGGGTCTGTCATACTTGTTGTTTGAGCACTGGAGACCAAGTCTTTCTGCGTGCAAAGCACATCTTCCTACCACTGAGATAAGCTCCTTCTCTAGCTAGGAAGTAAACAAGGTGGTTAGTATTTCTGTTTAGCATGCCTTACATGCAACATTGAATTTATTAGCTCCTCAGTGTCATAAATTAACCCCAGAATTATCTGAACCCCACTTTCTCCACATATCCTCTGAAGAGCAGAGTGGGGGCAAGCAAAGGGGCTTGCATGGTATAGTACAGGGTCTTGTCACTGACTTCTTCCACTGTCACACTGTAGGGCATGTGAGCAGAGTTAGTGGAATCTGTAGCTCCAAAACATAACAGATCCACTGTAGAATTTGAAGGTTCTGCCTAGCTTGGCGTGAAATCTGTCGATGAATTATTGGTTGCATGAATACAGCTGCTCCTGCAATGAGAAAAGGGGCAGGAATGTTAACATATAAATTGTGCCCAGCCACCACCCTGCCACTCTGCTATACTTGGCGATCGTGAGTGCTGCCAACGCAGTCGCATTGGTCTATGCCACTATAGAGCCATCTCACATTGCAGGTGCAAAGGCAGATACAGTGGTACCTCGGGTTAAGTACTTAATTCGTTCTGGAGGTCCGTTCTTAACCTGAAACTGTTCTTAACCTGAAGCACCACTTTAGCTAATGGGGCCTCCCACTGCTGCCGCACTGCCAGAGCACGATTTCTGTTCTTATCCTGAAGCAAAGTTCTTAACCCGAGGTAATATTTCTGGGTTAGCGGAGTCTGTAACTTGAAGCGTATGTCACCTGAAGCATATGTAACCCGAGGTACCACTGTATTGTATCATTATTTTGGCGCAACAGTCCTTCTACCTGATCTTACATCCAGCAAGGAGTTGGCTGCAGAAGCTCAGAGAGTGAGGCTGCCAGCTACTGCTTTGGTTAATGAGCATATTTTCATGATTTGTTGAGGGGGCTTTTGTCAAGGTGTTATCTAGTGTCACCTTCTGTGATGGTGCCCCCACAGGATTGGGGGGGAGGAGCTTATGTTGACCACAATGCCCTTGGCGGTTGCCATTTATTTTCTCCACACAATGTCTAAGTCATCTAGACAAAGTCATCTAGACTTCCAGAGCATTGCAGAAAGTAACGATGAGAGTCATAAAGATTTTATTTTATTTAAGGTGAGTGTGGGGCAGGTCTCCATAATGGGGTGCTGAAGTCCCAGCAGCAGCCCATAGAAACTGTACAGAGGCCCCAGGCCTGTTTGTAAGTTTGATTTAATAGCAAGGTTCAGTGGAACCATTTTCATGACTGAAGAATCGAACCTAGAAAGTGTGCTGTCTAAAGCAATAGTACAATCAAATTAAAACAAACAAGGGTTATGAGAGGCAGCTGTGTATGTAGTAGTTTGCTGATGAGCACATAGGCCATGATAATATGTAGATCAATGACTGGTTTTTGAAGGTTCTTCTAAGAAGCCCCTGCATTGTAATTATGTTTGTAACAGTTTCCTTTCCTTTTCTATTTAAGATTGCAATCCATGAAGTAGTTGAATGCAGAACACTGATACCTTAAGGAAGAAATAGACTGACCGGTATCCCTGCGGTGGCCACTTAGAAACTTCACATGGGGCAGCTCTAATAATATAGACTAAAGGACAAATTGCCTATGGCCTCCAATTTGACCATATGGTAAGCCCATTATTATAATGCCCCCTACTTCCACTTAATTATGGGAGAATGGTAACAGTGAGATTATATGTGGCTGGAGGCTTCAGATGACCACCTCTATGCATAGTTAAAGTTGCTGCCCAACTTATTTTTAAGTTTCAGTCCTTAAGAATCTTTCCATGAAGTGGTTTAGTCCTGGGAAGGTTTGATTTTATATTAGTACCACACACCAGTGTTTCAAATCATGGCGGGCACAATTCAGCCAATGTTAAACACTTTTAATTTTATTGATTTGAATCAGACATTTAAGGATGCATTCTTCCCCTCTTGGAATCAATGGGCTTTAGAAGTATTTAACTTCAGGTAGGTCGTGTCAAACTTTGCTGTTTTAAATCATTAAGTTTAGTGGAATTTTTTATTTGAAGGGTTCCATTCAATAAAACATGCTTAAGTTTATTCCTGCTCAGCAAAATCCTTTGCCACGATACTATTATGCAAAACTCCTGCCTTGTCTGTAGTATGAGCAAAATCTAAAGTGATGCATTAGTGAAATTCAATTTGATGGTAAGCTTTATGATTTACTAGTGTTATTTAGGCTGACACATTCATATTTTGGAAAGTTATAAACCTGTCACATTCATTATTAATAGTAATAATATACAAAAGATCGATAAGGCTCTCGTGTTTAGATACTGTGTTTATATTATTAGAGGAGAATAAATTATTCAGACAGCTGTTTCATTGAATTCACCCTGTACAATTCAAGGCAATTACATAGCCTCCTTCATCCATACACATTACTCTGTTTTACTCTCTTAATCCAATTTAGACAACAAGAAGGAACTTGGAGAGGATTTCTTTCATAAAACTATGGAGGCAGAAGTACTTCACTTTTTTGTAGTTCATATAATATCCAAAGACCACTTTCAGCTTCATATTTCTGTGATCTACATCTGCATAGAGAATCTATTGAATTTGCTCCCACCATACTTCAACACCATCAACCTTTATTACAGTCCAAGACCAGACAAACTCCCCCCATATGTGAAGATGGTCACCAACTTGGATGGCTTTAAAAGAGGACTAGGCAGATTCACGAAGGATAAATCTCTCAATGGCTACTAGCCATGTTGGCTATGCTCTACCTTCACTGCAAGACTAAACAATTGAATGCCAATTGCTGGGAATTAAAATGCTTGGTAATTCCACTTCCTACACCTACATACACACACAAACACATCCCTAAGAAAACTGTTGTTTTATTCTTATTCTCTGCTTCCTGTTCATTAACTGGCTATTGGTCCACAGTTAATATTGTAGGTCACAGATGAGGCTGATTTGGTTTCCCGCTTGGGTTGCAGCAAAGGTCAATTTACTTAAATTACCCTCTCAGACCTCCTGCCAGGCCAAATTAAGCATTCAGTTACATTCAGTAGCCTCATTCTTCATTGACTTGCAGGCAGGCTGGGTTGTACTTTTAAATGTTCAAAAACTACTTTTAAAAACCGTAAAGTGAGACCCACGTTAGAGCAGGAACACCTGTCTCTGATGCTTTCATGCTTTTTTGATCCCCTCAGATGCAGGCTCTGGCAAAATACAAACACACAAAGGGGACACAATATAACATTGTGTTACAGGCCGCTGCTTGGTGTACACCAGTTTTCTGTCCTCTTACAGTGGTACCTTGGTTCTCAAACGCCTTGGTACTCAAACAACTTGGAACCCAAACACTGCAAACCCGGAAGAAACAGTTCCGGTTTGCAAACATTTTTCAGAAGCCCAATGTGCTCCGTTTTGAGTGTTACACTTCTGATTTGAGTTCCACACTTCTGTTTTGAGTGTTACACTGAGGTCAGTCTGCTTTTGCTATTTATTTTACATTTTTGTTTTTGCGGCTCTTTTTTGTTTTGTTTTTGTGACTGTGTGGAACCCAGTTCAGCTACTGGTTGATTGATTGTGTGACTGCAGTACATTGTTTATTGCTTTCATTTTATGGATCAATGGTCTCGTTAGATAGTAAAATTCATGTTAAATTGCTGTTTTAGGGATTGTTTTTAAAAGTCCGGAATGGATTAATCCATTTTGCATTACTTTCTATGGGAAAGCACACCTTGGTTTTGGAACACTTTGGTTTTGGTTGCTAAAATCATTAAAAAGGGGATATGCGGATATTGAGCTGATCATTCCATGTTCTGTGTCCTTCTAAATGTTCATCACTATGGCAAAATACTTGTGTCACTTCTCACCATCAACAGATCCCTTTCTCTAAAGAGCATGAAGTCGTGATACCTTGATTCTATCCAGAACATGATACTTAATGTCAGTTACTGTCTGAGGCACATCTATAGAAAAAAATAATAATAATAAAAAAATCTCCGTCTAACACTAGTTTGAGCACAAGTAAGAGTCATGCTTGTATGATTTCCTGGGTGCATCTTTGAATTAATATTGGATCACATCTGTCTTATTAGCAATTAGAAAGAGTCATAACTCTGCATGCATATGTTCAAATTAGTAACAAGAAAACCACGTGTAAAATGTTACATTAAAATTGGCCTCAGGTTCACAGCAAACAGAACCGTGGTCTAAGTGAGCATTAATCTTGCATACTGATTTTCTAATAGAAGATGACAGGTCCCCAATAAATTTTAAATGTTTCCAAAAGCAATAGCATACAAAAAAGAGAGAAGTACATGTTGCAGGTGCCCAGAAATAGAATGGGCTCTTCATTTCTGCAATATGCCCAATGTGTTTTGGCCACAAATGCCTTTGTCAAGGGCTTATTTCCTTGTTTCTTAATGAAGCAATCTCAAAGCTTTCTGTCAAAAGACTGTCAAAATCTTTGACAACAGAAAGCCTTGAGATTGCTTCATTAAGAAACAATGAAATAAGCTTCTGACAATGAAGGTATTTGTGACTGAAATGTGTTGGACATATTGCAAAAGTAAAAAAATTAAAAAGCATCATTTTTCTTGGAATCTGTGAGATACCCTATTCTTGGATTCTTCCTTTTCGGTGTGTTGTTCCAAAAGGAAATATCAATGAATAGGGGTGGGGCACACATAATAAATTTAGACAGTATCTCCTAAACCAAAATCCAAACTTTGCTTTGTGTTTTGGAGTAGGTGAGGGTATTTACAGTCCCATGGCCAATATTAGTCAATGATAGGTTACAATAACCATCTTCTGACAATGCTAATTACCTGACTATAGGAAAGATTATTGAAATGACTGACATTTGTTGTAGACTGCAATTTCATCAGAAGAACAACCCTTTTATGAGGCTAGAAAAGACAGAAAACATCATTTTCTAAAAGAATAGTCCATGTTGGATAAATAAGAACACACACACATGCCCCGACAGATGTTCCAAACAGTTAAAAGTTCTATGGACCTAACATGTGCAATCTTGGTACCATATCAACATTATCCTTGCTGGATATTCATAAAATACTTGTCTGTCTTTCTCCAAACCATTAGATGGCATGAACCATCATTTTGATGTCATTTGCCCAGGCAGATACGTCATGTGACCTGTAAGAGCAGCAAAATAACCAGACTGTACAACGGTGATAGGATAAAAGAAGGTCAAATCTCTAATGACAGCAGCAGGCAGGGCAAGGGTTGGCATGGCTTTGGGTCCCAAGATCAGTTCACCATTCCAAAAGCCCCATGTTGATGGAATGTATCTGCTGGGCTTGGATCACTCCAAACCGGTATGACAGGAGTCGGCCAGTGTTGAACCTTGCTGTGGTGTACGTCAAGCAAACAAGGTTTCACTGGGGGACCAGGGTGCAGATTCCAACCAGGCAGGTGCTGAGCCCATACTTGGGTTTGCCATGGTCAATCCTTATGGTCAGGCCCCTTATGGAGGCTCCCTATACAATGTTGTGTTGAGGGTGGGTGCTGGGAAGCAGGTCAGGCCCCCCAGGCAAACGACATCTACGTGCCAGTCGGTCTCTCCCTTCTGCGTGCCTCTCGGGAGATCCATCAATATTCTTCCTTGTTGTGCTTCCATGACTCATGTCTTTGGAACGTGAGCACACATTGACTTGCAAAGTTGGCTCGGGAGCTGGCTCGGGGTGTGAGTACTAGCTACTTTATTATATACAAATCAGGACAAAGGAAAAACATGTCTCCTCTCTCTCGGAGAGAAGAAATACAACAGTACAGCAGGACGGAACAGTGTAAATCAACTTCCGCTCCCATGACTCCATCAGTGATGGAATGTAAACACAGACATGTGATCAAACAATCCCACCTATCTGCACAGCGGGGGAATGGAATACCAACATGTTGATCCTGACCAATGCCATTTCCACTGCCATACAAACAATGTTCTTCTGCTTAACAAAGGAAAACCACAATTTCACTGAGGGAAAGGAGAGGGAAAAAACCAACCAAGTGCCAAGTATCAGGTGGAGATAAAAATAAAAATCCTTTTCGGCCCTGTCAACCAGTGACCCCTAATTGCTCAGTGAAGGCTCTAACCCGAAGGTGGGTGGGTGGGTGGGAAGTTCTCAAAGCAAAACGACTGCGAGCTCCAGGGGAAGCAGCCTTATATAGGCTTTCCCCTCCCCTCTTCAGCAAGGGCTCATGCGGCAGCGTTTTCCCATGTGCCCATCACACAGAGAAGATACTGGGCGACATCCTGCCCAGTACTTTGCTGTAATCTATGGGCCACAGTGCCCAAAGCTGGGCAAAGGCGTCCCATGCTTACTGGGCACAGAACGGGCCTCAATAATGTTATCATAACTGGAGCAATGAACATGGTATAGAAAGTACCCATGTGATTAAAATAATGCATGAAACAGCACATTGCAGAGATGACATTTATTTTAGGGAAGATCTAGAAGGAAAGTGATTGACAGAGTGTGAGGAACATACACACACAAATAAAGAAAAAAAGGGAACAGTATTATTAGTGCCATACTTTGCAGATGTAGCTTGTTTCTGTACAAGGGTCTGAAGCTGAGACTATAGGTTAAAAGTCTGCAGATGCGGTTTTGTATGCACAAATGTGTGTTCCGCATGTGCCATTGCCCCAGGGTAGTAGTTGCTACTATTTGTGAAGTTTAGGGATTAATTGTATCCTTTACAAAGGTCAACGAAGCATCCAAAGATTGCAAAGGACCTACTAAGAGATGACTATCTTTTAGATAAATTAGTTGGTGATTTATCTTGATTATGCTTCAAAGAATCTTAAGTAGTGAACCCCACAGTCAATAAAAACAGATTACTCAGCTTTTGTTGAAAACTTATCTTTTCCACAAGGGAAATCTATCTTTGACCAGCTTCTTTAAAGTGTAACAAACAGATTTTGATTCACAATCCAAGTAGCAAAAGCCAGAGGCAACTGACATAGAACTAGAAAGTACACCCTCATGCTTGAGCTGACATTGCTCAGAGTGCCACTCCACACCCAGGGCCAGATTTAGGTTTGATGAGGCCCTGAGCTACTGGAGGTAATGGGGCCCTTTATATGTCCAGCTGTCCTTTGTCAACAACAAATTGTCGCTGTTTTTGTGTGTTGAATATATGCTATAAGATAATTTATGGACCTAATAGCCAATTGCACATGCAGAATGTAGGCACCCTATACAGTGGTACCTCGGGTTACATACGCTTCAGGTTACAGACTCCGCTAACCCAGAAATATTACCTCGGGTTAAGAACTTTGCTTCAGGATGAGAACAGAAATTGTGCTCTGGTGGTGCAGCGGCAGCAGGAGGCCCCATTAGCTGAAGTGGTGCTTCAGGTTAAGAACGGGCCTCCAGAATGAATTAAGTTCTTAACCTGAGGTACCACTGTATATAGAAATAAGCAAAGCAGTGATATTTTAGGGAGCAGGCTAGCAGGCGGGGCCCATTACTTACATCTTGGGAGCCTACACAACACAAAACACTGTTGCTGTATGTAGGTTTTATTTTTTTATTTTTTTTACCTTATATATTGGAAATGTACATCCAGGGGTTTTTTCCTTTGAATTTTTTGGGGGCCCCAAATAGAGTGGAGCCCTAAGCTATAGCTTATTTAGTTTATATGTAAATCCGGCACTGCACATACCCAGCAGTTACTTCCTAGCAATCAGAGCCTCGCCTGCTGCCTACGGTGGCTGCTAAGGGCCAATCTTTTGGGGGGCTTTCTACTCTGAGACACGCAGAGCGCATCTGGTTCTTGGGGAAGGGGGGCAGGCTCTGGCAAAGTCTCCAGAGACAGTGTGTCACTTGGTTGCTATGCTGTTTCTTGTCTCTGTCCACTGCTACCTTGCTCCTGTTCTTTAAAAAGGTAAAGGTACCCCTGCCCGTGCGGGCCAGTCGTGTCCGACTCTAAGGTTGTGTGCTCATCTCACTTAAGAGGCCGGGGGCCAGCGCTGTCCGCAGACACTTCCGGGTCATGTGGCCAGCGTGACAAGCTGCATCTGGCAAGCCAGCGCAGCACACGGAAACGCCGTTTACCTTCCCGCTAGTAAGCGGTCCCTATTTATCTACTTGCACCCGGGGGTGCTTTCGAACTGCTAGGTTGGCAGGCGCTGGGACCGAACGACGGGAGCGCACCCCGCCGTGGGGATTCGAACTGCCGACCTGACGATCGGCAAGTCCTAGGCGCTGAGGTTTTACCCACAGCGCCACCAGCGTCTTTATCATCCATTATTTCCAAGCTCCTTTCTTCTTCTGGGTGTGACCTGTCTTAAACCACCAGTCCATACTCTCTTCCCCTTCTTCCTCTCTGGAAGGCTCCTGGTCACCACCAGTCCTCCTCATTTGCCCTGTCCCTGACAATAAGATAGGGTTGGCAATATGAAGGATGATTCAGTAACTTAAAAAAAAATATAGCAAACAGTTACCAGCTTCTTCTTCGAGGCTTCTCACTTTCTGCAACAAAAGGCAGCAAAACTGGTAAAGAAAACAATTAAAAAATGAATGAATCCTATATGAAAACTAATGATGTAGGAAAGATGAAATCCACTTCTTTGCAAAACGCTTAAAGTCTTTTGCATATCATTTAAAATGTCATCACATGGATGTATTTATATCTAGCAATATTCAACAAGCAGCTAGGCAGTGAATATACATATTTCACTAATCATTTCTGCTGAGAAACACATGCATATCTACTCATTTCAAATGTACTAACCCTGCTTTTTAGTTACTAGAAAGTATTTACACTGCTTTCAAATATTTTGCTTCTTGCACGAAGAAGTCCTATCATGCAGCTTCAAAAACCATGATATACTAGATGATATTGGAGAGCTTTGGGGGAGGAAATTTAGCACCTTAGCTGGCCTAGTAAGCATTACTTGTCAACAGTTTTGACCCTTTTTGCTTGCTTTCAGGGCTGTGATCTCAGTTTAATGGATGCACTTGACAGTAGCAATCCTTTACAAGTACTCTAAAAGCAGACATAAGTAAAACAACCCAAACCACATCCATTGTTAATAATTGATGCTTATTCAGCATTGGCGGGCATTGATTATAGGCTTAAAAGGAAGTTCTTTGCAATATTGATTTTGATGCTTTTGACTTGCTATATCAAGACTGAAAGCACCACCACTCTTAATGGAAGTCGGTCACATTTCTTAAAAAATTAAGCAGTCTTAAAGCACATGTGATTCAATACTAGACTCTATCCTCTTTTTGCTGCACAGACTGCATGTCCTTGAAGGAATGTCAAGAAAAAAAGTGTTAGATTATCCAGCTTTTCTAAAAAGAGTATAAATTAATATCCAGACAGTCTAGCTGAAGTCACTTGGGGGAACGAGTTGGCATTAAAAATAATAATAATAAAAGGACAACCTCCACAGTAAACAGTCATTATTCTCAAGCAAAAGAAGACGAACATTTAAATATTTATCCCCAATTCTATGTTTTTCATGGAACTAGAAATGTGTAAACTGAAGCTTTAGTAGAATTGCAGCTGTATTTTGTGCTGCAGACATAAAGATTGATTATCAATGAGTTGGTATTTAGGTGATACAAACCCAGTTCTCACATTCCATTGGTTAATTGCCATCTCTTTTTAAAATGAACATTATATGAGTGCAACACTTTGAGCTGCTGAATCATGACACGAAATGCGCCCCATGGGCAAGATGCTGAACAGTCCCCTAGTTCAAAATGGTAGCTGAAGTTTATATCGAATAGCTCAGCTCAACACTGTTTAGGGAGGAGATATGATGGTAATATCCTTGATATATTGGTATATTGGAATCATCTTTAAATTATTTACCCAAATAAAATTTGTAGGTTATACTATATACAGATGATAATCTCAACCAATATTCTTGGGGGAGGGGGAGGCATATTTAGCTGTCCTTCTTCTGGGGGGGGGGATTAGATTTATGGTTTAATAACCGGCAATACTGCATCCAAAGTACACAGAGGATAGTGCCAGCAGCCTCTGCTATATTGTAAAAACAATCTAGTAACTAAAAATGGGACTTTTTCAAGCACCAAATAGGAATGAGGTCAGCTGAGAATTGCCCTGTAGTTCAACATTTCATTAAAACTGAAACACTTTATTACCACCCTTAAATTTAAAGAAGGCTCGAACAGGCTATGCTGCCCAGTTTTGAATGAGACAAGAAAAAATGTACTGCCAAGAATTACTGTCTTGGTGTATGGCTTCTGCATTTTAAGAATGTGCAGTAAGGTTTGTAATTCTGGAGCTCCGGTGCTTAACCCAGCCCAAAGGTCATGATCTGAATTTGGCTCCGTCCTGCGGTAACATTTTTAAAAAGTTTAACTCTTATTTCTAACCAAGGTGTTGTTTTTACTCCATTTCTCGGAGAAAGAGTTTTTGTGTGTTTCCTTTAAGAAAGACTCTCCTCCCTGAAAGAGAGGGGAGTGGTTGTGGGCGGGAGCCCGAGCACCGCCCAGCAGGGGGCGTTGCCCCTGCCTCCAGCTCACCTGGCTGGTCTCACGCCCCCCCGGTGGCCACCCAACCAGGTGCCGCGGTGGGGGCGTGTTCAGCAGCCTTTTGCTGCAGTGTCAGCCTTTCCCTGGCCTCATTCCTCATTCCTCGTCATCGTCCCATCACGAGTCACCCACCCTCCACTCCCTTTTAGTTAGGGCTTAGGTCATTGGCCTTGCTATGGACCTTAGGTTGGTTGCCCTGGTTGCCCGGGGGGCCTGGTAGGAGTTTTTCCATTTGGCAATAGGCTTTTTGGTTTTTTCGCCTACCTCGTAGCAATCGTCACAACTTTTGTGGTATTGGTGGGTAGGTTAGGCATTGGAATAATGTGTTGTGGTGTGTCGAAGTGCTAGGTGTGGCCATCGCCTATGCCTTCAATTTTTAGGGATATTCCGTTAAAGGAATCTGGCGGTCGTGTATTCTGTCCGATGCCTGCTTGGCGGGAGGCCATGGCACGACCCGCGGTGACAGCAGGGGTGAGCCTATAGTTGGATTAGCATCAACAGGTGATGAACCCTTGGCGAATAAACCCACTTGTTTCGATCCAATGCCTAAGCCAATACCTTTTCATTGCTGTAATCAATAAAGTTGTGGCCTTTTCTAGCCCATTAACCTTATATCACGTGTCCTTGTGTCTTCATTTCACTTCGCGGGGGTCGGGCCCTCGAACCACAACATGTCCATAAGGGTCAGACACCCAGAATGTGAATGTGCTAATAAAGGACTGGAACACAAAGCACACAATTTAGTGTTGTTTATAGCATCAGACTGATTGGATGATAGCATCACATGGATGTCCTGTACAAAGGGAGTGAATGAAGAATTCTGTGCTAAATGCCTAGTTTGGAAACTCCCTTGTAACATTTTGCAGGAGTTGTGTACAGCACACAAAGCCAGCTTTGGAATTCACCCTAGCCAGCTCTGGAAGAGCTTGCTAAAAAAATAAGCAATAATCTCTCCATCAGAAAGGGAGAACTGGCAGGTCACAAATTCTCTTACATAAAATAGTAAGATTCATATTTGAAAGTCCAACATATGAACTTTTGCATCGTCCCTTCTTTAGGACGCAATGAGGAACTCCGTCGATAATATGTGTGTTGGCTGGGAATCATTGGACTGGAAAAACCTGTTCAGAAGAAATCTTTCATTTCCTTTTGTTACTACAAAAGTCTGATTATATTCAGCCGAGCAGATGTACATGTTGTGCTGCTAACACACTTCAAGCCTGACCTGCGATAAACTTTGTCATTTAGCTAGGAGAGCTGGATCTTAGAAGAACAGACATCACTGAGAGTGCAGAAATCCTGAGACAGAAATCTATGGATGCTGTGGTTTCTAAATGAACATATATTAAGCAGTTGCATTGCTAAAAAGAAACCTAACCTTTGGATTGTGCAAAAATAATGGCAGATTGTATAATTATCTTACTTGATCAATAAATTTTGCTGAGTAAACCTGGCACATAGCAAAACTACACATTCTGCAATATTCATAGAATTGTAGAGTTGGAAGGGACCCCAAAGGTGATGTAATCCAACTCCCTAAAGGAATCACAGTTCAATGATATTCAGGGGGGCGGGCAATAAATCTACTTGAATCGTGGATATAGCTCAGTTTGCAGCTTTAGAAGTCATCAAAATGAAGTTTTTAAAAACATAAAAATGAATCAGGCAGAATAGCTGCTATCCATGTAGTGGAAGGTGCATGTGTATGAGAATGCATTGTGCTTCAAAAGAAAAGCGTACTAGAAAAATATTGTAATACAGGGAGCTGTGTCATAATCAGTCTGACCATTGGTCCATCCAGTTCAGCATTGTCTGCACTGATTGGCAGAGGCACTCCAGGTCTTCAGGCACAGGTTTCATACAGATGCTTGCCCACTAAGTGATGGCTGCTCCCCAAAATGTGAGGGCCAACCAAATGAACAGAGATGTGGCAGGGAAATATGGGAGAAAGGCATGTGCACCATTCTGCCTAAGACTTGTGGCCCATGTGCCAATGACTCTAAATGGCTATGTTCCAATGGGATGTGCCCAGTCCCTGCCCAGGTGTGTGTGCATGTGGTTTTCCTCTTGGGTACCTATTCCCGGTCTTGGGATCTCTCGCCATTCAGCCACAGCTCTAACCAGGACCAATTCTGTGCTGGGTCACAATGCTAATATGTCTAGGTGTGATGTTTGGGGTTGTGAGGAAGGCATGTCTTGAGCATGGCCTCTGAAGGATTGCAGGGGCACAGCCATCAAGGCTACCAGTGACCACTACTTTCACTGTTGGAGGTATTAAGCCTCCAAACATCAGTTGCTGAGAATCAAAAGTGGGTATTGCACTGTTGCACTTAGGTCCTGCTTTTGGGTATCTGATTGCCCACCTTGAGAACATGATGTTGAACTAGATGTTCCAGTTACAGATAGGTAGCCGTGTTGGTCTGCCATAGTCAAAACAAAAAAAATTCCTTCCAGTAGCACCTTAAAGACCAACTAAGTTAGTTCTTGGTATGAGCTTTCGTGTGCATGCACACTTCTTCAGATACGTATCTGAAGAAGTGTGCATGCACACGAAAGCTCATACCAAGAACTGACTTAGTTGGTCTTATGGTGCTACTGGAAGGAATTTTTTTTGTTTGAACTAGATGGACCTTTAGCCTGATCCTGTGGGGTTTGTCTCACAATTTTCAGATTATGCTTGTATAGTGTTGGCTTTGCTGTTCCATTGCAGACACAGGCAAAGCAGGATCAGACCTATGTCAGCTATGCAGGCATTGCCCCCAAAGGCAGTCACTATATAATTTCGTAAACAAACAAATGTGCCATTTTAACTGTATTGTACCACAAATAACAACTCCCAACTATTGTGTACTCCAGCGGCTATGAAAGTCCAGAAGTCATTCCCAGCAACATAGCTGATGCCAGCGAAGTGAACTGTACTTCCACAATGTTCTTTTAATACCCCCAAACTCCTTTCATGCTGCAATAGCCAGATGAGTATTATGAAAGCTGATTACACTTTTTCTCTGACTTCATAAGATATCATTAAGCCATTAAGGTAACAATTACATCTGCTGTAGACCATAGATTAAGCCGTTGAAGGACTTGACCCTAAAGTGCGATCTATTTTTGATTCCTATTTAATGATTACAGTCAAACTTTATTGCTTAATTGCAACACACATCAATGAATTTTGCATTTTGATTAGGTGATAACTTTATGTAATGCTCTGGATCATTTGAGGCTACGCCCATGAAACAGCTACAACATGCAGATGAGCAGCAAGAAGGGCAGACTCTGGGTTTCAGCCCAATTAAAGCAAATTTGCTCTGTCCATGCAGAGATGTCTATTTGCATTGGAATTCCCATGATGCTTTGTGGTGATCTTTTCGCTGCTAAAATTTATTTCTGAACTCACCATGACATATATCTGTCATTTACTGTGCAGCAGTGGCTGAAGGAACAGCTGTAGCATCCTGATAAGGTCTCATAAGGGGGCAGAGTTATTACTGTCCTCTTTTCATATTTCTTAGGCTTTTGATGTTTTTAATTTTATTTTATGTTTAAGCCTGTAAGGGGGGAAAAAACATTTACTCACCATACTCCAGCAGGTCTCACCGAGGGTCTGTCTCAGCAACCTGAGTCTTCTTGATTTCCTTCTGTGCTGTAAGGTTGTTTTTCCCCCCTTCACAACAGACAGTTCTATTCATACAGGTATGTTGTCCAGACATAGTTCACTTGACATCCTGGAGTCCAAGGATGCAGCTGCCTGATAGATAAAACATTTCCACAAGAAATATGTGCCTCAAAACAGAAATGCTTTGTGCGGCCTTGGATCCGAACGCAAGACAGATACTAGTGACTAAACATGAAACAAGAACTATCAGGGGAGAAATGAAATGAGAAATCGGTGCATTAAAATATCAGTAAGAGACATACAGCACAATCTGTATTCACTGCCACCTCAGAAGTAAGTCCTACTGAGTTCAATGGGATTAACTCCCAAGTAAAAGTTCATGGGATTTCATCCATACAGATGAGTAGAAGGTACAGTGGTACTTTGGTACTCAAACAGCTTGGGTCCTGAACAAATCGGCTCCCGGACGCCGCAAACCCGGAAGTAAGTGTTCCAGTTTGCAAATGTTTTTCGGAAACTGGATGTCTGATGTGGCTTCTGTGGCTTCCAACTGAGTGCAGGAAGCTCCTGCAGCCAATCGGAAGCTGCGCCTTGGTTTTTGAACCATTTTGGGAGTTGAATGGACTCCCAGAATGGATTAAGTTTGAGAACCAAGGTACCACTGTATATAGTTCAATAATTAAGAAATGGTGAGTACCATTCCCCATACAGAACCAGGCTGAATATCCATTCCTGCCTCGACTTGCCTTGCCAGAAGCAGCTGTTGCAGCTACAACATGGCCAGGCGGGAAGTAAGAATGGACTCCCCCTCCTCTCCTTGGCATTGGTGTGGCAGAAGAAGGCACTTTTGCCTCTTCTTGCTGGACTAATTGCCGAAGATGACCCTTGGTCGGTTGTGAGCGTGTGAAGGTGTGGGCCTTGGGAGTGGACCTGAAGGGAAGGGTCATCTTGTCCAGCAGTCAGTCCTGGTTTTCCTACACTCCCTCCCTCCATTTCAGAGATTATGGGCTGAAGTTAGGAGACATGCCCCTACTGGACATACATGGAATACATTGGTCACCATATTTGGGGCAAGAGAGGAATTCTCCTAGCAGACCAATTGAGCCTGTCTGCGAGTTTTGCCTTCCTGACACAAGACACAACTTCTTGGCCCAAAAAAAGGGCATTAAATTGGATCCTTACTTGTCACAGGGTATCCTTTTAAGGAAGCCTGGGTGGGGTGCTTCATGTTCAGATACCCAGCTTGGGAGTGGGCTAGCCAGAAATTTTGCAAAAACAGACTGCAATGTTAGATCTTAGACATAACTGTGAACTAATATTTCGTTCTTCAAAATTAAGCTTGACGATCGTCCATGCTGTATGCAATCCCATAGCTATATTGAAGCACAAACTAGAGATTTGTCTGTATTGCAACTGGCACCAATTCATTGCTTATGCCAAAGTAGAAGGTAGTGATGGCTTCACTGACATAATTGGAATTGACTTCCCCCATCGGAGTTGATGGGAATTCTCTTTGTTTTATATTTTACATATTTGAATATCTCATGGAAAGATGCACAAATGTGTATTTTGTACTGAAACAGAATCTCATATATTCATGCAGATTTTTGGCAATTGTGCAAAACACCACACCTCATTAATCAGCAGGAAACTGAAGACCACCCAGTATACAACCCCTTTATCTCTCAAGAAGAATGGTTGAAGGCAGCCGGGAGCATGCAAAGAATGAAAGCAGGACAATTTTATTTATTTTATTTACACAGCTATAGAATAATAACATTTCTCTCAGAAAACAGAAAAAAACAAAGCTTTACACAAGAAAAAAGGGGGGGAGGTTAGTAAGTTAGTTAGTTTTTTAACAGTTTAAAGTATAATTTAAAATTGAGTTGAAAACTCGAAGGCCCAGACTATAACACATAGTTATTTAAAAGGCCTAGGTGAATCAGAAGGTCTGTGGTGCCAAAGAAAAACATAAGGATGGTGTCAGATAAACCTCTCTTGGGAGGCTATTTTATAACTGGGGTTCCACTACTGAAATGACCCTCTCCTTAATGATCACCAATCTCACTTCTTTTTCTAATTACAGGAGAAGGTGTTCTTTTAGTTAACCTGTTCCCAAATCATTTCAGGCTTTAATGGTGAGACTGTCCACATTGCAGACTGTGAATGGTAAAACACAGCAGAGCAGAATAAAAACATAAAGTCTAGGACAACCAATGAGGTTCTTCTGAAGGCCTGGGATAACAAATGAGATTTGACTGGACAGTGGAATGCCATCGCAGTAGTTTCCGCCTACACCTGCAGGTGGAGAAAGTCCATAAGTGGGATGCCACAACATAGAAGGCCCTGCCCTGCCTTACTACACAGCGAGCTACACACTCTGGTGGTTTAAGAAGCCCCCTGCCATGACAGGGCCTGGACTAGTCAATATGTGAGGAGGCACTCTGTCTCAACTTCTACTTGCTCACAGCCCTCTGCGAGTCAAATGGCAAACTAATGGTGCAGAGTTCCACATGGTACCTCTGTGAAAAAAGGATGCGCCCACCAATGGTGGACTTCAGGCTTTCCAATTTCAGCGGCACCCTGTGACATGTCAAAATTTGGCGCCCCCCCCCCCCGTCTCTCACCTTCTATTCCACATCATTGCTGCGGCATCCCCTGCGGCCCCTCTCGACTCAGCACACCCAACGCGAGATAACTGGTCATGTCCCCCTAAATGTTCCTCCGTCTCCACTGTATCATCTGCCCTTCATGAGTGAGAAGGGCATAGAACCATGGAATCACAGAATTGTAGAGTTGGAAGGGACCATGATGGTTGCTTAACATGGGACTCAAACCCACATCCCTGAGATTAAAACTCTCATGCTCTACCCACTGGCAGAGGAAGGGGGTGCGGTGGGTGTGGTCCAGCCCAGGTGTCATCCCTTAGGGGGGGTTACATCTCCGCCCTGCCCCCCAGGGATGATGGCCACTCACAGTGGGCGGCGCTCCCTTGGGACGCTCACCCTACCCCTGCACGTGGCTAGCCCCACCCCCAGGTGCACAGCATGTGTGCTGCTCTGGGTGCCAGAGCAGCTAGCTCTGCCTCTGGCTCTACCAACTGAGCCCCCTGCTATTGCATGTGAGACCCAAGAACTCACCTGACAGGGTTAAAATGGGGAAAGGAGCAAGAAGTCCTGGATTCCCCTGGGATCACGCCAGACGATTTTAGCCAATAGCCAGTGGGCGGCATGATCCCAGGGGCTTTAAAAACGGCAGTGTGATGCAAGGAGGGGCACTTGCTTCGCACTGTTGAACAACCCTCCCCCGCTCCCTAGTTTAGGTAGAGTCACTTGGCCTTGCTTTGGTTTGGGTCACCTGTTTTGGAACAGGGGCTCGGTAGGAATTTTTCCATTCGGCAGATTGGCTTTAGCCATTTGGTTTTTGCCTACCCCTCAGCAAATTGTCACAACTTGTAAGGTGGCGGTTAGGCATTGGCTCAGTTGGATTGTGGGGAGGGGAGGTGCGGCCATCACCTGCCCCTCCAGGAACTGGGTATTCTGTTAAAGGAATCTGGGAGTCCTGGATCTCACCTGAAGTCTGCTTGAGGGGCTAGGGCCATGCCAGGACCACAGGAACCCCGGGGTGAGCTTAGGTTGGTCCTCATCGACCTAGCTCCCTCATTTGGTTTACCCCATTGGACGATCACCCTGAGAGGTGGAGTCAGTTATAGTGGGGAGTCAATGCCTAAGCCAATACCGCTCACGTGATTGTATTTCAATAAAGTTGTGGCCAAAATTTGCCCCAAAACTTAAACTAATATAAGTGTCCGTGTGTATTTGTTTTGGGGGTGGGTCTTGGGCCCTCAAGACGCAATTGCCTGAGAAAGAACAGCACCCCAAATGGACTAGTGTAATACATTGTGATCTGCGGTTTTGTAAAAAAAAGGAAAAATCTTCCTCCTTCCCCCATCTTCAGTAATATCAGTGGTGTGTAATGAAAAGATTCCCTCTGTGCTTGAAATATTACACAGCTCCTATTGAACATGACACCTTGGGTGCATGTGGAAGGCTATAATTAGAGAATCTACAAATAATAGGTCACTAATAGCAGTCATCGCTACTGTCAGCAATTTTTCTTCCTTTTTTTTCCCTTCTTTTTTTCACTTCTCACATGAAGCCAGGCTTGCTAATTAGATTAAGCATGTCTCCAACTCTAATCTCTGCAAGCGGTGGTTAAAGGAGACACTGTCATGTGACACCTGGTTTGTGTGTTAAGAAATGATTAGCAGAGCTAATAAATGTAATTTAAAAATATAACTCATGCACATAATTAACTATGCCTTATTTCCTTGATTAAAAATCTACTTATCGGTGATAATGGCTAACACACCAGGTTATCTGAGCCCGGGGAAGATTTTCTTCATTTGGTTAAAGGTGCCAGTGGGATATTTTTTCAGCAAGAGATTTTTTTCCCAGCACTGTGATGGAAAAGGAAAACTCCCATACACTTGGTTTTATTTTATTTTATTTTATTTATTTAAGAACTGACATTGCTGCAAATTACCTATTGATGCTATGTAAACACCATCCTACGGGACCGCCTCTCTTGTATGTCCCACGGAGGACCTTACGGTCTTCAAATAAAAACATCTTGAAGATCCCAGGCCACAAGGAGGTTAGGATGGCCTCAACCAGAGCCAGGGCTTTTTTGGCCGTGGCCCCAATCTGATGGAACGCTCTGTCACAAGAGACTAGGGCCCTGCGGGACTTGACATCTTTCCACAGAGACTGCAAGACAGAGCTGTCCACGAGGCCTTTGGCCAAGGCACAGCCTGACCCGCTCCTTCTGTAATCCTCATAGAAGTCTAATCCAATGGTTGCCATTAATAGATTTTTGAATGAATTGATTTTAGAATGTATTTCAATTAATTGATTGTGATTTTATGTAAACTGTGTTATTTTTACTGTTGTTAGCTGCTCTGAGCCTGGCTTCAGCTGGGGAGGGATATATAAAAATATATTATTATTATTATTATTATTATTATTATTATTATTATTATTATTATTATTATTACTACTATTTACTGTATAGCATAATTTCCCCCTCAAAGAATACTGTGAACCATAGGCGGTGGCAGAGGGGGAACAGGTGGGCAATCGCCCCTCAAAAAAGGAACCTGCCCCCCATTTCTGAATTGCATTAACTTATACAGTTTTCTTTTTTCACACACCTAGAGATATACTTTGCCCCATCTAAGACCCACCCCTGCAACCACCCCTTCAATTTTTTTTCTGATGCCACCACTGCTGGTAGTTGTAGTTTGTTAAGGGTGCTGGGAATTGCAGCTATGTGAGACACAAACTACAATTCCCAAGATTCATGAGTGTGTGTGTTTTAAATTCGAAGGACCATAAAGGATTTTGGGGGAGGGTGTGGTGGTGGGTGGACTGAAGTCCTCATTAATCTATATACTTTGATTTTATATTGAAAGATGGATTTAAAACCTACTTGAAAGCATTGAGGCAAGATTTCAAGAATGGAGATATCCATAAACTCTGAGAGTGCAGTTTCCAAGAACACAAACGATATCAGCCATGCATAACTAAGGGGCTGCTGTTCCCTGATGCAAACCAAGAGGTTGTTCCAGAGATGCCTTTTTCAAAGATGCGATTGATAGGCAGGGAGTTTTCACAAGCATGAAGCTCTCTCAACACCCACCCCCTGCCCCCAGATCCTGTGTAAGTCCTGGGAACATTGGAAATTCATACAGCTTTTGCTGCTTGAGGTTATTTGATACAGAAGACATCCTAGGGCTGTCGGTTAGTACTTTAATACTTTTTTTAAAAAAAATGGGGGGTCATTTCTATTCCTTATATATTGCATTCAGGGAGGGGGAAGACCTATCCACTTTCACCATGCCAGGCAGAACTTTATAAACTTTTTCTCATGTCCAATGTGGTGTAGTGGTTAAGAGCAGTAGACTCGTAATCTGGTGAACTGGGTTCACGTCTCTGCTCCTCCACATGCAGCTGCTGGGTGACCTTGGCTAGTCACACTTCTCTGAAGTCTCTCAGCCCCACTCACCTCACAGAGTGTTTGTTGTGGGGAAGGAAGGGAAAGGAGAATGTTAGCCACTTTGAGACTCCTTAGGGTAGTGATAAAGCGGGATATCAAATCCAAACTCCCCTCCTCCTCCTTCTTCTTCTTCTTCTTACCAGAAAATCCCAAATGCTGCAACCATTCTTCATCAGGGAGTCATTTCATCCCCGTGATCATTTGGGTGGTGCTTTTCTGAACCTTTTCCAATTCCACAATATCCTTTTGTTTCCCCCCTGTTTCACCCCCGATAGCGGCTATCAGAGACTATTTGCCAGGAATGGCCATTAACCGGGAACGGCTATGGCTGTGGAATTTCACACAGTGTATGCCAAGTAATCTAATGCTGTATTCAAAATATGGGGTATTGGGTAGAAATGAAGATGCAAAGAACTGCAGTAGTGGTTATCCTGCTGCCTCTAAATGTATAAATACATTTATAATTTATTTATAAATACACCACATTTTGGTACATTTTTATTAGGCTGTTCCAGAAGCTTGTGGGGGAGTTGTTGAAGAGTTTCAACTAGTTCCTTGCATTGGTACTGAAGTTGATTGACTTCCAGTCCAGCGTATATTTTAAATAATTTTTGCTATAAACTGGGGGGAGGGGGCAAGGGAAACTTGTGTGTGCCTCTAGATTCAGATAGCCAAGCTACTACAAATCTTTAGTCAGTAGTCTCTAATTTGTTATTTACAACACAGTTTGTATGCAGAAGGGGTTTTTTGTGCTTAACAGTCTATTTTTGTATAATGTCTGTTCTTCCTCCCCACCCCCATCTTTTAGAGATGATCGTATCACTTAGATTTAAACCTTCAGGTTTTTTCCTCATTTTTATTATTATAAACGAATACGACACAGTCCAAATAATTTCTCACAGATTTGCTTGCAGATTGCGTGTTTCACCTGTCATGAATCCTATTAGGCTGCAAGAACAAAGGAACCATTGCAAGAGTTTCTGATTTAATTTACATACCGGTACGTAACAAAATACCTCAGCTACTTCATCACTACACAGTGGAGGGATACTAGGTAAGGGATCGGGCTATAGCAACTGGCTCGTGTACACAGAGTGATTTCTTAAGGGTTACAATTATGTAGAGAATTGCAATAGAAAATGCGTGGGTGGACTTCTACCCCATCTGTACTGGAAATAATTCAAAACAGGAAACAAATTAAATGGTATACCCTCCAACATTCCTCACATGAAAATAGGGACATTCTATTCTACATCAGTATTCCAAATATTATCTAGATTCTGACAATCATTAATTTCTTGGGTTCATTACAATTGTTTGAATGGTGATGCCAGCTTGGTATCTTTAAGTAATTTGAAATTATCAAATTATCAAGTAATTTGAAATTATCAAGGGCTGCCAACTTAGTTTAACAGCGGAATTGGGAGAGAGAGAAAACAACAACAGGAAGTACAGTGGTACCTCTGGTTACATACGCTTCAGGTTACATACGCTTCAGGTTACAGATTCCACTAACCCAGAAATAGTACCTCGGGTTAAGAACTTTGCTTCAGGATGAGAACAGAAATCATGTTCCAGGGGCGCAGCAGGAGTGGGAGGCCCCATTAGTTAAAGTGGTGCTTCAGGTTAAGAACAGTTTCAGGTTAAGAACGGACCTCTGGAACGAATTAAGTTCTTAACCTGAGGTACCACTGCAAGGTGTTTGAATATTTTGTTATATTTTAGATATCCTTATTTCAAATGCGCGTCACTGTATCAAGCTAGGGAGATATGGACAAAGTGTGTGTGCTAACTACACTTGTTTAGGGAAGTTTTTAATGTTTGATGTCGTATTGCTTTTTTATTATTATTAATATTCTGTTGGGAGCTACCCAGAGTGGATGGGAAACCAGATGGGTGGGGTATAAATTATTATTTTAGATCTGGATTCAGTGTTTCTCAAACAGACTGCCTCAGACTAAGATGCTTCAGGATTTGCCCAACTTGGCACATTCATCTAGAACTGTTTCATTTCACCTCCCACATTAACTGTTGATAAATTTCTAAGAAGAAAAAAAGAGGAAAACAACTGTAATAGTTTTCCTTTTAACAGTGGGTGAAATTTGCAGGCATGGTAGTGTTCTCTGTCTTGATACTTCCATCATGAATAATACTAATGTTTTAAATTAAGCTGTCTCTTTCTCTCAGGCTTTACACAGCAACCACATTAAATCCTATATTATTTAGATGTTTCATTGATTTTAGCCTTATTCTAATGTCCTATAACATTCATTTACATGGATGCAAAGGAAGGGCGAATAGCTGTACATTTTCTTTTCTCTTTGTTGCAATTTAAAAGTTTTAATTTTAGGAAACAACCCCTAGGCAATATTGCAAGTGGTCCCCTTTCCTCTTTCTCAAAGGTCAAGAACATCACATCTTTTTATAAACAATTGGAACAATTAATTAGCTACGGTTTTAATTAAACGATGATCCCAATGTAGCAGTGATGGAATTACAAAAGGAAGATAAACTTGCACACCAACGTTTAGTTAATTTAATTAGGTATGGCACTATTTTATCACCCCTCCAGATAACAAATCTGCTGGCTATCATGGTTCCTCTTACTTAGCTTTTCTTCATTTGAGGGGCAAGTAAGAGTATTGTTATAAATGTCACACGATAAAACGGTTTACATCATTACATTTTTCGAATTAACACAATTTGAATTTCAAAGCCTTTCACAGCAGCTCAAAAGATACAGAAAATGTCGTTTAGTATTTCAGAGCCAAATTCACTAAAGGGATTTTTTTTGGCCAGTAGAATTAACTTTTGGGTAGTATAAGGGACCCTTAGCAGTTGGCACTGTGGGTTAAACCACAGAGCCTAGGACTTGCTGATCAGAAGATCGGTGGTTTGAATCCCTGTGACGGGGTGAGCTCCCATTCCTCGGTCCCTGCTCCTGCCAACCTAGCAGTTCGAAAGCACGTCAAAGTGCAAGTAAATAAATAGGTACCGCTCTGGCGGGAAGGTAAACGGCGTTTCCGTGCGCTGCTCTGGTTCGCCAGAAGCGGCTTAATCATGCTGGCCACATGAGCCGGAAGCTGTATGCCAGCTCCCTCGGCCAATAAAGCGAGATGAGCACCACAGCCCCAGAGTCGGTCTCGACTGGGCCTAATGGTCAGGGGTCCCTTTACCTTTGCCTTTATGCACCATGTACATAAATATTAAGCAGAATCCTGATCCTTGGCCTATTGCCACAACTGGTCTGATACCATAAACATTTAGCAGAGTTCAGTAGGTTGCCACTCAAAGCAAGGTCTGATCTGCGCTGACCTCTGGAAGAATGTTTGAATTTGGACACTGGATGTAGATGGGATGTACTGAGAAAGATGTGGAGACAGACAGATGAGAGAATGGGGGTGCGAAACCGAAAACTGAAGTGGTAGAGCACACTCATTTGGCAATACTTTTGGAATTTGATCTTTAGGAATTGAGCTAATCTGTGCCTCCTAGATTGATGTGTGGACTGGAACTTAGTTTGCAATTCCTAAACGTTCTGATGCCATTCTGGTCTCAAAAAATGTATCAAAGTCTATTTTAAGACGTTAATTTTGAGAGAAAATGCCCTATACATATCCGCCTGCAGTTCAGTAGGGCTTATTCCTAGGTAAAAG
Organism: Podarcis melisellensis; assembly: GCF_964234715.1. Taxonomy (NCBI): domain Eukaryota; kingdom Metazoa; phylum Chordata; class Lepidosauria; order Squamata; family Lacertidae; genus Podarcis; species Podarcis melisellensis. The sequence goes on from NC_138542.1 coordinate 29,343,588, forward strand.
GATAAAGGATTGCCTTCTTTAAAAATGTATTTAGTTGCATATTTTTCCGTGGATTTATATGTGGATTTTTTTTTCTAAAAGAAAAAAGAAAAATCACAGATTAATGGGAAAACAGGACAGAATAACTCATGTACGAACATATGTAAAAGTGACACAGACTGATTCATGCATCCCTCCCGTCACCCAGGCTTACATTTTTTGTTTGTAATTGGATCACTCTGTAGAAGAATAAAGTGAATAGTATGAGAGCTCAGAGGTGATTTTGTACCTATAAAAGAGATTATAACTGTTCAAAATTGATACTAGCCTAAAACTCCTACTTGCATTTCTGTTCCTTTTTTTCTGATGCTATCCATGGTTCAGGTTTCACGTTCAGGTTTCACAGGGATGAGGGTGGGATGCGGGGAAAGACCAACCGAATCATCCATCGGTTGTCAAATGTTGCAGTCAACCCACTAAGCAACACCTTGGAACTGATCACTTTGGAAGACTACCTTGTGCTCTCTGCATTTGCAACGTGATGTTCATAGCAACAGGGTCTTCAACAGGATTTTCTGTGACTGGTTCACAGTTTCTTAACTAGGAGTGTGCAGAAGGCAGGGCAGGAATTAGGGAGTAGACAGAGAAAATTAGTGGCAGTTTAGTGAGGCATCACCAACCTTTGGCAACACAAGGAATTGCTGTGGACCCATCCCATGCCACATTGCAATTGCATACACCACATTGCAACCCCACACATGGAGAAAACACACCTTGTTCCTCACTGTGCTACCAGAAAAACTAGTGATCTTCATTTTAAAAAAGGATTCAACATTTCTCATTATGCATAGTAATAACTTTAAAAAATGAAGGTCACCAAAGATGATTTTTATGTTCCAAACAATACCTATACAGTGGTGCCTCGCAAGACGAAATTAATTCGTTCCGCAAGTTTTTTCTTCTTGCGAGTTTTTCGTCTTGCGAAGCACGGTTTCCCATAGGAATGCATTAAAAATCAATTAATGCGTTCCTATGGAGACCGCTTGCCAGGCTGGCGGTGCGGAGAAGGGCTTTTCTCCCCACCGCAAGCCTTCAGCACAGGTACGGGAACAGAGGGGAAGGCACACAGCGCTTCTCCTCTGTTCCCAGGGCTTGTGGTGGGAGGAGGGTTTTTCCTCCCCACCGCCAACATTCAGAACAGCATTCTGAATGTTGGCGGTGGAAAGGAAAACCCTCCTCCCACCGCAAGTCTTCAGGACAGCCTTCCGAAGGCTGGCGCGGGGAGAAGGTCTCTCCGCCCCACCGCCAGCCTTCGGAGGAGCCTTCCGAAGCCTGGCAGGGGGAGAAGGGCTCTCCACCCCACCGCCAGCCTTCGGAGGAGCCTTCCGAAGCCTGGTGGGGGGAGAAGGGCTCTCCGCCCCACCGCCAGCCTTCGGAGGAGCCTTCCGAAGCCTGGCGGGGGGAGAAGGGCTCTCCGCCCCACCGCCAGCCTTCGGAGGAGCCTTCCGAAGCCTGGCGGGGGGAGAAGGGCTCTCCGCCCCACCGCCAGCCTTCGGAGGAGCCTTCCGAAGCCTGGCGGGGGGAGAAGGGCTCTCCGCCCCACCGCCAGCCTTCGGAGGAGCCTTCCGAAGCCTGGCGGGGGGAGAAGGGCTCTCCGCCCCACCGCCAGCCTTCGGAGGAGCCTTCCGAAGCCTGGCGGGGGGAGAAGGGCTCTCCGCCCCACCGCCAGCCTTCGGAGGAGCCTTCCGAAGCCTGGCGGGGGGAGAAGGGCTCTCCGCCCCACCGCCAGCCTTCGGAGGAGCCTTCCGAAGCCTGGCGGGGGGAGAAGGGCTCTCCGCCCCACCGCCAGCCTTCGGAGCAGCTTTTCGAAGGCTGGCGGAGGGGAGGACGCGCTGCGCTTCCCCGCTGTCCCGGAGATTTCCCTATGGGCTTTCGTCTTGCGAAGGAAGCCCATAGGGAAATTCGTTTTGTGAAGCGCCTCCAAAACGGAAAACCCGTTTGTCTAGTGGGTTTTCCGTCTTGCAAGGCGTTCGTCTTGCGGGGCACCACTGTAATTAGAGGTGTAAAGTGTTTTAAGGAATGGCATTAAGACCTTGCCAAGTTTATTTGGCAAGGGAAAAAAACACACATAAAATTTAAGCTACTAACAGAGTTGAAGGAAAAAGGAGGCTTTGCGGTCCCTGACCTTAAACTGTACTTTGAGGCAGTATGATTTATGATTTTAAAATCATATTGTGAGAAGGGCATTATATGAAGTATGGGAGAGGAGTAAAAAATCAGTAGTAACCAAAACACCATGGTGGCTGTCACCAATGGAATCTATGTCGGTTCACAGGATAAATATGAACAGCGATTGGCTAACATATAAGGATTTAGTAGAGGAAACAAGTAGTGATCCAAAAATAAAGGACCTAAGCGAATTGAAACAGAAGGGAATAACCTGGCTGGAGTATTATCAACTAAAAGCCGCCCTTGAAAAGGATAAAATAACCAAAGGATTTGACCAAAGGACCAAGGAGGAAGATATCAAAGAAATTACAGTAAAATGGGAGAGGGATCTGGGACATACGATCAAACCCAATATTTGGAATGAATTATGGACTAAAAATACAAAATTCGCAGCTTGTTTCCTTATAAGGGAAAATCTTATGAAAATGTACTATAGGTGGTACCTGACCCCTGTAAAACTTGCAAAAATAAATAAATCAAACAATAACAAGTGCTGGCGATGTAAGGATCAGATAGGAACATACTACCATATGTGGTCGTCCTGTCTAGAGATACAAAGATTTTGGAACATGATTTATGAAGAGATAAAGAGATTGATAAAAACTACATTTAGCAAGAAACCGGAAGAATTTTTACTAGGAATGGTTTCAGATAATATTCCCAAAAACAAAATTAGGCTATTTATGTATGCAACGTCAGCAGCAAGAGTTATGGTGGCAAAACACTGGAAAGATAAAAATACACCCACTAAAGAGGAATGGGTAGTCAACTTGTGCGAGTACTTGGAGCTCGCAAAGCTGACAGATGCAATAAGAGATAAACCTAAAAAAATGGTGAAAGAAGAATGGGAATGTTTAAATAATTATTTAGGGGACAAGGGCTCAACAAGAAACATCTGGCTATGTTTAGAATACTGCATAGAGAAATGTTCCCTGATACCAAGATGAGGGATTCCTTTGGAATGCAGATAGAGATAATTGATAAGAATAATGATCTGTTGTGAGCTTGACGGAAGTGTACAATAGATGAGCTTTCTTGCTTTGGCCCATCTTCCTTTTTCTTTTTCTTTTTCTTTTTCTATTTTTCTTTTTTCTTTTCTTTTATCTTTCCCATAGTTGCTTATGTTCTGTGTCATGTACTTTGATATTTTTTGTAGTTTTTTGTAGTAGTTTTTTCATTACTATTAAGGAATTTTCCTTTGTAATTTTGGTTGTCTATATTTATATGTACCTGTTTAAAGCAAAATAAAAGTGTTTTTTTTAAAAAAAAAATGAAGGTCACTAGCAATTTACACATTCTTTACCAATACATTGTTGAAGAGTTTCTTTCAGATATGAGAAGGAAATTTCAATTTTTTTACAGTAATATTATTAAAATCTGTGTAATAGAACAATGTTAATTTACTATTGATTTTTCCTCTCTTTTTTTACAGATCACAGTACAAAGACTTAGAAATAAATACTTTTTAAACCGTAAAGGAAAGTTGCATTAAAATAATCTATACTCTTTCAACAGCATTTCTGTGTGAGAGGTGTGTGTGTTTGTGTGTACATGTATATCTTGCACAGAAATGCCCATTTAGTAGACGAGGGACTAGAAACAAGAAAAGGATTTTATAAATATGACTTAACTGATATATTGAAACATCTGGAGATCTGTCTGCTCCTCTTTTTAAAAGAATTCGATAAAAATTAAACTGGGCATATCTAGTTAAGAAAATCTATGCAAACTCACTGTCCCAGTTACAATCTGATTTTTCCAATCTGCATACTCACTATTTGTGAATAATTATCTGCTTCTGAAAGGAAGTAGGGATCTCTCTCTCTCTCTCTCATACACACACACACACACACATTGCACACCTGTATTGAGCTGCATCTCACATTACAGAGTACCATGTGAGAGACCTGGACTGCCATGGACATCAGAATTCCAAATGAACCACAGGTTGACTTACCATTTTATGTACTGATGCTAAAATTAATAACATCTCATTTGGCACCAGAGATGATGGGAAGAGCAGGTAAGGAGACAGACAAGGTGATTTTTATTCCATTTGCTGAGAGAACATAAAATCATTGGAGAAAGTAATCAGAAAAATGTGAACGCAGCATAAATACTTCATTTGCATCTTAACTTCTTTGTTAGTTTAAGAAATCTTCCAGTCTCCCCACAGTGTTTTCTGCTGCTATGAGGCAGATTTGGATAGGGTCCAGATCTATCCACTAGATTTGGAAGGCGGAAATTGGGGAGGGGAGTTGGTCCCATTTCAGAGTCTGTGCTAAGGATGCAAACTTTGAAAGGCCTTTAAGTCTCAGTGCACTCTTGATGACAGTATTATGTTGGGAGTGAGAGTTCACAATATGAACTCTCTCAAAACCTCTTTCAAAGGAGGCCTTAATTTTGTTTACCCCCAGTTTCCTGGCTTGGATTAAAATGCAAGCTGGAGGGAAAAAATGTGAGATTTCCATATTGACACATGTTTTGCACGTTCAGGAAAAAAATGTCTCCTTGCCAAGCAAAGTCTTTGTCAGCCAGAAATCTTGCAGCCAAGTCTTGGAGACTTCCTGGTTTTTAGCAGCTTGATATTGATGGCTTTTGCCCTGTAATATCTTACTTTCCCCCTCTTCAACGTGAGTTTAAAAGAGTTCACCATTGTGCAGAAAAGCATCCCCCTTACCCTTTAGACCTTCCAATACCAAGAATAAGAAGCATGACATCTATCATTTAGGTGAAATCAGGCCGCAGCTTATTGACTACAGATGCATACCCTCCAACATTTCTCCGATGAAAATAGGGACGTCCCGTTCCATAACAATAATTTTACTATTTATACCCCATACATCTTACTGGGTTGCCCCAGCCACTCTGGGCAGCTTCCAACATATATAAAAACATAATAAAACACTAAACATTTTTTTAAAAAACTTCCCTATATAGGATTGCCTTCAGATAGCTCGGGGGTCAGATAACTCCATCCCCTCCAACATTTCTCCAGTGAAAATAGGGACATTCTAAGGAAAAGTGGAACATTCTGGGATCAAATCAGAAATCGGGACAGCTTCTCTAAATCAGGGACGTCCCTGGAAAATAGGGACACTTGGAGGGTCTGCAGATGCAAGAGGTTTGGCATAGGCATTGATAAACCCCCAACCCTTCCAGCATGCCTGCTGGAAGAACTTATGCTTTGGGGTCAACTGGAAATGTGGGAGTCCCTGACCTAGATCAAGGGGTAGCTCCCCAACTGCATTGCACCTGAGGAGTGCTGTGGCCCCTCACCCCTGCCTGGGCATCCAGACAGAAGCATCTCCCCAGGATAATAAAGGTATGTTGTATAGGAGTCAACTCCTAGGAGCTGAGGTCCCTTCGGTCCCTCCCCAAAGAAATATTTGAGGGGGCCGGGCTCCCGCAAAGTTGATCGCCATTGCCATTCAAGTGGTGTGCGTGTGCTCTGTCATTTCATGGATTATGTGGAGCCAGGCTTGTGATGTTAACATATGAGAGTGCTGGAGGTGAAATAGTTAAACAGGTTACCCAATCAGAACCCAGGGGGTGGAGTCAGAGGGACTATAAAACCAGCTCTGGGAGGGGCGAAGGGGGGAAGTTAGTTGGGTGGTTGATTGGAGTGGGAGTGAATTGGGATAGAGTCTGTGGGTAGGTTGAGTTAGTGTAGCGAAATAAGCTGAGTCAGGAACAGTTAGGGGCTAGGAAGACAAGTAAATATCTGAGAGGTGGTTTAGTGAGTGAGAGCAGGTAACGGAAGTTATAGGTCTGGATAGGCACCCCATGATTGTAATTGACCAATACTGTTTATGAAATCACACGCTTGTTAAACTGCAATAAATAAACAGAAGTTTATGTTCCAATTTAACCAGGTTGTACCAGGGTTGTACCAGGTAGGGCCTGTGTGGTGGCAGCGAGAAATAAAGTGGTGGCACAGGGATCAATAGACGGTGAAATGTCCAGGGACCCTGTGTGATCGCCACACGGCTTACCCGGGCCTCTCCAATATGTTATCCAAGTTGGCACAACGTGCTATGTTATACCTTCACTCTCTGAATACTTCTAAAAGCCTGACAAAACAGGAGATATGTGCCACAGTTGCAGAATCACTTAGGAGTAAGGGCTTCACAATTAACTGGCAATGGTCCTCCATGTTGAAAAAGAGGGAGATAAAAATGTGAGCTAGAGAGGGAGATAAACTATCTCAGGCCCAGAGATAGTTGCCCCAGTCAGAGGCACTTTTCCCTGCTCCCTGTGTACCCTATAATTTCCATGATGATGAACCATTTAATCTTTAAAGCAGAGTGAACTGCCACAGGTTATAACTGTTAGCAGATTTATTATACAACAATAATATTTCCTACTCTAGCAAATTAAAACCATTTCTCAAGTCTGTACTTATATTTTGTCACAAACCACCGATACCTACTGTTATGACAATTCTGCCTGAATTAGTCATTTACCATTATGGAGACATCAATTTTAGGTTTTAATCATTAGTGATACATTATGAATTAATTTTAATAACACTTATCATAATGTGTTCATTAACTATTATTGTGGATGTCATAAATAGTCAGGATGCCGTAAGTTCTTTTAATTTCAATCCAATCTTACTTAATTGACAGTTTTTATAGCTGAAATTTGGGTGCTCTTTTTTCAGTGTGGAAAGACTTCTTTTTAATACCCTGATCATTCAGCCTCCAGCATCACGAAAGTGTGCAGTGACCTCAGTGCTGTTCTATTAGGGATGCTTGAGGAATCTGGTCTTTGCAAATTCCAATATGCCTGGAAAAATCCACATTGCCTGGACTAATATGTGAATTGGAGTGTATCTAGCCAACTGGATTTTTACTTATTTAAATATTTTATATATTATATAATTTGAATTAATCGAATGCTTAAGTGTCAAGTTTCCATTCCAGGTATGGAGTAACACTATATAGTGTAACACGTGGAATGGAGACTTGGTACATAAGCATTTGGTCAAAGGTTATGTCTATCAAAATAACAATGTTGAACTTACAATATTCAAACCAAACCAATCTCTTGCCTGCCTCTGGGAGTCAAACCACCCCAGAGGAAATCCACTACCCACTCAGGCAAATAACATCTTCCCCTTGACCTATGGTAGGCCCCCCTGCTGCACTGCATTCCTCAGATCACGAGTGCTCAAAACTAAACTGCACCCCCACACCAGACAGGAGGCAGTTGTGATGTGCTCTTCATTCACCACACTAAATTCAAATTACATTGCTGTATAACAGGCAACAAGGGACGCAGGTGGCGCTGTGGGTTAAATCACAGAGCCTAGGACTTGCTGATCAGAAGGTCAGCAGTTCAAATCCCCGTGACAGGGTGAGCTCCCGTTGCTCGGTCCTGCTCCTGTCAACCTAGGAGTTCGAAAGCACATCAAAGTGCAAGTAGATAAATAGGTACCGCTCCGGTGGGAAGGTAGATGGTGTTTCTGTGCACTGCTCTGGTTCGCCAGAAGCGGCTTAGTCATGCTGCCCACATGACCCGGAAGCTGTACGCCGGCTCCCTCGATCAATAAAGCAAGATGAGGGCCGCAACCCCAGAGTCGGTCACGACTGGACCTAATGGTCAGGGGTCCCTTTACCTTTATAACAGACAACAACTGGATCAAACCCACCCATCAGAAGCCAATTGAATCAAGGGCAGTGAAAAGTAGGTGGGAAAAAATGGATGCCTGAAAAGGTCAGTCAGGGAGCAACCAAAAAAATCCTGCTTAGCCCATATGTAGGGTTGCCATATTTCAAGAGGTAAAAATTCAGACACAAAAAGTTGTTGCCCGTCCACTGCTGCCAAGCCTGAGCCACTCACACCAGAGTCAGAGCCAGTGTCAGAGCCTGAACCAGAGCTCCACGCACTCGCTCATGCATGCGCATACACACATTGAAACCCAAAATCCAGGACAGTTGCTTTAAAGTGTAAAATTTCCCCCCAGATTGGCATGCTGGACCCCCAAAAAGAGGACATATCCGGGAATTCCTGGATGTATGGCAACCCTACCCATATGGCAACTGGCCAGACCTATACTGTTCAATGGGTGCAAAGGCAGAATACTGAAAAGGCGGATGAGGAAGTGCCATTGGACTGGAATAATACCCATTACCCCTGATCATTGACCTTGCTGGCTGCAGCTGATGGAAGACAACAACTTCTGGAATTGGCTGAATTGGCTGTACCTCTTCTAACAAAGCAGTTTATAAGAGTTTGTTCTGAGCATTTCTGAACGTCTTGGTTTTGACATACAGGTGAAAATCTAGAAAGAGTCATATCAGAAATCTCCAGATTTTTTTTATTCATCTTGTATATGTATGTGCAAACCTTGCATATTGATCATGTGAAGATTGGATAACACCAGATCAGCAGATTATGTATGACCTACAAACGTGCTATATCAGCAATTGTAAATGCAGAAATTATCATGAGGAGTGCACCCAGGCTGGAGAAGGCTATCTGAGGAGACAGGCAATTCATTACGTTCTTGCTGGCAGTATATCCATTTTGGCAATATAAACTGGTATATGTTAGATGCTAAAGGCTGAGCAATTCACTTTAAGTGAATTATGGACCTTTCATTTTCTTCACTGAGACATTTAACAGACTAAACATGAACACAGGAGCATATGATATTGACAAAATGTTGCTCCTTAAATAAATTGGTGAAGGCCAACCATCACACATGCTTATTGAGCATTTATTAGTTCATAGTAACACAATTTGAAATTTAATGCACGGGTAATAGGATTCTGAGATCCTAAAATTAAATCAAAGCAAAAAGTACATATTCCTGAAGGGGGCTAGTGAAAGTTTCATCTGAACAATTCACATGTATTTAAAGAAGTGAAGAAAATCTGGCAAAATCTCCTTCCTGAGAACAGTAGTGGCGTTGTGTAATGAACCACTGGCACGAAAAAATATTTCTCATGAGCCTCACTGCATGGTTATTGTTTCAGAAAATGGTACAATGGGGAAAAAGTCACCTCATTTAAAAACTGGTATGTGTGATTGTGTAAGTAGCATAGAGAAGAAATCACACACACACCTGCTCTGATGTTCTGGCTCAGGAGAGTATTGGACAACAGAGCCCAGTGGTTCATGGGAGATGTAGTTCTCCCAAAGGCTTCTGCAATTATGGGAAGTGTGTTTGGCGGGTGGGTGGGTGGAAGGGGACATTCTAGGGATGGGGAATCACAGCAGGGATGGCTAAGTGAGACACTGGAAATTGGCAAAAGGGAAATCTGGATAATCCACATGTCAATTTTATACCCCCTATAATTCTACTGGACCTGAAAGCCATGAAAAGTTGGGAAAGGGCCATTCCAGACTTTGCTTTGATACTAATTCCTTTTAGGAATGCAGTTTTCAAAATGCATTTATTCCATTGTTCAGTACTAGGAAATATGCTTAGACGATCCAAGGGTAAATCAATCCTCTTTTTATCAGTCATGATCTGTTCTAGTTGGAATGGTTTTACCTGTTTTATAACTGTAACAGTTGTATCTGTTTTCATATTGTTATATATATTGTTATTATATTGTTATAACCTGCTCTAGGACCTTATGGGGAATGGTGGGCAAAAAATCTTATTAATTAATTCAGTCCCTGGAATCTCCTACTAGAAGGCTCACAAGTAGCAGGACTGTCTGAGAATCTGGACAGCCACTGCTTGTCAGAATACACCACCCTGGTTAGATGGATCAATGATCTGTTGCAGTATAAGTCCTCTCAGTATATTCATAGTATTGTGATAGTGTGCAACAGTACATCGTAGCCAGCTTTCTCAGGTACTTAGCCTACTTCAGCCCATCTGTTACACATGGTCTAATCCCACTTTTTGAAAACCAGGAGGCAATATATTCTGTTTAGTTTTGTTATTTTTGTGTACCTGGGCCGGAAACTTTTTGTTCGGCATTTTCTCCCTCTAGTAACTCATATGAAACAATGTGATTGACCAGTGTTATATTCAAATGTCAGTCATAATAAGGCAGCAACTGCCTGCAAGGATGCTAACCAATGCTTTACTTTTAAATTGTTGTTTCCATTTTAATGGGGAAATTGGTTTTAAATTTGATTTTCTGTTTCCATCCATTGTTGTCAAGGCTCGTGACATACAATGTAGGAGCCAAATTTGCTCTTGCAGTATACAGGGCTGTATGACCATGGCAGGATCAGTAAGAGCATATAAAATATGATTTGCTGCTTTTTCCTAAAGCTATACACTTGGGTACATATTCAGGAGTCATACCAGAATCGGTTAGAATTAATCCTAATATCCTATTACTGTCAGCATCCAAGTATGTTAAGGATATTGTGCACTACGCTGAATGCCAAGGAGAGCACCAGATAGATTAAATTCTGAGAGCAAAAACCTGTGAGCAAAAGCATGCGGCTGCAAAATAAGAAGCAGAAAATTCCATATTCCACTCACACTGCAAAGCTGAAACAAAGTCATACCATTAGATCATACCAGGTCTCTAGCCGTAGAGGTATCACAATACCAGTGAGAAGCATTTGCATTCTTTGTATTTTCTCCTATCAAAAATTGGAATTAAATTATATTTTATAAAGTTATATTTTATAAAGTGGGACACGGGTGGCGCTGTGGTCTAAACCACTGAGCCATTTGGGCTTGCCAGTCAGAAGGTTGACGGTTCAAATCCCCACAGTGGGGTGAGCTCCTGTTGCTCTGTCCCAGCTCCTGCCAACCTAGCAGTTCGAAAGCATGCCAGTGCAAGTAGATAAATAGGTACCACTGCGGCGGGAAGGTAAATGGCATTTCCATGAGCTCTGGTTTCCGTCATGGTGTTCCGTTGCACCAAAAGTGTTTTAGTCATGCTGGCCACCTGACCCAGAAAGCTGTCTGTGGACAAACGCCGGCTACCTTGGCCTGAAAGTGAGATGAGCGCCGCAACCCCAGAGTCGCCTTTGAAAGGGAAAAGTTGACAGCTACAGAGTGGTTTAACAAGCAATCCCTCTTCCTAGGAAACGATATGAATTCTAGCTCTGTGAGAAAAATAGGCATCTCCTAACAACTCTCAGCACTCCTGGTTAGCTTTGGCTTGCAGAATTATTGGGTGAAAGCCATGACATTCCAATACCTGAGCAGTGAGCAGTGAAAGATTCCAGGGCTTCCAAGATTTGGTTTCCTTGGAATGAGGGACAGCAGAGACTGTGCTGTCTTTATGATATATGGTTTATTTACACATATATACAACCTGAGCCTACAACAGAGGGGCTCACAACATTAACACCCCAAGAGGGTCTTGTTTCTCCCACAGTCTTGGATTCAGACAGAGGCCAAGCATGGCTTTGTTTCTCTGGCTTCCCAGCCTGCTTCCTCCTGCTTCTAGCTTACAAAAGTGACACTTTGTCCTTTGTCTTTCTAACTAACAGGCAACTGAGGGAGAGGCGGCACCCGTTTTCTTTCTTTGTTACCTTAATGACTCACATTAGGGGGCTATTACCAAGAAACTTGCCTGGATATTCCAGAAATTGAATCCCTGTTGGATCGAGGAATTAGAAGGGACTTTGGCATACGGTATAATTGCCCCCACCCAGCCAAATTCACAACAGTATTGTAGTGTGGATGCAGCCAGTGTTAAATGGGAGACAATAGAACAATGGAAAATTATATGAAAGAAATAGAAAAATGTTCTAATATAAATCCCCTAGGGCAACTAGCTCAATTGGTTAGAAAGTGGTGTTGACAACATCAAGGTTGCAGGTTCAATCAGTGTAATTGATATTCCTACATTTCAGGGGGTTGGACTAGATTACCCCCAGGATCCCTTCCAACTCTATGAGATAGCGTGTTCTCCTTCATGGAGAGCACGTGTTCCGGTGGGGTCTGCTGAGCCACCCCTCTGTTACCAGGCAGGGTCTCTAAAGATGGCCTGGGGCAGTGATTGGTTCACTGGGTTGCCAGGGTAAAAGTTATGTTGCAGTTTTGATGGGAGGGGTAAAATGTTTAAATACTCTGTACGCAGCCTGGAGCTTTCTCTTTGCTGCATGCAACGGATCACCCACCCACCCGCCCTTGAGTAAGGGGTTGTTGCATTGACCTTGCTATGCCTGTCATGGAGTCGTCTGCTGTTGGGGCAGGGGCCTGGTAGGAATTTTGTCCATCTGGCTGATTGGCTGGGCCATTTGGTTTTTGCCTACTGTGTAGCAAATCGTCATAACTTGTAAGTTTGCGGTTAGGCATTGGTTATAAATTGGTGGAGGAGGGGTTAGGATAGGCTGGGCCTGCCCCTCCATGGTTTCTGCAGAAAGGGAATTCTGTTAAAGGAATCATGGGGCTTGCCATCTTTTCGTCCAATCACTGGAATGGGACTAGGGCCGGCAAGCCTTCGGGGAGCATGCGGATGAGAATTGAGGGTCTGTGACTCAGCTCCATTTCTCCCCGACTTGCTTTCCCCCGCACTGTCTTTCGGTGGTGCCCGGAAGTCAGTTCTGTCCCCAGGCGGGGGGACAGATAGTCTTAACCAATGCCTAAACAAACACTCACGGTTTTGTATTTAAATAAAGTTGTGGCCAAAATTATGCCAAAAACCTTAAACAAATATTAAGTGTGCGTTGTGAGTTATTTGGGGGGTGGCTTGGGGACCTTGACACGCAAATCTACGACACGTTTATGGGAGATTATCATTTTGCCTATAGAAATTGAGGCACACCCCCCCCCCCAAAAAAAAAACCAGTGAGAGAATAGTGTTAGAAAACAACCTTCTATTTTTACACGGTTAGAAGAAAGAAGAGACTTTAGCTATCTAGACAGTATATCTGCGTCAAAGCATTCCCCATGGGTGGTTGTTCAAAAAGAAATGGGGAAAGTCTTGGTTTAACTTTATTCTCATTCTCTCCATGTCTGGAGGGTTCCCTCCCAAGCTGTCTGAATGTTTTACTGTTCCTTTTATATCAGTTGCTGAGTTGCACTCATCTCTACATTGTTCCCCTTTCTCTTTTGTCTATTCCCCCCACTCCCAACCTCAGAGATGGTGTACTTTGCTTAAAAGGAGTGGGGGAGAGAACCTCGCTTTAGCACTCTCCCAAGCCTCAAAGTGCTACAGCAGTTTAGAATGCTTGTAGGAGGCTTAGGTTGTGACACAAGCATAGTCATGCAGTTGAACTCTACTATACATATAAAAGGAAAAATACAAAACTTATTTCACAGGGAATCTCAAGGCTGCTGGAAGCTCTTGTTCAAAGGGAAATATCTATTCCTGGATGGGAAGGAAATGCTACTTAGCTGAACTGTGGATGAAACCATTTCATTTTAGCCTACAGACACAACAAAACAATATTATGAGGCCCATTTTGAGAGGATTAAGATCTGCATTCTAGTTTTGTAACTCTGGAGTAGCACTGCAGTGCTTTGCAAAATGTACCTCAAAGTAGTAACTTCATCTCCACACCCGTACTTAGCAGAGGTCCATATAATTCCACAAAGGAGAGAGCCTTTTTGGTGGTGGGTCCTCACTTTGGAATGCTGCGCCAGCTATAAAATGTGCTTCGTTATTAAACACATTAGAATTTTCCCTCTTTGCTGTTTCACTATTTAATTAATCTTGAACATTATTGTGTGTGTATATATCTATAACTTCTTCTTTGACGATCACTCATAGCCAAGTAAGATTGTCTTGCATGAACACGGTCTTAACAGTGAGTCCATAAGTGATTGTGGAGGCCAATTTTGGATCCACACGTCCTTCCACAGTGGGGACATAGGTTTCCAGGTGCGAGTTGATCATAGTGAGGGTTTGCCAAATGTGCCTTCCTCTTAGCACTTAGAGTGGCTGGGGATGCCCAGCCAGATAGACGGGCTATAAATAATAAAAATATTATTAAAAATTACAGTCATACCTCATGTTACGACTGCTTCATGTTACGTTCTGTCAGGTTACGTCCTGTGGTGACCCTGAAGTACTGGAAAGGGTTACTTCTGGGTTTCACTGCTTGCACATGTGCAGATGTGCAAAATGATGTCACATGCATGCGCAGAAGCGGCAAATCGCAACCTTCACGTGTGCAGATGTGCCACTGCAGGTTGTGTTCCTTTCATGTTGCGAACGGGCCTCCGGAATGGATCCTGTTCACAACCAGAGGTACCACTGTATTATTTCCCCCTTTCGTCCTGAGTTCAAGCATCTTCAAAGTCCATGACACCTTTGGTAAGGCTGTTCTTGAAGTTTCAGCAATTTCCACCTGGACACTCTGCATTCCAGCTATGTCCAGGAATTTCCGGACGTATGGCAACCTTATGGTACTCATATTGATAAAACCGCCATTGGTGTCAGCACAAAAGGTGATGGTACTTCATATCGGTGAATACTGTCACAAAAAAGCCCTGTATGTATGATGTGGAAATAAATATTTATTTACTCACTGACAGAATTTAAAAGGAATTTGATTGTGTTAAGTAACAGTAAGGCCCAAGGCAAATTCAGTGCCAGCTGTTGCTTATAGGCAATATGAAAGTGGAGATTCAATAAGTCCCGGACCACTTTCCAGAGATATTTCACACTGTGCAGCCTAATATTAAGTCATTAGACCATCATGCTGTAGGTACGAAATGAGAAATTTTTAGGTCTGTTGAACACTGTCACTGTTTCACAGTTGGTTAGGTTAAAGTGCTGAAGCACAGGTGTTTCTGTAAGCATGATATACTGAAAGAATCTAATGCTCAGTGGCCCTCAAATTCGCACTTTCACCTGTGAGGCACACAGGGCTAGTGAATAATAAATAACATATAGGTGAGGTTAAGACTTACTTATGTGCAGTTTCACATTCTGTGTGGCTGTGTTGATCCACACATCAGTTTGTTCCTAAACCTTGTGAGGGATAAAATTAGATTTTATAGTGGGGGAGGAGAATTAGGGCCCTGGAACCGTAAACTTCATTGAACACCAGAGCAGCCATGGCAGACCAAAAAGGTTGACAATAATGGAAAAGCACAAGTCTTTTTCTGAATCACAGAAGCAGCAATGTGAAACTTTGGCACCTTCAAAGATAAGAACTTGACAATAAGTTTCAAGAAAACATCATACCTGACAAGATGCTAAAGAGAATGGCAACAGCATCTGAGCAAGTGTTGATCTGTAAAATTTCCATGATGGAATGAATAAAAGTGACTGTGAGCTTAATCAGAGGCAGATTTAGGGGAGGTCAACTGGTTCACCCATACTGGCGCCAAGCTGAGAAGGCACCACAGTGGTGCTGCAAGAATGATGAACAATGGAAGGTGAAAGGTGTGGGGGGGGGGGTGTCCATCACACAGGGCACTGCTGAAACTGAAAACTTCAAAGTCCACTACTGCCTTAATAAAGACATGTCACAAAAACAGGGGTGCTAATTACAAATTCCACTAGTTAGATTATGGACGCCCAACTCCTAATCTACATTTTACGGTCGTACCTTGGTTCTTGAACGTAATCTGTTCCGGAAGCCCATTTGACTCCCGAAACCATTCAACAACTGAAGCGCGGCTTCCAGTTGGCTGCAGGAGCTTCCTGCACCAGTGGCGTAGCGTGGGTTGTCAGCACCCAGGGCAAGGCAAGTAATTTGCGCCCCCTAACCCGTGGATTTGCGCCCCCTAACCCCCAGATGTTGCGCCCGGTGCGGCCGCCCCCCCCCTGCATCCCCCACGCTACGCCACTGTCCTGCACTTAAGCAGAAGCTGTGTCGGACGTTTGGCTTCCGAAAAACGTTTGAAAACCGGAATACTTACTTCCAGGTTTTCGGAGTTCGGAAGCCAAAACGTACGAGTACTAAGGCGTTTGAGAAGCAAGGTGCGCGGTATGTTGGTTTTGAAATGAAATTAACACAAAAGAAGAAAACTCTGATCAGTATCAAATGTGTTCAGAGCTTCATTTCTTGTTCTATTCCTTCTAACCAACTCTTCTTTGTACATCCCCCCCCCCCCCAGCTGAAGATGAGATCCTGTTCTATGGCACAAGCTATAATTATGAACTTTATTCCTGAATATGCTACACAATATATCAATTCTGTCTAACAGCTAGGTGGGCTGGAAGATGATAGGAGGCCATTTTTATTTCTATTTTTTTTGTTAGAAAGGAAATAGCAAGCCTATGATGCTCATTCAATTGAATCTAATTGATTGCTTTGTCAATGCAATTATAATGCTAATCTTATGTATCTCTTAATCTATGTTATTTTCCAAGTAGTATGAGGCTATGGTTTTCTTCAAAGTTTATTATGATATTGCTCTTCAAAGCTTATGATGGTATTGAAGTATTGATGATCAATTAACTGATTGATATGTTTCAGTTATAATATTGAGACTGTAGTCTTTCATCACTAGTTATGTTCTACCCACCTGGTTCCTGGTGTGCTGGTTAGATCACCCAACGAACAGAGGACTTGGAGGGGGGAACTTTCATATCATGTCACTGGTGACTGGCAATGAGCAGCCATCACAAAAGCTTATGATGAGGAAATTTGGTTTGATGTACTTTAAGAGAGTAGGTAGAATTCATAGAACTCCATTAACTGATGCTAAGAATGGTAAAGAAATAGGTGTAATTTAAGTAGAAAACAGTTGACCTGAGGTACAAGATATACCGTATTTTTCGCTCTATAGGACGCACTTTTTCCCTTCTAAAAAGTAAAGTAAAATGTGTGTGCATCTTATAGAGCGAATGCAGGCTGTGCGGCTAAGCCCAAAGCCAGAACAGGGAGACGGAGCAATGTGCAGCACTCCGTCTCGCTGTTCTAGCTTGGGGATGGCTGCACAAAGCCTCCGCAGGGCAGCAGGGTGCCTTCACCCCACTGCTCTGAGGAGGCTTCAAAGGCTGTTCCCGAAGCCAGAACAACGAGACAAAACGCTGCGTAGTGCTCCATCTTGCTGTTCTAGCTTGGGGATGGCTGCACAAAGCTTCCGCAGGGCAGCAGGGTGCAGAGGCTTCACAGGCTGTCCCCAAAGCCAGAACAGCAAGAGGCTATCCCAGAAGACAGATCCCTCTTGCTGTTCTGGTTTCTGGGGTTCAGAATTTTTTTCTTCTTGTTTCCTCCTCCCCCCCCCCCTCAAACTAGGTGCGTCTTATCGTCCGGTGCGTCCTATAGAGCGGAAAATACTGTACTGTCTTGTGGCTCCTTTTCACTCCTTGGTTTCTGTGAGAAATGATCCAGCCATTCATGACAATAGATAACTAGATGAGTATAAATCCCATGTGAGGGTTGCTCATAAACAGTAGCAATGGAATATCTAAAAGTGTGTTTATAGGTGATGTTGTTTTTTATTTTATTTTATTATCACAAATATAATATAGTAAAAAAATGTTGTAAAGGTAAAGGTACCCCTGACTGTTAGGTCCATTTGTAGACAACTCTGGGGTTGCAGTGCTCATCTCCCTCTATAGGCCGAGGGAGCGGTGTTTGTCCGCAGACAGCTTCCGGGTCATGTGGCCAGCATGACTAAGTCACTTCTGGTGAACCAGAGCAGCACACGGAAACGCCGTTTACCTTCCCGCTGGAGCAGAACCTATTTATCTACTTGCACTCTGACGTGCTTTCAAACTGCTAGGTGGGCAGGAGCTGGGACTGAACAACGGGAGCTCACCCCGTCGCGGGGATTTGAACCGCCAACCTTCTGATCGGCAGGCCCTAGACTCTGTGGTTTAGACCACAGTGCCACCCGCCACTTTAAAATGCCATCAATTGTGTTCCTCTTTGCTTGTTGATTATTTGTCAGCTTCAGGAAATTCAGGAGAGGGAGATCAGGCCACCACCAGTGGTGTACCTTCAATACTGGAGAATGGGGTGTACAGATTTTTCAAGTTTGAAACTTCAGAGGTAATTTTAAGGCAAGCCAAAACTTCTTTGAAGTCTGAGCATAGCTCATAATTAGTTTGCCCCCCTCTGCAACTGACATTTATATCAAGTTAACAAAAATAACGAGAGGCGGTTGCAGCAGTGCTATGTAGTTTCTGAATGTGTTCTTCATCAAATGTCTCTACAGAATCTGTTGCCCTGATCTACTTTGCTCTGTATGCAGAATGTGGCAGATTTTGAATTGAAATGCAATTGATGTCATCCCTTTTCTCGGGAGTGTATTGTTATGCTGTTGGCCAACCATTGATCAGTCTTTTTTTAGGCAAATGGGTGGGCAAGGACCTGGAATATTCAACTAGTGGGTGCTAGTGTCTGAGAGCTTTCTGAATTGTGATGTACATATTGAAAATGAATGTTTTTCAGAAGGGAGAGGAGAGGTTGATAAAAGAGAAAAACAATGGTTTTGGGCACAATTGAAAAGCACCAAAGCCTGCAGTTTTTCCATCATGCTTAGAATCATGTTTTCTGTTCAACCAAGGACCTTCCTTTTTTCTCCTTGGAGTACAAATTCTTTTCTACCTGCAATTCTTTTTGCCTGCATTTCATATTTAGCTGCGACAGCTTTCAAAGCAGAGAACATTGCTCACTCTTCTGTCTCCAAGGACAAAAGTCTTTACAATAATTCTCATTGTGCATTGGAGTGCCATGCTTATTCTCTAAAAAGGAAAGCAAATCATTAATGGAATAATTCAAGTGTTGTTTTTTTCATTTTTAACAAAAATTATGAAGTATGTACACGCAAACGAATGTGTATGTGTGTGAGAAAGAGGGAGGGAGGAGTGAAGCATTTACTAGCATACATCTTTCTGTGTACCATATTTTTCGCTCTATAAGAGGCACCCGACCATAAGACACTCTCGCTTTCTGCGCAGCACCTCTCCAGCAAAGCAGGAGGAGAAATGGAAGGGGCTCCGTTTCTCCTCCTGCTTTGCTGAAGGGGCACTGTGCAGAGAGGGAAAGCTGCGCAGTGCCTCTCCAGCGAAGAGAAGTCAGAACAGCAAGAGGGATCGCTGCGAGCGAAAGCAGCGATCTCTCTTGCTGTTCTGGCTTCTGGGATAGCCGTGCCAAGCCTCTTCAGGTGACTTTAGCGATAGCTGCGCAGCCTGCATTTGTTCCATAAGATGCACACACATTTCCACTTACTTTTTAGGAGGGGAAAAGTGTGTCTTATAGAGCAAAAAATACGGTAACTCTTGTTGAACCACAGAACAACAGGGACAGTCTATCAATGTGCATCAAAACACCTCCCACTTCCCACTCCTTGTCATGAGAACCCATTAGCCTCCTCATGTTGGTCACTAGCAAAGCAGGATGAACATCCTTCTTTTTTAAAAAAATAGCCCCAAAATATTTAGAGTTGTTGCTGTTGTTGTTCTTCTACTTAATGAAAAGATATTGGATAATCATATGTTATTCCCAAGAGATAAATACACTCAACAAACAAAGCACCCAACACTCTATTTGAATTTCATGTACCACAGGTATGCATTCCAAATAAGGATGCTCTGTCCCTCTTTTTAAAAGGGCAGGTGATGGGAAAGACCTCCATTTCAGACCCTGGAGAGCTTCAGCCAGACAATAGGCATATAACATTGAAAGCCCAGTCGGTGCACATTTACGTCGTTCCCACCCCATTAGTATGGGAGCAGATTTGCCCCACCCACCGATGCCCAGGAAGTTCAATCCAGGTCAGGTGTATTGTACTAGATTAAATAATGAAACTAGATGCATACTACAGCGTGCATTAGAATAAATACTTCAAAGACAGGTGGAAGAAAGAAGAGTGTAATATATGCTCATCTGCAGAACAGGTACACAACGCACCTAAGGAAATCCATCCAAATTAATTACTGGTGTCACAGTTGCTCAGCACTGTCGTTTCTCCAGGCTCCTGGTTCCTTACTATGGGCCTGAAAACCCAAGGAAATGACAATCCCAACATTCTGGGTGCTCCACATCATGTTCATGAAGCATTCTGACTAAATCAAATATGCAAATGCCATTTTTCTCACCATTCTGACTGGTTAGATGAGGAGAAATGGCAGGGGGAGTAAGGAGGCTTGTAAGAGGGTTGGGGAGGTCTCTAGGCATCTCTGTGGAATGCCCTACCCAAGGAGGTTTGCCTGGCACATTCATTATACACCTTTAGGTGCCAGGCAAAAACATTCCTTTTTAACCAGGCCTTTGGTTGATTTGATTGACATCCTATGCCCCTTTAAAATGTGGGGGGTTTGAGGGGGTTATTGGGTTGTTGTTTTTTTAATTTTGATTATATATTTTGTGGTTTTATATGGTGATTTTGTTCTGTGAACCACCCTGAGACCTCCGGGTATAGGGTGGTTAATAATAATAATAATAATAATAATAATAATAATAATAATAATAATTTATTATTTATACCCCACCATCTGGCTGGGTTCCCCCAGCCACTCTGGGCAGCTTCCAACCAAATATTAAAAACTATACAATGTCAGACATTAAAAACTACCCTAAAGTGTTGTCTTTTAAAAGTAAAATAGTTGTTTATTGACATCTGCTTGGAGGGCGTTCCACAGGACAGGCACCACTACTGAGAAGGCCTTCTGCCTGGTTCCCTTTAACCTCACTTATCACAGCTAGAGAACCACCAGAAGGCCCTCGGCGCTGGACCTCATTATCCGGGCTGGATGATGGGGGTCAATTAATAATAATAATAATAATAATAATAATAATAATAATAGGCACCATCATAGCATTTCTTTCGCATTTCATGAACAGGTAAGAGGAGGTAGGAATTCAGCCCCATCATCTTGCCAATAACACAAGTGCCTATAACACAATAAACTTGGTGTCTGAAGCGTCCCATTCAAACACTTTACATGGCATATCGGAGAGGAAGACAGTATTGGCAGTCAGAGAAGGCAAGATGCCTTTGGACAATTTTGAGACAAGAAATTAAGAAGAAAAAAACCCGGGGAAGATCTTTTCAAATATTGATGTTTGCTAAGGTCATGGCTTACACATGCATGTTCAAGATTTTTTGAGGGAGGGGAGCAAGGAACTTTTCAGCATCCTCACACCAGGCAGATGCTGTTGGGCACATGAGCCACCATTCCGATTTGGAAACACTGCAGGCCTCAATCAAATGATTCTTCCACCTATGTCACCCTTTTGGCACCAGCTGCTGGGTTGGATGTAATTTTGTGGCTTCCCTAACTCAAAGGGGTCACAGACTCTTGCACCACCATCAAGGAGAGGACCTCTAATCCAGGAAGGTCAGTAAAACCTCCATTTGCTGACCTCCTCGCATACGTATTTGGATTGGGACCATTTTAATTGGGAAGGTATAAATTCCGCATCTTAAAAGTGTCATTTCCAACATCATCTTTTATTTTGCATTAAGATCATGTACATTGATTAGTAATGCAATCATATACACACTTCCCTGGGAGCAACTCGCTGGGCTAATGTCTGAGGAAACAGGCATAGGATTACACTGTATATTATATCATTTTATAATAAAATAAAGATGAAGCTCCTGGGTTACACAAGGATAACATTACATTAACTAAGGCCAACTCTGCAGAGAAGTATTCATATTCATAGACCTGCACTGAATTCTGGCTTTTCTTTCATCATCCAAGTTACTAATCTTGAACTACAGGCCACAGTTCAAGCTATTTTATTTTAAGCAGTAATCAAGGAAGGGGATATTAAATCATATACTTTAATTTCCCAAAGTACCCAAACCCTGTAAGGTTTATAAATTACCTTCAACTTTTGCATTAACTTCAAACATTGCATTCAACATTCATTACTGTAGCAGTTTCATTTTATGCATTATCTGTACTGGAACATTTCTTTCATTTAGATTTCACTTTAACCACGGAAAGAAGTAGCTGGAGATAGTCCCCGAGGTTTATGACTTCTACCCAGGAGCATACAGCTTGCAAATCTTGCCTTGAGAGGTAAAAAAAAATGGGATGCACATATTGATTCCATTACTTCCCTTCATAAAAGAAACACAGTGATTCGAGTGGACGATCGTGCGGTTTGTTATTTGAAACCAGATTCCCTCTTGCTTCACTTTTGGAACAATGAACATATCAAATGATAGACCAAAAATGATTGTTATCAATTGTAATGGTTTTCAGATAGTATATTGTAAGGTTGCCAGATTTTTTCAAAGAATCTGGGGACCCTTTTTCTTTTTTTTGACAATAGAAAAAAAAGTTATTAAAAAGGTTATTAATTTATTTTATTTTTTTTAAAAGAAGTAATATCTTCTCTTCTGTGGTCTCCTCTGTGGCACAGCCTTCCTCTGGGCCCTGTCCTGCTCTCTTGGAGTACTAGCCACCGTGGAGAAGGCTCGGGTCGGGCCTGGGCTTGGCCATGTGTCCTTGCCCTCCCAGTGCTCTCCTACCTCTCCTCCTCAGCGGTGGCGGTGGTAGCGGCATGGCAAAGTAGGGCCTCCCTCTTTTTTCTCCTTCTCCTTCCTCTCTCTTCCTTCTACTTCTCCTCTTCCCCTTCTCCCTGCATCAACTCCGGGTTTTTTACTGATCCCAGAGTGCTGCTGGGCGGGTGGACGGAGGCTATCACTCCCAGCTCGATTTGGGTCACGGGGGGGGGGGAGTGGTACCCCCAGTTGACGTGGCAGTGGTGGTGGCAGCAGCAGTCTCAGCAGCCCAGAGCCAGCCTGGTGGCTGGTTGGCTTCAGGAGCAGCTTGCTGCCGTGGCGCCCACCATTTTGCCTCACCAGAAGTCCCCATATGATGTGTCTTGTGCCATTGAATCTACTACTGCACTATGGCCCTTCTCATTGTGGGTTTCATGCTTGAATGTGCTCCTTTGGGTGGGGAACTTCATTCCAAGAATTATAGGGAAGGCAAGTATAGAAGCATTTCTCCTTGCATGCTAGTTTATCATGAGCAGCAAGTGTCTTAAGGAAGGCTGAGATCTCACACTGTGTACCAAGTTCTATTCTGGATGATATTTTGACACATTCCTTAAAGAAGGATATTTTATTAAAGCACTATTTAAAAAATCAATGGGTTCATACGCTTTGCTCCAGATAATTTGTTAAATTCAAGTAAGAAGCCCTAGCCGTGAAGATTTTAAGCAAAGTAGTGAGAGCTTTCAGCATGCAACAGGAAATGACTTTGCCTGGCTGGCTAAACCAGGTGAGGATAGCTGATGGGTCTCAAACCCTCAGTGAGTTAGGGACTTCCCCTGCATACAAAGATAGACTCTGGAGGATTGAGCAGACAAGACCGAAAGCAGATCCAACAGTCAAGAAGATGGTTTCTACATGTGCTGTAGAGGAAAGCAAGGGCCAGGTGGGGCTCATCAACCTGGGATGATAGCCCATCTACAGTAGGAGAAGGAAGACTCTGATCCTAAACCTCTGCTGCCTTGTGGGATATCTTTGGGAGAAGCAAAGGCTAAGGAGTAAACCCTACACACATCCAGAGTGGAGTCCCTAAGACGGTTGGATAGGGCCTTGTACGCCTCTTTCCGGCAACTTCTGCAACCAAGCTGGTGCCAAATGTATTGTTCTACTTCCCTTTGGACCACATCAGCGATTCCAAGAGAGGGGTTTTGTTGTCTGCGCAACCCAGGGTCTCCATACACACTGCCCAGGTTTGTACCCTGGGTGGGGTGTTATTTTGGTGCTGCTAAATCAGCAGAGGTGCACCCCATTGTCCCTCGAGACAGAAGGATGCCGAGAGATAATAAAATAGTAAAGGTGCTTCTCATAAATGGGCATAGACTTTAGAAGAAGTCACTACACCTGTGTGCCAAATGCAAAATGACCAAATAGGTTAGGGAAACAAGTTTCCAAACCATAGATTCCAGACTTTTCCTACCACTCGCCTTCTAAACAGGCAAGCGACTCCTGTGGTTCCTTTTATTAAAAAAGTAAATCATCATGTTAAGAAAATATTCAGTCTCTCTCTCTCATTGAAGACACTTACCCAGTCCTTTCTCATGCATCTATGACGAATAATTTAGAAGAACTCAATTCTCTCTCTCTTTATTGCTATCATTTTTTTCATTATAATCGTTTATTTATTGAGCAGTGGGGAGTGGAATTGTTCTGAACCCTGAAGATTCATCCTTCACGGAGTATTAAGAGAATATATTGTTTAATAAGAAGAATTTATTCTCAGGCTAGTTTTAAGGTCCTAATGAAATAGTTAAAAGAACACTGTAGATGGTTATGTGGGTTTCATTGATTAAGAGAACCAATGGCTGCATACAACTACAATGGCGAGGTGCAACACTTTGGTTTTTTGGATGCTGAGTGATAGGCCAAGCTTTTCGTAAGCTTCTGTAAAAATATTTAGGATGGTTTGGAGGTCATCCTCTGAGCGTGTGCACATTACGTTGTCATCAGCATACTGAAGCTCTATGATGGAAGACAATGGCAAGGATTTATTAAATTGACAGTTAAACCAGTATAAAACTGAAATCAGGCTGGGGTCACAGGATTGCATCATGGCTGACCTACTGAGGCCCACAGTGTGCCCATTGCCAACCCTTGGAGCCTGCCGGTCTGCTGCTCTGCTTTCCTTTTCTGCTGTTTATTTGTGGTATTCAGTTTTATCATGATACAGTGAGGAGTTGAAGCATCCTCTTCTATCCACCTTGCTTTCTCCCTCTGAGTGATGTAGTAGAATGGACATAGAGGCACTCACCCTGCCTGCAAGGTGGCGCAGGCAGGGCAACATTGCTTACCTGCCTTCCAACTGGCCTGTCACTGCCTATCCCTGAGAAGGGGTGAGGGAAAACATGGTGGCAGGAGTGCCCAATTGGCTCCATCTCCACACTCACACAATACCTTCCTCCCTGCACATTTTCACTGCCCTCTCCCTCTCAGGAGCCAGCAGTGAGCCTGGGTGTTAGGAAGGCAGGTGAACAATGCCACTCACAAGCAACGCTGACACCAAACTCTACATACATTAAACATAATAGAAACACCGCCACCCGACCCCACCCCCATCCATCTTCCCTCTCTCCACCCCCTTTCTTTTTTCTTTCTTTTTTCTTCTCCCCCTAATGCCTCAACAAATGAAACAGATTTGTAAAAACGCTACGTGGAAGAAGAAGAAAAAAAAAATACGAGGCACTACACTTCTGTAAAACAAGAAAATCCTTAATAAAAAATATTTTTTTAAAAAAACAATGCCACTCCTGTCTGCATTGCCCCACCAATCACGGCTGCTCAGAGGGAGAGAGCAATTAAATGAGCAACTGTGACAATGGTGAGCAGGGGTGAGTTCACTCAGGGAAGGAACCCACAGACAGGAAGAGACAAATTTGTCATAACAGTTTCTCATTTTCTATATCTCCACATTTCCATGTCAGTTTGCAATATTTCAAAAGCAACTCTCGTGAAAATTTGTCAGCATTTTAGCATACATTTCTCCTAAAGTATATATTTAGCTAATATGCATAATCTCTTCTAATATAATGCATTTTAGGTTTATTGCTGTTGTTAACATTTCAATATCACCTTTATCTTCCAAGGATCTCAAGATGGTCACATGGTTATCCTCCTTCCCATTTATCCTCACAACAGCCCTGTGAGTGTCAGGGTGCTGTCAGAGGCTCCCGGCTGGTTGCCCAGGAAAGTATAAAGACAAGGGAAAGTTTCTTACCATCCTTTTTTATTCCAATCTTTACAGAGAGAGGCTATAGAACCCAGCCTCTTGGATAATGGTGTTGTTCCAAGTGAATTTTCACACACACCCATCCTACTTCCTCATTCGTCATTCTCATCATCTCCTCTATGGGTGCTACCTCTGTCTTTGAGCTCTTTGCTCTCCTACTTTTAAGGCTCACCAGGTTCTGGGAGATGGAGGGTCTAGAATGCTTTCTAATGACAATGTGTCAGCCAGGTGTTGCTCTGGCTCTCCCATGATTTCCCAACTTCCCCCCTTATCTGTCTCTGAGCTGCAACCTCCCTCAAATCCCTGTTGTAAATCTATACTGTCTTCCACTTCCTTCTCTCTGGAAGGGTAAGGATGGGGAGGCAGTCTCCACCATTCCTCCTCTGCCCAGTCCTTGACAGTGAGGTAGGTTAAGCTTAGGTAGGTTAGGCTAAGAGGTGGTAAGTGGCCCAAGGGCACCCAGTGAGCTTCATGGCTGAGTGGGGATTCAACCCCTATTCTCTCAGGTCCTAGTCTAACACTCTAACCATTACACCACACTGGCTCTTTTTTATTATTTCATGTATACATTTTATGCACGCTTGTCCTAATAATGCACATTTTTTGCAGACATTATTTTGTTGGAAAACTGCACGGCAAATTTCAGAGAAGTGCCCATTTTTATGGATCACTCTGTTTTGGAGTGCATATTGTTTCAGGAAGGACAAAATAGGTAGGTTCACATTAGAATGCAGACCAAAACCAGAATGCAGACCAAAACCAGTTTCTCCCCCACGCCAGCCCATAGCAGAGCCCTCTACCCCAAATGTTACAGGTGCCACACTTTGGAAGGATCTACATCCTGAAAAGTGGAATATAAAGAATGGCAAGAAATTATACCCGAAGCCACCATTGACTAGCATGCATTTCAATATGTCCTCATGTTGCCGGGAGAAGACAGCAGTTTCTAGGATAATTTTTAAATATTGCAGTGTTGGAGCTGCATTTTGTGGCTCATCCCCATGTCACAGCTGTAAGGTGTAAAAGCCTGCAACCACACAGTAGTGCCAGGTATCTATATGTTCTTAACATGAAATTTTCAGCAACAACCTTGAAGAAAAATTCAGGTGGGTCTTTGCAAGTTGCAGCCACATTGCAGCTGCACCTCATGGGAAAAGGAGCTTCCAAAATTACAGCTGTAACATTCAAAAGGCATCCTGATAAAAATTCTTACAGTGCTGTTAATCAATTGTGGGGAGGAAGAAGGGGCTCCCAGTCTGAGTTCAGGCACCATGCTTTTGCTCCTGATAGTTGCTAGCATCATGCCTGTCTGTTATGTGCATGTGTTGAGAGTGTGTCTTCCAGAACATTTCTGCAGGGGTATATTTATGTGACTGAACATATTTTTTTTCTCCTGCAGATGCTTCATGTCCATTAAAAAAAAATGTGTATATAGAAAATTGTTTCTATATGTAAGCAGCTGTCACAGGATTAAGATGAATGGATATAATTAACTAAGCCAGGCCTCCAGCAGTAGATTGATGGATTGTTTGCAATGCATGGAGAATCCAGCATCTAGAATACCCTAGTGCCACTTGTGATGCCCACCGAGTGAAGCCATGAAACCAGGGCATTGACTTTGCTACTATAGCTTTGTATGTTGTGGGGCTTAATAGAAAAGAACTTTGGCACAACCTATTTAGATTTTACCTAAGCTTAGCGAAATCCGTGAAATTGTAGACAAGCTGAAAATATCAGGTCCAGGATGGTCAAAACCATGACAAAAACATCCAGACCCACTGCTAATTCTTGTTCTAAAACATTTTGTTGTTGTTTAGTCATTTAGTCGTGTCCAACTCTTCATGACCCCATGGACCAGAGCACGCCAGGCACTCCTGTTTTCCACTGCCTCCCGCAGTTTGGTCAAACTCATGCTGGTAGCTCCGAGAACACTGTCCAACCATCTCGTGCTCTCTTGTCCCCTTCTCCTTGTGCCCTCCATCTTTCCCAACATCAGGGTCTTTTCCAGGGAGTCTTCTCTTCTCATGAGATGGCCAAAGTATTGGAGCCTCAGCTTCACGATCTGTTTTTCCAGTGAACACTCAGGGCTGATTTCCTTAAGAATGGATAGGTTTGATCTTCTTGCAGTCCATGCGACTCTCAAGAGTCTCCTCCAGCACCATAATTCAAAAGCATCAATTATTCTGCGATCAGCCTTCTTTATGGCCCAGCTCTCACTTCCATACATAACTATTGGGAAAACCATAGATTTAACTATACAGACCTTTGTCAGCAAGGTGATGTCTCTGCTTTTTAAGATGCTGTCTAGGTTTGTCATTGCTTTTCTCCCAAGAAGTAGGCATCTTTTAATTTTGTGGCTGCTGTCACCATCTGCAGTGATCATGGAGCCCAAGAAAGTAAAATCTCTCACTTTCTAAAACATAGCTTTTATTTATTTTTCTTTCTGATGTAGTGGAGCAGAGCCACTGGTACTTTATATATTCAGTATTAGTCATACATGATGTATCCAGTATTTCTCATACTAACACAGAATACACCACTGGATAGCTCAGTCAGTAGAGCATGAGACTCTTAATCTCAGGGTTTGGGGTTTGAGCCCCACATTGGGCAAAATATTTTTGCATTTCAAGGGCTTGGATTAGATGACCCTTGGGAGCCCTTCCAACTCTACAATTCTATGACTCAGAGAAGACCAACTGAAATGAATATTCATTTCAGGTCCATTGGTTTCAATGGGTGAACTCTGAGTTGGTTCAACTAACATGATACCCATTGGTAGCAACATACAGGGATGTACAAAACATTGGAACGCACAGTTCAGTTTATTTGTCTAGATAGATATGGAAGTTTTGTTTTTGTTTGCAATTTAGTCTTTGTTTTAATTCAAACCAGGAACTGTTCTCTATTCTGCTTCCTGTCCTGTCCTATCCCCACCTTGGTTGGTATGTCGGTGCTCATTCTGAAACCTATTAATGAATTTCAGATTCTTCATTTATGGGAAATGTTTCAGCGCAAACACTCAAGAACTCTATTAGTTTGATAAGGAGGAACACTAATGCAGCCACTTTCAAATCAAGCTTCTGATTATTCAAAAAGAATTTGGGAGTGACAGGTACATTTCTAAAGGTTCTGTTTGTTGAAAATGCAAGCAATTCAAACCTCAGATACATTAGCTATTCAATTATGGCAAGGTCTATCAACAGCCTTGCGTCAGAACATCACAACATAATAATGGGTTAGGAGAGAACTTCTGAGAGAGTCTCTTCATGACTACTTATACACCACGGACTGGGAACTATTTTGGCCCAGGGGATCAGTTCTTTATCTCCCTCCTTGACAGCTTCCTTGACAGCTTACCTGTTAAGGTTGTCCCAGAGGGGTGGTGGAAGTCTCCCCCACAAGGAATCTGCTGACAAAACAGACCCAGCAAGACCAACCTCATCAGCTAACATTAGCTACTGTTATCAGCTGACTGATAGGTGACTGAGGTGTCTGGGAAATGACTTTGTGGACCAACCTGGCCCAGAGGCTGCCCACCCCTGCTATCCACTAATTCTATAGCCCTATCATTCCCAAAACATGGATGCTGGAAGATAGATACGGAAACTTTTTAGATAGCATCAGCATGCCTAAATGGAATTATCTATAATAGTATGTCATGGTTGCATGCGAATGGCCTGTTCTGCTTTGTAATGAGAAATGGTGTCACATCCAATGAATGCCAGCAGGAGGAGCTATAGTTTTCCTGGTTCCTATCTAGGATGGGTCTGGGTCCTGCCCACTGCATACATTCTCCCGATTGGTAAAAAAAACCAACTCTTGGAAGTCACCAGCAAGAGGACATGTTGCAATGTCCAAAAGCTGCTTAAAGGTAAAGGTAAAAGGACCCCTGACCATTAGGTCCAGTCGCGGACGACAAAAGACTGCAGATGGTGCTTGCAGAATGTACTTGAAAAGCTTCTGAAATAAAGATCGGCTATTGCGTTCCCTGTGGTAGGAATCCTATTGCCAGGCATCGAGGCCTAAGAGCGAGCATCAGAGAGCCAAAGGCCTGTAGCCCAGTGGGATCTCACAGAAGCAAGTTGGCATGTGTGGCGTTTTCCCTCCTAGGTGTGTGACATCATACTGGGTTCATAAGGAAAGGGCTAACTAATTGTAAAATGACTAACCAATGGGAACCCAAGGGGAGGAGTTAATTGTTTATAAGGTTTAAGAACAGAGGGGTTTTGGACAAGAAGGGAGGAATCTGAATTAGAGACAGAGAGGAAAAGTCTGTGGGTTGGGCTAGTGTGATGTGAGAGAGTGAGAGAATTTGTTAACAGGAGTCAGTCAAACAGTTGAGATAATCATTCAGAAGGTATTAGGAAGGTATAGGCCGGTAAAGAAACTAAAGTTAAGATACTAACAGCAATATTATCTGAGAAACCATAAGCTTGTTAATGTTTATAAAATAAACTTGTTTATTTGGTTCACTTTTAACAACTGTCTGGACTCAGTGTTTTACCCAAGGGTAACGGGTTGGTGGCAGCAGGGAAGCGAACACAGTGGTGGCACAGGGATCAATAGACTGTTAAACATCCGGGGACCCTGTGTGATCGCCACAGCCTGACTCAAGGCTGGTTAATTCTGACACATCTCAGCTCCAGATGGGAGTGGTCCATTCAATCACTCTTCTTGCCAAGACACAACACGAACCCCTTCCATTTAGGATGCTTTCTCCAGAACCAGAACCACAGGATTCAGCTACTCTCAGGGGGAGACAGTCTGACTCTAGCACTCTCTCAAAGTATCTCATATCACTGGCTGTGAGTGATGTGTCTCCGGTTTTATTTTTATTTTTTAAGTGTACCTTAGCAACCATTTGTTGGGGAAATGATAATGTAGCCTCTGTGGTTGTTTCCCATGTATCCCTATGTTCCACTCCTAGAATTGCAGAGAAAGCTGAGCTATTACTAACATTCTGTCATAGGTGGAATCTGCAGTGTAGAATCACAGATGCACATCCTGGCAACACTTCTAGTTATGGGTCAGTATCCATGACCACAAAGCTCATACCGTTTTCATTTGGCTGTTGGGGTTTGTTCATCTCTTCTTAGGATTTCCTCACCACAAATATATTTTGCCAGCGTTGAGGTTCCTCTGAGCCTGCTTATACATTCCTCTTGTCCATGGCTAATACTGGTTTGGCTATGTACAGGAACATAGAGCCTGAGCATAAAAGACGGGCATATTGAAGTCATAACGCTCTGCTCTCCACCCTCTGCACAGTCTATGCTGCTTGGGTTATTTATTTTGAAGTGGGAAACACTGATGCAAACTTTAACTAGAGTTGTCCAGGAAGGATTTGCAGTTGTTGCTGGTTTCGAATGGCTGATGAAAGAATGTGGGCATTTCCAAATATTTTCACTATTCTAATGCAGATAAATGACCCAGAAGGTTAGAAATGCTGGTTCATAAATTTAAGAGTACCCTTGCTTGCTTTTCTGTAGTGTTAATATCTTGACAAATTTCAGTCCTCTTGCCCCTATTAAATTAAAACCAGTGTAAGCATTTCTTTTAGCCATTACTGATAGCCTTGTCATCTGATAAAGCTGTCACTGCACAAACAGTCACAGGTCATTCCTCCCCCCTCCTCACTCCAACTTGGCAATCTGCTGTGTAGCTAGTTATGATAAACCTGTAAACTACCATTCAGTATTCCCTCACCAAAAGAGTATTCTTGCCTGCCGCCATTTTGTGTGCCACCTCACAAGCACCTCGGCTCACAAAGGCTACACTGTGTCTGGAAAGATGAGCTAGGAAGGATCTAAACAAATTGAGGACAAAAGGCACTTGAAGTCACAGCCTCTATAGGCTGACATGGGACCTCCTGAAATGGATAATGTACACTAGAAGAAGAATTCTGGCTTTAAGACTTGGTGCAGTGATCTCATCATGCATGAAGGTGATGGTGTGAAACCAGGAAATACAAGTAACACTTCTCATAATAGGGTCTGTTTTGAGGAAAGACTTCAATGGAAGACAGTGTGTGGAACTTTATGACACCAGAATCCAATATGAAGATGAAAGTGGTGTGTGAACTTGAAATCCTGTTGAAATCTGTTAAATTAGCGGTAAATAATCAAGGTCTCATTTATTTCAGTGGAACCTGGATCCAATCCTCTGTCTTTTGGGGAACATGTAGTCACACACTGAAACCTTTTCTTGCCTCTAAGTTAAAACTACCAGAGACAGCAGCAAAGAAATTTTGGTTAAAATTGCATTTTTCCCACTAGCTATGATATAAGTGCTATCAGTGTCCACCCCCAGCCCCACTTATTAGCATTCATAATTTTAAAAGAATTGTTTTAATTAAAAATAAAGCTCTTCAGGTCACCTTTAAAGTTTTGAACCCTCAAATGGAAATATTAACTAGCCTTTCCTGGAGCCTATTCTTTAAAGAAATATATTTTTAAAATCCTTAATATGATTAAACTTAAACAGGAGAATGATAAAAGGCTAGATTCTGCCCTCAGGCCCAAATCTTTTTTGATTAGGACTCTCTGCATCCAAATTAAAACTAACTTATTTCACCTCCGCAGGACTCCTGCAGACTGTGAATCTAAGGAACTCAAATATAATTCATTCTTATACATTTAGCAAAACACACTTCGTGCATAACATATAATGCAAGCTGAGGATTGGCAGGGATTCCAGTTCACAACCAAAGCACTGGATCTAGCTGAAGATGCCATTAAAATTTGGTGAATTTCACCAGGAAATAACTTTTGAATGGGATACGTTTATGTCAGATTCCAACTTGTATTTTGCATGTATAATTTTTAACTGTGGTTGTATCCTTCATTTTCCATACGCCAGATCTCCTCCAGATACCACCAGAAACACAAACATAATCTAGCCATTCCAATTTCAATTGTTTCCCTGAAGGGCTCTTCCCAACACCTGTTTTTACTGGTAGAGCTTAGGTTGAGATCCTTGATATATCAATGCAGCGTTTATAATCAAGTTTATAATCATTAGGTAAGGGGGGGGGAGGTAAAGGACCCCTGGATGATTAAGTCCAGTTAAAGGCAACTATGGGGTGCGGCACTCATCTCGCTTTCAGGCCAAGGGAACTGGTGTTTGTCCGCAGACAGCTTTCTGGGTCATGTGGCCAGCATGACTAAACTGCTTCTGGCGCAACAGGACACAGTGATGGAAGCCAGAGCACACAGAAATGGCATTTACCTTCCCACTGCAGTGATACCTATTTATCTACTTGCGCTGGCATGCTTTTGAACTGTTAGGTTGGCAGAAGCTAGGACAGAGCAACGGGAGCTCACCCCGTCACGGGGATTTGAACCGCCAACCTTCTGATCAGCAAGCCCAAGAAGCTCAGTGGTTCAGACCACAGTGCCACCCACATCCTTTATCATCATTAGAAATAAGATGACGGAAGATATTTGGTATTCAGTACTGCTCTTGAAAAACTGGACACTAGGATTTTCATAGTTTCATAGGGGAATAAAATACAGAATGAACTCCAGTGTGTGTGATTTTGTATTAGTCTATTATTTGCTTTCAGTTTCATTTGGGGGATGGACTAGAATTCTCAGTGATCTCCAACGAAGGCATTTTCATGGTAGACCCACTGAAATCAATGGACTTTTTAAAAAACTTAAGTCTATTCTGCATTTTTCTATCATTAGAGATCACTGAGTTAAACAGCAGTAACGTGGATAACAATGTTGTGGCTCACCTATGGGTGAGCTGTGTGTTTAAGTCTCAGGTTGATAATCTCTTTGGTTTTCCACTTTGCCTATGCAGTCCTTCTATATCTCTTGAAATAGCATCAGGAAGGCTATGGCAGAATTTTGAATGTTTTCTGTCTTTCTTCCTCATTTACAAAGGCCAAGTATAACAGCTTTCCATACTTACTGGTTATTTCTATCAATGAGTAAATCTGTAGGAAGAAGAAGCTTACTATTAAGATTATCCTTTCCCAACGATGCCCATCTACTTCAGTCATTGAAATAAAGTAATTAAGATGTTTTTTTAAGTATACCATGAGAGGAGGTAAAGAACTGTTCCAGAGATCACTCTATGAATCATTTTCTTTTTTTTCCTTTTCGTTTTTGTTGTTAAAACAATTCAGCATTAATACACACATATTGCAAATATACAAGCATACAAACATACATTTTATACAATCCTTAAAAATATTCAAGCATACCTACACTCAATCCCACAGATAATTCCTTTTCCCATCACCAACCACCACCCCTCACCCTTTGTAGACTTCCAATCTACTCAATTGCAATTTCTTTCCACTTCTATTACTTTCTTTCACACACCTTTAACCTAATTTCATGCTTCTTTTTCTATTACACATTGTTATCCATCTTATTTAGTATTTCAGTATTTAAAACGGAACTTGTTTATTCTAATAGGAGTTCTGATTTTTCTATATTGTTTTGCAAGTATCCTTTAAACACCTTCCAGTCCCTGTCTATCTTTTCTTTTGAGATCCTTCCAATTTCTCCCATTGTTTTGGATATATTGTAGTGCTCCAATAATTTGGCAAGCCACTCTATTTTTGTTGGTATAATACCACTTTTCCAATTTTTCGCAATCAATAGCCTTGCGGCTACTGTTGCATATAAATATAATGTCTTCTTCCTTTAGACTTCCTGGTACTATTCCCAATAGAAAACCTTCTGGTGTTTTCTTAAATAAATATCTGAACATTTTTTTCATTTCGTTATATATTGTTTCCCAAAATTGTTTGATGTTTAAACAATTCCACCTCTATGAATCATTTTCATTAACGAACCTAGGAACAGCCTTCTGGTCAGGCCAATAGCCCATTTAGTCCAGCATGGCAAACCAAATGCCTAATGGGAAATCCACAAGCAGAATCTCCCCTCCTGAGGTTTCCAGCAACTGCAATCCATGGGACCCATTAGGAGTTAACGTTCAATAACAGATTCATAATCTCATTTCAGTCGCCATGTAGCTTCCCATGTTGCATCAGCTCACAAGTCTTTAAAAAAATACCAAAATAACCCCTCTTTCTAATCCCACCCACTGAAAATTAATTTTTTTCAGGAAATAAATCACTTCTGTCTCTCTTACCAATGATGAATTCTGTGCCTCGTTGCTTGGCAGGAAGATCTATTGAACACAAGTGAGACTTTACTCTAGTGTAAACATGGGCTGCATATGTTTTCTGGGAAGCATTCCAAGTGGCTGGAAATGGCCCTCATTCAAACTTGTGTATAACCGATTTCCCTGAGAGCGATGCAAAGCAAACAAGGATAAAAACACCGGTACTGGACTGAGAATATTTTCCAGAAGAAAGGAACTTTCCTATAGCAACCGTTCAGCTTTCATTTCTATTTAAAAATCCACGTAAGTTTAAATTCATGTGAAATGTGAATGTTTTAAATGTAGAATAAGGAAGCATGCTTCAGGGTGAAGAAGCCCTTGATGTAGATTCCCAGCATGAATTGTGATGCTGTTGAACGGCAAAGTTAACCTATTTCCCTTTTCTAAATATAAAACCAGGTACAATCCAGTGACCTAATACTCTCAAACCCCAATGCAAGATATGAGACTAATAGCAAGTCATGTCTTCGCAGAAGTAAGTCCCATTGGATTTAATGGAGCATTCTCGTAGGAAAATAGGTACAGTGGTACCTTGGTTCTCAAACTTAATCCATTCCAGAAGTCTGTTCCAAAACTAAAGTGTTCCAAAACCAAGGTGCGCTTTCCCATAGAAAGTAATGCAAAATGGATTAATCTGTTCCAGACTTTTAAAAACAACCCCTAAAATAGCAATTTAACATGAATTTTACTATCTAACGAGACCATTGATCCATAAAATGAAAGCAATAATCAATGTACTATACTATAAAATAAATAAGACAGTATTGCAGATGATAAAAAAATAATAATCTTACCTGCACTGATAATAGTCATTTCCGCAGTCACACAATCAATTAATCAGTAGCTGAACTGGGTTGCACACAATCACAAAAACAAATTAACCGAAAAAGCCTTAAAATAATATTGCAAAATAAATAGCAAAAACAAAAGCACCAAACTTAATCTGTTCCGGAAGTCTGTTCAACTTCCGAAATGTTCAAAAAACAAGACGCAGCTTCTGATTGGTGCAGGCGCCCCAGAAACAATAGCCAACAGCCGCATCAGATGTTTGGCTTCCAAAAAATGTTTGAAAACCGGAACACCTTCCAGGTTTTCGGCATTTGGGAACCAAGGCGTTTGAGAACCAAGGTACCACTGTATAAGATCACAGCCTTGAGGACTTAGGTAAACAATTATGATGCAGTAATTTCAACTGAACTTTATCATCCTTAATTTTTTTCTGGTTTATATTCTGCTTCCAGATAGCATGGTTCTATGACGGTTTTAAACCCAAGCAGTTGACAAAAGCCAATAGATTTCATATATAAACAAAGAATATAATAGGCTGAATTTCCAGAACCACTCATGCCACGAGATCATGTTTGTCCAGCATATATACATCTTAACATAGTCTTTATCATGTTAGATTTAAAATGCTTCTGGTATACACCTCCTGTTCACCCTTACAAAAGCTGAAAATCAGTGATGTTTAAGCTTAGGTGACCATGCTCTGGAATGCATCCATGACCTTCAGATTTCAACCAAGGAAATAGTTATTTTTAAATAAATGGAGAAATGTTCTTCAGATTGTTTTGAGAGTTACAAATCAGGTGTTTTACAATGCTTTGGTTTTATTTTGAAAATAATTTTTAAATTACAGATTCATGCAGGTTAACAAGAATTTTTCTTCTGTTCTAAGTTTAGGAAGTATAAACATATGCAGATAGTTGCTACTTCATTGCTACAGGCCCTGAAATAATCCCAGTAGTTCAAAGCAATGCTCCTATACACAACATCTTTGGAAATCAAGGTGTTAAATAATAGCTAAGAACAAGGCAATAAGACAGTATTTTTAGAGTGTTAATTTAATGCCTGTGTCTTTCCCTCACAGATGTTTTGCAAATGGTAGTAGATCACTGTTGCAATTTGGTTTTTAATACAATGCCATTTTTACAAGCTAGGGCTTTTGGTGCTAGTCAATTGGGAATGGGTGTTAATTAAGGACACAGAAGAGAAGCATTAAGAAGATTTGATAGGTTTAAGGAAACAGCAATTAAACAAAGTGCTAAAGCAATTTGCATATTTTAATAAATCAAGATCTTTTAGATGCTCCATTTCCGATATGATGTGTTTCTTCATTCTTGGTAGTTGTTCTGGAAACCTTTTGGGACTTGGACAATCTGTATCCAGAAACATGCAATATTAGTAAGGAAAATCCATCTCTTGTACTATAAATAAAATCAGGATCGAAAAAGAAATAGCCATAATATAATTGTGGTACCCAACAGCTGGGGCTGTGCATCTGTAGCAGAGAACTGAAACAATCAGCTTTCATTGGGAAAAGGTGCAGAGGAAGAAACTAAACCCAGAAGATTTCAATTGGCACTCTTGGTCAGCTTATTTCTGTTCTTACCAAATTGCCCTACAAGCAGAGCTCCAAAAGCTGGATAGGAGGAGGAGACGTAATTTTGTGTACAGCTTTTCAACCAGTTATTGGTACTTAGCCTGTTATGAAGTTGTTGTTGTTTAGTCATGTCCGACTCTTCGTGACCCCATGGACCAGAGCACGCTGGTCCCTCCTGTCCCTCCTGTCTTCCACTGCCTTCCGCAGTTTGGTCAAACTCTTTTTTTATATATATAATTTTTTATTAAGTTTTCTTTTACAAATAATTTTGACAACCGTGTTTACAAATTTACAATTTTTTGAACTTCCACCAGCACCTCCCTCAATCATCCATTTTTCATATCTTTACGCATTTTCTAAGTAATATTGCCGATTTGAAATTAACCTTTCGTCTCAGTTCCATTCTTACAATATACCTTATATTATCACAAAGCCTCTTTAAAACCCACTAGCATTGTCTGTTCATCACATATAGTTTTCAGATATTCCGTAAACTTTCCCCAGTCCTCAATGAATTTGTGATCTTTCTGATATCTAATTTTTCCAGTCATTTTGTCCAATTCTGCATAATCCATAAGTTTCATTCTCCACTCGCTCAAACTCATGCTGGTAGCTTCAAGAACACTGTCCAACCATCTCATCCTCTGTCGTTCCATTCTCCTTGTGCCCTCAATCTTTCCCAACATCAGGGTCTTTTCCAGGGAGTCTTCTCTTCTCATGAGGTGGCCAAAGCATTGGAGCCTCAGCTTCAGGATCTGTCCTTCCAGTGAGCGCTTAGGGCTGATTTCCTGAAGAATGGATAGGTTTGAACTTCTTGCAGTTCATGGGACTCTCAAGAGTCTCCTCCAGCACCATAATTATTATTATGGCCACCATAACCCTCCATTCCATGACCTACTGGTGCATTATGGGGGTGTAAAGCAGTAGCCAGATTACCAACACTCAAGCTCTGTTGGTTGCCACCACCACCATTTGTGGTGGTGGCATTTAAAAATTTAGAAAAGTGAGAAATAAGGCACACCCCCAACGCTAACAACGAGCCCTCTAAAGAAACTGTTGAAAAACTGTCATGAGTACCACCCTGATAATTTTTTCTGAAATGGCCTCCTTATGGAAGACCAATTTTGATGCTCTCCCCCACACCTCCATTTGAGCGGATTCTCTATTGGAAGTTCTCTGTGGGAAATTTTCAATGCATCAGGGAGCAGTGGTGGAGTACAAGTCTCACCAAAAAGATTCATAGGGAGCAACTCTAGGATGGCACCATCTTCAGAGTGTTGCGAGTCCTGAGTGCCACTCTAGGAAATGTCTCAGATGCACCTGGCCTTCTTACCTGCCATCACACCTGCTGCCACAGCATTTTAAGAACATGTTAGCTTCATATTTTGTCTCTAAACAAAAGCCTTTTAACTTCAGTGAGTTCCATGTTGAAGCACCTCAATCTCTTCCAAATGATTATGCTGCATTTTTATGACCCCTGCTTTCTGACTTTGTTTTGTTTAAATGCTAGGTTGATGCCCTTTAGTAACTTATAAAATGTCAACTCTCACAGCTGTATTTTTATTTCTTGACACTGGCCCAGTACAGTGGTACCTCGGGTTACAGACGCTTTAGGTTCCAGACGCTTCAGGTTACAGACTCCGCTAACCCAGAAATAGTACCTCGGGTTAAGAACTTTGCTTCAGGATGAGAACAGAAATCGTGCCGTGGTGGTGTGGCAGCAGCAGGAGGAGGCCCCATTAGCTAATGTGGTACCTCAGGTTAAGAACAGTTTCAGGTTAAGAATGGACCTCCAGAACGAATTAAGTTCTTAACCTGAGGTACCACTGTAGTTCATATTTAATGCACATCAGCAAATTTCAAAGCTGCAGTAAAAACGGGCATCTGAATGGTTGAAATCCTGTAAGAAAGACTGATGAACTCCTTGTAATCTCTAGCTAAAATATCACGTCAAATATATGTTTCCTGGTACATAATGGGCTCCAATGAGGAGCTATGTAATGTGCATGGAATTACATCAATGAAGATATTATCTTGGATAGCTTTATTATTTTGAATGGGAACATATGATTCCTGTCTCAAGCATGCCTTGTAAATGTCTGCATTCTTTGGCATTTTGCCTCTGTGGGAAATGTAGAACACTTGTCTTTATTCTAACAATTTGATCCCCAAAACAGGATGGGGCCAGCAGGATGGGACTAGTCTCACCCCCTCGACGAGAATATGTGCACTGGACACACCCATGAATGATGCCTGCTTGGTATTGTTATTTATTTATTGCATTTGTATGACACATGTCATTCAAGGCACCTGAGGCAGTTTGTAATTTTAAAGAACTAGAAAGAATATAAAGAATATAAAGTTGGGTCCCTGGCGAGAGGAAAGTTGAACCAGACAGCTGAATGTACCCAATATTACAAGGCATACAGTACATGCAAGCGGTACTCTAGAATCATCAAAATAAGTACAATATTACAATTATTTAATTATTTTCATTATATCCGATGCAAGAGACCTCTTGGGAGTGGCGGAGCAGCTGTAGCAAACAGGACTGGAGCCCGGGGATCCCTGTTTTGAAAAGAAACTCCTTCAGCTGACAATATAAAAGAAAACGGCGGTAACCCAAGCCAAACAATATGGTGCAAACTTTTCCAGACCGTGAGCAGGCTGACTCACCCAGTGAAGTTAACAAGGACCCACATTGGGTACAAGTAGAGGCAACTGCCACACTAAGCGATTGAGTTACACAAATGCAGAATGGGTATTATGTGGTATCTGTAGTAGTGCCAATTCTATTCTGGGACGCAGGTGGTGCTGTGGTCTAAACTACTGAACCTCTTGGGATTGCTGATCAGAAGGTTGGTGGTTCAAATTCTTGTGGCAGGGTGAGCTCCTGTTGTTCTGTCCCAGCTCCTGCCAACCTATCAGTTCGAAAGCACACCAGTGCAAGTAGATAAATAGGTACCACTGTGGCGGGAAGGTAAATGGTGTTTCTGTGTGCTCTGGTTTCTGTCACAGTGTTCCGTTGCACCAGAAGAGGTTTAGTCATACTGGCTACATGTCCTGGAAAGCTGCTCTGTGGACAAACGCTGGTTCCTTTGGCCTGAAAAATGAGATAAGCGCCGAAACCCCATAGTCGCCTTTGACTGGACTTAACCGCCATGGGGTCCTTTACCTTACCTTTTTTTATTTTTACCTAGTGCCAATTCTGCCTATCAAAGTGCTGAAGTGGGCACATCTGGGGTAATGCGATCTCATATTATTGAGTTTTCTTTATCATTGGAGCTATGAACGTTCTCTTAATATCCTTCATATTTAATTCTGTTAACATATTTATAATTCTATTGACAAATAATAAAAAATACCCCTACCTAGCTTTTCCATAGACAGGCCCCACAAAAGAAACTTTTCAAAAAATGAATTGAAACAAGACAAAGACAAAAAGCTCTTTTAAAAAGGTAAGACAAGGTTGTCTCTTTCTGTTGATTAGTCACCTTTAAAAGAAAGGGACCTAATTACCACATTACAGATAACAAGTTGAGTTGTTAAGCCTCTCACAGAGTTCTCTATCCTTGATGTCCAAAGCCTGTTCTCATGACAGGGGGAAATTGACAACTCCATTTACATTCAACAGCTCCAAATTACAAGCATGCCACCTGAAAGGACCTTGTCTGCTCCATAGTCCCCAAACCATTTATTTATATATCCATCTCTCAAACGCTTGTTATCTCACACTTATGTTTACCTCATTCCTTCTTTGTCAATCATTCTGAGCTGTGTTGCACTGACTTAGTAATCAGCCTTTGTTGTTTGTTTTAAATTTTGCTTCAAGAGCGATGCTGAACCGAAGGTGCATCACGTTATTGACCAGGAAAATGTGCTTGCATTTTTTGGTGACTGGGCCACATTACTAGGGTGAGAACAGTTCAGCAGTGTTTGGTGAGGGATGCTGAAGCAAAGAACATAAAAACAGGAATAAAATCCACACGTTTTACTCTGTGACAATCTTGGAGCATTTCTTTGAAATAGGAAACAAATGCCCAGGCTGTATTGCTGGGGGCAAGGAAAAAAATTAAAAAATAGAATGACATGTTTAGTGTTAACAGATCTTATCCTCAAATTCAATTATGTATTTGTTAATCTGCACTACATCTTTTGCATCATGATCCAAGCCCTGTTTACTCATAAGGAGCTAGCATGTATTTCAAAGAAAGCAATGGCCTCATCACTTTCACTGCAACCAATCTATGACTAATCCAAGAAAGAGGAATCAGCGAAGGAATCAGAAACAATGGTGTCAAAAAATGCTCAGAAAAACATAACTATTTTCATGGTTCAAGTATTTTGAGCAGGGAATTTTCAACACACAAGAATTGTTAGTTTTCAAACTACAATTCAGTGGCTCAGCCATTGACATCATTGTTTTTTTACTAATGTAGAAATCTGTTAACTACGAGAATGTTCCGATAATCAGGTCATGCATCCATAGCAGTGACCACAAGGACGTATGCTCTGGAGGGTAGAACTTGAACCAATGACTAAAATTTACAAGAAAGGAGATTCCATCAAAACATCAGGAATAACTTTCTGACGGTAGGAGCTTTTTGACAGTGGAACAGACTCGCTCGGGAAGTTGTGGACTCACCTTCATTGGATGTTTTTAAGCAGAGCTTGGATGGCCATCTGTCATGGATGCTTTAGCTGAGATTCCTGCATTGCAAGAGATTGGAGTAGATGGCCATTGGGATCCCTTCCAACTCTACAATTCTATGATCAGGGGATGTGGCTCGGAGGGCCCATTGACATAGCTAATCTGGGCAGCCCTGCTCATGTGTTAACCAAATGTAGGGGCACTTCATGTGAAGAGGGGTTTTGTGTGTCTGCTTATTTTCTGTTAACAAAGACCATTAGCCTGCTAGTAGATCAGAACTGGCCTCCCAATCAAGCCATCCCAGTTCAGGATATTCTAATTTTAAACATGGCGGACCTGGCCATCAGTCCACCTAGACTGGTAAAGAAAAAGTGTTTTATACGCGTTGTATATGCAATATAACACTGTGACACCAGATGGCACTGTGGAGTCCCGTCTTTCCCTATAGGATTTCCCTGTATGAGTTTACAACGCATTTAACTGAATCGCTTCTTTGACGTCTCTAGATCCAGCCTTAAAGTTAATGGAAAGGCTTCTCTTTGAATGCAACAGAAGGAGGTCTCCATGCACAGATTAACATTAAGCACATTACTCGATTCTTAACTCTTACATGCCTTCGTCAGGCTTTCTCTCAGTTTCTGCACTTTTCTGTCAACTCCCTTCTGAGTGAAATCACTCCTTTTTATCTTTCGTCCTTCAATAATCCTCTCTGACATGAAGTTGGCAACCTAAGCCATGAGAATCTGAGGTTTACCCCTTGGGAGAGCAACTGACATGGTATCTTTGAATCGAGGGTTTAAAGCTGTAACAAAGATGTATGTTTTTGATCTCTTAATATACTTTATGCAGTGACCTTTCGTGATGCGGGAGATATGCTATCCGCCAAGTATACGGCAGCACCATATAAATCACTGAAAGGAGGTTACTTAACAGACAGTTCTAGGCATAGGTGTGTGCTGAACAGCTTCTGTTTCAGCACAAGCCCTGGTATAAGATATTGTGGCCATGTTGTATATTATAATATATCATATTGTGTTACGCAACCTTCTGTGTAAGGTCTCAAGGCAGGTTGCATCTAAAAAAGATGATGCAGTGCAATAAAACA
Organism: Podarcis melisellensis; assembly: GCF_964234715.1. Lineage (NCBI taxonomy): Eukaryota > Metazoa > Chordata > Lepidosauria > Squamata > Lacertidae > Podarcis > Podarcis melisellensis. Next base: position 29,386,613 of record NC_138542.1, read on the forward strand.
AATACAATAACTGCACTGCTTTAAACTACAGTATATAATATAATACATATGCATCAACAAACCAGATGGTGTATAAGGGAGCATTAACAGTAATAGGTCGGTTGTATAGGGCTAAGGAGAGCTGGTGTGGCTTCCATGTAGAGATGTAGAGAGAGCTGTGTAGAGATGGCACCTTTTAAAGGAGGGAATTCCACAATTTGGGGACCAATATATAAAAGGCTCTGTCATGGGCCATCACACCTCCAAGGGAGTTGGTGACATTAGAAGAAACTTCAGTAACGTAAGGAGTGAAGTGGCATATTAAATACCACAAAGAAATAATCCAGCTCTGGGGGCCTTCCGGTGGTTCCCTCATTGTGAGAAGTGAAGCTACAGGGAACAAGAGCCTTCTCGCCCTGTGGAACGCCCTCCTTTCAGATGTCAAGGAGATGAGTAACTACTGTATATAACCTTTTTAGAAGACATCTGAAGGCAGCACTGTATAGGTATGTAATGTTCTATTATGTTTTTACATACATATGTTGGAAGCTGCCCAGAGTGGCTGGGGCAACCCAGTCAGATGGGTGGGGAACATTCATCATTATCATCGTCATCGTCATCAGAATATCCTGACTGGCACATAAGGGCGAAGGTGCTCTTGAAGGTATTTGGAACCCAAGTTATTTAGGGCTTTTAAACACGGAGGCAAGGACCTTGAAAAGGGCTTGGAAGTAAATAGGCCTTGCTCCCATCTGAACCACGGTGCCTGGTGGTGTCTTCTAACATCTGAAACAGAAATAGCCACAGGTTTCACTAAATTATTACGCCTCTTCCTCAAAAATGACATAGTTGTGTGCTGTATGAGAGAGGAAAAGAAAAAACTGATAAGGCTTGCTGAATCTCCTGAGAGAAATTAATTCATTTCACTCATTTTAGAACCCCAGATATGTCAATCAATGTAAAAGTGCTGTCTACAAAGACACCATTGAAAGATACCCACAAAAAAGAGAAAGCTGTCCCTTTCCTTGGGTGGCTGGGCAGGATTGTTTTCTGTATTAAGACAGGAATGGGCACCTTCAGCCCAGGGAGGCAAATGCAACCCCCCAGTTCTCCTTATCTGGCCCTTGGGACACTCTCCAAGCCATACCCACTCTTAAGCCACTCCCCTTTCCCTAGCACACTCCCCTTCTCTCTTAACCACACCCCTTCACTCACCCTGCTTCAGAACTGAAAGGCATTTGCCCAGCAGGAATGTGTCACTGAAACTTGATAATGCCTCTTGAATGGTAGGGGACACAAAGGTGTGTAGCCTATTGCACAAATGGGAAATCGGCATTCATTGCTCCTCTCACTGTTTTCTCTGGCCTCCAGAAGCCTGCCTGAATGGGAATGTGGCCCTCTGTCTGAAAATGGGTCCCCCACCCGTGTTGCATGAAGATAATGATTGCATGGTACTGCTGAGCACTCTTTTCAAATATGCAGCCTTGCAGGGGAGATGTCAGCAAAGCTTTCCAGACATTGTAATGTAGTTGGATGGTGCCCGAAACATTTGTCAGCTTGCGCTGGCTCCCTCAAGCCATTGACATGGGCATTTGGCTGCCAGACCTTTCCCTGCCCCCAGCAGTACCAGCTCTAATGGTTTTATGTATGGTTCAATTTCAGGGATTTGCCATAGATGAAATAGATATAACCCCAGCCCCATCATGTAATTGAATTAGTTATGACTGACAATTCCTAATTAAAGGCAGCCCAGCAAGGGCCACTGGAATATTGTACTGATGCTGCTCAGGTCGTCATAAAATGAATTACTAGAATAATGTGGGGAAGATACGATGCCAGAGACTAGAATATATAATACTTTTTTTCTCTCCTGACCACGGTACTAGAGTGGGCATTGCTTTGCTATGAATCCTTGGCATGATTTCATTATAAAGTCCATAGCTGGCTGAAATGTTTAGACCTAAGAAGAGATTTTCATTTCAGTCAAACCCTTTCGATTCAGGGAAAATACTCTCTGTGCTATGCAGAAATGAAATTAATCTACCTTTAAAAAAAGAGAAGAAGATTTAGACGCAGTTGAATCTTCTTATTGCTGGGGCTCTGGAGATTTGAAATCTAATCCTATGCACTTGGACGTAAGTCCCATTTACTTGGAAGGAAGTTCCAGTCAGCACTTATTCTCATTAAGCAAGTTTAGGGTTGCAGGATTGTGCGTACTGGAAATAAATATCCATGTGTTGAATGAAGTTTACTTCCTAGTAAGTGTGTTTAGGTTTGCAACTCTCACCTTATAAAGGAGATCAGAAACAGGGTACAGACATATTACTATGATAGTTGCTAAGCCGGAGGGTAGAAAGACACAAAATATATACACGTTTTAAGTGGAATTTGTTCCATCCCTGTACAAAACTGGGACTGACCAGACTTTCCTGGATCCATCTATCATGGCACAGTAGTAATATATAGGGAGAGGCAGGCATATAAGTGAATGAAGTTGCAACCATCACTTCATGGTCCCATTCCGGTTTGGTTTAAGAAATTATTCTAGTTTAATTAGAACAGTGGTTATCAAAGGGTGTGGTACACCACACTGGTGGTGCAGTAGAGAATGCCAAGTGTGGCAGGAAGATTCAAGGACAATATTATATTTTGGGAATGATTCATGTTCCTATATAACTGCATTGTTTTATACTTTCTGGATCATATTATAAAGTAGTTGTTTTCTGTGTGATAAATCAAGTACTACTAGGAGTTGTTCCTTTTTGTTTTCCACTGCATTTCTTATTAATAATAATAATAATAATAATAATAATAATAATAATAATAGTGCGGCACAAGCAAATTTTTATTCTGAAAGTGTGGCTCAGAAAACCACCAATTTAGAATTATGGTGAATACAGCTGTAGACTTACTGAACTCATAGGACAGTAAAGGAAAGACTGGGGGTTGAACCTCAATCGCCTTGTCTTGCAGGGGGTTAATTCTGTGGTTTACCTTGCTTCAAGGATTGCTGAGATAATGTATCAGTAGTACCTTGGTGAACTGCTATGTAACTCAAAGTCCATGAAATTTAATCACCCTAAAATTTATTAATGGAGCATGCCCACTGATTGCAGCATTCCTACATTGTCAACTGTGGGAGAGAAATCTACATTCAATGGGCCTCCTAAACAACAAAGGACCCTGTTATACAAAGAGATGGTGTAATTAGTTCCATTGCTCTGGTGCAACTAGTTGATAAGTGTAGATATGGCCCCTAGCACATCAGAAAAAGAAGTGGAAGTATTAACAGTTTTGGACAGAATTACAGCCTAGAATCAGGAGTAAACACTTGTCCAATTTGTCCAGTAGATCTCAAAGAGGTAGAGATTAACAGGCATTTGTCAAACTATGGTTGTAAAAGGGAGATTTCTTTTCCCAGGGACCTGCAGATTTATTATGGCAGTATAACATCAGTTTACAGCAAAGAATCAAATCAATGCCGTTCCATCACAGGAGAGATACGGCCGATCACATGATTGGAGGATGCTTGGCTTTGACCACTATGTATTATTTTCTCTGGCAGGATCAGGTGGTCAGAGAGTATGCATCTGGAAGAACAATGTAAGGTTTGGCAAGCCGTTGTCAACAGAAATAAACACATGAAAATAACAGGCACTGCTTTTCCATTTCCACAAAATATATAGACAGCATATGAAAAGAAAAGATAATATCATAGAAGTGGAAATTGCTTGGACAGAAGCGCCTGTATATAGTTCCATTTTTATCTCTGTGACACGGGCTTTTTTGGTCCCTATATTCTTGTAATATAAACTTGAAAAGATTCACGTAGCACAAAGTACAATTTTGTGGAGACCAGTGATCTTCAGTTTTGTCATTTGGTGTGATGTTACTTGTTATGCCTGAATTTGCTAGGCAGATTTCAGGCATCTGCCAAATTATTATATGCTGTGAATAATTCAGTGGGAACCTAATGAAATCCCATCTCCCTGCACACTAGTTCACCTCAGACCTATGTTGAGCTTGCAGAAATTGCCTGAGCTTTTCCCTGGGCTGATCTTCAACTACCTGCCCCTCGTCTAAGTCCCAGCCTCATTTAGAAATGAAATGAATAAAGAAGGCATTTGCTTATTGAGCAGAATGACTCAAGCTCTCTGTTACAAACTATGAGCTAAATCAGTGATACAGAGCCCAATGAACAACGTGGGGGAACAATGTCGGGGGTGGGGGGAACTGGTGCATACATTTCATTTCCCAAAAGGTCTAACTCTTTTCTTTTGTGTTGATTTCCCCACACCACCCCTTCAGACAGGGTTTCAATTTCTACCATTCCTTTCTGCGACATTTAATATTTCTTTGGAGTCGGTCTCAGTTGTGTTGCTATGAACTAGATAAACTGCTACTTGTTTTCAGGTATCTCTATAGATATATCAATGTGACTATCTAACCTTAAAACTTCATTAGATTTATAGTGACAGCTGGTGCCTGATAGATATAGTACTAATGAGATGTTGGGGTTGTACCTGGAGATTCCTTCTTCTCATTGCTCTATGTTTTGTTTTGGTGACATCAGTCAAGGCCTTCACATCCTGCAAAATCAGGAGTTTCACTGAGTCACTGGTAGGCATCTTTTATATGATTGGTTGAGTTTACTTGGCTTGATAGATCCCAAGTTGTGTAGAACAGTCCTGTGATTACTTTCTTAGGACCAGTGCTATTTGAAATCCAATTCTGTATCTGGCCCTTTCCAGGTCAAACACTGTATCTGGTGTGGTCAGCTCTGTAGCAAGAAAATCACCAATTATCTCTAAAACACAAGAAGTGAAATCACATGACAGCATTAAGTCACATGAACAGTTAAGAACAGTTTCAGGTTAAGAACGGACCTCCGGAATGAATTAAGTACTTAACCCGAGGTACCACTGTATTGGGAGAGTGCAATTGTCTAGCTGCTGTTCTGCTCATTCCCAAGATCTTGTCCAGAGAGGATAAATGAAAGCTATCTACTTCTCCAGCAATGCTACAACAGAAAAGAAGTTATGTGATGCCATTCAACAAGACCCTTGGTCTGATTCAGCATGGTTCTGTCTACGTTCTTATGAACCCAGTAAGACATACCATATTTTTTGCACCATAGGGCGCACCTGACCATAGGGCGCACCTAGTTTTTAGATGAGGAAATCAATTTCAAAAATCTTTTTTCTCCCCAGCCCCAAAGAGCAGCATTCAGGCTGCGCACAACCTCTCCCTGCCGGAAGGGTTGCACAAGCCAAGGCAGCGAGCGGGATGGATCCTGCTGGCTGCTTTGGCTTCCTCTTTAGCCCGCGCAATCTCTCCCTGCCGGGAGAGGCTGCGTGGAGCTAAAGAAACCATAGCCCCGTGCAAGCCTGCATTCACTCCATAGGACGCACACACATTTCCCCTTAATTTTTGGAGGGGAAAAACTGTGTCCAATGGAGCGAAAAATACGGTAATTCTGAGTAAACCTACATAGTATTACACTGGATCAGTATGTGTTGATAACCTAAGGCAGGGGTAGCCAATGCAGTGCTATTCAAATGTCATTGGACTACGACTCCCATCATTCATGACTCCGACCTCTGGTCATTTTGGCTGAGGCATTTGAATGGCACTGCATTGGCTAACGCTGAGTGAGTAATTAAGCTAAACACAGAAGAGCTTTTGAGGGTGAATTTGATTTTACTGTAATATCACATAATCTCCCCCCCACCCCACCCCCGTACTCAGCACACAATTTGTGAAGGAAGCAGTTGCATATGTGGATCAAGCAATTGCATACAAAGGCATGAGAAATGATTGCCCCCATTTTTCCTCTTTCTCATTTTGCCTGAAGAGAGAGAGACCATCAGGAAAAAAAGTAATGACATTTTTCTATTTGGCTGGAAGGCCCTGCTGAGTGGCAAAATCAAGAACCTGAAACCTGATTTTTTAAATAAAAAAACCCCTAAGCTCTAACAAGCATAGTGACCACAAAGGCAAGTTAATTAGATGCTTCCCTTAGGTGCAACCAAGCAGATAATATGTCATCCAGGTGACACTGTCTGCCAGGATGTTGACTTGCATTTGAAAGCTATATCTCAAAGGCAAAAGGGAGCTTCTTGGGAAATAAAAAAAAGATGATAGGTTTAAATAGGTATTAACTAGATGTAAGAGAAAATAATCCCAAAATATCGAAACTATCAAAAATGCCGCACATTTAGTCTCCACAGCTACATTCCACAGTTATCATAACTTTATTTGGTGTGGCATAGGACAAAGATCCTGTGGACAAACCCTGGAGTAGGCCCACTGAAATAATAGGATTGAAGATAGTGAAAATTCAACTTATGTCCTGTCAATTTCAATGGGTCCGCTCTAAGCATGACTGATGCAGGGATAGACAATGTGATAGCCTCCAGGTGTAGCTGGTTTCCAACTCCCTTCAGCCCCAGCCATCAAGGTCAGTGGGCAGGGATGATGGCACTACATTGGCTACCTCTGTTCCAATGCATGACAAAATGAGGAGAGAAACCATCCCAATAAGGGGTTCATTGGTCTTAAAGGAGAGTTCAGTTTTGGAGTTGCCAGGGCACTATGCTGCCTGCCCCTACTGCAGACAGAACACATATGACTCATAAAGGTAAAGGTAAAGGGACCCCTGACCATTAGGTCCAGTTGTGACCGACTCTGGGGTTGCAGCACTCATCTCGCTTTATTGGCCGAGGGAGCCGGCGTGCAGCTTCCAGGTCATGTGGCTAGCATGACTAAGCCATTTCTGGCGAACCAGAGCAGCGCACAGAAACGCTGTTTACCTCCCCGCCGGAGTGGTACCTATTTATCTACTTGCACTGGTGTGCTTTCGAACTGCTAGGTTGGCAGGAGCAGGGACCAAGCAACGGGAGCTCATCCCATCACGGGGATTCGAACTGCCGACCTTCTCATCAGCAAGTCGTAGGCTCTGTGGTTTAATCCACAGCCCCACCCGCGTCCCTATATGACTCATATCATCACACAAATAGACTAGTTGGTGGTTCAGTGTTTTCTGTTAATACAGTTTAACCTTTCTCCCTTGCATATATACTTTCCCCTTCTGTACATTGTTCTTAGGAATATTTCTGCGAACAATTCTTTCCATGTTCTGTGGGGACATCACAGCATAACTGTGGACCTGCAAACAGAAAAGGTGATGTCTAGGTTGCTTTCAAGTGGAACTTGATTCTTATTCTAACCTTTAGTATTAATCTTCAGCAGCCTTCTGATATCCATTTGCATACAGCAGCTTGAATGAGAATCTCTCTCAGATCCCCTCTCAAAACTGCTCAAATATACCACACTCCGCTAACTCTCACCATTCTTTTCAGCGATCAGATTGCGGATATTTCTGTGTTTTTAATTGCTGCACTGCAGACAGAAATCCCACAAGTGACGCTTCTTCCCCCAACATAAACAGCTTCCTCAACAGCTGCTCAAGACATGGGGTTTCCACAAAATAATGACATCTAGAGTTACCACTGAGTTTTCAACCCAACTATCTTTGAAATAAATATGGGAGCTGGTCCTCCAAGAAATTTGAGGGCAGGGGAAATCAAAGTGACTGATGATGGAAATGGCCCATATTGGCCAGATTACATTTCCTAGCTTCTGAATCTATCCTATAGCCAATGTGAGAGCCAGTGTGGTGTAGTGGTTAAGAGCGGTAGACTCGTAATCTGGGGAACTGGGTTCGTGTCTCCGCTCCTCCACAAGCAGCTGTTGGGTGACCTTGGGCTAGTCACACTTCTTTGAAGTCTCTCAGCCCCACTCACCTCACAGAGTGTTTGTTGTGGGGGAGGAAGGGAAAGGAGACTGTTAGCTGCTTTGAGACTCCTTTGGGTAGTGATGAAGCAGGATATCAAATCCAAACTCTTCTTATAGCAACATCAGCATGAGGCGCCAGAAAAGGGAGAGACAGAAATCCACTCCTACAGCTCCCTTCCTATATTTTGGGGAAACAGCTTGGCTTATTCTAGAACAGGCATCCCCAAACTCGGCCCTCCAAATGTTTTGGGGCTACAATTCCCATCATCCCTGACCACTGGTCCTGTTAGCTAGGGATGATGGGAGTTGTAGTCCCAAAACATCTGGAGGGCTGAGTTTGGGGATGCCTGTTCTAGAGTGTTGATGGAGAACCAGCAAAGGTCACAGGGGTTACCCATCACCATCAAAGAGCACATAAAGAATAAGGTTTCATCCATACCTTGCATTTAAAGCACTCTTAGGCTGGTGTAACAGTCATGGAGAATCCCGGGAACTATAATTTAAGGGTACTGACCACATGGAGCTACAATTCCCAGTACCTTTCATAAACTACAGTTTGCAGGATTCTCCACAGCTGTTAGTGCTTTAAATATTTGGTGTGGACATGACTTCAGTTACAGAAAAAAATAAGCTACTCATTTCAGTAATTATATAGACTGGTGCTTGTTAACTTGACATTTTCCTGCACAAACAATATTCTTTTATTAAATTAAATATGCTTTCTTTGATATTTCTATTGTGACACTTATACCCATTAGTCCATGTAGTCATCATTTAGCTATCTCTCGTATTGTGTTGTTATATTCTGCTGGACTTATGGATTTTTCGTTGTCTGACAGATCTCACCAATTCACTACACAAAAGCACACACCAGCTTTCAAGTCACTTATTTTAAATCACACCCCCCCACACACACCCCTGTGTATTTGTGATTTGACCTGGTTTTGAGGGATTTGGCTGGAAAGTAATTGGAAGCAAGTGGCATTTAAATGGCAAAATACCCCTAAAGTTCCTCTGGAGATTTTAGACTGTGTGTCAGAGAGTCAAGCCAGGGTGACAGAAGGAATAGAATTTGCTTTTTCTGATTATCTTTTTTTTCCCCACCACCTGACACAATGAAACAATAAAGCACTCTCCTGGGATTTTTGTGAACAGGATAATGAGCCAAGAATTCAGTCTTAAGAACATAAGAACGCAGCAAGAGCTCTGCAGGATCAGGTCAAAGTCCATCAAACCCAGAATTATGCCTCCTGCGATGCCAGCCTGATACTTTCACGAAGCCTTGATTATCCCAGTGAATAGCAGCTGAGTCATGGAGTGACTCAGCATTGTAAGGGGCCAAACTGCCTACCAATGACATGCCCTTCTGCCACTGCACTCCTGGACTATGAAATCTCTGAGAAATGCCTATCAGTGTGCCAGAGCTCCTGCCACCCACTGCTGCTGTGAGCCATCTAACTGCAGAATTAATTTCGGTTAACTAACAGTGCCCTTCTCCAGCATTCGCTCCATCAAACCCTCACATGGCAACAACCACGCATTGATTGGAAATGCCAAATCATTTCATTTTGGAGCCATACAGGTATTTTTGAGAGCAAGATGGCTAGGTTTGAGCATCAACGGTAGGTAGCTTGCTTCAATGCTGTTGCAAAGGAGACTGTATTCTCCCAAATTTTCTGGCCTTATAAGTAGAAAGCCACATCCAGAGCAAATATTCAGATTTCCAAGCTTTGAATGGACTTTCTGCAGGCATTCGTGCAAGAAAAATCCAATTACTCTGAGGTTCGTGGAAAGGGAGCACAAAGGGTAGTGTGAAACGAAACACAACGCCCTCCATCTCCCCAGCATTCGTCCCTGTCTGGTAACAGGATTCCAGAAGTTCATAAAAGTTAATTAATACAGTTCTTGGGTGGATAGTTCCTGGATGAAGTAGGAGAGTCGAAGAGCATTGCTACTTAATCCTCAGACTCGGCATACAGAAGAACTGCAGTTGAACACCCGTAAATGCAAGCCACACACTGACATCACGATCATAAATAATTCTCTGCCAGCCAACTCCCCAAACGAAATGAATGCTGCTCAGGAAGAATGTCTGGTGTAGTGGAACTAAGCCACAAATTACTCTTCCTGACCCTGGCATTGCTACACTTGACCTTGATGGGTCAAGTTAAACTGTTAATGTCAGGAAGGTGACTCTGCCACACCACACCAGCTGCAGTTCAACTCTGTCTAGATTTCAACTGGGAAATCCAGTTTTAGACTTGCATACCAGATAACTGGATAAGGAAGGGTCTTTAGATTCAGAGATTTGGAACCTTGATTTAGAGAGGGAAGCCCCCACTTTCTTTTAATTCTGTGCAGCTCCTTAACACAAACACATGAAGGCGGTTAGACCTCCTCCACATTCCAATGGGGGTGTATAGGCAGATGGGGAATACAACACTGGCTGGGCGGTGTTGTACCATGTGTGCAGTTGGCTGCTCCATGTGGAATCCACCTGATCCATCAGCTGGGGTTGATCTGGTAGATCATATGTTCTGGTTCAAGATTTTAATTGAGGTGTATCAGTTCTTTAGGAGGAGGAAGAGGTCTGGATTTTCTGAACCCATTCTCCCCTGCACACCAAATGACTTGGTAGTGGAGTGCAGTGTCTTCAAATGGGACCATAAGTGCAGAGGCAGATTCAGGACGGCTTGCCCTGGGTGCAGAGCCTTGGGGGTGCCGTAGGAGGCACTGCAACGACGTTGTTGAATGGAATGTGAGAGGTAGGGGGTACCAAATTTTGGCATCACACAGGGTACCGCTGGAATCTGAGATCCACTGACAGATGTACCATCACAACGGCTGCATGTACATAAATTTGGCGTTTTCCTTTGCTTTGTTTTTTCATTACAAATATAGCTTTCCTTTAAGAAAAGTCCCAATTTTTATCCAGGAATTATTAATGCTAATCTCTTCTCTAGCTAGGATAGTTATAAAAAACCCCACATATACACAGTGTACTTTCTCGTATGAACCTGATTTAAACTGAGTCAGACCATTGCCTCTCAGCAGACCTCTTTGTCCTTCCAGTTTTTCTCATTTTTTTAGTTTGCGTTATAAATATATTCCTTGTTCTTTAATGGAATCAATTCAACTATTTTGACAATTTCCTAATAGACTTGGCAGTCTCCAACTTCTTACTTGAAATATTTCTAGACTACGTTCCTGATCAGTGCCCATCCCATGTGACTTACAACAGTAAGAGTTTACAAACCATCAACACAACAACAAAAAACTTAAAACCTTCAGTCTCACCCCCTACGATAAAAATGAAGAGTTGTAGCCAACTAAGTTCTACTTAGAGTAGACCCAAAGAAATTAATTAGCCTAAGTTAGTCATGCCCATTCTTTTCAATGGGTGTACTCTAAAGTACAGCTAGCTCTAGATGTAACCGCAATATACATACTTAGACAGTCAACTGAAACACTTGTGAAAGCATTAGCAACACACAGTCCAAGCAAGAAGATGTTAATCAAGAATGGGCTAAACAGAAAACATGTGTCTTTAGGAATAATAGGTACCAATATCCCAAAGGAGCAGAAAAGACTTTTTATGTATGTGACAACAGCCACACAGATGCTACTAGCCCAGAGGTGGAAAGAAGAAAAAGTCCCTACCAGAGAGGAATAGCAAACTAAGCTGATAGACTATGCTGAAATGGCAAAGCTGACTGGAAAGCTCAGGAAACAAGAGGACAAAAACTTTTTTAAAAATGGGGAAATTTATAATTTATTTAGCAGACCACTGTAAGCAGATGAAAACATTAGCAGGATTTTAATCGCACTTGTAATGTAACAAATACTATGGATAATATGGATGGATACAAAATTTAGATTATAGAATTATATGCAGTTGTAAATGTTGACAATAGGACCCATGTAGGGAATGGAGGGAAGTCTCAAAATTCTGAGAAATCTCTATATATGGATATGCATTTGGATAGTTATAGATTTATACTTGTGCTTTAAAACTTGGATGGTGTACAGCAAACAACTTTAACGATGACTGGATAGTTTGGTTGCACTCTTTGATGGGGGTGGAGGAGAGAAATATTTCAGTATATTTTGCCAGGAACTGAGCCTCCCACAAGGAGGCTCCTTTGTGCACACTAATTGCTTTTTAGATGAATTCAAGTTTTAATCAGTGTTCATCTTTACATAACCCGGCCTCCCTCCCCCACCCCAGTGGTCCTTTTATTTTATAGAATTTCTTTTATTCTTCTGGTTCGAAGTTAAGACCAAATGCAAATAGCTTTTTATTGATTTGCTTGGAAATAATTTTCTTTGAATCCTTGGTGCCTCTTGAGCAACATGAACTCTGAAGCTGGCAGAAGAGACTGGATTCACGCTGGCAATCCTAATGAGCAAAGCTGCCAGGGTCCTGTGGCAAGCCGGGCTATGTGTGTTTTCAAGAATGTGTCATGCACAGTTTTCATCCTTCCGCTGTATATTCCTTATACCTTCTCCTTACAGTTTTCGTTTTCCAGAAGGGGAAATGTAATGCTGTGCTAACATTTAATAAAGGGAGTTAATGAAATGTCAATGTGTGATATTGTTATAGCCGTGGGGGCTGATGCAAAATGCCCACACTAATGTTTTCTGAATTACCGTGGCTTCTGACATCATAGACTGTAGACTCATTCATAGGATTCCCTTTTATGGGACGGGGCTCAGCTTCATTCAGATTGTTTCAACAGACACTTGAAAGGCTTTATTCAGTAGGTGCTGCTGAGGGAAGATTCTTGCCACTCAAAACACATTGGTTCTTCACACACTGCCTCAGACGCGCATTTGAGGTGTCCTCTTTCCTCTGTTCCCATGTTGGTGCCTCCCTTTCATTCCTCATGCCCTCCAACACTTTGAAGCCAAAATCCAGGACACCATCTTCCTGTTTTTTACAGCAAGAGCATGGTTGCCATTTTGGTTGTTAGCCGCCCTGAGCCCGGCTTCGGCTGGGGAGGGCAGGATATAAATAAAATTTATTATAATAATAATAATTATTATCTCACACAATTTCACACTGCCGTCCCCCCCTTCCAAAAAAAAACACCCTTTCCAGGAACCCAAAAGCACACATTTTGGGGCACCACAAGCAATCACAGCCCCAAGAAAAGTGCTTTCTTTAGGGGGAAATTGTGCTGTGAAATCACCCAAGATCGCACCAACCAAAATGGCCACCGTTCTCTTCTGATAAAAAACAGGATATCCTGTTTTTTCTTGATCCATTCACTGTGCATGTTCATGCAGAATTGCAAGCAATGCCTCTTCCCCATCCTAGAGATGCATGAATCATGCTTTTAGTTCATGTTAGTCTCACATGTGCTCACTCATAATTCAGTTTTTTTAAAAAAATCAATGTTGCTATTTGCCTTTATATACCTATTTAAATATATATATTTTAAAAGAGCAGTGAAGCCACTGATAAATCTGCTGCTCATACCTGCCAGGGTCCAAAGTAAAAGCAGGTTTGTTTATTACTTCATGGACTGGGTCCATCATGGTAGCTGGATGAATTTAGGATCCAGTGGATCCCTGGACAGCCCAACTCTGACCCTCACTACTCCTCACCCCTTTTCAGGGATTTATGCTGGTCACTGCTGATCTGCACTTCTGGCAACGGGGACCCCAGCAGTGACAGATCACCTGCCAGCAATAGTGAGCTGACCAGTGCATTGGTTTCTCTATGTATTGATTGCAGAGGTTTGGGTTGTTCTGTTAGTTTACATTGGCTAGGATTAGATTTAACATATTTATTATGTCAAGCAAATGCAATGCAGTCTTCCTAAGCATGCAGTTGTTTTTAAATAACAACTGGCAACTGGGAGATTAACTACCTGAAAAATAAAAGTTTAATGAACAGTTGTACTTAATGTTTGGAGGAAATAGCTGGTTGCATCCTGGTGAACGTATCCTCTGAAAATATTTTCAACTGTTAAGCTGCTGTTGTGCTATATAATTGTATAATTGTTCTAAAATAAAAGAAAGTAATTACACTTAACTGCTAATTAGTACCATTTTATTTTTAATGTTATTTTAATAAATAACATACAAAACATACGTACAAAAATATTTATATAAATGTTTACATTATGCAGTTGTTATTCTGATACAATGCTGATTTATTTTCAGTGCAACAGATTATTAATATTTGTTGCATTTCATCTCAGCTGTGAAAAAGCATAAAATGTTTGTATCTTGTTTATTGTGTAGTTTAATTACAATTGTTTCAATGTACTTGTTTTACTATGTATTTTAATTATGAGGAGTTGTATTTTCAAAATTGGTTTTATTCCCCTTATTTTGCTGTTGGCTTTTACTTGTATACGAACTGCGTTTGTTGTTTTTTCTTGAAATGAAAACCAGTATATAAATTGTAACCAACATTATTATTCACATCATCTTATAATTTCCAGAGTTCCCTGGTAAAAGGGATTGATGGATAAACTACTCTTTAGAATTGTTGCTCTGTGTGGGGATTGCCTAACAATTTTCAATACCTTTAACAAACATCTGTTGCCAGGATTCTTTGTATATTGCACATGGGGCCTAATTTTTTACCATCATGATGACATACCATTGGTTTTGCTCTGAAACTGAATATCCTATCTGAACAGAAGGCATATTTTGCCTAGGTCAAACTGATTTTTCTCTGAATATCACTTGCCCAGGCAGGTACTGGCCTAAGTGTCCATTGAAGCAATCCTTCAATATAGAAAACAGTGTGGGAGAATGGTGCTTGCCTAGATGGACTTATATTATGTCAAGGCTCTGCCAAGGCTTCCGGAAAGCTATTCCTCCCCTGGTTGCAGCAAGAGCATAGAAAACAAGGAGAATCCTTTTTAATTAGATTTATTCCATCCCAATAACAAGAGACAATAGTACACAACAAGCCTTAACATGGCGTTGCTCCAAACTGGGCTCCTCCTCCCACATTCCTAGCAACAGCAGCCCCCCTTACGGGGGCTGCTTGTAGCCAAAGGTCTCTGATTACAGTGATGCTTTGGTTCTCAAACACCTTAGTACTCAAACAACTTGGAACCTGAACACTACAAACCCAGAAGTAAGTGCTCTGGTTTGCGAACTTTTTTTGGAAGCTGAACGTGCTCCGGTTTGAGTGTTACACTTCTGATTTGAGTGTTATGCTGAGGTCTGTCTGTTTTTGCTATTTATTTTGCATTTTCATGGCTCTTTTTTTGTTTTTGTGACTGTGTGGAACCCAGTTCAGCTACTGATTGATTGATTGTGTGACTGCAGTACATTGTTTATTGCTTTCATTTTATGGATCATTTGATAGTAAAATTCATGTTAAATTGCTGTTTTAGGGGTTGTTTTTAAAAGTCTGGAACGGATTAATCCATTTTGCATTACTTTCTATGGGAAAGCATGTCTTGGTTTTGGAACGCTTTGGTTTTGGAACAGACGTCTGGAACGGATTAAGTTTGAGAACCAAGGTTCCACTGTACGTTGTTCCTGCATCATTAATGAACACCAAGTTCTGGGAGAAGGGGGGGCAGAAATACTCTCTGGTGCCAACATGAAAGATGCCCCATTGCAATTTCCCCTCCCCTTTCTTCCAACACACCCCAACTCCTTTGTTCGTCTCCCTCTGTACTGTGACCTTCCTCAAAGCCCTGCGGTAAATCAAGGCTGTCTCCCTCTTCTCTTGCAGCGTCAGGAGAAGTGTGTTTGGGGGGGGGGGTCCCCACCAATCCTCCTCCATATCATCCTCGAGTCCGATCCCTGACATATTACTGGAATACTCAGTCCTATGGGACGTTACTTGCACACTGAAGTGGTCCAGTCTAGACATAGATCTGTGAACTCAGTAGAAATTAGACCCGTGGAAATGAATAAAGTGATTTAATTACCTTCTCCATGCACGTGACTACATCATGAAGATGGGCTGAAATAACTCTATATTGCAGCTGCACTGATGTCCCAATCCATCCAAGGTATTGTTCATAGGTTCCAAAGCCTGCTGATGGCCTCCATGATGTCACCCGAAATCTGAGTCCAAATATGTCACCCGAAATCTGAGTCCCTGAACTGGTGCATGGTGTGACAGTCATATTGTTCTACTAGCCAGTAGATGGGTGGTATCAAACTAAGTTTACGCAGAGAAGATCTGTTGAAATTAATAGTTCTAACTTAGCCATATTAATTTCAGTAGGTTTACTCTGAGTAAAACCTAGCTCTATACCACCCAATGGATTGCTGTTCTTGCTCCTTCTGCCACAGCATTGGAAAAAAATAAAAAAAATATCATTTGCTTTAAGGTATGTTGATTAGACCCCATTTCCTGAGTCTTACATTGCACTTGTGCAAGGAGGAGATCCCTCAGGTAAAGATAAAAAATCTCTGTTTGGAGTTCTAAAGAAAGACAAGTATAATCCACAAAATTGTAATTGTGGGGCATCACTTTCAGCTGTAATGAACACCTGTGACCTTTAAATCCAACAGGAAAAAAATGGCTATTAGCTGTAATGCTGTGAAAAATAGGACTCTCTTTTGGTTCACTATCTTACTTTAATTTGATTATTCCTAAAGAATACTAATCCAGTGAAAGACCTTTTTTTATCCTAAGGTATATCCATCACCGATGATTAAAAGATTAATTTCTTTTTTTGATCATGAGCATCACATCACTTCACACAGACTGCTATTAAATTGAGCTGTTACCCTAGGGGTTGGAATTCTTACTTATTTTCTCTGCAGCCCAAACAGTAATATTTCTCTGTTGGCACAGTATGATTCTTACTTTGTTCCCTGCCAGAGTATTGAGTAACAATCCAGCTTTTCCCTCCCACTTATCTGTTTGCCCTAGATCTGTCACTAACCCTAGAAAGCAATAAAAGGAAGCTGGACTTGTTTTTGGTAAATGTATAGTAGTGAGCAATTGAATTTTTTTGTTGCTGAGATACTGGCTGAACTAAGCCGAGGAGCTTCGTGTAGAAATATGACACGTGGAACATATATTATCTTTTGGACTTTCAGCTTTCTATACACAATCACCTTTCATAAATGCTGAGAGTAAAACGTAGACATTGGCTCACATTGGCTCAATGCTATTTTCTGCATTTTATGCATTACCCCAAAAAAAGAAAAAGGTCCCCCCGTTAAGTTGTGGGTGAACCTATCAGACGACACAGCGATTCTTCAAACAGCTCTTGTTTATTCACAGACCAGAACAGAACTGAACTGAAGGGTTCAGCCAGCCTGCTTATATAGAACTCCACTAGAATGCAACAGTAACCATTTTCTGTAAATATCCAATCACCGAACGTTACTTTCGATCCCTTATTTGCATATGTGGACCTGAACTATCTACAGTATCCCCCTGCTGGCTCAGGGTGAGAACTTCAGTACATAACACATACACCCACACACATCCAGGCATCTGGTTGACTAGTATGAGAACAGGATTCTGGAGCAGATGGGGCACTAGCCTGATCCAGCAAGCTCTAATTATGTTCCTATGTAATAGGTCAGCAAGAGTTTCTGACTCTGTTGTGTTGTAAACAAAATCTGCCCTTTATAGATACCCTTGGATACCCTTTATGGGATACCCTTTATGGGGTATCCAAGAGCCCATATAGAGTCCTTAAGTGGGTTCTCTATCGGTGGGAGAAAATAAGAGAGGCCAACCAGAGAATATTGAGAAGCAAAGCAGCTAGTAAGCCTTATTAAAGCTGTTGCAACAGGGTACTCACCTCACACGCAGGAGGACAGAAGAGGACCCAGAACAAAGGTGTGCTTGCCCTTATATAGACATTTTAAATTCCCTGCCCTGGAGCTCAAGACCACCCCTCCATACATCATACATACATCACAGAAGGGGTGTAACCCAGGACCACCCCCCACAAACATCATACCTGCACAGAAAAGGCAGTCTATAACAGAAATTTGAATGTTGGTGTTTTTCCTGTCTGCCAGGTTATCTGATAATGCCTTACCTGATTGCCTTTCCTGGTAGTCTGCCCATTCCTTTGAGATGGTGATTACCCAATTCCTGAGACAATGGGAAGGTTCCCTCACCCCCTCCCTCCTTGCAGAGAAAACATTTGGTCAGTTTGGGAGTCAAAATGGTTTCAGGACAGTCTTCCTGGGCTGCCCAAGACATGTGGTCCACATATCTATGTACGTGCTTGGTTGGTACATTTATGAACATATATATATATATATATATGCAGGTTTTGGTGTCCTCGGGTGTCTTCCCGTGTAAAAGTTGGGGTGTCTAGGCGACGTTTCGACGAGGTCTCACTCGTCATCTTCAGGCTGGTGCTTTTGGCTTCTTGTTACTGGAACAGAGCAGGATCTCAGTGTTTGAGTTCCTATAAATACTGTTGAGGGGGTGTGGTGTATAGCCTCCAATGTTCTGGGCAGAGAGGAAGTTCCCAGGCTAGTGTGCCTTTTCTTCTTTTGTTCCTTAATTACTTGAGGGATATCCTGAGTGATTTCTTGAGTGATATCCTGAGTACCACTTAGGTGGGTCATTAGGTGTGGATTAGTTGCTAAAGTCTTTGTGTCTTGACCTCTTGAACTTTGTGAAGAGTTTTTCTGAGAAGATGGCTGTACTGCACTTAGTTGTGCTCTGGCTTGGCTTCGTGTATAGGGGCGAGCTGTGGTTTTGTGGCTTGTGTCAGCCAGATCTGTGTAGGGATTGCAGGGGGGTGCAGCATCCGGAGGTGCCTCCATGGTTTGGCTACTGGATGGTGTCTGTAATTTATCTGTGGAGAGGGTCTGGGTTTGGGTCTGGTGTGGATGCTGCACCCCCCTGCAATCCCTACACAGATCTGGCTGACACAAGCCACAAAACCACAGCTCGCCCCTATACACGAAGCCAAGCCAGAGCACAACTAAGTGCAGTACAGCCATCTTCTCAGAAAAACTCTTCACAAAGTTCAAGAGGTCAAGACACAAAGACTTTAGCAACTAATCCACACCTAATGACCCACCTAAGTGGTACTCAGGATATCACTCAAGAAATCACTCAGGATATCCCTCAAGTAATTAAGGAACAAAAGAAGAAAAGGCACACTAGCCTGGGAACTTCCTCTCTGCCCAGAACATTGGAGGCTATACACCACACCCCTCAACAGTATTTATAGGAACTCAAACACTGAGATCCTGCTCTGTTCCAGTAACAAGAAGCCAAAAGCACCAGCCTGAAGATGACGAGTGAGACCTCGTCGAAACGTCGCCTAGACACCCCAACTTTTACACGGGAAGACACCCGAGGACACCAAAACCTGCATTCCTGTACCCGTGAAAATCTACGAAAGCATATATATATATATATATATATATATATATATATATATATATATATATAATTACAGTTGTTTAACAGCAATAGCAAAACTTTCGTTCAATCTCATTTGTCTTCCACTGCCTTCCGCAGTTTGGTCAACTCACGCTGGTAGCTTTGAGAACACTATCCAACCATCTCATTCAGGTTGCTGCAAAACCTAATATGCGGAAGGAATCTGAAGTCAGTACAGCTTTGGTAATGAAAACAAACCCCTAGGCTCAGGAACTGATCAGAGGGACAATACACTTTTTCACCTGATTGGTAGATCTTGAAGCTCTGATTTTAATAAATCAAAGTAGATTTCACAAGCCTGAAATTGCCCCCACCTCACTCTAGGAAGTCCTGTGAGTATGGAGGGGGGCAGGGGCAAAATGGCTTCCAGGAATGTCATTACCACCACTGTCCTGTGAAAAGGACAGTAGCAGTGGGGAAAAGTGAGCAAGTAACAGTTTTAGGCAGTCATTTGCTCGCCCTGGTGCATCTAGTTTTGAGGCAAATGTTATTTGGAGAGAACATCCAGCTGAGTCCTACTTCTAGCACTTTTTACTTTTCTTCTTGGACAAATGCACAAACATCAACATGTGCATAAAAAGCTTGATGTTTCTCTTTTCTTCTGAGTTTTTCTCAATAAGAAAATGCATCTTGCAAAATGGGAAATGGGGGGAGGGGGAGGAAAAATCAATCTCTTTATTTAGGAACAAATTAAATTCCCACCTACAGTAATGATTTTTTACCTTAAAGCTGTGATAACAATCTTGTTGCCGTGTCAGGTTCCTCACCCTCTTATCTCACAACAGTTAACCTTAATAATCCCCTCACTTTCAAGCTATTCTGGACTTATGGGTCTTTAAGTATTTCAGTTAAACTTGATCGTTTACTTACACTCTGCCTCTAATAGACTCAGTGTCACTTTGAAGATTGTAAATGGATTTCACCAAAGAATCAAGTTCTTCAGACATGCTAGGACGAAAGGTTTCCCACACCCCTCCTGTAATTGATATTTGTGCTAAGGGGAGAAAAAAAGATTCAGCCGTTTTTGCAGCTCCTGTTCAGTAAACAGAGACAACCCAAGACATTTTCTTGCCTGAGTCAAAGGACAAAATGGCAACTCCTCCATTCCGTGGAAGGGAACCTAGTAGATCCTGCCTTCCTGGCTGTCAGTGAAGTAAAGTCATGGTAGCTTTTGCTGATTTCATATGCTCAGAGCTACTTGGCTGTACTGTCCTATTTTCTAAACCCCTATTCTTCCCTGTCTCTCTTTCTCCTTGCCTTGCTTAGGCCCTGGCCTAACCAAGCCCTGCTGTTAAACTGACTGAATGTCAGCTTTAAATACCATTGTTTTTTTTCTTTTTCTTATGCCTTGGTTTTGATCCCACCCAAATTCATCCTAAGTACCTATTCCTGCTATGTGTTCGTGTAACGGACCTCTTCAGAAAGGCAGTACATGAGCTGGGCTGCAACAAATGAAAAGCAACTAGAAAGCACCCCTTTCCATTCTAATTTGTTTCTTGAGACACAAATGCAAATATGGAAAGGAATGAGAGAAACTAAGGAATCCCCTACAGTAATAATAGCATCATTGAATAGTAGAGTAGTAAGGGATTGCCGATCAGAAGGTTGACGGTTCGAATCCCCGCAATGGGATGAGCTCCCATTGCTTGGTCCCAACTCCTGCCCACCTAACAGTTCGAAAGCAGGTAAAGTGAAATAAATAGGTACCGCTCTGGTGGGAAGGTAAACGGCGTTTCCGTGTGCTGCTTTGGTTCACCAGAAGCAGCTTAGTCATGCTGGCCACATGACCCGGAAGCTATCTGAGGAAAAATGCCGGCTCCCTTGGCTTATAGAGCAAGATGAACGCGCAATCCCAGAGTTGTCTATGACTGGACCTAACGGTCAGGGGTCCCTTTACCTTTACCTTTAAGGGACCTCAAGGCAGGGTCACCTAGTCCAACCTCCTAAAATGAATCTCAACTAAAGCATCTAAGACAGATGGCCATCCAACCTCTGCTTAAAAACCTCCAATGAAGGAGAGTCTGCCACTTTCTGAAGGAGTCCGTTCCTCTGTTAAACAACGCTTACCATCAGAATGTTCTTCCTGATGTTTAGTTGGAATCTCCTTTCTTATAACTTGAAGCCAATGACCAGGCACTGCATTAGCAAACTGATACAAGGGATTCAAGGGACTCAGACAAAGGGATTCTAGGGACTCAGACAAAGGGATTCTAGGAACATTCTGTAGAGGGGGGATTTTGGAAAGCATGGTCAATGGCGCAGCTGTGCTTGTACAGAAGCGGCAGTGTCAATGGTAGCTGCTGCATCATGTCAGGAGATACGATTTGTCTGTAGTCCCAAAGTAAAAGGGGAAGGTATTGTTCC
Organism: Podarcis melisellensis; assembly: GCF_964234715.1. Lineage (NCBI taxonomy): Eukaryota > Metazoa > Chordata > Lepidosauria > Squamata > Lacertidae > Podarcis > Podarcis melisellensis. The sequence continues at coordinate 29,408,118 of NC_138542.1, forward strand.
CATGCCCTAGGGACTCGCCACCAGCTCCTGTGTCCCACTTAGCAACACAGACTAGCACCATGCCACAAAGCAAGAACCACTCTTTCCTCTTCAAAGCAAAAAACAATGTGAGTTTCTCCACAAAAATACATTAAATATATTTTCTGCCTTAGCTGCAGCGACTCCTTTGGTTTGCTTTCGTTCATTGGAACAACCCAGGACCCAGCCTGTTTCTCCTGCCTAAAACAAGCAGTCAATTTTAATTAACTCGGTGTGCAAGAGTCGTTGGCATTTGTGGAAACCAGGCATAAAGCCAATACCCAGAGCATCTTTGATCAATTTGCCCAGAAAGAAGCAAAGAAAAGGACAGTGTTTGCTCAGACAGCCTTACAATGATAGCCTAGAATCACAAGAGCTGGGAATAAAAATTAAGTGCCAGTTATGTGGCACTTGCTCAAGTGAGTCACCCATAATTTTTTCTCCCCCTGGAAATCACTTGAGTTGGAGCTGAATAGGTGAACCTTGTTTTATTTTTATTTACCCCATTTATATTCTGCCTCTCAAGGATCGTGGAGAATGTACATGGGATTTCAGAACAACTCTTTCAGATTTACACTCCACTCATTCATCCTCTGAACCCTAGACATGAGGAGAGATGGTGGATACAAAAACATTTAAAATGTTTCCACATTAAACTGCAATTAAAAAAGAAATGCATTTGAAGGAAAAATATCTTTAAATACAAATTTAAATATGTGCTTTATCTCAAATACAATTCAATGATATATTCACCACAAAATAGTAGGTATTTTGTTTTTTGTTTTAACATACACATTTCTAAATATGTTTTTATCCTAAAATATGCAAACCAACCAACCACTTTTTGGTATGTTCTTAAAGCCAAGAACTTTATTTCACACTCAGAGAAGTGTGAAATCTGAAGGATAATAATTAAGTTCTGTTCTGTGTATTAGTCCTGGAGGTATGCTTAAAAATGTGGAACAAGTGAAATTATCCTTCATCAGTAGCCTACAGGTCAAACAACACATTATAGCAGCTGCATATATGTTTTTGTATTAGGTAGAAGTAAATGTAAAGGACCCCTGGACAGTTAAGTCCAGTCAAAGGCGACTATGGGGTTGTGGCACTCATCTTGCTTTCAGGCTGAGGGAGCTGGCGTTTGTCCACAGACAGCTTTCCGGGTCATGTGGCCAGCATGACTAAACCGCTTCTGGTGCAACGGAAGACCGTGATGGAAACCAGAGCGCACGGAAATGCCATTTACCTTGCTGCCGCAGTGGTACCTATCTGTCTACTTGCACTGGTGTGCTTTCGAACTGCTAGGTTAGCACGAGCTGGGACAGAGTGACAGGAGCTCACACCGTCGTGGGGATTCGAACCGCCAACTTTCCAATCGGCAAGCCCAAGAGGCTCAGATCACAGCACCACCCACTGTGCAGAGATGATTGGGCATGGACAGTAGATTTAGTCCTCCTAAGTTATAACTCTCTCAGCCCCCATCCACCATACAGTTGTTAGCAATAGTAAAATGCCACCAATGGCACCAATGTATATGTTATTATTGTGAACTATATAGTTGAGAGAGGGGAGATTATTTTGGTTCAGCTTGGGAGGGAAGCATTAAATCTCTCCAGATGCTGTGGTCCCAATCCAGATCAGTCCCCTCAGCTTAGTTATATGAAAATAACCATATGCATCACTGCAGGCTACATATTAAATGGTATATGCATTTCTGTATCTTTCAAGCTTGAACCCGAAAAGACCTGGGTCAGGAAGTTCTACCTCAGTGGAAGAACATTCACCAACCACAGATCCTTCTAATGGATTCTGACACGCAGGGCATTGTTATAGCCTATGGCACAAATTCCTGACAAACTTTATATATAATTGAATGGAAGAATGCCTGAATCATGTCTAGGAACAGCAGGGAGTCTTGTGCAAAGAACACAGTAGGACATTGTTTTTCCTTGATATTCTACATACTGAGACTGCCTAAAACCTGAAAAGTCACACAATAAAGCACGCAACATCTGCTCAGTGCCTGAAAATATCTAGTATACCACTTCATTATGCCAAACTTGTTTATTCTAAAGAGGCCTGTTAGCTAGGGGGAAATATTCTCAAAGTTATGGATGGGTTTTCTATGTACGGAGACTAAATCCTAGTAGATCATGCCCATGCTTTAGTTATCTTGCCATAGTAATTAGGGCTGCAATCCTACACAGACTAGAATTACTAGGAGTAAGGCCTATCAAACATGGGGAGAACTTCCTTCCAAGTAAATATGTACAGTGGTTCTTTAAGGAATACATCAAAATTTATGTGGAAAAAGTAGAACTTTTGATAGATATTGAGTGAATCCAGAAAAATGATTAGAGTGAAAGGAGAGTAAAAAGAGTAACCCGAGGTACCACTATAATTTGAGACTCTGGTGACTCCTTGAAAACAACTACAGTGGTACCTCGGATTACAGACGCTTCAGGTTACAGACACTTCAGGTTACAGACTCCGCTAACCCAGAAATAGTACCTTGGGTTAAGAACTTTGCTTCAGGATGAGAACAGAAATCATGAGACGGTGGCGCAGTGGCAGCGGGAGGTCCCATTAGCTAAAGTGGTACCTCAGGTTAAGAACAGTTTCAGGTTAAGAACGGACCTCCAGAATGAATTAAGTACTTAACCCAAGGTACCACTGTATATGCTCCCCTTTGTGATCACAGACTGCTGCTACACACTCCATGGTGGACATACCATTAACATAGGTGTCTATGATTAGGATAAAGGATGTTCAATGCTCTGAGGCAGGATGAGCAGCCCAAACAAGGGAGAGTGTGGGGTGCAGGTTACAGCAAGCAGGAATAAAGGTCATGAAACTATTTCCATAAACATCTCTAAATTAACTTCTTTTAGGATCCAAGTCAAGGATTCCACATTTTGGAAGGAATGGGGATATGTAAATAAGGGACTGAGACTGAAGATCAATGAATTAATGTACTTGTCTATACTCAAAGGCATGTCCTTACCGTGGTGTCAGTGGACTATGAAGGTAATGTGATTTAGGGATTAACCATTCTGAGGTGTCTCAATCTTAATTTGTAAAATACACGCACAGAGAGGGGTGGGGAGAGAAACTGTTTTGTACCTTGAATTCTCCTCTGCTTTAAACATCACTTTCTTGTGCCTTAAATGCTCTGTACTCTCATCACCTCGTTATCAATAAAGTTATCAATACCGAAATTCCCTTCATTGTATACTGATGGGTGAGAATGACTGTCTGATGACTCTTCACTGTTGCTTTCACTACAGCACAAGATGCTTCTGAAATGCAGCAATAATGAAGAATTGAGTAATAGTAGTTTAATATTCAGACCCAGGAGGCTCAGAATTAGTGATGAATAACTGAGTGGCTATATTCCTAGCTGAAATGCATTCTAGTTGTTGTTGTTGTTGTTGTTTTAAGTTTTATGATTAATTTTATGACTTCTGATACAGTATGTAAATAAGAACGACAATAAATCTAGCTAGTAATATGACGTAAGGAAAAAAACGAAAATATGGAAACCTGATTAGCAATCAAAAGAATGAGAGCAGGCCTGTAATTAATCACATTAGAATTCTAAAAATGAGTTGTAACATGTGCCATAAAGACTAAGTGAGAAAAGAATTCCAGTCTCTTAGAAATGAGGTTGAAAATTTTCATTAGCACCAAAATCTATTTCAGCAAAGAAGATGATAGCTTCAATTGATTCAGCTCTGAAAGATTTAACAGGGAATTGGGCAACTATGATTAATACAGGAGGCTCAAAAAGAATCTCTGAGCAGACACAGTATAATCTGGGGAGAAATCTAATGTTATAAAGGCGCTTTACTTGATAGACTTTAAAATAAGGATGATAATTAAGGTGCATCGCTTTAATCAAATATAATTTATACTGCTTTTATTAAAGAAAGGTTCTCAGTGATTGTAAAAGCAGCAGTTGACTTTCGGCGAAGATGCCCAACTATATTAAAATAAGTTGGGGTATGTGTGTCAAACGTATGGCAATAAAGAATTAGAATTAACTTTGCAACAAAGCAGCACTTTGTACTCCTAGTCTAATAAGAACGTTTCGGGGAACTGTGCATCACATCCAAAGTTGTAATTGATTAAAAGTGCTGAGTCAATGAGCATAGGTGCATTGCATCAGCAAGGTTTAAAAAGTGCTGAACTCCTAAAGGATTTGTTGAAGCCGATATGATTTTCCATTGACTTCAAAGGGCTTTGGTTCATGCCTGTACTTGGGGGAGGGGGCGGATACTGCATTTTCTGTTTTATTAAATAAAGTAGTGCTCTCACTGTGGATCTGCTGGGAGCTCTGAGAGAGGTTTCCAGTACTGAAATGGAACTATTAATTAATGTGTGTTATAGGTGGTCATAGCTATGGTTTTCCCAGTCGTGATGTATGGGAGAGCTGGACCATAAAGAAGGCTGATCGCCAAAGAATTGATGCCTTTGAATTATGGTGTTGGAGGAGACTCTTGAGAGTCCCATGGACTGCAAGAAGATCAAACCTCTCCATTCTTTTTTTTTTATAAATATTTTTATTGATTTTTTACACAAATAAAAGACAATACAAAACAAAACACACACATCAAAAACATACAACAAAAATTTGACTTCCCCATGCCTTCCTTTCACCACATCCTTATTTTATCATATTTTCGAGCAACCCTTCAGTCAATTTTAATCAGGTCTCTTTTAAATTTACTTAAGATTTAACATTTACAGCTGTAATTCTTTGTTTCTCACCCCTTGACATCTTATCAGTCCACAATTTTACAATAGTTTTTAAGATATATTTTAAATTTTCTCCAGTCCTCTTCCACTGTCTCTTTCCTCTGGTCACGGATTCTGCCGGTCATCTCTGCCAGTCCCATGTATTCGGTCACCTTCGTCTGCCATTCTTCCAGAGAGGGTAGTTCTTGCGTCTTCCAATACTTTGCCAACAGGATTCTTGCTGCTGTAGTTGCATACATAAAGAATGTCCTATCTTTCTTTGGTACCAATTGGCCGACCATGCCCAAGAGGAAAGCCTCTGGTTTCTTTGCAAACAAACCTCTACATTCTTAAGGAAATCAGCCCTGAGTGCTCACTGGAAGGACAGATCGTGAAGCTGAGGCTCCAATACTTTGGCCACCTCATGAGAAGACTCCCTGGAAAAGACCCTGATGTTGGGAAAGATGGAGAAGGGGACAAGGAGAAGGGGACGACAGAGGACGAGTTGGTTGGACAGTGTTCTCGAAGCTACCAACATGAGTTTGACCAAACTGCGGGAGGCAGTGGAAGACAGAAGTGCCTGGCGTGCTCTAGTCCATGGGGTCATGAAGAGCCAGACACAACTAAACAAAAAGAAAACATAGGTGGTCATGGATGCATTCATCATGGGCCAGGAAGAGGAAAAAATGTATTCCTTTAGTGTGAAGATTATAACCACTGCATGCTTGAAGGGGTGCTTTGGCAACCACCACAACATACTTTAAACTTACGGTTTTGTTTATTTTATTTTTTAAAAGTTTCTTTTGAAAATCCAGATTTAAAAATCTTTTCTAGCAAATGGCTGTGGTGGTGCAGGTAATGCCTGGGCGTCTGACCTAGAATGTAAAGCTCTGAGGAAAAACTGCCTTGGTCCTTTCTCAGAGCCTAGGTAGCAAAAGAGATGGAGAATGGAGGCGGCTTTCTAGCTCACTGCCACAGAAAGGAGGGATCCTTCTGAGTCTTGGGCCATCAGCCAATGGCCAACCTGCTGATGCGCTTATAATTTTTATTAAATTTTCTGTTTTTCAATTTAAAATACTCATTTAAACACCCTTAAAATATCAACGACTCCCCTTCTTCTCTTTCCGTGGTTCATTTTGCATATCATAAATCTCTGCATATTTGACAAAAACTAAACCATTCAGTATTCCATTATTACATCCATCAAAACTTAGTTACACTGTTGAGTTTATCTTAATGCTGCCCTCATTTTCAAGTGTACACAATTTCCCCTCATGTATTCAGTAAATGTTTTCCAGTCTTCTCTAAATGTACAGTGTCTTCTTCTTGTTTTCTTATTCTTTATGTTAAGTCTACAAGCTGTGCATATTCTGTCAGCTTACATTGCCATTCTTCTTCAGCTGGGACCTTGCTCACTTTCCAACGGTGCCTCCATTATATATTTTTTGGCACCAGGCAAAAACATTCCTCTTCAACCAGGCCTGTGACTCATTAATATTCTACAGCATTTTAAATGTGTCCGAGGGAAGAGGGATATTGTTTTGTCTTGGAACTTTGAAGTGTCAGGCATAGCTCTAATGGCTTTAGCCCAAACGTACCAGAGTTTTCCTGCACAGCGAAGAAGCTAGTTGAGGTGGAAATGACTAGTTAGCTAGACTCAGAATAACTATTTACAGGATTTATTAAAAGGAAAAATAAAACCAGCAGAGTTTCTGCATACAAAACAAAGCAAAATAAATCCTTTCTTTCTCTCTCTCTACACAGCACTCCTAACTCCTAACACACCCTCTCTAACACAAACTGTGCTAGCATTCCTAGATAACAGAGTTGAGTGCTGGTCGTTAACCAATCAGAGTAAGTAGTTTCTAGGTCAAGCAGACCTTGGCTTTCTGCCAAGAGCAAATTGACACGGCCTTGAGTTAATTGTGTGAAGCCAGAATCTGTAAGTTTCCATGAGAATCAATTAACAGAAACTGAACATTTTGCAGTCTTGTTTTGCTTGTTTTTATACTGTATTTTATTCTGTGAGCCACCCAGGGACCTTATGATGAAGAGTGGTATATAAAACTAATAAATCTAATAGATAAAAATGAATAAACTTAACAAACTGATACCTGGGTATCATAAGCTGACATCCAGGTAAAACTATCACTCTGCTTACACTACTGAAATTTCAGGGCATTTTCTGGCTGATGTGAATCAGCCTGTTGTGCTTAGTATTTCTGCCTTAGGTCTACTTACTAAACTCTGTACTTTTCTTACCAATACTACTCATATTTCTCTAATTAGCTAACTTTTAAAAGTGACGCTGTAAAAAGCATGTAGCCTTGCCACGCTTAGCTGAATACACTAATTATCTAAGCTGGTAGAAAGTAATTACCAAAATTGGAGTTTCGCCAGGATGGTTGGGTTAGAATTCATGTTCATAGTGTGTGTGGGGGGGTGCTTTTTAGGAGATCTTCAAGGACAACAGTAGGCCTCAAATATCACATTAGACTTAACAGGGGCAGGGAGGAACCCTCTAAATCAACAAACAAGTTTGACAAACCAATAAGATCATAAGGCATTTTATGTAGATCAGAAAAAAATACAGATTTCTTTCTAGCCTGAGCACTGAAGTCATACCAGAGGAACGTCTACGAGTTTAATGAGGTTCCATGGGTTTCTGCCTTACATTTTTAGACACAGAATTGCTCAGAACTCTTCTTTTAATTGCTGTCAAAGGCTGGTGACAAGATGTTACGGGAACATTTAATAGCATGGCATTAAAATGGTTAAAACAGAGTTTGATCTAATGGCTTATTTTCACTGAATATCTGCTAAACAAGCTAGGCATAAAATTAATTACTTTTTAATTAAATTCCTAAACTTAATCACCGTACAACGCTTACTCTGATAACATAGCACATGTGGGGTGCAAGATAACAGGTTAACAATACTATGCAGTGAAACAAGGTTTTAAAATGGTTTTCCCTCACTGTTACTATTTAAATGGGGGGGTTGTATATGGTTATCCCAGTAAACAGGTGTGATGGGACATTAGCATTTCTGTGATCATAACCAACCCAAGCTATTTTTTATTAAAGTATCCATCAGTGTTCTGTATATGTAATAAAACAACCTCAGTAAATTACTCCATATCACCGAGTCCCTTATATCCTTTTTGTGGACAACTGGTGAAACCAGACAATTGCAAGTGGACCTTCTCTTCTGTAGGAATTGACATGAAGAACATCCTTTTCCTCCCAGGTATCCTGGGATTTGTGTTCAGTTAGAATAACTACCAACTCCCTTGCCCATAGCAAGGCATTCATTTGATTTTTACAGATGGACAGGGATTTGAAACTTGTGAACAAGATGACAAAAATAATTTATTATTTAGATCCTGCCCATCTGATTGGGTTGCCCTAGACACTCTGGGCGACCATACCGCCTTTTAATAGAAATATGACAAGATACAAATTGAAATGTTGTTTTGATTATGGAACATGTTTATAAAAGATAAAGGAATTTTATAGGTTTTTTTTTAAAAAATAATATTAGAGGTGTATTCAGTGCATGCAAATTATTTTTTTAAAAAAATGCAGGAAGAAATCAAGATAAAATGTACTATAATCGCTATTGCAGCCTAGAGTATTCCCTTTGTTACGACGTTTACAAATCTCTCATATTCTGAGCCTGGCACTGCCAAAATTAAAACAAAATTGCAAAGCCACAAAGGAATCAAACCGTGCGAGTCAAATAATTTATGTTTGACATATCAAAAAAGGAAGAAAAAGAAATTAACTTTCATAAATACATTGTAGAAGATCGTGGATTGTTTGTTTGTTTCTAATCCTCAAAGGAAATACTTCAGTTTTCATCTCTGTGCTACATAACAAAAAAAAAGTTATCATTATCCAAATAAGATACAAAAAGTATCCTCTTCCGCATCTCCACTTCGTCAGAATATTTTTTAACCACCACACGGTAGGTAAAAAAGCTATCCAACAGACAGCCTAGATCTAAAGCTGGAAAAAACCAGCATGGCCTTTGGTGATTTCATGAAGAAATCTGGCCAGTTCCTTCATTTCCTGTCTTCTGGGAATTCGGTTCTCAAAGGCCTTCACCATACATTTTATTAGAAGAGAGAGCCTGTCAGTTTGTGAGCATGTCTGGAGAGGTGCAAACATTCAGAGTCATTAATCAATGACATGATCACAAAGCACCTAGAGAAATATAGACTGAGGAAATAGACTCACTAAGCTCTATAAATCTGCTGGAATGTTATAAACAGGAAAGCAATTGCAATAATCCAGTTTCATCTCCAAAGGTGCGCGACTTGATGCTATCATAGCTAAGATTTACCAAGTTCAGCCTAGGAGGCTCCATTTACGCACTTGGTAGCGAAAAAGAGGGGATGGGTCAGGAATAAGGAGTGCCACACTGCAGATAGAGGGAAAAGAAATTACATTATAGCTCAGAGCTAGAATTTATTTTTCTCAGGCTGGGAAGACCAACAATGGGGAAACATAATTAATGTGGGGAAAACCAAACGGAGTAATTATAAATGATACAGTGTCAAAAATGGAATGAACTGCCGGTGAGTAGAGCTCCCCAGGAACCTATGCTGGGACCAACATAATTTAATATATTCATTAGCAACTTAGGAAATGAGGTATGGGGTCTATAGCTGATGCAATTTGCAGATGATAAAAGACTGTGAGGCGAGGCAAACGCCTCGGAGGAAACAGAGCTTAAAATACATAATCTTGAAAGATTAGAGAAAGGAGGTGAAATCAATAAACTGAGATTCAGTGGGACAATGGCGAAGGGAAATAATTCCCAAGGAAAGAAAGGGAACCTGCTAGCTAGCTACGCCCTGTCGGTGTTCTGAAGAGAGGCCTACACAAACAGATTCTGTGAATTTATCTCTCGGTCTCAGGCTTTCATTGCTAAGGATCACTGTCATTGCAAGGTTTAGAAGAGTCCTTGAGTAAGATGTTTTTGCTGGGCTCACAGAATGAGCCCTGCTGGACTAGAGCAAAGGGCCTGTATCCCAGCCAGTAATCTGGCCACTGCATTTTGGACCAATTGAATTTCTGAGTCGTATTCATGTGCAACCCCACAGAGACCACATTACAACCATCCAATTGAGAAGTTACCAGGGCATGGAGTGTACACATTACCAGCACCCTATACTATTTTTGATGGGACGCGGGTGGCGCTGTGGGTTAAACCATAGAGCCTAGGACTTGCTGATCGGAAGGTCCCGTTGCTCAGTCCCTGCTCCTGCCAACCTAGCAGTTCGAAAGCACGTCAAAGTGCCAATAGATAAATAGGTACTACTCCAGTGGGAAGGTAAAATCCTGGGGGCCAAGGGGGCTTTGCCACCAAATAAAATATTTGAGGGGGCTGGACCCCCCCTCCTCAAGTTGATGGGCATCACCATTCAAATGGTGTGCATGCACCATGTCATGTGATTGATTATGTGGGGCTAGGCTTACTCCCCCCCCCCATATTTTATTCAAATTGGCACTCCTTTTTTCTTTTTTTTTTACTTTTGCATTCACATAATATGAATTTTTGGGACGCGGGTGGCACTGTGGGTTAAACCACAGAGCCTAGGACTTGCCAATCAGAAGGTCGGTGGTTTGAATCCCTGCGACAGGGTGAGCTCCCGTTGCTCGGTCCCTGCTCCTGTCAACCTAGCAGATTGAAAGCATGTTAAAATTCAAGTAGATAAATGGCGGGAAGTTAAACGGCGTTTCTGTGCGCTGCTCTGGTTCGCCAGAAGCGGCTTAGTCATGCTGGCCACATGACCCGGAAGCTGTACGCTGGCTCCCTCAGCCAATAAAGCGAGATGAGCGCCGTGACCTCAGAGTCGGCCACGACTGGACCTAATGGTCAGGGGTCCCTTTACCTTTATACCATTTTTGCTCCTTGCATGTTCAGTCAGGATGCCTGAAGATGGCTTTTATGTATTGCACTAGGAATGTTATGGTGAAAGATTAGACTCTTGGCAAGGGATATACATGAGTCCTTACTAGAGGTGTAAGAAGGCATCATTTTCTATTCCACCCTGTATTCATCCCAAGCAGCTGTGTTTCTGTTCCACTGTAATTCGGCTGTCACCAAAAAACGACCCAATTCATCTTGCTCTCTGCTGTGGTGAAATGATGTAACTTACAAAAATAAGTAAATATATAAATAAAGGACCTACCCACAGGACACCGACACAAATACCCTGCATAAACACTATGCAATAGAACGAAAAATCAACATCCTCCCATATCTCCTGCCTCTCTTTTCCTCCAACCACATAATGTCTATGACAACAGTGTCTCATACTTAATGTAAATGAATTGTGAAAAAGACTCTACAAATTGAAAGTGGAGATGCTATGTGTACTTTTCTTCCTTGTTTGTTTGCCTGCTTTGTTACACAAGAAAAACTGCAATAAAAACTAATTTTAAGGAATACGTTGGCACAAATGTTATTCCACTCCATTCACTTCAATAAAGGGAAATGCAATGCAGATGGGGGGGGGGCGTAATCAATTATGGATAGTTTGTGGATCGTATTCACTGGATTGATTTCCATTCTGGACAATTGGGGGGGGGGGGAGAGAACATTATCCATTTCTGCTCTCTGTGTTTTTGTCAGAATTCTCCAACAGCCTTACTTCTAATCAAATGTTGTCTTCCAAGATGACTTTGCTTGAATCAACAGATTACCTGGCAATATCTTATGCTGAAATATTCAGCCCACTTTCTCAGAAGTAAGTCCCTTTGGAATAAATGAGAAAACACCATCAGGATTAGGCTGCAAGATGATATCCTAATTACAGAAAATTCTTCTCACTTTGCCATCCCCAAAGCCTTTTCTTCTTTCAAGAAAAACTTCGGTTGGAGGGTTACCTGTTGTGCCAGTAAGAAAAAAGTGATTGGAAATGCATTAATGTTCAAAAGTCATCTATCTAGATAATGAGAAATAGTGATCTAGATGCAATCTAATTACTTTTAAGGATTCTTGGGTTTTGAGCATTCAAGACAGCGACGCCTTTAACTGCAAGCCAGCCATAACCAGATCTGGGCAGATTTTCATTCTTTTCTTTGTAATGTAAGAAAATGGAATCTTTTGCAACTCAACATGCTATAAACCAGCAGTAGCCCAATTATTCTTACTAAGCACATTCATACCTTTTATTGATTGCCTGTCAAAATCATCTTTAGCAAGCCAAGAATGGGAATGGGGGGGGGATTCTATATGAGAATAAGCCCCCCAAATAATTTAAGCAATTCAGAACAAAAGCTCTCTGAAGATTATAAAGCCATCCTGATAAATCTTACAAGTAAACCTATGAAAGATGTATCTGAAAATCCCAAGGATATGCCTTCATATTTATATTGTAATGCAGCAAGGGATTTCGCAGGGGTGATGGAAATTCTTGCGGCTGCATCAAAGGGAGGTAAGGTAGGGAAAGGCTAGGGAGGGAGGGAAGCAGGCCGGTCTCTCTGCCTTTCATTGGCTAAGCTGCTCAG